>NC_060123.1:643247844-644523678 GCF_021461395.2 Schistocerca americana
AGAGGTCGCGGCTGGCCCTTTAGACAAACAGCCCGTGATCAGGACAGCACTCATTCATCACGGTTTTGTTCTGATGGATTTCGGCGTCACTCTCCATTGCATGTGTAGCTTTTGTCGGCGTCGCCCACCCGGTGGACACCGAAGACACTGCGGTGTAAGGCTGCGGTCGATTTAGGCAGAAAGCTTCCTCTTTCGCAAGCAGCAGAATTTTTAAAATGTCATCCGGAGCGTTCTCTGGATTTTCGTTGTTTTTACAGTGGGGAGAAATAAGTTTATCAGATTGCTAGAAGGAGCTGCATTGACATTAAGAGCAATTGTTCTCAATCTCAGAATGGCAGGCTGCTGGCGCGACGTGGGGTGTGTCTACTGGGGGTGCTCACCAGACACAGAAGCGCTCTGATCATGAGGATGAAGTGTGGGGGCTCTGTCGCTATATTTTAGACGAACAAGTTGCACTTGAGGCAGATATCCTTTTATCTCCTATTGTTTAGTTGACTGTCACGCTATTGTGTTGGCGTAGAGGGGTCGCCTTATGTGGCCAGACGGCAGAAAGACAAGTGTGGACAGCGGCCGCAGATGGTGGCAGGAAACAGCAAAGGATGGACCGTCTGAAAAACCTGTGTCCTCGCCGTAGGTGAATGGAGGGAAGAAAAAGGATGCATGAGGAAGAGGGCCTCGAATTACGGCAGTTTGCGACTATACATCGAGGAGAACGCACGTTCAACTACAATACCCTCTGCAGTCTATAGGGAACGACGATTTTACCCAGTACATGTGTTGCATTATGACATAATCTCTATGGCCTTCCTACTACGTGATGAGTTGACGGTTCCACATTTTGCCATCGTTAACCATCACATCGTCACCATGGTAGTCAGAAGAATTTTTCGCCGTGCTAGCTTCGCCCTGCTGCGGGAGAGGATGCATCTCACCAGAAAACAGCTGGAATACAAACGGTCGTGAGCTTTTGGCCGTTCAGCCGCAACTGACAAGGTCACTTCCAGCTTTGGATTGGGACTGGATCGACGCAGCAACAGTTGCACAGCAAACATCATCGAGACAGAGAGCAACGGAGAAGCAGAAAGGGAAATTCAGTAGGCTTGCGCTGCAACAACACAGAGCAGAATATAAAATTACGGAACGTGCTGCGATAAACATGACAGCAAGAAACATCGACGCAGGTGCCATCTCAGCACTTAAGAAGGGACTTAACTTTCCTCCTTCACCACGAAGCATCCCCTTCGCTGACATATTGTTTCGTGTTGAACAAGCGGTTCGTAGGTTCCCAGGTTATGTAGCTGAGGAAATTCGTAGAGAAACGAGCCTTATTCTCTTAAAATCCAAATCACCAGCTTCAGACATGACTGGAGCTGAGCGCAGTGGCCTCCGTCCTCTCCGGAATGATCCTCTCACCGTCGTCCTACCAGCTGACAAGGGCAATGCTGCCGTCTTAATGGAACGAGCCAACTATGACGCAAAAATCAGACAGATGTTGGAGGAAGACAGATACCAAAAATTACCTCGGGACCCAACATCCGGAATAGTGAGGAATACTTCAGAGCTTCTCAAACTGTCACCGCTGGAAGAAAACACTATTAAGACCGCCCACGTTCTATGGTCTGCCGAAGGTGCATAAGAAGGAAACACCACTGAGGCCGATAGTGAGTACCATCGGATCACCGACCTATAAACTTGCTAAACATCTGGCCAGCCTCGTCTCTACGCACGTTGGACACTGTGGACACCATATAAAGAACACGGCGGACTTCATCAATCTGATTAAAGGTCTGCGACTTGCTGAAAGGGATATTATGGTTAGCTTCGATGTGGTTTCTTTATTCACGTGTGTCCCCATCACAGACTCTACGGACTTGCTGTCTCAGCTCTTTGACGACACCATCGTGGATTTATTTAAGCACACTCGGACGTCATCATATTTCTTACATGATGGAGAATATTTTAACCAAACTGACGGCGTGGCGATGGGAAGTCCATTAGCTCCAGTAGTAGCCAACCTCTTCAGGGAGCATTTCGAACACATCGCCTTGGACACGGCTCCTACAAAGCCGAGCTGTTTTTATTGCTACATCATTTGACCACATGGACATGAAAAGTTAGAAGAGTTCCTGGAGCACCTCAACAGGATCTACGACCACATCAACTTTGCGATGGAAGTAGAGAAGGAGGGTTCCCTGCTGTTACTGGACGTGCTTGTCCGCCGTAAACCCAATGGGTCTCTAAATCATAGCGTTTACCGCAGGCCCACCCACACGGATCGATATCTGCACGCCGCCAGTTTCCTTCACCCAGCACAGAAACAGCCAGTTCTGAGGACCTTAGTACATTGAGCTGAAACCGTCTCAGACGCTGAAAACTTGCCGAGAGAATTGAGCCACTTACGCAAAGTTTTTAAGAAAAACCGCTACAACAACAAACGGATCTCACAAGCAGTGTCATCCAAGTCTCAAAGGAAGAAGACCTCTGAGGAAGACACCAGCCAGGTTGCATTCTTACCGTTTTGTGATTCGACAACAGGGAAGATTAGTCGGCTCCTGAAGAGGCATAAAATAGACGCAATCTTCAGGTCTCCGGCGAAGATCCGGAAACTAATGAAATCTGTGAAAGACGATGTAGGCCTCAGAACGCCAGGAATTGACAAGATACCATGTGGATGTGGGCAGTTCTACGTTGGCCAGACTTTTCGCACTATTGAACAACGACGCATAGAACATGAAAGGTGTTACCGTCTGCGCTATCCCGAAAAGTCAGATGTAGCAGAACATGCTCTCGGAAACGGACACCGAAAGGCATTCGATGAGACGTCTGTTATTAAACGGACTAATGGCTTCTGGGATAGCGTGATAAACGAGGCCATAGAGATTAGAAATACTGACAACGCCTTCAATAGAGACAGTGGATTGCAGCTGAGTAGCGTGGGATCCGGTGTTGAGGGAGCTGAAGAGGGCCCGGAGGTCGCGGGCCAAAACATTACCATATATGGTGCGGGACCGAGTATCAATGACGTCACGAGCAACGCCAGGAGCATCGGCGCGATTTTATAAGCACGGCAATGACAACCACACAACAGTCATCCACTTGACAATGGCAGGGGAGTTCTCTGCCGAAAGCTCGTGGCAGTAAAACACTTGACGTGGCTTGAAACCCCAGGATGTTTTATTAACGGATATCGCCGCCAAAGCATACATTCGTACACAACACAGAAATTGTGTTTCGATTGAGTACTAACCCCTCCACGACAACTTCTCTCTGAGAGGCTAACGTGGCGATGGTCACTGAATCAAACCTTTCCTGGGAGTCCAGTAGTCAGTTTCCGATGCACCACAATCTGTTTATTGCAACCTCGTAGCCTCACATTGACGGCGCAACAAAGAATTTGCGTCACGATTGAATACTACAGGCTCCATGACGACATCTATCCCAGGGACTAATGTGGCTACGATCACCGAATGGAACCTTTCCTGGGAGTCCCTTAGCCTGTTTCTGATGAACCACAACCCGCTTTCTGTCATCTTCACAGCCTCCCATTGATGATGCGGCAAAAAAGTAGGGTCACAATGGAATAGTACAAGCCCGGAGCAGATTTCTCTGCGGGGGAGCAACGTGGCTACGGTCACCACATGGATCCTCTCCTGGGAGTCCATTAGCTTTTTTCCGATGAACAACAACCCATTTACAGTTAGCCTTGCACCCTCACGTTGATGACACAACACAGAGATTGCATTGCAATTGAATGCTACAGGCTCCCTACCGACTTCTCTCCCAGAGACTAACGTGTCCACGGTCATCGCATCGAACGTCTCCTGGAAGTCCATTAGCTTGTTTCTGATGCACCACAACCCGTTTACTGTGACCCTCGCACACTCACATCGAAGATGCGACACAAAAATTGCGACGCGAATGAGTACTACAGGCTCCAAGCCAGATGCCCTCGGAGAGGCAAACCTGTATACGGTCATCGCATGGAACCTCTTCTGGGAGTGCCTTAGCGGGTTTCTGATGCACCATAATCTTTTTACTGTAACCCTCGCACCCTCGAATTGACGATGCAACACAAAAATTGCTCCGTGATTGAATACTACAGGCTCCCTGTTGACTTCTCTCTGAGACAGTAACGTGTCTACAGTCACCACATGGAACCGCTCCTAGGACTGCATTAGCTTGTTTCCGATGCAACACAACCCATTTACATTAACCCTCGCACCATCACTCAGAAGAAGGAAGACACAAATTACGTCGTGATTGAATACCACAGGCTCCATGAAAACTTCTCTCCGAGAGACTAACACGGCTACAGCCACCTCCTGGAACCTCTATTGGAAGACCAGTAGCTTGTTTCAGATGCACCACAACCCATTTACTGTAACCCTCGCACCCTCACATTGACGATGCAACACAGAAATTGCGACGCAAATGAGTACTACAGGCTCCAAGCCAGCTGACCTCGTAGAGACTAACGTGTCTATGGTCACCACATGCAACCTCTCCTGCATGGCCATTAGCTTGTTTCCGATGCACCACAATCTGTTTACTGTAACTCTCGCATTAATGAGTCAACACAGAAATAGATTCACGATTGAATACTATAGGCCATTCCAACTTCTCTATGAGATATTAACACTTAGGAGGCGACACCCGTAAAAATACGGGAGTGCCTGATCATCCCGTAAATTCGACTCTCATAATTTTTAGGGTGCATGTGCTTGATCTTCCCTTTCCTTCCTTTACGTGTTCGTAGGTCTCCCAATGGTCTGGTAGGCACGGGAGATGGTATAGTTGAAGTATTTGACGGTAGATGGTGTGACATGCTGGTCAAGGGAGAACCTCTATTCTTTTTTTTGTGAGGCTTTGCGAGCGGGAATATTCTGCCTCGCGGGCGCTCAGTTCCGTCGTCATGGCGAAGCGTGGATTGGCAGATGATGAAATCGCTCGTGGAGCGAGTTTGATGAAAGTGATGTTGATTTTTTGGAGGACGATGATTTGCTTAATTCTGATGATGACGTAGACTCTATTCAATAAGAAGATTCTGAGTCTTCAGGTAAGGAATGCAGGTAACAAAATACGAAATATTTTTATTCAGATCTCAATTGAAAGAGCTTTCAATACTTAACTACTGTAGTAAGTGTTTTTATTTGTAAATACTACTTTTATGGTAGATTCAGACGAGGAGAGCGAGCATCCAAGTTCTTCAGAAGCATGTATTGCCTTTGTTCCTGCTGATACCACACCTGTAGTGCGTGGGCGACCAAGGGTGAATGTGAGACCGAGAACTTCACGCTGTTCCGATTCTGAGGAAGACTGGACGACCACTGTTCATGTGCCAAATATCTATCCATTTTCAGGACACTCTGGAAAGTGCAACCTTACCAGTTTATACCAGAACAGCACACCTCTAGACTTCTTTTTGTGTTTACTGACAGATAGTATGGTGAATCATATAAAGCAGCAAACTAATCTGTGTGCACAACAAAGAATAAGGAAATTATGAAGCACAAATTCCCTTCCCCTACCTGCTCGTTATCAAAGTGGAAAGGAGTTACTCTCTTAGAAATAAGAAAGTTTCTGGCAATTGTAGTCCACATGTGTGTAAGTGTCATATCCTGTATATGAGAGCACTGGTCCTACACTCTCCAGACTATCAACTGGAAAACATTTTCTGGAAAAGATTGAGTCAGATATAGGCAAGAAACAGAAGCAAAAACAATGTGTAGTGTGTTCTCTGAGAGGCAAAAAGATTACTGGGAAAGTGTGGTGCAAGAAGACATGCTACCAGTGTAGTGAATGCAAAGTGATATACTGCAAACTACTGTGCTTCAAAATTTATCATACAAAGACCAAAACTGCATCTTAAAATAAACCCAAAGGAAGATACTGTATATAAAACAAGCAGTATAAATAATTATTAAAATTCTTGGTTAAAATAATGTAGTTTTTCTTCTGAACATTAAGTCCATTTTTCCCTGAACAAATATTCACTTTTCAAAAATAATGCTATAATTGAAAGTTTCATTAAAGCAAATATTAACTAAAAGAACAAAGTATTATACATAGCTTCAAAGTAGACAGTTCAGGCTTTTCAATAAGGGTACTGTCATTACTACAAAAAAAAACAATTAAAAGTTGTAGTAAATTAAAATACGCTAAAAACAGATAGGACTTGTGGTAGAGTTCCGTGCCCTATGGCTAAAGGCCCAAGTGTTAAGTGACTGCAGTCACAGCATGGAACCTCTAATGGGAGTCCAATAGCTTGCTTCCAATACACTGCAACCCATGTACTATAACCCTCGCACACTCACACTGACGATGCGACACAGAAATAGGGTCGTGACTGAATACTACAGGACCCATGCCGACTTCTCTCCGAGGGACTAACGTGGCTACAGTTACATGTGAGTCAAGCAGCTCGTTTCCGATTCACCACAACCCGTTTACTGTGACCCTCCCCCCTCACATTAACGATGCATCACAGAAATTGTGTCGCAATTGAATACTAGACGCTCCTTTGCGACTTATCTCCGAGATACTAACGTGGCTATGGTCACAGCATGGAACCTCTCCTGGGAGTCAAGTAGCTTGTTTCTGATGCACCACATCCCATATACCGTAACCCTCGCACCCTCATTATGAAGAAGGAACACAGAAATTGTGTCGAATTGGAATACTACAGGCTCGGTGATGACTTCTCTTCGAGAGACAAACATGGCTACAGTCACCGCATGGAACCTCTCCTCAGAGTCTATTATCTTGTTTCCCATGCACCAACACCTGTTTACTGCAACCTGTGGATCCTCACATTGATGATATGATACAGAAATTGGCTTGCAATTGAGTACTAGAGCCTCCATGCAGACTTCTCACCGAGAGACTAATGTGTCCATGGTCATCACGTCGAACCTCTCCTGGGGGTCTATTAGCTTGTGTCTAATGCATCTCACCCCGCTTACTGTAGAACTTGCACCATCAAATTGCCAAAGAAACACAGAAATTGCATCGCGATTGAGTACTACAGACTCCATGACAACTTTCCTACAAGAGACTAACATGGCTATAGACACCGAATGATACATCTCCTGGGAGGCGACTATCTGGTTTCCAATGAACCAATACCTGTTTATTGTAACCCTTGGACACTCACACTGATGATGTGACAAAGAAATTGCGTCACGATTCTATACTAAAAGGTTCTTGTCGACTTATCTGCGAGAGGCTAATGTGGCTACAGTCACCATATGGCACCTCTCCTGGGAATCAAGTAGCTTGTTTCCGATCCAAAGCAGCCCATTTACTCTAAGCATTGCACCCTCCCATCAACGATGCGACACAGAAATTGGGTCACGATTGGATACCAACATGCTGACATCCTTCCAAGACAGTAATGTGGCTACAGTCACCATATGGAACCTCTACCGGGAGCCAAGTAGCTAGTTTCTGATGCACAATAACCACTTTACTGTAGCCCTCGCACCCTCACAATGACGATGCAACACAAAATTGCGTCGTGATTGAATACTATAGGTTCCCTGCTGACTTACTTCCGAGATACTAATGTTGCTACGGTCACGGTATGGCACCTCTCCTAGGAGTCAAGTAGTTTGCTTCCAATGCACCACAACCCGTTTACTCTTCCCTCACAACCTCATATTGACGACGCAACACAGAAACTGCCTGCAACTGAATACTGCAGGCTCCATGCTGACTTAACTCTGAGAGACTATATTGGCTACAGTCACCACATGGAACCTCTCCTGGTAATTCTGTAGCTTGTTTCTGGTGCACCACAACGCGTTTACTGTAACCCTCGTACCCTCACATTGGCGATGAGACACAGAAATTGTGTCTGGATTGAATCCTACAGGATCCATGGTGACTCATCTCCAAGAAACTAACGTGACTACAGATGAACCACAACATGTTTACTGTTCCGTCGGACCCTCAATTGGACGAAGGAACACAGAAATTGCGTCGCAATTGAATACTACAGGCTCTGTAACGACTTATTCCTGAGATACTAACGTGGTTATGATCACTGCATAGAACCTCTCTACTGGGAGTCCAGTAGCTTGTTTCTGATGCACCATATCCCATATACTGTAGCCTTCACAGACTCATTATGATGAAGGAACAGAAATTCCGTCACGATTGAATACCACAGAACTCCATGATGACTACCCTCCAAGAGACTAACGTGGCAACAATTGCAGCATGGAACTTCTCCTGGAAGTCGATTAACTTTATTTCCTATGCACCAACACCAATTTACTGCAACCAGAGGATCCTCACATTGACGATACGACACAGAAATTTTGGCGCGATTAAGTACTAGAGCCTCCATGCCGACTTCTCATTGAGAGACAAATGCGTCCACGGTCTTTTCATCGAACCTCTCCCGGCAGTCCATTAGCATGTTTAAGATACACCACAACCGATTCACAGTAAAACTCGCAGAAACAAATAGATGAAGAAACACAAAAATTGGGTCGCGCTTGAGTACTACAGGCTCCATGACGACTTACCTCCGAAAGACAAACATGGCTACAGTCACCGCAAGGTACCTCTCCTGGGAGTTCATTACCTGGTCTCCGATTCACCACAACCTGTTTACTGTTCCCTCGCACCCCCACATTGACGAAGGATCACAGAAATTGCGTCGCAATCGAATACTACAGGCTCCCTGCCGACATATCTCGGAGATGCTAAAGCGACCATGGTCAACGAGTTGAACCTGTCATAGGAATCTATTAGCATATTTCCGATTCACCACAACTCGTTTATTGTAACGCTAGCACCCTCGCATTGACGATGCAACACAGAAATTGCGTAGCTATTGAATACTAAAAGCTCCATGATGACACTTCTCCGAGGGACTCACCTGGATGCAGCCACTGTTGTAACCACCCCCAGGGGACCAGTAGCTTGTTTCCAGTGCACCACAACTCATTTACTGTAATCCTCGCACCCTCACATTGAACCCAACAAAGAAATTGCGTCGCGATTGAGTACTACAGACCATTGCGACTTCTCTTAGTATAAGGTCCAGGTGGATTCAGCCACTGCTTGTAACCTCCCGTGGTAGACCAGTAGCTTGTTTCAGATGCACCACATCATGTTTACTGTAAACCTCGCACCCTCACATTGGCGATGCAACACAGAAATCGATTCGTGATTGAATACTACAGGCTGCATGGCGACTTCTCTCCGGGATACTCACGTGGATATGGCCACTGCTAGTAACCTACTCTGGCAGACCATTAGCTTCTTTCCGATGAGCCACAACCCATTTACTGCAACCCTCACACCCTCAAATTGAAGAAGCAGCTCAGAAATTGTAGCGCGAGTGAATATTACGGTCTCGATGCTGACTTCTCTCCGTGAGAAAAACACAGCTTCCACTGGGAGGAAATTTCGCACTGGAAACCAGTCAGCGTGGCGCCACCTGGGGGAGGTGTGTTGCCTTCTGTAACTAGGTTAAAACCGCCAGGAGACCTTCTGATTCCCAGAAATCTTCAGATTGTTCTGAAGTGTTCTTGACGCTCAGAGGAATCTGAGTGAGGCAGCGAGCGTAATGTCCTATCCTGTGGCCTTGACGTAGCCCCAGCGCTCAGTAACCCCCTCAGATGGGGTGAAGCTAAAACCGGAAGTGCCGTCCATGCATGACGTTAAAAGGCTAACTCTTAACTGGGTGCAATCCTCACTGAACTGCACTGGCCCACCATGAATTATCAAAAGTGGTGGGTGAGTCATGATCCCCCAGTATGTGTGAAGGCCCTCCGGGGAATGTAATTCGAGTTTGAGTGCCGCACTACCTCGATGATGTCAGACTCCACAACATAAGACCCGAGCCATAACATCATAGTATCTCCATGTTGCGTAAGGTGAGGGTTGTCGTGAGTCAAGGAAGGACATTAAATTCCCGTCAAGGTATGATGTTAAACGCCCCCAACCCAAGGCAAAAGTGAAGGGTGTGTGGCACAGGGGGAGCTGTATCCTGGGACCGAAGATCTGTCCCTGGCAGGTGGAGGGGGGGGGGGTGGGTTGAGTGTAGCTGTTCGGTTGCAGTTGCGCTGGGCAGTCTCCTCTTCCCTCCCTCTCTTCATGCAGAGCACAGACCAGCAGGAGCTCTGCATGCCAGCAACCTCGTTCGTGGGACCTCGGCGCGAGTCGGCAAGGGTGCTTCGCAGCGCCCGTGGGTAACTGGATCGTGTTCTGCCAAACCCAGGATGTGATTCCTAGGCCTTTAGATGGAAGCTCGGGCAATAGGCGGCGAAAGACGGTGAGTGCATCGGCTTGTCTGGAGTGCGGGGTGCACTTGTCAGTGAACGCTGGGAGAAATTGTCGATGACAGGGCCACTGAAGGAGGCCAGTTCGCTGGTAACGGTGTGCTGAACCCAGCAGCTCAGGAGTGCGCTTGATCTAGGGGCGAGGTTGGCGGGCGAGCTGCATTTAGTCCCCCCCCCCCTCCCCCCCCATGCCAAAGCAGCTTGTCCGGGGTTAGAGACGGGCTTCCAATCTTTTTCCCTTGTCTAACTAATGATGGCTTCCGACGAAACAAGCGATCTGAGTGCGCCCATAAGGGCTTCTTTGCTAGCTGATCCCTCGCCACAAGATGGCCTGGGTCAGGCGATGGAGGAATGTGGATTGGCAATTGAGTTACCCAGTTCCTAGATCAGAGCATTAAGAATGGCAAAATTAGCCAGGCTGCAGTGCAGGCTATCAAAAACGACCTGGCGGCATGGGCAATTGCCAATGCTAAGCTAGAAGGTAGGTTAGAAGAACTGGAAAAAGAAAATGAGAGGCTGAGGAAACAAGCAGTCTACACATGGGCTGGCGTCGCGCCACAAGCTGCAACAAAGGCCCAGACTGCGAGAGAAACCATAGAGAAAGTCTCCAAACGGCCAGACACAGCAGTCTTTCTGAGACCAATGGCCGGCCAAGATATTAAAAAGGTTCAGGAAGTGTTTGCCACTGCCGTGAATCCAGTAAGGGAAACAATTAAGATCAATAGAGTAAAAGCAACCAAAAACGTAGTTATCGTAGATGTTGCCTCGGAAGATGACAAAAATAAGCTTCTAGCAAATCAGTAAAGTGTGAGTCCCCCCTTAAGCGAAATCCTCTTGTCATCTTGTATGACGTTCCCACATCACTGACAAATGAAGATTTATGCGAAACCCTGTGCCAGCAGAAACTTGGTGACTCGGACATGGAATCATTCTTAAAAGAATTTAAGCTTAGATTCGAAACAGGACCTAGGGACAGGGATGTAGTTCATCATGTTGCCGAGGTAACAGGGGCCTTATGGAGGAAGCTAACACCTATGGGCAGGGTGTATATAGGATTGCATGTAATAAACGTGAAAGACTATCTGGTCGTACCCCGATGCCACAACTGTAGGGACATAGATTATATTCACAAATATTGTAGCAGTAAAGGACTGTAGAAAATCAGGGGTTTGTATACCATGTACACGCAGGGTCAAAAGGCCCTGCGGCACAACTGGGAGAAACTACCCAACCTATAAAATGCTGGAGCAGCGCATTATCTCCAGAACAGATTATGGCTGAAGCTGAGAACGAAATCAAATCAACTAAGAAAAGGACGTTTCCAAGCAAGAAGAGAAGGGATGCTGACAGAGTAAATAAATCCAAAGAGTTCTTAAAATCTCTTCAATAAACAAAAGAACAAAAGACAATTATGGTCGATTTATGCATTCAGACCGAGCCAGTTGTAGAAACAAAAGAACTAGGAGAAATTATGGCTGATCTATGTATTCAGACTGAGCCCATGACTCCGGTTCTTTCGAGTGTCTATTCGACACTCAACCCGGAGGCAGAAAGCTTTGTTATAAAACAGGAAAAGATGAGCACACAACAGACAATCACGGTCGATTTATGCATCCAGACCGAGCCAGTTGAAGAAACAAAAGACAGCTCACAATCGACTAAAACAAATAGAATAATCCCTGCTCAGGAAGGACTTCCTAAACCTGTTTTACAAGACAACACAGTCACGAGTACGCGTACGATTACGAGTACCATCCAGTCGCAAGTAGTGTAAAGAGCTGCGGAAATGGACCCAAGAGGGATATACCCCAACTTGGAGCTCGCAATGCAGCTATCGCGTTTGGAGCAGCCAGCTGTCCTTACCACGGCGCTCAGGCACGTCGTACGCATAGGGCATAAATACGGAAGAAAGGCCACCTTCTCGATAATGGAGGCTGTGGACGGGATACAGCTAAAGTTGTAAGTAGGCTGTTTAGGTTTTTTTATTGGTAACGCCACCTCTGTATGAAAATCACTGGCTGTGCTGTGTGCAGTCTGTGGCTAGTTTGCATTGTTGTCTGCCATTGTAGTGTTGGGCAGCGGCAGCTGGATGTGAACAGCGCGTAGCGTTGCGCAGTTGGAGGTGAGCCGCCAGCAGTGGTGGATGTGGGGAGAGAGATGGCGGAGTTTTGAAATTTGTCATGAACTGCTATATTTATATATGATGATATCAAGGTAAATACATTGTTTGTTCTCTATTAATATCTTTCATTTGCTAACTATCCCTATCAGTAGTTAGTGCCTTCCATAGTTTGAATCTTTTATTTAGCTGGCAGTAGTGGCGCTTGCTGTATTGCAGTAGCTTGAGCAGCGAAGATTTTTGTGAGGTAAGTGATTTGTGAAAGGTATAGTTTAATGTTAGTCAGGGCCATTCTTTTGTAGGGAATTTTGAAAGTCAGATTGCGTTGCGCTAAAAAAATATTGTGTGTCAGGTTAAGCACAGTCGTGTATAATTGTTCAAAGGGGACGTTTCATATGTCGACCCTTAGCCGAGGATACCTCACTGGAATCTTCTGATTTTTTTTCTTGTAGTTTGTGTAAGTAGTGTAGATTTTGTTTATTGATAGTGCGTAATTATAGAGAGAATTTCCTTTGTAGTTGTAGTTTTTCATTGTTGTACAGTAAAACAGTTGTGGCATGCATGTAGATTTGCACCAAGTATTTCGCAGCTGCGCTGGCAATTAAGTAGACATTATTTGCATTGCTATGTTATTTTATTTTGCTCTTCAAATTGTGCTTTTCTGTGTTATCGTGTGAAATATTGTGACAATTATGGCGTGTGAAAAACGTAATACTAGGCTCCAAAGTAAACTGAGAAATGACAGTGAAGACGAAAGCAGTGTGTTAGCGCCGCAGAGTAATGAATTAACTGATGTTCAAAGTAGTAATTTGATAATTGTGCATAGGGAAATGGAGCGGGCGGCAAACAATGGCGTGGACAGTGAAACAATTAGTGAAGAGGGAAGCATTATCGATCGATCGGTCGGCAATAGCTCGCCTCAGGAAGCCGAAATGACACGACACGATTTCGCAAATACTGTAGATTCAGGTTTTGGATCCTCACCGTTTTCTCAAATAAGTCAAGACACATTTTCTGCTTGTCAAAACGTGAATGTTTCCGGTGCAAATTCACTGCCGAAAAGCACTGAGGAACATGTTTCAGACACCAATGCATTGTTATTACAGTTAATACAACAAATGGGACAAACACAGCAAAAGCTTCAAAAGTTAGACACAATGGAACAAAATCAGAGACAAACACAGCAAAAGCTTCAAAAGTTAGACACAATGGAACAAAATCTCAAAAAGTTAGACACAATGGAACAAAATCTTCAAAAGTTAGACACTACACTTGAACAAACACGTGAAGATTTAACCACTGAGTTACATAACATTGAATCGAAATGTCAGAAAGTGTGTAATGACGTAAAAACACAAATTTGTGAGCATTTTCAACCTATTTTTTCGCGGCATGAAAATGCATTACAGAATCACGAAGCAGCCATAAAAGAACTGCAAACCATTGTTCATGAAAATCATGAGACCTTGTGGGCTAAAATTGACTCAGTTGCATCTACGGATTCGGTTACACAACTTGCAAAAACTCAGGAAAACTTAAAGGACACAGTAGATTCGATTTCAACACAAACGGACACTCTGAAGCTTGGTTCAGAAAAACACACTGAGGAAATGTGTTCATTATCAGAGAAAGTAGTTGAACTTTCGGATCAGCTAAATAATTTATCTACGAAGGTAGATGATAATCTGAATGACGCAAAACTGGTAGTCTTTAATGACACAGAAGAGAGCGAACAAATTAGGAAACTGAAACAATATCTGAATGAAATTGATACGCAACATCAAAGAGAAATCCGGGAAGTACAAGATCAGCTGACACAGGTAATACAAGAATTACGTATTTCAGAGGACACTCGCGTTCCAATACGGGAAGAGGGACATAGAAATGCGGAACAACCACAAAATAATAACACAGGACACTTCGGAAGTTATGAAAGAAATTGGCAAGGTGCACCGAATTTTGAAATGGAACCGCCGAAACGACGTAACAATGACCGATATGCGATTCGCCGACATGATGACTTTGACTATAAGCTGTTCATTACTACACGTAAATTCAAAACATTTAAGAATTCTGGCTACGACATTCATCCACAAGCATGGCTCCATCAATTCTCTCATTGTTTTCCTCCCAACTGGTCATTAGAGCACAGATTAGAATTTATGTGTGGCTACTTAGAGAATGAACCAGCTGTAAGAATGCGGTCGGTCATTCACGATTGCCACAGTGAAGGAGAGTTTTACCATGCCTTCCTCTCAGCATATTGGTCTCAGGCCACACAAGACCGAGTAAAACAAAGCATCATAATGATGAAACGTTTCGAACAATCTGAATTTTCCAGTCTTATGAAATATTTTGAAGACATGTTGCACAAGAATCAGTACCTGTCAAACCCATACAGCCCCTCAGAACTTATCCGCATTTGCTTAATCAAATTGCCTGAACATTTACGACACATTATTTTGGCATGACGTTGCAAAGACGACATTGAAGCTTTTCAGGGACTGTTACAAGAATTGGAAATTGACACTGACAATCGCGGAATGCGGAAACAGGAACACAACAATTACAGGTCACATCCGTCACAATTCCTCGATAATAACTGGATGCGGCAAGGCTATTCTCACAACACAAATCGTGACCAAAACAGACACCACCCGTATGGCAACCGTTGGCAGAGTAGTAATAATTACAGGGAAAGATCACCTCTCCGCGGTAATGACTATCACAGAGACAATCAGAGAAACAGACAATATGGGAACCAAAACAATTATTATTACGGGAGACAGAATAACTTGAGACGCAACGGTCCAGCGCGCAGTTACGATTCAGGGAGAAATTCTCCACCACTTAACCGACAAGAAAGAAACTACAGGAACTACCGACATGACGACAGACGATGTGATCGTAACGACAGACCTGAATTGCATCAGAACTGGCGGGATTCAAACAGAGCAGGGCCCTCTCGTCACGGTGAATTTGTAGAAGTTAGGTCTCCAAACCCCAATAACGACGCGCGCCAACAAAGAGACAATAGGCAATGACTCACACCGCTGGCAGCCACAAAACATACTTATGAAACTGACGACGCAGCTGCCGTAGCTAGTAATTACGTAAAAATGGAAGACATTAGGGACATCTTACTCCAGGAACACGACATAAAACATAACAACATTGCATATCCTGTGATTCACATTACAGTAAATGATGTAAAATTTACGGCAGTACTTGACTCTGGCAGTCCCATTTCAGTAATTAGTGAAACAGCCTTTAGCAAATGCTACAAATCGAACGATTGTCCCACACTTCCGTTACGTAAGATTAAATTACAAGGTGCAATCTTTGGAAAAAGTGTAGATGTACGCCAACAAACCAACTTAGAATTCTTTTGTCAAAGCCACAACTTCTCTATGAGCTTTCTTATTGTTCCATTATTGTCGACGGAAATTATACTGGGAGTAGACTTTTTGAATGAATACAAAGCAATCTTAAGCTTTCACGATGCTGAAATAAGTTTAGAAAAAGAAGGTAAGTCAGTAGCTTTGAAATTTGAAGATTGGCTCTCAAACCATGACGAAGAAATTAATCGGCTTTACCTCCTGTTAGACAACAGTTCGGAATTTTCAACGGAACTTGACACTAACAATCACTCTGCAAGTACTGACAGGGATGATGTCGACGGCATATTTGAAACTAATGAGTTAATTCAGAATAAAATTCAAACAATTGAGAATTGTAATGACACTGATTGGCAGGACCTCTTTGAGATTTTACAAGCACATTCCACAGTTTTTACTCACAAAACAGGAACAATCAAGGGATTTCAATACCAATTTCGTGTTCGTGAGCATACTAAATTTTGTGTTAGACCATACGTAATTCCGGCGCATTATAGGGACCGTGTTAGAACAGAAGTACAATCTATGCTTGATGAGGGCATTATTGAGCCTGCAGTAAGCTCATACAACAATCCATTACATGTTGTTGAGAAGAAAAATGGATCGATCAGACTTGTCTTAGATTCGAGACAAATCAATACTATCATTATTCCTGAAACAGACAGGCCGCAAACGTTGGAAGAACTTCTTCAAAATTTTAATGGTGTAAAAGTGTTGTCTTCCATTGATCTCAGATCCAGCTTTTATCAGATCTAACTTCATCCAGAATGTAGAAAATACACAGCTTTCCTTTGTTTCGGCGTTTGTTATCAGTTTCGGAAACTTCCCTTTGGTTTGAACATTTCTTCAGCAGCATTCATTCGCGGGCTAAATTCCATATTGCCTGAGTTCTTAAAACGTCACATCACCTTATATGTGGACGATATTCTAATAGCAGAAGCTTCATGGGAACAACATAATCGCATCCTCAACAGTTTGTTACGCATTTTTGCAGAATCTGGAATTACAGTTAACTTGGAAAAGTCTGAATTCGGTCGGACAAAGGTGAAGTTTTTGGGACATATTATTTCTTCTAAAGGCATTCAGCCGGATCCTGAAAAGTTAGAAGCAATCAGAGCCATTCCAGTTCCATCCACAAAAAGACAAGTCCGCAGTTTTCTAGGTCTCGTAAATTTTTACCGTCGTTTTCTGAATATGCAAATTCTTGTTACACCAAAACTTTGTTCTCTCACTGGAAAAAATACTATTTGGAACTGGGACGAACAAGCACAGTTGGAATTCGATTCTTTAAAAGAAGCGTTACTTCATGCGCCAATATTAGCTCATCCAGATCTATCACAAGATTTCTGCCTTAGCACGGATTCTTCTAAAGTCGGTCTTGGTGCCCATTTATTTCAAGAAGCCATAGAAAATGACATTACTGTTCAGAAAACCATTGCTTTTGCTAGCCGAGTGCTAACAAAATCTGAAAAAAATTATTCCGTTACTGAATTAGAAGCTTTAGCAATCGTTTGGGCATTTAACAAATTCCGTTTCTTTCTTTCTGGTAAGCACGTAAAAGTATACAGTGATCATCGTGCATTACAATTTCTTATGTCTTCAAAATTAAATCATGACAGGTTAAAACGTTGGGCATTGTTTCTGCAAGAATTCCGCTTCACAATAGTCTACATTCCCGGCAAGGAGAACATTGTTGCGGACGCACTGTCACGCGCACCGGCTGGGCTTGAGAAAAGTAGCACAGAAGGCAACATTGAGAAAAATTTCAGTATTCTTTACATTCAGAAAGTCGCCTTTGAAAACTTCATCACCACATCTTTAAAGGACATTGCTCATGAACAAGATAAAGATCCGATTTGGAAAGACATCAAGAGCAAATGGCATGAAAAGACACACACACAGATTCGGCATTATTACCTGGTTAGAAACAACATACTCTTCAAACGCTGCACTGTTGATGACAAGCTATGGGTACTTTGCATTCCAGACGATCTTGTTAATAAGCTCATTTGGTACATTCATTTCAGCTACGCACATTTTGGCCCACGAAAATGTTATCATATTCTTCGAACGACTTGTTATTTTAACAATATGGAAAAGCGAATTCGAAGAGTCTTGTCTATTTGTAAACTTTGTCAAAAGGCGAAACCATCTACTGTCTCACATCGTGCTCCGTTGTTTCCTATCATTCCTTCTAAATTAAAAGAATTTGCTGCTGTTGATCTCTTGGGACCGCTTGTCAGAACATCTAATGGATTTTCGTACGTTCTAGTCGCTGTTGAACTTACTTCAAAATTTGTTTCTTTCACTCCGTTACGTAAAGCCACTGGACGATCTGTATCCAACGCCTTTGTTAAAAATTTCTTACGTGAAGTTGGACACGTTAGTAAAGTCATTTCAGATAACGGACCGCAATTCAGATCTGCTGTTTGGTCACGCATGCTTCGCAACCATAAAATCAAACCCGTTTTTATTTCATTGTACTCACCACATTGCAACCCGTCTGAACGGATTATGAAAGAAATCAATAAGCTTTGCAGACTTTATTGTCACAGAAAGCATCAGCATTGGGACAGATATTTACACTTATTTCAAAACGTGCTGAATGAAACGCCTCACGACTCCACTACTTTACCACCTACTCTTGTACTGAAGAATGAAGAACCACCGAACAGAATCAGAGAGCTTGTACCTTTCCCGAATACACGTAAACTTCGACACAAAGACATAATTGATTTGGCTCTTAAAAATATAAAATCTGCAGCAGACAAAAGGAGAAAACTACACGGTAAAGCAAATGCAAAGAAGTTGTATATTGGTCAGAAAGTTCTCATTAAAGCTCATTCATTGTCTCATAAGAAGAAACACTTGAGTCACAAATTCTTTCTAGTTTACAATGGACCTTACAGAATCCAACGTATACCACATGATAATTGCGTTGAAGTTGAAACTCTGCGTACTAGGAAGAGTAAAGGTTTACACCACATTTCACATGTAAAACCATTTATTGAAAGATAATCTGCCTTTTAACTTAGTCTTTGCCATAAAATTTTTCGCTTCACATTACTAATATGCATTGTCAGACTTAGAATCTGTTAACATACAACAATGTTTGAAGTTAAATATCCAATCAAGAACCAAGAGAACTTACTTAAACAGAAATGACGAATGCATTGTTATAGTGAACAGACGTCACAGTGTTATTGTGTGTGTACATTCTTGCTTGTTAGTTGCACGATTATGGAACGACTATAAGGCTTACATACTTAGAACATTTACCAGTACTGCTAATGAGATTTTAATGCAACATTTTGGTTTACTTGAAAATATATTCTGGATTTAAAGTACTTTCAGTGAGATACCAGATGGCACAGTGGTTAGTTTATGTGACAGCTACACGATTTTATCACGACGCTACTAATGAGTGACAATTTACAATGTTGCTTTTGCAGTGTTTCTGTTTTATATCTGCACAGTTTTTCTGAATTCTTCTGGAAAGTAAAACATGTTTTAGTAGTAACTTTTGTGGTACAGCAACAATGAGATTGTCTTTTCCGTAGCACAACAATACGTTACAGCACAGTACTTTCTTCATCACGGCAATAAGCGTAATAACTAAGATATCTATACACAAAGCATTTCACTTTTGTTTATCATGAGGTAAGTACATTGACTTCTGCAGAACTTGGCTTTCGGAGGACGATAAGTACGACACTTCCACAGAATTATCTTACAGCAAGACGCACATTTAGCGCTACAGGACACGCATTTGAGAGATTTTGTAATTAAGCCATTTATTTTTCAAGATTTTTGAATTACAAAGAAAGTTTTCCGTGATATATTTCATTCTATTGCTGTAATCTGTAACACCTGAGGGTATAATTACATTAATCCTCAGGGGGGTACACGCCTACTTTGTGTACCATGTGTTTGGCAAGCACAAGGAACCCTAGCTAATATGGTATTTGCTTATACAACTTTACACATCGGTACCATATTTCTCTAACACACAAATTACACAGCTATCTGATCATTTAACTGAGAGAGACAAACATTTATTTTACTACATCAGTGACACATGTTTACGCAATTACACAGTTGGATAACTTCACACTTATGAAACTGTATTTTGTCTGTACTTTGTAAACTGTTCATATTTTTCGGAACCATTGTGATACTATGAGAGCTTTGAATGATGTATTTGGTATGAGATCATGATTTTTAAAGTACGTTTGAGGTAGATGACACTATTTAAATGAGCAGAGAATTCTTTTTAGGCTTAGAAATTATTGGAAGAAGTTACGACGATTTTGAGATTTGACTGAAGTTTTATGATGTTATCATTACGACGACGATGTGTATTATGTTGTTGAGGAATGTTTATTATGCTACGTATTTCTCACGATGAAATATTGAAGAAGTGTCGACGAATATGTATATGTATAATGAGGTAAGGAATAATGAGTAGTGTTTAGGGACTCTGATTTATGAAAAGGATGTTGGAAACCAAGAAACGTACTTTAAGAGTTATGAAATGTGTGACTGTATCACAATGCTGACGAATATTTTTTTTGGACACTTATATTTATAGGATTTTGTTTCTACAGATTTGCAATGCTAATTCTTGACCTGTGAAATATTTTTATATGAGACTGCAACGGTAGCAGAAACTGCTGTCGTAAATATTTCCGTATGAAAGTTAAGTGACCACCTGCACGTAATGCGTCGCGGGCACCCAGCTGTGTCAGACGCCTGGAGAAAAAGCCATTATTGCGAGCCCTTTTCAGCGGCACAGGTAGAACAAAAAAAAAGGGGAGGCCATTATCCTCGGAAATATTCTTACATCTGCAAACCTGATAATGACAAGTGTCTTTCTACGAGAATTGAGAGCTACTGACTTACGAAATGCCACATAGCTATTGAATGATGTTTTTATGCTTTGGTTTGCGTAATTGCTTATTTCATTTGATATCTGGTTTCCAGCTGTGTTGCAGCATTGCTTTTATAAAATGAAATGCATTTGCTAATGTGAACACTTTCTGTCAACAGATCTATTAAATAATTATTTTATGATCCACATTCTTTAAAAAAGGAGCACTTGGAAAGGAAAGAACAATAAGAAGGAACTAGTAACAGTAACACATAATTTTCTTTTCAAGTACATGGTAATATTTCTTTTTACAATCAGTTGTTGTGGTGCACCACTTTAATTACATAGATATTAAGATGTGAATATACATTTCCCTTATCTGCATTGTCGTTTTTGCTGTAATATTTTTTCTGCTTGAGCTTTGTCATGTATAGATATAAGTTTTATATTTTTTATATTTTTTATATTTGCTGCTGCTGTTTGCCAGGCATAGTGCTACTGAATTTTAAATTGTGTTACTCTGTTAAGCTAATTTTACTACTGACTTATTTTTCTTGCTACTGTACATTGGCTCATATTAGTTGTAATGTTGCATTGCTTGGTAATTTATATTTACTGTAGCTTGCTTTGCAATTTTCCATTTTTTTGCATTGCTGTTTGTGTTAATTTGTTATGTGCTGCTGCATTGCCTCGTCCCTTAGTTTAGTATCTGAGCTCAGTAGATTTAAGTTAGCTTAAGAGGAGACTATATAAGAAACTAACTATTATAAATTTGTAAGAAATGCATTGAGAAGCTATCAGAAAATGGTCTAGCAAAATAAAAAGGATACTGTACAGTGGAGAAAAACTATTATTGACAGAGGATGTGAACAGAATACAGAAAGCAGAGAGAAAAACTATTTTTGACAGAGGATGTGAACGAAATACAGAAGGCAGGCTTAGATAGGACTTTTGGGAATAATGATGAATGAAGGGAGATCTCCAAGAAGCAAAGAAAGTTTTGTTTGCAAAATACTGCAATGAAACAAACCCTGTCCTTTCCTTTTGTGTTATCCCACTATGTGTTTGGGTACCCTTGTGTATATATGTTCTTCCTGTCTTTATATGTTTACCTCATCAGACTTTTGTTGTAGAATTTTTCTCATACTCAGCTACATGAACTATGATGAGGAATACTGTTATCCTCAAATATAATTTGCGTTAATAATATGTTATTTACTTTGTAAAGATGTTAGACATTATTAATTCTGTTTTGTTTTAATGCTCATGTGTAAAGTTGATGTTTCAAAAGTTATTCTGATCTTTTATGTATTTACTTATGTCATAATTCCTGTAACACTGATGTATATGGTTATTTCTATTCTTTTGTAAAGCCCGTATTACTACAAACGTTATCTGTATTATTATGTTTTTAATGATGTGTTTTGTACCTTTGTTATTGTATTCTTATGTTATAAAATTGTAATTGTCACCAGTTCATGATATTATTAACTTGTTAGTTACATTTCACTGCACACGTTTCTGTTGGTCATAGTATATGGACAATATGTGAGAAGTAGGGACTGATAGTGTCTGCACGTGTGTTAATGATTCAGCAAGGGACTGGATAACAGCATTGCTGGTTCTAAGGACAATTTCAAAAACTTTGTGAGTGCACAAGTGGTGGTTTATGGACTTGCTATATTATCCGCAAGACTCTTTAACGGTGATTGTGCACC
The DNA here is from genome assembly GCF_021461395.2 of Schistocerca americana. Taxonomy (NCBI): domain Eukaryota; kingdom Metazoa; phylum Arthropoda; class Insecta; order Orthoptera; family Acrididae; genus Schistocerca; species Schistocerca americana. The sequence goes on from NC_060123.1 coordinate 643,270,245, forward strand.
TGCACAGTCACAACAGATGGCTGCTGGCTATCTCTCCAAGGACTACAGTGGGTCTGCATCTTTGATGACCCATCAGTACCATTATCTCTACAAGGACTACAGTGGGTCTGCATCTATGATGACCCACCATGCCATTATTTCTACAAGGACTGCAGTGGGTCTGCACCTCTGGTGGCCCACCAATACCGCAATCTCTACCAGGACTACAGTGGGTCTGCTCTGTGATGACCTACCTACCAATACTCTTCAAAATTTCGACTGACTCTGCTGTGGGTTTGCTCTGTTGTGGCCCATTACCTGTCTGCATGTCGAGAGTCAGCACTGTCTTTCCATTGGAAGGACAACACTACTTCTTCAAGACTGCATGGAAATCCACTACTTCTGTGTGCATTTTCTTTTACTGCTCAGACTTTGAGAAAAACACTGCTATTCTCCTGTTATGTACGATTAGGACTGTCTTTATGGACTGTGAGACAATTTTAGCTTTTGACCAACATTGTATCAATAAGTGTGTGCATTTGATTTCTTTGTTATTGTAATTATGAAAAAAAATTTTTCAAATCTGTATTGGCCACTGCCCAATCCCATTTGTAAAAATTTTTGTGGGGAGCATGGGGGCTATGTAAGTAGGCTGTTTAGGTTTTTTTATTGGTAACGCCACCTCTGTATGAAAATCACTGGCTGTGCTGTGTGCAGTCTGTGGCTAGTTTGCATTGTTGTCTGCCATTGTAGTGTTGGGCAGCGGCAGCTGGATGTGAACAGCGCGTAGCGTTGCGCAGTTGGAGGTGAGCCGCCAGCAGTGGTGGATGTGGGGAGAGAGATGGCGGAGTTTTGAAATTTGTCATGAACTGCTATATTTATATATGATGATATCAAGGTAAATATATTGTTTGTTCTCTATTAATATCTTTCATTTGCTAACTATCCCTATCAGTAGTTAGTGCCTTCCATAGTTTGAATCTTTTATTTAGCTGGCAGTAGTGGCGCTCGCTGTATTGCAGTAGCTTGAGCAGCGAAGATTTTTGTGAGGTAAGTGATTTGTGAAAGGTATAGTTTAATGTTAGTCAGGGCCATTCTTTTGTAGGGAATTTTGAAAGTCAGATTGCGTTGCGCTAAAAAAATATTGTGTGTCAGGTTAAGCACAGTCGTGTATAATTGTCAGACTACAACAAAACATGGCCTGATTGCAACTTTCACACCTATTTTCCATAACGACATCTGAAATCACGATAGGACAGATAAACACCCGTAACAGTCGGCTAGTCATGCAGGAGCTTCGAATGGTAGTGGAGGAGAGAAGACTGGATTTAGACTGCAGGAGCCATACTCCCGGGCTGCACAAATTTCATTCATGTCTACCACCTCCCCCAATCTCCACTGGACAAGAGCCAAAGGCAGTTCTAATAGTCGTGAATAGAACCCTATGGGCCACCACAATAATGCAGCTATTGAACAGTCACTGCAACGTTGTTGCATTACAGACACCAGTAGGAATAATATACCTTGTGAACATGTACTTTCAATATGGAAGAAACTTTGAAGATTTCAAATTGGTTCAAATGGCTCTGAGAACTATGGGGCTTAACATCTGTGGTCATCAGACCCCTAGAACTTAGAACTAATTAAACCTAACTAACCTAAGGACATAACACATCCATGCCCGAGGCAGGATTCGAACCTGAACCGTAGCGGTCACGCGGTTCCAGACAGAAGCGTCTAGAACAGCACGGCCACTCCGGCCGGCCTTGAAGATTTCCTGGACCACTTTGCGAGAGTCATCACTGCGCTGCGTGGGCGTAGGGTCATTATCACGGCAGACATAAATGCAAAGTCCCCCATGTGGTACAGCGGCACTACAGACGCAGACGGCGAGAAGGCCGAAGAACTGATCATGGCCTCTCAACTTGTAGTGACAAACGAACCCGGAAATCCCCCCACCTACACAGGAGGAGGTGGACAAGGGACAAACATAGATGTCATCCTGGCAACGCCTAATGCCATTCGACTCATTAAAAGTTGGAATGTTCTTGATCACGCCACTACAAGCGATCATAATTTAATTTCCTTCTGTCTTAGTGAAGAAGAGTGCCGCTCGGACCTGGGATGCGAAACCCAATTCAACTTTAACAAAACAGACTGGGAATGCCTAGCTCGGGAGTGTGACGTTCCACCGTTGCCTGAGGGTGATCTAGACGTTGACAGGTACGGCGAAGAGCTGGTAGGGTCAGTTGTTAGGGCGGTAAAGGCCGCTGTGCCAACCAGGAGAAGGGCCATGGCGGCCTCCCCATCGCCATGGACTGCCGACCTTGAACGTATGCGTCAGTCTGTGAGACGGGCGGGGAGGTACTACCAGCGAAGTGCCGTCTGGCAAGAAAAGCACTACTGGGTGCAGCAATACGGAGAAGAAAGAGAGATTTTTCAAAAAGAATTAAAGGAAGTAAGAGTGAAAAGCTGGGAGATATACGTATTGAGTCAACTAGCCAAAGATCCTTGCGGAATGCCGTTAAAATTGGCAAGAGAGAAAATCAGGTCTCCTGTGGTCCTCTCGACAATCAGAGATGAAGGCAGAATGACAGAGTCGTGGCAGGAAATTGCCGAAGTTCTCCTGCGCACTCTGTTGTCCGATGATGAAGAAAATGAGGATAATGAAATCCAACAGCAAATCAGCAGGGAAGATCAGGAAGAATACACCAACGACACCATGGTGTACCCCTTCTCAGTAGACAAAGTTACTGCACAAATTAAATCATTAAAAAAGGGAAAGGCGCCTGGGCCACACAGAATAGTAGCAGAGGTTTTACAGATCCTCGCCCCTCTGCTAATAGCATCTCTTACAGAATTGTTTAATGAATGTCTCAGGACTGGAAAATTTCCCAAAATTTGGAAAAGGTCAAATGTGATGATCACTCAGAAGGGAAAGGACAAGTACCCCACAGAACCTAAGTCTTACAGCTCCATATGCCTCCTGGACATCCTAGGGAAGTTATTGGAGAAGCTATTGGCTGACGGACTGGCAGCACACAGGATACTGCGCGGGATGAGTGACAGGCAGTTCGGCTTCAGGCCGGGGCGATTGGCGTCTGACGCAATTTCCTTGGCAACTGAGGCCTGCAGCTCAGCCCCGCACAAGTATGTGGTAGGCATCATGGTAGACATCAGTGGTGCCTTCGACAACCTGTGGTGGCCCTCGCTCTTCTCCCTCTTGCATGAGAAGGAGTGCCCAGGGCCCCTCTATGGCTGTCTGAGGAGCTACTGCATGAGCAGGGAGGTCTGGTTATCATCGCCCAGCGGAAGAATAAGTAAAACCATCACGACGGGGTGCCCCCAGGGATCTGTTCTGGGGCCACTGTTTTGGGATATCAACAGAGAACCGCTCCTAGAGAAACTACAACTTTGAGAGGACGTGTTAGACGTGATAGTCTATGCCAACGACGTCCTCCTGTTGGTAGGCGGCCGTAGCCGAGAGGAACTCGAACCCAAAGTAGAACGAGCAATGACAGTACTTCATGAGTGGAAGATGAAAATCACACCATGTAAGTCTACGTACCTCTTAATGAAAGGAAGTCTATTCAGGAATCCGACCGTCAGAATTGAAGGAACTCCAGTTCTTCAGCATCGCGAGGCAAGATATCTAGGAGTTACAATAGATCAAAAATGCAATTACACCTCATATATAGACAACATAACACAGCGAGCATTAGAAGTTTTAAACAATCTCATTAATATAGGCCACAAAAGATTCCACCTACCTCCAAACTTGGTCAATCTATCACAATAGTATCCTGACATCCTTAGTAGGGTATGCGAGCGGTGTCTGGGCACACAGGCTCACGAGGGTGGTGCCTGCCATCACTGTGAGAAGTTTGCAGCGGAATAAGTTATTGCGTTCTGTCGGAGCATACTGTACAACTCCCGGGGGGGGGGGGGGGGGGCTTACTGGTAATAATGGGGTTATGTCCTCTGGACATAAAGATTCGAGAGAAGGCAGCGTGGTACTAGGTCACCAAGGGGAAAGTAGAGAGGACTAGGGAAATCATGGGAGTACAAGTAGGGAATAAGTATGCAATTAGAAGAAGGGGCGAGTAATTATGGCAACAACAATGAGAAAAATGAGGTAACTGGAAGAAGAGTATTCCAACTACTGCCAAACATCAGGGAGAGACTACAGATAGGCTATTTTGAGCCGAGCAGGGTTCTGATGCACTTTCTTACAGGACATAGGCCATTTCCGACATATATTTGTCGATTTGGAAAACAGGCAACACCAGTATGTGACTATAGTTCTCCGAAAGGAACACCCGAATACATCGTCGGCACATTACACGATGATGTGGCGCACGAAAAACAGGCAACACCAGTATGTGACTATAGTTCTCCGGAAGGAACACCCGAATACATCGTCGGCACATTACACGATGATGTGGCGCACGAACTCAGGACCCAATTACCGAATAGAGACACACATGCATTAATTAATAGGACGTGCCGAGACCTTCAATCTCCTAAACAGTTTGGCAAACGAAATATTCCAAAATATTACGAGGGATTTCATCAGGAACAAAAATGGTTAAAGACCAGAGATGAACCGATCTAGACCGAGGTACACCTGCCAATACCACGGAGCGCGGTACTGGCCGGCCGCTCTCACGGCCGAAACCCGCCGCGCTGCAGGACTAGGAAAGCAGGTGTATCATTCCCGACTTTGGAATTTCGCACTAGACATTAAAAAGTAGTTAGACTAGACACAATGTACAATTTAGAACACTAACACGACTAACACAGGTAGGGAGTGCAGCGATCTTTAAGTAAATTGGCCAGCCCAGTGCCAGGGGTCCGTTCACTGGGATCAGCTCGGTGAGCAGGCCACAAAAAAGTAGGTTTGTAGGTCATCTGGCACAACTGTAACGCTGCAGAGTAGATTAGTCTTAGTGTAGTTAACAAGATAGATTAACCTTGTCCGTAGCTTGTGCCAGTAATCTGTATTAAGTATAAGCTGCTTTTGCTATTCTATAATAAAAGGACCCACTGATTAGATAAGGTGGTGGGTTATTGTGTATGACTATTAGTGTTTGTTGTTTTGAATTATTGTATCATTATCATTGTTTGCATTTATAACATTATCCTGTGTCGTAACAAATAAAAAAATTAAAAAAAATTATGTTGTTCCCCAGGCATCACAACCCGGTTACTGAAATCCCTGCAACCTCACACTCACGATGCGACACAGAAATTGTAAAGCGATTGAATACTACAGGCTAATTACTGCCTTATCTCCGAGTGACTATTGTGGCTATGGTTACCGACTGGAACCTCTCCTGGGAGTCCTGTAGCTTCTTTCAGAAGGACCAGAACCCCTTTACTGATACCCTCGCACCGTTACATTGACGATGCGATACAGAAAGTGCTTCGTGATTGGATACTACAGGCTGCAAGCCCAATTCACTCCAAGAGATTTACGTGGTGATGGTCACCACATGGAATCCCCTCCTGGAAGTTCATTTGCGTGACTCCGCAGCACCACAACCCGTTTGGTGTAACCCTCACATCCTCACATTGACGATGCAACACAGAATTGTATAGTGATTGTATACTTAAGGCTCAATGTTGACATCTCTTCGAGAAACTAACTTGTCTGCCGCCACCGAATGGGACCTCTCCAGATAGTCCATTACTTAATTCCCGATTTCCTGTAACACTCGCACTCTCACATTGACAATGCCTTTAAAATTGCTACACCATGAAGATGACGTGCTACAGACGCGAAATTTAACCGACAGGAAGAAGATGATGTGATATGCAAATGATTAGCTCTTCAGAGTATTCACACAAGGTTGGCGCCGGTGGCGACACCTACAGCGTGCTGACATGAGGAAAGTTTCCAACCAATTTCTCATACACAAACAGCAGTTGACCGGCGTTGCCTGGTGAAACGTTGTTGTGATGCCTCGTGTAAGGAAGAGAAATGCGTACCATCACGTTTCCGACTTTGATAAAGGTCGGATTGTATAACCTATCGCGATTGCGGTTTATCGCATCGCGACATTGCTGCTCGCGTTAGTCGAGATCCAATGACTGTTAGCAGAATACGGAATAGGTGGGTTCAGGAGCGCATCGCGTTTTATAGTACCTGAATAGTGTAAAATCGCGTAGTCTCCTTCTGCCGCCGAGCAGTGTGTCAGCAGTGCGCAAGTAGCAGCATTACTGCATTTACTAGGCAATCTTGTATTTTAATAACCGTTTAAATTTTGTGTCGAATTGTTTGTGGTCTCTGTAGATTAGTGCAGACGTTCTTTGCACAACAGTATTAGCATGGATAGGGACTGCGACTGCTGTGTTCGGATGTGGGCTAAGTTGACATCTCTTCCCTCCCAGCTTCAGGCAGTATTGGCTTCGGTCACACAACTTGAGACTGTTGCCAATGGGCATCATTGTGGGGGCCAGACAGCGGTTTGATGGGGACGGCCAGCTCGTCCCACGCATCCGCCGATCGGACTATGGCTGTGGCTGCCGAGGATACTGCCCACATTGAGGCTGACCCCTCACCTGAGGTAAAGTGGGAGGTCGTCTCGAGGTGTGGCAGGGGGCGAAAGACATTCCCGAGGGCTGAACGGAAAGCCTCTCCAGTTTGTCTGACAAACCGATCTCAGGCTCTGTCTCCGGCTGATACTGATCTTCGGCCGGATATGGCTGCTTGTCCTGTTCCAGAGGTTGCCTCTCAGTCTGCAAGATCTGGGCGGTCGCATAGGGTTGGCTTACTGGTAGTTGGGAGCTCCAACGTCAGGCGTGTAATAGGGCCCCTTAGGGATATTTCTGCAAGGCAGGGGAAGAAAACCAACGTGCCCTCCGTGTACATAACGGAGGGAGTCAGGTGTGGAAAGGGTCCTTCCGGATGCCATGAAGGGTACGGGGTGCACCCATCTGCAGGTGGTCGCTCATGTCGGCACCAATGATAGGTGTCGCCATGGATCGGAGGAAATCCTCTCTGGCTTCCGGCGGCTATCTGATTTGGTGAAGACTGCCAGTCTCACTAGCGAGATGAAAGCAGAGCTCACCATCTGCAGCATCGTCGACAGAACTGACTGCGGACCTTTTGTACAGAGCCGAGTAGAGGGTCTGAATCAAAGCCTCAGACGATTCTGGGACCGTGTGGGCTACAGATTCCTCGACTTGCGCCATAGGGTGGTGGGGTTTTGGGTTCCGCTGGATAGTTCAGGTGTCCACTACACCCAGCAGTCGGCAACACGGGTAGCAGGGGCTGTGTGGCGTTGACTGAGCGGTTTTTTAGGTTAGATGGCCTCGGGCAAGTACAGCAATGGCAACAGCCTCAAAAGGTGCGGGGCAAAGTCAGGACATGCGGGGACCAAGCAGCAATTGGTATTGTAATTGTAAACTGTCGAAGCTGCGTTGATAAAGTATCGGAACTTCAAGCGCTGATAGGAAGCACCGAAGCTGAAATCGTTATGGGTACGGAAAGCTAGCTGAAGCCAGAGATAAATTCTGCAGAAATTTTTACAAAGGCACAGACGGTGTTTAGAAAGGATAGACTGCATGCAACCGGTGGTGGCGTGTTTGTCGCTGTTAGTAGTAGTTTATCCTGTAGTGAAATAGAAGTGGATACTTCCTGTGAATTATTATGGGTGGAGGTTATACTCAACAACCGAGCTAGGTTAATAATTGGCTCCTTTTACCGACCTCCCGACTCAGCAGCATTAGTGGCAGAACAACTGAGAGGAAATCTGGAATACATTCCACATAAATTTCCTCAGCATGTTATAGTCTTAGGTGGAGATTTCAATTTACCAGATGTAGACTGGGACACTCAGATGTTTAGGACAGGTGGTAGGGACAGAGCATCGAGTGACATTATACTGAGTGCACTCTCTGAAAATTACCTCGAGCAATTAAACAGAGAACCGACTCGTGGAGATAACATCTTGGACCCACTGATAACAAACAGACCCGAACCTTTCGACTCTATAAGCACAGAAGAGGGAATCAGCGATCATAAGGCCGTTGCAGCATCCCTGAATATGGAAGTTAATAGGAATATAAACGGGGGAGGAAGGTTTATCTGCTTAGCAAGAGTAATAGGAGGCAGATTTCAGACTACCTAACAGATCAAAACGAAAATTTCTGTTCCGAAACTGACAATGTTGAATATTTATGGTAAAAGGTCAAGGCAATCGTAAAATGCGCTTTAGAGAGGTACGTGCCAAGTAAAATTGTTAAAATTGTGAGGGACGGGAAAAACCCACCGTGGTTCAACAACAATGTTAGGAAACTACCGCGAAAGCAAAGAGAACTTCACTGCAGGTTTAAACGCAGCCAAAACCTCTCAGACAAACAGAAGCTAACCGATGTCAAAGTTAGCGTAGGAAGGACTATGCGTGAAGCGTTCAGTGAATTCGAAAGTAAAATTCTATGTACCGACTTCACAGAAAATCCTAGGAAGTTCTGGTCTTACGTTAAATCAGTAAGTGGATCGAAACAGCATATCCAGACACTTTGGGATGATGATGGCATTGAAACAGAGGATGACATGCGTAAAGCTGAAATACTAAACACGTTTTTCCAAAGCTGTTACACAGAGGGAAGACCGCACTGCAGTTCTTTCTCTAAACCCTCGCACGAACGAAAATATGGCTGACATCGAAATAAGTGTCCAAGGAATAAAACAGCAACTGAAATCACTCAACAGAGGAAAGTCCACTGGATCTGACGGGATACCAGTTCGATTCCACACAGAGTACGCGAAAGAACTTGTCCCCCTTCTAACAGCCGTGTACCGCAAGTCTCTAGAGGAACGGAAGGTTCTGGCCGGCCGTGGTGGCCATGCGGTTCTAGGCGCTATAGTCCGGAACCGCGCGACTGCTACGGACGCAGGTTCGAATCCTGCCTCGGGCATGGATGTGTGTGATGTCCTTAGGTTAGTTAGTTTTGAACGGCTTGTTCCAAATGATTGAAAAAGAGCACAGGTAGTCCCAGTTTTCAAGAAGGGTTGTCGAGCAGATGTGCAAAACTATAGGCCTATATCTCTGACATCGATCTGTTGTAGAATTTGGGAACATGTTTTTTGCTCGCGTACCATGTCGTTTCTGGAAACCCAGAATCTACTCTGTAGGAATCAGCATGAATTCCGGAAACAGCGATCGTGTGAGACCCAACTCGCTTTATTTGTTCACGACACCCAGAAAATATTAGATACAGGCTCCCAGGTAGATGCCATTAGCCTTGCCTTCCGGAAGGCGTTCGATACAGTTCCGCACTGTCGCCTGATAAACAAAGTAAGAGCCTACGGAAAATCAGACCAGCTGTGTGGCTGGATTGAAGAGTCTTTACCAAACAGAATACAGCATGTTGTTCTCAATGGAGAGACGTCTACAGACGTTAAAGTAACCTCTGGCATACCACAGGGGAGTGTTATGGGACCATTGCTTTTCACAATATATATAAATGACCTAGTAGATAGTGTCGGAAGTTCCGTGCGGCTTTTCGCGGATGATGCTGTAGTATACAGAGAAGTTGCAGCATTAGAAAATTGCAGCGAAATGCAGGAAGATCTGCAGCGCATAGGCACTTGGTGCAGGGAGTGGCAACTGACCCTTAACATAGACAAATGTAATGTATTGGGAATACATAGAAAGAAGTATTCTTTATTGTATGATTATATGATAGCGGAACAAACGCTGGTAGCAGTTACTTCTATAAAATATCTGGGAGTATGCGTACGGAACGATTTGAAGTGGAATGATCATATAAGATTAATTGTTGGTAAGGCGGGTGCCAGGTTGAGATTCATTGGGAGAGTCCTTAGAAAATGTAGTCCATCGACAAAGGAGGTGGCTTACAAAACACTCGTTCGGCCTTGAGCATTGCTCATCAGTGTAGAATACGTGCCAGGTCGGTTTGAAGAGAAAATAGAGAGGATCCAAAGAAGAGCGGATCGTTTCGTCACAGGATTATTAGGTAAGCGTGATAGCGTTACGGAGATGTTTAGCAAACTCAAGTGGAAGACTCTGCAAGAGAGGCGCTCTGCATCGCGGTGTAGCTTGCTGTCCAGGTTTCGAGAGGGTGCGTTTCTGGATGAGGTATCGAATATATTGCTTCCCCCTACTTATACCTCCCGAGAAGATCACGAATGTAAAATTAGAGAGATTCGAGCGCGCACGGAGGCTTTCCAGCAGTCGTTCTTCCCGCGAAACATACGCGAGTGGAACAGTAAATGGAGGTAATGAGCCGGCCGCGGTGGTCTCGCGGTTCTAGGCACGCAGTCAAGAACCGTGCGACTGCTACGGTCGCAGGTTCGAATCCTGCCTCGGGCATGGATGTGTGTGATGTCCTTAGGTTAGTTAGGTTTAAGTAGTTCTAAGTTCTAGGGAACTGACGACCACAGCAGTTGAGTCCCATAGTGCTCAGAGCCATTTGAACCATTTTTTGGAGGTAATGACAATGGCACGTAAAGGGCCCTCCGCCACACACCGTTGGGTGGCTTGCGGAGTATAAATGTAGATGTAGATGTAGGAGGGTAATACGGAACGCCGTACTGGATCCCAACGGCCTCCTATCAGTAGCAGTCGAGATGGCAGGCATCTTATCCGCATGGCTGTAACAGATCGTGCAGCCACGTCTCGATCCTAGAGTCTACAGATGTGGACGTTAGCAAGACAACAACCATCTGCACCTACAGTTCGACGACGTTTGCAGCAGCATGGACTATCAGCTCGGAGCCCATGGCTGCAGTTACCCTTGACGCTTCATCACAGACAGGAGCGCCTGCGATGGTGTACTCAACGACGAACCTGGGTGCACGAATGGCAAAACGTCATTTTGCCGGATAAATCCAGGTTCTGTTACAGCATCATGATTGTCGCATCCGTGTTTGGCGCCATCGCGAAAGCGTGTATTCATCATCGCCATACTGGCGTATCACCTAGCGTGATGGTATGGGGTGCCATTGGTTACACGTCTCGGTCACATTGTCGCAATGGACCCTGTAGTATTCAGTTGCGACGCAATTTGAGCGTTGGATCGTCAATATGAGGGTTCGAGAGTTACGGTAAACGAATTCTTATGCATCGGAAACAAGCTCAGGTTTCCTAGGGGAAGTTACAAGCTGTGGCCGTAATGACTCGAGTCCGTTGGCGTGTAGTTGCCATGGTCCCTTTAATAGTCAATTGCGACGCAATTTCTGTGTTGCATCGTCAATATGAGAATTCGACAGTTACAGTAAACTCTTTGTTATGCATCGGAAACAAGCACAGGTCTCCCAGGGGAAGTTACAAGCTGTTGCTGTAATAACTCGTGTCCCTTGGAGAGAAGTCGTCATGGACCCTGTAGTATTCAATTGCGACACAATTTCAGTGTTGCATCGTCAATATGAGGGTTCCAGAGTTACAGTAAACGATTTGTTATGCATCGGACACAAGCTCAGGTCTCCCAGGGGAAGTTACAATCTGTGGCCGTATTGACTCGATTCCCTTGAAGTGAAGTCGCCATGGACACTGTAGTATTCAATTGCAACGCAATTTTTGTGTTGCATCGTCAATATGAGGGTCCCACTGTTACATTAAACGATTTGTTATGCATCGGAAACAAGCTCAGGTGTCCCAGGGAAAGTTACAAGCTGTGGCCGTAGTGACTCGAGTCCCTTGGAGAGAAGTCGCCATGGGCCCTGTAGTATTCAAATGCGCCGCAATTTCTGTGTTGCATCGTCAATACGAGGGTTTGGCAGTTTCAGTAAACGATTTGTTATGCATTGGAAACAAGCTCAGGTCTCCTAGGGGAAGTTACAAGCTGTGGGTGTAGTGACTTGTGTCCCTTGGAGTGATGTCGCCATGGACCCTGTAGTATTCAATTGCCACGCAATTTCTGTGTTCCATCGTCAATATGAGGGTTCGACAGTTACAGTAAACGATTTGTTATGCATCGGAAACGAGCTCAGGTGTGCCAGGGGAAGTTATAAACTGTGGCCGTAATGACTCGAGTCCCTTGGAGTAAAGTCGCCATGGACCATGTAGTTTTCAACTGCGACGGCATTTCTGCCTTGCATCGTCAATATGAGGATTCGACAGTTACAGTAAACTATTTGTTATGCATCAAAAACAAGCTCAGGTCTCCCAGGGGAAGTTACAAGTTGTGGCTCTAGTGACTCGTGTCTCTTGGAGAGAAGTCGCCATGGACCCTGTAGTATTCAATCGCGACGCAATTTCTGTGTTGCATCGTCAATGCGATGGTGCGAGGGTAACAGTAAAAGGGTTGTCGTTGATCGGAAACAAGCTACTGGTCTCGCATTGGAGGTTACAATCAGTGGGCATATCCACGGGAGTCCCTTTTAGAGAACCTTTTGTGTTTAATCGCAACGTAAGTTCTGTGTTGCATTGTCAATGTGATTTTTCGAGGATTTTAGTAAATGCGTTGTGGTGCATTGGAATCAAGCTACTGCCCTCCCAGGGGAGATTAGAAGCTGTGGCCGTATCGGCGTGAGTACTCCGGAGAGAGGTCAGCATGGAGCCTGTAGTAGTATATCACAGATGCAAAATCTGTGTTGCATCATCAATGTGAGGCTGTGAGGGTTATAGTAAACAATTTGTGGTGCATCTGAAACAAGCTACTGTCTCCCTGGAGAGGTTACAAGCAGTGGCCATATCCACATGAGTACCTCGGAGACACATCGTCATGGGGCCTGTCATACTAGGCGAAATTTCTGTGTTGCATCTTCAATGTGATGGTGCAAGGGTTACAGTAAATAGGTTGTGGTGCATCAGGAACGGGTTACTGGTCTCCCAGTGTAGGTTACAAGCAGTGGCTATATCCACGCGATTCTCTCTGGAGAGAAGTCAACATGGAGCCTGTGATATGTAATCCGACGCTATTTCTATGTTGCATCGTCAATGTGAGGGTGTGAGGGATACAATTAACGGGTTGTGGTGCATTGTAAATATACTACGGGTCTCCTTAGGTCGCTTAAAAGCGGTAGTCGTATACAATTGAGTCCCTCTGAGGGAAGTCGTCATGGAACCAGTAGTTTTCAATTGCCACGCAATTTCTTTGTTGCATTGTTAATTTGCGGGTGCGAGGGTTAAGTAAATGGGTTGTGGTGCATCTTAAACTAGCTAAAGCACTCCCAGGAGTGATTGCGTTTGGTGACCGTAGCCACGTTAGTCTCTAGGATGTGTCATGGGGCCTGTGGTATTCAATTGCAGTGCGATTTCTGTGCTGATTCGCTAAAGTGAGGAAGGGAGCGGACAGTAAATGCGTGTTGGTGAGTCGAAAACAAGCTACTTGACTCCCAGGAAAGGTTCCTTGCGGTGACTGTATCCACGTTACTCACTCAGGAGAAGTGGGCATGGAGTGTGTAGTATTCGATTGCGATATACACTACTGGCCATTAAAATTGCTACACCAAGAAGAAATGCAGATGATAAACGGGTATTCATTGGACAGATATATTATACTAGAACTGACATCTGATTACATTTTCGCGCAATTTGGGTTCATAGATCCTGAGAAATCATTACCCAGAACAACCACCTCTGGCCTTAATAACGGCCTTGATACGCCTGGGCATTGAGTCAAACAGTGCTTGGATGGCGTGTACAAGTATAGCTGCAAATGTACTTCAACACGATACCACAGTTCATCAAGAGTAGTGACTGGCGTATTGTGACGAGCCAGTTGCTCGACCACCACTGTAGGGTTTCGTAGGGATCGAATGAAGAGTAGAGCCACGGGTCGTAACACGTCTGAAATATAACGTCCACTGTTCAAAGTGCCGTCAATGCGAACATGAGGTTGTAAGTAGGCGTTTTATGTTGGTAACGCCACGTAGCACCCTATATGAAAATCACTGACTGTGCTGTGTGAAGGCTGTGGTTGGCTTACATTGTTGGAGTATATGCTATTGTAGTGTTGGGCAGTTGGCTGTTAACAGCGAGTAGCGTTGCGCAGTTGGAGGTGAGCCGCCAGCGCTGGTGGATATGGGGAGAGAGATGGCGGAGTTTTGAGAGCCGATGATCTGGACGTGTGTCCATTAGAGACAGTCAATTTCTAAGACTGGATGTCATGAACTGATATATATATTAACTTTTGAACACACTTAAGGTAAATACATTGTTTGTTCTGTATCAAAATCTTTCATTTGCTAACTATGCCTATCAGTAGTTAGTGGCTTCAGTAGTTAGAATCTTTTATTTAGCTGGCAGTAGTGGCGCTCACTGTATTGCAGCAGTTTGAGTAACGAAGATTTTTGTGACGCAAGTGATTCATGAAAGGTATAGGTTATTGTTTGTCAGGGCCATTCTTTTGTAGGGATTTTTGAAAGTCAGATTGCGTTGCGCTAAAAAATATTGTGTGTCAGTTTAGTGTTGATCAGAATAAGTAAAGAGAGTAATGTTTGAGTACGTTCATTTTTGCTCAGCTGTTTGAAAAGCAAATAACGTAAGGGGTGTACCAGCGCAGTAATTCACTAATTTTTCTAAGGGCACGTTGCAAGGTGAACGAGACGTGTAACCAATGGCACCCCATACCATCAGGCCAGGTGATACGCCAGTATGGCGATGACGAATACACGCTTCCGCGATGTCGCCAAACACGGATGCGACAATCATGATGCTGTAAACAGAACGTGGATTTATGCGGCAAAATGACGTTTTGCCATTCGTGCACCCAGGTTTGTCGTTGAGTACACCATCGCAGGTGCTCCTGTCTGTGATGCAGCGTCAAGGGTAACCGCAGCCATGGTCTCCGAGCTGATAGTCCATGCTGCTGCAAACGTCGTCGAACTGTTAGTGCAGATGGTTGTTGTCTTGCAAACGTCCCCATCTGTAGACTCTAGGATCGAGACGTGGCTGCACGATCCGTTACAGCCACGCGGATAAGATGCATGTCGTCTCGACTGCTAGTGATACGAGGCCGTTGGGATCCAGTACGGCGTTCCGTATTACCCTCCTACATCTACATCTACATTTATACTCCGCAAGCCACACAACAGTGTGTGGCGGAGGGCCCTTTACGTGCCACTGTCATTACCTCCCTTTTCTGTTCCACTCGCGTATGTTTCGCGGGGAGAACGACTGCTGGAAAGCCCCCGAGCGCGCTCGAATCTCTCTAATTTTACATTCGTGATCTCCTCGGGAGGTATAAGTAGGGGGAATCAATACATTCGATACCTCATCCAGAAACGCACCCTCTCGAAACCTGAACAGCAAGCTACAATGCGATGCAGAGCGCCTCTCTTGCAGAGTCTGCCACTTGACTTTCCTAAACATCTCCGTAATGTTACCACGCTTACCTAATAATCCTGTGACGAAACGCGCCGCTCTTCTTTGGATCCTCTTCATCTTCTCTTCAAGGGACTCGCCAAAGGACTAGAGTCATTACGGCCACAGCTTGTAACTTCCCCTGCGACACCTGAGCTTGTTTCTGATGCATAACAAATCGTTTACTGTAACTGTCGAACCCTCATATTAACGACCCAACACAGAAATTGCGTCGCAACTGAATACTACAGAGTCCATGGCGACTTCACTCCAAGGGACTCGAGTCATTACGGCCACGGCTTGTAACTTCCCCTGGGAGAGCAGAGATTCTTTCCAATGCATAACAAATCGTTTCCTGTAACTGTAGAACCCTCATATTGACGATGCAACACAGAAATTGCGTCACAATTGAATACTACACGGTCCTTGGCAACTTAACTCCAAGGGACCCGATTCATTATAGCCACAGTTTGTAACATCCCCTGGGTGACCTGAGGTTGTTTCCGATGCATAAGAAATCGTTTACTGTAACTCTCGAACCCTCATATGGACGATGCAACACAGAAATTGCGTGAGCAAATGAATATTAGAGGGTCCATGGCGAATTCACTCCAAGGGACACGAGTCATTACGGCCACAGGTTGTAACTTCCCCTGGGAGACATGAGCTTGTTTCCGATGCATAATGAGACGTGTACTGTAACTGTCGAACTCTCATATTGGCGATGCAACAAAGAAACTGCGTAGAGATTGAATAATACCAGGTACATGGCGACTTCACTCCAAGGCACTCGAGTGGAAACTGCCGTTGCTTGAAACCTCCCTTGGGAGACCTGAGCTTGTTTCCGATGCAAAACAAATCGTTTACTATAACTGTCGAACCCTCATATTGACGATACAACACAGATACTGTGTGAGCAAATGAATACTACAGGGTCCATGGTGACTTCACTCCAAGGGACACGTGTCATTACGGCCACTGCTTGTAAATTCCCCTGGGACAGCTGAGCTTGTTTCCGATGCATAATAAGTTGTTTACTGTAACTCTCGAACCCTCATATTGACGATGCAACAAAGAAATTGCGTAGGGATTTCATAATACCGGGTACAAATAATGGTTCAAATGGCTCTGAGCACTATGGGACATAACATCTGTGGTCATCAGTCCCCTAGAACTTAGAACTACTTAAACCTAACTAACCTAACGACATCACACACATCCATGCCTGAGGCAGGATTCGAACCTACGACCTTAGCAGTCGCAGATATTGCGCTGCAATTGAAAACTACAGGGTCCATGGCGACTTCGCTCCTAAGGACTGGAGTGGATACAGCCATTGCTTTATACCTCCCCTGGGAAACCTGAGCTTGTTTCCGATGCATAACAAAACGTTTACTGTAACTGTCGAACCCTCATATTAACGATGCAACACAGAAATTGCGTCGCAATTGAATACTACAGGTTCCATTGCGACTTCACTCCAATTGACTGTAGATATTACGACCAGAGCTTGTAACTTCCCCTGGGAGACCTGAGCTCATTTCCGATGCATAACAAATCGTTTACTATAACCATCGAACCCTCATATTGATGATGCAACACAGAAACTGCGTTGCAATTGAGTACAACTGGGTCCATGGCGACTTCTCTCCTAGGGACTAAGTCATCACGGCCACAGCTTGTAACTTCCCATGGGAGACCTGATCTTGTTTCCGATGCATAACAAATCGTTTACTGTAAATCTTAAACCCTCATATTGACGATGCAACACAGAAATTGCGACGTAATTGAATACTACATTGTGAATGGCGACTTCACTCCAAGGGAATCGAGTCATTTACGGCGACAGATTGTACCTTCCCCAGGGAGAACTGAGCTTATTTCCAATGCATAACAAAACGTTTAGTGTAGCTGTCGCAACGATGGAACACAGAAATTGCGTCGCAATTGAATACTACACGGTCCACGGCGACATTACTCCAACCGACTCGAGTCATTGCGGCAACAGCTTGTAACATCCCCTGGGAGAAATTAGGTTGTTTCAGATGCATAACGAAACGTATACCAAAACTGTTGAATCTTCATATAAACGATGCAACAAAGAAATTGCGTAGTGATTGAATAACACTGGGTCCATGGCGACTTCACTCCTAGGGACTGGAGTGAATACAACCACTGCTTGATACCTCCCCTGGGAGACCTGAGCTTGTTTCCGATGCATAACAAGTCGTGTACTGTAACTCTCGAACCCTCATATTCATAATGCGACACAGAAATTACGTCGGGATTGAATACTTCAGGCTCCATGGCGGCTTTTCACCAAGGGACACTAGTGCTTACTGCCACTGCTTGTAGGCTCCCCTGGGAGCCCCGAGCATCTATTCGATGCATAACAAGTCGTGTACTGTAACACTGGAAGCCTCATATTGACGATGCGACACAGAAATAGTGTCGGGATTGAATACTGAAGGGTCCATGTTGACTTTTCTCCAAGGGACACGAGTGCTAACTGCCACTGCTTGTAGGCTCCCCTGGGAGACCAGAGCTTGTTTCCGATGCATAGCAAATGCTGTACTGTAACTCTCGAAAGCTCATATTGACGATGTGACACAAAAATTGCTTCAGGATTGAATACTGGGGGGCCCATGGCGACTTTTCTCCAAGGTACACGAGTGCTAGCTGCCACTGCTTGTAGCTCCCCTGGGAGACAAGAGCTTGTTTCCGATGCATAACAAGTCGTGTACTGTAACTCTCGAACCTTCGTATTCATGATGCAAGACAGAAATTGCGTCGGGATTGAATACTTCGGGGTCCATGGCGGCTTTTAACCAAGGGACACGAGTGCTTACTGCCACTGCTTGTAGACTCCCCTGGGAGACCTGAGCATGTTTTCCGTGCATAACGTCTACTGTAAATCTGGAACCGTCATATTGGCGATGCGTTAAAGAAATTGCATCGGGATTGAATACTTCAGGGTCCATGGCTAGTTTTCTCCAAGGGACACGAGTGCTAACTGCTACTGCTTGTAGGCTCACCTGGGAGACCAGAGCTTGTTTCCCATGCATAACAAATCGTGTACTGTGACTCTCGAACCCTCATATTGACGATGCCACACAGAAATTGCGCCAGGTTTGAATACTGAAGGTTCCATGGCGGCTTTTCACCAAGGGACACGAGTGCTTACTGCCACTTCTTGTAGGCTCCCCTGGGAGACCTGAGCATGTTTTCGATGCCTAACAAATCGTGTACTGTAGCTCTCGAACCCTTATATTCATGATGCAAGACGGAAATTGCGTCGGGATTGAATACTAAAAGGCCCCTTGGTGACTTTCCTCCAAGGGACACGATTGCTTAATTCCACTGGCTGTAGACTCCCCTGGGAGACCTCAGCATGTTTACGATGCATTAAAAATCGTATATTGTAACTCTCGAACCCTCATATTGACGATGCGACACTGAAATCCCTTCGGGATTGAATACTTCAGGGTCCATGTTGACTTTTCTACAAGGGACACGAGTGCTTACCGCCACTGCTTGTAGGCTCCCCTGGGAGACCTGAGCTTGTTTTCGATGCATGACAAATCGTGTAGTGTAACTCTCGAACCCACATATTCGTGATGCAAGACTGAAATTGCTTCGGGATGGAATACTTCAGGGCCCATGGCGGCTTTTCACCAAGGGACACGAGTGCTTACTGCCACTGCTTGTAGGAACCCTTGGAGACCTGAGAATGTTATCGATGCCTAAGAAATCGTGTACTGTAACTCTCGAAACCTTATATTCATTATGCAAGACAGAAATTGCGTCGGCAAAAAATGCTTCAGCGTCCATGTCGGCTTCTCACCAAGGGACACGAGTGCCTACTGTCACTGCTTGTAGGCTCCCCTGGGAGACCTGAGCTTGTTAACGATGCGTAACATATCGTGTCCTGTAACTCTCGAAAACTGATATTGACGATGCAACACCCAAATTGCGTCGGGATTGAATTCTGAATGGTCCTTGGCGACCTTTGTCCAAGGGACACAAGTGTTTACTGGCTCTGTTTGGAGGATCCCCTGGGAGATCTGAGCTTGTTTCCGATGCATAGCAAATCGTGTACTGCAGCTCTCGAACCCTGATATTGACGACGCAACACAGAAATTGCGTCGGGATTGAATACTTCAGGGTCCATGGAGTCTTTTATTCAAGGCACACGAGTGCTCACTGACACTGCTTGTAGCTCACATCGGGAGACCTGAGCTTGTTTCCGATCCATAACAAATCTTGTACTGTAATTCTCGAACCCTCATATTGACGATGCAACACAGAAATTGCGTCAGGATTGAATACTTCAGGGTCCATGGCGCCTTTTCTCCAAGGGACACGAGTGCTTAATGGCACTGCTTGTAGTTCTCTATTGGAGGCCTGAGCATGTTTCTGATGCATAACAAATCCTGTACTGTATTTCTAGAACCTTCATATTGACGATGCAACACAGAAATTGCGTCGGGTTTGAATACTTCAGGGTCCATTTCGATTTTTCTCCATTGGACACGAGTGCTTTCAGACACTGCTTGTAGGCTCCCCTGGGGGATCTGAGTTTGTTTCCGATGCATAAAAAATCGAGTACTGTAACTCTCGAAATAACATATTGATGATGCAACGAAGAAATGGCATCGGGATTGAATACTTCAGGGTCCATGGCGACTTTTCTCCAAGGGACAAAAGTGCTTACTGAGACTTCTTGTGGCTCACCCTCGAAGACCCCAGCTTGTTTCTGGTGCATAACAAATCGTGTACTGTAACACTCGAACCTACATATTGACGATGCAACACAGAAATTGCGTCGGGATTAAATTCTTCAGGGTCTATGGTGACTTTTCTCCAAAGGCACGAGTGCTTACTGGCTCTGCTTGTAGCTCCACCTGGGAGACCTGAGCTTGTTTCCGGTGCTAACAAACCGTGTACTGTATCTCTAGAACACTCATATTGACGATGCAACACAGAAATTGAGTGGGGATCGAATACTGAAGGTTCCATCGCGACTTTTCTAAAACGGACACGAGTGATTACTGCCACTGTTGTAGCTCCCCCTGGGAGACCAGAGCTTGTTTCCGATGCATAACAAATCGTGTACAGTAACTGTCGAACCTTCATATTGACGATGCACACAGAATTTGCGTCGGGATTGAATACTGAAGGGTCCATGGCGTCTTTTCTCCAAGGGACACGAGTACTTACTTTCACTGCTACTACCTCCCCCTGGGGGACCCGAGCTTATTTCCGGTGCTTAAATGATCGTGTACTGTATCTATAGAACCTTCATATTGACGATGCAGGACAGAAATGGCGTGGGGATTGAATACTTTACGGTAAATGGCGCCTTTTAGCCAACGGACAGGAGTGCTTACTGGCACTTCTTGTAAACTCCCCTGGGCGTCCTGAGCTTGTTTCCGATGCATAATAAATCGCGTACTGTAACTCTCGGACCCTCATATTGACGATGCGGCACAGGAATTGCGTCGGGATTGAATACCTCAGGGTCCATGGCGGCTTTTCACCAAGGGACACGAGTGCCTACTGCCACTGCTTGTAGGCACCCCTGGGAGACCTAAACTTGTTTGCGACGCATAACAAACCGTGTACTGCAACTCTCGAATTTTATATTGCCTATGCAACACAGACATTGCGTCGGGATTGAATACTGAAGGGTCCATCGGGACTTTTCACCAAGGGACACTAGTGCTTACTGGCACTGCTTGTACCTTCTCCTGGGAGACCTGAGCTATTTTCCGATTCATAACAAATCGTGTACTGTAACTCTCGTACCCTCATATTAACAGTGCAACACAGAAATTGCGTCGGGATTGAATACTAAAGTGTCCATGGCGACTTTTGTCCAAGAGACACGAGTGCTTACTGCCACTGCTTGTAGGCTCCCCTGGGAGACCAGAACTTGTTTGCGCCGCATAACAAACCGTGTACTGCAACTCTCGAACCTTATATTGCCTATGCAACACAGACATTGCGTCGGGATTGAATACCGAAGGGTCCATCGGGACTTTTCACCAAAGGACACGAGTGCTTACTGGCACTGCTTTTACCTCCCCCTGGGAGACCTGAGCTATTTTCCGATTCATAACAAAACGTGTACTGTAACTCTCGTACCCTCATATTGACAGTGCAACACAGAAATTGCGTCGGGATTGAATACTGAAGTGTCCATGGCGACTTTTGTCCAAGAGACACGAGTGCTTACTGCCACTGCTTGTAAGCTCTCCTGGGAGACCTGAACTTGTTTGCGACGCATAACAAACCGTGTACTGCAACTCTCGAACCTTATATTGCCTATGCAACACAGACATTGCGTCGGGATTGAATACCGAAGGGTCCATCGGGACTTTTCACCAAAGGACACGAGTGCTTACTGGCACTGCTTTTACCTCCCCCTGGGAGACCTGAGCTATTTTCCGATTCATAACAAATCGTGTACTGTAACTCTCGTACCCTCATATTGTCAGTGCAACACAGAAATTGCGTCGGGATTGAATACTGATGTGTCCATGGCGACTTTTGTCCAAGAGACACGAGTGCTTACTGCCACTGCTTGTAAGCTCTCCTGGGAGACCTGAACTTGTTTGCGACGCATAACAAATCGTGTACTGCAACTCTCGAACCTTATATTGCCTATGCAACACAGACATTGCGTCGGGATTGAATACCGAAGGGTCCATCGGGACTTTTCACCAAAGGACACGAGTGCTTACTGGCACTGCTTTTACCTCCCCCTGGGAGACCTGAGCTATTTTCCGATTCATAACAAATCGTGTACTGTAACTCTCGTACCCTCATATTGACAGTGCAACACAGAAATTGCGTCGGGATTGAATACTGATGTGTCCATGGCGACTTTTGTCCAAGAGACACGAGTGCTTACTGCCACTGCTTGTAAGCTCCCCTGGGAGACCAGAACTTGTTTGTGACGCATAACAAACCGTGTACTGCAACTCTCGAACCTTATATTGCCTATGCAACACAGACATTGCGTCGGGATTGAATACTGAAGGGTCCATCGGGACTTTTCACCAAAGGACACGAGTGCTTACTGGCACTGCTTTTACCTCCCCCTGGGAGACCTGAGCTATTTTCCGATTCATAACAAATCGTGTACTGTAACTCTCGTACCCTCATATTGACAGTGCAACACAGAAATTGCGTCGGGATTGAATACTGATGTGTCCATGGCGACTTTTGTCCAAGAGACACGAGTGCTTACTGCCACTGCTTGTAAGCTCCCCTGGGAGACCAGAACTTGTTTGTGACGCATAACAAACCGTGTACTGCAACTCTCGAACCTTATATTGCCTATGCAACACAGACATTGCGTCGGGATTGAATACCGAAGGGTCCATCGGGACTTTTCACCAAAGGACACGAGTGCTTACTGGCACTGCTTTTACCTCCCCCTGGGAGACCTGAGCTATTTTCCGATTCATAACAAATCGTGTACTGTAACTCTCGTACCCTCATATTGACAGTGCAACACAGAAATTGCGTCGGGATTGAATACTGATGTGTCCATGGCGACTTTTGTCCAAGAGACACGAGTGCTTACTGCCACTGCTTGTAAGCTCCCCTGGGAGACCAGAACTTGTTTGTGACGCATAACAAACCGTGTACTGCAACTCTCGAACCTTATATTGCCTATGCAACACAGACATTGCGTCGGGATTGAATACTGAAGGGTCCATCGGGACTTTTCACCAAAGGACACGAGTGCTTACTGGCACTGCTTTTACCTCCCCCTGGGAGACCTGAGCTATTTTCCGATTCATAACAAATCGTGTACTGTAACTCTCGTACCCTCATATTGACAGTGCAACACAGAAATTGCGTCGGGATTGAATACTGATGTGTCCATGGCGACTTTTGTCCAAGAGACACGAGTGCTTACTGCCACTGCTTGTAAGCTCCCCTGGGAGACCAGAACTTGTTTGTGACGCATAACAAACCGTGTACTGCAACTCTCGAACCTTATATTGCCTATGCAACACAGACATTGCGTCGGGATTGAATACTGAAGGGTCCATCGGGACTTTTCACCAAAGGACACGAGTGCTTACTGGCACTGCTTTTACCTCCCCCTGGGAGACCTGAGCTATTTTCCGATTCATAACAAATCGTGTACTGTAACTCTCGTACCCTCATATTGACAGTGCAACACAGAAATTGCGTCGGGATTGAATACTGATGTGTCCATGGCGACTTTTGTCCAAGAGACACGAGTGCTTACTGCCACTGCTTGTAAGCTCCCCTGGGAGACCAGAACTTGTTTGTGACGCATAACAAACCGTGTACTGCAACTCTCGAACCTTATATTGCCTATGCAACACAGACATTGCGTCGGGATTGAATACTGAAGGGTCCATCGGGACTTTTCACCAAAGGACACGAGTGCTTACTGGCACTGCTTTTACCTCCCCCTGGGAGACCTGAGCTATTTTCCGATTCATAACAAATCGTGTACTGTAACTCTCGTACCCTCATATTGACAGTGCAACACAGAAATTGCGTCGGGATTGAATACTGATGTGTCCATGGCGACTTTTGTCCAAGAGACACGAGTGCTTACTGCCACTGCTTGTAAGCTCCCCTGGGAGACCAGAACTTGTTTGTGACGCATAACAAACCGTGTACTGCAACTCTCGAACCTTATATTGCCTATGCAACACAGACATTGCGTCGGGATTGAATACCGAAGGGTCCATCGGGACTTTTCACCAAAGGACACGAGTGCTTACTGGCACTGCTTTTACCTCCCCCTGGGAGACCTGAGCTATTTTCCGATTCATAACAAATCGTGTACTGTAACTCTCGTACCCTCATATTGACAGTGCAACACAGAAATTGCGTCGGGATTGAATACTGATGTGTCCATGGCGACTTTTGTCCAAGAGACACGAGTGCTTACTGCCACTGCTTGTAAGCTCCCCTGGGAGACCAGAACTTGTTTGTGACGCATAACAAACCGTGTACTGCAACTCTCGAACCTTATATTGCCTATGCAACACAGACATTGCGTCGGGATTGAATACTGAAGGGTCCATCGGGACTTTTCACCAAAGGACACGAGTGCTTACTGGCACTGCTTTTACCTCCCCCTGGGAGACCTGAGCTATTTTCCGATTCATAACAAATCGTGTACTGTAACTCTCGTACCCTCATATTGACAGTGCAACACAGAAATTGCGTCGGGATTGAATACTGATGTGTCCATGGCGACTTTTGTCCAAGAGACACGAGTGCTTACTGCCACTGCTTGTAAGCTCCCCTGGGAGACCAGAACTTGTTTGTGACGCATAACAAACCGTGTACTGCAACTCTCGAACCTTATATTGCCTATGCAACACAGACATTGCGTCGGGATTGAATACTGAAGGGTCCATCGGGACTTTTCACCAAAGGACACGAGTGCTTACTGGCACTGCTTTTACCTCCCCCTGGGAGACCTGAGCTATTTTCCGATTCATAACAAATCGTGTACTGTAACTCTCGTACCCTCATATTGACAGTGCAACACAGAAATTGCGTCGGGATTGAATACTGATGTGTCCATGGCGACTTTTGTCCAAGAGACACGAGTGCTTACTGCCACTGCTTGTAAGCTCCCCTGGGAGACCAGAACTTGTTTGTGACGCATAACAAACCGTGTACTGCAACTCTCGAACCTTATATTGCCTATGCAACACAGACATTGCGTCGGGATTGAATACCGAAGGGTCCATCGGGACTTTTCACCAAAGGACACGAGTGCTTACTGGCACTGCTTTTACCTCCCCCTGGGAGACCTGAGCTATTTTCCGATTCATAACAAATCGTGTACTGTAACTCTCGTACCCTCATATTGACAGTGCAACACAGAAATTGCGTCGGGATTGAATACTGATGTGTCCATGGCGACTTTTGTCCAAGAGACACGAGTGCTTACTGCCACTGCTTGTAAGCTCCCCTGGGAGACCAGAACTTGTTTGTGACGCATAACAAACCGTGTACTGCAACTCTCGAACCTTATATTGCCTATGCAACACAGACATTGCGTCGGGATTGAATACTGAAGGGTCCATCGGGACTTTTCACCAAAGGACACGAGTGCTTACTGGCACTGCTTTTACCTCCCCCTGGGAGACCTGAGCTATTTTCCGATTCATAACAAATCGTGTACTGTAACTCTCGTACCCTCATATTGACAGTGCAACACAGAAATTGCGTCGGGATTGAATACTGATGTGTCCATGGCGACTTTTGTCCAAGAGACACGAGTGCTTACTGCCACTGCTTGTAAGCTCCCCTGGGAGACCAGAACTTGTTTGTGACGCATAACAAACCGTGTACTGCAACTCTCGAACCTTATATTGCCTATGCAACACAGACATTGCGTCGGGATTGAATACTGAAGGGTCCATCGGGACTTTTCACCAAAGGACACGAGTGCTTACTGGCACTGCTTTTACCTCCCCCTGGGAGACCTGAGCTATTTTCCGATTCATAACAAATCGTGTACTGTAACTCTCGTACCCTCATATTGACAGTGCAACACAGAAATTGCGTCGGGATTGAATACTGATGTGTCCATGGCGACTTTTGTCCAAGAGACACGAGTGCTTACTGCCACTGCTTGTAAGCTCTCCTGGGAGACCTGAACTTGTTTGCGACGCATAACAAATCGTATACTGCAACTCTCGAACCTTATATTGCCTATGCAACACAGACATTGCGTCGGGATTGAATACCGAAGGGTCCATCGGGACTTTTCACCAAAGGACACGAGTGCTTACTGGCACTGCTTTTACCTCCCCCTGGGAGACCTGAGCTATTTTCCGATTCATAACAAATCGTGTACTGTAACTCTCGTACCCTCATATTGACAGTGCAACACAGAAATTGCGTCGGGATTGAATACTGAAGTGTCCATGGCGACTTTTGTCCAAGAGACACGAGTGCTTACTGCCACTGCTTGTAAGCTCTCCTGGGAGACCTGAACTTGTTTGCGACGCATAACAAACCGTGTACTGCAACTCTCGAACCTTATATTGCCTATGCAACACAGACATTGCGTCGGGATTGAATACCGAAGGGTCCATCGGGACTTTTCACCAAAGGACACGAGTGCTTACTGGCACTGCTTTTACCTCCCCCTGGGAGACCTGAGCTATTTTCCGATTCATAACAAATCGTGTACTGTAACTCTCGTACCCTCATATTGACAGTGCAACACAGAAATTGCGTCGGGATTGAATACTGAAGTGTCCATGGCGACTTTTGTCCAAGAGACACGAGTGCTTACTGCCACTGCTTGTAGGCTCCCCTGGGAGACCAGAACTTGTTTGTGACGCATAACAAACCGTGTACTGCAACTCTCGAACCTTATATTGCCTATGCAACACAGACATTGCGTCGGGATTGAATACTGAAGGGTCCATCGGGACTTTTCACCAAAGGACACGAGTGCTTACTGGCACTGCTTTTACCTCCCCCTGGGAGACCTGAGCTATTTTCCGATTCATAACAAATCGTGTACTGTAACTCTCGTACCCTCATATTGACAGTGCAACACAGAAATTGCGTCGGGATGGAATACTGAAATGTCCATGGCGACTTTTGTCCAAGAGACACGAGTGCTTACTGCCACTGCTTGTAAGCTCCCCTGGGAGACCTGAACTTGTTTGTGACGCATAACAAACCGTGTACTGCAACTCTCGAACCTTATATTGCCTATGCAACACAGACATTGCGTCGGGATTGAATACTGAAGGGTCCATCGGGACTTTTCACCAAAGGACACGAGTGCTTACTGGCACTGCTTTTACCTCCCCCTGGGAGACCTGAGCTATTTTCCGATTCATAACAAATCGTGTACTGTAACTCTCGTACCCTCATATTGACAGTGCAACACAGAAATTGCGTCGGGATTGAATACTGAAGTGTCCATGGCGACTTTTGTCCAAGAGACACGAGTGCTTACTGCCACTGCTTGTAGGCTCCCCTGGGAGACCAGAACTTGTTTGCGCCGCATAACAAACCGTGTACTGCAACTCTCGAACCTTATATTGCCTATGCAACACAGACATTGCGTCGGGATTGAATACCGAAGGGTCCATCGGGACTTTTCACCAAAGGACACGAGTGCTTACTGGCACTGCTTTTACCTCCCCCTGGGAGACCTGAGCTATTTTCCGATTCATAACAAATCGTGTACTGTAACTCTCGTACCCTCATATTGACAGTGCAACACAGAAATTGCGTCGGGATTGAATACTGAAGTGTCCATGGCGACTTTTGTCCAAGAGACACAAGTGCTTACTGCCACTGCTTGTAGGCTCCCCTGGGAGACCTGAACTTGTTTGCGACGCATAACAAACCGTGTACTGCAACTCTCGAACCTTATATTGCCTATGCAACACAGACATTGCGTCGGGATTGAATACCGAAGGGTCCATCGGGACTTTTCACCAAAGGACACGAGTGCTTACTGGCACTGCTTTTACCTCCCCCTGGGAGACCTGAGCTATTTTCCGATTCATAACAAATCGTGTACTGTAACTCTCGTACCCTCATATTGACAGTGCAACACAGAAATTGCGTCGGGATTGAATACTGAAGTGTCCATGGCGACTTTTGTCCAAGAGACACAAGTGCTTACTGCCACTGCTTGTAGGCTCCCCTGGGAGACCTGAACTTGTTTGCGACGCATAACAAACCGTGTACTGCAACTCTCGAACCTTATATTGCCTATGCAACACAGACATTGCGTCGGGATTGAATACCGAAGGGTCCATCGGGACTTTTCACCAAAGGACACGAGTGCTTACTGGCACTGCTTTTACCTCCCCCTGGGAGACCTGAGCTATTTTCCGATTCATAACAAATCGTGTACTGTAACTCTCGTACCCTCATATTGACAGTGCAACACAGAAATTGCGTCGGGATTGAATACTGAAGTGTCCATGGCGACTTTTGTCCAAGAGACACAAGTGCTTACTGCCACTGCTTGTAGGCTCCCCTGGGAGACCTGAACTTGTTTGCGACGCATAACAAACCGTGTACTGCAACTCTCGAACCTTATATTGCCTATGCAACACAGACATTGCGTCGGGATTGAATACCGAAGGGTCCATCGGGACTTTTCACCAAAGGACACGAGTGCTTACTGGCACTGCTTTTACCTCCCCCTGGGAGACCTGAGCTATTTTCCGATTCATAACAAATCGTGTACTGTAACTCTCGTACCCTCATATTGACAGTGCAACACAGAAATTGCGTCGGGATTGAATACTGAAGTGTCCATGTGAGACGTTTGTCCAAGAGACACGAGTGCTTACTGCCACTGCTTGTAAGCTCTCCTGGGAGACCTGAACTTGTTTGCGACGCATAACAAACCGTGTACTGCAACTCTCGAACCTTATATTGCCTATGCAACACAGACATTGCGTCGGGATTGAATACCGAAGGGTCCATCGGGACTTTTCACCAAGGGACACGAGTGCTTACTGGCACTGCTTGTACCTCCCCCTGGGAGACCTGAGCTATTTTCCGATTCATAGCAAATCGTGTACTGTAACTCTCGTACCCTCATATTGACAGTGCAACACAGAAATTGCGTCGGGATTGAATACTGAAGTGTCCATGTGAGACGTTTGTCCAAGAGACACGAGTGCTTACTGCCACTGCTTGTAGGCCCCCCTGGGAGACCTGAACTTGTTTGCGACGCATAACAAACCGTGTACTGCAACTCTCGAACCTTATATTGCCTATGCAACACAGACATTGCGTCGGGATTGAATACCGAAGGGTCCATCGGGACTTTTCACCAAAGGACACGAGTGCTTACTGGCACTGCTTTTACCTCCCCCTGGGAGACCTGAGCTATTTTCCGATTCATAACAAATCGTGTACTGTAACTCTCGTACCCTCATATTGACAGTGCAACACAGAAATTGCGTCGGGATTGAATACTGATGTGTCCATGGCGACTTTTGTCCAAGAGACACGAGTGCTTACTGCCACTGCTTGTAAGCTCTCCTGGGAGACCTGAACTTGTTTGCGACGCATAACAAACCGTGTACTGCAACTCTCGAACCTTATATTGCCTATGCAACACAGACATTGCGTCGGGATTGAATACTGAAGGGTCCATCGGGACTTTTCACCAAAGGACACGAGTGCTTACTGGCACTGCTTTTACCTCCCCCTGGGAGACCTGAGCTATTTTCCGATTCATAACAAATCGTGTACTGTAACTCTCGTACCCTCATATTGACAGTGCAACACAGAAATTCCGTCGGGATTGAATACTGATGTGTCCATGGCGACTTTTGTCCAAGAGATTCGAGTGCTTACTGCCACTGCTTGTAAGCTCTCCTGGGAGACCTGAACTTGTTTGCGACGCATAACAAACCGTGTACTGCAACTCTCGAACCTTATATTGCCTATGCAACACAGACATTGCGTCGGGATTGAATACTGAAGGGTCCATCGGGACTTTTCACCAAAGGACACGAGTGCTTACTGGCACTGCTTGTACCTCCCCCTGGGAGACCTGAGCTATTTTCCGATTCATAACAAATCGTGTACTGTAACTCTCGTACCCTCATATTGACAGTGCAACACAGAAATTCCGTCGGGATTGAATACTGATGTGTCCATGGCGACTTTTGTCCAAGAGATTCGAGTGCTTACTGCCACTGCTTGTAAGCTCTCCTGGGAGACCTGAACTTGTTTGCGACGCATAACAAACCGTGTACTGCAACTCTCGAACCTTATATTGCCTATGCAACACAGACATTGCGTCGGGATTGAATACCGAAGGGTCCATCGGGACTTTTCACCAAAGGACACGAGTGCTTACTGGCACTGCTTTTACCTCCCCATGGGAGACTTGAGCTATTTTCCGATTCATAACAAATCGTGTACTGTAACTCTCGTACCCTCATATTGACAGTGCAACACAGAAATTGCGTCGGGATTGAATACTGAAGTGTCCATGGCGACTTTTGTCCAAGACACACGAGTGCTTACTGCCACTGCTTGTAAGCTCTCCTGGGAGACCTGAACTTGTTTGCGCCGCATAACAAACCGTGTACTGCAACTCTCGAACCTTATATTGCCTATGCAACACAGACATTGCGTCGGGATTGAATACCGAAGGGTCCATCGGGACTTTTCACCAAAGGTCACGAGTGCTTACTGGCACTGTTTTTACCTCCCCCTGGGAGACCTGAGCTATTTTCCGATTCATAAAAAATCGTGTACTGTAACTCTCGTACCCTCATATTGACAGTGCAACACAGAAATTGCGTCGGGATTGAATACTGATGTGTCCATGGCGACTTTTGTCCAAGAGATTCGAGTGCTTACTGCCACTGCTTGTAAGCTCTCCTGGGAGACCTGAACTTGTTTGCGACGCATAACAAACCGTGTACTGCAACTCTCGAACCTTATATTGCCTATGCAACACAGACATTGCGTCGGGATTGAATACCGAAGGGTCCATCGGGACTTTTCACCAAGGGACACGAGTGCTTACTGGCACTGCTTTTACCTCCCCCTGGGAGACCTGAGCTATTTTCCGATTCATAACAAATCGTGTACTGTAACTCTCGTACCCTCATATTGACAGTGCAACACAGAAATTGCGTCGGGATTGAATACTGAAGTGTCCATGGCGCCTTTGGCCAAGAGACACGAGTGCTTACTGCCACTGCTTGTAGGCTCCCCTGGGAGACCTGAACTTGTTTGCGACGCATAACAAACCGTGTACTGCAACTCTCGAACCTTATATTGCCTATGCAACACAGACATTGCGTCGGGATTGAATACCGAAGGGTCCATCGGGACTTTTCACCAAAGGTCACGAGTGCTTACTGGCACTGTTTTTACCTCCCCCTGGGAGACCTGAGCTATTTTCCGATTCATAACAAATCGTGTACTGTAACTCTCGTACCCTCATATTGACAGTGCAACACAGAAATTGCGTCGGGATTGAATACTGATGTGTCCATGGCGACTTTTGTCCAAGAGATTCGAGTGCTTACTGCCACTGCTTGTAAGCTCTCCTGGGAGACCTGAACTTGTTTGCGATGCATAACAAACCGTGTACTGCAACTCTCGAACCTTATATTGCCTATGCAACACAGACATTGCGTCGGGATTGAATACCGAAGGGTCCATCGGGACTTTTCACCAAAGGACACGAGTGCTTACTGGCACTGCTTTTACCTCCCCCTGGGAGACCTGAGCTATTTTCCGATTCATAACAAATCGTGTACTGTAACTCTCGTACCCTCATATTGACAGTGCAACACAGAAATTGCGTCGGGATTGAATACTGAAGTGTCCATGGCGACTTTTGTCCAAGAGACACGAGTGCTTACTGCCACTGCTTGTAGGCTCCCCTGGGAGACCTGAACTTGTTTGCGACGCATAACAAACCGTGTACTGCAACTCTCGAACCTTATATTGCCTATGCAACACAGACATTGCGTCGGGATTGAATACCGAAGGGTCCATCGGGACTTTTCACCAAAGGACACGAGTGCTTACTGGCACTGCTTTTACCTCCCCCTGGGAGACCTGAGCTATTTTCCGATTCATAACAAATCGTGTACTGTAACTCTCGTACCCTCATATTGACAGTGCAACACAGAAATTGCGTCGGGATTGAATACTGAAGTGTCCATGGCGCCTTTGGCCAAGAGACACGAGTGCTTACTGCCACTGCTTGTAGGCTCCCCTGGGAGACCTGAACTTGTTTGCGACGCATAACAAACCGTGTACTGCAACTCTCGAACCTTATATTGCCTATGCAACACAGACATTGCGTCGGGATTGAATACCGAAGGGTCCATCGGGACTTTTCACCAAAGGACACGAGTGCTTACTGGCACTGCTTTTACCTCCCCCTGGGAGACCTGAGCTATTTTCCGATTCATAACAAATCGTGTACTGTAACTCTCGTACCCTCATATTGACAGTGCAACACAGAAATTGCGTCGGGATTGAATACTGAAGTGTCCATGGCGACTTTTGTCCAAGAGACACGAGTGCTTACTGCCACTGCTTGTAGGCTCTCCTGGGAGACCTGAACTTGTTTGCGCCGCATAACAAACCGTGTACTGCAACTCTCGAACCTTATATTGCCTATGCAACACAGACATTGCGTCGGGATTGAATACCGAAGGGTCCATCGGGACTTTTCACCAAAGGACACGAGTGCTTACTGGCACTGTTTTTACCTCCCCCTGGGAGACCTGAGCTATTTTCCGATTCATAACAAATCGTGTACTGTAACTCTCGTACCCTCATATTGACAGTGCAACACAGAAATTGCGTCGGGATTGAATACTGAAGTGTCCATGGCGACTTTTGTCCAAGAGACACGAGTGCTTACTGCCACTGCTTGTAAGCTCCCCTGGGAGACCAGAACTTGTTTGCGACGCATAACAAACCGTGTACTGCAACTCTCGAACCTTATATTGCCTATGCAACACAGACATTGCGTCGGGATTGAATACCGAAGGGTCCATCGGGACTTTTCACCAAAGGACACGAGTGCTTACTGGCACTGCTTTTACCTCCCCCTGGGAGACCTGAGCTATTTTCCGATTCATAACAAGTCGTGTACTGTAACTCTCGTACCCTCATATTGACAGTGCAACACAGAAATTGCGTCGGGATTGAATACTGAAGTGTCCATGACGACTTTTGTCCAAGAGACACGAGTGCTTACTGCCACTGCTTGTAAGCTCCCCTGAGAGATCTGAACTTGTTTGCGACGCATACCAAACCGTGTACTGCAACTCTCGAGCCTTATATTGCCTATGCAACACAGACATTGCGTCGGGATTGAATACTGAAGGGTCCATCGGGACTTTTCACCAAGGGACACGAGAGCTTACTGACACTGCTTGTACCTCCCCCTGGGAGACCTGAGCTATTTTCCGATTCATAACAAATCGTGTACTGTAACTCTCGTACCCTCATATTGACAGTGCAACACAGAAATTGCGTCGGGATTGAATACTGATGTGTCCATGGCGACTTTTGTCCAAGACACACGAGTGCTTACTGCCACTGTTTGTAAGCTCCCCTGGGAGACCTGAACTTGTTTGCGCCGCATAACAAACCGTGTACTGCAACTCTCGAACCTTATATTGCCTATGCAACACAGACATTGCGTCGGGATTGAATACGAAGGGTCCATCGGGACTTTTCACCAAGGGACACGAGTGCTTACTGGCACTGCTTGTACCTCCCCCTGGGAGACCTGAGCTATTTTCCGATTCATAACAAATCGTGTACTGTAACTCTCGTACCCTCATATTGACAGTGCAACACAGAAATTGCGTCGGGATTGAATACTAAAGTGTCCATGGCGACTTTTGTCCAAGAGACACGAGTGCTTACTGCCACTGCTTGTAAGCTCCCCTGGGAGACCTGAACTTGTTTGCGCCGCATAACAAACCGTTTACTGCAACTCTCGAACCTTATATTGCCTATGCAACACAGACATTGCGTCGGGATTGAATACTGAAGGGTCCATCGGGACTTTTCACCAAGGGACACGAGTGCTTACTGGCACTGCTTTTACCTCCCCCTGGGAGACCTGAGCTATTTTCCGATTCATAACAAATCGTGTACTGTAACTCTCGTACCCTCATATTGACAGTGCAACACAGAAATTGCGTCGGGATTGAATACTGAAGTGTCCATGGCGACTTTTGTCCAAGAGACACGAGTGCTTACTGCCACTGCTTGTAGGCTCTCCTGGGAGACCTGAACTTGTTTGCGCCGCATAACAAACCGTGTACTGCAACTCTCGAACCTTATATTGCCTATGCAACACAGAAATTGCGTCGGGATTGAATACTGAAGTGTCCATGACGACTTTTGTCCAAGAGACACGAGTGCTTACTGCCACTGCTTGTAAGCTCCCCTGAGAGATCTGAACTTGTTTGCGACGCATACCAAACCGTGTACTGCAACTCTCGAGCCTTATATTGCCTATGCAACACAGACATTGCGTCGGGATTGAATACTGAAGGGTCCATCGGGACTTTTCACCAAGGGACACGAGAGCTTACTGACACTGCTTGTACCTCCCCCTGGGAGACCTGAGCTATTTTCCGATTCATAACAAATCGTGTACTGTAACTCTCGTACCCTCATATTGACAGTGCAACACAGAAATTGCGTCGGGATTGAATACTGATGTGTCCATGGCGACTTTTGTCCAAGACACACGAGTGCTTACTGCCACTGCTTGTAAGCTCCCCTGGCAGACCTGAACTTGTTTGCGCCGCATAACAAACCGTGTACTGCAACTCTCGAACCTTATATTGCCTATGCAACACAGACATTGCGTCGGGATTGAATACGAAGGGTCCATCGGGACTTTTCACCAAGGGACACGAGTGCTTACTGGCACTGCTTGTACCTCCCCCTGGGAGACCTGAGCTATTTTCCGATTCATAACAAATCGTGTACTGTAACTCTCGTACCCTCATATTGACAGTGCAACACAGAAATTGCGTCGGGATTGAATACTAAAGTGTCCATGGCGACTTTTGTCCAAGAGACACGAGTGCTTACTGCCACTGCTTGTAAGCTCCCCTGGGAGACCTGAACTTGTTTGCGCCGCATAACAAACCGTTTACTGCAACTCTCGAACCTTATATTGCCTATGCAACACAGACATTGCGTCGGGATTGAATACTGAAGGGTCCATCGGGACTTTTCACCAAGGGACACGAGTGCTTACTGGCACTGCTTTTACCTCCCCCTGGGAGACCTGAGCTATTTTCCGATTCATAACAAATCGTGTACTGTAACTCTCGTACCCTCATATTGACAGTGCAACACAGAAATTGCGTCGGGATTGAATACTGAAGTGTCCATGGCGACTTTTGTCCAAGAGACACGAGTGCTTACTGCCACTGCTTGTAAGCTCCCCTGGGAGACCTGAACTTGTTTGCGACGCATAACAAACCGTGTACTGCAACTCTCGAACCTTATATTGCCTATGCAACACAGACATTGCGTCGGGATTGAATACCGAAGGGTCCATCGGGACTTTTCACCAAAGGACACGAGTGCTTACTGGCACTGCTTTCACCGCCCCCTGGGAGACCTGAGCTATTTTCCGATTCATAACAAATCGTGTACTGTAACTCTCGTACCCTCATATTGACAGTGCAACACAGAAATTGCGTCGGGATTGAATACTGATGTGTCCATGGCGACTTTTGTCCAAGGGACACGAGTGCCTACTGCCACTGCTTGTAGGCTCCCCTGGGAGACCTGAACTTGTTTGCGACGCATAACAAACCGTGTACTGCAACTCTCGAACCTTATATTGCCTATGCAACACAGACATTGCGTCGGGATTGAATACCGAAGGGTCCATCGGGACTTTTCACCAAAGGACACGAGTGCTTACTGGCACTGCTTTTACCTCCCCCTGGGAGACCTGAGCTATTTTCCGATTCATAACAAATCGTGTACTGTAACTCTCGTACCCTCATATTGACAGTGCAACACAGAAATTGCGTCGGGATTGAATACTGATGTGTCCATGGCGACTTTTGTCCAAGAGATTCGAGTGCTTACTGCCACTGCTTGTAAGCTCTCCTGGAAGACCTGAACTTGTTTGCGCCGCATAACAAACCGTGTACTGCAACTCTCGAACCTTATATTGCCTATGCAACACAGACATTGCGTCGGGATTGAATACCGAAGGGTCCATCGGGACTTTTCACCAAAGGACACGAGTGCTTACTGGCACTGCTTTTACCTCCCCCTGGGAGACCTGAGCTATTTTCCGATTCATAACAAATCGTGTACTGTAACTCTCGTACCCTCATATTGACAGTGCAACACAGAAATTGCGTCGGGATTGAATACTGAAGTGTCCATGGCGACTTTTGTCCAAGAGACACAAGTGCTTACTGCCACTGCTTGTAGGCTCCCCTGGGAGACCTGAACTTGTTTGCGACGCATAACAAACCGTGTACTGCAACTCTCGAACCTTATATTGCCTATGCAACACAGACATTGCGTCGGGATTGAATACCGAAGGGTCCATCGGGACTTTTCACCAAAGGACACGAGTGCTTACTGGCACTGCTTTTACCTCCCCCTGGGAGACCTGAGCTATTTTCCGATTCATAACAAATCGTGTACTGTAACTCTCGTACCCTCATATTGACAGTGCAACACAGAAATTGCGTCGGGATTTAATACTGAAGTGTCCATGTGAGACGTTTGTCCAAGAGACACGAGTGCTTACTGCCACTGCTTGTAAGCTCTCCTGGGAGACCTGAACTTGTTTGCGACGCATAACAAACCGTGTACTGCAACTCTCGAACCTTATATTGCCTATGCAACACAGACATTGCGTCGGGATTGAATACCGAAGGGTCCATCGGGACTTTTCACCAAGGGACACGAGTGCTTACTGGCACTGCTTGTACCTCCCCCTGGGAGACCTGAGCTATTTTCCGATTCATAGCAAATCGTGTACTGTAACTCTCGTACCCTCATATTGACAGTGCAACACAGAAATTGCGTCGGGATTGAATACTGAAGTGTCCATGTGAGACGTTTGTCCAAGAGACACGAGTGCTTACTGCCACTGCTTGTAGGCCCCCCTGGGAGACCTGAACTTGTTTGCGACGCATAACAAACCGTGTACTGCAACTCTCGAACCTTATATTGCCTATGCAACACAGACATTGCGTCGGGATTGAATACCGAAGGGTCCATCGGGACTTTTCACCAAAGGACACGAGTGCTTACTGGCACTGCTTTTACCTCCCCCTGGGAGACCTGAGCTATTTTCCGATTCATAACAAATCGTGTACTGTAACTCTCGTACCCTCATATTGACAGTGCAACACAGAAATTGCGTCGGGATTGAATACTGATGTGTCCATGGCGACTTTTGTCCAAGAGACACGAGTGCTTACTGCCACTGCTTGTAAGCTCTCCTGGGAGACCTGAACTTGTTTGCGACGCATAACAAACCGTGTACTGCAACTCTCGAACCTTATATTGCCTATGCAACACAGACATTGCGTCGGGATTGAATACTGAAGGGTCCATCGGGACTTTTCACCAAAGGACACGAGTGCTTACTGGCACTGCTTTTACCTCCCCCTGGGAGACCTGAGCTATTTTCCGATTCATAACAAATCGTGTACTGTAACTCTCGTACCCTCATATTGACAGTGCAACACAGAAATTCCGTCGGGATTGAATACTGATGTGTCCATGGCGACTTTTGTCCAAGAGATTCGAGTGCTTACTGCCACTGCTTGTAAGCTCTCCTGGGAGACCTGAACTTGTTTGCGACGCATAACAAACCGTGTACTGCAACTCTCGAACCTTATATTGCCTATGCAACACAGACATTGCGTCGGGATTGAATACTGAAGGGTCCATCGGGACTTTTCACCAAAGGACACGAGTGCTTACTGGCACCGCTTGTACCTCCCCCTGGGAGACCTGAGCTATTTTCCGATTCATAACAAATCGTGTACTGTAACTCTCGTACCCTCATATTGACAGTGCAACACAGAAATTCCGTCGGGATTGAATACTGATGTGTCCATGGCGACTTTTGTCCAAGAGATTCGAGTGCTTACTGCCACTGCTTGTAAGCTCTCCTGGGAGACCTGAACTTGTTTGCGACGCATAACAAACCGTGTACTGCAACTCTCGAACCTTATATTGCCTATGCAACACAGACATTGCGTCGGGATTGAATAC
The DNA here is from genome assembly GCF_021461395.2 of Schistocerca americana. NCBI lineage: Eukaryota > Metazoa > Arthropoda > Insecta > Orthoptera > Acrididae > Schistocerca > Schistocerca americana. Next base: position 643,308,305 of record NC_060123.1, read on the forward strand.
CGAAGGGTCCATCGGGACTTTTCACCAAAGGACACGAGTGCTTACTGGCACTGCTTTTACCTCCCCATGGGAGACTTGAGCTATTTTCCGATTCATAACAAATCGTGTACTGTAACTCTCGTACCCTCATATTGACAGTGCAACACAGAAATTGCGTCGGGATTGAATACTGAAGTGTCCATGGCGACTTTTGTCCAAGACACACGAGTGCTTACTGCCACTGCTTGTAAGCTCTCCTGGGAGACCTGAACTTGTTTGCGCCGCATAACAAACCGTGTACTGCAACTCTCGAACCTTATATTGCCTATGCAACACAGACATTGCGTCGGGATTGAATACCGAAGGGTCCATCGGGACTTTTCACCAAAGGTCACGAGTGCTTACTGGCACTGTTTTTACCTCCCCCTGGGAGACCTGAGCTATTTTCCGATTCATAACAAATCGTGTACTGTAACTCTCGTACCCTCATATTGACAGTGCAACACAGAAATTGCGTCGGGATTGAATACTGATGTGTCCATGGCGACTTTTGTCCAAGAGATTCGAGTGCATACTGCCACTGCTTGTAAGCTCTCCTGGGAGACCTGAACTTGTTTGCGACGCATAACAAACCGTGTACTGCAACTCTCGAACCTTATATTGCCTATGCAACACAGACATTGCGTCGGGATTGAATACCGAAGGGTCCATCGGGACTTTTCACCAAAGGACACGAGTGCTTACTGGCACTGCTTTTACCTCCCCCTGGGAGACCTGAGCTATTTTCCGATTCATAACAAATCGTGTACTGTAACTCTCGTACCCTCATATTGACAGTGCAACACAGAAATTGCGTCGGGATTGAATACTGAAGTGTCCATGGCGACTTTTGTCCAAGAGACACGAGTGCTTACTGCCACTGCTTGTAGGCTCTCCTGGGAGACCTGAACTTGTTTGCGCCGCATAACAAACCGTGTACTGCAACTCTCGAACCTTATATTGCCTATGCAACACAGACATTGCGTCGGGATTGAATACCGAAGGGTCCATCGGGACTTTTCACCAAAGGACACGAGTGCTTACTGGCACTGTTTTTACCTCCCCCTGGGAGACCTGAGCTATTTTCCGATTCATAACAAATCGTGTACTGTAACTCTCGTACCCTCATATTGACAGTGCAACACAGAAATTGCGTCGGGATTGAATACTGAAGTGTCCATGGCGACTTTTGTCCAAGAGACACGAGTGCTTACTGCCACTGCTTGTAGGCTCCCCTGGGAGACCAGAACTTGTTTGCGACGCATAACAAACCGTGTACTGCAACTCTCGAACCTTATATTGCCTATGCAACACAGACATTGCGTCGGGATTGAATACCGAAGGGTCCATCGGGACTTTTCACCAAAGGACACGAGTGCTTACTGGCACTGCTTTTACCTCCCCCTGGGAGACCTGAGCTATTTTCCGATTCATAACAAATCGTGTACTGTAACTCTCGTACCCTCATATTGACAGTGCAACACAGAAATTGCGTCGGGATTGAATACTGAAGTGTCCATGGCGACTTTTGTCCAAGAGACACGAGTGCTTACTGCCACTGCTTGTAGGCTCTCCTGGGAGACCTGAACTTGTTTGCGCCGCATAACAAACCGTGTACTGCAACTCTCGAACCTTATATTGCCTATGCAACACAGACATTGCGTCGGGATTGAATACCGAAGGGTCCATCGGGACTTTTCACCAAAGGACACGAGTGCTTACTGGCACTGTTTTTACCTCCCCCTGGGAGACCTGAGCTATTTTCCGATTCATAACAAATCGTGTACTGTAACTCTCGTACCCTCATATTGACAGTGCAACACAGAAATTGCGTCGGGATTGAATACTGAAGTGTCCATGGCGACTTTTGTCCAAGAGACACGAGTGCTTACTGCCACTGCTTGTAGGCTCCCCTGGGAGACCAGAACTTGTTTGCGACGCATAACAAACCGTGTACTGCAACTCTCGAACCTTATATTGCCTATGCAACACAGACATTGCGTCGGGATTGAATACCGAAGGGTCCATCGGGACTTTTCACCAAAGGACACGAGTGCTTACTGGCACTGCTTTTACCTCCCCCTGGGAGACCTGAGCTATTTTCCGATTCATAACAAATCGTGTACTGTAACTCTCGTACCCTCATATTGACAGTGCAACACAGAAATTGCGTCGGGATTGAATACTGAAGTGTCCATGGCGCCTTTGGCCAAGAGACACGAGTGCTTACTGCCACTGCTTGTAGGCTCCCCTGGGAGACCTGAACTTGTTTGCGACGCATAACAAACCGTGTACTGCAACTCTCGAACCTTATATTGCCTATGCAACACAGACATTGCGTCGGGATTGAATACCGAAGGGTCCATCGGGACTTTTCACCAAAGGACACGAGTGCTTACTGGCACTGCTTTTACCTCCCCCTGGGAGACCTGAGCTATTTTCCGATTCATAACAAATCGTGTACTGTAACTCTCGTACCCTCATATTGACAGTGCAACACAGAAATTGCGTCGGGATTGAATACTGAAGTGTCCATGGCGACTTTTGTCCAAGAGACACGAGTGCTTACTGCCACTGCTTGTAGGCTCTCCTGGGAGACCTGAACTTGTTTGCGCCGCATAACAAACCGTGTACTGCAACTCTCGAACCTTATATTGCCTATGCAACACAGACATTGCATCGGGATTGAATACCGAAGGGTCCATCGGGACTTTTCACCAAAGGACACGAGTGCTTACTGGCACTGTTTTTACCTCCCCCTGGGAGACCTGAGCTATTTTCCGATTCATAACAAATCGTGTACTGTAACTCTCGTACCCTCATATTGACAGTGCAACACAGAAATTGCGTCGGGATTGAATACTGAAGTGTCCATGGCGACTTTTGTCCAAGAGACACGAGTGCTTACTGCCACTGCTTGTAGGCTCCCCTGGGAGACCAGAACTTGTTTGCGACGCATAACAAACCGTGTACTGCAACTCTCGAACCTTATATTGCCTATGCAACACAGACATTGCGTCGGGATTGAATACCGAAGGGTCCATCGGGACTTTTCACCAAAGGACACGAGTGCTTACTGGCACTGCTTTTACCTCCCCCTGGGAGACCTGAGCTATTTTCCGATTCATAACAAATCGTGTACTGTAACTCTCGTACCCTCATATTGACAGTGCAACACAGAAATTGCGTCGGGATTGAATACTGAAGTGTCCATGGCGACTTTTGTCCAAGAGACACGAGTGCTTACTGCCACTGCTTGTAAGCTCCCCTGAGAGATCTGAACTTGTTTGCGACGCATACCAAACCGTGTACTGCAACTCTCGAGCCTTATATTGCCTATGCAACACAGACATTGCGTCGGGATTGAATACTGAAGGGTCCATCGGGACTTTTCACCAAGGGACACGAGAGCTTACTGACACTGCTTGTACCTCCCCCTGGGAGACCTGAGCTATTTTCCGATTCATAACAAATCGTGTACTGTAACTCTCGTACCCTCATATTGACAGTGCAACACAGAAATTGCGTCGGGATTGAATACTGATGTGTCCATGGCGACTTTTGTCCAAGACACACGAGTGCTTACTGCCACTGTTTGTAAGCTCCCCTGAGAGATCTGAACTTGTTTGCGACGCATAACAAACCGTGTACTGCAACTCTCGAGCCTTATATTGCCTATGCAACACAGACATTGCGTCGGGATTGAATACTGAAGGGTCCATCGGGACTTTTCACCAAGGGACACGAGTGCTTACTGGCACTGCTTGTACCTCCCCCTGGGAGACCTGAGCTAGTTTCCGATTCATAACAAATCGTGTACTGTAACTCTCGTACCCTCATATTGACAGTGCAACACAGAAATTGCGTCGGGATTGAATACTGAAGTGTCCATGGCGACTTTTGTCCAAGAGACACGAGTGCTTACTGCCACTGCTTGTAGGCTCTCCTGGGAGACCTGAACTTGTTTGCGCCGCATAACAAACCGTGTACTGCAACTCTCGAACCTTATATTGCCTATGCAACACAGACATTGCGTCGGGATTGAATACCGAAGGGTCCATCGGGACTTTTCACCAAAGGACACGAGTGCTTACTGGCACTGTTTTTACCTCCCCGTGGGAGACCTGAGCTATTTTCCGATTCATAACAAATCGTGTACTGTAACTCTCGTACCCTCATATTGACAGTGCAACACAGAAATTGCGTCGGGATTGAATACTGAAGTGTCCATGGCGACTTTTGTCCAAGAGACACGAGTGCTTACTGCCACTGCTTGTAGGCTCCCCTGGGAGACCAGAACTTGTTTGCGACGCATAACAAACCGTGTACTGCAACTCTCGAACCTTATATTGCCTATGCAACACAGACATTGCGTCGGGATTGAATACCGAAGGGTCCATCGGGACTTTTCACCAAAGGACACGAGTGCTTACAGGCACTGCTTTTACCTCCCCCTGGGAGACCTGAGCTATTTTCCGATTCATAACAAATCGTGTACTGTAACTCTCGTACCCTCATATTGACAGTGCAACACAGAAATTGCGTCGGGATTGAATACTGAAGTGTCCATGGCGACTTTTGTCCAAGAGACACGAGTGCTTACTGCCACTGCTTGTAAGCTCCCCTGAGAGATCTGAACTTGTTTGCGACGCATACCAAACCGTGTACTGCAACTCTCGAGCCTTATATTGCCTATGCAACACAGACATTGCGTCGGGATTGAATACTGAAGGGTCCATCGGGACTTTTCACCAAGGGACACGAGAGCTTACACACACTGCTTGTACCTCCCCCTGGGAGACCTGAGCTATTTTCCGATTCATAACAAATCGTGTACTGTAACTCTCGTACCCTCATATTGACAGTGCAACACAGAAATTGCGTCGGGATTGAATACTGAAGTGTCCATGGCGACTTTTGTCCAAGACACACGAGTGCTTACTGCCACTGTTTGTAAGCTCCCCTGGGAGACCTGAACTTGTTTGCGCCGCATAACAAACCGTGTACTGCAACTCTCGAACCTTATATTGCCTATGGAACACAGACATTGCGTCGGGCTTGAATACTGAAGGGTCCATCGGGACTTTTCACCAAGGGACACGAGTGCTTACTGGCACTGCTTGTACCTCCCCCTGGGAGACCTGAGCTAGTTTCCGATTCATAACAAATCGTGTACTGTAACTCTCGTACCCTCATATTGACAGTGCAACACAGAAATTGCGTCGGGATTGAATACTAAAGTGTCCATGGCGACTTTTGTCCAAGAGACACGAGTGCTTACTGCCACTGCTTGTAGGCTCCCCTGGGAGACCTGAACTTGTTTGCGCCGCATAACAAACCGTTTACTGCAACTCTCGAACCTTATATTGCCTATGCAACACAGACATTGCGTCGGGATTGAATACTGAAGGGTCCATCGGGACTTTTCACCAAGGGACACGAGTGCTTACTGGCACTGCTTTTACCTCCCCCTGGGAGACCTGAGCTATTTTCCGATTCATAACAAATCGTGTACTGTAACTCTCGTACCCTCATATTGACAGTGCAACACAGAAATTGCGTCGGGATGGAATACTGAAATGTCCATGGCGACTTTTGTCCAAGACACACGAGTGCTTACTGCCACTGCTTGTAGGCTCCCCTGGGAGACCTGAACTTGTTTGCGACGCATAACAAACCGTGTACTGCAACTCTCGAACCTTATATTGCCTATGCAACACAGACATTGCGTCGGGATTGAATACCGAAGGGTCCATCGGGACTTTTCACCAAAGGACACGAGTGCTTACTGGCACTGCTTTCACCGCCCCCTGGGAGACCTGAGCTATTTTCCGATTCATAACAAATCGTGTACTGTAACTCTCGTACCCTCATATTGACAGTGCAACACAGAAATTGCGTCGGGATTGAATACTGATGTGTCCATGGCGACTTTTGTCCAAGGGACACGAGTGCCTACTGCCACTGCTTGTAGGCTCCCCTGGGAGACCTGAACTTGTTTGCGACGCATAACAAACCGTGTACTGCAACTCTCGAACCTTATATTGCCTATGCAACACAGACATTGCGTCGGGATTGAATACCGAAGGGTCCATCGGGACTTTTCACCAAAGGACACGAGTGCTTACTGGCACTGCTTTTACCTCCCCCTGGGAGACCTGAGCTATTTTCCGATTCATAACAAATCGTGTACTGTAACTCTCGTACCCTCATATTGACAGTGCAACACAGAAATTGCGTCGGGATTGAATACTGATGTGTCCATGGCGACTTTTGTCCAAGAGATTCGAGTGCTTACTGCCACTGCTTGTAAGCTCTCCTGGAAGACCTGAACTTGTTTGCGCCGCATAACAAACCGTGTACTGTAACTCTCGAACCTTATATTGCCTATGCAACACAGACATTGCGTCGGGATTGAATACTGAAGGGTCCATCGGGACTTTTCACCAAGGGACACGAGTGCTTACTGGCACTGCTTGTACCTCCCCCTGGGAGACCTGAGCTATTTTCCGATTCATAACAAATCGTGTACTGTAACTCTCGTACCCTCATATTGACAGTGCAACACAGAAATTGCGTCGGGATTGAATACTGATGTGTCCATGGCGACTTTTGTCCAAGACACACGAGTGCTTACTGCCACTGCTTGTAGGCTCCCCTGGGAGACCTGAACTTGTTTGCGCCGCATAACAAACCGTGTACTGCAACTCTCGAACCTTATATTGCCTATGCAACACAGACATTGCGTCGGGATTGAATACGAAGGGTCCATCGGGACTTTTCACCAAGGGACACGAGTGCTTACTGGCACTGCTTGTACCTCCCCCTGGGAGACCTGAGCTATTTTCCGATTCATAACAAATCGTGTACTGTAACTCTCGTACCCTCATATTGACAGTGCAACACAGAAATTGCGTCGGGATTGAATACTAAAGTGTCCATGGCGACTTTTGTCCAAGAGACACGAGTGCTTACTGCCACTGCTTGTAGGCTCCCCTGGGAGACCTGAACTTGTTTGCGCCGCATAACAAACCGTTTACTGCAACTCTCGAACCTTATATTGCCTATGCAACACAGACATTGCGTCGGGATTGAATACTGAAGGGTCCATCGGGACTTTTCACCAAGGGACACGAGTGCTTACTGGCACTGCTTTTACCTCCCCCTGGGAGACCTGAGCTATTTTCCGATTCATAACAAATCGTGTACTGTAACTCTCGTACCCTCATATTGACAGTGCAACACAGAAAATGCGTCGGCATGGAATACTGAAATGTCCATGGCGACTTTTGTCCAAGACACACGAGTGCTTACTGCCACTGCTTGTAGGCTCCCCTGGGAGACCTGAACTTGTTTGCGACGCATAACAAACCGTGTACTGCAACTCTCGATTCTTATATTGCCTATGCAACACAGACATTGCGTCGGGATTGAATACCGAAGGGTCCATCGGGACTTTTCACCAAAGGACACGAGTGCTTACTGGCACTGCTTTCACCGCCCCCTGGGAGACCTGAGCTATTTTCCGATTCATAACAAATCGTGTACTGTAACTCTCGTACCCTCATATTGACAGTGCAACACAGAAATTGCGTCGGGATTGAATACTGATGTGTCCATGGCGACTTTTGTCCAAGGGACACGAGTGCCTACTGCCACTGCTTGTAGGCTCCCCTGGGAGACCTGAACTTGTTTGCGACGCATAACAAACCGTGTACTGCAACTCTCGAACCTTATATTGCCTATGCAACACAGACATTGCGTCGGGATTGAATACCGAAGGGTCCATCGGGACTTTTCACCAAAGGACACGAGTGCTTACTGGCACTGCTTTTACCTCCCCCTGGGAGACCTGAGCTATTTTCCGATTCATAACAAATCGTGTACTGTAACTCTCGTACCCTCATATTGACAGTGCAACACAGAAATTGCGTCGGGATTGAATACTGATGTGTCCATGGCGACTTTTGTCCAAGAGATTCGAGTGCTTACTGCCACTGCTTGTAAGCTCTCCTGGAAGACCTGAACTTGTTTGCGCCGCATAACAAACCGTGTACTGCAACTCTCGAACCTTATATTGCCTATGCAACACAGACATTGCGTCGGGATTGAATACTGAAGGGTCCATCGGGACTTTTCACCAAGGGACACGAGTGCTTACTGGCACTGCTTGTACCTCCCCCTGGGAGACCTGAGCTATTTTCCGATTCATAACAAATCGTGTACTGTAACTCTCGTACCCTCATATTGACAGTGCAACACAGAAATTGCGTCGGGATTGAATACTAAAGTGTCCATGGCGACTTTTGTCCAAGAGACACGAGTGCTTACTGCCACTGCTTGTAAGCTCCCCTGGGAGACCTGAACTTGTTTGCGCCGCATAACAAACCGTGTACTCCAACTCTCGAACCTTATATTGCCTATGCAACACAGACATTGCGTCGGGATTGAATACTGAAGGGTCCATCGGGACTTTTCACCAAGGGACACGAGTGCTTACTGGCACTGCTTGTACCTCCCCCTGGGAGACCTGAGCTATTTTCCGATTCATAACAAATCGTGTACTGTAACTCTCGTACCCTCATATTGACAGTGCAACACAGAAATTGCGTCGGGATTGAATACTAATGTGTCCATGGCGACTTTTGTCCAAGAGATACGCGTGCTTACTGCCACTGCTTGTAAGCTCCCCTGGGAGACCTGAACTTGTTTGCGACGCATAACAAACCGTGTACTGCAACTCTCGAACCTTATATTGCCTATGCAACACAGACATTGCGTCGGGATTGAATACTGAAGGGTCCATCGGGACTTTTCACCAAGGGACACGAGTGCATACTGGCACTGCTTGTACCTCCCCCTGGGAGACCTGAGCTATTTTCCGATTCATAACAAATCGTGTACTGTAACTCTCGTACCCTCATATTGACAGTGCAACACAGAAATTGCGTCGGGATTGAATACTAAAGTGTCCATGGCGAATTTTGTCCAAGAGATACGAGTGCTTACTGCCACTGCTTGTAAGGTCCCCTGGGAGACCTGAACTTGTTTGCGCCGCATAACAAACCGTGTACTGCTAATCTCGAACCTTATATTGCCTATGCAACACAGACATTGCGTCGGGATTGAATACTGAAGGGTCCATCGGGACTTTTCACCAAGGGACATGAGTGCTTACTGGCACTGCTTGTACCTCCCCCTGGGAGACCTGAGCTATTTTCCGATTCATAACAAATCGTGTACTGTAACTCTCGTACCCTCATATTGACAGTGCAACACAGAAATTGCGTCGGGATTGAATACTAAAATGTCCATGGCGACTTTTGTCCAAGAGACACGAGTGCTTACTGCCACTGCTTGTAAGCTCCCCTGGGAGACCTGAACTTGTTTGCGACGCATAACAAACCGTGTACTGCAACTCTCGAACCTTATATTGCCTATGCAACACAGACATTGCGTCGGGATTGAATACTGAAGGGTCCATCGGGACTTTTCACCAAGGGACACGAGTGCTTACTGGCACTGCTTGTACCTCCCCCTGGGAGACCTGAGCTATTTTCCGATTCATAACAAATCGTGTACTGTAACTCTCGTACCCTCATATTGACAGTGCAACACAGAAATTGCGTCGGGATTGAATACTAAAATGTCCATGGCGACTTTTGTCCAAGAGACACGAGTGCTTACTGCCACTGCTTGTAAGCTCCCCTGGGAGACCTGAACTTGTTTGCGCCGCATAACAAACCGTGTACTGCAACTCTCGAACCTTATATTGCCTATGCAACACAGACATTGCGTCGGGATTGAATACTGAAGGGTCCATCGGGACTTTTCACCAAGGGACACGAGTGCTTACTGGCACTGCTTGTACCTCCCCCTGGGAGACCTGAGCTATTTTCCGATTCATAACAAATCGTGTACTGTAACTCTCGTACCCTCATTTTGACAGTGCAACACAGAAATTGCGTCGGGATTGAATACTAAAGTGTCCATGGCGACTTTTGTCCAAGAGACACGAGTGCTTACTGCCACTGCTTGTAAGCTCCCCTGGGAGACCTGAACTTGTTTGCGCCGCATAACAAACCGTGTACTGCAACTCTCGAACCTTATATTGCCTATGCAACACAGACATTGCGTCGGGATTGAATACTGAAGGGTCCATCGGGACTTTTCACCAAGGGACACGAGTGCTTACTGGCACTGCTTGTACCTCCCCCTGGGAGACCTGAGCTATTTTCCGATTCATGACAAATCGTGTACTGTAACTCTCGTACCCTCATATTGACAGTGCTACACAGAAATTGCGTCGGGATTGAATACTAAAGTGTCCATGGCAACTTTTGTCCAAGAGACACGAGTGCTTACTGCCACTGCTTGTAAGCTCCCCTGGGAGACCTGAACTTGTTTGCGCCGCATAACAAACCGTGTACTGCAACTCTCGAACCTTATATTGCCTATGCAACACAGACATTGCGTCGGGATTGAATACTGAAGGGTCCATCGGGACTTTTCACCAAGGGACACGAGTGCTTACTGGCACTGCTTGTACCTCCCCCTGGGAGACCTGAGCTATTTTCCGATTCATAACAAATCGTGTACTGTAACTCTCGTACCCTCATATTGACAGTGCAACACAGAAATTGCGTCGGGATTGAATACTAAAGTGTTCATGGCGACTTTTGTCCAAGAGACACGAGTGCTTACTGCCACTGCTTGTAAGCTCCCCTGGGAGACCTGAACTTGTTTGCGCCGCATAACAAACCGTGTACTGCAACTCTCGAACCTTATATTGCCTATGCAACACAGACATTGCGTCGGGATTGAATACTGAAGGGTCCATCGGGACTTTTCACCAAGGGACACGAGTGCTTACTGGCACTGCTTGCACCTCCCCCTGGGAGACCTGAGCTATTTTCCGATTCATAACAAATCGTGTACTGTAACTCTCGTACCCTCATATTGACAGTGCAACACAGAAATTGCGTCGGGATTGAATACTGAAGTGTCCATGGCGACTTTTGTCCAAGAGACACGAGTGCTTACTGCCACTGCTTGTAAGCTCCCCTGGGAGACCTGAACTTGTTTGCGACGCATAACAAACCGTGTACTGCAACTCTCGAACCTTATATTGCCTATGCAACACAGACATTGCGTCGGGATGGAATACTGAAGGGTCCATCGGGACTTTTCACCAAGGGTCACGAGTGCTTACTGGCACTGCTTGTACCTCCCCCTGGGAGACCTGAGCTATTTTCCGATTCATAACAAATCGTGTACTGTAACTCTCGTACCCTCATATTGACAGTGCAACACAGAAATTGCGTCGGGATTGAATACTAAAGTGTCCATGGCGACTTTTGTCCAAGAGACACGAGTGCTTACCGCCACTGCTTGTAAGCTCCCCTGGGAGACCTGAACTTGTTTGCGACGCATAACAAACCGTGTACTGCAACTCTCGAACCTTATATTGCCTATGCAACACAGACATTGCGTCGGGATTGAATACTGAAGGGTCCATCGGGACTTTTCACCAAGGGACACGAGTGCTTACTGGCACTGCTTGTACCTCCCCCTGGGAGACCTGAGCTATTTTCCGATTCATAACAAATCGTGTACTGTAACTCTCGTACCCTCATATTGACAGTGCAACACAGAAATTGCGTCGGGATTGAATACTGAAGTGTCCATGGCGACTTTTGTCCAAGAGACACGAGTGCTTACTGCCACTGCTTGTAAGCTCCCCTGGGAGACCTGAACTTGTTTGCGACGCATAACAAACCGTGTACTGCAACTCTCGAACCTTATATTGCCTATGCAACACAGACATTGCGTCGGGATGGAATACTGAAGGGTCCATCGGGACTTTTCACCAAGGGACACGAGTGCTTACTGGCACTGCTTGTACCTCCCCCTGGGAGACCTGAGCTATTTTCCGATTCATAACAAATCGTGTACTGTAACTCTCGTACCCTCATATTGACAGTGCAACACAGAAATTGCGTCGGGATTGAATACTAAAGTGTCCATGGCGACTTTTGTCCAAGAGACACGAGTGCTTACCGCCACTGCTTGTAAGCTCCCCTGGGAGACCTGAACTTGTTTGCGACGCATAACAAACCGTGTACTGCAACTCTCGAACCTTATATTGCCTATGCAACACAGACATTGCGTCGGGATTGAATACTGAAGGGTCCATCGGGACTTTTCACCAAGGGACACGAGTGCTTACTGGCACTGCTTGTACCTCCCCCTGGGAGACCTGAGCTATTTTCCGATTCATAACAAATCGTGTACTGTAACTCTCGTACCCTCATATTGACAGTGCAACACAGAAATTGCGTCGGGATTGAATACTAAAGTGTCCATGGCGACTTTTGTCCAAGAGACACGAGTGCTTACCGCCACTGCTTGTAAGCTCCCCTGGGAGACCTGAACTTGTTTGCGACGCATAACAAACCGTGTACTGCAACTCTCGAACCTTATATTGCCTATGCAACACTGACATTGCGTCGGGATTGAGTACTGAAGGGTCCATCGGGACTTTTCACCAAGGGACACGAGTGTTTACTGGCACTGCTTGTACCTCCCCCTGGGAGACCTAAGCTATTTTCCGATTCATAACAAATCGTGTACTGTAACTCTCGTACCCTCATATTGACAGTGCAACACAGAAATTGCGTCGGGATTGAATACTGAAGTGTCCATGGCGACTTTTGTCCAAGAGACACGAGTGCTTACTGCCACTGCTTGTACGCTCCCCTGGGAGACCTGAACTTGTTTGCAACGCATAACAAATCGTGTACTGCAACTCTCGAACCTTATATTGCCTATGCAACACAGACATTGCGTCGGGATTGAATACTGAAGGGTCCATCGGGACTTTTCACCAAGGGACACGAGTGCTTACTGGCACTGCTTGTACCTCCCCCTGGGAGACCTGAACTTGTTTGCAACGCATAACAAATCGTGTACTGCAACTCTCGAACCTTATATTGACGATGCAACACAGAAATTGCGTCGGTATGAATACTTAGAGGTCCATGGCGACTTTTCTCCAAGGGACACCACTGCTTAGTTGCACTGCTTGTAGGCTCCCCTGGGAGACTTGAGCATGTTTCCGATTCATAAGAAATTTAGTAGTAAAACTCTCGAACACTCATACTGACGATGAAACACAGAAATTGCATCGGGATTGAATACTTCAAGGTCCGTGGCGCCATTCACCAAGGGACACAAGTGCTTACTGGCACTGCTTGTAGCTCACTTTGGAAGACCTGAGCTTGTTTCCGACTCGTAACAAATCGTGTACTGCAACTCTCGAACCTTATATTGACGATGCAACACAAAAATTGCGTCGGGATGAATACTTCGTGTTCCATGGCGACTTTTCTCCAAGGGACACGAGTGCTTCCTGCCAGTTCTTGTAGGCTCCCCTGGGAGACCTGAGCCTGTTTCCGATGCATAACAAATCGTGTACTGTATCTCTAGAAGCCTCATATTGACGATCCAACACACAATTAGAGTCGGGATTGAATACTGAAGGGTCCATGGCGACTTTTGTCCAAGGGAAACGAGTGCTCACTGGCACTGCTTGTAGCTCCCCCTATGAGACCTCAGCATGTTTGCGGTACATACGAAATCGTGTACTGTAAATCCGGAACCCTCATTTTGACGATACAACCCAGAAATTGCGTCGGGATTGAATACTTCGGGGTCCATGGCGACTTTTCTCCAAGGGACACGAGTGCTTACTGGCACCGCTTGTAAGTTCCACTCGGAGAACTGAGCTTCTTCCCGATGCATAACAAATCGTGTATTGTAAATCTCGATCCCTCATACTGACGATGCAACACAGAAATTTTGTTGAGATTGAATACTTCAGGGTCAATGGCGGCTTTTCTCCAAAGGACATGAGTGCTTACTGGTACGGTTTGAAGCTCCCCCTATGAGACCTCATCTTGTTTCCGGTGCATGAGAGATCGTGTACTGTATATCTCGAACCCTCATATTGACGATGCAACACAGAAATTCCGTCGGGGTTGATTACTTCACGGTCCATGGCGCCTTTCATCAAGGGACACGAGTGCTTACTGCCACTGCTTGTAGGCTCCCCTGGGAGACCTGAGCTTATTTCCGATGCAGAACAAATCGTGTACTGTAACTCTCCAATCCTCATAATGACGTTGCAACACTGATATTGCGTCGGGATTGAATACTGAATAGTACATGGTGACTTTTGTCCAAGGGACACGAGTGCTTAATGGCATATCCGGTAGCTCTACCTGGGAGACGTGATCTTGGTTCCGATGCATATCAAATCGTGTACTGTAACTCTCGAACTCGCATATTGACGATTCAACACAGAAATTGCTTCGGGATTGAATACTTCAGGGTCCATGCGACTTTTTTCCGAGGAACACGAGTGCTTACTGGCACTGCTTGTAGCACCCCTGGGAGACCTGAGCTTGTAGCCAATGCATAACAAATCGTGTACTGTAAATCTCGTACCCTTATATTGACGATGCAACACAGAAATTGCGTCGGAATTCAATACTTCAGGGCCCATGGGCGACTTTTCTCCAAGGGACATGAGTGCTTACTGGCACAGCTTGTAGCTCCCCCTGGGAAATCTGAGCTTATTTGCCGGCCGAAGTGGCCGTGCGGTTAAAGGCGGTGCAGTCTGGAACCGCAAGACCGCTACGGTCGCAGGTTCGAATCGTGCCTCGGGCATGGATGTTTGTGATGTTCTTAGGTTAGTTAGGTTTAAGTAGTTCTAAGTTCTAGGGGACTGATGACCTCAGTAGTTAAGTCCCATTGTGCTCAGAGCCATTTGAACCATTTTTGATACAAAACTAAATGTGTACTGTAAGTCTAGAACCTTCATATTGACGACGCTTCACAGAAATTGCGTCTGGATTGAATACTTCAGGGTCCATAACGACGTTTCTTTGAGTGATATGCGTGCTTACTGCCACTGCTTGTAGGCTCCCCTGGGAGACCTGAGCCTGTTTCCGATGCATAACAAGTCGTGTACTGTAACTCTAGAAGCCTCATATTGACGATCCAACACACAATTAGAGTCGGGATTGAATACTGTAAGGTCCATGGCGACTTTTGTCCAAGGGAAACGAGTACTTACTGGCACTGCTTGTAGCTCCCCCTATGAGACCTCAGCATATTTCCGGTGCATACGAAATCGTGTACTGTAAATCCAGAACCCTCATTTTGACGATACAACACAGACATTGCGTCGGGATTGAATACGTCGGGGTCAATGGCGACTTTTCTCCAAAGGACATGAGTGCTTCCTGGCACGGCTTGTAGCTCCCCCTATGAGACCTCTTCTTGTTTCCGGTGCATAAGAGATCGTGTACTGTATATCTCGAACACTCATATTGATGATGCAACACAGAAATTCCGTCGGGATTGAATACTTCGGGGTCCATCGCGACTTTTCTCTAAGGGACCCGAGTGCTTTTTGGCACTGCTTGTAACTCCCCCTGAGAGACCTGAGCTTGTTTCCGATGCATAACAAATCGTGTACTGTAACTCTCGAATCCTCATATTGACGATGCAATACAGAAATTGCGTCGGGATGAATACTTCGGGGTCCATTGCAACTTTCCACTAAGGGACACTACTGCTTCCTGGCATTGCTTGTAGCCCACCCTGGGGGACCTGAGCTTGTTTCCGATGCATAACAGATCGTGTACTGTACCTCCCGAACCCTCATATTGACGATGCAACACAGAAATTGCGTCGGCGTTGATTACTTCATGGTCCATGGCGACTTATCTCCAAGGGACATGAGTGCTTAATGGCACTGCTTGTACCTCCCCCTGGGAGACCTTAGCTTGCTCCGATGCGTAACAAATCGTGTACTGTAACTCTAGAGCCCTCATGTTGACGATGAAACACAGAAATTGCGACGGGATTGAATACTCACGGTCCATGGCGACTTTTCTCCAACGGACACGAGTGCCCACTGCCACTGCCTGTAGGCTCCCCTGGGAGACCTGAGCTTGTTTCCGATGCTTAAGAAATCGTGTACTGTAACTCTCGAACCCTCATATTCGCGATGCAACACAGAAATTGCGTCGGCATTCAATACTTCACGGTCCATGGCGCCTTTCACCAAGGGACACGAGTGCTTACTGCCACTGATGTAGGCTCCCCTGGGAGACCTGAGCTTATTTCCGATGCATAACAAATCGTGTACTGTAACTCTCCAATCCTAATAATGACGTTGTAACACAGATATTGCGTCGGGATTGAATACTTCATGGACCATGGCGAAACAAATCGTGTACTGTAACTCTCGAACCCTCATATTGACGATGCAACACGGAAATTGCGTCGGGATTGAATACTGAAGGGTCCATGCCAACTATTCTCCAAGGGACATGAGTGCTTAACGGGACTGCTTGTAGTTCCCCCTGGGAGACATGAGCTTGTTTCTGATGCATAACAAATCGTGTACTGTAACTCTCGAACACTCATATTGACGATGCAACACAGAAATTGGTCGGGATTGAATACTTAGTGGTCCATGGCGACTTTTCTTCAACGGACATGAGTGCTTACCGGCGATGCTTCTAGGTTCCCCTGGGAGACCTGAGCTTGTTTCCGATGCATAACAAATCGTGTACTGTAACTCTCCAACCCTCATAATGACGATGCAACACAGATATTGTGTCGCGATTAAATACTTCATTGTCCATGGCGAAACAAATCGTGTACTGTAACTCTCGAACCCTCATATTGACGATGCAACACAGAAATTGCGTCGGCATTGAATACTGAAGGGTCCATGGCGACTTTTCTCCAAGGGACACGAGTGCTTACTGTCACTGCTTGTAGCTCACCCAGGGAGCCCTGAGCTCATTTCTGATGCATAACAAATCGTGTACTGTAACTCTCGAACCCTCATGTAGACGATGCAACAGAGAAAATGCGTCTGGATTGAATACTTGGGGTCCATGCGACTTTTCTGCAAGTAAAACGAGTGCTTACTGGCACTGCTTGTAACACCCCCGGGAGATCTGAGCTTGTATCCAATGCATAACAAATCGTGTACTGTAAATCTCGTACCCTCATGTTGACGATGCAACACAGAAATTACGTCGGGATTCAATACTTCACAGTCCCTGGTGACTTTTCTCCAAGGGACACAAGTACTTACTTCCACTGCTTGTAGCCCCAACTGGCAGACCTGCGCTTGTTTCCGATGCATAACAAATCGCGTACTGTAACTCTCGAACCCTCAAATTGACGATGCGACACAGAAATTGCGTCGGCATTGAATACTTCAGGGTCCATGGCGACTTTTCTCCAAGGGACACGAGTGCTTAATGGCATATCCTGTAGCTCTACCTGGGAGACGTGATCTTGTTTCCGATGCATATCAAATCGTGTACTGTAACTCTCTAACCCGCATATTGACGATGCAACACAGAAGTTGCGCCGGGATTGAATACTTCGAGGTCCATGGCGACTTTTCTCCAAGGGACACGAGTATTTATTGGCACTACTTGTTGCTCCCCCTGGGATACCTGAGCTTGTTTCCGATGCATAACAAATCGTGTACTGTAACTCTCTAACCCTCATGTTGACGATGCAACACAGAAAATGCGTCGAGATTGAATACCTCACGGTTCATGCGACTTTACTCCGAGGAACACGAGTGCTTACTGGCACTCCTTGTAGCACCCCTGGGAGACCTGAGCTTGTATCCAATGCATAACAAATCGTGTACTGTAACTCTCGAACCCTCATATTGACGATGCAACACAGAAATTGCTCCGGGATTGAATAGTGAAGTGTCCATGGCGACTTTTGTCCATGGGACACGAGTGCTTACTGCCACTGCTTGTAGGTTCCCTTGGGACACCTGACGTTGTATCCGATGCATAACAAATCCTGTACTGTAACTCTCGAACACTCATATTGACGATGCAACACAGAAATTGCTTCGGGATTGAATTCTTCAGGGTCCATTGCGCCATTCACCAAGAGACACTAGTGCTTACTGGCACTGCTTGTTGGCTCCCCTGGGCGATCTGAGCTTGTTTCAGATGCATTACATATAGTGTACTGTAACACTCGAACCATATATTGACGATGCAACACGGAAATTGCGTCGGGATGAATACTACGGGGTCCATTGCAACTTTTCTCCAAGGGACGCGAGTGCTTACTGCCACTGCTTGTATGCTGCCCTGGGTGACCTGAGCTTCTTTCCGATGCACAACATATCGTGTACTGTAACTCTCGAACCCTCATATTGACGATGCAACACAGAAATTGCGTCGCGTTTCAATACTGAAGGGTCCAGAATGACGTTTCTTTAAGGGACACGAGAGCTTACTGGCACTGCTTGTGGCTCACCCTGGGAGACCTGAGCTTATTTCCGATGCGTAATAAATCGTGTACTGCAACTATCGAACCGTCATACTGACGTTGCAACACCGAAATTGCGTCGGCATTGAATACTTCAGGGTCCATGGCGACTTTTCTCCAAAGGGACACGGGAGCTTACTGGTACTGCTTGTAGCACCCCTTGGGTGACCTGAGCTTGTTGCGATGCATAACAAATCGTGTACTGTAACTCTGGAACCATCATATTGACGATGCAACACAGAAATTGCGTTGGGATTGAATACTACAGGGTCCATGGCGACTTTTCTCCAAGGTACACGAGTACTTACTGGCACTGCTTGTAGCTCCCCCTAGGAGACCTGAGCTTGTTTCCGATGCATAACAAATCGTGTGCTGTGAATTTCGAACCTTATAATGACAATGCAACACTGATATTTCGTCGGGATGAATACTTCGGGATCCATGACGACGTTTCTTTAAGGGACACATGTGCTTACTGGCAGTTCTTGAAGCTCCCCCTGGGAGACCTTATCTTGTTTCTGAGCATAACAAATCGTGTACTGTAACTCTCGAACCCTGATACTGACGATGCAACACAGAAATTTCGTCGGGTTGAATGCTTCAGGGTCCATGGCGACTTCTCCAAGGGACACGAGTACTTACTGGCAGTGCTTTTGACTCACCCTGGGAGACCTGAGCTTGTTTCCGATGCGGAACATGTCGTGTACTGTAACTCTCGAACCCTCATATTGACGATGCAACACAGAAATTGCGTCGGGATTGAATACTTCAGGGATCATGGCGACTTTTCTCCAAGGGACACCACTGCTTACTGGCACTGCCTGTAGCTCCCCCTGGGAGACCAGAGCTTGTTTCCGATGCATAACAAAACGTGTACTGTAACTTTCGAACCTTATATTCACGATGCAACACAGAAATTGCGTCGGGATTGAATACTTCAGGGATCATGGCGACTTTTCTCCAAGGGACACCAGTGCTTACTGGCACTGCCTGTAGCTCCCCCTGGGAGATCTGAGCTTGTTTCCGATGCATAACAAATCGTGTACGGTAACTCCCGAACATTCATATTGACGATGCAACACAGAAATTCCGTCGGGATTGAATACTTCAGGGTCCATGGCGACTTTTCTCCAAGGGACACGAGTGCTTACTGGTACTGCTTGTAGCTCCCCCTGGGAGACCTGAGCATGTTTCCGATGCATAACAAATCGTGTACTGTAACTTTCGAATCTTATATTGACGATGCAGCACAGAAATTGCGTCGGGAAGAATACTTCGGGTTCCATAACCACGTTTCTTTATGGGACACATCTGCTTACTGGCAGTTCTTGAAGCTCCCCCTGGGAGACCTGATCTTGTTTTCGAGCCTAACAAATCGTGTACTGTAACTCTCGAACAGTGATATTGACGATGCAACACAGAAATTGCGTCGGGATGAATGCTTCAGGGTCCATGGCGACTTCTCCAAGGGACACGAGTGCTTACTGCCACTGCTTGTAGCTCCCCCTGGGAGACCTGATCTTGTTTCCGATGCATAACAAATCGTGTACTGTAACTTTCGAACCTTATATTGACGATGCTACACTGAAAGCGCGTCGGGATGAATACTTCGGGTTCCGTAACGACGTTTATTTAAGCGTCACAAGTGCTTACTGCCAGTATTTTTAGCTCACCCTGGGAGACCTGAGCTTGTTTCCGATGCATATTAAATCGAGTACGGTAAGTCCCGAGCAGTCATATTGACGATTCAACACAGAAATAGCGTCGGGAAGAATACTTCGGGTTCCATAACGACGTTTCTTTAAGGGACACATGTGCTTACTTGCAGTTCTTGAAGCTCCCCCTGGGAGACCTGATCTTGCTTCCGAGCATAACAAATCGTGTACTGTAACTCTCGAACCCCCGTATTGACGAGGCAACACAGAAATTGCGTCGGTATTGAATACTGATGCTTCCATGGCGAGTTTTGTCCAAGAGACACGAGTGCTTACTGCCACTGCTTGCACGCTCCCCTGGGAGACCTGAGATTGTTCCCAATGCATATCAAATCGTGTACTGTAACTTTCGAAACTTATATTGACGATGCAACATAGATATTTCGTCGGGATTAATACGAGGGCAGTTCAATAAGTAATGCAACACATTTTTTTCTGAAACAGGGGTTGTTTTATTCAGCATTGAAATACACCAGGTTATTCCCCAATCTTTTAGCTACACAACACTATTTTTCAACGTAATCTCCATTCAATGCCACGGCCTTACGCCACCTTGAAATGAGGGCCTGTATGCCTGCACGGTACCATTCCACTGGTCGATGTCGGGGCGAACGTCGTACTGCATCAATAACTTCTTCATCATCCGCGTAGTGCCTCCCACGGATTGCGTCCTTCATTGGGCCAAACATATGGAAATCCGACGGTGCGAGATCGGGACTGTAGGGTGCATGAGGAAGAACAGTCCACTGAAGTTTTGTGAGCTCCTCTCAGGTGCGAAGACTTGTGTGAGGTCCTGCGTTGTCATGAAGAAGGAGAAGTTCGTTCAGATTTTTGTGCCTACGAACACGCTGAAGTCGTTTCTTCAATTTCTGAAGAGTAGCACAATACACTTCAGAGTTGATCGTTTGACCATGGGGAAGGACATCGAACAGAATAACCCCTTCAGTGTCCCAGAAGACTGTAACCATGACTTTACCGGCTGAGGGTATGGCTTTAAACTTTTTCTTGGTTGGGGAGTGGGTGTGGCGCCACTCCATTGATTGCCGTTTTGTTTCAGGTTCGAAGTGAAGTGAAGTGAACCCATGTTTCATCGCCTGTAACATTCTTTGACAAGAAATTGTCACCCTCAGCCACATGAGGAGCAAGCAATTCCGCACAGATGGTTCTCCTTTGCTCTTTATGGTGTTCGGTTAGACAACAAGGGACCCAGCGGGAACAAACCTTTGAATATCCCAACTGGTGAACAATTGTGACAGCACTACCAACAGAGATGTCAAGTTGAGCACTGAGTTGTTTGATGGTGATCCGTCGATCATCTCGAACGAGTGTGTTCGCACGCTCCTCCATTGCAGGAGTCACAGCTGTGCACGGCCGGCCCGCACGCGGGAGATCAGACAGTCTTGCTCGACCTTGCGGCGATGATGACACACGCTTTGCCCAACGACTCACCGTGCTTTTGTCCACTGCCAGATCACCGTAGACATTCTGCAAGCGCCTATGAATATCTGAGACGCCCTGGTTTTCCGCCAAAAGAAACTCGATCACTGCCCGTTGTTTGCAACGCCATTTTAACAGCTCCGTATAGCGCTGCCACCTGTCGGAAGTCAATGAAACTATACGAGACGAAGCGGGAATGTTTGAAAATATTCCACAAGAAATTTCCGGTTTTTTCAACCAAAATTGGCCGAGAAAAAAAATGTGTTGCATTACTTATTGAACTGCCCTCGTACTTCGGGTTCCATAACGCCGTTTCTTTAAGGGAAACAAGTGCTTACTGGCAGTTCTGTTAGCTCACCCTGGGAGACTTGAGCTTGTTTAAGATGCATAACAAATCGAGTACTGTATCTCCTGAGCCCTCATATTGACGATGCAACACAGAAATTGCGTCGGGATTGAATACTGAAGCTTCCATGGCCAGTTTTGTCCAAGGGACACGAGTGCTTCCTGCCACTGCTTGCAGGCTCCCCCGGGAGACCGGAGCTTGTTCCCGATGCATATCAAATCGTGTACTGTAACTCTCGAAACTTATATTGACGATGCAACACAGAAATTGCGTCGGGATGAATACTTCGAGTTCCATAACGACGTTTCTTTAAGGGACACAAGTGCTTACTGGCACTGCTTGTAGCTCCATCTGGGAGACCTGAGCTTGTTTCCGATACATTACAAATTGTGTACTGTAACTTTCGAACCTTATATTGACGATGCAACACAGAAATTGCGTCGGGATGAATACTTCGCGTTCCATAACGACGTTTCTCTAAGGGACACAAGGGCTTACTGGCACTACTTGTAGCTCCCCTGGGAGACCAGAGCTTGTATCCGATGCATAACAAATCGAGTACTGTAACTCCTGAGCCCTCATATTGACAATGCAACACAGAAATTGCGTCGGCATTGAATACTTCAGGGTCCATGGCGGCTTTTCACCAAGGGACACGAGTGCTTACTGGCACTGCTTGTGGCTCCCCCTGGGAGACCTGAGCTTGTTTCCGATGCATAACAAATCGTGTACTGTAGCTTTCGAACCTTATGTTGACGATGCAACACATAAATTGCGTCGGGATTGAATACTTTAGGGTCCATGGAGACATTTCTCCAAGGGACACGAGTGCTTACTGGCACTGCTTGTAGCTCCCCCTTGGAAACCACAACTGGTTTCCGATGCATAAGAAATCGTGTACTGTAACTTTCGAATCTTTTATTGACGATGCGACACAGAAATTGCGTCCGGATGAATACTTCGGGTTCCATAACGACGTTTGTTTAAGGGACACAAGTGCTTACTGGCAGTTCTTGTAGCTCACCCTGGGAGACCTGAGCTTGTTTCCGATGCATAAGAAATCGAATACTGTAAATCCCGAGCCCTCATATTGACGATTCAACACAGAAATTGCGTCGGCATTGAATACTTCAGGGTCCATGGCGACTTTTCTCCAAGGAACATGAGTGCTTACTGGCAGTGCTTGGGGCTCACCCTGGGAAGCATGAGCTTGTTTCCGATGCGGAACAAATCGTGTACTGTAACTCAAGAACCCTCATTTTGACGAAGCAACACAGATATTGCGTAGACATTGAATACTTCAGGGTCCATGGTGACTTTTCTAAAAGCGACACGAGTGCTTACTGGCACTGCTTGTAACTCCCCCTGGGAGACCTGAGCTTGTTTCCGATGCGTAACAAATCGTGTACTGTAACTTTCGAACCTCATATTGCGGATGCAACACAGAAATTGCGTCGGCATTGAGTACTTCAGGGTCCATGGCGACTTTTCTCCAAGCGACACGAGTGCTTACTGGCACTGCTTGTTGCTCCCCTGGGAGACCTGAGCCTCTTTCCGATGCATACCAAATCATGTACTAAAACTCTCGAAACCCCGTATTGACGATGCAACACAGAAATTGCGTCGGGTTTGAATACTGAAGCTTCCATGGCGAGTTTTGTCCAAGGGACACGAGTGCTTACCGCCACTGCTTGCAGGCTCCCCTGGGAGACCTGAGCTTGTTTCCGATGCTTAACAAATCGTGTGCTGTAACTCTCGAACCTCCGTATTGACGATGCTACACAGAAATTGCGTCAGGATTGATTAGTTCAGGGTCCATGCCGACTTTTCTCCAAGGGACACGAGAGCTTACTGGCATTGCTTGTAGCTCACCCTGGGAGACTTGAGCTTGTTTCCGATGCATACCAAATCGTGTACTGTAACCCTAGAACCCTCATGTTGATGATGCAACACAGAAATTGCGTTGGGATTGAATACTTCACAGTCCCTGGCGATTTTTCTCCAAGGGACACGATTGCTTACTGCCACTGTTTGTAGGCTCCGCTGGGAGACCTGACCTAGTTTCCGATGCATAACAAATCGTGTACTGTAACTCTCGAACCCTCATATTGACGAGGCAACTTAGAAATTGCGTCGGGATTGAATACTGAAGGGTCCATAGTGACTTTTCTGCAAGGGACACGAGCGCTGACTGGCACTGCGAAACCTGAGCTTGTTTCCGATGCATAACAGATCGAGTACTGTAACTCTCGAACCCTAATATTGACGATGCCACACGGAATTTATGTCGGGATTGAATACTGAAGGGTCCATAGCGACTTTTCTCCAAGGGATACGAGTGCTTACTGGCACTGCTTGTAGCCTCCCCTGGGTGACCTGAGCTTGTTTCCGTTGCATAACAAATGGTGTACTGTAACTCTCGAACCCTCATATTGACAATGCAACACTGAAATAGCGTCGCGATTGAATACTGTATGGCCCATGGCGACGTTTCTCCAAGGGACAGGAGTGCTTACGGCCACTGCTTGATCTTCCCCTGGGAGAATTGAGCTTGTTTCCGATGCATAACAAATCGTTTACTGTAACTTTCGAACCCTCATATTGACGATTCAACACTGAAGGTGCGTCTCGAATGAATACTTAGGGAGCCGGAGGTGGTCAAATCCAAAAAATTACGATTTCCTTTTTTTTTTTTTTTTTTTTTTTTTTTTTTTTTTTTTTTTTTTTTTGCTTCCCAAAATTAATTGGAACATTCCTCTTTATTGTAAACTTTTAATTATTGTTCTACTAGCCCCAGAAGTGGAGTTATTACCATTTTCGCCCACGCCTGCAGAGGAAATGGGCGGCCGCTGAATGCATCTAACACCCTCTCGCGACTTCCTGGTGAACTGCTTGGGATTTTCTCGGCCTGTTACGCATACAGCGCCTTATGTTACGCATACAGCGAGTGTGCGAGGGTTTGCAACATTGTTTTCTGTGACAAACGATGCGCTAAGAGCGCGGAACATCGTCTCTTTGCTGTTTACCGTTTCGAATTAGTTCAGTGTTGCGCCTGTTGTTGGTAATATTATACTTCTTATGTAACGCATTGTTCTGGTTACGATGCCACGTTTTAGTAACCGTGTATATAAGAAGAGGAAGAACGTACTGAAAAGATTATTTCAGGGTCCATGGCGACTTTTCTCCAAGGGACACATGTGCTTACTGGCAGTTCTTGAAGCTCCCCCTGGGAGACCTGATCTTGTTTCCGAGCATAACAAATCGTGCACTGTAACTCTCGAACCCTGATATTGACGATGCAATACAGAAATTGCGTCGGGATGAATGCTTCAGGGTCCATGGCGACTTCTCCAAGGGACACGAGTGCTTACTGGCACTGCTTGTAGCTCCCCCTGGGAGACTTGAGCTTGTTTCCGATGCATGACATATCGTTTACTGTAACTTTCGAACCCTCACACTGACGATGCTACATACAAATTGCGTCGCGATTGAAGACTACCGGCTCATGCCGACTTCTCTCTGAGACACGCACGTGGAAACGTCAACTGCTTGTAACCTCTCCTTGGAGAGCAGTAGCTACTTTTGACTGCAGCACAAGCCGTTTAAAGTAACTCTCGCATACTCACATTGACGACGGATCACAGAATTTGCTCCGCGATTAAATACTACAGGCACCTTGCCGACTCTCTCCGAAGGACTCACATGGATACAGCCACTGCGTGTGACTTCCCCTGGCAGTCCAGTAGCTTATTACCAATGTAACATATCCTGTAACATATCCTGTAACCTTCCCATACTCACAGATGCACCAAAAAAATACGTAGCTATTGAATACTATAGGCTCCATGGCGACTTATTTGCTATGGACTCACGTTTATATGGTGACTGTAACCTCCCCTTGGGAGACCATTTGCTTGCGTCCACTGCACCACAACCCTTTCAATGTAACTCTGACGGTGCAACACAGAAATTTTACAGCCTTCAAGTATACCTCTCTTTGAGGGACTCACGTGGATACCGCCACATCTTGTAAGTAGCTTTTCTCCATTGCAGCACAACCTATTTCAAGTAACCCTCGCACACTCATATGACGATGCAGCGCAGAAATTGTGTCACGATTGAATAACTAAAAGTTCTATGCTGCCTTCTCTATGAGGCACTCGCATGAATACAGCATCTGCTTGTTACCTCTCCTTTGAAACCAGTAGCTTCTTTCCAATGCACCACAACCCGTTTACTGTAACCCTCGCACCCTCATATTGACGATGCAAATCAGAAATCGCGTCGCGATTCTGTATTACAGGCTCCATGCCGACGTGTCTCCGACGGACTTACGTGGATACAGCCACTGCTTGTAACCTCTCCTGGGAAACCAGTAGCTTGTTTCTTCCTTCTATTCCAGTCTCGTATTGTTCGTGGAAAGAAGGATTGTCGGTATGCCTCTGTGTGGGTTCTAGTCTCTCTGATTTTATCCTCATGGTCTCTTCGCGAGATATACGTAGGAGGGAGCGATATACTGCTTGACTCCTCGGTGAAGGTATGTTCTCGAACAATTGCCCGTACAGAGCTACTGAGCGTCTCTCCTGCAGAGTCTTCCACTGGAGTTTATCTATCATCTCCGTAACGCTTTCGCGATTACTAAATGATCCTGTAACGAAGCGCGCTGCTCTTCGTTGCATCTTCTCTATCTCTTCTATCAACCCTACCTGGTACGGATCCCACACTTGAACAACTGTAACCTACTTCCTTTGTTTTCGGATTGCATTTCCTTAGGATTCTTCCAATGAATCTCAGTCTGGCATCTGCTTTACCGACGATCAACTTTATATGATCATTCCATTTTAAATCACTCCTAATGTGTGCTCCCAGATAATTTATGAAATTAACTGCTTCCAGTTGCTGACCTGCTATATTATAGCTAAATGATAAAGGATCTATCTTTCTATGTATTCGCAGCACATTACACTTGTCTACATTGAGATTCAATTCCCACTCCCTGCACCATGCGTCAATTCGCTGCAAATCCTCCTGCATTTCAGTACAATTTTCCATTGTTACAGTCTCTCGATATACCACAGCATCATCCGCAAAAAGTGAACTTCCGATGTCATCCACAAGGTCATTCATGTATATTGTGAATAGCAACGGTCCTACGACACTCCCCTGCGGCACACCTGAAATCACTCTTACTTCGGAAGACTTCTCTCCATTGAGAATGACATGCTGCGTTCTGTTATCTAGTAACTCTTCAATCCAATCACACAATTGGTCTGATAGTCCATATGCTCTTACTTTGATCATTAAACGACTGTGGGGAACTGTATCGAACGCCTTGCGGAAGTCAAGAAACACGGCATCTACCTGGGAACCCGTGTCTTTGGCCCTCTGAGTCTCGTGGAAGAATAGCGAGAGCTGGGTTTCACAAGATCGTCTTTTTCGAAACTCATGCTGATTCCTACAGAGTAGATTTCTAGCCTCCTGAAAAGTCATTATACTCGAACATAATCCGTGTCCCAAAATTCTACAACTAATCGACGTTAGAGATATAGGTCTATAGTTCTCCAATTCTGTTCGACGTCCCTTCTTAAAAACGGGGATGACCTGTGCCCTTTTTCCAATCCTTTGGAACGCTACGCTCTTCTAGAGACCTACGGTACACCGCTGTAAGAATGGGGGCAAGTTCCTTCGCGTACTCTGTGAAAAATCGAACTGGTATCCCATCAGGTCCAGTGGCCTTTCCTGTTTTGAGCGATTTTAATTGTTTCTCTATCCCTCTGTCGTCTAATTCGATATCTACCACTTTGTCGTCTGTGCGACAATCTAGAGAAGGAACTACAGTGCAGCCTTCCTCTGTGAAACAGCTTTGGAAAAAGACGTTTAGTATTTCGGCCTTTAGTCTGTCATCCTCTGTTTCATTACCATTTTGGTCACAGAGTGTCTGGACATTTTGTTTTTTTTCCACCTACCGCTTTGACATAAGAGCAAAATTTCTTAGGATTTTTTGCCAAGTCAGAACATAGAACTTTACATTCGAATTCATTGAAAACCTCTCGTATAGCCCTCCTCACAATACATTTCGCTTCACTATAACCCTCCAACCGTCACATGATGATGCAACACAAAAATTGCGTCGCGATTGAATAATACATGCTCCATGCAGACTTCTCTCCGAGCCACTCATGCGGCTATGTCCACTGCTTGCAACTTTCTCTGGGAGACCAGTAGCTTGTTTCCAATGCAGAACAACCCGTTTACTGTAACCATCGGACACTCACATGACGATGCAACACAGACATTGCGTCGCGATTGAATACTACAGGCCAAATGCCGACTTCTCTCTGAGGCACTCACGTGGATACGGCCACAGCCTGTAACCTCACCTGGGAGACCAGTAGCTTGTTTCCAATACATCAAAACCCGTTTACTGTGACCCTTGCACCTTCACAGTGACATAGCAAAACAGAAATTGGGTCGCGATTGAATACTACAGGCTCCATGCAGCACACTCTCCGACGGACAAACGTGTATACTACCACTGCTTATAACCTCCCCTGGGAGACCAGTAGATTGTTTCAATGCACCGCAAACCTTTTACTGAATCACTCACAGCCTCACATTGACGATACAACACACAAATAGCGTCTCGTTTGAATTCTACAGGCTCCATGCGGAATTTTCTCCGAGGCACTCATGTAGATAAAGCCATTGCTTGTAACCTAACCCAAGAAACCAGTAGCTTTTTTCCAATGCAGCATCACCCATTTACTATAATCCTCGCATTCTCACATTGACAAAGCAAAACAGAAATTGCGACGTGATTGAATACTACAGGCTCCATGCCGACTTCTCTCTGAGGCACTGACGTGCTTATGACCACTGCATGTTTCCAAAACAGAAAAATCCGTTTACTGTAACCCTTCACACCGACATGAAGATGTAACACATATTGTGTCGCAATTGAATACTACAGGCTCCATGCAGACTTGTCTCCGAGGTACTCGCGTGGATACAGCCACTGCTTGTAACCTCCCCTGGGAGACCAGTACCTTCCTTCCATGCAGCAAAACCTGTTTACTGTAATCCTCGCACCCTCAAATTGACGATGGAAATCAGAATTGCGTCGCGATTGAATAACGACACATCTCCGAGCGACAGACGTAGATACTGCCACTCCTTATAACCTGACCTTGGACACCATTAGCTTGTTTCCGATGCACCACAATCCATATAATACAACCCAAAAACCCTCACATCGACGATGCAACACAGAAATTGCGTTGCGATGAAACACTACAGGCTCCATGCCGACTTCTCTCCAAAGGACTCACGTGGATACGGCCACTGCTTGTAACCTCACCTGGTAGACCAGTAGCTTGTTTCTTATGAACTACAACCCACTTACTGTAACCCTCGCACCCTCACATGACGATGCCACACTGAAATTGCGTCGCGATGGAATACTACAATCTCCATGCAGTCTTCTCTCCGAGAGACACACGTGGATACGGCCAATTCTAGCAACCTCCACTGGGAGACCAGTACCTTGTCTCCAATGCACGACAACCAGTTTACTGTTACCCTCAAATTGATGATGCAACACTGAAACTGAGACGTGAATGAATACTACAGGTTCCATGATGACATCTCTCCGAGGGACTCACCTGGGTACTGCCACTGCTTGTAACCTCCCATGGCAGACCAGTAGCTAGCCTCCGATTTACAACAAACCGTTTCCTATAATCCTCAGCACCCTCACACTGTCGATGCAGCACAGAAATTGCACCACGATTGCATGCTACAGGTTCCATGACAACTACTCTCCAAGGGAATCACATGGTTACTGCCACTGCTCGTAACCTTTCCTGGGAGACCAGTACCTTATTTCCAGTACAACACAATTCATTCATTGTAATCCTCGCACTATCACAAGACGATACAACACAGAAATTACGTCGCGATTAAATACTACTGGCTCCGTGACGACTTCTCTCCGAGTTAATCACGTGGGTACGGTACTGCTTGTAATCTCCCCTGAGAGGCCAGTAGCTATCTTCCGATTCACCACAACCTGATTGCTGTATCCCTCGCAACCTCACTATGATGATGCAACACAGAAATTGCGTCGTGATTGTTTACTATATGATCCATCACGACTTCTCGCCAAGGGACTCACGTGGATACGGCCACTGGAGTAACCGCCCCAGGGAGACCAGTAGCTTGTTTCCGATGCACCAAAACCCATTTACTGTAACCTATGCACCATCACATTGACGATGCAACACAGAAATTGCGGCGCGATTGTACACTTCAGGTTCCTGACGACTTCTCTCCAAGGGACTCACGTGGATACGGCCAGTGCTTATAACGTCCCCTGGGAGACCAGTAGCTTGTTTCCAATGCACCAAAATCCGTTTACGGTAATCCTCGCGCAATCACATTGACGATGCAACCCAGAAATTGCGTCGTTATTGAACACTACAGGCTCCATGCCGACCTCCCACTGAGGGACACACGTGGATATGGCCAATGCTAGTAACTTAACTTCAAAGACCAGTAGCTTGTTTCCGATGCACCCGTGTATCTCCATGCTGACTGCTCTCTGAGAGACTAAAATGGCTACGGTCACTGCATTCAATCCCTCCTGGGCGCCCAGCAGGTTTTTTTCGATACACCACAACCCATTTACTGTAAACCTCGAAACATGGTACTGACAGTGCAACGCAAAAATTGCATCGTGATTGATACTAGTCATCGTGCCGATTCTCTCTGAGGGGCTAACACGGTTACGGCCACCGCATGGAACCTGTAGTATACAATCGCGCCGTAATTTCTGTGTTGCATCGTCAATGTGAGGGTGCGAAGGTAACTGTGGTGCATCGGAAACAAAATAATGGAGTCCCAGGAGAGGTTACATTTGTTGACCCTAGCCACGTTATACTCTCAGAGAGAAGTCGGCATAGCGCCCGTAATATTAAAGACGACGGTACTTCTGTGTTGTATCAACAATGTGATGGCGCGAGGGTTACAGTAATCGGATTGTGGTGCATCAGAAGCAAGCTAGTAGACTCCCAGGAGTAGTTCCACGCAGTACCCGTAGCCATGTTTCTTCCTTCCAATGGATCACAACCCTGGAGTGTAACCCTCGCAGCCTTACACTGACGATGCAGAACTGAAATTGAGTCGAAATTGAATACTACAGGCTCCATGATGGCTTCTCTCTGGAGGACCCACGTGGATACTGCCACTGCTTCTAACCTCGCCTGGACGACCGGTTTACTAATTTCCAATGCACCACAACACATTTACTGTAACCCGCGCACCCTGACACTGACGATGCGACACATAAGTTGCGTCGCGATTGAATTTTACAGGCTCCATGCCGACTTTTCAGAGAGAAGTCGTCATGTAGCCTGAGGTACCCAATCGCTAACGACTCCCAGGGATGGTTGCAAGAGGTGGCCATAGACACTTTAGTCTCATGGAGGGAAGTCTCCATGGAGTAAGTATTATTCAACTGCGACGCAATTTCTGTGTCGCATCGTCAATGCGAGGGTGTGAGAGTCACGGTAAATGGATTGTGGTGCATCATTAAACCGCAGGAGAGGTTCCACGCGGTGACTGTAGCCACGTTCGTCCCTCGGAGAGAAGTCGTCATGGAGACTGTAGTAGTCGATCGAGACGCAATTTCTGTGTTGCACAGTCAATGTTGGGGTGCGAGGGTTACAGAAAGTGGTTGTGGTACATCGGAAACAATCTACTGAACTCCCAGGAGAGGTTGCATCCTGTGACGTAGCCACGTTATTCTCTCAGATAGAAATCGGCATGTAGCCTGTAAAATCGTAACGCAATTTCTGTGTTTCATCGTCAATGTCAAGGTGCAAGGGTTACAATAAACAGCTTGGAGTGCGCTGGAAAATAGCTACTGGATTCCAAGTAGTGGTGCCATGAGGTGACCCTTGCCACATTAGTCTATAGGAAAGAAATCGGCGTGGAGCCTGTAGTATTCAATTGCGACGCAGTTTCTAGTCCTAACGTGAATGTCATGGTGCGAGCGTTATAGTAAACGGGTTGTGGTGCATCCGAAAAATGCTAATGGACTCCCAGAAATTGCAAAGTGTTTAAATAACTCGGGCTCCATTGCAGATATCTGCCTGAGAGCCTAATGTGCCAATGGTCACTGCATGTAACCTGTCCTTGGATTCCAGTAGCTCCTTTCCAATTAACCACAGCCTTCAGAATGAGATATTCACTCTGCAGCGGAGTGTGCGCTGATATGAAACTTCCTGGCAGATTAAAACTGTGTGCCCGACCGAGACTCGAACTCGGGACCTTTGCGTTTCGCGGGCAAGTGCTCTACCAACTCTAGGAGACGAGGTACTGGCAGAAGAAAAGCAGTGAGTACCGGGCGTGAGTCGTGCTTCGGTAGCTCAGTTGGTAGAGCACTTTCCCGCGAAAGGCAAAGGTCCCGAGTTCGAGTCTCGGTCGGGCACACAGTTTTAATCTGCCAGGAAGTTTCAACCACAGCCTGTTTACATTAACCCTCCCAAGCAAACACTAACGATGCAACACATAAATTGCGTCGGGATTGATACCACAGACTCCAATTCTACTTCAATCTGAGAGACTTACGTGGCTATAGTCACCGCATGGAACCTCTCCTCGGAGTCCAATAGCTTTTTTTCCAATGCATCACGATACGTTCTCTGTGATCCTCGCACCCTCACATTGACGATGCAAAATAGAATTTGCGGTACAACTAAACTCCACAGAATCATGAATTCTCTCCGGGAGACTAACGTACCTACGTTCTCCACACGGAACCTCTCCTGGAAATCTATTATCTCTCTTGACAGTCTATTAGCTTCTTTCCGATGCACCGCAACACGTTGACTGTAACCCTCGCACCCTCACATTCACGACGCTACAGAGAAATTGCGTCGTGAATGAATACTACAGTCTCCATGCCGACTTCTCTCTGAGAGACTAACGTGGCTATGGTCAGTGTATGAAAACTCTCCTTGAGTTCATTAGCTTGTTTCTGATGCACCATTACACCCTCACATTCACGATGCGAAACAGAAATTGCATCGTGATTGAATACTACAGGCTCCGTGGCAACTTCACCCTAACAGACTAACATGGCTACTGTGACCACACGAAACCTCTCCTGGGAGTTCAGTAGGTAGTTTCTGATGCACCACAATACGTTTACTGTAACCCTCACAACCACACAGAGACGATGCAACACAGAAAGTGCATCACGATTCAATGCTACACTCTCCATGCTGACTTCTGTCCGAGAGACAAACATGTCCATTGTCACCGCATGGAACCTCTCCTGGGATTCCATTAGCTTGTTGCTGAGTCACCACAACCTGTTTACTGTAACCCTCGCACCCTCACATAACACGACACAGAAATTTCGTGTCAATTGAATACTAGAAGTTCTATGCCAACTTCTCTCTGAGAGACTAACTTGGCTACGGTCACGACAAGGAATCTCTCCTGGGAGTCCAGCAGTTTGTCGCCGATGCACCACAACCCGTTTATTATAACCATCCCGCCGATACATTGACGATACAACACAGAAATTGCGTCGCGATTGAATACTACACTCTCCATGCCTCCTTTTCTCCTGGAGCCTAACGTGGCTATGGTCACCGCATGAAACCTCTCCTGGGAGTCTATTAGTTTGTTTCCAATGCACCACAGCCCGTTTACTGTAACCCTCGTACCGTCACATTCTCGATGCAACATAGGAATTGCGTCGCGGTTGACTACTACAGACTACATGCCGAATTCTCTCTGAGACACTAATGTGGTTACAGTCGCCGAATGGAACCTCTCCTGGGTCTCCATTACATTGTTTCCGATGAACCACAACCCATTTACCGTAACCCTTACACTCTCACATTGACGATGCAACACAGGAATTGCGTCGGGATTGAATACTACAGGCTCCATATCGACTTCTCTGTGAGAGAAGTTTAATTATAGTTGTGATTCATTTTGTCCATCTGTTCTGGTAGCATGTACTGGCTTCGATTACCTGGACTGTAGGGTGGTTTTTGAGCAGGTGCCTGAAGCGATCTCTGATGTCAAACAATGATAGCCGGCCGGAGTGGCCGAGCGGTTCTAGGCGCTACAGTCTGGAGCCGCGAGACCGCTACGGTCGCAGGTTCGAATCCTGCCTCGGGCATGGACATGTGTCATGTCCTTAGGTTAGTTAGGTTTAAGTAGCTCTAAGTTCTAGGGGACTGATGACCTCAGACGTTAGGTCCCATAGTGCTCAGAGCCATTTGCACCATTTTTTGAAACAACGATAGATACACTGTATGCTTACAGGTAATACACTTTTTAAACTCATCTTTGTCCAACACCGGCATCTCGCCAGTTGAGCATATTTTCTACCAAAAGGAATAAAGTTAGTACCTTACACCACCACCATTTTTCCGCCAGTTTGTAGGTGAAGGGTAGAGTTTGAGTGTGTCTATCACTGTTTCAAGCGGTGTTGGGAAAGGCTTTCCCAGCGTGATAACATCCGTTATTTGTTGTCGTCAATTTTTGAGTTGTATTGCGATTGTAGGTCGACGTTGTGCAGCGCTATGCATATAGGCCCGATCTTTATGATTCTTTACATAACTAGGACCTATCTTTACTTCAGTTTTTCGACCAAAATAAATAAAGTACACTAAGCTAACCTTCCTCTCCTGTATCAGGACAGATTCCATTTGGGTGGGGAGGGGGGGGAGGGGGGTATACGCTTGGGCTTTCTTTCCATTAGAAACAGGGTTCGAGTCGCAGAGAGGGCACAGCCATTTTTAATTTCCCATCAATTCCAAGCGTCTCTGGCGGTATAATTCTGTTTTCGAGGTGTACTTGTGCTTTCTGTCGAGGAGGACCAGTGTTCGAGTCCCAGAAATGATACCGCCAATGTTAATTTCCCGCAAATTCCCAAGTGGGGTTGGGGGTGGGACCTCAGCACAGCCCTGGGACAAAGACAACTAGAACGAAGTCAGGAGATGCCTGTCTCTCAGGAAATTAATGGAATTTAAACGTCTTTTTTAGTCGGAAACGTACGTACCCTGAGTCACACCTCCCGCATCAGTCATGTTATCATTAGTAGTGGTAGTATCGATTTTGACGGATGCGGCTATTTCTCACTAGGACATGGAGCGAGGAAAAGACGACATGAATATTTTCGATATATATGATACACCGAGGTTCCACCCGCGTCCTGCAGCATGAAAATGCACATGAAGAAGCAGTGACTTCTTATGAGGGAGTAAGCACCACATTCAGTAGCCAGAGGAGATGCAACAATCTCTTTGCTGTTTACAGTAGCATCAGCACAGCACTGGAAGCGTTCCTATTGCACAAAGAAGCCCTGGTCTGACGTTAGGCACGTTTGCTCACGTGTAGGTTAATATAGCAATTCCTTCCTAACACCGCATCTCTTGCTAGATCCCCCTCACTCTATTGAAGGTGACATATGTGAGATTGGTCCTCCCTCCTACAGAATACTATAGGGAATGGCTTAAGTCTGATAAACGCATTGGTTGTTTTCCTTAATACTTAAAGAATAATATTGTCTGTGAGAACCAATCGTAATTTGGTAATATCTGTATTTGACAGCGTGTTTGAGAACGTAGTTATGAATTGCGATACATATGTTTTGCCTACTTTTCTATTTGGCCTCTGTGTAACACGTATGTCGCCTTTGTTGAAGTATGTGCTACGAAAACCCACGTAGTTTACTCGAAGAGGGTGAGGGTTAAAAATCAATGCACCCAGAGCATAATTTTTAAGCTTTCCTCGCTATTGAGTGTCCAGGTATCCCCTACCCACCTCTGTCCCCCCGCCTTTCGTGACACTTTTTCTCTAATTTTATGTATTCTCAGCCAATTTACGTAATTTTGGTAATTTTTGTCGCGATTTTACGTATTTCGAAGTATTTCCTTCAGTTTTATGCATTTAGCAGCAATTTGTCGTAATTATACCAGGTTTTCCTCGAGTTTTATCGACTGTATGTCATTTTTCATATTTATTGATTGTTTTTGTATGTATATGGCCATATATTGCTGGCATACCCGTGCAATGTTTGATCCATATGGGTATATTTGTGTTTCCTATACACCTGCTTACTAAAACCTTCTGAGAATTCCCCTCTTCCCGATGATCTAGATGTACGCATTTTGGATGAAAAGATCATGAAAAGTGTAGCAACACTCGCCTCGTATCGAGATGAAACTCAACGAGTGGTGCAGATTGGCAACTCGAAGTCTGGAAACAAATCCGTGTGCTGCTACGACACACTAGAAAGCTTGGCTGCAGACTCATGTATCGATGCATTTCATGGAAAATCGAAGTCTCGCACTGTTCTAGACTTTCAACTGACTTGCACTCTACTGTGTATGCATTTACAGCAGAGAGCTGACATGTGTACAGAGTTGATTTCTGCTGCCGCTCTGATATTTTTTCCCATAAATACAGGGTTATTACAAATGATTGAAGCGATTTCACAGCTCTACAATAACTTTATTATTTGAGATATTTTCACAATGCTTTGCACACACATACAAAAACTCAAAAAGTTTTTTTAGGCATTCACAAATGTTCGATATGTGCCCCTTTAGTGATTCGGCAGACATCAAGCCGATAATCAAGTTCCTCCCACACTCGGCGCAGCATGTCCCCATCAATGAGTTCGAAAGCATCGTTGATGCGAGCTCGCAGTTCTGGCACGTTTCTTGGTAGAGGAGGTTTAAACACTGAATCTTTCACATAACCCCACAGAAAGAAATCGCATGGGGTTAAGTCGGGAGAGCGTGGAGCGTGGAGGCCATGACATGAATTGCTGATCATGATCTCCACCACGACCGATCCATCGGTTTTCCAATCTCCTGTTTAAGAAATGCCGAACATCATGATGGAAGTGCGGTGGAGCACCATCCTGTTGAAAGATGAAGTCGGCGCTGTCGGTCTCCAGTTGTGGCATGAGCCAATTTTCCAGCATCTCCAGATACACGTGTCCTGTAACGTTTTTTTCGCAGAAGAAAAAGGGGCCGCAAACTTTAAACCGTGAGACTGCACAAAACACGTTAACTTTTGGTGAATGCCGAATTTGCTGCACAAATGCGTGAGGATTCTCTACCTCCCATATTCGCACATTGTGTCTGTTCACTTCACCATTAAGAAAAAATGTTGCTTCATCACTGAAAACAAGTTTCGCACTGAATGCATCCTCTTCCATGAGCTGTTGCAACCGCGCCGAAAATTCAAAGCGTTTGACTTTGTCATCGAGTGTTAGGGCTTGTAGCAATTGTAAACGGTAAGGCTTCTGCTTTAGCCTTTTCCGTAAGATTTTCCAAACCGTCGGCTGTGGTACGTTTAGCTCCCTGCTTGCTTTATTCGTCGACTTCCGCGGGCTACGCGTGAAACTTGCCCGAACGCGTTCAACCGCTTCTTCGCTCACTGCAGGCCGACCCGTTGATTTCCCCTTACAGAGGCATCCAGAAGCTTTAAACTGCGCATACCATCGCCGAATGGAGTTAGCAGTTGGTGGATCTTTGTTGAACTTCGTCCTGAAGTGTCGTTGCACTGTTATGACTGACTGATGTGAGTGCATTTCAAGCACGACATACGCTTTTTCGGCTCCTGTCGCCATTTTGTCTCACTGCGCTCTCGAGCGCTCTGGCGGCAGAAACCTGAAGTGCGGCTTCAGCCGAACAAAACTTTATGAGTTTTTCTACGTATCTGTAGTGTGTCGTGACCATATGTCAATGAATGGAGCTACAGTGAATTTATGAAATCACTTCAATCATTTGTAATAGCCCTGTATATGCTCTTATTGCTTACCAGATGAGCTACGCTACTTTTGTTTACACCTTCCAAATCTGATACGTCTCCAACACCATGTCAGGGCATCTGAATACTGCAGATTTCTGTTTTTTTTAACCTCGTAATAAGTTATTCGTTATTTACAGTGCGTCAGCTGCAATTGGCATTCTGGAACGTGAGAGTTTTCCCTTCCCGTACCTGCAGAATATGCACTCCCGCGATCATTATTTATAGCCGAACAATTAGCAAGTCATGGATTCTAACCACAACCGTCCTTCGCTGATAGCTCTATACATGCACATGTTACCAATCGCGAAGTCTCGATTTCAACCACTTGTACGTTATTTTCGACGGTGCCAGAGCCGCGGATATTGCGAAAACCCCTTCGCAAAACGTTTCTGTAGGGGATGTAAGCACATTTAAATTCATCATGCTAAAGAGCAAAACATCTTCGGTGCAAGTTACGTTACCGATATTTCATAACAAAATTGTCTAGATTCTCCAGTAACAACAACAAACCAAGGCATCCTGTTGCGCCAATCACACCTACTTTCGTGCTCTTGAAGGTCCATGATGACAGTACATGGGCATCCCAATCCTGCTATGTTGTGTGCCAGATGTCCGTCTGATGGAGGGAGTCCTTTCTTGAGTACTGTTCTTATGCACTATACAGAACAGCACATTAGTCAGATGGTAATATACTGTATTCGAATGCTCCCAGTCACTCACAACTAAAGAGTCTACAGATGCAACGCATTTGTTCTATTTTTTGCATGTCTGTGTCCATGCATATGTTGCGCTGGTGGATCCGCCATGCATTATATCTGGTATGGTGTCTAGAGGATGGTCTAGAACACGGTACGTTCGAATATGGTTCGAAGGTGGATGTACCGGTGAGTGAACTGGGTGTGGTTTGTGACAATCTTCCATAACACTCACACAGACATAGTCATACAGAAAATAGAGCAATTGCACTGTATCTGTAGAATATTTGGTTGTAAGTGACTGGGTCCATTCGATTACAGTTCTGTACCAAACATAAGAGTAATACGAAGGACTGTCTCCCTTCGTCCAACGGACATCTAGCACACAAAATAGTGGAGTTGGGTTGCTTATTTACAGTCATCGTGGACCTTTAAGAGTATAAAAGGAAATCAAGTAGGCGCAGCAGGATGCCTTGGTTTGTTAATATTAATGGAGAATCCAGACAATACTGTTACCAAGTATCGGTGATATAACATGCACCGAAGATGCTTTTCTCTTTGCCAGGATAAACTTAAATTTAATACGTCCCCTACAGAATCGTTTTTCGAAGACTTTTTCGCTATTTGTGGGGCTGTAGCTCTGTCGGAAGCAACATACAAGCCTCAACACGATAGAATGGAAGGGAGATGAATGTGTAGAACTGTGCCAGACTTTCAGTTTCCATCAAGTACATCACTATGTGAGTCCACAGAGAAGCTCTTTAATGTGTCGTAGCAGTACACGTATTTGTTTCCAGACCACGAGTTTCCAATGTTCACCACTTGTTGAGTCTCATCTAGGCACGAGGCGAGTGTTACTATGGTTTCCATGATTTTCCTATCCAAAATGGATACATGTAGATCATCAGGAAGAGGGGAATTCTTAGGATAAGATGTGGTGTCACCGCCAGACACCACACTTGCTAGGTGGTAGCCTTTAAATCGGCCGCGGTCCGTTAGTATACGTCGGACCCGCGTGTCGCCACTATCAGTGATTGCAGACCGAGCGCCACCACACGGCAGGTCTACTCTAGAGAGACTCCCTAGCACTCGCCCCAGTTGTACAGCCGACTTTGCTAGCGATGGTTCACTGACTACAGACGCTCTCATTTGCAGAGACGACAGTTTAGCATAGCCTTCAGCTACGCCATTTGCTACGACCTAGCAAGGCGCCATATTCAGTTACTACGTCTTCTGAACAGATAATATTGTAACTCATGTACCGTCAAGAGCGACGTTCATCGTTAATAGATTAAAGTTAAGTATCAAACTATCTACGTCCGCTTTCTGAATTCTAATTCCTTGTCATGTTCCAGACCTCACGTCAGTGTAATTCTTCCCTCCTCGCACCAGCCTGCGTGAGCTAAAACGCGTGCATTTCGGCCTCCACCAGTAACACGGTGTTGGCTCTTCTGCCAACAACACATAAGACATGCAAATATCCCCGTATAAAATCAAACAACTCATGGATGTGCCAGCAATATGATCATATAAGTACAGCAAAATATCAAAAGATATGAAAAATTGACATATAATCGGCAAAAATCGAGAAGAACCTGATATAATTATGAAAAATTGATGGAAAATACGTAAAATTCAGTAAAATACGAAGAAATATGTAAAATCACGATAAGAACTCCCAAAATCACGTAAATTGGCTGAGAAGGCATACAATTAGAGGAAAAGTACAGTACCACAAAATCCGGGGAACTGAGGTGGGTTGGGAGTAACCGTAGACTCAAGACCGAGAAAAGCTTAAAAATTATGGTCTGGCTGCATTCACTTTTAACCCTTACCCCCTCTCTGTAAACTACGTGGGTCTTCGTAACACATACTTTAACAAAGGCGACATAAGTATTACACAGAGGTGACATATTAACGCAGGCAAAACATATGTATCTCAATCCGTAACTGCGTTCTAACACATGCTGCCGAATATAGATATTACCGAATTATAGTTGGTTCCCACAAATAGTGTTATTCCTTAAGTATTAAGAAGAAGAATCAATGTGTTTATCAGACTTACGGTATTCCCAAGAATATTCTGTAGGAGAGAGGACCAACCTCACATATATCACCTTTAATAGCGTGAGGGGGTTGTACACGAGAGATGTGATGTTTGGAAGAATTTGTTATATTAACCTACACATGAGCAAACGTACCTAATATCAGACCAGGACTTCTCTGTGCAGGAGGAGTGCTACCAAAGCTGTGGTGATGTTACTGTAAACAACAAAAAGACTGTTGCATCTCCTCTGGCTACTGAACGTGGTGCTTATTCCCTCGTAAAAAGTTAAGAAGTTGCTGTTTCTTCGTGTGCATTTTCGTGCAGCAGGACGCAGGTTGTATCTCAATATATCAGCTATCGAAACTATTCATGTGGGTTTTTCCTCACTCTGTTTCCTCGTGAGACATAGCCGCATCCGTCAAAACCAATAGTTCTACTACTACTAATGATAAGCACGACTGACGCGGGAAGTGTGATTGAGAGTACGTATGTTTCCAGCAGTTGTTGTTGTTGTGGTCTTCAGTCCTGAGACTGGTTTGATGCGGCTCTCCATGCTACTCTGTCCTGTGCAAGCTTCTTCATCTTCCAGTACCTACTGCAGCCTAAATCCTTCTGAATCTGCTTAGTGTATTCAACTCTCGGTCTCCCTCTACGATTTTTACCCTCCACGCTGCCCTCCAGTACTAAATTGGTGATCCCTTGATGCCTCAGAACATGTCCCACCAACCGATCCCTTCTTCTAGTCAAGTTGTGCCACAAGCTCCTCTTCTCCCCAATTCTATT
Organism: Schistocerca americana; assembly: GCF_021461395.2. NCBI lineage: Eukaryota > Metazoa > Arthropoda > Insecta > Orthoptera > Acrididae > Schistocerca > Schistocerca americana. The sequence continues at coordinate 643,349,594 of NC_060123.1, forward strand.
CAATACCTCCTCATTAGTTATGTGATCTACCCATCTAATCTTCAGCATTCTTCTGTAGCACCACATTTCGAAAGCTTCTATTCTCTTCTTGTCCAAACTATTTAACGTCCATGTTTCACTTCCATACATGGCTACACTCCATACAAATACTTTCAGAAATGACTTCCTGACACTTAAATCAATACTCGATGTTAACAAATTTTTCCTCTTCAGAAGCACTTTCATTGCCGTTGCCAGTCTACATTTTATATCCTCTCTACTTCGACCATCATCAGTTATTATATTAAAAGGACATATAAAATCCATTAATTTCCTAAGAGAAAGAACAGCAGTCTCCTGACTTCGTTCTAGTTGGTTTATAAGCAGCTCGAGCGGCGAATATACACTGACGAAGTCTTCCTGGGACACCAGAATAGTGTAGAAGGAAGTAGTTTTATCATTTTAAAGTTTGTCGCCATAGTGATTGAAGTAGGAAACTTGCGGAATGGATGTTGGACAAATATATCCAGAATTAATTAAGAGCGTTTGCATTCTGCACGACTAATACTTCAGACACCACGTGTCTTTAACAATACACAATTTTGAGGTTCATCATATTAATGTGTGATAATGCTTTACAATCATTGTTCTCATCCCGGTACCTTCTGATACTGAATCCACACAGTGGAATAATCCTCCAGAATTGATAGCACAGTTGATTTATGTGAAATGTTTCAAACTCTATCCGTATGGAGCTCCGTCAAGTATACACCATATTTTTCTTCTAAACCATCTGTTATATCATCGCAACATTCTCATGTCTTCTGTACACCGATAAGAGGTGATACCCTCCTCGACACACACATATCTGGAGAGATCTTGTAATTTGAATAGGTGGCATAAGCAAGATTGTTGTTGCAGGAGGATTGGTCAAATCCAATGTGGGGGAGGTCTGTCAGTCTCCGACTTTATCCCATTAATGCGAGAATACTGTGGATGCTCATCCACACAGGGAGAAATGGCCAGTTAAATTCTGCGCTATGATCGATGCGCTGGAAATATGTAGATAACCTAATTGCATCGCTATAGGACGCTGTGTGGTATGATTTGGTGTATATAGCCAAATATGCATACTGCACACTCATCTACCTGTATTTGCAATCTAGCATATTGTAATTGCAAAGTAGTGGAGGGGTGATTTGTCGATGATACAGAAATTGGGAAGCTATTTGCTGTGTCACTGGCTGGCGTCGAAATTACGGAGCAACTGATAAAATTGATTGCGCTATCAACTGTGGTGCATATTACAGTACATTGTCCCATATCGACGTTGTCTTTCCCATCCCATCCGCCTACTGGTACGCTGTTTATTAACAAATAATGATTGAAATCACTTGGTTGGGATGGAGAGAGACTTGGCGGAACACTGGATATCTGCTACTTTGTCACTGTGGAGCATGGGATTTAATATAGAGGTCACCACCTTCAGACAGTTGTTTGGAACCGTTCAGTTACATTGGGTGGCATTACAAGTGGTAGATGCAGATAGTTCTCTCAGAACTACACTGATTTTGCCCATAAAACTAATAGAAATCGGCTATATCGATTCTTGTGGATTCGTGACTGTCTTATCGTCACGATTGCGTGTTTAAAAATAGGTGTTACCGCAAGTCCTGTGTTATTTCATACTTCATAACTTCTAATTGTAAAGTAGACACCACTTGATTTATAGCTCATTGTGGAATCTAGAAATGATACATGTATTTTTCCGACATGTGAAAAGATTGCATGAAACAGGTTGTGATGATCAAATTGCGTACAAAACTAGAACCCAAGAATCTGCTACTGTTGCAATTGAATGGCTGTTATGTGATAGGCATTTTACACTAAGGTCGGTAGAGGGGAGCTATGGATCAAAAATGTCAAATGTAAGCTTGTAGATGGTATTTGATTTCTATGTAATGGAAGAGAGGGAGAGAGACGCAGTAAAATCTTACGGGAGGTTCTATTGCAAGACAGGCTCGGGCGATTTGTTTTGCAAACGCAGGTGTAATATAGCTTTGCATTGTAAAACGGAACCTGCCATAGTGCACTAAACAGTAAATTTCTCTTGACTTATGGCTTATAGTTCTCAAGAGTAAAATGATTTTTTCCGACATGTAAGGAAGTGGTGTGCAAGATTGTATTCTCTAACGTTATTTCATGTGTCTAAAACGTTTGTAATACACATATGCACGACGTTTTATTTACAGACACTGATTTGAGAGCGAGAGACGCTCTCAGGTAGTGTAATTTCTCCATCAGGCTGAAAGAAATTGCTTAATATAGGTGTTTTTTTCTATGGAGTTTAAATTCTCATTTTTTCTTTACTCTAGCAACGGTTTCGATATAGCGAGGGCATTCTGAGGTGACTAGTAATTTTCGCAGCAAAATAGTGGAAGTTATTTTTTCCCAATATTATGCAGGGTGGACATATATAGGACATATGGACATATGAATTTTGGCCATTTGTAATTGGCGGCGGTGTGCTTCGTTGGCTGTTGCAAAGTAATGAGATGCAAATTCTATCCTGCAGTCGAACGTAAAAACTACAATGACTTTGCTCATGTTGCTGTTGTTGCTGTGGTCTTCAGTCCTGAGACTGGTTTGATGCAACTCTCTATGCTACTCTATTCTGTGCAAGCTTCTTCATCTCCCAGTACCTAGTGCAACCTACATCCTTCTGAATCTGCTTAGTGTATCCATCTCTTGTTCTCCTTCTACGATTTTTACCCTCCACGCTGCCCTCCAATACTAAATTGGTTATCCCTTGATGTCTCAGAACATATCCTACCAACCGATCCCTTCTTCTAGTCAAGTTGTGCTACAAACTCCTCTTCTCCACAATTCTATTCAATACCTCCTCATTAGTTTTGTGATCTACCCATCTAATCTTCAGCATTCTTCTGTAGCACCACATTTCGAAAGCTTCTATTTTCTTCTTGTCTGAACTATTTATCGTCCATGTTTCACTTCCATACATGGCTACACTCCATACAAATACTTTTAGAAACGACTTCCTGACACTTAAATCTATACTCAATGCTAACAAATTTTTCTTCTTCAGAAAGGTTTTCCTTGCCATTGCCAGTCTACATTTTATATCCTCTCTACTTCGACCATCATCAGTTATTTTGCTCCAGAAATAGCAAAACTCCTTTACTACTTTAAGTGTCTCATTTCCTAATCTAATTCCCTCGACATCACCCGACTTAATTCGACTACATTGCATTATCCTCGTTTTGATTTTGTTGATGTTCATCTTATATCCTCCTTTCAAACTAAAAACTAAACATAAAACATAAAACTAAAAAAAAAAGACTGCGCCCATTTTCATGGAAAGAGGACATTTATTATCATCATCACGATTGTTTCCTTTTTAGTAGATGTTCGGTTAATAGAGATATACTGATGTTAAATACAATTGCTACAGTGCAGAGTGTCCAAGGCAGGCACTTGCAGGAGTGATGTGGTGACGGTCCATTGTGTGTGTGGGGTCGATGTGCCCCGAGCAGGGCACAGCGCGTGGGGCATGGCGGCCCTCATTTATCTCATATTTAGCTGGCTTTACATCCTTTTGTGTTGGTGAAGGACCCTCGCCTCAAAGCAGGCTGGGTGCCGCTCCTTTGCCAGAGGAAGGGCGGTAGGCCGCAGAAAAAACTGCGAGGCACTCAGTAGCAGTTGACCTGTCCGAAAAGGTCTGTGTCTGCATAGTAGGTGGAGGGAGGGAGCGGCAGGGGTGCCTATAATTTCGCTAGTGCTCGATCGTACTTCAAGGAGAATGCACAATCAACTGCCGCCCATCTGCAGCCTGTCGGGACAACGATTTTCCCCAGTGCATGTGTTGCATTATGACCTGTTCATTATGAATGCTGTTTTCTTTCTCGATAATTTCGATGCGTAATTAGATCAGTGAAGCACTTTCCATCAGCCGCAGTAGCGCCTATTGGCTTCGATTCCTGGGCTGCAGGGCGAGGCATCTATAGCGAATTCTGAAGTCAAACAGCTGTATGCTTACAGGTAATACACTTATTAAACTCCTCTCTGTCCTATACCAGTATCTCATGAGTTGAACATATTTCCTGTAATAAAAAATAAAGATAGTACCTTGTTACCCCAGACTTCTTTCTGCCAGCTAATAGATGAAAGATAGAGTTTGAGTATGTGTGCCACTAGTTTCGAGTCGTATTTTGAAATATTTTCCCAGTGGGTAATACCAGTTGTAGGGTATCGTGAATTTTTGGGCTGTCTTACGATTTCGGGCCCTCCTTGTGTAGCGTCAAGCATATAGTTATGTAATTTCGACAAATCTTTATAATTAATTACGTAATTATGAACAATCTTTACCTCAGTTTACAACCGAAATAAATAAAGTACACTAACCTAGCCTTCCTCTCCTGCATCTGGTCAGTTTCCATGTGTTGGGCGCAGCACTTGGGCCTTCCTGTCCTGATGGACCAAGATTTGGGTCCCAGGAAGGGCACCGCCATTTTCAATTTCCCACAAATTCCCGGGGGGTGGGGGCGTCAGCACATCCCTGGGACAAATAAATTCCCACCAAAATTCGAAATTCCCACCAATGGGATAGGTGGGGGAGGGAGAGGGGGAGGGTTGTGGAGGGGGAGGGGGTGGGGGATCCATGTGTCAGCTGAAGAAAGCCCATGACGTCATCTGCGGATGGGAAGGCGGTGGTGGTGGCGGTAATTAATTGATCAAGTTAATTAATTTGCATAGCAATTTGATACCAATTTGGTGTCAAAATTGCACCAAGAGACCCAGTACGCTACTACTCCGAGAAACAAGTTGGTAATGCGATCGGACTCGTGAATTGAGTAGAAAGTAGTAACAAAGTACATGTACTTTCATAAATTTAATGCAATGAAAAGAAACGGGGCTGCACATCTTATGATTGCATACTGCACAGTGAATATATTAGTTCGCAAAGGCAATGGATTGCACTGAATATGGGTTAGTCTTCTCCTTATAGTGACCAGCCGAGCAATAACGTTAATTTACAAAATAGTTAGTCACGAAAGTCATGAAGGGCAACTTTGAAGCCTGATTCTCCTTTATAGATAATGTTGTAAACGTGAGTGAGTTTACATAGCCCAATACTTCGTAAAAAAACAGCCAGCAATGTGGCACACGTCCACCTACCTTTATCAGCATCTGTAACCTAATAGCTTCCTGAGAAGGACTGATCATTATTAATATTGTTCGGTGGTAGTTCAACAGACGAGTGTCTATTCATCAGAATGCTGGTGAATCGTGTATTTAGCTCACGTAATATAACAAGACGACAGTCAAGCAGAGCAACACACTCAAGTGGGCCGAAATACAAAATAAATGATAATGCTCGTTTTCAGTTGAAACCGAGATAAATGAATAAAAAGGAGCATATAGTCCGCCAACAGAAGCAGATAACTTTACAGCCCATTAGGAATATTTCAACGCGCAGTTTAAAATTTGAATCTACAAGCAGACGAATAATCACTTTCGTAGCACATAGTTCTGATATAGAAACTAATGTATATACAGGGTGTCCACAAAAGGACTCCCTGATTTCAAAATTAAATATCTCGAAAACAAAGATCGATAGAGGAATGCAGTAAACGGTATGTTTATTGTGAAAGCTGTAAGAAGTTTATACAGTAGTTTGAAATAATAAATACAAAAGTTGCTAACAGATGTCGCTTTAATCGCCATACGTAATTCCTAGTATAAATAGTGATCCGAAGCCCAGAGCGATCAGTCCCACTATTGAAACGTGAAAGGAGGTTAGCGTACCGAAGGAAGAGATTAAAACCATGTACTCCATTGAACAACGCGTTTTTCTGGTGCTAGAGTACCACAGGTTAGAAGAGAGTCCTACGGCAACAAGGCGAAGTTTTCAAGCACGATTTAATGTTCCAAAAGGACCCGATGCGAAAACCATTCGTACGCTCTTCGCAAAATTTCAACGAACAGGCAGCGTAACTGATGATCTAGTGGGGCATGTTGGCCGCAAGCAAACCGCAGTTACGCCTGAAAATATCGCCACAGTTTCTGGAATTATTCAGCGAAATCCAATGTCATCCGTCCGTAGAATTGCATCTGAGACTGGTTTGAAGCTTTCCAGCACGCAGAAAATACTGAGAAAGAGCCTACACATGCTTCCTTTCAAACTTCAAACGCACCAGGCCATACCCGTACGAGCTGTGCAACAAAGGGTTGCCTTTCCTAATCAGATGCTCACAATGATTGATAGTGAAGGATTTGATGTTGGCTGCGTCTGGCTTATAGATGAAGCACACTTCCACCTGAATGGACACGTGAATAAGCAGAACTGGTGATTTTGGGGTTCCGAAAAGCCATATTGGTGTGGAGCGAAACCCCTGTATTCTCCTAAAGTTACTGTGTGGGCTGCAGTATGCAGCAGAGGCATTATTGACCCTTCTTTCATTCGAGAAACGGTCACTGGTGCACGTAACGTTGCAGTTTTGGAACAATTTGTCGCCACACAGCAAGCGTTAGAGGATCGACCAGGTACTGAATGGTTTATGCAAGATGGAGCCCGATCACATCGGACCGAACAAGTGTTTCGCTTTCTTGAGGAATACTTCGGGAATCGAGTCATTGCTTTGGAATATCCCAAATTTACTGGTGCAGGCATGGATTGGCCTCCATATTCGCCGGATTTGACTCCCTGTGACTTTTTTTTGTGGTGCACAATGAAAGACATGGTCTACCCGAAACATTCCGCCACGCTGGACGAGCTTGAATCGGCGATCTCTATGGCATGTGAATCCATTTCGGTAGAGACACTACGAAATGTGATGGCGAATTTCATTCTTCGTTTGCGCCACCTTTGTAGTGCCAATGGTGAACATTTTGAAAACATTGTGATGTGATTGTTTGCAAAGATTGTTTTCATACGATTATTTCAGTTATGTATGCTGATATGAGCTGTACAGCGTACAGCGCCATCTGTTAGCAGCTTTTGTAACTATTATTTCAAACTGCTGTATAAACTTCTTACAGCTTTCACAATAAACATACCGTTTACTGCATTCCTCTATCGATATTTGTTTTCGAGATATTTAATTTTGAAATCAGTGAGCCCTTTTCTGGACACCCTGTATATGGAGCGGGTAATGTCTGTACATTTACAACATAACGAAGCAAAATAATGTATGCGAGATGCAATAAACAGCTTCCGACGTATGCCTATACCGCTGTGCGAAAGGGCATGCCCGAGTTCCTGCATGTGGAGTGCTCTTGATGAAATCGTGTCACACTAACCTCCTCACAAAAATTAACTTTCTTTAAAGCATGTAAGTTGTAATGATCTCGTCTAATTACTCTTGCATTGTTGGATCTGTTTAACAGCTTAGGCTTCCGCCAGACAAGTAGCATTCCTCCCTACATCAGCACACAGCGCAATTGCTCTAAGACCTCTCCACAATACAGTAATGTACTGGTGTCTCTCTTTCAAATGAACTGAACCATCATGGCCCAACACCCCCAGACGAATCCCACTGGTTGCAAGCAGACAGGTTCTCAAAGAGTCGAAATTGTTGCAGTGATCAAGCAAAGAAGTTGCTACAAAGCTTGTATCGATTGATGGACATTGGCGAGAACATATACGCATGGAGTATAACAATATGAGGGGCGTTCAGAAAGTAATGCAACACTTTTTTTCTGAAAGTAGGTTGGTTTTACTCAAGATTCCACTACGCCATATTATTCCCCACTTTTTTTGGCTAGAAAACCCTGTTTTTCAACATAATCTCCACTCAATGCGACGGCCTTACGCCCAATTGCTGTGAGGGCTTATATGTTGACAAGGTACTACTCTACTGGTCGACGTCGCAGTTGACATCTTGCCGCATCAGTAACTTCAAAACCTTCCACCTACTGTTTGCTACGGATTGCGTTTTTATCATGGCCAAACAGATGGAAGTCGGAAAGCGAGAGACCTGCACAGTAGGGTGGATGAGAAAGAACAGTTTTGTGATGTCCATTCGAGTGCTCAAACGTATGTGAAGTCCTGCGTTGTCATAGATATGGACAATTCATTTATAGCTTTGTGGCAAAGAACACATTGAAGTCGTTTCTTCAGTTTCCTGAGGGTCACATGATGCGCTTCAGAACTAATCGTCGCACCATGAGGGAGGGCATGAAACAGAGTAACCCCCTCAGAGTCCCAAAAGACCGTCGACCATGACTTTATACCAGCCGAGGTAATGGCTTTGAAACTTTTCTTCGGAGGAGATGTGGTGTGACGCCAGTCCGCAGATTGGCGTTTTGTTTCTGGTTCGAAGTGAGGAATCCATTTCTCATCGCCTGTGATGATGTTCAACAAAAAACTGTCACAATCAGCCTCGCCCAATGGCTCTACATCTTCATCTACAGTTATACTCCGCAAGCCACCCAACGGTGTGTGGCGGAGGGCACTTTACGTGCCACTGTCATTACCTCCCTTTCCTGTTCCAGTCGCGTATGGTTCGCGGGATGAACGACTGCCTGAAAGCCTCCGTGCGCGCTCGAATCTCTCTAACTTTACGTTCGTGATCTCCTCGGGAGGTATAAGTAGGGGGAAGCAATATATTCGATACCTCATCCAGAAACGCATCCTCTGGAAACCTGGACAGCAAGCTACACAGCGATGCAGAGCGCCTCTCTTGCTGAGTCTGCCACTTGAGTTTGCTAAACATCTCCGTAATGCTATCACGCTTACCAAATAACCCTGTGACGAAACGCGACGCTCTTCTTTGGATCTTCTCTATCTCCACTGTCAACCCGACGTGGTACGGATCTCATACTGATGAGCAATACTCAAGTATAGGTCGAACGGGTGTTTTGTAAGCCACCTCCTTTGTTGATGGACTACATTTTCCAAGAACTCTCCCAGTGAATCTCAAGCTGGCACCCGCCTTACCAACAAATAATTTTATATGATCATTCCACTTCAAATCGTTCCGCACGCATACTCCCAGATATCTTACAGATGTAACTGCTACCAGTGTTTGTTCCGCTATCATATAACCATTCAATAAAGGATCCTTCTTTCTATGTATTCGCAATACATTACATCTGTCTATGTTAAGGGTCAGTTGCCACTCCCTGCACCAAGTGCCTATCCGCTGCAGATCTTCCCGCATTTCGCTGCAATTTTCTAATGCTGCAACTTTTCTGTATACTACAGCATCATCCGCGAAAAGCTGCATGGAACTTCCGACACTATCTACTAGTTTTGTGAGAAGCAGTGGTCCCATAACACTCCCCTGTGGCACGCCATAGGTTACTGTAACGTCTGTAGACGTATCTCCATTGAGAACAACACGCTGTGTTCTGTTTGTTAAAAACTCTTCAATCCAGCCACACAGCCGGTCTGATATTCCGTAGGCTCTTACTTTGTTTATCAAGCAACAGTGCGGAACTCTATCGAACGCCGTCCGGAACTCAAGGATAATGGCATCTACCTGGGAGCCTGCATCTAATATTTTCTGGATCTCGTGAACAAATAAAGAGAGTTGGGTCTCACACGATCGCTGTTTCCGCAATCCATGTTGATTCCTACAGAGTAGGTTCTGGGTTTCCAGAAATGACATGATACGCGAGCAAAAAAGCATGTTCTAAAATTCTACAACAGATCGATGTCAGAGACATAGCCCTATAGTTTTGCGCATCTGCTCGACGACCCTTCTTGAAAACTGGGACTACCTGTACTCTTTTCCAATCATTTGGAACCTTCCGTTCCTCTAGATACTTAAGGAACACGGCTGTTAGAAGGGGGGCTCACCATCACCTATGAGTGCCTCCAATTTTCTGGTTTTCTAAAAAAAGGAACGCGATGCCATGTGTCTGCTTGGAATGCACCACGACTGCAGCCGCCATTTTGAAGGATACTTATAGCGCCGCCTGTTGTGTTGGCAGAAGAGCCAACACCGTGTTACTAGAGGAGGCCGAAATGCACGCGTTTTAGCTCACGCAGGCTGGCGTGAGGAGGGAAGAACTATACTGACGTGAGGTCTGGAACATGACAAGGAATGAGAATTCAGAAAGCGGACGTAGTTTGATACTTAACTTTAATCCATTAATGATGAACGTCGCTCTTGGCGGTACATGAGTCACAATATTATCTGTTCAGAAGACATAGTAACTGAATATGGCGCCTTGCTAGGTCGTAGCAAATGACGTAGCTGAAGGCTATGCTAAACTGTCGTTTCGGCAAATGAGAGCGTCTGTAGTCAGTGAACCATCGCTAGCAAAGTCGGCTGTACGACTGGGGCGAGTGCTAGGGAGTCTCAAGAGACTAGACCTGCCGTGTGGCGGCGCTCGGTCTGCAATCACTGATAGTGGCGACACGCGGTCCGACGTATACTAACGGACAGCGGCCGATTTAAAGGCTACCACCTAGCAAGTGTGGTGTCTGGCGGTGACACCACATCGCCATCTATCGGAACTTCATGGAAGTATAACGACTGAAGTGGGAATGTTCCACGATAAATTCCGCTTTTTTTTTCAACCGACACTGTCCGAGAAAAAAAGTGTTGCATGACTTACTGAACATCCCTCGTATAAGCATCACTATAGACAGAAAACACGGTATAGTGTGAGGAAAATGAAAGTGCTGAGTAAAGGAGCACTTTTCAGCGTGATGCGAAAGAGTTATTACAGTCTGGTTGGAGCAGTGTTTGTTAATGTTTACTCCTGACCTTGACGAGCATCCCGATGACGGTGCCGACAATGAAGATGGCGACGGAGGTCTGTCGCGCCTCCTCGTCGTCGTCGCCGCCGCCGCCCTGGTGTATGTGCGCCGCCGTGCTGGCCAGCACGCCCACCATGCCCAGCTGCAGTCCCAGCAGCGGAGCAGGCAGCCGCCCCCGCAGCCGCCCCCGCGCCTCCGGACCCGGGGGCGGCCACACCCCCAACAGGCGCAGCACCTTCTCGCCGGGGCCCAGCAGGTCCCGACCCGCCTCCGACGCTACCGCCCCCCTGTAAGCCGTTTGTTTGTACCGATTTAAGGGGCTTCGGAAAGGCTCAAAATCATGAAAAGTTCATTTTTTACTTTTTTGCGTTTTCTGAATCTGCAGATTCATAGATATATAATTTATTCAATTCCGAAGACTACAACTATTTTTATATTTTTTTTAAAATGTGTTCTACATGGGCGTGACCCACTGTGGCACTGTTAAAGTGCTGTCAAATGGTGTTATTATTAACGTCCGTGTTCATCAGGTACATTTTAGTGATGTGAGATAAAGTATGTGTTGTGGCTAACCTGTGATGGTTCAATATGTATCGCTGGTGTGATTGTCGATTGTTTAATGTTTATTTACTCTGTCGTTATCTCGAAAATATTCGTAATTAATTCTGTTTCTTGAGTCTCTGTTTTGTTGAAGTATAATAATGAGTAAAAGTAAAGTTATTAGAAATCCTCTGAAGGCTTTTAAGAAAAGGAGAAATGTTGGAAAGCCAAAGGTATGTGTTATTACTGTAAACAATAAAGACGATAACCAAGTGAGTGAACCTAACCTCTCAAGTACACCTGCCCATAGCAGTCAAAGTGGGAAAGAAAATACTTCACAGAAGAAGCTTGGTTCAATGAGTGAAAACTATGAATGTTTTATGGGCGAATCGGATGTGAATGAAATATTTGATATGTCGGTTCTCAAAGGAATTTTTTCAAACTGTGTAAGATGTATTCATTGTAGTGAAGTTGGTCTGGAACTCTCCATAATAAAGCACGTAGTACTTGCTAGTGAAATACAACTGAAATGTGATAAGTGTTCATACATGACCACCTTTTGGAACAGTGTTGCAGTAACTGCAACTGAAGAAAATGGTAGCAAAATCTACGAACACAACAATGAGCGATGCTTGCTTTAGACAAGGAACGCCTTCGGGCTGCAGACAGGGCTGTAAAGAGTCTAGAAATACAAGCAAGAGTAAACAGGAGGAGGAACAAGAGGAAGCTGGAGGAGGAGTTTGCAGAGGATGAAGATAATCCATCCTATGGACCTGGAATGCACTAAAAAGTTAATCCAATCTTTATCGCTCGATTCCCAAAAGTTTTATTTTCTCATACTAATTACATGTTTTCTAAGGATCTTCCAAACATATTTGTTTCAAACTTTCAGTAAATGTTACACAGTACCTTCTGCATAATTTAACACAGCCTTTTTCCAAAAAACTGTATATTTTTGAATATATAAATTAAAAATTGCAAAATAATGTTGTGAATTTTCATTACAATTGAAAAAAAAAATCATCTTTAATAACTGAACTAAAATTTTGTAAAATCCCTGTGTTAAGCTGTAGCCCATATTCCAATAAATAATCTGTAAAAAGTTCAACTTGCTACCTCAAATACTTTGTGAGGAAAGATGTAATTTATAAGCGTTATTTTAACATTGCAAGTATAGGGCGTTCCGGAGCCCCATAAAGGCACGCAGTAAACTGGAATCAACTACACTCTGCTCATGCCGAGTTTAAACGGAAGTAAACGTTGCGGTATACAGGGCCAAGAAAAAATACCGCACTTGGCGACGAGTATGTGAGTCCTCATCCCAATTCAAGTGTTTCTAGCAAAATACACACTACTGGCCTGATCTATACAGGGTGATACAAAAAGGTACGGCCAAACTTTCAGAAAACATTCCTCACACACAAAGAAAGAAAATATGTTATATGGACATGTGTCCGGAAACGCTTACTTTCCATGTTACAGCTCATTTTATTACTTCTCTTCAAATCACATTAATCATGGAATGGAAACACACAGCAACAGAACGTTCCAGCGTAACTTCAAACACTTTGTTACAGGAAATGTTCAAAATGTCCTCCGTTAGCGAGGATACATGCATCCACCCTCCATCGCATGGAATCCCTGATGCACTGAAGCAGCCCCGGAGAATGGCGTATTGTATCACAGCCGTCCACAATACGAGCACGAAGAGTCTCTACATTTGGTACCGGGATTGCGTAGACAAGAGCTTTCAAATGCCCCCATAGATGAAAGTCAAGAAGGTTGAGGTCAGGAGAGCGTGGCATTGGTGCGCCTCTACCAATCCATCGGTCACCGAATCTGTTGTTGAGAAGCGTACGAACACTTCGACTGAAATGTGCGGGAGCTCCATCGTGCATGAACCACATGTTGTGTCGTACTTGTAAAGGCACATGTTCTAGCAGCACAGGTAGAGTATCCCGTATGAAATTATGATAACGTGCTCCATTGAGCGTAGGTGGAAGAACATACTGACGAAACTAAAATTAGCTCTAACATTGAAATTAAGCGTTTCCGGACACATGTGTACATAACATCTTTTCTTTATTTGTGTGTGAGGAATGTTTCCTGAAAGGTTGGCCGTGCCTTTTTGTAACACCCTGTATAAATGACCTGGGTGACAATCTGAGCAGTTCTCTTAGGTTGTTCGCAGATGATGCTGTAATTTCCCGTCTAGTAAGGTCATCCGAAGACCAGTATCAGTTGCAAAGCGATTTAGAAAAGATTGCTGCATGGTGTGGCAGGTGGCAGTTGACACTAAATAACGAAAAGTGTGAGGTGATTCACATGAGTTCCAAAAGAAATCCGCTGGAATTCGATTACTCGATAAATAGTAAAATTCTCAACGCTGTCAATTCAACTAAGTACCTGGATGTTGAAATTACGAACAACTTCAGTTGGAAAGACCACATAAATAATATTGTGGGGAAGGCGAGCCAAAGGTTGCGTTTCATTGGCAGGACACTTAGAAGATGCAACAAGTCCATCGAAGAGACAGCTTACACTACACTCGTTCGTCCTCTGTTAGAATATTGTTGCGCGGTGTGGGATCCTTACTAGGTGGGATTGACGGAGGACATCGAAAGGGTGCCATAAAGGGCAGCTCGTTTTGTATTATCACGTAATAGGGGAGAGAGTGTGGCAGATATGATACGCGAATTGGGATGGAAGTCATTAAAGCAAAGACGTTTTTCGTCGCGGCGAGATCTATTTACGAAATTTCAGGCACCAACTTTCTCTTCCCAATGCGAAAATATTTTGTTGAGCCCAACCTACATAGGTAGGAATGATCATCAAAATAAAATAAGAGAAATCAGAGCTCGAACAGAAAGGTTTAGGTGTTCGTTTTTCCCGCGCTCTGTTCGGGAGTGGAATGGTAGAGAGATTGTATGATTGTGGTTCGATGAACCCTCTGCCAAGCACTAAAATGTGTATTGTAGAGTAGTCATGTAGATGTAGATGTAGATGAAAATTGTTACACTACGAAGATCCCTTGATGCCTCAAAACATGTCCTACCAACCGATCCCTTCTTCTAGTCAAGTTGTGCCACAAACTTCTCTTCTCCCCAATCCTATTCAATACCTCCTCATTAGTTACGTGATCTACCCACCTTATCTTCAGCATTCTTCTGTAGCACCACATTTCGAAAGCTTCTATTCTCTTCTTGTCCAAACTAGTTATCGTCCATGTTTCGCTTCCATACATGGCTACACTCCATACAAATACTTTCAGAAACGACTTCCTGACAATTAAATCTATTCTCGATGTTAACAAATTTCTCTTCTTCAGAAACGATTTCCTTGCCATTGCCAGTCTACATTTTATATCCTCTCTACTTCGACCATCATCAGTTATTTTACTCCCTAAATAGCAAAACTCCTTTACTACTTTAAGTGTCTCATTTCCTAATCTAATTCCCTCAGCATCACCCGATTTAATTTGCCTACATTCCATAATCCTCGTTTTGCTTTTGTTGATGTTCATCTTATATCCTCCTTTCAAGACACTGTCCATTCCGTTCAACTGCTCTTCCAAGTCCTTTGCTGTCTCTGACAGAATTACAATGTCATCGGCAAACCTCAAAGTTTTTACTTCTTCTCCATGAATTTTAATACCTACTCCGAATTTTTCTTTTGTTTCCTTTACTCCTTTCTCAATATACAGATTGAATAACATCGGGGAGAGGCTACAACCCTGTCTCACTCCTTTCCCAACCACTGCTTCCCTTTCATGCCCCTCGACTCTTATAACTGCCATCTGGTTTCTGTACAAATTGTAAATAGCCTTTCGCTCCCTGGTTTTTTCCTCTGCCACCTTCAGAATTTGAAAGAGAGTATTCCAGTTAACATTGTCAAAAGCTTTTTCTAAGTCTACAAATGCTAGAAACGTAGGTTTGTCCTTTCTTAGTCTTTCTACTAAGATAAGTCGTAAGGTTGGTATTGCCTCACGTGTTCCAACATTTCTACGGAATCCAAACTGATCTTCCCCGAGGTCCGCATCTACCAGTTTTTCCATTCGTCTGTAAAGAAATCGCGTTAGTATTTTGCAGCTGTGACTTATTAAACTGATGGTTCGGTAATTTTCACATCTGTCAACACCTGCTTTCTTTGGAATTGGAATTATTGTATTCTTCTTGAAGTCTGATTGTATTTCGGCTGTCTCATACATCCTGCTCACCAGATGGTAGAGTTTTGTCATGACTGGCTCTCCCAAGGCCACCAGTAGTTCTAATGGAATGTTGTTTACTCCTGGGGCCTTGTTTCGACTCAGGTCTTTCAGTGCTCTGTCAAACTCTTCACGCAGTATCTTATCTCCCATTTCGTCTTCATCTACATCCTCTTCCATTTCCATAATATTGTCCTCAAGTACATCACCCTTGTATAAACCCTCTATATACTCCTTCCACCTTTCTGCCTTCCCTTCTTTGCTTAGAACTGGGTTTCCATCTGAGCTCTTGATATTCATACAAGTGGTTCTCTTCTCTCCAAAGGTCTCTTTAATTTTCCTGTAGGCAGTATCTATCTTACCCCTAGTGAGACAAGCCTCTACATCCTTACATTTGTCCTCTAGCCATCTCTGCTTAGCCATTTTGCACTTCCTGTCGATCTCATTTTTGAGACGTTTGTATTCCTTTTTGCCTGCGTCATTCACTGCATTCTTATATTTTCTCCTTTCATCAATTAAATTCAATATTTCTTCTGTTACCCAAGGATTCCTATTAGCCTTCGTCTTTTTACCTACTTGATCGTCTGCTGCCTTCTCTACTTCATCCCTCAGAGCTACCCATTCTTCTTCTATTGTATTTCTTTCCCCCATTCCTGTCAATTGTTCGCTAATGCTCTCCCTGAAACTCTGTACAACCTCTGGTTCTTTCAGTTTATCCAGGTCCCATCTCCTTAAATTCCCACCTTTTTTCAGTTTCTTCAGTTTCAATCTGCAGTTCATAACCAATAGATTGTGGTCAGAATCCACATCTGCCCCTGGAAATGTCTTACAATTTAAAACCTGGTTCCTAAATCTCTGTCTTACCATTATATAATCTATCTGATACCTTTTAGTATCTCCAGGATTCTTCCAGGTACACAGCCTTCTTTTATGATTCTTGAACCAAGTGTTAGCTATGATTAAGTTATGCTCTGTGCAAAATTCTACAAGGCGGCTTCCTCTTTCATTTCTTCCCCCCAATCCATATTCACCTACTGTGTTTCCTTCTCTCCCTTTTCCTACTGACGAATTCCAGTCACCCATGACTATTAAATTTTCGTCTCCCTTCACTACCTGAATAATTTCTTTTATCTCGTCATACATTTCATCAATTTCTTCATCATCTGCAGAGCTAGTTGGCATATAAACTTGTACTACTGCAGTAGGCATGGGCTTTGTGTCTATCTTGGCCACAATAATGCGTTCACTGTGCTGTTTGTAGTAGCTAACCCGCACTTCTATTTTTTTATTCATTATTAAACCTATCCCTGCATTACCCCTATTTGATTTTGTGCTACAGACGCGAAATTTAACCGACAGGAAGAAAATGCTGTGATATGATTAGCTTTTCAGAGCATTCACACAAGGTTGGAGCCGGTGGCGACACCTACAACGTGCTGACATGAGTTTCCAACCGATTTCTCATACACAAACAGCAGTTGACCGGCGTTGCCTGGTGAAACGTTGTTGTGATGCCTCGTGTAAGGAGGAGAAATGCGTACCACCACGTTTCCGACTTTGATAAAGGTCGGATTGTAGCCTATCGCGATTGCGGTTTATCGTATCGCGACATTGATGTTCGCGTTGGTCGAGATCCAATGACCGTTGACAGAATATGGAATCGGTGGGTTCAGGAGGTGTGATGGTACGTAACCTCAACCTCTCGATACCAGCAATATCCTACTGTGTTTCTGTAAAATAGTTAACATATTTCTGTGACAACATTCAGATTTGATTTCATTCATGTAGAGGTACTTCGATACATCGATATGTATATATTGCAATGATAATATTCTTATGTGTATTCTTTCTTTTGTCACTATGATCTTTGACGTACTTGTAACTCTGATTTTTGGGCGTGTAAGCGGTTATTAGAGAGTCAAGTTTTGGTCGTCATGTTAAAAAGACGCAAATTGTAGTCAGTTTATGAAATGTAAACTTTAACAGTGAGGAAGATATTTTCAAGTATGTTTTATATTGTGAAGTGATGTTTTGGAACGAGTTACGTGATATTGCAACAAAAGTAATAAAAAAGAAGTGTAACTTAAATTCGGAGTGGTGATTACTTTTTTACATCACCATTGTCCTAACATGCAAAAGTTTAATCTTCAAAAATGGTTTATGAAACACATCTATAAAACTTTTGAATATCGCAGAATAACTCCTAGGCCTCTTTGCATCCGAGCTTGCAATCATCACTACCAAGATTTTCGACGATTGAGCCATGAGTTCACAACGAGACCAGCGTGGGAAATACGAAAAGATGAGTGCCTAGTTTATCCATTATTTCAAGAAATGACTTTATTAACTGTGCTCTAATGACACCTGCCACGTAATAGAACTTTGTTGAGCGTGAGCAACACTACATTCATAATTAATTTTTTGCCTTTGTTGTGGTAGGGTTGTTAGAGAGGGTAATACGTAACGCCGTGCTGGATCCCAACGGCCTCGTATCACTAGTAGTTGAGATGACAGGCATCTTATCCGCATGGTTGTAACGGATCGTGCAGCCACGTCTCGATTCCTGAGTCAACAGGTGGGGACGTTTGCAAGAAAACTGCACGAACAGTTCGACGACGTTTCCAGCAGCATGGACTATCAGCTCGGAGACCATGGCTCCGGTTACCTTTGATGCTGCATCAGAGACAGGAGCGCCTGCGATGGTGTACTCAACGCCGAACCTGGGTGCGCGAATGGCAAAACGTCATTTTTTCGGATGAATCCAGGTTCTGTTTACAGCATCATGATGGTCGCATCCGTGTTTGGCGACATCGCGGTAAATGCACATTGGAAGCGTGTATTCGTCATCGCCATACTGGCGTAATCACCCGGCGTGATGGTATAGGGTGCCATTGGTTACATGTCTTGGTCACCTCTTGTTCGCTTTGACGGCACTCTGAACAGTGGACGTTACATTTCAGATGTGTTACGACCCGTGGCTCTAGCCTTCATTCGGTCCCTGCGAAACCCTACATTTCTGCAGGATAATGCACGATCGCATGTTGCAGGTCCTGTAGGGGCCTTTGTGGATACAGAAAATGTTCGACTGCTCCCCTGGCCAGCACATTCTCCAGATCTCTCACTAACTGAGAACGTCTGGTCAATGGTGGCCGAGCAACTGGGTCGTCATAATACTACTCTTGATGATCTGTGATATCGTGTTGAAGCTGCATGGGCAGCTGTACCTGTACACGCCATCCAAGCTCTGTTTTACTAAATGCCCAGGCGTATCAAGGCCGTTATTACGGCCAGAGGTGGTTGTTCTGGGTACTGATTTCTCAGGATCTATGCACCCAAATTGCGTGAAAATGTAGTCACATGTCAGCTCTAGTATACTATATTTGTCCCATGAATACCCGTTCATCATCTGCATTTCTTCTTGGTGTAGCAATTTTAATGGCAAGTAGTGTAGTCCCGCCATTAGGTTTCATGGAAATGTGACTTAAAAAACGAGGCTATGTCAACGCTGTAATTGCTGTCACCATGGCCTGGAACAGGTAACATGAACTCTGCACTCTACCGAGCTGTCCCATTAGCTCAGTTAGACGAGGCAATGCCGGGTGGAACGGATACGCAGATTCACCGATGTTCGTGCCGCATTCACATTTAACTTTTTCTCAGTTAAAGCATCAAATTATATCTAGTTTAAGCTGAGGCGATAAGAGTCATAGGATACCTCCTAGTATCGTGTAGGACCTCCTTTTGTCAGGCTTAGTGCAGCAACCCGACGGGGCATGGACTCAACAAGTCATTGGAATGTCCTGCAGTCAGGAATAAGTAGATAAAAAGGACCAGTCACAGCTCACTTGCTAGGTGTACGGAAAAGTCTTCATCTACAGATTCCTCCAAGACACTGGTTAAATTGGTGGACAAACACAGTGTTTCTCTTGCCATAACCAAAACAGCCAATGTTTTATCTTAACACTTACCCAAGATGGTGCCGTACGGTAAAGTCGTAAGTGAAAACAACTGCTCGGTGTTGTGTGCTGTTCTTAGGTTAGTTAGGTTTAAGTAGTTCTAAGTTCTAGGGGACTGATGACCATAGATGTTAAGTCCCATAGTGCTCAGAACCATTTGAACCATTTTTTGAAAACAACTGCAAGATTTGTGACAAGAAAGTATTAAAGGGTATCCAGCGTAGCAACTGTCGATGTTGGTTTAATGAGAAATGTTCCAAAGTAAGCATAAAATTTGTAACTGACGATTGTACATGGTCTTGTCTTACGTGCGTAAGTGATACCTGTGAACGCAAATTTAAAGAAGTAATCAGAAAATAGGACGAAATAATCAGGGCACTTCAAAGTGATATGTTTGCTCTAAACAAAAAGTATACTGTACTGAAGAATACGAGTGCACTTTTGGAAAAGAAAATACATTTCTCTCCATCGCTGGAAAATGGCTAGTTCAAATGGCTCTAAGCGCTATGGAACATAACATCTGAGGTCATCAGTCCCCTAGAACTTAGAACTACTTAAATCTAACTAACCTAAGGACATCACACACATCCATGCCCGAGGCAGGATTCGAACCTGCGACCGTAGCGGTCGCGCGGTTCCAGACTGAAGCGCCTAGAACCCCTCGGCCACACCGGCCGGCTCCCATCGCTAGAAGATTACAGTAAAGAATCCGATGTAAACAAATCTGACATGTTGATTCACGGTACAAATTGTACTTCATCTAAACAGGACAGCCATAAACACCAGGAAACTGAGAAAGACATCTTAGCGTCGTATAATAACGGTTTTTCAAAGGAATATGCTAAGTCTACGTCAAACAACGGCTCAGCAGTGGAAAAACGGCTACAAAAGAAGAAAGTGAAACTATTTGGCGGTAGTCATGCACGAAACATTCCGGAATTATTGACATTGTAAATGGCAGTGTTCAAGTTTCTGGCACCGTAAAAACTGGAGCAAATTTCTATACCGTAACAGTAAGTGTTAACGGAAAATGTTCTGATTTCACAAGGACTGATTGTGCTATGCTCATAGGGGGTGCTAATAACCTCTACAGGAAAGAATCTAGTGCCTTTATAAAGAACCTGTTTATAGTGGTGCGGTTCCTGTATTTCACCAATGTCATCATAACAACATTGCCACTAAGGTATGACTTACCAGACTGGTCATGCGTTAACAAAGAAATTAGACATACCAATTTGAAGCTGTGCCAAGTTTGGGAATGTTAAGGTGATACGCACTAGTAACTATGAAAGAAACTGTTTCGCACGCTATGGAATGCATCTCAACAAATATGGTAAAATAATGCTGCCTTCTAACATAAGCAATGCTCTTGAAGAGATTTCTCTTCAACGAAAGTAGAAATAAGTCTGTTATTGTGCTCGACGATCCTTCACAGGGAAACTAACAGAGTGGACCGCTTCCAATGGAATTTGGTCCACGAGAAAAAAAATTACGGGATGCAATTCAGAATTAAAGACCCACACAGGTGCCAATTTCGATGACCAGTTAAATAATTCTTTGTTTGATTTAGTTCATAATAATTTCATAATGCATCTTAACATAGTCAGTAGGGATGATGAACAAATTGCATGAACTAGAGGTATTTCTGGAGAACACAAGTTCTGGAAAAGTTATATGCTTAAACGAACATAGGCTTAAAAGTGAAAATATAAACTTGATAAACTCACTTTCAGGTTACAATTTAGCAGCCAGTTTTTGTCGAAAATAAGTGTTGAAGGATCGTGCATTCTAGTAGATGGATTACTAAGCTCTGAAGGCAGGCAGACTTTTAATTGCTTGGACGAGTAACTATTACTTGAAAGCTACTGCACCGAAGTTTTGGAATATGGCATATTAATTGAATCACTGATTGGAAAAAGGAAGAAAGTCTAAAAACGTCTCTTTAGAGAAAACTAAAAAAAACTTGTTAACACTTACAATATTGTTCCTACAGTTTTGTGATCCATTACAAACTTGTAGAACTAGGTTGTCTGTACGCAGTGATCAGACTTCCCAGCGCATTCGATAAATATTTTTGAAGCTATCCTCTTTGGAAGTTGGTGGACAATCGTCCCTTTTCCAGTAAATGATCCTCTCGTGGGGAGTTTGCAAGGAATGTTACAGTAAAATAGATTTACATAGCTATTTATTTTAATTTACGTTACTGCTCATTTGAAAACATTGATATTTACTTAGTAAAACAGCTTAAGGAATACAATGTACTGTGATACAAAATAAAAAATTTTTTACTAACAATATTCTTTACACTTTTTAATCTTCTTCATCAGACTGTACAATGTTGTCTTTTTGGAAGTCCTAATCTTTTCCATCAGACTGGAAATCAGTATTTCCTGTGGACCACTAAAGAATGTTTTTAAAAAACTCTTGATACTCTAATGGAATGTACCTCACTATTTTATTATTTCTGCTTCTTCGTATTTATAGGAATCTTCTTGTTGCTTGCGATAGTTCTTGGAAAATCAGGTGTTTGTTTTCCTTTAAAACCCTGTATGTATTGTGAAGCAGTCCATCTATCCATTCCAAAGAAAAGACATACCCTGGATTCTGATGTTTATAGGTCAAATGAGGAAATTTAGCAAGCGAAAATCTTTCCTTTGCTTAACAATTTATGGCAAATGAAGATTTTTTGAAGTGATGTGGCCATCATTCCTTAAAGTCAGTAATATCTTTGTGTTCAGTAATCTTGACTTGAAACGAATTCCGTGTCTTTCTTGAATTAACTATCATTCCAACATACTGTTTGACTGAGTAAATTCTATCTTACTGTTGTATGACTCTTTTCATTATGGTAAAATCCCTGTCACATGAGAGGAAGGAGTGACCTCTAACAGGAAAATAATGCTGAATTATTTGGAATTTCCCAGTCATTGCGAGATACATCAGATACCATACAACAGTGTTGTTTGTATTTTGTCCGCCACAAGAACCGTTGAACACATGTAGTTCTTTCACTGAGTCAGGTAGTCCACATATGTAGTTACTGAGAAATGTGCGCACTTCATTGGGACCTCGCTTGCGTTGTCCTTCATGGTAGCAGTAAAACTGTGCTGTATTGTCTTTCAGGTTATGGATTCCAAATACAAAAAGTCACAGTTTTCTTAAGTAGAAGGAAGACAAGGAAGGGGGACATTCTGCATATACTCAAACACCAGGCTTCCTACACAATTCCTTTCAGCACACAGTTTTAACACCTCATGTTGTTTTTCATAAAACTTAGATTCTCATCGCTTGTGAACCATCAGTTCTGCAACAGCCCCTTGTCTTGTAACTTCATTCGGGACAGAGATTTAATTTTGGTTAGAAACTCCTCACAGGCAGAACATAAATCTACTTGTGGGCAACCGAATCTATAATCAAAATTTTCATTAAAGTATTTGAGATAATATTCATACTTCACTGTCAATTCTGGGTTTCTATCACAAGTCGCGCATCTTTTTCACATTTATGTTGGAATGCTAATATACAATACTCTTGCCACTGTAGTGTGACTGGTCGGTTGTGAAAGATCGAATATGAGCATCAATCTTAGCAATGACATCAGATCGAACTGTATTTCCTCTGTTAATATGCTTTCATCTAGGGTCATCTGGAGACTAGCCATTAACAAGGAGCGATGTTAGACATACAATAGCCTTACCATTCACAGCATGCAAACTGCAAAATGCTTTGCAACACACCTGTATCCTTGCTTTGCAACATACCTGTATCCTTTCGGTCTGTCTCATAACAAAGAATCTGAACGTACCTTTCACCCCAAACGTCGTATTTTCTTTTCTGCTCCTTCTCCCTTGTACAGGTGAATGCACTCTCAGTCCCATTATATATCGATCATCCTCCCTATTACTTTTACCATCGTACAATCTCCTAATTTTTCCATTTGATCCTCATCTTTGAAATGTTCAAAACACATTTAGGAACAACTGTAATAAAACAAAATGTTGGAGCAAGATACAACATACTTCACTTAAGTATTTAGCAGTAAAATGAAGACAAATATCACCTGAAAACATTTATATAAAACTTACTTGCATGGTGGAGCA
The DNA here is from genome assembly GCF_021461395.2 of Schistocerca americana. Classification (NCBI taxonomy): domain Eukaryota; kingdom Metazoa; phylum Arthropoda; class Insecta; order Orthoptera; family Acrididae; genus Schistocerca; species Schistocerca americana. The sequence continues at coordinate 643,373,105 of NC_060123.1, forward strand.
GACCGTTTTGCTGACACAACTAGTCCTTTAGAGGTTATGTGTTCCTGTCCTAGTGATCTAGCTCTCTTGCGTCTTTCTTTGATGTAGTCATCTACATTTCTTACACCTTTTCTTCTCCCGTGCCCTTTTTCAATTTCAGAGTCACTTTCACTCATTATGCTACTAGTCTACAAACAGCAACTTACGTAAACACGCTGACAATAATGTGGGTCAGTAAAACTGAAACAATGTGTTTAAATGCCACTTAGTAACATTGTTGTAACATTCTTTGCCTGACATCTGGTGATGCTGCTTACACTAGTGTGTGGAAACCAGAAGAGTGTCCGGGCATTCTTCTCTATTTCACTAGCTACAAACTTTAAAAGATTGTACTTTCCGTATTATTACTGGTTTTTTCTTACCGTTTCCACTCATAGATATGTGGAAAGCTCCAAAATTAAATGTATATCTCAGCTTATTTTCGAAAAAATTGGCCTATCTTCCGTTTTCCAATCAGTGATTCAATTATTAGTATACACTATATCGCTGTCTATTCAGCTACAGGTGCATTTTTAGACAAATTTGAAACCTTTCTGTGTAGATTGCAGGTAGAAAAGTCATGTGAAAAGGACTCGTGGATAACTGAAGGCATCAGGATCTCTAGTATTAGAAAGAGGAAACTGCACATGGAAGCAGAGTTTGTCAGCGAAGTAAGCAAATACAGAAAAATATTTGGTAGAGTAGTTAAACTGGCAAAACAAATGGCAAACAGTAAATACATATCAGTTGCCACAAATAAATCAAAAGCTGTATGGCAAATTGTCAGGAGTCAAGTAGGTGCAGAAAAAACAAAAAGTTTTACTCATAAATTAGAAATGGATAGGGAAATGATTACAAACTCCAGAGATATTTGCGAAGAATTCGAACAGGTATTTCATAAATTCTAACATAATTGACAATCTCCCTCTTCCACCTGTAAGTCCCAATATAATGCAGCACAGATCAGTAGAATTCATATTCACTTAGGTATCCTGCTATGAAGTGGCTAACATCAAAAAATCCCTAAAAAATTTCAAATCTGTGGGCTGGGATGAAGTTCCAACAAAAATAATAGTCAGGATGTGCTAATACTGCAGCACAACTCTGTCACAAAATAAATCAATAGTTTGATGGGGGCTGCTTTCTAGACAGGCTGAAGTATGCAGAAGTTCGACCTATTGACAAAAAGGGCAGGCAAGAGGAGATAGGAAGTTTTCGCCCAGAATCAGTATTACCAATTATTTCTAAAATATTTGGGTGAGTAATATGTAACCAACTAGAAAAATATAACAAAAAACAAAACATTATTGCTAATAATCAGTTTGGATTTAGGAAGGGCCGAAGCACTGTGCATGCTGTTAATTAACTAATCACTAAAATAAGCAAATGCCTCCAGATAAGCTAATATTGACCTAGAGCAACACTTCCATCACTCCTGGCGTCAGAGGAAATGGGATAAGGCCGCGTGCTGATTCACTCTGCTTCGTCTCGCGTACACATTCTCTCGTGCAGTTAATTAAGCAGTTCATCACTTCATTCAGAGATGGTGCTAAAGCGGTCGCCCTCTAAAACATCACTGGAAGATACATCGAATTTAAGACATAATATTTTTTTAATTATTATTTTGAGTGTTGTAAAGAAATATTACACGCTATTTAAATTTTGTATCTTCAGATGAAATACAAAACTATGAAGAGAATAATTTATTTACATCCCAAATAAACAGATGAAAACAGGATTTTTAGAATATACTTCGTCATTCGAATACTAACTACACATACAAGCTGTGGTCGAAAATATCTGCTTCGAGAATGCCCCAGGCCAGGAGCGTGCTGGCCACTGAAGCAATGGGAATCATTGTACACCAAGATGCTGCTGAAGAAGCTCTACTCACTCAATTAAAGACGAAGGAAGACATATGCATAACAGCAGCTATTAGGAAGTCGTTCAAAGGCACTTGGAAAGAAACCCAGAGGATGAGAAGATCAGAAAAATAGAGAAGTCGAAAAATTCCTTCTGAGAGTTTCTTTCATACGGCGCTGAAGGTTTTTGGTCTTTTCTATACTAAAGTTATTTATTTATTTTCTTTTTACCTCCACCATAATTCATTTTATTTATTTTCTTACGTTCACCTTTTATAAAGAGTATTAAATTTAATTTCTTACATTCACCTTCTGTGAGAAAGAAATAATTATTTTACAATAACTGAACGTGATATGAAAAATTATTCATGTTCATAAATTTTTGTAAGTAATTTGTACTAAAATAGGCGTTTTTTAAATGCAAATAAGTGAATATTGGGAATATAGTAGGTAAAAAGTACTGATGCTAGGTAACTAGGGTCGGTCCTGGTGTGAGCCAGGACTGAGCCACGTGAGCTAGGACCAGTACTTTTTATGGCTGGAATATTGATGCATGCTGCCTCTATAGCCATCCTTAATTGCGAAAGTATTGCCGGTGCAGCATGTTGTGCACGAACTGACCTCTCAATTATGTCCCATAAACCTTCGATGGGATTAATGTTGGGTGATCTGGGTGGCCAAATCCTTCACTCAAATTGTCCAGAATGTTCTTCAAACCAACTCCGAACAGTTGCGACCTAGTGACATGGGGCATTGTCATCTATAAAAATGAAATCCTTGTATGGCTGGAAATGGTCCCAAAGTAGCTGAACATAATTACTTCCAGTCAATGATTGGTTTAGTTGGACCAGAGAACCCTGTTCATTCCATGTAAACATACCCCAAACTGTTATAGAGCCGCCACCAGCTTGCACAGTGCCTTGTTGACATCTTGGGTCCATTGCTTAGGGTTGTGTGTGCCACAGTCGAACCTCTCCTAACAACTGAAATCGAACTCACCTGTCCAGGCCACTGTTTTTCAGTAGTCTATGGTCCAACTGATATGGTCGCATACCCACGAGAGGTGCTGCAGGCAATGTGTGCTGTTAGCAGTGGCACTCGCATTAGTCGTGGTGAGATGTAATGCCTTAAATTTGGTATTCTCGGCACACTCTTGACACAGTGGATCTCGGAATATTGAATTCTGTAACTATTTCCGAAACGGAATGTTCCCTACATCCAGTTCCAACTATTATGTGTTCAGAGTCTGTTAATTCCCGTTGTGCCACCATAAGCACTTTTCATGTGACTCACTTGGGCACAAATGGCAGCTCTACCAATGCACTGCCACTTTGCATCTTGTATAAGCGATACTGCCGCCATCTGTATTTGTGCATATCGCTATTCCATGACTTCTGCCAGCTGCCCCTACCCATGTGCTTTATGCAACCTGCGATACCTTCAAATACCATGTGCAGGCTTTTCATATTCTGTCGATCGCTATGTGCAAACTATTATTCCCACAGCTCTTAACAGAACTTTTTTTGTAGGAATTTAATGTAGTTAAATTATGTATCAGGATAAGTTTATGCTAGATGGCGTAGTACTCAAATTATTTAAGAAAAACGAACAAAAGCGAACTTCAGAAGAGTTTTTCTTAAATAATCCGAAACCGCGGCCTCCAGCGAAAACGTACCTCGGTATAAACTTCAACTGCGTTTAATTTTCCTACAAAAAGGTCCCATTCAATTTTTCTTTAAAACTAATCGTTAGTGTGTATGAAGCATGAGAACTTGAAAATTTTGCATGTGGTTCTTGAAGGAGTTGTGGTTGCATAAAACCTATCTATAGGGGCAGCTGAATCGCCCTGTATAGAGGGAATATTGCTACTCGAACACTGAATTCAGTTATGTAAGTATTATAATTTATTATAGTAATTAAATAAATTTCAGGTAGTAATAGCGAATACTCTGTTCAAGAATCACAAAAGGAGGAGGTATACTTGCAAAAGGACACGTCGTATGGGAAGATTTCCGTTAGATTATATCATGGTCAGACAGAGATTCCGAAATCAGATGCTGGGTTGTAAGGCGTACCCAGGAGCTAATATAGACTCAGACCACAATTTAGTCGTGATGAAGAGTAGGCTGATGTTTAAGAGGTTAGTCAGGAACAATCAATCGGAAGTACTAAGGAATGACGAGATATGTTTGAACTTCTCTAAGGTTATAGATACAGCAATAAGGAACAGCTCAGTAGGCAGTAGCGTTTAAGAGGAATGACATCTCTAAGAAGATCAGTCACAGAAATTGGAAAGAAAAACATGGGTAACAGAAGAAATACTTCAGCTGATCGATGAAACAAGGAAGTACAAAAATGTTCAGGAAAATTCAAGAATACAGAAATACGAGTTGCTGAGGAACAAAATAAATAGGAAGAACGAGGATGCTAGGACGAAATGGCTGCAGGATAAATGTGAAGAAATCGAAAAAGAAATGATTTTCGGAAAGTCTGAATCAGCATAGAGGAAAGTCAAAAGAACGTACGGTGACATTAAAATCAAAGGTAGTAACATTAAGAGTGCAACGGGAATTCCACTGTTAAATGCAAACGAGAAAGCTGATAGATGGAAAGAGTACACTGAAACCTCTATGAGGGGGAAAACTAGTCTGATGTGATACAAGAAGCAACAGGAGCCGATTTAGAAGGGACTCGGGATCTAGAATTAGAATCAGAATTTAAGAGAGCTTTGTGGGACTTAAGATCAAATAAGGCAAGAGGGATCGATAAAAATCCATCAGAGTTTCTAAGATCATCGGGGCAAGTGGCAACAAAACGACTATTCATGTTTGTGTGAAGAATGTATGGAGTCTGGCGACCTACCATTTGACTTTCGGAAAAATATCATTCACGCAATTCCGAAGACTTCAAGAGCTGAAAAGTGCGAGAATTACTACTGCATAATCACCTTGAGAGCTCATGCATCCAAGTTGCTGACAAGAATAATAAACAGAAGAATAGAAAAGAAAATTGAGGATCTGTTAGAGGACGCTCAGTTTGGCTTTAGGAAAGGGCAAAACAGCAGAGAGGCAATACTGACTTTGAGGTTGATAATAGAAGCAAGGCTAAAGAAAAATCAAGATACGTTCATAGGACTTTCCGTCCTAGGAAAAGCGTTGTACAATGTAAAATGGTGCAAGGTGTTCGAAATTCGGAGAAAAATAGGGGTAAGCTATAGGGGAAGACGGGTAATATACATTGTGTAAAAGAGCCAAGAGGGAATAATAAGAGTGGACGACCAAGAACGAAGTACTCGGATTACACAGGGCGTAAGATAGGGATGAAGTCTTGCACCCCCTCTGTTCAATCTGTACATCGACGAAGCAATGGTGGAAATAAAGGAAAAGTTCAGGAGTGGAATTAAAATTCAAGGTGAAAAGATGTCAGTGATACTATTTGCTGATGACATTGCTATTCTGAGTGAAGATGAAGAAAAAATTACATGATCTGCTGAATGCAATGATCAGTCTAATGGGTACAGAATATGGATTGAGAGTAAATCGCAGAAAGACGAAAGAAATGAGAAGTAGCTGAAACGAGAACAGCGAGAAACTTAACATTAGGACTGATGGTCACGAAGTAGATAGTTAAGGAATTCTACTACCTAAGCAGTAATATAACCAATGACGGACGGAGCAAGGAGGACATCAAAAACAGCCTAGCACTGACAAAAAGGGCATTCCCAGGCAAGAGAAGCCTAGTAGAGTATCAAACATAGGCCTTAATTTGAGGAAAAAATTTCTGAGAATGTACATATGGAGCACAGCATTGTATAGTAACTAAACATGGACTGTGGGAAATCCGGATCAGAAGAGAATCGAAGAATTTGAGATACGGTGCTACAGGCCAATGTTGAAAAGTAAGTGACCTGATAAATTAAGAAACGAGGAGGTTCTGTGCAGAATCGGGGAGGAAAGCAATATGTGGAAAACACTTACAGGGAGAAGGGACAAGATGATAGGATATCTGTTAAGACATCAGACTTCCGTGCTACTAGAGGGAGCTGTAGACGGTAACAACTGTAGAGGAAGACAGAGACTGGAACACGTCCACCAAAAAATTGAGGACGTAGGTTGCAAGTGATACTGTGAGATGAAGAGGTTGGCACAGGAGAAGAATTCGTAGCGGGCTGCATCAAACCAGTCAGAAGACGAATGACTCAAAAACACGAGATTTTGACTTTGTAGTGTCATAATTTTATTCTTAACAAAACAAAAATAATCAAGTATTATATTAAGGTATATGTCCAGAAACTAATAGTGTGAAATTTTTCACATAAGTTATTAAAGTTGTTAAATAATGCGATTTAAATAAAACACAGTTCGAATTTCATGTTTGGACAATTGCAAGTGTAGCACCTGTTTTGATCATTCACCCCAGGTTATTGGTCGATCACAATAATCTTGCACCTGAGGGCGAGGGCGTTTCGGTCGGCTTATCGTAAGACGTCCCGTATTATATGGGATCGTCCCTTATTTTGCTTAACTGTCCAGTTGTCGCGACGAAATACGTACGGGATGTATACTGTCCCGTTTTTCAATAACTATCCCCTATATTCTGAAATAGCCAGTTTTTAAGAAACGTGTAGTATAACCAAATTCAGAAGAAGCGTGGTCATACCCAAAGAAAAAAAGAAAATATACTATCTGATGAAACCAAACTAAGACAGGTCTATCTTTTTCAACTTTTGTACATCTAAAGATATCCGATTCATGGATTTGCAGCTCACTGCTGCGTTTGTGTACTTCTACCTGGCACTAATGCTGCTGCCTAATGAGTGTCCTATATCAGAAAAGGTATATTGACTGATGAAAAAAAATAGGAAAAAAGTGTGAAAATTCCGTCTCCTGATGGCTTCCCTTTGTTTCCGTGTTACCGGTTTCGGGCCAGCTGCCCGTCTTCAGATCATTTGTTACAGTTACAGAGTAATCTATCGAGTCATGTGACAGCGAACTTTCAGTTCCAAATTCGACCAGTTACTCTGCAATTGTAACAAATGATCTGAAGCTGGGCTGCTGTCCCGAAACCGGTCATATGGAAGTAAAGGAAAGTGATCTGGAGACTGAATGCCGGCCGCGGTGGTCTAGCGGTTCTAGGCGCTCAGTCCGGAACCGCGCGACTGCTACGGTCGCAGGTTCGAATCCTGCCTCGGGCATGGATGTGTGTGATGTCCTTAGGTTAGTTAGGTTCAAGTAGTTCTAAGTTCTAGGGGACTGATGACCACAGATGTTAAGTCCCATAGTGCTCAGAGCCATTTGAACCATTTTTTTTTTTGAGACTGAATTTGGATACTTTTTTTATTGCGGTAACTCCATGCAGACAAATATGTCTAATTTTGATGAAAAGAGTAGGCTTCGTGTAAACACTGTTAAGGAGATAATTATGACTAAGGCCCAGTTTCACGATATTTCATGTTTGATTTTTGAAGAGTTCTGTTTGAAAATATCAAACTCCTAAATGACAAAATCTAACAAAAGAGATTCTTCAGAAACTGAAATCTAACAAAAGAGATTTTCAGAAGCTATCCACAGCAAAATTTTCAGGCCAATTGAGAATGAGATAAAGTAACTCATGTGAAGTGTAATCATTTTCTACCCTAGTTGAAGACCTTGTTGTACCGGGTGGTTATAATTAATCTTTCGCTATTTAACACGTTATAACACGGAAAGAAATTCAGTTGGGAGCAACATACTAACGAACTGCTAAAGCGCCTAAACAAGTCTGTGTTTGCAATGCGAATGATGTCAGACATAGGAGATATAAATATAAAAAAATTGTCATATTTTGCTTATTTTCACTCCATTATGTCATATGGTATCTTTTTTGGGGTAACTCCACAAACAGAGAAAAAATTTTTAGAGTACAGAAGCGTATAATAAGAGTAATGAGTAGTGTAAATCCAAGAACATCATGTCGAAACCTATTCAAAGAATCGGGCATATAAACCACAGCTTCTCAGTATATTTATTCCTTAATGAAGTTTGTTGTAAAAATACATCTCTTTTTCCAACTAACTGCTTAGTACACAAGATCAATACTAGGAATAAGAACAATATACATAAAGATTTAAAATCACTTACCCAGAAAGGAGTCCAGTATTCAGCAACGCATATTTTCAATAAGTTACCAGCAACCACTAAGAGTTTAGTTTCAGACAAGGCACAATTTAAACATAATTTAAAAGAATTTTTGGTGGACAACTCCTTCTATTGCAGCCATGAGTTTCTCAACAAGTGCAGTAGACCATTTTAATGAAAATTTATTATTCTTTAATTTTTGACAATACTTGGTTGTAACAGCCAAGTAACTACCTACTGTGTGAATGATGGATGTATGGAAAGCAGATGTAAGTCTTAAGTCTGTATATAGTGGAAGTTTTATTTTAAATCTTGTACATAATCTGACAGTTCTTAGTTGAGGATCACAGAAATGAATAATTTATTTCAATTTTTGACAATACTTGGTTGTAATAGCCAAGAAACTAGTAAATGTCTGAATGATGAATTTAATGAAAGCAGATGTAAGTATTAAACCTGTAAATATTAGAAGTTTAAATTGAATTCATGTACATAATTTTACTGTTTATTGACTGAGGATCATTAAAATTAATGAAACTCAAGTTTTTCTAAATACATTTTTGTAATGTGTTTATCGTTCCACACCCAGGAGGATTCCCTCTTTTATGGGTCTATGGAATGAATAATTAATCTAATCTAATCTAATCTAAACTAATTACCGTACGAGTACCAAACTAGGTAGCATTAATGTCCAGAGTATGGTGTGCATGACTTCCATGTGCCACAGCGCCACCGTCCAGTTCCAGCTACGGTCACTAGCTGCTGTGACCAGTCATCGTGATGGACAGACTGGTAAAACAGGAAAGGCAGCGAGATGTGGGGGAACGAACTTTAGATTTTAATGCTGGACAGAGTACAACTATGTGTGACCACACAGTGCATCAAAATACCTAGCGGTGGGCCTTCGCAGCCGACTGCCCATGCATGTGCCAATGTTAACACCACGACATCGGCAACTGTGACTGAAATTAGCACGTGACCATCGGCACTGGGCGTTGGCACAATGGCAGATACCTTCTTCACCATGCCCATGTAGGGCACGAATCCGTCGTCTTTCAGGGGAACAGCTCCTTGACACATGTACTGTGGCGGCTCCGTTTCACTCTGGACAACAGTCACGTGAGCATCCATGGGTCCAGTGGAGCTCGTGCAAGGCACCATGATGGCCAAGGGGTATCGTACACTGGTTGCAGACGATCATGTTTCCTGACGGCAGTCGCATTTTTCAACAAGATAATGCGTCATGTCACAAGGCCAGGAGTGTGATGGAGTGGTTCGGAGAACACAGTGGCGAGTTTCATTTGATGTGCTGTCCCCATAACTTGCCAGCTCTAAACCCAATCGATCACATCTGTGATGTGATTGGATATGGTGTAAGAGCTCATCGCCTCCCTCCCCGGAATTTACGGGAATTAGGTGACTTGTGTAAGCAGATGTGGTGCCAACTCTCTCCAGTGACCTACCAATTGCCTCCATACCACGATACGTCGCCGCTGTTATCAGTGCAAAGGTGGATATACCGGCCATTAGATTGGTGGTCATAATGTTCCGGTTGATCAGTGTATAAATTAATATACAAGGGCTGTTCAGTTGTGGGACATCGTTGAAATACCGACCGATGTGGCCGAGTGGTTCTAGGCGCTTCAGTCCGGAACCGCGCTGCTGTTACGGTCGCAGGTTCGAGTCCTGTCTCGGTCATGGATGTGTGTGATGTCCTTAGGTTAGTTGGGTTTAAGTAGTTCTAGGTAAAGGGGTTCGAGACAGGACTCAGCTGTTAACTTCCATAGTGCTAAGAGCCATTTGAACCATTTAAACCATCGTGGAATATTTCCGCTTCGGACTCTATACTTTCATGAAGTTCAAAATGATGTCTGTAACAAAAGTCGGTTCCAAGCAGGGAGCTGTCACTGAGATTCTTTTGGCGGAAATCAAGAGACAAGAACTCTGCTGGATAATACGTTTAGAGACCATACGTTTAAGATAAAGCACTCCGTCTTCAGGCCACGAGTGGCCTACCGGGACCATCCGACCGCCGTGTCATCCTTAGTGGAGGATGCAGATAGGAGGGGCGTGGGGTCAGCACACCGCTCTCCCGGTCGTTATGATGGTATTCTTGACCGAAGCCGCTACTATTCGGTCGAGTAGCTCCTCAATTGGCATCACGAGGCTGAGTGCACCCCGAAAAATGGCAACAGCGCATGGCGGCCTGGATGGTCACCCAGCCAAGTGCCGACCAAGCCCGACAGCGCTTAACTTCGGTGATCTCACGGGAACCGGTGTATCCACTGCGGCAAGGCCGTTGCCATACGTTTAAGATAGGGTGTACGCTAATTATATTCCGCATATGTACTAACCCATACTGGTATGCGTTCTCAGGCTGACGAGCAAATCCTGGAACGTAGTTTTAGAAGCATGCTTGCTTCACTTTGTGGTAGCGAATCTCGTGCTGCTGTAAAACACACACACACACACACACACACACACACACACACACACACACACTGAAAGGTCTCTGTTGGATTCCTTTCATGTTAATTTCTTAAAACTGTTGTCGTTTACTTCGTTCCACTTCTGTTTACTGTGGTGTTTCTGACTATCTGGGAGGAGACTGAGCAGTTAAACGTGTTACTTTTACACATAAACAAGAACGATCTGTCACACTACTACACTTTAAAACACAGTTTACATATAATTCATGTCACACAGTCTCATACGGAACCTACATCCGCTTTCTTTTGTATACTGTATATGATAAGGTACTGTCATCCCCCTTCCCTTCTGTGTGAGAGGAGCAAATGTATTTCTAGTTGCATGCTTGATGGTACCGGACAAGCCTGTCTGCTAGAGAACAGGAGGACCAACGTCGGAACAGGTAGCTACGCTTTCTAAAAGCAGAGAGGTTTCTTTTCTTAGTATGGTCCTGTCCGCCCCTTGTCATGTTGGTATAGGAAGCTGCCTCGCTGGTCACTTTCGTTTGTATATGTTAAGCACGCTCGGTAGGGGCCCGGGTCAGCCTGTCCGCGGCGAGCATCTGAAGTGGTAAGATCTCCGACTAAGTGCGTGTCTGCTAAGTTCGTAGAACAATGGATTTCTTAAGTTCAGCCTAACTGAAAATTTAATCACCTTTATTTCAGGTTTAGCTCTAAAATATCTAATGTTATCTTAAATTGCAACGCAGTGTAATTCGAGTATGAAGTTTAGAATATCTTCCAGTAGTTGCTTCGTCACTACTTTGTGAGTAAAGTGGAACCACGTGTTGATCAGTAACTCTAACTAAGATCATCTATCTTAAATGCGAATGTGCGTGAGATTATAACGTCTCGTATTGACAATATTTTTCAATATAGCAACTTTTCTTTATGTTCAACCCACATGAGGTGTACTTTGTGAGACCAGTACCACGTGCTTATACAATTGTTTGACCCATCAGGTTAATAGTAAGACGATAGTAACCAGTTTGAGGTTTTTCTTTTGTAAATTGCGTTTCGATGTAATTTATTTTAATTATCAAAATTATTGTGGAGTTACACTCTTTGTGTAAACCAAGTTGACCACGTGAAGCATGTGGTGTAAGCATCAAAGTAGCCCTCAGCTATTCTTTTCGGGAAGAATTTAATGACGGACAGGATTGCGCTACGAACGTAACTTCTTTGGGTGAAAATTGAATCGGTTGGTTGTGGTTAATTTCCTCTTGCATATGTTTCAACGTTCTTCGTGTGTTATTTTATGAATGCAGTGATGTATGTAGTCTCCCAATCTTGGCTCCCTATTTGATGTGTTCCGCAAGATAACAAACTGAAATTTATACAATCCTAAATAAGGCACCAGTTTAGTTATGAATCAAATTTGATATGCCGAAATTTTAACGGAACAATGATCAATGTTAAAATAAATGTCCAAATATAAACTGATTTAGTTCTTTTTATTTAAATTGTCTTTATATATCGGTTATCGTAAGATGAGTACTAAAAGATTATAATTAATGTTAGTCTGGTTGGGAATTTGGTGGACTAGACTGAATACCTGGTGAAACAGTTGCGCAGTAATGCAAGGTTAACTTCCTCAGATAGCTCACAGCTTTTAACCCATTTTTATGGTCTTGAATACCAGCACCGCTTTCAGAACAAATTAATGCATTAATATTACAACACACACACACACTTACCTTTCTAAGTAGAAGACTATCCCCAGAAACCAATAACGTAATGCTGGACTTGGTAGCAGTAGGCTCGATCAACACGCTAGCATTACGGAAACTCAAATCGGACAACTATCTTCTCCCGAAACACACAGTTGTCAAGTTATATTTCGCGTTAAGATAAGAGAAATTGAGGATCGATAGACGTGTTCCTCTCTCTCTAGCACCGTTTTCTGTGAGTGGCTCTAGGTACCATTCTGAGTGTGTATCGTGGGAGGAGAGGGTACATATTCGCGTGATCCCCTTATAAACAATAAGCGTTTAAAGGAAACACGCAAAAAATATGATGAATCTGTGTCTAATGTTTGTTAGCCATTATACATATGTAAGAAGTGATCTGTCAGTAAAATAAAGTTCTATAGAAACAATTATAGCGCAACCTGATACGTGTCCCGTGACTATCCCAGATCCCATATTTTGCCATAACGTACACCACAAAATCCTAAACTTAGCACGTATGTGATAATTATAGATCCGAAGGCCAATCATAGTTGTTTACTTATAACACCGTACTGATATTAGCATTGTTCCGTCTCGTAGCCGTAACATATCTGGGAAAATTATGTTGCTCAACGTATAGGCAATCATCCAACCTAGACATTGTTCGCAGTAGAACTGTCAGCATTCCTGTTTGGTAGAACAGGCAACTGAGTCCCAGGTTACATAATGGTAACTACAGAGATACAGGCCATACCATTATAACCAATTATTGACTCTGATTACGAATGAAATAACAAGTTTACTGGTACCAGTCACAGTTTATTTATCTCAACGACGCGTTTCGAAGTTTTAAACCTCCATCATCAGAAAGATTTATATTTTTTAGTATGACATATGTATATGTATGTGTTGTATAGTGGTCACAGGTTCCTTTCACTGTCGCAACACATCAGATGAATACTGTCATATTTTGAAGACAAAGATTGCGTTTCCAGATTTGTTGTTTCATTCGATGTCATTAACAGTCATGGTAAAGCCTAACCTAAAATGTTCGCAATTAAAGTGATTCTAATTATACGAGACGTATGCACAGCCTTCTCCCGCAGAGTCCTGTTTAACCGCCACGTCGGCCTAAAGTAGTATTCGTAAAAGCGTGCGACAGACACAGGAATGCATCTTAGCATGTGAATATGATGGCCAGCAGCAAACGCAAATCATCGGATGAAGCTCGTGATGAGACTACCAGTCACACGATGTTCGGGTCACACCTTCTTATGTGATTAGACTTCAGTCCAATTATGCCATTTCGTGGCTGCTGCGATGTGGATAACCCTGGGCCATTGGGTACTTGACGTGGGTCCAGCAACAATAACAAGCACCATGCCCTCCAGATGGCAGTACTTTCATTGAAACCTTCTAAATATGGCTATAATTACTCTAGTTTATGTGCACGCTGTGACGTAAGCACACACCAGAATAAGGGGTATGGTGCGTGTGATTTTTTTCTGTATACATGACGTTACCAAAACACCAAAGAGAACAATCGAAAAAATGGTTAAATGCACGAGAAATGGTTTAAAAATTAGACAAACGTCAACCAATAGTATTAGGACATAATCTAAGTCATGTAGATTCCAAAATTATGCTATCCCTTGCTGACCATAGAGCTCCCTTTTAATCCTCTGTTAGCTGTAGTAAAGTCAATTAATGTTATCTATACTAACGTCAATATGCAATCAATATGTATCGCTCCTGTAAACATAATAGATTGAAATATATTTTACGATTCCAAATACATACAAGCTGCAAGTAGCATGCAATGGGTGGAAGATAAAATAGCATTACTGCTTATTTGCGCACACATGGAACCGATGGGAGTATGAGAATATGGCCTTGTCATCATATCTCTGTCTAGAACATACCATCTCTCCATCAGATGGTGCTGTGATTCTGATAGATTAGTCTCCTTGTAACTTTCTAGGAGAGTATGCAGACACTTTGTCTTTTGTTTATGTCACAAAAAAGAATTCAGCTACACTCTATGCACAGATACAGATAATCTGCATGACCATGTCGTATCTGGATTTTACCAATTTTTTTTAGCATTTTCCACATTTTTTCGATATTTTCCGCATTTAAATGTACAGGTGTGTAAATGCTCTTATGGCTTGCATAAGAGTACCAATCAGCTTTGATACAGAGCCAGCGTATCTACTTCAGCCTCCAGATCCCAACGCTAAAACAAACATGCATGTTTTCTGTTGAAACTACACACGTAGCAGATTTACGCTATTTTCGCGAGCGGGGGCGGCCTCAGGGGCGGCAGGGATGCTACTAGTGACGGATGCACGGCGACCCACGAGCTCCATAGAACGTTAAAATGCCGTTAGGTGCGCGGATCGCAAAATAAACAACATGACACCTTATTTTTCTTGAATCGTTGTGTTGTACCATTCCACTTGCGATATAATAATAAAGTACAGTATTCTATTTACATGTAGTATGCTACATGTAGTAGTGTAGTATGTGAAAATTACAGAACTATCAGTTTAATAAGTCACAGCTGCAAAATACTAACACGAATTCTTTACAGACGAATAGAAAAACTGGTAGAAGCCGACCTCGAGGAAGATCAGTTTGTATTCCGTAGAATTGTTGGAACACGTGAGGCAATACTGACCCTACGGCTTATCTTAGAAAATAGATTAAGAAAAGGCAAACCTACATTTCTAACAATTGTAGACTTAGAGAAAGTTTTTGACACTGTTAATTGGAATACTCTCTTTCAAATTCTGAAGGTGGCAGGGGTAAAATACAGGGAGCGAAAGGCTATTTACAATTTGTACAGAAACCAGATGGCAGTTATAAGAGCCGAGGAACATGAAAGGGAAGCGGTGGTTGAGAAGGGAGTGAGACAGGGTTGTAGCCTATCCCCGATGTTATTCAATCTGTGTATTGAGCAAGCAGTAAAGGAAACAAAAGAAAAATTCGGAGTAGTTATTAAAATCCATGGAGAAGAAATAAAAACGTTGAGGTTCGCAGATGACATTGTAATTCTCTCAGAGACAGCAAAGGACTTGGAAGAGCAGTTGAACGGAATGGACAGTGTCTTGAAAGGAGGATATAAGATGAACATCAACAAAAGCAAAACGAGGATAATGGAATGTAGTCGAATTAAGTCGGGTGGTGCTGAGGGAATTAGATTAGCAAATGAGACACTTAAAGAAGTAAAGGAGTTTTGCTATTTGGGGAGCAAAATAACTGATGATGGTCGAAGTAGAGAGGATATAAAATGTAGACTGGCAATGGCAAGGAAAGCGTTTCTGAAGAAGAGAAATTTGTTGACATCGAGTATAGATTTAAGTGTTAGGAACTCGTTTCTGAAAGTATTTGTATGGAGTGCAACCATGTATGGAAGTGAAACGTGGACGATAAATAGTTTAGACAAGAAGAGAATAGAAGCTTTCGAAATGTGGTGCTACAGAAGAATGTTGAAGATTAGATGGGTAGATCACATAACTAATGAGGAGGTATTGAATAGAATTGGGGAGAACAGGAGTTTGTGGCTCAACTTCACAAGAAGAAGGGATCGGTTGGTAGGACATATTCCGAGGCATCAATGGATCACCAATTTAGCATTGGAGGGCAGCGTGAGGGTAAAAATCGTAGAGGGAGACCAAGAGATGAATACATTAAGCAGATTCAGAAGGATGTAGGTTGCAGTGAGTACTGCGAGATGAAGAAGCTTGCACGGGATAGAGTAGCATGGAGAGCTGCATCAAACGACTATCAGGACTGAAGAGCACAACAACAACAACAACAACAACAACAACATGCTACATCACAACTATTATACAAAATAAGGTGCCGTGTCATTTGTTTTAGCGTCCGCACATTCACCTGCATTTTAGCATTGTACTACGTCAAAATCGAATTTTGATTGTAACCCAAATACATTTATTTGACAGGTTATATCGGACACTTGAGAAACAATTGAAACTGTGCAATAGCGAAACAAATAAAAAGAAATAATAAGCCATGTTATAACAGTCAGTGTGACAGGTTATTGTCATTGAAAAACAATTATTTCAGCTTTGGATCCCGCTAGAACAAACTATAGGAATATACCGTTGTGCAGTACATTGAAAAAGAGACACTTGAGTTGTAACTGGTACACTTAGTCGATAGTGTGTCTTAAAAGAGCAATGAAAGATGGTGATCGCATGTGGATTATTTGGGTTAAGTCTGAATGCTACGAGGACAGTGGCACCTTTGTTGGTGTTCCCTTAATCTTCCTCGATATTCCATCTCTCTTTCAGAGTTTCGCCCATCATCATTTAAAACCTAAAATTTCCTCTCTACTTGCCATGTCAACTGCAAATTTGTTACTCGTAATACGGTTTACGGGGACGGTTCCCTGCTGATATGCCCCATTTCACGGAGAAGTAGCCATTCAGAAGTAAACGACATTATTGCTACGAACAACAGTAAAACAGGGGTACTGGACTGTACTAAAATTACTACCCTTAGCTGCTTACAGACGTCGACATATGTCAACGGGGACAGATGAAAATGTGTGCCCCGAACGGGACTCGAACCCGGGATCTCCTGCTTACGCTCTATCCATCTGAGCCACCGAGGACACAGAGGATAGTGCGACTGCAGGGATTTATCTCTGGCACGCCTCCCGCGAGACTCACATTCTCAACGTATTGTCCCGCACTACATTTGTAGTGGCCCCGCCCATTATACTCATTACTCGCGGCGCGTCGCCGGTTGCCATAAGAGTTCGGGCACTGTTTGTGCATCCGCACAGAAGAAGAAGATGGTCAAGTGGCCAGTGAGCTTATATATATAAGTCAATGCTGAGGGAATTACGTGAGGAAACGAGACACTATGAGTTGTACGCGCGTTTTGCTACTTGGGTAGCAAGATAGCTGATGATGGTCGAAGTAGAGATGATGTGGAATGTAGACTGGCAATAACAAGAAACGCGTTTCTGAAAAAAAACATTTAGGTACGCTGTACGTTGTGCTCCAGATATTCAGTGGTTATCACGTAATCTGATGCTATCGAGTTCTTTGTCTTTGTTGTGGAAACGGTCTCGCATTGAAAATGTTTAAAGAGAGTTTCATTTCCTTTCGATCGTCCAACGACGGTGTTTTTCTGTAGATGCCACTTCCGTCAGTGGCGCTGCACAACCTTTCTGATAAACCAGTTATGTGCATTCCGAATATTACGAGCGTTTTGCGCTCGCTTGGAGTGCGCTTCAGGTTACTGCTCTTTCTGTTGAACATTTGCCGCCCAGTATGACGTAAAGGGATTCGATAGCCAACATCCGTCGCGCCGGTCGCGTATTGGTGAAGATTCACCATACATTTATACACTGACGGAAAAAAATCACATCACCACCAAATAATTTATTTAGAGTAATGAAATTTCAGGACCACATTTCTCTAGGTAACATATTTAAGCGTTTAACACTCCAAGATCATAGGTTAATTTAAGTGCGAGGTAAGCCATTGCAGGTGTGAAACGCTAGTACACTAATAGCCGATGTAAGCACCGGAATGTTGAAAGCAAGCATGCAGACGTGCATGCATTGTGGTGTACACGTGTCAGAGGTCAGCTTGTGGGCTGGAGTTCCATGCCTGTTGCACTTTGTCAGTCAATAGAGGAACGGTTAACGCCATTTTTGGATAGCGCTGGAGTTATCGCCTGACGATGTGCCATATGTGCTCGATTGGAGAGAGGTCTGGTGATCGAGCAGGCCAAGGCAACGTGTCGGCACTCTGCAAAGCACGTTGAATTACAACAGCGGTATGTCGGCGAGCGTTATCCTGTTGGAAAACACCCACTGAAAGCTGTTGATGAATGGCAGCACAACAGGTCGAATCACAAGACTGACGTTCAAATTTGTCGACACCTTGCGTGCGATAAGCATAAGAGTGTCCTTGCTGTCATTCTAAATCGCACCTCAGATCATAATTCCAGATGTAGATTCTCTGTGCCTAGCACGCAGGTTTTCAGGTTCTCAGTTGGCCGTCACTGGCACCGAGGCAGACTCAGCTTGCATCAGAAACCACAACAGACCTACACCCTGCCCTCCAAAGAGCTCTCGCTTGACACCACTGAAGTCCCAAATGGCGGTGGTTTGGGGTCGGTGGAATGCACGTTACTGGGCGTCTGGCTCTGAGCTGTCCTTGAAGTAAGTTATTTGTACCAGTTCGTTGTGTCACAGTGGTGCCGACTACTGCTCAAATTGCTGCAGCAGATGCAGTACGATGTGCCAGGGCCATGCGCCGAACACGATGGTCTTCCCTCTCGGTAGGGTCACTTGGCCGTCCAGAGCCCTTTCTTCTTGCGGCCGTACATTCCTGTCACCACCGCTGCCAGCAGTCATGTACAGTAGCTACATTCCTGCCAAGTCTTCCTGCAGTATCGCTGAAGAAACATCCAGCTCTCCGTAGCCGTATTACACGACATCGTTCAAACTCAGTGAGGTGTTGATGATGGCGTCCTTATCGTCTTAAAGGCATTCACCGCGTCCAATTTCAGAGTTAACTAATGCCCACGATGGTTTGCACCATGTATTTAGAGTACACTACTGACTATTAAAATTGCTACACCAACAAGAAATGCAGATGACAAACGGGTATTCATTGGGCAAATATATTATGCTAGAAGTGACATGTGATTACATTTTCACGCAATTAGGGTGCATAGTTCCTGAGAAATCAGTACCCAGAACAACCACCTCTGACCGTAATGACGGCCTTGATACGCCTGGGCATTGAGTCAAACAGAGCTTGGATGGCGTGTACAGGTACAGCTGCCCATGCAGCTTCAACACCATACCACAGTTCATCAAGAGTAGTGACTGGCGTATTGTGACGAGCCACTTGCTCGCCCACCATTGACCAGACGTTTTCAATTGGTGAGAGATCTGGAGAATGTGCTGGCCAGGGGAGCAGTCGAACATTTTCTGTATCCAGAAAGGCCCATACAGGATCTGCAACATGCGGTCGTGCATTATCTTGCTGAAATGTAGGGTTTCGGAGGGATCTAATGAAGGGTGGAGACACAGGTCGTAACACATATGAAATGTAACGTCCATTGTTCATAGTGCCGTCATTGCGAACAAGAGGTGACCGAGACGTGTAACCAATGGCATCCCATACCATCACGCCGGATGATACGCCAGTATGGCGATGACGAATACACGCTCCCAATGTGCGTTCACCGCGATGTCGCCAAACACGGATGCGACCATCATCATGCTGTAAACAGAACCTGGATTCATCCGAAAAAATGACGTTTCGCCATTCGTGCACCCAGGTTCGTCGCTGAGTACACCATCGCAGGCTCTCCTGTCTGTGATGCAGCGTCAAGGATAACCGCAGCCCTGGTCTCCGAGCTGATACTCCATGCTGCTGCAAACGTCGTCGAACTGTTCGTGCAGATGGTTGTTGTGTTTCAAACGTCCCGATCTGTTGACTCAGGGATCGAGACGTGGCTGCACGATCCGTTACAGCCATGCGGATAAGATACCGGTCATCTCGACTGCTAGTGATACGAGGCCGTTGGGATCCAGCACGGCGTTCCGTATTACCCTCCTGAACCCGCCGATTCCATATTCTGCTAACAGTCGTTGGATCTCAACTAACGCGAGCAGCAGTGTCGCGATACGATAAACCGCTATCGCGATAGGCTACAATCCGACCTTTATCAAAGTCGGAAACGTGATGGTACGCATTTCTCCTCCTTACACGAGGCATCACAACAACGTTTCACCAAGCAACGCCGGTCAACTGCTGTTTGTGTATGGGAAATCGATTGGAAACTTTCCTCAAGTCAGCACGTTGTAGGTGTCGCTAGCGGCGCCAACCTTGTGTGAATGCTCTGAAAAGCTAATCATTTGCATATCACAGCGTCTTCTTCCTGTCGGTTAAATTTCGCGTCTGTAGCACGTCATCTTCTTGGTGTAGCAATTTTAATGGCCCGTAGTGTAAATCTGATTTGTGTCCTCGTAGAGGCGCTACTAGCGTCACTCTTATGCGACTGGTGCTAAATTTGAGTTGATATCAGATGTAGGAACACGCCTACCAACTTTAGTGGATGTCACACAACTTCCTCTTGGTGTAGCGAATTTTTTTCCGTCGTTGTATCTGGATTATTAACTGTCAATATGGTACAGTGCCGAACGCTTTTCACATCGATTTTACCTGTACATGTGTGGTTGTCATCCAGGTAACACTTACTACCCGTCGCAACAAGCTGTGTTTGCTCCTTGGGCATGGGTGTGTGTGTGTGTGTGTGTTGTTCTTAGCATAAGTTGGTTTAAGTAGTGTGTAAATCTAGCGACCGATGGCCTCAGCAAGTTGGTCCCTTAGGAATTCACACACATTTCAACATTTTCAAATGGAAAACAACAGCGTGCAAACGCAATGGTGACTAAAGCGATGACGTACTCTTTGTGGACTGTGCTGGTTCGCATACCGGCTCGCTGGACTGCCGTGTTAGAACAGGCGTCTGTCGTGTGCAGGCGGCGCTGTGTTTTCACAGACGGCCACGCCTTCGTTCCCACTCTGTGTCAAACTTTGCAGCTTCGATGAATGAGTTAACGTGGGGCGCCTCCCTCGTCATGCATAATACCTGGCTCCGCCTCCCTAGATATTCCGGAAATCGAAACGATCGGTTTTCGTAAATTTCTCAGCAGTTTAGGAACCGAGGACGAAAAACGCTTTTCAGCCTGTGACTGCTCTGTATGGAAATAAATTCCTATCCGCCTTTTTGTCAAACTTTTTGTTAAATTTTCCTGGATTTTGTATCACTTTCTCTGATATAAATTGTGGATAACACGATCTCGTGAACAGCTTCACTGCACTCATGTTATAGCGGAAAGACAAACATGTCGTTCTAAGATCTTTTCAAAACGATTGCAGCTCGTTCTAAATTCCTTTAATTGGTTCCAATTTCTGTTATTCGGTTAAAATTTTCCAGCTATGCGTCCTATTCTACAGGGCCGTATAACGAAACAAACGTCTGTCGTTTCTCTATTCGTCAACTAGTTTGATCGAGGTTGCGGACACAAACACAAATACCACACACAAAATGAATACGTATAAGTTATTCACGCAAGCAGTTAAAGTGTATACTAATATTTGAGAGTAAGTGTTATTATCATTGCCGAGGCTCTCTAACATTAGAATAGAGAAATAATATATACATATTACTTCGGTGTATTCCATTGCTGCGTAATAATATTGTGTTTGTTTATTGTCCACTCAATATCCGGCTCTGCTCCTTTTAGTGTAGCTACGCTTTTCCTATCCCTTATAGTTACTATCAGACTTAATATTTTTATCAGTCCATTACATATAAATTCGATTATCGTCTTGTACGTTTTAATGTTGGGCTCATATAGCACGGATTTCTTGCATGATTGCATTTACTGCATGATTTTCTTCTTGGATTGGGTTGATTTGGCAGGAAGAGACCAAACAGCGAGGTCATCGGTCTCATTTCATTAGGGAAGGGTGGTGAAGGAAGTCGGCAGTGCCCTTCCAAAGCAACGATCCCGGCATTTGCCTGAATCGATTTAGGGAAATCACGGAAAACCTAAATCAGGATGGCCGGACGCGGGATTGAACCATCGTCCTCCCGAATGCGAGTCCAATGTGCTAACCACTGTGCCACATCGCTCGGTTTTTGTTCTTGAAAACAAATGCTAAAAACTTGTCCTTTACAATTAGATGTGTTATTAGCTGCTCCATACCTGGCGTGGCTGCTGCGATATCTTTGGTGCCGTTGTCTCGTCGGTCGCTAGTCTGGAGCAAACACAGCGACGCAAAGTTCCATAAATCGCGTGCAGTGACTCCAGAACCTAATAATACTGCGACGGCTCCTTCCGAAAAGTCACACAGTCAAAACACCCCAAAAAGGAAACAAATTTTCACTGTTCCACCATAAAAGGCGACAAGACGCAACTAACCGCTTATCGTAGAAAACATCACTCAGTATTAAAGTTGGGCAGCTGACTAATATACTCTTTAATATACAGCTCGCCTATTTATTCGTTCTTCTCGAAGTTCAAACATTATTTGACTCTCGGTCCGTAGAAACAATACCAAATGGTTCTAAGCGCTATGGGACTCAACTGCTGAAGTCATCAGTCCCCTAGACCTTAGAACTACTTAAACCTAACTAACCTAATGACATCACACACATCCATGCCCGAGGCATGACTCGAATCTGCGACCGTAGCGGTCGCGCGGTTCCAGACTGTAGCACCTAGAACCGCTCGGCCAATCCGGCCGGCAAACAATGCCAATTATGACTGCATGTAACTATGCAATACAGGTCAATACACCAACGACAGTACTTCACTATGCTTGTCTCAGCGGCGTAACGCGCCTCAGAGACTCTTTTTTCGAAAGTAAGTTACACACACATATCTGGTTCCATATGCTGTGGACTGATTTGTGGCATAGCTGAATTTCCATTTTACCATAGGCTGTCTCTGACATGTTCTGAACCTTTAGTATATTGAAAGTACATTGTGTCGTCTTCTAAGACGAATCTTCCCCACTCTATTCTCTTTTTCAACTCTCATTCAAATGTTCTTTCTCCGCTTCTTCTCTTGCAAATTGGCCTTCCTCTCTGAATTAGTGTTTATTACAAGCTATAGAATAAATATATCGGGAATACAAACGCCACTTCGTCTCTCGGTACCATTGTCCTTATATTACATTTTCAACAAGCAACGTTGATCAAAACTCTTCCTTCTTCTCTTACCGATAAGAAGCTCTCTTCTCGGTAAAAAAAGGTGAGGTTTTTTTCATAATATAATATCGTCTTAACATGGTTCGCTGAACTTTCTTCACCAGCCCTCAACTCTTTCTCTCTCTCTCTCTCTCTCTCTCTCTCTCTCTCTCTCTCTCTCTCTCTGCGTTTTCTATCGGGCAGATATCAAGAAGTACAGTGAAATTACACATACATGTAAAATTCACAGATATACATTACGTAAAATTACCACAACACAAAAAAGTACGAGATGTAAAGAAAAACAGTATATACACTACTGGCCATTAAAATTGCTACACCAAGAAGAAATGCAGATGACAAACGGGTATTCATTGGACGAATATATTATACTAGAACTGACATGTGGTTACATTTTCACGCAATTTGGGTTCATAGATCCTGAGAAATCAGTACCCAGAACAACCACCTCTGGCAGTAATAACAGCCTTGATACGCCTGGGAATTGAGTCAAACAGAGCTTGGATGGCGTGTACAGGTACAGCTGCCCATGCAGCTTCAACACCATACCACAGTTCATTAAGAGTACTGACTGGCGTATTGTGACGAGCCAGTTGCTCGGCCACCATTGACCAGACGTTTTCAATTGGTGAGAGATCTGGAGATTGTGCTGGACAGGGCAGCAGTGTAACATTTTCTGTATCCAGAAAGGCCCGTACAGGACCTGCAACATTCGGTCGTGCATTATCCTGCTGAAATGTAGGGTTTCGCAGGGATCGAATGAAGGGTAGAGCCACGGGTCGTAAAACATCTGAAATGTAACATCCACTGTTCAATGTGCCGTCAATGCGAACAAGAGGTGACCGAAACGTGTAACCAATGGCACCCCATACCATCACGCTGGGTCATACGCCAGTATGGCGATGACGAATACACGCTTCCAATGTGCGTTCAGTCCGCAGCTCGTGGTCGTGTGGTAGCGTTCTCGCTTCCCGCGCCCGAGTTCCCGGGTTCGATTCCCGGCGGGGTCAGGGATTTTATTTGCCTCGTGATGACTGGGTGTTGTGTGATGTCCTTAGGTTAGTTAGGTTTAAGCAGTTCTAAGTTCTAGGGGACTGATGACCATAGCTGTTAAGTCCCATAGTGCTCAGAGCCCAATGTGCGTTCACCGCTATGTCGCCAAACACGGATGCGACGATCATGATGCTGTAAACAGAACCTGGATTCATCCGAAAAAATGACGTTTCGCCACTCGTGCACCCAGGTTCGTCGCTGAGTACACCATCGCAGGCGCTCCTGTCTGTGATGCAGTGTCAAGGGTAACCGCAGTCATGGTCTCCGAGCTGATAATCCATGCTGTTGCAAACGTCGTTGAACAGTTCGTGCAGATGGTTGTTGTCTTGCAAACGTCCCCATCTGTTGATCCAGGGATCGAGACGTGGCTGCACGATCCGTTACAGCCATGCGGATAAGATGCCTGTCATCTCGACTGCTAGTGATACGAGGCCGTTGGGATCCAGCACGGCGATCCGTATTACCCTCCTGAACCCGCCGATTTCATATTCTGCTAACAGTCATTGGATCTCGACCAACGCGAGCAGCAATGTCGCGATATGATAAACCCCAATCGCGATAGGCTACAATCCGACCTTTATCAAAGTCGGAAACGTGATGGTACGCATTTCTCCTCCTTACACGAGGCATCACAACAACGTTTCACCAAGCAACGCCGGTCAACTGCTGTTTGTGTATGAGAAACCGGTTGGAAACTTTCCTCATGTCAGCACGTTGTAGGTGTCGCCACCGGCGCCAATCTTGTGTGAATGCTCTGAAAAGCTAATCATTTGGATATCACAGCATCTTCTTCCTGTCGGTTAAATTTCGCGTCCGTAGCACGTCATCTTCGTGCTGTAGAAATTAAAACGGCCAGTAGTGTAAATGACGAAAATAAAAAAACAAAATAGAGACACACGAAAAACCTAGGTCAAATTGGCCCTTGACATGTTCTTGCTTCCTTGTATTGCATTTGTGTGGTATTACATATGGATCATTGAGTGGGTAGGATTTTCTCCTCATTTCCGCAGGTGAAATAACAGTGCATTCGGGAAACAGAAAACATTGGTGTCACGGCCCAGTCGAATCGTTCTATTTAACGTCCTCTACAGCTTCCTTAAAACACTATGGACACGCGACAACAGATGTTCGAACAGAACGATGGCATCATCCTTCGTACATGAGTCTACTAATGCTCTGTCTCTCAACAAAGAAAAGACACAAGGAATTAGCCGAACTGGACGTAAATCTGTAGATGTCATGTACATGTGCAGATACACGAATGATTAAAATTTCAGAAAAACTGGATGCTTCATTCAAGAGAGAGCTTCACAGATGGAGCAGGTCAATAACGCTTTGCGCCATCTCTGGCACTCATACATGCAGATATTCGGCTTGGCATTGATTGATCGAGCTGTTGCATGTCCTCCTGAGCGCTATCACATCAAATTCTGCCCTACTGTCGCGTTAGATCGTCAAAAATCCGACATGGTTGGAGCGCCCTGCCCACAATGCTCAACTGGGGACAGATCCGGTGACCTTGCTGCCCAAGGCAGGGTTTGACCAATTCGAAGACAAGCAGTAGAAATTGTCGCCCTCTGCGGGCCGCCATTGTCTTGCTGAAATATAAGCCAAGAATGGCTTGCCGTGAGGACAACAAATCGGGTTGTAAAATATCGTTGACGTCTCTGTAAGGGTGCCGCGAATGACAACCACAGGGATTCTGCTATGAAAAGAAAGGACACTCCAGACCTTCTCGTTGTATGGCCATATGTCAGGCGACAGGCTGGTATTTCACCATTGTCTGGGACGCGTGCCCCGACACTTCTTCGGCCTGGAGTCTCATTGACTACACTGGAATTGTCTTCAATTATGAGTCTCGCTTTGAAATGATCCGGATGACCAGCGACGACGCATCTGGGGACGTCCCAGACGCTGGCCGGTGTGGCCGAGCGGTTCTAGGCGCTTCAGTCTGGAACAGCGAGACCCCTACGGTCGCAGGTTCGAATCCTCCCTCTGGTATGGATGTGTGTGATGTCCTTAGGTTAGTTAGGTTTAAGTAGTTCTAAGTCTAGGGGCCTGATGACCTTAGATGTTAAGTCCCATTGTGCTTAGAACCATTTTTTCCAGCTTTCACTCGTCCCACGATCTAGCGACATCTGATGGAACTATCTCCAAGACGGTATTGCCGCTGTAATTTACTCTCGTGATGGGAATTACAGTCATACCATACAGAATACCATGATATATTTCGTTTGTTAGGCATTCAGTTTTTCATTAATTTTCTTCAATGTTTTATCAGAATGCAGAAATTTGAAGTATATCTGTCAAGAACTTTGGAGTAAATCAGTCAAGTACTTTTAGCTATGATTCGTAACGACAGCATATGTCTGCCTGATTGGTAACGACACTCCATGTCTGCCTGCATGTTCATTAGGGGGTCGTGTAGAAATATTAAGCAAATTGGCCAAGAACGTTTAGATTTTTGTTAACAACTTTTCCCCTTTATACAGGGTGCTCCAAAAAGGTACGGCCAAACTTTCAGGAAACATTCCTCACACACAAATAAAGAAAAGATGTTATGTGAACATGTGTCCGGAAACGCTTAATTTCCATGTTAGAGCTCATTTTAGTTTCGTCAGTATGTATTGTACTTCCTCGATTCACCGCCAGTTGCCCCAACCGAAGGAAGGTAATGTTGACTTCGGTGCTTGTGTTAACATGCGACTCATTGCTCTACAGTACTAGCATCAAGCACATCAGTACGTAGCATCAACAGGTTAGCGTTCATTACGAACGTGGTTTTGCAGTCAGTGCAATGTTTACAAATGCGGAGTTGGCAGATGCCCACTTGATGTATGGATTAGGACGGGGCAATAGCCGTGGCGCGGTACGTTTGTATCGAGACAGATTTCCAGAACGAAGGTGTCCCGACAGGAAGACGTTCGAAGCAATTGATCGGCGTCTTATGGAGCACGGAACATTCCAGCCTATGACTCGCGACTGGGGAAGACCTAGAACGACGAGGACACCTGCAATGGACGAGGCAATTCTTCGTGCAGTTGAAGATAACCCTAATGTCAGCGTCAGAGAAGTTGCTGCTGTGGAAGGTAACGTTGACCACGTCACTGTATGGAGAGTGCTACGGGAGAACCAGTTGTTTCCGTACCATGTACAGCGTGTGCAGGCACTATCAGCAGCTGATTGGCCTCCACGGGTACACTTCTGCGAATGGTTCATCCAACAATGTGTCAATCCTCATTTCAGTGAAAATGTTCTCTTTACGGATGAGGCTTCATTCCAACGTGATCAAGTTGTAAATTTTCACAATCAATATGTGTGGGCTGACGAGAATCCGCACGCAATTGTGCAATCACGTCATCAACACAGATTTTCTGTGAACGTTTGGGCAGGCATTGTTGGTGATGTCTTGATTGGGCCCCACGTTCTTCCACCTACGCTCAATGGAGCACGTTATCATGATTTCATACGGGGTACTCTACCTGTGCTGCTAGAACATGTCCCTTTACAAGTACGACACAACATGTGGTTCATGCACGATGGAGCTCCTGCACATTTCAGTAGAAGTGTTCGTACGCTTCTCAACAAGAGATTCGGTGACCGATGGATTGGTAGAGGCGGACCAATTCCATGGCTTCCACGCTCTCCTGACCTCAACCCTCTTGACTTTCATTTATGGGGGCATTTGAAAGCTCTTGTCTACGCAATCCCGGTACCAAATGTAGAGACTCTTCGTGCTCGCATTGTGGACGGCTGTGATGCAATACGCCATTCTACAGGGCTGCATCAGCGCATCAGGGATTCCATGCGACGGAGGGTGAAGGCATGTATCCTCGCTAACGGAGGACATTTTGAACATTTCCTGTAACAAACTGTTTGAAGTCACGCTGGTACGTTCTGTTGCTGTGTGTTTCCATTCCATGATTAATGTGATTTGAAGAGAAGTAATAAAATGAGCTCTAAAATGGAAAGTAAGCGTCACATGTCCACATAACATATTTTCTTTCTTTGTGTGTGAGGAATGTTTCTTGACAGTTTGGCCGTACCTTTTTGTAACACCCTGTATATTACATACATACATGTTTCAAGTCAGATTACGAAATCTTATGTAGACAGTGATCTCCCTCTTGTCTTGAATGTAAAGCGTGCAAAACTTCATATAGGACGGAATAATTTCTATGAATTTCAAACAAACAAACGGATATTCTTCTTTATATACTAAGAAGAAATTTGGAGAGGGAATTAAAGTTCATGAGGAAGAAATAAAAACTCTGAGGTTTGCTGATGATATTGCAATTCTATAAGAGACAGACTTTGTAAGTTAAATCATGGGGATTGCACATTGTCTTCAAAACAAACTATGAGATGAATAAAAGTAAAAAGCAAAATAGTAATAGAATGCAGTCTGATCAAATGAGGTGTTTGCTGGGAAAATTAGGTTATGAAACGAGACACTGAAAGTAGTCGATGTGTTTTGCTATAAACTGCGGCGTCTGACGTAGAAAGTACGTAACCCGCTGGCTGTCAGTAGCAAGAAAAGTGTTTATAGAAAAGAGAATTTTTTAACTTCGAATATAAATTTTACTGTTAGGAATTAGTGATATTTGCCTGGTGTGAGTCTTGTGTGGACGTAGATGAGGACAATTAACAGTGCTGACACGAAGAGAACAGTAGCTTTTCAAATGTCGTGCTACAGAAGAAGGCTGGATGACAGTTGGGTGGATGGGATAACTAATGTAGAGATACTGAACAGGATTGGAAAGAAAATAAATTTATTTCTCGACAAGACTGAAACAAGAGATCAGTTAGTAGGACAGATCAAGGAAGCGTTAATTTCGTAGTGAAAGGAAGTGACAGCAGAAGAGTTAGTGCTGTTCTACCACGATCCAGTTATAAACAGTTCTCAGGTTTCACTTGCTGCATTTGTTCTTGTTGTTTTCAGGGTCGTCCCCTACCGTCCCTACCGTCCCTCCCTCCACTAAGAGGACGTAATTTAATAAAATTAATATTTATTACATTTGATAGTGCTATAATTACTATTTTAATCATTTTACCCTCCCCTCCCATTCCCCACCCCAACCGAACTCCACCTTTCCTCCTATACCTCCCCTCCTCCACTCTACCTGTTGTGTTACGATTCTCTCGGCCAATTTCCGGGGGAGGCCCCTCTGCTCTTGAACAATAGGTATCATTTGAAGTCTCAAGTCACCGTTAAATGGGCATCATGAAGTGCCAACAGCAGGGCTATTGCCTTTGTCAATACATAAATAAACAGCCAAAGGGCCGAGAGTCAACTCTCCTAAGTTTTGTAGCTTTTGAGCTCTGTCTCCAGGTCCTTGAATTCCATGTGCTCAATTGACAGGACACATGTGTCAAGCAGATGATATTCAACAACTGTATTTCTTGTAAACGTCAATCAGAGCAATGTATTCACAACTTTATACATCAAGAATGGAAAGGCGTGGAAGAATGTATTACAGTTTATTTGAATTACCCAGCATTCTAGGGCTGTATACACAGGGTTATCGTCCAACAAATATGGGCAAGCCAAAGGAATGGCTTGAAGATGCATTACCTGATTGGGCTCTAGACGACAACGAGTTGCAGTTGCCGGAATTGTCTCCCCATTTTGAAATCCGTGACCAGTCAGCCTCTCCCACTGCACGAGAAGTTGTTCCTGTTGTTTTCAGGGTCGTCCCCTACCGTCCCCACCCTCACTTCCTCCACTCCCTCCCTCTCCCCATTTTGAAATCCGTGACCAGTCAGCCTCTCCCACTGCACGAGAAGCAGTTGGCGCCAACCCAGTGAATTGTGCAGCCCAGGCAGTGGCGCATGACAGTTTATTCGGATTACCCAGCAATCGAGAAATGTATATGCATGGATATTGTTCAACAAATAACGGTGATGCAATATAATGACATGAAGATGCATTACCTGATTGCACTCTCCTAGGCAATGAGTTGCAATTGCTGAAGTTGTCTTCCTGTTTGGAAATACCTACCTGCACATCTCAGTTAAGTTCAAATGGTTCAAATGGCTCTGAGCACTATGGGACTTAACATCTGTGGTCATCAGTCCCCTAGAACTTAGAACTACTTAAACCTAACTAACCTAAGGACATCACACACATCCATGCCCGAGGGAGGATTCGAACCTGCGACCATAGCAGTCCCGCGGTTCCGGACTGAGCGCCTGAACCGCTAGACCACCGCGGCCGGCCTCAGTTAAGTGAGTTGTGCCACCCAGACAGTCGTTCCTAGTCACAGTTAAAAGTGAACAGTTGTCCATTCATTATTATTAATATTATTATTAATATATTCGTCTATACTTATATTGCATTACTTGTTTTCCAGCAGCACAACACATACCTGATTCGATACTAGAAGAGCAGTTTAACCAGCACCACCACAGCAGCGGCAGCAGCAGTCCACTGGCAGTCTTCCACATTATCAGACATTTTTATATGGCCGCAGCCACAGTACATTCCTGAATTACGGAATCAGAAAATTCAGCTGGCATATGCATGCCAGGAGCCACAGCATAGCGATGGGCAAGCTGATACACAGAAACTGTTCCAGGATACTGAGTTCCCCTTTATCATCGTCTTCAGTACCAGTCATCAACCGTTACCTTGGCGTACCTCACCTATTAAGGTGATATTGTTCTGTATAACATACAATTTAAGTGCGTGTCCTTGTAGGAGTATTCTCAGATCATGAGTTCAGTGTTGTAGTAAAGACTGAAAATCCTAAATATGGTGGTATGGATGTAATGCTTTCACACAGTGACTGACGAGTATTATGTTATAATTTCTGATACACGCCACAATGTTCAATGATGAAACATCTCCTGGGTTTTTAGATAACCATTCAGCACACACTGGTGACTACCTGAGAATGTAACATACTTTGATCTTACAATGTGTGGTTGAATTACTACTAAGGTGAAATACTCCAACATATTTACATATATATCATATGTCTGCACTTCCATCCTAAGATAAATAAGCAAATGCGCTATATTCTGCGAAATGTTGGAAAATGTCAGTGCTCTAGGGAAATTATGTGTGACAGTGTAGTATCCCCCTATCACTTAACGCGATTTTTGACAGTAGTATCATTATGTACTCTAATTTAGCACCCAAACCGGAAGTGATCTCATGACCACATAGTCAACTTATAACACACACATTCGTTCCATAAAGCCTGAGGAAAGCTACTGTTGTCCATCTGTAACCTTTGCCGATGTCACTACACTCCCGTGTTGTCTTTAATACTCTTGACAAATGTGGATGTGGAGTGCTGGTAAATGGCAGCAGTCGCTTGTTGTTGTGTCATGACCATGCTGCGTATAACAGAGGACAAAACACATACATATATTGATGTCCATCCTGCTGTCTTAGCATTTGGTTGTGACACATGCCTGCCTCGTGCTACCTGGCAGTAAGGAACTGAGACACTACTAAGAGGTTTCATCTTGTCGGAGAACACACACACACAGCGCGCAAGCTATCTAAAAAAAATATTTCATGTATCTCCCTAAGTACTGAGAATATTTCCAGTAATGATGTGTTATTGACAATCTGCATATCAGCAATGATCTCCTGTATGGCAAATATTTTGTTTAAGTCGACTGTGCTATCAAAAAAGGTCGCCTTTGATATCCATATATACTAATTTCTATGTATTTTCGGTGTACGCATGTGTGTCAATCATATCACATTGCGTGGAGTACCCTTTTTTTTTTTTTTTTGGTAGTGTGATACTGTCAGGATTACATGCCCTTAGACACTTCTGTGGGCTGATACATCTTCCAGTGTAAGTATTTGCGCTTAATCTGGCATGAAACTTTCTGCTGCTTAATGTCTCTGTCATATCCACCTAATATAAGATGTAACATAATAATAAGGATGTCTTAGAGACGTCCATGAGGTTTAAAGTCCTGGATGTCAGCAAATAACACATTACACAAGTACATACGAAGCATACATTATCAGTGTGTGTCACAATGCTATAACACTACTTCTAGTATACTTCTAAATAAACGACAGAGAAAAATTTGGAGAACATACAGAATTGTTTCCAAATTTTGAGCTTCCACTATTCCAGTGTCTATGCCACTAGCATCACATCGTATACCAATCAACCTGACGTACTCTCCCTACAACATTACAATCGTTTTTGTAGGAATGGGGGATAATGTTAGTCCAGTCACTCCACTAGGGAAATTGTATGACTGTGTGTTATCTCATCAAAAATTGTAGCCAGTGTTACAATAATTAAGGGTCCAAAATGGCCACCTTCAAGCTTCATATATTAATGAACACAAATTAACAACAAAGTACTGGACATTTTCTGTACACATTCCACCTCCTATTATTTGGTAAAAAAGTTCTCTGACGTGTTCTGATGGATGAGTTCTGTAATCGCATACTCACACCACAGGAGACGCCATTCACAACACACTAAATGGTCAAACTAGTGCGCATGAGGGTTTTTTTTTTCTAAATGTTGATTTCTGGATGTTAGTCCACTCCTGAGTACGCCAGTTTCTAAATATCTGAATTGTTCTCAGGCAGTCACCAACACATAGTGTGTGATTATCTAGTAACACAGAAGGAGTTTGATCATTGGACATTGAACATATAAGTTATGAGAAATTCTGACACAATACACCTCATTCGTTGTGTGAAAGAATTATATTCATACCAGCGCATTGCTGATTTTGAAGCTTTACTACTACATTTAATCCACAATTTAAGAATAAATCTACAACCACATGCATTTAGATTGTATATTATACAGAATAACATCACCTTAATAGGCAAGGTCAACCGCGGTAGCGGTCGGCAAGTGTTGCTGACAGTGGCAATAAATGTTCCTCAAGATTTTGCAACAGTTGCTGTGTATTAGGTAAGCTATTGCTTTGCCGCTGCTCCTCGGCTGCATATGTCATCTGCGTTTTTGGAATCCCATAATTTTGGAAGACTGCCTGCAGGCTGCTGCTGCGGCGTGGCAGACAACAGCAGCGTGTTCTGGTCCGGCAGTTCTTCTATAGTGCGCGTCATTTATGATGGCGGCCGAGTTTAGGTTCGTTCTGCGCATCCGACGTCACAAAACAGTCAGCCAATGAACAGAGAACGACGTTGCCAGAGTTCGACTGCAGTGCAGAGCATGGACGAGTGTCTTCAGTTTTAGACACGTTCAGTCATAAATAAAGTAATTGAACAAAAGCAATGTCAGGATAGAAGACTTTCTTTTGTAGAAAGTTTGGAAAAAGCATTCTTTATACAAATTGCTTCATATTCTATTAATTAATTAAACCAAACAAGCAATAAGCCTCCTAATTCAGACGATAGGAAGGAAAGGTGTTTGTATCATTCTCACGAACCGCTTTTTTGCAATAAAGAACAGCGGTAATTGTTTATTTCCTGTTGTACTTCGACGAAACGTAATGCATAGTCATTCCAACAGTAGTTGTCATGATATGTTAGAGTCCTCCAGGAGCAATCTTGTATGATGAACTGCATTAGCGTAATGGTGAAGGTGTTTGGTTACTAAGCGAGAGCATCTGAGTTCAATCCTTGTTCAGAGCTTAATACTTTCTATATTTAAAAACAATATCTAAGTGTCTTACTTCATGAATTTTATTCGTTTGAATATAATTTTTTTAAATTTATAGTGCTTTGTCTCTTCAATATAATCATAATAAGTTCTCGGTTTTTCTAATTTTGTCCCCCTCCCCCCCCCCCCCCCCCCCACATATTTCTTTTCACAGCAGTTAAAAACAATGAAAAGGCACACATACAATATTCATGTTATCTGTTTTGTTTGTGTATCTTCTCTTCCGCAGTCGCTGTTTTACTATTCATATTGAGATATATTCTTGTGTGGCAGCATTAAAAGTATTATTTAGAGCAGAATTTTGGCTCGTACGTTGGCGAACTACTTGATTGTCTGACGCAATTCTTTGTTCGCTGCTTTGGCAACATCATCATATTCAATGTTTTCGTCGACTGATCTATGTTTTGGCAAGTATTTGCTGTCAGTTGAGATAAACACAAATTGTTTGCGCACTGCGCCTCACTGACAATACATTTTAGTTTCTATGTTTTATTACGTCCACAATTCAGTTTTGTGTACTTCGTCAACTTTGTTTTAATCAGATCTTTTTAGAAAGAAGCGGAATGGCTCTGGCATAAATAAAACTTTTATTACAGTCACGAAAGAAGGAATATTTCTCAATATTACATACAACACCTATCTGGTACTTAATTAAATGAGATATTGTTATACAGTAAATTTTATATGAAATTTAGGTATCTTGTCCACATTTCATTCTCAATATTGTGGCAACTAAAATCATCCATACGGAAAGTACACGCTATGGAATTTTACCTCTGCAGACTGTTCAAAATTTCGTGCAACGGTTTACTACATTTAATGCTGCACAATAACTGCGTTGAACATCGAAACAAAATTAAGTCAAATATGGGGGGAAGGTATCAGTCAAGAACATGTGTAAAAATCATATTTTTGGGTCAAATAGTTTTTGTGAAATCCTATGATTAGTGTGTCAAAGCAGCAGAACACCATGTGTCAGCACAGGCGAGCAGTGCAGTGATGATTAAATCGCGCACAGCTCGGAATGCGGGGAGCACGTCTCTGTAGCAACGAAAGGGTTAATGCGGCCGTGGTGGCTTTACTTCATAAACTGTGCGCTCCCCCCTAAACATAAGTTTGCGAACTATACTATACTATGGCGCTGTTTCTCTTGGCGCGTGCGTCGTTTGCAACTGGCAACGCAGCAATCTCCCGCGTCTGGGCGGGCATGCGCGAGTTGCCAAGATAAAAGAATTGAACTATCGTATCTCTGCTGGAACATAAATAATGCAACGTAAGTATAAACGAATGTATTAATAATAATAGTAATGGGTGGACAACTACTCACTTTCAAATGTGACTAGGAGTTGCTTCCTGGGTTGCACAACTCACTGCATTGGCACCAGCTGCTTCTTGTGCATTGGTAGAGATTGATTGGTGAGGGACGTGAAACAACTCGTTGTCTTCGAGAGCCCAATCAGGTAACGCATCTTCGTGCCATTCTCTTGCATTGCCATTATTTTTTTTGAACAATAATTCTTTGTACACCTCTCATGAACGCTGGGCAATCCAAATAAACTGTCATACATTTTTCCATTATCATTTCTTTTCATTCTTCGTGTAGGAGGTTGTAAATGCACTTCTCTGATGGATTTTTACAACAAATACAATTGTTAAAGTCTTCCTTGCTCAAAAGAAATACTATTGTTGAAGTCTTCTTCGCTCAACACAAGTGTTTTGTCAAATGGTTCAAATGGCTCTGAGCAGTATGGGACTTAATATTTGAGGTCATCAGTCCCCTAGAGCTTAGAACTACTTAAACCTAACTAACCTAAGGACATCACACACATCCATGCCTGAGGCAGAATTCGAAACTGCGACCGTAGCGGTCTCGCAGTTCCTGACTGAGGCGCCTAGGACCGGTCGGCCACTGCGGCCGGTAAGTATCTTTTCAACTGAGCACTTGGGAACCAGTGACTCAGAGTCAGAGCTCAGAAGCTACTAAAGTAACAAGAAGAATTGGTTCTCAGCCCTTTTGCAGTATACAGGGTTATTCTAAATTATGGACCCATTTTCAAAAATACGTATGTATTCAAGTCAAATCCTAAATGAACAAGCTTTATATCAATGAAAGGGGGAATTTTCAAAGTTTTTGGATGGGCGGCGGGGGGTTGTGGGGCGGGGGGGAACGGGCGGTGGTGATGGTTCCAGCAGCGGCCGGTAGAGTTCGCGAGGCAATAGGGGCGTCATTCTGTTCCACTGTCAGTTGTGAGATGGCGATTGTGGAGCACAAGGTTTTCTGTGTTCTTGAGTTCGCGAAAAGTGAGTCGCAAATTGCAGTGCAGCGGGCATTTCGTACCAAATTCTGTATTTAACCACCGACTCGCAAAAGTATTAGCCGTTGGTTTAAGCAATTTAAACAGACTGGGAGTGCGTGCAAAGGAAAAAGCACAGGCCGACCGCGTGTGTCAGAGTATGATGTCCGACGGATTCAAGAAAGTTTTGTCCGCAGTCCCAGTAAGTCTACCAACAGAGCCAGTAGAGAACTTGGAAGACCTTAACCAACTGTATGGATAGTTCTGAGATGGCGTTTGCTTGTACAAGCCGCGCTGATTACAACATGTGCAGGCTGTCGACCCCAATGACAAAGAGAAGCATCTAGCATTTTGTTGTTAAGTGTTAGCAAAGATGGAGGATTACGCATTTCTACAGCGCGTAATGTTTAGCGATGAAGCGACGATCCACCTTAGTGGAAAAGTCAACAGACACAGTGTTTGCATATGGGATTTGGAAAATCCACATTCACCATTGCAAGACGAAGGATACTCACTGAAGATCAATGCATTCTGTACCATATCCCGTATAAAGAATTATGGGTCATTTTCCTTTGCGGAAAGAACTGTAACGGGAATGACGTACCTGGACATGTTGGAACAATGCCTGTTCCCTCAAGTTCTGGAAGACTCCCAGGACATAATTTTCCAACAGGATGGAGCTCCGCCCCATTGGCACCATGCTGTATGAGACTTTTGAATGGCTCCCTTCCTCAGCACTGGATCGGTCACAGGGGACTTGAGGACCTGGCTCTGCACTTCTGGCCACCGAGATCTCCTGATCTCACACCCTGCGACAATTCCTTATGGAATCATGTGAAGGAAGCTGTTTACATCCTGCCTCTACCAACCACTCTGAATGATCTGTGGAACCGAATCATTGCTGCAATGCACTCAGTAACAGCAGATACGCTTCCGCGTGTGTGGGACTAGTTTGGCTACCGCACCGATGTGTGCTGTGCAGCCAAAAGTGGCCACATTGAACATTTATAAAATTTATCACATTTATAATTATTAAATAATTATTAAAAACTAATTAATTACAAATTATTAAATTCTTATCCAACATTATGGAAAAAAATTTTGAAACTTTCTCTTTTCATAGGTATAAAGCTCCTTTGATTTGGATTTGTACTTGAATAAACACGAAATTTTGAAAATGGGTCCATCATTTAGAATAACCCTGTATTAATACATATAGACTCCCACTAACAATGAAAAGAGTCCTGCCATTGACGCTTCATGAAGATCCTTTAACTATAATGTTCAGACCTCGAATATTTCCTATTGCCAGAGAGCAGTGTCCTCCCCCACCCCCCACCCCTTTCCTCCCATCCCCAACGAATGGTCAGTGGCATTATGAGGCGATTGACCGAGAGTAAAGTGAGGGAGGAGAGAGGAGGGGAAGCATGAGGTGGAAGGGAAAGTATATGAGAGGTGAGAGAGACGAGGGGGAGGAGAGAGGGTGACCTAGAACATAACAGGAATAGATTCATCAGCTGTAGCCCGAGAATTGGTTATAATCGAATTGTGGGAACAACTCTCCTTGTTCTCCTAAATAAAAATTGTACTAAAGACCAAAACTTGAACATGCAAAGTAAGTTCAAAAGGATGTAGGCTACAGTAGTGATGCAGAGACGAAGAAATTTGCACAGGGTAGGCTAGCATAATTTAATCATGGCTAACACTTGGTTCAAGAATCATGAAAGAAGGTTGTATACATGGAAGAACCCTGGAGATACTAGAAGGTATCAGATAGATTATATAATGGTAAAACAGAGATTTAGGAACCAGATTTTAAATTGTAAGACATTTCCAGGGGCAGATGTGGACTCTGACCACAATCTGTTGGTTATGAACTGTACATTAAAACTGAAGAAACTGCAAAAAGGTGGGAATTTAAGGAAATGGGACCTGGATAAACTGAAAGAACCAGAGGTCGTACAGAGTTTCAGGGAGAGATTAAGGGACCAATTGACAGGAATGAGGGAAAGAAATACAGTAGAAGAAGAATGGGTAGCTTTGAGGAATGAAATAGTGAAGGCAGCAGAGGATCAAGTAGATAAAAAGACGAGGGCTAGTAGAAATCCTTGGGTAACAGAAGAGATACTGAATTGAATTTATGAAAGGAGAAAATACAAAAATGCAGAAAGTGAAGCACGTCTCAAAAATCAGATCGACAGGAAGTGCAAAATGGCTAAGCAGGGATGGCTAGAGGACAAATGTAAGGATGTAGAGGCCTATCTCACTAGGGGTAAGATAGATACTGAATACAGGAAAATTAAAGAGACCTTTGGAGAAAAGAGAACCACTTGCATGAATATCAAGAGCACAGATGGAAACCCAGTTATAAGCAAAGAAGGGAAAGCAGAATGGTGGAAGGAATGTATAGAGAGTCTATACAGGGGCGATATTCTTGAGGACAATAATACGCAAATGGAAGAGGATGTACATGAAGATGTTAATGGGAGATATGATAATGCGTGAAGAGTTTGACAGAGCACTGAAAGACCTAAGTCGAAGCAAGGCCCTAGGAGTAGACAACATTCCATTAAAACTACTGACAGCCTTGGGAGAGCCAGTCCTGACAAAAATCTAACATCTGGTGAGCAAGATGTATGAGACAGGCGAAATTCCCTCACACTTAATTCCAATCCCAAAGAAAGCAGGTGTTGACAGATGTGAAAATCAGTTTAATAAGTCACAGCTGCAAAATACTAATGGGAATTCTTTACAGACGAATGGAAAAACTGGTGGAGGCCGACCTCGGGGAAGATCAGTTTGGATTCAGTAGAAGTGTTGGAACACGTGAGGCAATACTGACCCTACGACTTATCTTAGAAGAAAGATTAAGGAAAGGCAAACCTACGTTTCTAGCATTTGTAGACTTAGAGAAAGCTTTTGACAATGTTGACTGGAATACTGTCTTTCAAATTCTGAAGGTGGCAGGAGTAAAATACAGGGAGCGGAAGGCTATTTACAATTTCTACAGAAAGCAGATGGCAGTTATAAGAGTCGACGGACATGAAAAGGAAGCAGTGGTTGGGAAGGGAGTGAGACAGGGTTGTAGCCTCTCCCCGATGCTATTCAATCCGTATATTGAGCAAGCAGTAAAGGAAACAAAAGAAAAGTTCGGAGTAGGTATTAAAATCCATGGAGAAGAAATAAAAACTTTGAGGTTCGCCGATGGCATTGTAATTCTGTCAGAGACAACAAAGGACTTGGAAGAGCAGTTGAACGGAATGGACAGTGTCTTGATGGTTCAAATGGCTCTGAGCACTATGCGACTTAACTTCTAAGGTCATCAGTCGCCTAGAACTTAGAACTAATTAGACCTAACTAACCTAAGGACATCACATACATCCATGCCCGAGGCAGGATTCGAACCTGCGACTGTAGTGGTCGCTTGGCTGCAGACTGTAGCGCCTAAAACCGCACGGCCACTCTGGCCAACGACAGTGTCTTGAAAGGAGGGTATAAGATGTACATCAACAAAATCAAAACGAGGATAATACAATGTAGTCGAATTAAGTCGGGTGATGTTGAGGGAATTAGATTAGGAAATGAGACACTTAAAGTAGTAAAGGGGTTTTGCTATTTGGGGAGCAAAATAACTGATGATGGTCGAAGTAGAGAGGATATAAAATGTTGACTGGCAATGGCAAGGAAAGCGTTTCTGAAGAAGAAAAATTTGTTAACATCGAGTATTGATTTAAGTGTCAGGAAGTCGTTTCTCAAAGTATTTGTATGGAGTGTAGCCATGTATGGAAGTGAAACATGGACGATAAATAGTTTAGACAAGAAGAGAATAGAAGCTTTCGAAATGTGATGCTACAGAAGAATGCTAAAGATTAGATGGGTAGATCACATAACTAATGAGGAGGTACTGAATATAATTGGTGAGAAGAGGAGTTTGTGGCACAACTTGACTAGAAGAAGGGAATGGTTGGTAGGACATGTTCTGAGGCATAAAGGGATCACGAATTTAGTACTGGAGGGCAGCGTGGAAGGTAAGAATCGTAGAGGGAGACCAAGTGATGAATACACTAAGCAGATTCAGAAGGATGTAGGCTGCAGTAGGTACTGGGAGATGAAGAAGCTTGTACAGGATAGAGTAGTATGAAGAGCTGTATCAAACCAGTCTCAGGACTGAAGACCACAACAACAACAGGCTAGTATGGAGAGCTGTATCAAACCATTCTTCACACTCAAGACCTTAACGACAGTCAGTACTGTATGCATTCATAATATACATAGTGTCAAGCATAATGTTCTCCCTTTTTTTTTTTTTTTTTTTTATGGCGAATACTA
Source organism: Schistocerca americana (assembly GCF_021461395.2). NCBI lineage: Eukaryota > Metazoa > Arthropoda > Insecta > Orthoptera > Acrididae > Schistocerca > Schistocerca americana. The sequence goes on from NC_060123.1 coordinate 643,413,323, forward strand.
CTTCAGTTATGACTCTTGCAAATCTGCAGGTTGTAACTGTCTAGTATACAGTATTACTCATAATACTTAACCAACATGCACTAATATTTAGATTTGCTAACGTTCAAATATCGATTGTACACAAATGCAGAGTTTTACAGATAAATGACATTGATGGGTCGTAGACACATCTCTGCAATTTAAAATCATTTTTATTCGGCTATAGCGTTGGTGTTTCGGCTTAAAGTCAGGCGCCGGCATGCCAGTCGGGAACGAGAGACCAGAGAGGGCTGTGAAGAAGACGTCAGCCAGTTGCACGTTGACCGACCCCTCTCCAGGACGACAATGCAACGACAGCGGTCTCTATGTGAAGAGAAGAGAGAGCGGCGCCCGCCTTGCCACGGACGATCCGAAGAGAATCTTCGAGACTAGCGACCTGAATAGAAGCGTCGAAGCTCATTACTTCATTTGTATTAGAATTGTTATACTGAAGAAGCTTGTTTATTTCGGATGTCACCCTTTGCTCGCGGCACATCTATGTAACCCTCAAAGTTAAGTATTGTCATTTACCTTTCGTAATGAAGCTCATTAATATGATTTGTTTGAATTGTTTGTCTAGCGATCCGAGAAAGCAGGTTTCCTAGACACCCCATATTCGACAACTAGGCAGGATTTAACAGTTGGAGCAGGGGTACTTCCCTTGTGAGATCCAGTACTGCTGGACTAAATTGTAACGAAATCCTTCTTGGGTAGTAATAAATGACGCTGCCTATTCATAACAGCAGGAAATTTTTTGTATATTGTTGGGGTTCGCCTCGAATACTGAAGTAACCACGCTCGCATAATATTACATGTACTTGTGGTCTTCTGGGTGTCCACAACGTACTTTGCATTAGTGACACATTTAATTTCCTTCTCATCAGTGATTTCTGAAGGCCAGTTGTCGTGGTAACAGGACACTATCATCTGCTCGGACAAATAAATCAATTTCATTTGGTCTATTATGATTGTTGAAGACCTATGATTGTAACAAGAATATTCTTTGTTTTCTATACAATTTACTTCTTCCAGTCGACTTTTCTCTATCTATTTTCCGCATGACGCGTTTCGGGGAATATTTCCTACAGTTAAGTTCGTTTTTCTTGTTGCCTATGTCGGATTTTTGTAGGGTGATGTTTGCAATGTCTGACCCGCTCCATCATTCTGACTACGTAACTGTTGTGTAAACATGAACGTTTTTGTAATAGATTTTGGCGAATTTGGAAGTAACTTTATTTATGGGTTACTACACTACTGGCCATTACAATTGCTACACCACGAACATGACGTGCTACAGACGCGAAATTTAACCGACAGGAAGAAGATGCTGTGATATGCAAATGATTAGCTTTTCAGAACATTCACACAAGGTTGGCGCCGGTGGCGACACCTAAAACGTGCTGACACGAGGAAAGTTTCCAACCGATTTCTCATACACAAACAGCAGTTGACCGGTGTTGCCTGGTGAAACGTTGTTGTGATGCCTCGTGTAAGGAGGAGAAATGCGTACCATCACGTTTCCGACTTCGATAAAGGTCCGATTGTAGCCTATCGCGATTGCGGTTTATCGTATCGCGACACTGCTGCTCGCGTTAGTCGAGATCCAACGACTGTTAGCAGAATATGGAATCAGTGGGTTCAGGAGGGTAACACGGAACTAGCAGTCGAGATGACAGGCATCTTATCCGCATGGCTGTAACGGATCGTGCGGCCATGTCTCGATCCATGAGTCAACAGATGGGGATGATTGCAAGACAATAACCATCTGTACGAACAGTTCGACGACGTTTGCAGCAGCATGGACTATCAGCTCAAAGACCATTGCTGTGGCTACCCTTGACTTTGCATCACAGACAGGAGAGCCTGCGATGGTGTACTCAACGACGAACCTGGGTGCACGAATGGCAAAACGTCATTGTTTCGGTTGAATCCAGGTTCTGTTTACAGCATCATGATGGTCGCATCCGTGTTTGGCGACATCGCGGTGAACGCACATTGGAAGCGTGTTTCGTCATCGCCATACTGGCGTATCACCCGGCCATTGGTTACACGTCTCGGTCACCTCTCGTTCGTATTGACGGCACTTTGAACAGTGGACGTTACATTTCAGATGTGTTACGACCTGTGGCTCTACCCTTCATTCGATCCCTGCGAACACCCTACATTTCAGCAGGATAATGCACGACCGAGTGTTGCAGGTCCTGTACGGGCCTTTCTGGATACAGAAAATGTTAGACTGCTGCCCTGTCCAGCACATTCTCCAGATCTCTCACCAATTGAAAACGTCTGGTCAGTGGTGGCCGAGCAACTGGCTCGTCACAATACGCCAGTCACTACTCTTGATGACCTGGGGTATCTTGTTGAACCTGCATGGGCAGCTGTACACGCCATCCAAGCTCTGTTTGACTCAATGCTTCGGCGTTTCACGGCCGTTATTACGGCCAGAGGTGGTTGTTCTGGGTACTGATTTCTCAGGATCTATGAACCCAAATTGCGTGGAAATGTAATCCCATGTCAGTTCTAGTATAATATATTTGTCCAATGAATAGCCGTTTATCGTCTGCATTTCTTCTCGGTGTAGCAATTTTAATGGCCAGTAGTGTAGTTGTCCTCTTTTGTAGAAACTTGCACATACTGTATATGGTTTACCCAGTGAGTATAAAAAGCGTGGGGCCTCCTCGAAGTCCAACTAAAATGGAAGGGTGGTTCTTCTTCGAACATCCACTATTCCGATATGCAGTAGTTCAACTCGACACGAGTACTGAAAAATGTGTTATATGCTTATGTACGTTAAACCTACAACAATGTTCTATTTGACCATGTCAGTGCTTCATACAGCAAAATAGGATGGTTGCAGCTGAGCAAATTACGTGACTAACCTACGTTACGTCTATGACATTTTTAATTCATCTTCCATCCCTTCTCTTACGTCCATTTCTGCTACTGCCCTTAGATTTATGTAGCTGCCTGTAATCTGTCTTTGCTGCTCTACTTTCAGGAACTAAAACAAATTGTTTGTTTTTCGTATTGCAGCCACTGCTGTTTGCTCTATATGTGTTATTATTATTTGTATGTTGTTATTTTCCACATTAAATGTAAGACTTTTTATAACAGATGTGTCATAATTATCGTAACGTAAAATATAAAGAACTAGCGACCAGCTCTGGATCCACATTGGTTGCCTTAAGTATCCACGCCGAGTGACAAAAGTCACAACTTAGCGATATGCACATATACAAATGGCGGCACTACTCCATACACTAGCTATAAAAGAGCTGTTATTCGTATTGAGGTGATTCATGTGTAAAGGTTTCCGACGTGATTATGGCCGCACAATGGGAATTAAGAGACATGATGTCAGGAAGAACACGGCTGATAGGTGGTAAAATTGTTGATTATTAGAAAAAAGCCGGTTTTGCAACTTAAAGCCGCATCATTAGGTGCAAAAAAAGCAGCAACATTAGGTCCAATAACGTTAAAAGATCATAGACATACCCATCACTCCTTGTCAATATTTGGTATTCAGAGAATATCGTCAATACTTTGGCGAGCGAAAGGTAAAGTAGAAGTGCTCCAGTCCTTAAAATTTGGCCGCATCAGTGTGATAGGAGGGCAGATCGGTGCAGGGCAGGGCAAAAGCGGCCCGCACGAACGACAAAGAGAGTTGTCGGTATTCCCTGAGTATTTTTGATGAGGAGAGATAGGTATGGGTTGGGTTGTTTAGGGGGAAGAGACCAAACAGCGAGGTCATCGGTCTCATTGGATTAGGGAAGGACGGGGAAGGAAGTCGGCCGTGCCCTTTGAAAGGAACCATCCCAGCATTTGCCTGTTGCGATTTAGGAAAATCACGGAAAACCTAAATCAGGATGGCCGGACGCGGGATTGAACCGTCGTCCTTCCGAATGCGAGTCCAGTGTGCTAACCACTGCGCCACCTCGCTCGGTAGATAGGTATGCCTGTGATCATTTAACGTTGCTGCACCTGAAATGCGGCTTTAAGTCGCGAAACCGGTTGTGTTTCAATAAACATCAATTTTACCAGCCGTCAGCGGAGTTCTTCCTAACATCATGCCTACGGCTGCCCAGAATATAAAATAGTTTCGAATTAACAAACTTTGAAAGCAGAATGGTACTTGGAGCTAGATGCATGACACACCCATTCCGGAAATCGATAGGGAATTCAGTATTCGGAGATCCATAGTGTCAAGAGTGTACCGAGAATACCGAATTTCGGGCATTACCTCTCTCCACGATCGAAGCAGTACCCGACGACATTCACCCAACGAACGAGAGCAGCGGCGTTTCCATACAGTTGTCAGTGCTGACAGACAAGCAACACTGCGTGAAATACCCGCAGAAGTCACTGTGGGACGTTCGACGAATGTATTCGTTAGGACAGTGTGGGCAAATACGGCGTTCATGGGCTATGGTGGCAAACGACCGACGCGAGTGTCTTTGCTAACAGCACAGCACCGCCTGCAGCATCTCTCCTCGGTTCGTGACCACACCGGTTGGACCCTAGACTGGAAAACCGTCGCCTGGTCAGATGAGCCCCGATTTCAGTTGTTAAGAGCTGATGGCAGGGTTCGAGTGTGGCGCGGACCCGACGAAGCCACGGACCCAGGTCACCAAGGCACTATGCAAGCTGGTGGTGGCTCCATAATACTGTGGGCCGTGTTTGTGTGGAATTGACTGGGCCCTCTGATATAACTGAACTGATGATTGACTGGAAATGGCTACTTGGAGACCATCTGCAGCCATTCGTGGACTTCATTTCCCAAACAACGACGGAATTTTTGTGGGTGACAACATGCCATGTCACTGGGCCACAATTGTTCGCGATCGGTTTAAAGAACACTCTGGACCATTCTAGTGTGTGATTTGGCCACCCGACGAACATTCATGGGACATAATCGAGAGGTCAGTTCGTGCACAAAATTCTGCACCGGCAACACTTTCGCATTTTGGCGGCTACAGAGGCAGCATTTCTGCAGGGGACTTCCAACGACATGTTGAGTCCATGACACAACAAACAACCAGCACGAGGATCTTTGTGAATTGTGTCTCCTGGTCAGCGAAACGTTGTATTTTGTTCGTGGCCGGCCGGTGTGGCCGTGCGGTTCTAGGCGCTTCAGTCCGGAACCGCGTGACCGCTACGGTCGCAGTTTCGAATCCTGCCTCGGGCATGGGTTTGTGTGATGTCCTTAGGTTGGTTAGGTTTAAGTAGTTCTAAGTTCTAGGGGACTGATGACCACAGATGTTAAGTCCCATAGTCCTCAGAGCCGTTTTTGATTTTGTTCGTTTCGTAAACAGTGAACAGGTGAAACATCTGCTATAAACAATCATTGGCATATAAACGATAAGGCGCACATGCGAGCAAATGGATGTAATTCAGCGATCCAGATCTACAGGGTGGTCCATTGATAGTGACCGGGCCAAATATCTCACGAAATAAGCATCAAACGAAAAAACTACAAAGGACGAAACTTGTCTCGATTGAAGGGGGAAACCAGATGGTGCTATGGTTGGCCCGCTAGATAGCGCTGCAACAGGTCTAACGGATATCAACTCCGTTTTTTTAAATAGGAACCTCCATTTTTTATTACATATTCGTGTAGTACGTAAAGAAATATGAATGTTTCAGTTGGACCACTTTTTTCGCTTTGTGATAGATGGCGCTGTATATGTTCGTGGTGTCACGTAACATTCCGCTAGTGTGGACGGTATTTGCTTCGTGATACATTACCCGTATTAAAATGGACCGTTTACCAATTGCAGAAAAGGTCGATATCGTGTTGATGTACGGCTGTTGCGATCAAAATGCCCAACGGGCGTGTACTATGTACGCTGCTCGGTATCCTGGACGACATCATCCGAGTGTCCGGACCGTTCACCGGATAGTTACGTTATTTAAGGAAACAGTAAGTGTTCAACCACATGTGAAACGTCAACCACGATGTGCAACAGCTTATGATGCCCAAGTAGGTGATTTAGCTGCTGTCGCGGCTAATCCGCACATCAGTAGCAGACAAATTGCGCGAGAATCGGGAATCTCAAAAATGCCGGTGTTGAGAATGCTGCATCAACATCGATTGCAACCGTACCATATTTCTATGCAACAATAATTGCATGGCGACGACTTTGAACGTTGTGTACAGTTCTGCCGCTGGGCACAAGAGAAATTACGGGACAATGGCAGATTTTTTGCACGCGTTCTATTTAGCGACGAAGCGTCATTCACCAACAGCGGTAACAGAAACCGGCATAATATCTACTATTGGGCAACGGAAAATCCACGATGGCTGCGAGAAGTGGAACATCAGCGACCTCGGCGGGTGCGGCATAATGGGAGGAAGGATATTTGGCCCCCATTTCATCGATGGCAATCTAAATGGTGCAATGTATGCTGATTTCCTACGTAATGTTCTACCGATGTTACTACAAAATGTTTCACTGCATTACAGAATGGCAATGTACTTCCAACACGATGGATGTCCGGCACATGGCTCGCTTGCGGTTGAAGCGGTATTGAATAACATATCTCATGACAGGTGGATTGGTCGTCGTTCACCGGATCTGACGTCCCCAAATTTCTTTCTGTGGGGAAAGTTGAAGGGTATTTGCTATTGTGATCCACCGACAACGCCGGACAACATGCGTCAGCGCATTGTGAATGCATGTGCGAACATTACGGAAGGCGAACTACTCGCTGTTGAGAGGAATGTCGTTACACGTATTGCCAAATACATTGAGATTGACGGACAGCATTTTGAGCAATTATTGCATTAATGTGGTATTTACAGGTCATCACGCTGTAACAGCATGCGTTCTCAGAAATGATAAGTTCACAAACGTACATGTATCACATTGGAACAACCGAAATAAAATGTTCAAATGTACCTATGTTCTGTATTTTAATTTAAAAAACCTACCTGTTACCAACTGTTCGTCTAAAATTGTGAACCATATGTTTGTAACTATTACATCGCCATCTATCACAAAGCAAAAAAAGTAGTCCAACTAAAACATTCATATTTCTTTACGTACTACACGAATATGTAATAAAAATGGGGGTTCCTATTTTAAAAAACGCAGTTGATATCCGTTTGGCCTATGGCAGCGCCATCTAGCGGGACAACCATAGCGCCATCTGGTTTCCCCCTTCAAGCTAGAAAAGTTTCGTTCTTTGTAGTTTTTTCGTTTGACGCTTATTTCGTGAGATATTTTGCCCGGTCACGATCAATGGACCACCCTGTATATGGAATTACTCTTAAAACAATTCCTCTTGTTCACTTGTACATGCATTCTCGACAAAATTAGAGGTGAGCCACAGTGTATCTTCCAATCAAAGAAAAAACTTGACGTAATCGAGTATATTAAGACTGGCAACAGAAAAGTAACATTTCTTTTGCTTTTTCATCAGGTTTATTCTTATGATGAACGGAATATAGGAAAGATCATTTTATTTTTCCTGCGAAAAACAGATTTTCGCTATTACATTTACAAGGTAGCCATGATCAGTTTCGTTGACCTAAGAAAAACTGGAACCAAATCTTACCACATAACTTCATGTGCTCCACAGCTATTAAATGAGGAGGATACAAGTTCCAGTGTTATACCTATGAAAACTGTGTCGTCGTAACTGCCGTCTGCTTCATGTCTGCTGTGCTGCGAGCTTCCTTAATTTAAGTATTAACTATATTTTTCTTACTTGTCACTTCTCCTTCCGTTTTTGTTTTTTTTTTTCTTTTAGGAAGCTTTAATTGTCGAGTGCTAGTAATAGTGTTCCATAGATTTCGTGTTTGTTTTGAATACAGTCAGAGAGAGTCCCTTTAGTCAACCATAGTGCCAGTAGTGCTAGTGTTTGTTTTCAATACAGTCCATAGACAGGTAGTGCTATTTTCATTGCTTTCTACAAGAAGTGGCTAGCAATCACAGTTTAGTCAATAATCAGCCGCCTTTAGTGAATTAGCAGTCTAGTTAAAAGTTGATTAACTCTCTTCAGTAAATTGATTTCTTAGGATGGATAGGATGTGTGACTGCTGTGCACGGACGCAGGAGGAGCTGGCCACTGTTCGCGAACAGCTGAACGTGTTGATGGCCGCGGTCAGCCGTCTTCAGGCTGCTGCCTCGGAGTGTAGCGGCAGTGGGAAGTCTGGTGTGTCGCATGGTACACCCCAGGTGTTACATGCTTCACCCACTGCTCCTGTTGTCGAGACATCTTCGCGGGTACCGGGCGCGGTTGGGCCACCCTCTCCCCAAGGCGAGTGGCGGGTTCAGCGGCGTTCGCGGCGCACGAGGCGGAGGGTCAATGTGGACGCTAGCCGTGTGGCATCGCCCGCTCTGCCTGTGAGTGGACATGTGGCTGCTCCTTCAGCAAGGTCCGAGCAGGCACACGGGGGAAGGAGTTTATTAGTTATTGGGAGCTCCAACATTAGGCGGGTGATGGAGCCCCTTAGGGAAATAGCGGAAAGGTCGGGGAAGAAGGCCAGTGTTCACTCTGTCTGCTTGCCAGGGGGTCTCATCCGAGATGTGGAGGAGGCCCTGCCGGCGGCGATAGCACTGGGTGCACCCGACTGCAAATTGTTGCTCATGTCAGCACCAATGACTCCTGCCGTCTGGGTTCTGAGGTCATCCTCAGTTCGTAAAGGCGGTTGGCGGAATTGGTGAAGGCAGAAAGCCTCGATCGCGGGGTGAAATCTGAGCTAACTATTTGTAGTATCGTTCCCAGAACCGATCGCGGTCCTCTGGTTTGGAGCCGAGTAGAAGGCTTAAACCAGAGGCTCAGACGATTCTGCGGAGATCTGGGGTGAAAATTTCTCGACCTCCGCTATCGGGTGGAGAAATGTAGGGCCCCCCTGAATAGGTCAGGCGTGCACTACACACCGGAAGCGGCTACAAGGGTAGCAGAGTACGTGTGGAGTGCACATGGGGGTTTTTTAGGCTAGAGAATTCCCTCCCTAGGCTCGACAAGACGCCTCCTGAGACGCGGCAAGGTAGGAGTAGGCAAAATGCGACAGGGAATAACAATATTAATGTGCTAATAGTAAACTGCAGAAGCATCTATAGAAAGGTCCCACAACTGCTCTCATTAATAAACGGTCACAATGCCCATATAGTACTAGGGACAGAAAGTTGGCTGAAACCAGACGTAAACAGTAATGAAATCCTAAACTCAGATCGGAATGTATACCGCAGAGACAGGCTGGACAGTGAAGGGGGAGGCGTGTTTATAGCGATAAGAAGTGCAATAGTATCGAAGGAAATTGACGGAGATCCGAAATATGAAATAATTTGGGTGAAGGTCACGGTTAAAGCAGGGTCAGACAGGGTAATTGGATGTCTCTATAGGCCCCCTGGCTCAGCAGCTGTTGTGCCTGAGCACCTGAAGGACAATTTAGAAAATATTTCGAGTAGATTTCCCACCATGTTATAGTTTTGGGTGTAGATTTTAATTTGCCGGATATAGACTGGGAGAATCAAACGTTCATAACGGGTGGCAGGGACAAAGAATCAAGAGAATTTTTTTTAAGTGCTTTATCTGAAAATTATCTTGAGCAGTTAAACAGAGAAACGACTCGTGGCGATAATATATTAGACCTCCTGGTGACAAACAGACCCGAACTATTTGAAACAGCTAACGCAGAACAGGGAATCAGCGATCATACAGCGGTTACTGCATCGATGATTTCAGCCGTAAATAGAGATATTAAGAAAGGCAGGAAGATTTTTCTGTTTAGCAAAAGTGACAAAAATCAGATTGCAGAGTACCTGATGGCTCAACACAAAGGTTTTGTCTCAAGTACAGATAGTGTTGAGGATCAGTGGACAACGTTCAAAACCATCGTACAATATGCGTTAGATGAGTATGTGCCAAGCAAGATCGTAAGAGATGGAAAAGAGCCACCTTGGTACAACAACCGAGTTACAAAACTGCTGCGGAAGCAAAGGGAACTTCACAGCAAACATAGACATAGCCAAAGCCTTGCAGACAAACAAAATTTACGCGAAGAGAAATGTAGTGTGAGGAGGGCTATGCGAGAGGCGTTCAATGAATTCGAAAGTAAAGTTCTATGTACTGACTTGGCAGAAAATCCTAAAAAAGTTTGGTCTTATGTCAGAGCGGTAGGTGGATCAAAACAAAATGTCCAGACACTCTGTGACCAAAATGGTAATGAAACAGAGGATGACAGACTAAAGGCCGAAATACTAAATGTCTTTTTCCAAAGCTGTTTCACAGAGGAAGACTGCACTGTAGTTCCTTCTCTAGATTGTCGCACAGATGACAAAATGCTAGATTTCGAAATAGACGACATAGGGATAGAGAAACAATTAAAATCGCTCAAAAGAGGAAGGGCCGCTGGACCTGATGGGATACCAGTTCGATTTTACACAGAGTACGCGAAGGAACTCTGCCCCCTTCTTGCAGCGGTGTACCGTAGGTCTCAGGAAGAGCGTAGCGTTCCAAAGGATTGGAAAAGGGCACAGGTCATCTCCGTTTTCAAGAAGGGACGTCGAACAGATGTGCAGAACTATAGACCTATATCTCTAACGTCAATCAGTTGCAGAATTTTGGAACACGTATTATGTTCGAGTATAATGACTTTTCCAGAGACTAGAAATCTACTCTGTAGGAATCAGTATGGGTTTCGAAAAAGACGGTCGTGTGGAACACAGCTCGCGCTATTCGTCCACGAGACTCAGAGGGCCAAAGACACGGGTTCACAGGTAGATACCGTGTTTCTTTACTTCCGCAAGGCGTTCGATACATTTCCCCACAGTCGTTTAATGAACAAAGTAAGAGCATATGGACTATCAGACCAATTGTGTGATTGGATTCAAGAGTTCCTAAATAACAGAACGCAGCATGTCATTCTCAATGGAGAGAAGTCTTCCGAAGCAAGAGTGATTTCAGGTGTGCCGCAGGGGAGTGTCTTAGGACCGTTGCTATTCACAATATACACTGCTGGAAATGGAAAAAAGAACACATTGACACCGGTGTGTCAGACCCACCATACTTGCTCCGGACACTGCGAGAGGGCTGTACAAGCAATGATCACACGCACGGCACAGCGGACACACCAGGAACCGCGGTGTTGGCCGTCGAATGGCGCTAGCTGCGCAGCATTTGTGCACCGCCGCCATCAGTGTCAGCCAGTTTGCCGTGGCATACGGAGCTCCATCGCAGTCTTTAACACTGGTAGCATGCCGCGACAGCGTGGACGTGAACCGTATGTGCAGTCGACGGACTTTGAGCGAGGGCGTATAGTGGGCATGCGGGAGGCCGGGTGGACGTACCGCCGAATTGCTCAACACGTGGGGCGTGAGGTCTCCACACTACATCGATGTTGTCGCCAGTGGTCGGCGGAAGGTGCACGTGCCCGTCGACCTGGGACCGGACCGCAGCGACGCACGGATGCACGCCAAGACCGTAGGATCCTACGCAGTGCCGTAGGGGGCCGCACCGCCACTTCCCAGCAAATTAGGGACACTGTTGCTCCTGGGGTATCGGCGAGGACCATTCGCAACCGTCTCCATGAAGCTGGGCTACGGTCCCGCACACCGTTCGGCCGTCTTCCGCTCACGCCCCAACATCGTGCAGCCCGCCTCCAGTGGTGTCGCGACAGGCGTGAATGGAGGGACGAATGGAGACGTGTCGTCTTCAGCGATGAGAGTCGCTTCTGCCTTGGTGCCAATGATGGTCGTATGCGTGTTTGGCGCCGTGCAGGTGAGCGCCACAATCAGGACTGCATACGACCGAGGCACACAGGGCCAACACCCGGCATCATGGTGTGGGGAGCGATCTCCTACACTGGCCGTACACCACTGGTGATCGTCGAGGGGACACTGAATAGTGCACGGTACATCCAAACCGTCATCGAACCCATCGTTCTACCATTCCTAGACCGACAAGGGAACTTGCTGTTCCAACAGGACAATGCACGTCCGCATGTATCCCGTGCCACCCAACGTGCTCTAGAAGGTGTAAGTCAACTACCCTGGCCAGCAAGATCTCCGGATCTGTCCCCCATTGAGCATGTTTGGGACTGGATGAAGCGTCGTCTCACGCGGTCTGCACGTCCAGCACGAACGCTGGTCCAACTGAGGCGCCAGGTGGAAATGGCATGGCAAGCCGTTCCACAGGACTACATCCAGCATCTCTACGATCGTCTCCATGGGAGAATAGCAGCCTGCATTGCTGCGAAAGGTGGATATACACTGTACTAGTGCCGACATTGTGCATGCTCTGTTGCCTGTGTCTATGTGCCTGTGGTTCTGTCAGTGTGATCATGTGATGTATCTGACCCCAGGAATGTGTCAATAAAGTTTCCCCTTCCTGGGACAATGAATTCACGGTGTTCTTATTTCAATTTCCAGGAGTGTATATAAATGACCTTGTGGATGACATCGGAAGTTTACTTTTCGCGGATGATGCTGTGGTATATCGAGAAGTTGTAACAATTGAATATTGTACTGAAATGCAGGAGGATCTGCAGCGAGCTGACGCATGGTGCAGGGAATGGCAATTGAATCTCAATGTAGTCAAGTGTAATGTGCTGCGAATACATAGAAAGATAGATCCCTTATCATTTAGCTACAAAATAGCAGGTCAGCAACTGGAAGCAGTTAATTTCATAAATTATCTGGGAGTACGCATTAGGAGTGATTTAAAATGGAATGATCATATAAAGTTAATCGTCGGTAAAGCAGATGCTAGACTGAGATTCATTGGAAGAATCCTAAGGAAATGCAATCCGAAAACAAAGGACGTAGGTTACAGTACGTTTGTTCGCCCACTGCTTGAATACTGCTCAGCAGTGTGGGATCCGTACCAGATAGGATTGATAGAAGAGATAGAGAAGATCCAACGGAGAGCAGCGCGCTTCGTTACAGGATCATTCAGTAATCACGAAAGCATTACGGAGATGATAGATAAAGTCCAGTGGAAGACTGCAGGAGAGACGCTCAGTAGCTCGGTACGGGCATTTGTTGAAGTTTCGAGAACATACCTTCACCGAAGAGTCAAGCAGTATATTGCTCCCTCCTACGTATATCTCGCGAAGAGACCATGAGGATAAAATCAGAGAGATTAGAGCCCACACAGAAGCATACCGACAATCCTTCTTCCCACGAACAATACGAGACTGGAATAGAAGGGAGAACCGATAGAGGTACTCAAGGTACCCTCCGCCATACACCGTCAGGTGGCTTGCGGAGTATGGATGTAGATGTAGATGCAGATGTAGAAAGATTACAATTTGCAAAAAAGAAAAACTGTAAAATACTTTTAACATTACAGATTGAGTGTAATGTGCGTGATCTGATTCATTGTAGGATTCCCATCTCCTTGTATTATAGATGGCTATGAAGCTTTTTCTCCCAAACAAATGAAGCAATTAGTTTATTCCGTATCCGTGTTCCTTTTTAGCCTGGTTTTCATGTTACTGCCTTGTTTTTAACAACTGTCGCCAATCAATTTGTGTGCCAAAACTAGCATTACTTTCCGAGTTGTCTCTTCTTTCCTTCTTTTTGCTTCCAGTAATAGAAACTTTTCTAATAATTTAGGATGCATTTCTAAAGCTGTGGTTAGAAACACCTTCGTACTTTCTGCACATACCAAGCTGATGAAGAGATCTTTAATCAACAAGTTACATGTATTCACCTACAAAAAAGAAAGCGAAAAGGAGTGTTTCCGGCAACAAAACAACGAAATCAGATGCCCGAGCTTGCTCAACAAAGGTTGCTGACAATGCAGACGGAGCAGATCGCTAGCAGCCTTTATTTCTGTGTTAGAAGCAAAAGATATAAGAAAAATTAATCATTCATGCAGTCTGAAGCAAAAGCTTCGCTTCCTCCTTTTGCTCGCAAGTAAATGCTCTGACTTCTGCCATTATCTTCTGGATTTGTGCTTCAGTTTTATTCACATGGTCCATTGTCTCAGCTGTTTGCGTACTGTGAAGCGGGAGGTTTGATCCGATCTTCAGTCTTATTTTACATCCAAACTGCACGTATCAGACATGGGTCCTTATCAAATGTTTTCCTACTAAGTTCTCCGTGCGACCTGTAGAATCTTGTAATAAGAATTGTGAATAACGCTGTATAGATAACTGAATATGGTTAAGTTCCAGAAATTCTTTGAAGCATCAGATAAAAATAGCAGCTGTGTCGTATAACAGTAAGAGTAATTTTTTTTCCACCCTTGCTGCTTTTTTTCCATGTTCGTCGAACTTGACCCTTAAATCCATTAGATTTCTGTTCTGGGGACAAGCCTTGTTCTCGGAAATAAATAAAGCTGTTCTCAAAAGACAGGTACCATTGTCTTCTTTGTGTACATCTCTGTTTTATGTGTCACATGACTCTCTTGAAAATTTCGACTTACTTCAAAGATGACGGCTTCCAAAATGGCCACCAAGTTGGTAACATCCTTTCCCATCTCATATTACTTGACTTAAAATTTTTGTTTGTCGCCAAGCATTTGTTTTAAAAGGGTGGTAATGCGCTTATGGGCCACCCAGTAGTGTAGTTCCTCACAAAAGCAGAAAGAGTCCTTTCAGAGCATCGTAGTTTTGGCGAGACTTCGATGACTGGGTGCTTCGCTAGAACAGGTGACGAGGAGTCTGGGTGGTCTGTCTGACACGTGAGTAAACAGTGGCGGAGCGAGGTGAGACGCGTGTGCGCGCAAGTACTTCTCGGGTCAGTGTCAAGAGCAAACGCGCCGCCGCTGACGGTTCATGGAATTCCGTGTTGACCGGCTTCAGGGCCAGCGGTCTCCGACTTAGCACTTCCTCACAATGCCCAAACGTTAAGTCTGTGGAAATCGGTATGCATGTGACAGCGTGTGTACCTATGTTCCAAAACGCCGTGCATAAAAACGGGGTTTCCAGTGCTCATACCTCGGCTTCTATTGGTGATAACAAGGTACGGTCAAGTGGTTTGGGTAGCCCTTGGGCTATGGACCACTTGTATACCCAACAAAAGGGTCGTCTTAGTGTCGCTATCCTACAATACAGGATCAAAGTTGACTATTACACATCTCATCCTTCTTAGGCAGATGGAGCAAATTGGCTGGTTCTTTTTTGAGTTTGATGTGATCTACGGTGAGCTTGATGTGACTTATGGAGGCAACATTAGTTCGTGGGCGGTTTCTCGGGAAACCCCACAGAGAGAGTTTTCTTACTACACTGGGTGCTTCAAAAAGGACTTTACAAATTTGAAAATTCATATAAATTAATTCTAGTACCTACAGTGGTCATTTTACTGTCAATTTGTAGGGAAATACATCAAGTTTTTTCTCGCGTAGTTCGTTAGTGCCGAATCGCACCGTAAGGAGCGCTAGCAGCAGTTACGTTAACGATGGCTGCCTACACTGGACCCGAGCATGCTAGCTGTGTGTTTTGGTTTGAAGAATCGAAATCAGCGACAACACTTCAGCGTAATTTCCGTACCAAGTAGTCTAAATAGCCTCCTAGTAGGCCTAAAATTTATAAGTGGCATGAATGTTTTGTAGAAACAGAGTGCTCAGTAAAAAAAATGTCGTGTGACTAGGGCCTCCCGTCGGGTAGACTGTTCGCCGGCAAGTCATTCGATTTGACGCCACTTCGGCGACTTGCGCGTCGATGGGGATGAAATGACGCTGATTATGACAACACAACACCCAGTCCCTGAACGGAGAAAATCGCCGACCCAGCTGGGAATCGAACCTGGGCCTTTAGGATTGACATTCTGCGCACTGACAACTCAGCTACCGGGGACGGACAGGATTAGTGATGACAAGATTGTTTGTTAGAACGAGGACGGAGAGGAAACGGTGACATCACACAAATTATATGGAAGAACATGACGATTCCAAATTCATATAAAAATTTCATACTACTGCATTCGATCTCATGCTTGAGAAACTGGAGCGTATGAAACGTTTCCCTAACATAAAATTATTTGAGTATTGTAGGCCTAATAGGCATTTGATATTGGTACTTCATGAATTAAATTCTGTAGTGTTATTTAAGTATATGAGGTACTTAACAATGACCATTGTGCCAAAATAGCCTCGTTCATTTGGCGTGCATTACAATATTAGAAAGACCTATTTCGTTTTATCTAGGAGACAGTGATAAAAACATAATCAAATCCAGGAACCACACTAGTCTAGGGAACTATTCGTATTAACAGCTTTTTCTGTATTGGACAACGTCCGACCCTGATAGCTGAGTGGTCAGCGCGACGGAACATGTCTAACGGCCGGGGTTCGATTCCCGGCTGGGTCGGAGATTTTCTCCGCTCAGGGACTGGATGTTGTGTTGTCCTTATCATCATCATTTCAGCACCATCGACACGCAAGTCGCCGAATTGGCGTTAACTCGAAAGGCTTGCACCAGGCGAACTGTCTACCTGACGGGAGGCCCTAGCCACACGGCATTTCCATTTCCAGTATTAGACAACGACATTTTGATTTTTCACGTAGCAAAACGTTTGACGAACTTTGATGAGGTAATACCAAGGTTGACTTAAAAGTAATGTCTCCACCTTCGTAACTCTTCAACAGTTGGTAGCACTGGTATGCGGCAGGTACTGGTTTGTTCCGTAGCCTCTTCTCTACAGCTCCAGTTGGCGGGAAGCCTTAGCATTGAACGCTTGTGTTGTTACAGTGTAAAGTATGGGACCCTGAGCAGACCGTCGGTCAGTGCGACTTAAGCAACGTGCAGTCACTGAATTCTTGACAGCAGAAGGAGATTCATCAGAGAATGAAAGCAGTTTATGGTGATTGTGTTGATGTGAGTACTGTGCGACTTTGGGCGAGTAAGTTTAAAGATACTGAGTTGGGAACATCTGACCTGCGTGACAAACAAAGGGTTGGGCGTCCTGTGACAGCAACCACCGAGTTTCACAAGCAAAATGTTGTCAGATCGATTCAGGACGATCGCCGTATCACTCAGAGAGAAACTGCAAGCACAATCGGCATTTCACAAGAAAATGTGGGTCACGTTACTACTTTGCTTGGCTATCGGAAGATCTGTGCACGATGGGTACCCCGGATGCTAACTCCTGAAATGAAAGCGCACAGACTTGAAATTTGCCAGGAACTCCTCTCGCGTTACGAGAATGAAGGTGACACCTTTCTCAATTCAATTGTGACAGGAGACGAAACGTGGGTACACCATTACGACCTGGAGACGAAACGTCAGTCTATGGAATATCGACACAAAGACTCTCCCCAGAAAAATAAATTCAAGACGCAGCCCTCAGCTGGAAAAATCATGGCCACAGTGTTCTAAGACGCAGATAGTGTTATCCATGTTGATTACCTTGATTGTGAAACGACAATAAATTCAGAGCGTTACCTCACAACGCTGCGAACTGTGAAACGATGGCTAACAAGGGTCCGAAAGGAAAAGGGAAATGTTTACCTGCAGCATGACAATGCCAAACCCCACACTTCACGTGCCGCCACAGCAGAACTTCAGAGATTGAATCTCACCACCGTATGGCATCCTCCATACAGTCCAGGTTTACCACCGTCTGACTTCCATCTGTTCCCAATAATGAAAGGCGATCTGCGGTGACATCATCACGCTTCTGATGAAGACGTTGAGAGAACTGCGAGACTGTGGTTGCGGAAACAGAGTGTCGACTTTCTCCGTGAGGCTTCAGAAAACTTGTTCATCGTTGGCAGGAATGTATCCAGTTGGCTGGTGATTATGAGGAAAAGTGAATATTGGTAATTAAAGGTCAGATTCTAAGGATTATTTCTGCTTTTGATTTATTAAAATATTCCCATCCAAACATAATTAACGAAGGTGGAGGCATTTTTTTTCATTCAACCATCGCAGATTCTTTGGCAGCAAGGAAAGCACTCCATGTAAATCTATAGCAAGATTAGAGAGAGGGACTGAAGAAATGTGTACTGTCTTGCTTGTCTCTTGTCTTTACTTGTTTTATGTATCCAATATATAATTTTATATCGCGCGAAACAGAAAGCTTCACCGTAGCTAATAGGAATAAAGAATGGAAATTTTCTGAAGAGTTCTTATTCTTTTTTTTAAGCGGGGGGCAGGATGTTAAAATGACCGACTGGGAGCGGGAAAGGCACCGCAGGACATTTTAATTTCCACTGTCCTGGATATAGGTTACATGGCTTTCATTATAAAATATACACGATTGAATTCCACAGAGCGAAATATAGTGAAGTGCGGTAGAAGAATGTTGTGTGAAGAGGCGTAGCACTGCACTTTGACACAGCTAAGACCAAATAACATGTCTTACATTTTCTCGAACACATATGTTTTATATATCAAACTCTTCAGGAAGATGTACGGTACAAAATGAACATATTTTTGTATAAAATTAGCATATTTTTGAAAACTCGATTTTTTTTAATTTTTTTACATTCTAATCTCAAATGTACCGAAGCGGCGGGGCGGGGGGGAGGGAGAAGAGGTGTCCCAATCAAATTTTTGCACTGGTTCGGAAATATTGTAGATCCGGGGCTGACTCCTACACATGTAAAACGGAATAGCATGTCTTACATTTTCTCGAACACATATGTTTTATATATCAAATTCTTCAGGAAGATGTACGGTACAAAATGAACATATTTTTGTACAAAATTAGCAGGTACCGGTGGACGAATTATATGGAGAATATCCTCTAATTTTTTACTTTCCTCTCATTGTTACGTGGATTTGCTTTCAGTCTTTCATGCAGATATTTTCAACACACAAAAAGTATCGCTGCGTTTCTACGTGTCAATAAATACGTGAGACGCAGCACGAGTGCTATGTATCTCTTGTCGCTTGTGATCCGAATCTAGTTGGATATGTTTTTGATGCTGAGGTGGTGTACGGGAATGATCACTTGTGTCACTCTGCATGCAGCATGGACCGATTTCGACGTTCAATTTTGTCAAATATGTCTCTACATACAGTGAAGCGCCAAAGCAGATGTTACATGTTCAAAAATGGTTCAAATGGCTCTGAGAACTATGGGACTTAACTTCTGAGGTCATCAGTCCCCTAGAACTTAGGACTACTTAAACCTAACTAACCTAAGGACATCACACACATCCATGCCCGAGACAGGATTCGAATCTGCGACCGTACGGTCGCGCGGTTCCAGACTGAAGCCCCTAGAACCGCTCGACCACAACGGCCGGCTAGATGGTACATGCATGCGCATTCAAATACAGAGAGACGTAAATAAGCAGAATACGGCGTTGCGGTTGGCTACGGCTATGTGACAACAAGTGTCTGCCGCAGTTGTTAGATCGGTTACTGCTACTACAATGGCAGGTTGTCAAGGTTAAGTCAGCTTGAACGTGGTGTTACCCGATCTTTCCCTCTCTCTCTCTCTCTCTCTCTCTCTCTTTTATGTTACTGTCTTTGAGGCAACATACATCTATATCTGATGTGTTCTGTAAAGTATTAATTCAAATGGTACTTGAGATTCCCTGCATATTCATTATTCTGTGGCTCTGATGAAGTGATCTGTCTTGGAGATTAGGAAAGATTCATTCTCCTAATCTCGTGCAGAATTACAGTTAATATTAAGATAAAAGTTGGGCTATGTGTCAGTTAACTAAAAATACATGTAATTTGTTGTTCCTTATGGCTTTTTTTTTCTTTGTAATTCAGGCAGTATTGCTATCCCGAACAACAGAACTGAAAACTGTAGATCGACTCACTCTAAATTTGAACTTAATCTTGAGAGCTATCAGTCTTTTTAGCAAGTTTACTTTTCTTTTAGTTACTGAACTAGATATCACGGTTGATATATTAGTTCGCAAAGAAAACAAATTTCTGACCTGAATTACTGGCGTACTGCGTGTCTGAACCTTATTTTTCAAAGTGGACACGTGATGTAAACAGACTTCATGTAGTAACTTAACAACGCAAACATAGATGAATACAAAAGAATACGTTAAACACAGGCACGGTCGTCTACAGATAAGGGGGCTTACTCTTTGCTTGTCTGCTGTCATCCTTTTCTGCGGCATCTGCAAGGAATGTCCTTGAGTAGTCTGTAATAGAACACAGATCCTCATATTTTCGTTCCATTGTTGATATGTCTTGGTGTAACCGTTTATGTTCATCATACATTAAACCGCTGTTTTCCTTACAACACTCTAAATGCGAGTGGAATATGTGCATTTTGGGTGACATGATGCAGCCTAAGCTATGATACTCATCTGACAAGTTGTTCACGACTCCATCGTAATTTGCAGCTCTTCTGATACCCAAGAACCCATGCATAACACTTAAAAGCTTCCCAAGTTTGTTTCCCTTTCCCCTGGAGGATTAAGTTTTGGCTCTCAAGATTTTTTTAGAATTTAGGAACGAGTGAAGATTTCTTCAACTTCGCCTCACTCAGACATGCAAATTTGTCTCTCAGACACTGTCTCCATACCTATTCATCACCTTTACAAAGTTCTTCATGAGATCGAGTTTGATGTGCAGAGATGGAAAAATAATTTTCAGCTGATCAACCAGCTCACACTGCTGGACATTCTTGTACCCTGGTCGTAGAGCAAAGGGTATTGGATGGGATGTTTCCTCCGCTTTGGTTACTCCAACACCTGCCTCCAGATTGTAACCCACTGATCGATTCGGTACATCCAGATGACCCCTTGTGGAACTGGAAAGATAGCTGATGGGATGTTGGGTAATGTAACGCTAGCCTCTTCTTTATTGATAGACCACCTGTGAACAGCAGATACCATGCAGATACAGCAGTTATCTACATCATCTGTCGGCTCCTTCCAAATCATAGGGATGTGAAAGGGCACTCAATCTCCAGTTTTACTGGCCCATTCATATTGATGTATTGGTACAGTAGAACCTCGATTGACCATCACTTTTGGGAACAGCCAGAGCTCGGGACACTAAAAAAGTCGGATAATCAGATTAGAATGAAACAAATCATTTAGACAGATCAAAACGACGCAATAAATCAAAATTAAATAAAAAATTACATTTCTTATGAAGACAAATGAAAACACAAAATTTTATAAACTGAAAATCTATTTTAGAAAGAGGAAATTCTTTTTCTTTTTTGTTTTAGTTTCTTAAATCTTGACTTTGAAGCTGCATCACGTCATTTCCTTCGCCACAATATGTCCGTAGCTGTAGCGGTTTGTTGTTGTTTCAAATATTTGAGGGCGGTCTCGAACGCACCCTTTGCTGCCGATTGACTGTTTCTTCGTCTTCCTCCTTTTCTTCATCTTGTGAATCCTCTTGCTCAACAGTATACTGTTGCAAGGCAAGGTCGATGAACCGATCATCTTCAAGTTCTTCATTGGTAACAGCAGCACCATCACCTTCTGCTACCCATTCCTCTACATCAGTATGCTGGATATCATTCCGGAGAGTCTGAAAATGAGCGACTGAATCTGCAGTGTCTGCTTCATCAGATTCTAGAAGTTCTTGCTCTTGGTATAGGCTGCGACAGACTTTATCCCACGATTTTTGTAGAGTGGTTTTCTTAAGTTATTCACAAGCTCGAGTGGCTGCGAAAATGAATCTTTTATGTTGAGGCTTTTCAGTGCTTTAATAAGATCGCAACACTCTTCTGTTTTCTTTAACGAAGCGCTGACGTACTCCCTAGTCAATAGAATCGATTATTGAAGTCATGTAGGTGAGCGGAAACATAGCTTTTATGTAACCTTGTTGAAGTTCGGACTCTGTAGAATGGCTTGGTGCGTTGTCTAGCAATAAAAATTCAAGGGGTGGTAAGTTTTTTTGATTTTAAGTATTTTTAATGGACAGAAGAAATGCGTCAAAACACCATTCTTTAAATAAAATATTCATTCAAGCACTTTTTTGTCTTTATAGCAATAAAAATGCAAGGGGTGGTATGTTTTTTTGATTTGAAGTATTTTTAATGGACGGAAGAAATGCATCAAAACACCATTCGTTAAATAAAATATTCATTCAAGCACTTTTTTATCTTTATAGTGAACGGGAAGTGCTGACTTCTTTGTTTTTGAAGGCTCTTGGTTTCTTAGATTTGCCAGTTACAATAACGGTAATTTATGGACACCACTTGTGTTGCTGCATGTTGCAATGGTCAGCAT
Organism: Schistocerca americana; assembly: GCF_021461395.2. Lineage (NCBI taxonomy): Eukaryota > Metazoa > Arthropoda > Insecta > Orthoptera > Acrididae > Schistocerca > Schistocerca americana. Next base: position 643,435,406 of record NC_060123.1, read on the forward strand.
GTTCTTTGCTAGTCTCGTGTCTGTTTTCGTTCTTTGAGGCGAGGGTTCTTTAAGGGAGCCTTTTATGGTTTAGTCCAGCATTTTATAGTTTAGCGCAGTCTCGTCAGTGTTGGATAATTGATTAGCTACCAGTTTATTTCCTGAAACCGTTTTTTTTCGATTTTTTCTAGAAACTTCTGACTTGCATCTTCTTCACCAGAAAGATTTTCACGTGAAACAGCAACTTGACTAACGTCATGACGATTTTTCCACCGGTGAAGCCACTCTTCACTTGCTTGGAATACGTGTTTTTCACCATCCAGTTTTTGGTACAACTGAAAGATATTTGTTTGATGATACAGCCTTATAGTGGGATCCCCCGTACGTCTTTTCTGGCAAAACCAAACCCACGCAGCGTCATCCAAGAGCTCAAGTTTTGATATTTTTAATCCTTTTCTAGTTTTTAAAGCAATTTCACTATCTTCAGTTAACGGTTCTTTTTCCAGTCTTTAATACTTCAGAACGGAAATATGTGGAGCTTACGTTACACGATGCGAAAACCAGACTAGCCGGTACATTAAATAATTCGTCTGCGAGAAAGCAACCCGGTTTCAGTGAAATTTACATACGCCATCTGACTGCAAAACAAAATGCACAGCTTAAAATGTTGGCCCTGAATACTGATAATCCTTATCTTTAGTCTTGCAAACGATCATTGTACCAGAAATGTTATTGTAATTACACAGCAAATGATCATAAAAATTAATGCATCTGACTTTCTGGTAAAACTGCTTGAAAAGTCACAAGACAGCACTTTACTGAAATCTTTTATTGGTATTAAGCCTGTGAACTGGTACTGATATTATTTTCAAAAATACACTCTACGAATCACTGTACCTTACAGTGGACATGAACTTTGATGGTGATTAAATAAATTAGCCTAACTGTACTCATGGAACGCTCGTCTGCTCTGCAACTTGTTGCCATTGGGAACAACGGTATGACCGCCAAAAATCAAATATCATTTGCCATACTTGCGATGTGCAATGCAAGACAGTATCTTACCAATTTTCATAAAATGGTTCAAATGGCTCTGAGCACTATGGGACTCAACTGCTGAGGTCATTAGTCCCCTAGAACTTAGAACTAGTTAAACCTAACTAACCTAAGGACATCACAAACAGCCATGCCCGAGGCAGGATTCGAACCTGCGACCGTAGCGGTCTTGCGGTTCCAGACTGCAGCGCCTTTAACCGCACGGCCACTTCGGCCGGCCCAATTTTCATAAATGCTTCTCGGTACACAACAGGCGATGTGCAGTGCGAGTGTGAGAACAGTCATGAAAGTAAATGAAGATGGGGAACTAAACGACTGACAAATGACAAGAACACTCAAAGTTTAACTGTGCTTCATTAAGCCATAATTACAATATACCTTTTCATAAGGTTCTCACACCTAGGCTAGTTACCAAAGTATTTCGTAATATCTCTCCTGTGTACAAAAAATGGTTCAAATGGCTCTGAGCACTATGGGACTTAACAGCTATGGTCATCAGTCCCCTAGAACTTAGAACTACTTAAACCTAACTAACCTAAGGACAGCACACAACACCCAGCCATCACGAGGCAGAGAAAATCCCTGACCCCGCCGGGAATCGAACCCGGGAACCCGGGCGTGGGAAGCGAGAACGCTACCGCACGACCACGAGATGCGGGCTCTCCTGTGTACAGTTGCCTCCCTTAACACTTGTTTCAACTATAAGACAAGGCCATAAGCTCCACCACAAAATTTCTACAGCCAACTTCAACCATATTTAATGCTCTAATAATGAGAAGCTACACAGGTACAAATATAAAAAACCGTATTACCCTAAAAGTTGGCTTTTATCATTCTTCCATTAATATAATCTCATTTGTTCAATATCGTTCCTCAAAACATAATATTACGAGGGTGAGTTAAATGAAAACCTTAAAGTTATAATAACAAATCGAAATTTCGAGCCATTATCCTGTAAGTTGGTAAGTTTGCTACAAACAGCGTGCAGAATGGCCTGTAGGTGGCAGCATAGTGCAGATGCACACATATCGTCGCAGTATCAGTATAAAGATGGCCGCACCACTTGCGACTTGCACCAGGGAAGAATAACGTTCTGTTATTCGGTTTTTGCGTAGTGAAGGTGTGAAACCTACTGAAATTCATCTACGAATGAAGGCAAAGGGTGTGACTTCAGTGGAAGATGCTCCTCATCCAGGTCAGGCACAACGAGTTGTGACTCCACATAATATTGCAGCAGTTGAAGCCATAGTGAAGGGAAACCGCCGAGTGACACTGAATGACATTGCAGCACGTTTACAGATTAGTCCTGGGTCAGCACACCACATTGTGCATGATGTGCTCCAGTTTCACAAAGTGTCTACAAGATGGGTGCCACGGCAGCTGACTCCTGAAATGAGAGAATGACTTGTTGATGCTTGTGAAGAACTTCTTCGGTGTTTTGAACGATAAGGTGATGGCTTCCTTGCAAGAATCGTTACTGGTGACGAAACCTGGGTTCACTTCCACCAACTGGAAACGAAGAGAGTGACCAAGGAATGGCGCATCACACACAGATCTCCTAAAAAATCATCTGAGGCCGGCAATCAAATCAAAGCGACGTGGATTGCTGCCAGCAGGTGTCCTTCTGCAACATGACAATGCAAGGCCCCACACTGCCCGTACAACAGTTGCATCAATCACAGACCTGAATTTTGAGTGTCTTCCTCATCCACCATACTCACCAAACCTTGCCCCAAGTGATTTCCATATGTTTGAACCACTCAAAGACGCAATGAGAGGAAATAAGTTCCGTTCTGATGAAGAGGTACGCCACGCAGTGCATGAGTGGTTGCGCGAACTACTACAAGAATTTTTTTCTAAAGGAATTTATGCCCTTTGTAAGTACTGGAGGACTTGCATTGAGCGTGGGGGAGGAGATTATATTGAAAAGCGATACAGCTTTGTACCACTTCTGCACAATAAATAACATTTTTAAACAATATTTAAGGTTTTCATTTGACTCACCCTCGTACAAAATTGTTTTTATATAATGCTGCCTCCACTACACAGCAGACCAGCTTCCGTCCTTTTTAACTCAAGTACATTGCCAGACTATCCAATACACTTTGCTACTCCTACTCTCAGACACTCTGACAAAGCTACGTTAATCTCTCTGACCAACATTTCTGGTCTCAAACACAGTCTTACAAAGAATATGTCGATATTACAGAGGTTGAGCACATTTATCAAATTCGCAACTTCATTCATATTTATTGCCAAAACTTCCTGAAAGTCATCATGGCAAATAGAACGGCCCCATTTCAGCGAACTCACCAGAAAGATAAAACTCGATTAGAGATAGGTATCCTTGCAATTACTCCCCGCCACATCTGTAAATGTCAGAATACTATAATTGGATATGTAACACCTTTAGAGCAGACATCTCAGGAATACAGGTTTCTTGAAATTACTGCAACTAGTTGTCTTTTGCTTTATTCTTCAATTTTAATATCCCATTACGGTATAAAACCGCCTAGCGATTCGTCTTCAGATAGCACACATTTATTGATTGTCCGCAACACTGTGGGAGTCGTGTAGCAGTGGCAAGATGTACAAACAAAACATGATTTAGGTATTCAAACTGAACAACAAAAAATTGTAGAACGCAGCGGGTTTCGAACCGCCATCCACCAGCCCAGATAATTATTTTTTTAATTGTTCTCATTTTGTTCGTTGCATTTGTTCGGTGTGGATGTCCCATAACACCCGTTCAAGTTCAGTGTTGACCGCTGACTCAGTTTTTTTATTACAGAGGGAAGCTAACCCTCTTACCGAACACGCTGAGCTACCGTGGCGGCATTATCAATCTACGACGCTACCACTTCCGCGACAAACATATTTAAAATGTCTCCTATTATATTTCGCCACACTGTTTCCTGAAAACCGTCAAAGCTGATTTTTCTCTGTAATTTTGTGAAAAACATTAAGAACAACTTGTTTCTAGCCATTAGCGGTGTTCCGCGCGCGTGGTTCACTACGAAGCAGGAAGCAGTGTCATCCATTTTCGTGGTACATATGAACAGCTATAATCCGTTCATCATAAGAATAAACCTGATTTAAGCAAACACAAACGTGATGATTGGTCAGAAGCGGTAGCACACGTACACTGGTGTTGCTGCGCTCTTGGAAGTAGGTCCTAATTATGTATTAGATATGGTTCAAATAGCTCTGAGCACTATGGGACTCAACTGCTGAGGTCATTAGTCCCCTAGAACTTAGAACTAGTTAAACCCAACTAACCTAAGGACATCACAAACATCCATGCCCGAGGCAGGATTCGAACCTGCGACCGTAGCGGTCTTGCGGTTCCAGACTGCAGCGCCTTTAACCGCACGGCCACTTCGGCCGGCTATGTATTAGATATCTTATTACTAAATTACGTTAAATGAAACTTCAAGATATTCAAATGTATTAACAGCCATCAACGTTTTTCTTAATCGCGCTGTAGCTACGTAGTTTTTATTTCAAAAAACGTGTACAGTCACGGCCTCTGCAGCGTTGTGCTCTGATTGTCGCGCTGTTAATGCGCAGTTGGAAAATGGCTGAGGCTGGTTTCTGTTCCGTAGTCAAATACGCACGTGGAACACGGTTAAAAAGTGCCGAGAAATAGGCTTTTCTTTATGTTTTTCATAAATTTACTGAGATAATCGGCTCTGAAGGTTCCCCAGGTTTGTATATAATGTAATTGATAAAATAATCCTAATTGAACCTGTAGCACAGTCAATAGCGGAGCCGGCACGGTAGCTCAGCGTGTGCGGTCAGCTACCCTCTGTCATAAGAAACTGAGTGAACGGATCAACGAACAACCTGAACGAGTGTCATCGGACGCCCGCCACGAACAAAGTTAACGAACAACATAGAGTAAAATGAGATTAAAAAAATAGTGTAACGAACGATATGTGAACCATATATGGTTATTTGGTTCAAATCTCCTTACAATCATTTTTTTCTCATTCAATCTGAAATACCTACATCTCGTTAATCATAAAACTCATCAACATTTCTTATTAATAATGCACGTCTTCTTGTTTCTAATTACATATTGGACGCAAAATTCCTGTTTCCATTTCAAATACAAATTCTTAATTATCGATGTTTTATGAAAGACTGTTCATTAAATTTGTTTAAATCGGTAGCTCCGTGAGGCTATTTGCAGATGACACGGTTGTCTACAAGAAAGTAGCAACATCAGAAGACTCGTACGTACTCCAGGAGGACCTGCAGAGGATTAATGCATGGTGCGACAGCTGGCAGCTTTCCCTAAACGTAGATAAATGTAATATAATGCGCATACATAGGGGCAGAAATCCATTCCAGTACGATTATGCCATAGGTGGTAAATCATTGGAAGCGGTAACGACCGTAAAATACTTAGGAGTTACTATTCGGAGCGATCTGAAGTGGAATGATCACATAAAACAAATAGTGGGAAAAGCAGGCGCCAGGTTGAGATTCATAGGAAGAATTCTAAGAAAATGTGACTCATCGACGAAAGAAGTAGCTTACAAAACGCTTGTTCGTCCGATTCTTGAGTATTGCTCATCAGTATGGGACCCTTACCAGGTTGGATTAATAGAAGAGATAGACATGATCCAGCGAAAAGCAGCGCGATTCGTCATGGGGACATTTAGTCAGCGCGAGAGCGTTACGGAGATGCTGAACAAGCTCCAGTGGCGGACACTTCAAGAAAGGCGTTACGCAATACGGAGAGGTTTATTATCGAAATTACGAGAGAGCACATTCCGGGAAGAGATGGGTAACATATTACTACCGCCCACATATATCTCGCGTAATGATCACAACGAAAAGATCCGAGAAATTAGAGCAAATACGGAGACTTACAAGCAGTCGTTCTTCCCACGCACAATTCGTGAATGGAACAGGGAAGGGGGGATCAGATAGTGGTACAATAAGTACCCTCCGCCACACACCGTAGGTGGCTCGCGGAGTATAGATGTAGATGTAGATGTAGAAATTACGAAAACATAACAATATAAATTTTTAAGGCAAAAATGAAGAACCAGATCCCCTTTATTTAGACTATGTCCATCGTTCTATACCAGAGAGGTAGATAAGTATCGTAGGAACATGAAAAACATTTTCACAGCATCGAGCACGTCATACAAATGCTGCATTTTTACATTTTCTGCAATACCATTACAATATGAACCCAACATAATTGATCTGGAACCAAGCTGCGGGATTTGGCCCCTCTGCGCCCGGTTGGCTTCGTCGATTCTGCTGTTGATAGGCTGGTTATAAACGTAGCAGGTGACACTTCCATAACTGAAATGTTTTCGCGTAAGGAAGGAGCTAAGAGATTACCAGATGACTCACTGTAAATAATACCTTCAGTGGCTTCAACATTTTAGTATACGGTGAAATCCTTCAATACTCTCTTACGTTACACACAGCTTATGCAGAAAAATTACCCTGTGGTTAAATCAAGAATCCCCTTCATTTTTGTTTTTAATTACATAGTATGTCAGCTAAAAACGATAACGTGCTGCGGTTTTCGCCTAGTCGTCTGAGGAGCGTATTGTGAGAGATTTGCGGTGTATTATTTCATTCTGCTCAAAAATTAAATGACATTCGAAGTTGTATTGCTCCTCTGCTCGTCTCTTTTTATGTGTGATCTGCAGCTGGCCACGCCACTGCAGGCTAGCTGTACCAGCTGACCGGCCAGTGCTGTCCAAGTTAAATGCGCCGGTAAGGCTGTTATCCCGTATTATCCCTTAAGCAGATGTGCGCGTAACGCACAGCATAAAACGTGCCCTTATTATCGTACTTGACAGTACTCCAGACAGCTTGGCTGCAGTCCCATGTCAAACGGAAATCCAATGAGGTTCAAGCAAACGCGAAAAAATACATAGTGCAATGTTTACATCATGTTTATTATGAGAAAGGATTATAGCCAATCAGATCACAAGTAGCACTTACACTGTACACTATTTTTGAAATAAAAATTGCCTACCTAAGTGACACAGTAATAAGATACCTAATACATAAGTTGGACCTAATTCCGAGAGTGGAACAACACCAGTGTTTTGAGAGCTACGACTGCTGACCAGCCATAGCGTTTGTGATTGTTTATATCAGGTTTATTCTTATGATGAACGTAGTTCGCGTATTGCCATGTCGAAAGCCGATCGTAACCTGCCTCGGATTAACACAACTTCGCACAAGTACGTCGTCAGAGGCAATTTTTCAAAAAACTGTTGAGTCTTTACATGAGATCGGCGTTTATACACGGATTCATACGTTATCTCCTCGGAAACCAATCGTACACTGGTAGTGAGCTGTCTTAGCGGTTTGGCGACGGCCCTCTCAGGGCACAATCGTGGTTGGCATCTTTTCCATCAATAAGCACTTCCAGTAACTAATATTAGTAATTGTCGTTTCCTGATGAACTGAGTAATACTGAAATTATTATTAACAAGTCCTCAGAGCAAGTAATGTCATCAGCACAGTTGGAGCTGTATATTAATATTTAAACAGTAAATATAAATAATAAAACATTCGATTCTTGGCGAGCAGCGTCGTAGGTGAGTCCAAACTGTCTCTGTGCTCGAGTAGACAGGGCTCTTGCTGTCCCGGCCGTTCTCACGCTATGTGACCATCGGGCACGTCGTTGGGTGAGTCTGTCTTCTGATCCCACTTACTCGATAGCCTCCCTTAGGCTGGTATTACACTATCAAATTTCTTTGTCCAATAGCTTTGTCAAAGAATTTTGATGGTGTAATAGGGAACTTTGTCAAATGTCGTCAAATATTTGATCAAATCTAAGGTCTCGCTGTAGATTTGATCAAAGAAGTACCATGTCTTCTGTTCACTGCAATGTGACATGTTACCACGTGGAGCGTTCTGTCATCAGCAGTATTTTTATAAACATTACCGGTAAATTCAGTTGGTGTTTACCGACAACCTCAAAATTAATAGAGATGTATCAAGCTGATGAGGCGCTATACAACGTGAGACACCTTGAATACAAAAATAGATAAAGAAGATTAGAGACCTGACTTAACCTAACCTAACTGTAGCAAGGAATCGGAGTGTTGCAGTGAGCATGTCTTCTATAAATACAGCGGTTCTTAAGTGAGTATTGTGCTTTGTGATATGATTATACACTTCACTGAGCACATACAGAAATGTATGCTCATCCATTCGAAGTAATTGATGTACGACTTGACGTCCTCCACTATAAGCTCACGTAACAAGTTTTGTTGGACGCTTTTATCGTGTCGTAAAACCCACGGCTTCACCGAGGTACGTTTCCTTTTTTCCCCCGCATCTCTTCCGCATCTGCACACAGTGCAATTGTGGTACATGCAACTGCTGCAGTTAATAACAAGTTGTTTTTGTCAGCCATCTTGAACTTTGACGAAAAATATGATGACAGCGTAATACCCCTTTTTTAGCGCCACGTCAAATATCTTTGTCAAATATGTTTGACGAATATTTGATCACGTCTTTGATAAGATTTTTGACAAATAAATTCGATAGTGTAATACTGGCCTTGGCAAAATCTTCTACCGTACATTAAAACATAAGATCAAGTGGTGGCTGCTGTCTAATACCACAAGAGTACATGAACCCCCAAATTTTTGCTGCCTTGCTGATTTATTAGTTACTTTCCTTTGAATGATCTTAAACGCAGTATAGTTGAGATAATCTGAAATATACGGCACTAAATTTACCGCGCTAGGTCACATTCTGTGAAACTTTGCATCAGGATCGCGAGCACACCTGTAGTGCACGTTTCAAGGTGCTTTTGCGCATGCGCAACTACCGACACGTAGTTGCCTTACGGTTCATGTACATATGGATCAGATAAACAATGTGCACAGATCACGGGGTGCACAGGTAGCCCTTACCACTCAACTACAGGTTTACATCAGTGCCACCAAGTGGAAGCACAGTGCAGCAGACTTATACCCATTCGCCAGCATAAATCTCGCTAGATGGCAGCACATTACTCAGATACGCAAATTCACTCGCTATATAGTAAAATCAGAAAGTATGTCAGTATGTTGTAGTTGTAATAACAGAAAAAACCTATTTTGTGAGTTTTGAATGAGTTATAATAGATTAAACTTAGGATTTTATCATGCAGTGATCCATTTGCGGCTCTGAGAACCATAAGCAGATCGTCGTCGATTCTGAGACTAGCATTTATTCATGCTTTTGACATCTGTTGATCTTATGGTGAATCAGGTTTATCTATGCTGTAGTCTCACATCGTATATACAAGTATGAACGTTCAGGAAAAGCTGTTGGTTTCTCTGATATTCACTTAAATGTAGGATCGGCGACGGTATCCTTTTGGCCCTTATGGTTCTCAGCGCCTCATTTGTATTCCACTCGAGTGACCATGTTGGTAGACATTACTACTTGAATTCAGTCATTTCCAAAAACGGCAATTCGTTTTTAGAACCGGTTTTTTACTGTGCACGAATCGGCTTTCATGTGCAGTGCAACATGAACTCTGTTGAATCTCTTTTAAGCGCTAACAAAAAAGGTATTTGACAAGGAATTGGGCCTACCATAGCACATCCATTGATTGAGAAAGTGCCGAAAGCAAAGAAGTGCAAAATAAGCGTAACTTGTTGCGTGGGTGCAACGTCAGAACGTCTGATTTTCAGCCCGGAAGTTAATTCGTGGAATAATGTAGGTGTCAGGGATACTGTACCTTTGTCCAATAACAAATAAATAAATAAAAAAAGCTCGAAAATCCTCACACAAAAATGCGAAACGGAGAGTAGCGAAAGCTTAACATTGTTGTTCTTGCTCCAAACTGTTCTGGTGCACAAAACAACAAAATTCCACAAAAACAATTATTTCTTTCGCCAGACAAGTAATACATACTATTATTTTTATTATTGTTGTTGTTGTTGGCAGTGGTTGTAGTTGTACAAATTTGTTCATAAGCATAACTGTAATACAGCAAATACATTCTAATTTATCTGAATGTAAAAATATGTGAACACTCAGAACACATACTCACGAGCCGCCATTGATTGGATGTGGGCCGCGCGGAGTGGCTGAGCGGTTAGAGGCGCCATGTCACCGACGACTGCACGGCCCCTTCCGCCGGAGGTTTGAGTCCTCCCTCGGGCATTGGTGGGTGTGTTTTGTTAGCATAAGTTCATTTAAATCAGTTTAAATAGTGTGTAAGTATAGGGACCGATGACCTCAGCAGTTTGGTCCCTTAGGAATTCACACACTGTTGAATATTTTTTTGAATATATGTGGGCTGGGATGTGGCATAAACGTCACAACTAGATCTCTGGAAACGGGTGATGAACACGCTGTGCCCTGTGGCAATCTGATGGAATGATTTGTATTTGGCGAACGGCTGGATAATGTTCCCTGCTATCAAGTGTGGTGCCAACTGCGACATATGGAGAAGTTGGTGTCGGTCGCTGATAACCTCTGCATTGAGCGCCCGCTAGATCCTCTCCTGCTGTTACGGAATGGAGGTGTTCTACGTGATTAACATGTGGTCCTCTTAATGCGCTTAAGGGCGGATGTAATGGATTTTGGTCCAAAAATTCAATTTTTCAAAAATATTATTTTCTTGATCTACACAGTTTACTTCATGTTGTGCGTGAATTTTATCGTGATGGCAGCTTTAGGAATGCCTTTAAGTTGTTAAACTGATTAACTCTGCACTGGCGGCCACTCCCACCTTTTCCTATGGGAAACTGCTTGCTTCAGCGGAATTTTTGTCCATGTAAAGGCTATTTTCTTTCGATGTCTTTGGCTGCAAGTACAGGCCAGGTACATTCGAAGAGGAGAGAAGAGAAACCTGGAGGGTGAGGGGTATCAATATGGACGATTTTAAAATTGAGGTAAGCTTATTGCATGTAGAAGTATGAGAAGAAAATCTTTGAACCTCATTTTTTGTTTTATATTTTTTACGTTATTAGAAGCCTTTTCTCATAAAATAGATGCGCTAATGCTATGAAATTTTCAAGAACTGTTCGCAACGTGTTGTTGTCTCCCTGGAACTAGAAAATACGAGATCCTGCAATTACATTCTGATTTTTAAATGATTGTATGTAGGAAAAAAAAGTTAATTTTGGATGTGCAAAATTAAAAACTCTGTTAATGATACAGTTTGTACCGTAAATTAGTAACTGTAGTTCAGTGGTCTTATAACCTTCTCAAGACACTACAATAAAATTTTCAGATTAATTGCATAAATAGAATTTGAGTTAAGGCTTTTTATAAAAAAGACAATAAAAAATTAAAAATTCAAATTTCTGGCAAAATATTAATCCTACACATTTTATTATATTTTTCTGTCAAAACACAGCTCTTTTGTTTTGCACATGCAAAATTTTAGATTTGTACATTAATAAATATGGTTGTAATGGTTTTTCAAATGCAAATGCAAAATGCGGAATCACGAACACATTTTACGGCATTGTGTATTGCATACGGTAAAGGAAGAGTTCCGAGACGATGATTGTATTAGTATGTCAGTGCACCCTATCATGACGCAGCATCTGTCAGCTAATGGCTTGTGGACAATAACATTCCTGAAATGGACCCTTTATGCACCCAGCGTCACATCTTTGGGATGAGTTAGATCTTTGACTTCGTCCCACACACCAACATTGACAAGGATGTGGCATAGCCACCACAATATGGTTAAGAAAATGAACCACATTTTTAATTTATTAGTGTTGACAGATCTCTGTTGGAATCGGCGACAATGCCTAATAGTATCACCGATTTTACTCGCTACAAGCATATTTTACCTGTAGAGCCGAACCGCATATCAATTTTCTAAATGTCTCAAAACTTTCGTTGATATCAGCATAACATTTCCGGACGCACTCATACATGAGGGGCGACACTTCCTTCGCAATTTAATACAGGGATGAGAGAGAGAGAGACTACTTTCGCGGAAAGTGTCATACTATGTCAAATGGTCTTGGGTGACTTCAAACTCGTGAGCGTTGTGGGCGGTGTCAGAGAAATCGTGACCTGAGCAGCGTCTTGTGTTCGCCTGGCATTGCCGTAAAAGTACTTCAGGCTAAACGTGTTTCTACAGGCAATAAACATGTCGTGTTACGTAAACGGTACAAATAAATAATCGCCTCAGTAATGAATTGTTGAAGAGCGGTACCCAACACGAAATGGAAAGTTGGGAGCGGGCAGGGCGCTTTACGTGGAATCTATAAGATCGCTAAGCTGAACCTAGGAAGCACGTGCCCTTAGCGCTAGGATTTCACCCGGAACAAGTCCCGCCTATTCACCCCCTCCATGCCTATCCGTAGTGTAAGGCCCTCGCCTAAACAGCCGCCAGTTCCGCAAACTGGAAGCTACATCAAAGTTGTTATCGTCACAGTCGAACACATGTTACACTGTGATGAAAAGCAGTAATGATAAGATATTTTAAGTTTTTCTGGGTAGTAATATAATATGAATCTGCATTTTTAAAGAATTAAAAATATTTATGGAGAATTGAAAGCATCGCCATCAATAGAAAACAAAAAAATAACATGATGTTATTTAAAGGCAATAAGGACAAATTTTCATTAACTAATTCACTTTTTATAATACGTTTATTTGAGGGAAACAGCGAATCTGTCATGTCGGTAGTAAAGCCACGGATGCAGTCGAATAAATGAACGTTATATAGAAATAAGTCAAAGTCGTTTTGTTTATGTAGGCCCTCATAGTAGCTCACGAAAATTAAAGAATATAAGAATGCCATAAAGTGAAAACAGTAAGATATTTGCTTATATGACATATTTCGCTAGTATTTGCGTAGATAATTGGTGAATTTTAACTTGTAAATTCTTCCAATGCCATACCTGCGCATTATAAACGACATTATAAAGAATTGTGGCTGTTTCTGTGTTATTAGTGTCCTATATGCTGTTGCAAACGTCTCAGGAAAATTATCTGTCGTTATTCTTTGTCCTGTCTGTTTTTAACCAAAAGATTTATTAATTTCGTCATTCAAACTATTTTTAAAAAATAATAATGATGATGTGTATGTTTGTCACTGAGTAGTTATGGAGGAAATAAATGCTGCTGTGTTTCACGGCTGTAAACGTCCTTCATGCTGTGCTAGTTCTTCTTCCACCCCTAAAACTTTTCAGCAAAACTATTCAGTGAATAACACGCAAAAACAGCTTGGATCGATATGGCAAGAACAAAGTAATTTTGATGCCCTTTGGAAGTATAGTCAACATTGGTGCTTGTTTGACATATACTGTCTGAGATCTCAAACGTTGATAGAAGAGATAAAGAAGATCCAACGGAGAGCAGCGCGCTTCGTTACAGGATCATTTAGTAATCGCGAAAGCGTTACGGAGACGATAGATAAACTCCAGTGGAAGACTCTGCAGGAGAGCCGCTCAGTAGCTCGGTACGGGCTTTTGTTGAAGTTTCGAGAACATACCTTCACCGAGAGTCAAGCAGTATATTGCTCACTCCTACGCATATCTCGCGAAGAGACCATTAGGATAAAATCAGAGAGATTAGAGCCCACACAGAGGCATACCGACAATCCTTCTTTCCACGAACAATACGAGACTGGAATAGAAGGGAGAACCGATAGAGGTACTCAAGGTACCCTCCGCCACACACCGTAAGGTGGCTTACGGAGTATGGACGTAGACGTAGATGTAGATGTAAGTGTCAAGTATACTGTGGTTCCTCTTTCTCCAAGCAAATTATTCTCTGAGTGTATGTTTTTCCTGTTTTAGCTTTGGGTGCTTTTTCTCACATAGAAGTATGATTCTTCATAGGCTATTCATCTGAATACTGAGTTCTCGTATTTAAAGAGTTCAGTGACAAATTGTTTTCTCTTATTTTTGCTGTGGAAGTACCTGGCACAGCTGAGGCCAATTGTGCATTTTTTTGTAACGTGTCTTTTAATTATCTGGCAAAATTTAAGACCTAGCAAGATATTAATTTAACATTCACTCCAAGTGCAGCCGAACGCGGTAAATCACGTGGGTCAACTGAAACGATGCCTCGAACAAAGACCGGGAAAAACGGTGGTGAATAGGCGGGACTTTTTCCGGAGGGGTGAGTGGCCGGGACTTGTTCCAGGTGAAATCCTAGCGCTAACGGTTCCTCTAGGAGGCCTGCATACTCGGATCGCTCGACAAACAATCAAATCAATCGTATTAACGAGTTTTATTATAAAAAGAAAATTACAACACTTAACTTTTGCAGTTACACAGATGTGTCGCAAGCAAAGGGCGACATACTAAATTATCAATCTTCTTCAGTAAAGACAATCCCAAGTCGGTGCTGCGTAGAGAGTACAAGCGAAGTAATCTAGCGTTGACGCTGCTATACTATTTTTTTTTCTTAGCATCTAATCTTGAAACTGCTATTGAACTGGCGCGCCACCAGTCGGTCACTGCTCTTATGTGCTCTCCAAATAGGGGCCGTTGCTGTCGCGCTCTCGTCCTGGAGGGAGGTCCGGTCAGTGTGTGATTGGTTGACGTCTCCCGACTGGCGTGCCAGCGCTTGACTTTACGCCGTAACAGAACCTATTTGCATGATCTCCACCAGGGGAAGTTTTCTGATGGCTAAACTGCAAAAACAACATTTTAGATCACTTTTTGAGTTTAAAAGAGTTTAATGTAGCATTTAAATTTTCTTATTAATCAAATAAAATTTTACTACAAAGTTGTACGATTTAATGAATTGGTGAAAGTTAAAAAATAAAATCAACTGAAAAGGTAAAATATTCAACAAATTTTTTTAAGCTAGTTATGGGTAATTATTTTTTTAAAGTTAACAAACAGCTAGAATTGGTGTCCACGCAAAAGTCAGTATTTTAATTTTAAAAATGGCATATTGTATCCATTATAGTTAGTAGTAGTAGGTTGGTACTTATTAAGACAAAAATATCTATAATAAAAATTCGTATTTGCTTCACTTCCGAATTTCCTGCTAAAACGCGCACAATTGTTGCGGGATCTTGCTATGACAAAAAATGGTTCAAATGGCTTTGAGCACTATGGGACTTAACTTCTGAGGTCATCAGTCCCCTAGAACTTACAACTACTTAAAACTAACTCATCTAAGGACATCACACACATCCATGCCCGAGGCAGGATTCGAACCTGCGACCGTAGCAGTCGCGCGGGTCCGGACTGAAGCGCCAGAACCGCTCGGCCACCCCAACCGGCCTTGCTATGACGTTACGAGTTTTTTGAGAGCAGAAAACATCTTCTATTCGTTATTTTCAAATTAACGAACTAATTAAATTTTTGCTCTTCCGGAAGTTACAGAGAAAATCCGTTTAGCTGCATCTCACTCTTCTTTTGTCATTTAAATTTTAGCATGAAAGCAGTGGTGTTATTTCTTATTGAGATAACTCGCTCTATAAATTAATTAATTCAATTGTGTTGCAGTTTTTATGTCTGTTTTTTTAATAAAATTATTGAAAAGAAGCAAAAATGCTTTTGTTTTTTGTAATTTCCCAACTCGATAAAAGTGTTCAGAATTTTATTGTGATATTTTTAATTTTTACTGAATTCGAAATGTAGAACTTTTAGAAAATCTTAAAACTGGAGGTGATGTGGCAGAAAATTATATTATTAGTCCTCTTTCTATGTCGATTTGAAATGGGTTAAAATAAGATAAGCCAGCCGGAGTGGCCGAGCGGTTCTAAGCGCTACAGTCTGGAACCGCGCGACCGCTACGGTCGCAGGTTCGAATCCTGCCTCGGGCATGGATGTGTGTGATGTCCTTAGGTTAGTTAGGTTTAAGTAGTTCTAATTCTAAGTTCTAGGGGACTGATGACATCAGAAGTTAAGTCCCATAGTGCTCAGAGCCATTTGAACCATTTTGAACCAAAATAAGATAAGAAATACAGGTGCGCTGAAAAGGCAAGGTGCCTTCCATTCATTTACTTTATAAAGTAATTACGAGTGTGGAGCCATGAAAAGGGCTAGTTCACTCCAGTGCGTGAGCAATTCTGATATGATCCCTGAAAAGAACGATTTTGCATATCTCAAAAAGAACAGGAAGACTCAAAAAGCAAAAGGGAAGAGATTAGGAAAGAGTTTAACAGATAGTACGACGTATTTCATAACATGATGCCTGTTTTTGAAAAATAATTACAAGAATTAACTGTTTATTTCCTACAGATGACGCTGTATTATTTATCCTGAGCCAGCGATCATATGTATAGCCATTCGAACACTATCTTTCTGTAGCTATGTTACAGTATATTAAACAAGGTTTGAATGACGAACCAGAGTTGGCGCCCAGGCAAATTGTGTGAATCGATTAAGTCCTGTTGCAAAAGATCTTAACTGGACTGAAATCATGCTCAGCTAAGGGTACCATTTATAAGGGCAACTTTCACATTTTACATGCAAAAACAGTTACCCTCATTCAGATTTTACGTCCAAAAAGAGTCACCCTTAAATAACACAGGACTGGAGCAAGATTGATGGCTCAAATTTGGACCACTGGCGTATTGGACCTTGGTCTAAGATACGTTTTAACCGTTTGAAAAAAGTCTTAATTCGTTTGGACTTTACATGCAAAAAACACGTTTTTCTGGGAGGTTTTCGAAGTATGCCACTTCTATACTTTAATCCTATACGAACCAATTCAAACTTTACACGAAAATAGATAAATGGATAAAAGCAAACCAAAATTTTTTTCCGATGACGGCGTTGAGATATATTTAATCCAAGCAGTAGACATCTGAACTGGTAACAGTTATCAAAAGCAAGAAATGTCGTGTATTTGCGACTGCATGGGTGGAGCTCTTGCTGCCAGAAACTTTCTCATAAATCGATCATCGTAAATAATGAAATTCCATGAAACTTCCGTAACAAGGTCTCCAGCGTCTCCGGCCTGTCTGTCTCTGGCGTAATTAAAGTACTGATCTGTGGAGAGTCCAGTGCAAGGCGGAATGACCGATCCTTCTTTACCACTACATGCAAGGGGCCATTATAAGATGATGCATGTTCGATTATTCCTTCACTAAGCGTCATGTTCAATTCTTCGCTTGCCTTTCTCTATGTACAAGTGGTATTGCATAATTATGAAGATGCGCAAAACGTGTGATCTTCACTGACTTCGAATTTGTATTGAAGATTTCGTACTGCACCTGTGTTGGGCAAGAACATCTCCGCATTACTCTGTGAAATACCATATAATTGTTGCTAGTGTTGATCCTCGACATGATGCTCTGCCTCGACTATTTCCTTATTTTCTGACCTATCTCACAACTTATCTGTGTCTTGTCTTGTTGGAATCGCAACAGCTGCTTCCGATATAATTTTTCATTCGATTCTACCTTCATTTCTGGTTCCACGAGCAATCTTAGACAACTCCCTGGGATCTAATAGCTTGTTCCTCAAAGCGTATTAGCACTTCTTTCTTTCTCTGAAGCATAATTACGCCATGACACATGTCTAATGTGGCCTCTTTCCCTGTCATGAAGTCTAGGCCAAATATCAGTTCCGCGACAACCTTATGCACAATGATAAAATTACACTCCAGTTCATGCCTCTGACATATACACTACTGGCCATTAAAATTGCTACACCACGAAGATGACGCGCTACACACGCGAAAATTAACCGAAAGGAAGAAGATGCTGTGATATGCAAATGATTATCTTTGCAGAGCATTCACACATGGTTGGCGCCGGTTGCGACACCTACAATGTGCTGACATGAGGAAAGTTTCCACCCGATTTCTCATACACAAACAGCAGTTGACCGGCGTTGCCTGGTGAAACGTTGTTGTGATGCCTCGTGTAAGAAGAAGAAATGCGTACCATCACGTTTCCGACTTAGATAAAGGTCAGATTTTAGCCTATCGCGATTGCGATTTATCGTATCGCGACATTGCTGCTCGCGTTGGTCGAGATCCAATGACTGTTAGCAGAATATGGAATCGGTGGGTTCAGGAGGGTAATACGGAACGCCGTGCTGGATCCCAACGGCCTCGTATCACTAGCAGTCGAGATGACAGGCATCTTATCCACATGGCTGTAACGGATCGTGCAACCACGTCTCGATCCCACTGAGTCCACAGATGGGGACGTTTGCAAGACAACAACCATCTGCACGAACAGTTCGACGACGTTTGCAGCAGCATGGACTATCAGCTCGGAGACCATGGCTGCGGTTACCCTTGACGCTACATCACAGACATGAGCGCCTGCGATGGTGTACTCAACGACGAACCAGGGTGCACGAATGACAAAACGTCATTTCTCCGGATGAATCCAGGTTCTGTTTACAGCATCATGATGGTAAGGGACATTGGAAGCGTGTATTCGTCATCTGCATACTGGCGTATCACCCGGCGTGATGGTATGGGGTGCCATTGGTTTCACGTCTCGGCACCTCTTGTTCGCATTGACTGCACTTTGAACAGTGGACGTTACATTTCAGATGTGTTACAACCCGTGGCTCTACCCTTCATTCGATCCCTGCGAAACCCTACATTTCAGCAGGATAACGCACGACCTCATGTTGCAGGTCCTGTACAGGCCTTTCTGGATACAGAAAATGTTCGACTGCTGCCCTGGCCAGCACGTTCTCCAGATCTCTCACCAACTGAAAAAGTCTGGTCAATGATGGCCGTGCAACTGGCTCGTCACAATACGCCAGTCACTACTCTCGATGAACTGTGGTATCGTGTTGAAGCTGCATGGGCAGCGGTACCTGTACACGCCATCCAAGCTCTGTTTGACTCAATGCCCAGGCACATCAAGGCCGTTATTACGGCCAGAGGTGGTTGTTCTGGGTACTGATTTCTCAGGATCTATGCACCCAAATTGCGTGAAAATGTAATAAAAAATGGCTCTGAGCACTATGGGACTTAACACCTGATGTCATCAGTCACCTAGAACTTAGAACTACTTAAACCTAACCAACCTAAGGACATCACACACATCCATGCCCGAGGCAGGGTTCGAACCTGCGACCGTAGCGGTCACGCGGTTCCAAACTGAAGCGCCTAGAACCGCACGGGCACTCCAGCCGGCCAAAAATGTAATCACATATCAGTTCTAGTATAATATATTTGTCCAATGAATACCCGTTTATCAGCTGCATTTCTTCTTCGTGTAGCAATTTTAATAGCCAGTAGTGTAAATTCTATTCTAGCCTGAATATTTACTTCTGTGTATTTGGCTACAATCGGCCCCTTTATGTGTGTCTTTGTTAAAGACAGAACCGGCCACCAAAACTCCTCACATCTTTCAAATCGACATTGTAACTCGCAGAGATTTCACCGCCACTATCAAAAATTACCTTCAGTTCTACCTTCCCCCACTCTTATCTTTACCATTGGCTGTAGTTCCACCAGGATCTCTGGCATGTCTTCGTACTTGAGTAAGTTTACACTGTTCATCACTTCATTTTTCACCCAATGCTCGCTTGATATTTCTGTGGATTCTCCTCTTTGGTCTCTGTTTACTTCTTTCTGCCGGCCGGAGTGGCCGTGCGGTTCTAGGCGCTACAGTCTGGAACCGAGCGACCGCTACGGTCACAGGTTCGAATCCTGCCTCGGGCTTGGATGTGTGTGATGCCCTTAGGTTAGTTAGATTTAAGTAGTTCTTAGTCTAGGGGACTGATGACCTCAGATGTTAAGTCTCATAGTGCTTAGAGCCACTTGAATCATTTTTGAGCTCCTTCATTTTCCTCCTCTCTAAAGCATGGCTTAACGTATAAATGCTTATTCTATGATGCCCATCATTATTTACAACAACTCGTTCCTATTGATTACTGTCGTTTTGCATATTGTGCATCTCTCCCATCATTTTCATCCCTCGTTTGCTGTTCCCGCTCTGACATATTAATGGAAACTACAATATCGTTCTGGTCTGTTCCGAGTTGTTCTGTGTTTGTTCTAATAACCGATCCCGCTCTTGACGTTTGTCATTGTTGAGTCTGACTTGCCACGTGACTTCTGTCGCAAGCATCTGGTGGCCTAATCACCGTGATTTCCGCTTCCTGCATACTTTCATTAGGTTGTGGCCTCGTTGCTATAAATTGTGAGCGATTGTTCTGCTGGAAATAATGTCCTGTGCCTCTGATTGGTAAGAACGTCTGGAACTGCCCACCCTTGTCCAGTGTTCTGTTCTTGTTGTTTCTTCTGTTATTCTCCCATCACGGCGGTCGACGAAAATCAGTTGAATTGTTCCTATTGTTCTCCGCTTCCCTCCGTCTTTTGTTCACCTGATTCTCGTTGAAAGCAAACTAACTCCCGCAGTATGTTTCTGAATGCATTTATGTCTCTGCCACACTTGCTGGCCAATACTTACTCATACTTGATAGGTAATTTCATGTAACAGAATCGTATGATTTCACTCGTGCTAAACGGCGTGTTCAGGTACTGGTTCTTGAGTAAAAGATAGTCAAAGACCTTCACCGGACTCCTCTATTCTGATGAGCCTAAGTCTTTGTCATCGCAATTTCTTGTTTGATGCGCTCATGAGTTCCCTTCGACCAATATATCTCAAGGAAAGCATCTTTAAACTCCTGATATGAGCTACATGATTGTGTGATCTCGCTCATGCAGACTGCTGGATCTCTTTCTAAATGTGCACACAAGAAGTCTAGCTTTAGCTGCAGTGGTCAGGATGGAGGCAATGATAAAATGAATTGAGATATCCACACCTTAGGGTGAATGGATTTGCCATTGTCCGTATATGTTTGGAATCTTCATACATAAAAAAGCGCTTAAAATCAAATGCTTCTTCCTCGCGAGCATATGTCCTGTCAGCTGTTTGTTTTTCTGCATCCTGCCACAGGTCCCTTGTATGTTGTTGACTCACTTCTTTTACTTTCCCTCGCGACAAACCCGTTCATGTCTGTTTCATGCGTCCTCATGAACGGAGTACAATTACTTCATAGGTTGTCAACCATCTCCAAACGTGAATGTCGCGCGAAAACCATTCTCGTTACCGATTCCTCTTTCCTGTACTGTACTCGACTGGATTAATGATTGATTTTCCTCATTTTCCCTGGCTGAAGCTATATTCGAGTTTCCAGGATCCTCACATCTTCTTTGTGTTTCGCGTGAGATACATTTCTCCTCGCGTGATAATATCAGCATCAATATTGACCAATCTTCTTCCAATTTCTACCATGCGTGTTTCTTGTTCTTCCTGTCTCCCGCTTTCTTTGTCCAATTCCTTTTCCAGGACTGGAAGCTGTTCTAATTGCGTATTTATTCCTTCCTGCGCTTTCTCTATCTCTTCCGCCAGCAGCTTAGCTGATTGCGCTACCTTGTTGACTTCTGTAGTCTCACCCTTTGCTCCCGTCACTAATCTTTTTACACCTGTCAAATTCTGGATCAGAATATCCAAGTTTTCCTTTATCATTTTCCAGGTTAACTTCGTTTCCTGTAACATTTCCTTTATCGCTGCCTAATTCTTTTATTACTTTTTTTTTCAAAAACAAATAGAGTAAGTTCTGAGTTACTTTGCTCATCTCTTCTACTGGGAGTTGACGCTCCAGAACTCAACTGAGAATGCGTCTGGAATGGTGAAACTGACCTGCTGCTCCCTTCTACCCGGTTATATGTGAGTCTTTCAACTGAGCCCTCGTGTCGTGAAGTGACTCATTCTAGTTCTCCCTGTCATATCCTATCGCACCCTCTGACTCAAAATTCTCTGCTCTGTTCGTTCAGTTTGAAGCATGGATGGACTCTGAATTGTCCCTTCCTTGGAAAACATTGTCTGCTCCTCCCTCGTACCTGATGCTTCCCTATCTTCATTTCGTTCCATATTCGAAATTTCCGTTAACTTAACTAACCCCCTAGCTGCTCTCGTCTTCATTCAAGCATGTATTCAAAATACCTCATGTACAGGTACACAAAATATTATTAAATTCATCCAAAATAATTTCGACGCTGTACCAACGCTGATAGATCGATAGGATGTTGAGCAAAATCCACACAAACCAGAGAAAGCTGAAATAGCATATACGCGGAATATTTAATTCGCGCCAGCGCAAGTTCTATGACTAACGTGGACTTACGTCTCTTGAAACCAAACTAATTTAGCTCCAAGTAACTAAGGCAGACAGAGTTTCAAGACAAGGAACCGATAGGCACGTTACTACATTATTAGCACACTGATTAGTTTCCACAAGCTGGGGACAGTGATTGCCAAAATTTGTGTTCGTAAAATTGTGTGTGCCAGAAGGCACACTCCAGATTTTACTCAGCACATTGCTACCCATACATGCCAAAGCCGGTCGCAGATCTTACCTTTTTTTTAACCCTACGTTACTCGCGCAAAAAGTTCGTGACGCCACTCGTGTGGATGACAGGTTTCACCCACAAAGCAAGCGGTCTATTTACATACTTGGAACGGTCTTTATGACAGATTTTATTATTAAATCTAAATATAATACAGTTAATATTTGCACACAGTATAATATATTCTAACGTTTGAAACAATTCGAGCACTCGAAGAACAATCTCTTCAGCTGAATTACTGACATTGCATGGTCCCTCTGGTTGCTTACCGACGTACGGTTCTAAATTCAAAGTGTATGTTGTTTTTACACCAACCAAAGCAAACACTTTTAACCAATACTTTGCCTGTTTGCTAGGAATATATTGCATGAATGGGCAGTTTCCTCTCAATGTCAAAAGCTGTTCGTCGACAGTAAGATATTCACTAGGTGAAAAATATTTTTGGCAGTTGTTCGTGAATAGTTCAAGTACCTCTCTGACAGCAGCCAGCTTGTCAGTCTCTCTGTGAACACCTGTGTCATGGATATTATCAAACCTCAAACATCTCAACAGAACCCTGAATCGGTTTTCACTTGTGCGTAAATAACATGATTCAAGTCCGTTTCCCTTTGAGGTATCCCACAATTTCGACATACTCATCCTAGAACATCTCAAAGATCCACACATATAACGAACCAATGAAAGCCCTGATCTCTATCGCATCTGTTTCTTTAGCGTCCCTTTCCCTAGAGAAGTTACCACGAACTTAATTGATGTACATATTAGTGCATGTTGCGATAATCCTTATTATGTTTTCATCCAAGAACAAATTCAGAATTTCTATTTCTGTCTTTTTTATACGAGCTTGATTTTTTGGTCCAGCCAATGTGTAATAATATCACAAGATCTGCTTCTAACATTTGTAGGATATTTATTTTTCCTCCGTTCAGTTATTCCATCTTTCCCTAAAAAAATGCATCCTCTTGAGTTACTTCTTCCTGTGATACATATTAATCATTTTCTGACACTTCTTGTTCTGTTCCTCAATCATGACCGCTTTTGTGAACACAATGCTCAGTCTTTGAGTCAGCGCTATCACTGTGAGCATCTTCATCACTCAGCTCATTGAACCATTCCAACCATACATTAGGATTTCCACTAAACTCTGTCCGAGGTTGTTTTGCCTTTGACATCTCCTCCACAATCTAAAAATAAAGAGAATACTAGGTAACACGGAAGGTAACTGCAATCAGTTTCAGTAAGTCTAAATTTACGCACATAAAAGAGTGATTGAATCTAGGAAAGCAATAAAGTAATACGGACTTTGTTTCAGACTGTGACAGCAGAGCTCGCTCAGATGACAAGTGTCCTCCAGACTATAACGTTCCATAGACAATGTATCTTTCGTAACTGAAAACCAACAATGACTGGAGCTGACAGCCGGAGAGTTAATAGAAAGGTACTGAAAATGGCGCGAACTCAATCCAGCCCTGTCAGACAAAATTGAGCGGGAAATTCATGTGGATGACGAGTGTCATCCGCGCGAGCAACGGAGGGTTAACTGCGTCTCTGTGTTGTCTGCCATCGCTGCGGTCAGCGGCCAAACTGTAGGACGATGCCTGTGGATCTCGAACACTGGACATGCTCCAGTTAGAGCTGCAAAGTGAAATTACTACTACTCACACCGAATTCTGCGAGCAAAAATCGAAGTGATTCTCTCACTAGCCACAGACGAAGTGTCTTCTTAGTTCCTCCTGTCTTCCCTCGTAACATTCACCCCCTTCGACAGCCAATCCTCTCATAGGCAATGACAGCTATCAGTTCTCCTGGATCACCCTCCCACTAGTCAATAATTTTCCAAAATTAAAATGTTGACCAGGCTGACCACAGAAATTCCCACATCTTCGCGTCCAAACGCCTGCAGTTAAAGAAAAGCTCTGTCCTGTCGGTGCCTCAAAGGAGCTGTATACACACTTTGAAGCATCATAGAAAATTTATTTCCCGTTCTACAGTGTTAAATTTCTGGAAATGGAAAGCTTAAAGCCCAATTGGAAAAATAAATGGTCTTTGCAAATGTGATTAATGTTCAAACTGGTGGCCTTCAGTATCAATACATTTCTGAGTACGAGTCACCACTGATTCTGTACATCGTAGCAAAGTGTCCAATGAGATTTCTGCGCACACCACCTGAATCTCATTCCAAAGTGTGTTAAGGTTATGTGGTTTACGTTTGTACACCTCATCTGTTACTGTGCCCCATAAGAAGAAACCCAGTGGCGTGAGGTCTGGGGAGCGTGCAGGAAACTCGATTGGCCCTCTGCGTCCTATCCACTGTCCTGGCACATTGTGATCCAGGTATGCTCGTACGTCCCTATGATAGTGTGGCGGGGCGGCATCTTGTTAGAAATAAAATTCATCATTACCGTGTAATGAACAAATGACAGGGAATATGGAGTCAGCAAGGATTGTTAGGTACATTTCTACAGTAACAGTACCTTCAAAGCGGAAAGGCCCAATGAGTCCCCTTGAAGACAAACCACACCACACATTTACACCAGGCAAATTCACAGCCTTTTCAACTGTACTGTGAGGATTATCTTCAGCCCAGTACACACAATTGTGCCTATTGACAGTTCCATTGAGTTTGAATTGGGCTTCATCCGACCAAATTATGCTACCCATAAATCCCGGTTAACGTCTCACCATCTCCTGAACCCATTCACAAAATTCTAACCTTCGATCTGGATTATCGTCACTTAGCTGTTGCATCAGCCTTAGAATGTACACACGAAACTTGCCTTTCTTCAGAATGCGTAGCACACTACTAGCACTTACATTACTCTCACGTGCCGCTTGCCTTGAAGATTTTTGAGGCGAACACTGAAAAAGTTCCAAGACCGCAGTTGTGGAATCATCACTTGTAGCTGTATGAGGTTGCCCTGATCGACCTTTATGCACATCACACACTGTTCCACGAATTTCGAATTTGTCTCGTAGACGTGTAATTGTTAACCTTGAAGGTGGTTCTGTACCATACTCACTTCTCCACTGTCTTCGAACCACAGCTACATTCTCAAACTTCCAGTACCACTTAATTATCTGCTTCTGCGCTTCAAAGCTCAAACGCACGTCCGCCATGTTGCAGTTACTTCCTTGCCACTACGGCCACCTGTTGAAGAAACATAACACTACTTTCTCACAGATATTTAACCTTGTAGAACGGGAAATAAATTGTCTATGACACTTCAAAGTGTGTATACATTTTTTTTATGCACGCTGTATATGAGGAGCTGGCTACAGGTATTTTTGGGACGAGAGAGTTGCAGTCCCACACTTACAGAATCCACACACCTCGCCTGCGTATTATGCCGAGAGCATAGAGCCATACATACAGTACCTGTAGCTTTCACAGGGCCTGGACCGTGTCCACCGCTATATTGCTCTCCTATCGGCGGGCTGGCGCCGTCTTCTCTGCACTGTCCGCCCAAGGCTCATTGCTGCCCGCCTTCTGGGCCTTTTACTGTACTGTACAACGCTCTCGCCGCAGAAAAACGCTCTAGGAACGTGGAACAGTGGTCATCTAGTGCATAATTCCAACAGCTCCTCTTTGGCCATCTGGACATGTGCAGCGTTACCTGCTGTCCACATTGTGTCGGCTCATAACAGGCATCCCTCCATCCTGTCCAGTACACATAACAGCCTTCGGTGAACGCTGTGCTAGCTTGCGTCGGTGTCACCTTTTAGAGTCTGCGTTAAGTTAATGGTGCCCTTTGGCCCGCTCTGATCTGCTATCTGTCTGTGAAATTGCTAGTCCAGCCAAACGTAATTCTGGAGAAATAAAAGGCCTACAAGTAGAATGAGATTTTCACTCTGCAGCAGAGTGTGCGCTGATATGAAACTTCCTGGAAGATTAAAACTGTGTGCCGGGCCGAGACTCGAACTCGGGACCTTTGCCTTCCGCGGGCAAGTGCTCTACCAACTGAGCTACCCAAGCACGACTCACGCCCCGTTGGTGGAGCACTTGCCCGTAGAAGTAAAAAAGGTCCCGAGTTCGATTCTCGGTCCAGCACACAGTTTTAATCTGCCAGGAAGTTTCACCTACAAGTACTTCACGTATTGGCAATCGCTATCAGATAATCTGTAATAAAAATAAAGGAATATGCTACATGTCGATAATGTGAAAGCCGAAGAAACTATCAGTTCCGCCGCGCGGGATTAGCCGAGCGATCTAGGGCGCTGCAGTCATGGACTGTGCGGCTGGTCCCGGTGGAGGTTCGACTCCTCCCTCGGGCATGGGTGTGTGTGTTTGTACTTGGGATAGTTTAGATTAAGTAGTGTGAAAGCTTAGGGACTGATGACCTTAGCAGTTAAGTCCCATAAGATTTCACACACATTTTTTTTATCAGTTCCACCGTCTTTCAATATCGTCGTTCATTTATACAATATAATGAAAAATAACGAAATATCTTGCCTTGCTGTTGTCACAACTCTCATTGACTTGCTGAAGTTTGCTTGTAGGATAGTATGGTGCCTAAAACTGCAAACGGAAATGCCACCATACCAGCAGGAATAGACCAGGGCTAAAAGGGACACAGTAACTCACACAAAGCCAACAATCTTTTGAGATATGATAAAATAAATCAATAAATTGACAATGCAGATAATTCACTTAAACAGTTGGGTCTACATTAAATAAAAGAAGAAAACTGCGCTGACAGCTGATTTTTACGTTGCAAATGAGTTCATCGATTTTACAGTCACATACTATCAGCTACTTTATTACAGTTAAAGTGAAATTTGTGGTGTGGCATCTGGTTCATATGCCGTAGCAGGCAGAAGATATAATATTTGTTCCAGCGTAACATCAAGCGCTGGCACATCAGCCCGAAACATAACAGCAGAGAAGGCTGTGAGACGCCGTCAGCCAATAGAATGCTGACTAGGACAACACTACGACAAGAGTGGCGCCTACACGAAGAGAATATAAGTGCCACTCCAGCTTTCCTCTGGCGCACTAGAATATGTGCACTAGAAGACCAGCACTCGAAGACGAGCTGTCATCCTTACTCTTTAGTCGTGACTTATGTTTTATGTGCATGGAAATTGTATATATCGATGGACACTGATTATTTACACATCCCCATTTGCTTGCTACTCATCATTGTGAGAAGTCAAAGTTAAGTATTGTCAATTTAACATATTGTAATAAACTCTATTAATGAGATTTGTACGAAATGTTGTTTAGCTATCTGAGAAAGCAGCTTCCTAGGCACCCTATATTACATGGGTGGGCAGGAACTCACAGTATTAATACATGAATGTCGAAAATTGAAGCACCGATCCCTAATTTTAATTGCTCAGGGAGGCCAATGACACTTATGCAATTCCAAAGCTAAGTTGCTACAGGTGTGCACACAGAGTAATCATGTGTGGGTACAGCCACTAATAAATGTTAAAAGAAGTAGTCATATACACACTCCTTGTACACAACCAAGAAAAGTTTTCTTCTGTCTCTCACAATGCTACCAACATCTGTGCCGCATACTGATTAGGTGTGATGGTAGAAATGACTCCCAAATGTAACGTTTTATGAAATCACATTCTAAGGACCTTCAAGTTTAACAATTGCAGATGGTTCATTTGCAGTAACAGATGCATACCAGGCAGCTTTAGTGTCACGGCTGCTTGGTCATTGACGTTCTCAGCAGTGGAACACAAAACATCACAGTAACAAAGTATTTGAGGCAACTCAGAGTGTACCAGGGTTGTTAGATGTATGATGAAGATCAAACATGTTCCGGAAGTTCAAGTCCTGTATGATGTACGATCCTAAGTCAAGGATTGTAAGCAGACATATTATAATTTTGGGATTTTTACTTTCTGAAGGAGAAATTATACAAAACGAATCAACTCTGCATCTATTAGCAGGTTACTATCAACCGATTATGAAGTACATGCACAACAGTCAACTATACTCATGTTAAGATTATTTAGTTGAGTGTAAGAACATCTTTCAAAACATGTCCCTTGCAGAGCCCTTGTTGTGCAGTAAGGTTCACTTTAGCACTGTGTGTCCATTATAGTTTGGCTTAATACTTCAGTATTTAACTAACAATGGATGTGGGCTAGGTGCTTCCTGTAGAATATGATTTCTCATTACATGTGGTTATACCAGCAGATGTGCTGTGAGCTGTTTACCAATCATTCTCTGCTCTTCATGCCATAGTTCAGTACATAGCACACCTTGTCGAAGAACACATATGTTAACATTGTGTGTTTATTTGAGTAATTTATTAAGTGGGTGTAATGTGAAGTAGTAATGAAGAGATGCGCTCCTGTATCAAAGAAAAAGAAGATGTAAAGAGGCGAGTTGCCGTAAAGTGAGAAACCTCAACATAGGCTTGAGAGGAGGATTCAGCATTTCGGTCATGGATAGCAAAGGACCCTATTAATTGCTATAAGGTGAAATGCAAACACTGTAATGATTCTGTAGTAGCTGTTCCAATTGTATTAAAGAAACACACGCAATCAAAAAATCACACTATTAAAATGAGTGGTATCACTGAAAAATCATGTGCAACTTTTGCAACATTTTTGTCTAAAGGCACGACAACACTCGAAAAACTGACTATGCAAACTGAGTTAAAATTGTCACAGTCCTAACAGCTTATGTTATTCTTTTTAATACAACTGGCCATTTGACAGCTGTGTTAAAAAGTGCATTTCCTGATTCTAACTAGGAACCCCTTGAGTGTGATGTCACAAGTTCAGTCTTAAATAAAGTTCATTTGAAAGTGTTGTGTGAACAGTTATGACTGAAAAACTGTTAGCTGCTAATGGCTCACATTTGCATCAGAAGGGCGAGAAAAAATGAGGTGTCTGTGAGGTGCAGACATTAACCTTCTATGGGATGTACGTATTACACTTCAAAAATGGACGTTGACAATATTCAAGACATGTTCAAAACAAACCATTAGCTTGCACCATTAACACCAACTGAGAAATGGCGGACTGCAGTGAACACGAAAGTCTACACCACCAAGATCAAAAGCAACCTCCTTGGGAATTACAAACCACGCACAATGTTCACCTAGGAATCGACTCTTGCAGAATGCATATGGAATCATACTGGTGTAATATGCTGATGAGAACTTGAGAACTGATGAACTGTGATGGCAGGCAATCGAATGCAAATAGTCTGTCGTGTAGGTTATCGTGAAACTGGCTATCCTTTAAGCTGTAGCTGCAGATGGTGTGACAATATGTTTTATACACACGGAAAAGACAAACATCCAGAGGTTAAATTTGTCCAGTGGTTCCAAGTGGTATGAACTGCAATGGCACACACTTTCCAGGAGGGATGATTTACCCTAAAAGAGTATGATTTTTACACAGATCAGGAATCGATCAAAAGCACGTTATTTTGACCAGCTATTGGCTAAAAGTAGTGCTCACACCATAGTTGTAGTTCTCTTGCACCCATTTTCCCACTCTTGCTTACTGTGACATAAATATTCCTTACTGTCCTTGCAAGATCACATACATGTGAAAGAATTGTAGGGGGCAGAGCACATGCAAATTCTCGCAGCACAAAAAAAAAACTTTCCACTTTACCACCCAGATTAATAGTTGGCATAATTGTCTATGAGTGCATTAAGGCACTGATGTTAGTTGATCTTTCTACAGCTCTCTTGTTACCTCCAATTTGCAGAGTTCCTTTCATAGCCTTTTCCTCTTCAAATCCCGATTGGTCAGTTATGACAAACATTGTTTTTTGCCTTGTTTCACAAATTTTATTATTGTTACTGCACAACCTAGGTTTCGGGTTATAAGCCCATTTTCAAATACTTTACTGATTCCCAAAGATGATAATGCAAAGATAAATGCAATGATAAGGAAAAGATAGACATCTCAACTTGTCAGTGTATCAATCCATGAATTAATGTAAAATTACTTCAACGACCATTCTTTTACCATATTACATATGGAATTACAAAATTCAGCAATTACACTACATAACAAACATACCCGAGAATACAGTTATGCATCAGCCAAGAACATTTTATATCCTGATGGATTGAGGCCCAAAGTTTTACTTCTCTCCTGGAGTTGTGATATCATCTGAAAGAGGTGAATAATTGAATTGTGTTTGCTCATTTAATAATAGGTGTGGGGATGTATACATCTGCTATAACTTCTAAAATTTCTAACTGCTTGAGTTAAGCTCTCTTTTCCTCTGTGTGTAAGACTTAACATCTATTATGTATTTGTGATTATTGTTAAGGCAATGTTCCACAATGGCTGAATCAGGCTTCTTCAGTCTCTACCTTCTATGGTGTCCTTTAAGCCCTGTGCAGATTGACCTTCTGTCCAATGTGACAAGACAGACACTCACACCATATGAGTTTATATACCCCACTCTTTGTGTGGCTGGTTGTTTTTCTTTTGCATTGAATAAGGACCTGCCTATTTTCTAAGGTACGTAGAAAAACACAGAGAAACCCTTTGCCTTCAAAATGTTACTTATATGGTTTGATCTTTTCCCTATTAAAGGTAAGCTGCACCATTGTATCTCCATTCTGCCGGGGTTTTTATTAAGCATGGTAGGGACCTGACTAGCTTCTTCATCTTTTAATGCAGAATTTTTTCAGTGATGTTGGGGTCAACTTCATTATTTGTGGCTCTTGTTTTCATTGCATTAAGTTCCTGGTCAAAGTCTTCTTGGGACATAGGGATAGAAAGGAATCGGTGGATCATATGGTGCAATGCTGGACATTTATAGACTGTAGAATTCTGGGAGGATGCCAGAATGAATGTGTCATTGAAGGAGCCTTTTCGATAAATTTGAAATTTATGCTGCCCCCCCCCCCCTCCCCATCTCTATGCTGACCTTTATGTTAGTGTGCTGCTGGTTGATCTTCTCCACACATTTGTGGAGTTGTGTATTGGATTCTTTCCCCATACAAAGCATATCATCCACATATCTGTACCAACATACAACATGTTTCACCAATGGCTTCTTCATAAGGAAATCAGTCTCCCACTTCTCCATGAACATTTCTGCTAGTAAGGGGGCTTAAGGTGAGCCCATTGCCAGGCCATCTGCTTGCTGATAATAACTCCCTTGAAAACAGAAATTATTTTGATCCAAACAACATTCCTCTGTACTAACAATGCCCAGCTGTTCTTCTGGATTAATATCGTGTGAATACATTGCTTGTGACACAATATCCACACAGTCTTTCACTGGAACACATTTGAATAAGCTATGCACATCAAAAGAGACTATTTTTGCATTTGTTGGAACCTTAACATCTGTAAACTTGTTATCTAACTCTAAACTGTTCTTAATGCTCTATTTATCTTTGAAGTTCAGTTTCTTCTTCAAGATGGTGTTGATACTCTTGGCAGTCTTGTGTACTGGTGATTGTATTGCAGATACTACAGGACGGATTGGCACTTCTGATTTGTGGAGCTTCAATAAACCATTCATTACAGAATGCTGTCACAAACATATTCAGAAAAGATGTTGAAGCACTCATTTACTACCTTCTTAGCCTGATCATTGTAACTAGCTGCTGGATCTCTCTGTAGTCTTTGTACATAAAACTAGGATTGAGAACAATAATGTGATTGTGACTAGAGTAGATAAAGAAGGGACGGTAGTCCTGTTAAATAAAACAGATCAAACAAGCAAAGTAGAAGGTTTTTGCCAGTCAGTGCAACTACAAAGACTACAGAGAGATCCAACAGCTAGTTACAATGACCAGCCTAAGCTCCAACATCTTTTCTGAATAGGCCTGTAAGAGCATTCTGTAAATAAACCCTAGGGCGCCATAACTGTACGGTTTACTGAAGCTACACAAAGCAGAAATACCAATCTGTCCAGTGGTATCTGCAATACAAGCACCTGTACACAAGACTGCCAAGTGTACCAACACCATGCTGAAGAAGAAACTGAACTTCAAAGGGAAATAGAGCATTGTGAACAACTGAGATTTAGATAACAAGTTAACAGACGTTAAGGTTCCAAAAAATGCAAAATTAGTCTCTTTTGATGTTCATAGCTTATTCACATGTATTCCAGTGAAAGACTGTCTAGATATTGTGTCACAAGCCCCGTATTCACACAACATTGATCCCGAAGTGAATTTTGAAGGTCTCACGCTGTGTAAATCTTTTTATTGTGTGTGTAAATGTGTGTTTTCCAAAGCTCCTCCTAAAAGACTACCAAATTTGTTATACATACTACTCACTATTTGAGGAGAAGTACTGCAGTTCCCATGAGGGTGGGGACTGGGATGAAAAGGATTTGTGGCCCCTGACATATAGGCATATAAGGGATATACATGCAGATGGGCTCAGCTGAACAGAGAGAGGTGGGGGGTGGAGACTAATAGTGAGAATGGGGAGGCTGAGCTGTACAGAGAAGGGTGGCGGAGGAGATGGACGCTGGGCATTGTTAGTACAATGGAATGTTGTTCAAATCAAAGCTAGGCCTAGCTGCCGGCGCCACCTCAGTTTACCTGGGAGCCCGCGGCCCACCTAACGTTGGCTGGGGTGAGGAAGCACGCTTCTGAGTTTGAGCTAAGTACAGCTATTGATACGTACACATATACCGTTTATTTTACATTTTATGCGAGTCTTTTGCCCCTTTGGGTGTTCTGTATTAATGTTGGACCATGCCACTTTAGGCAGTTTGTAGTTTTCGTGTGTTCTGAAGGCGTGGTTGTCCGCGCCGAAACCTAGGTCAACAGCCGGTTTCTATTTGCAATCAACGCTGATTCTTTATAATCATTAAATTATTCACGATTGCTGAAGGGCTGCAATATTAAAAGTTCTCGTAGTCACAAATAATGAATTTGACCCCAACATCATTGAAAAAATTCTACATTAAAAGATGATGAAGGAAGTCAGGTCCCTACTGTGCCCATTAAAAAACACAAGCAGACTGGAGACGCAATGGTGCAGATTACCTTTTATACGGAAAATATCAAACAAAGTAAGTAACATTTTGAAGGCAATGGGTTTCTCTGTGATTTTTGACGTCCCTTAGAATATAGGCAGGTCCTTATTCAATGCAAAAGAAAAACAACCAATCACACAAAGAGAGGGGTTTGTAAACTCACATACCGTGAGTGTCAGTCTTGCTACATTGGAGAGAAGGGGAGGTCAATCTGCACCAGGCTTAAAGAACACCATAGAAGATGGAGACTGAAGAAGCCTGATTCAGCCTCTGTGGAACATTGCCTTAACAATAACCACAAATACATAATAGATGTACAAGTCTTACACACAGAGGAATAAGACAGCTAAACTCAAATAGTTAGAAATTTTAGAAATTAAAAAAAAAGATGTGTACATCCCCACACTTATTATTAAATGAGCAAACACAATTCAATTATTCACCTCTTTTAGATGATATCACAACACCAGGATAGAAGTAAGACTTTGGGCCTCAGTCCATCAGAAGCTAAAAAGTTTTTGGCTGATGCATAATCGTATTCTCAGGTATGTTTGTCATGGTAGTGTAACTGCTTATTTGTGTAATTCCATATGTAATTAGATAAAAGAATGGTCACTGAAGTGATTTTACATTAATACACAGATCGATACATCAATAAGTTGAGATGACTGTCTTGCCTTATCATCATATTCATCTTTGCATTATCATCTTTTGGAACCAGTTAAGTACTTGAAAATAGGCTTATAACCCGAAACCTAGGTTGTGCAGTAACAATAATAAAATTTGTGAAACAAGGCAAAAAACAGTTTTTGTGAGTTAATTTACAATGTTTCACTAAGAACCTACAGTTGATTCAATTAAAATGAAAACAAATTCTTTAGTAAATGATGGGATAAGTTTGTTTATAGCATCTACAAATTTTCAGGCCAATTCCACAGTTTGCTTTTGCATCGTCAAGTTGAGGCTCTGTTTGAAATTTCATTATCTTGCATCTCCCAATTCTGTAGCACTGTTTGAAGTTATGCAACCATCTACTGCTTCCCTTGAAATCACTATAATCTTTGTTGAGCGCAGCTTGATGTGCATACCCCAGTAGGTCACTATAATGCACATCCTGTAAATTCTATCGAGCATCCTTGAAATGGCAAACACCAGTTTTCGTAACAAGTGCGCCTTGTCCTCTCTTGTATATTTGACATTTTCCTTATGCACCAAATGGTCATATTTCTGTGAACATATTTGAAAGTTATTCATAATTGCTTTTTTACTAGGTTGTGGATGATCTTCCATGCATGTAATTATGTTTAATACCCACTCCTTGGATGACTGTCCTTCAGTGCGTTTCACTGGAGGTGGGATTTCTGGCTCCCTGCCCAAGAAGGATGATGAACTAAATGGCTTGACTCCTTCACTTTCATTTGTTAAGCACATATCGTCACCACTGTACTCTTCATGTACACTCTCTGCACAGTTGAGCGTATACGACACCATTCATGCCACTGATTCATTTTGTAGAAGTGCTAATATTTCATCTGTCATTTCTTTCTCACTCTGTGAAATTCCTTGGGCTCCTTTCTGATGTAATGTCAACTTCGGACAGCTGTTGTTGTAAATACAATGCAATATTTGCTGTGTTTATCATTGTCACTGATCTGCTTTGTACCAATACCAGTAGCATTGTTGTTGAGTTTATGGAAATACACAGTACAGTCTCCAACAAATTTTACATATTCACATACACCTTTGCCTTTAATCCAAATGAATACAGATTCGTTTACAGATATTTTTCTCTTACCACGGGTATACAAAGACAATGGAGAGGGTGACATATATACAGATTTACCAAAGTCTTTATTTGCAAGTTCTCCAATATGATAGGTACGGTAGGCAATAATGTCTCTGTCTACAAAACTTTCAAGGCCACCGACAGACGGTACTCCAGTACCACCTCGTACAATGGCTACAGTAAGCCAACCATTACCATGAGTAAAGGAATCGTTAATGTCAATGCTAAAATTAAGTCTACACCCACAGAAAACACATGGTAGTAAGAGAAAAATATCTGTAAACGAATCTGTATTCATTTGGATTAAAGGCAAAGGTGTATGTGAATATGTAAAATTTGTTGGAGACTGTACTGTGTATTTCCATAAATAAAGTGATCTGTAGCGTAGCTGAGAACCGGACAAGGGTACATCACGAACCGGGGGCTCAAGGAGGCAACAGCATGTTCCATGTTAAAGTTCTTATCGCTTGACCTTTGACCCCGCCATTGCCGACTACAGGGTTACGCAACGTGGCGGCGCGCCATTGTACGAGGTGGTACTGGAGTACCGTCTGTCGGTGGCCTTGAAAGTTTTGTAGACAGAGACATTATTGCCTACCGTACCTATCATATTGGAGAACTTGCAAATAAAGACTTTGGTAAATCTGTATATATGTCACCCTCTCATTTACTCATTATGTGCTCACGATTGGGTACCTCCAGACCTGCCTCCTGTTGCCATTAGCAGCCAATTTTTAAGACAATATAGAGGATGTTGATGCCATAAACATCATTGGCCTTTTGCAACCTCACGCTCAAGTGGTTCCCTGTAAGGCAGCGCAAATTGAAAAGGAACAAAATCATGGCTATTATAAGAAATGCTACTGAACCTTCTCATAAAAACCATATTATTTCCAAGTTTCAAAAAGTAATATTCTCCCTTTTGGCAGATGAAAGTACTGATATTGCTTCTATTGGTGGTGTTTGAATTGTTTTTTGCTGTTAGGACAGAATGGAATGCCAAATACTGAGCAAGCTCTTCAACTTGACTGAATGAAAGGTAGTGTCTGTACTTGGGGCTAACTTGTATGAGAAACTTGATCAAGTCTTACTACAACACAATATTCCATTATAAAACGTCATTGATTTTGGCTCAGATGGTGCAGATGCTACAGTGGCATAGCATACTTCAGTGTCCAGATGACTAAAAGTGTTTCTTCCTGGAATCGTGTCAACAAAAAGGATTTGTCATTCAGTTCACTTGTGTGCTAACGATGGTTGCAAGGCACTTGCTACTCATTGTGAGGGACTTTCAAGAGATGTACATAAGTACTTAAAACTAAATTGCAAATGGCAGTTTCATCTAGTTCAATTTCAAAAATATATACAACTTAAAGTACACAAAATACTACATATAGTACAGAATTTTTTCTGTTTTCAAACAAGTGTTTGAGCAGTGAGATGTAAAGAGATCCCAAACTTGCTCTGTGATCCATTTAGAAAGCTTCAGTCCCAATTTCTAAATTGTAGATTTTACCCAAATTGAAACAATGAATGCTTACTTCAGATTTGCAAAAGCTGTAGTGTTAGACTAAAAGCAACTAATGGAAAAAATCTTTTAAAAAGCAGTTTTTTCGTTTTACGCTTCTACAACATAGTTTATCATAGAGAAATCGGTAAGAAGGGTGTATGTCATCCACTTGAAGTATATTTCTTACATTGAAATATTAACAGCGCTACATTCCATATGACTGATAGGTCGGAAATGCAAGCGATTTAACGTTATAGTCCATTTTAAGAGCAGAACGTTGTAGCCTTAGGAGTGTGTTTGTTTATGTTCTCTCTTACCAATACCTTCCAGTTACTTATCCTAGACTCTAGAACAATAGAGTTGATAGCTTGGTTGATTTATGTAAAAATGCGTCGAACTCCATCCGTCTGGAGCTCCATCGCGCATACAAATCATCTGTTTCTTGTTCTTGTTAATCGTCTGCTATTACGTTACAAAACTTCGAAATCTGTTACAATATGTCGATAAGGAGTGCTAACCTCCTCAACAGGAGCGCATCTTGAGAAATCTTGTGCACTTGGGTGGGTAAAGACTCGGCTAGCTCCATTCATTCACGAGACGTGGAGCGTAGCGGTCTACTTCTGGTCAGTTGCAGGTTAAATCGGTAACGGTGCTGCAGGGTGGGTTGGTCAATGACAGTGTGAGGAGGGTCTTTCACTCTCTAATTTTACCCTAAAACAGCGAGAATGCTCTGTGAATCCCATACGCAGAGAGATAGATCGTAAATTAAGCACTATGCTCGATGTGTTGGAAATATGTAGAGTGCCGTCTGATATACTTTGATGATGTATGTGTTCGAGAATTGACAATGAATGAACGTACTGCACAGTCATCTATCCATGTTCGCAATGATACTTGCAAATTGGAGACGGGGTGGTTTAGCTGTGATACTGAAATTGGGAAACATGCTGTCGCATCATTGGTCGGTACTGAAATTACTGTGAAATTGCTAAAATTGTTCACACTGTCTATTGTGATGCTTATTATTAGAGTACATCGATGGTGTCTTTTCCATCCCATCCGTCCACTGACACGCTGTAGGTTACCACATAATGATTGACTAACATCGCTTGTTTGAGTTGGAGAAAGAGTTTTGGTGCATGGACAACACCTTTTGGGGTGGATAGCACTGAAACAGTAATCGCGTATATGACTGCAATATTATGAATCAGTCGAAATGGAATGTAGAGTCATCAGCTGTTCCATGACTGTGACAGATGAGTTTAAATGTAGAGCTCGTGAGTCACTTTCGGCCTGTAGTTTTGAAACCATCCACAACGCCGCGAAACTCCCCCAGTTTGCTTATGTTGTAACTCTCTTTTATTTTAATCGTCCAGTGTTTGTGGCTTGTTATGGTAGGCACAGTGACAATATGATTTACATTGTGCGGCATCTAGTTTTCTACGAGAGGCCATGGATCAGAACGTCTTAATGTCAGTTTAGAACCTGACACACACCTCCAAGTTGTGGCAGAAAACCAAAATGTATGGCAGTGTACAAAGCATGTTACAGAAGAAAAAAAATAATCTTTCAAACAACGAGACAGGGCCACAGGAAGCGTCTCTTGCGATTTACAGTATATTCCGCAGGATACGATCATCCTCCTACAGTACAGGTGATGAAACCTTAAACTGGCCTCTGCAGTGGATCAAAAGCTGTATATTTAATAGGATCGTCCTGCACGGGCAGCAGCAGCAGTCTGACATGTAAATTCAGTGACGGACAGGGTGTCCCTTTATTAATGCTAGGAGGAATGCTATTCTGGGAAGTATCGCAACAGCTCTCTCTCTCTGCGCCAGACCCACATCGCTGCTATGCATCATCGCGCCAGCAACGGCGCCTGCGTGAGTTCTATATCGGATGAAGTTAGTGGAGTTTTTATAGTTCGTAACTTTTTTCTGTTGGATGATATAGAATAACGATGATAGCATGTTGGGCTGA
This sequence comes from Schistocerca americana, assembly GCF_021461395.2. Taxonomy (NCBI): domain Eukaryota; kingdom Metazoa; phylum Arthropoda; class Insecta; order Orthoptera; family Acrididae; genus Schistocerca; species Schistocerca americana. The sequence continues at coordinate 643,473,929 of NC_060123.1, forward strand.
TAGATGTGAATGGATGCGGGTCTGCTTCAGACTGTAGTATCTGTGCCTAGTTTGGCGACGCACCACAATGTGTGCATTTCCACCGAATGGTCAAAACATAGTCCTGTTGCACTAACTCAGGTCGTTCTGTTTCTACATGGCTTGCAGAAGGTAGTCGATATGGCTTTCTCCGACTTGTGCTCAGTTCCGACTTCAATTGGAACGATCACATGCACAAAGCTGCAGAAATGGGAGTAGCTGCAGGATGCGTAAGGAGCGACTTAAACCAGGTTGCAATTTTACTGTAGCAGATAGTTTCGAGAAAGGTGACTCCTTTCGAGATATGAGAATGCCAGAAATATGACTGAGTAGTGGTTGTAATCATTAAAGGACTTGTCAATAGGATCCAGCTCAGATATGTGCTTGAATGGTTGGACTTGATTCCAAGTCATAGACATTATATCAAGTGGATAGCGTAATTAGTATTAGCTACCGTACATTTTTACAACCTCAATCAGCACACCATCTACTACTGTTTGTTATCCTTCTCAATCAGTCATCGCTTATAACACAGTGGATACATCACAGAATATGTTACACATACTAGAGAAATATCTAGCGGCGTGAGGGAGTTGCAGATATCAGTTTCATACCACGTTCCTTAGCCGAATCACTTTAAAAATTCAGCGATTTCATCACGAGGTTACATTGTGGACTACGTGTAAGCGGACTGCTGGTCTGATAATACACTCTCCTACGATCACTGTCTCGGTATTTGTCCGGAAAAACCAATTCATTCGGAGGTAATGCCGTATCTCGATTTATAAAGCCAGTATCGCTTTTAACATGGATACCTGTGTGCACCTGTAGAACCAAGACCACTTGCGACAGTAACATACAGTAGTCGCGGCGACTGGGGTTTTTAACATCTGGTCGATTACACCTATCTTTCTAACACACAGTGGCAACACTCGCAAGAAAAACTTATGAGACATGTCCACTTGTTGCTGATTTTCTCTCAGTATTATTTTCTATCGTCTGGAATCATTTATTAGCCAAGTAGTAGGGGGTGCATGATAGGTTCACCTTGAGCATCAGGGTTATACAGTATGCGTTTGTGTTCTGACATGTGCAAAGGACATGACTGTGGAATACTGTGATAGCAGAGGGAAGAGTATGTCAATTCATAAGAATGGTATAGATATTTCTATTTCCAAAGCCACAGCCCTCAGCAGGATGTATTTCCAATACTTCACTCATTGTCAAATGTGTTTTAATTGAGACTGAGATCATAACATCTAATTGCAAGAACAATGATAAAACATACACTCCTGGAAATTGAAATAAGAACACCGTGAATTCATTGTCCCAGGAAGGAGAAACTTTATTGACACATTCCTGGGGTCAGATACATCACATGATCACACTGACAGAACCACAGGCACATAGACACAGGCAACAGAGCATGCACAATGTCGGCACTAGTACAGTGTATATCCACCTTTCGCAGCAATGCAGGCTGCTATTCTCCCATGGAGACGATCGTAGAGATGCTGGATGTAGTCCTGTGGAACGGCTTGCCATGCCATTTCCACCTGGCGCCTCAGTTGTACCAGCGTTCGTGCTGGACGTGCAGCCCACGTGAGACGACGCTTCATCCAGTCCCAAACATGCTCAATGGGGAACAGATCCGGAGATCTTGCTGGCCAGGGTAGTTGACTTACACCTTCTAGAGCACGTTGGGTGGCACGGGATACATGCGGACGTGCATTGTCCTGTTGGAACAGCAGGTTCCCTTGCCGGTCTAGGAATGGTAGAACGATGGGTTCGATGACGGTTTGGATGTACCGTGCACTATTCAGTGTCCCCTCGACGATCACCAGTGGTGTACGGCCAGTGTAGGAGATCGCTCCCCACACCATGATGCCGGGTGTTGGCCCTGTGTGCCTCGGTCGTATGCAGTCCTGATTGTGGCGCTGACCTGCACGGCGCCAAACACGCATACGACCATCATTGGCACCAAGGCAGAAGCGACTCTCATCGCTGAAGACGACACGTCCCCATTCACGCCTGTCGCGACACCACTGGAGGCGGGCTGCACGATGTTGGGGCGTGAGCGGAAGACGGCCTAACGGTGTGCGGGACCGTAGCCCAGCTTCATGGAGACGGTTGCGAATGGCCCTCGCCGATACCCCAGGAGCCACAGTGTCCCTAATTTGCTGGGAAGTGGCGGTGCGGTCCCCTACGGCACTGCGTAGGATCCTACGGTCTTGGCGTGCATCCGTGCGTCGCTGCGGTCCGGTCCCAGGTCGACGGGCACGTGCACCTTCCGCCGACCACTGGCGACAACATCGATGTACTGTGGAGACCTCACGCCCCACGTGTTGAGCAATTCGGCGGTACGTCCACCCGGCCTCCCGCATGCCCACTATACGCCCTCGCTCAAAGTCCGTCAACTGCACATACGGTTCACGTCCACGCTGTCGCGGCATGCTACCAGTGTTAAAGACTGCGATGGAGCTCCGTATGCCACGGCAAACTGGCTGACACTGACGGCGGCGGTGCACAAATGCTGCGCAGCTAGCGCCATTCGACGGCCAACACCGCGGTTCCTGGTGTGTCCGCTGTGCCGTGCGTGTGATCATTGCTTGTACAGCCCTCTCGCAGTGTCCGGAGCAAGTATGGTGGGTCTGACACACCGGTGTCAATGTGTTCTTTTTTCCATTTCCAGGAGTGTATATGTGACCAGTTTTCTAGGATGATTCGACCTGTGACGGAAATGATTCACGTTTCCCATTAACGGCAGGATCTGCCCGAATGAAGAGGCCTGTTGGAGTGTAGGAATGTAGACGAATTAACCGTGTTATCCTCTATACGACCGAATAGCCAACTAATACTTAGTATGTGTTGGATAGCTTTCGTGATTGCTTGAAAAATTGAGAAGATTGAAAATGGAGGTGTGTTTTCGGTGGACCATTATTCCCTCCCATATAAATTGTTCAGATGACTGCTTGTTCACATTTCGTGTCTTTATTTAGTTGAAAGTACATCGATTGTGGTGTGCGCATCTAGCAGGTGGAAGACACGTTTGCAGGTGCTCTAGACATGAGAAACACCTTAGTTGACTTTGTAAATGATTTGGAATCTGTTACATCACAGATATCGATATTAGCAAGTGGAAATATCAATTACGTGTATTCGTTTCGAGTTCTCATGTAAAAATCTTTGCAGATGGGATAAGTTTCTTATTACTCAGTGGTCTACATCACACTCGACCTAGCTAAAGTTTTGGGTTTCTAGAGAAATAATTTCCAGACTATGTCTTTGGAATTATGTTGCATGAGTGATCGGTTGAATATGGCTGTGTGCTTGATATCGAGAAGTACCGCGAAAATGGTATAATAGTTTAGCAAACCATGCAAAAATTCTTGTGTTCTCGTAATCCCAGAGTCTGGAGATGGGTGTAGAAAAGCGAGCAAGCAAGGAAGCAGGTTTGGACCGGAAACATGCGTTTGTCCCAAGGGAGAACGAGTCCTAATTTATAGAACAGTTGTGAGAGTGACTTCGGTCCACTGAGGGGCTCTGGTCGCGCGTTGGGAGTGGATGACTTGTGACTTCAGCTGTGGGAAAATATCTAGTGTTGTGAGGAGCATATACGGTGCTGTCTGGCTTTGCGGTATATGTGCAAGTGATAAAAAACAGGTGATTTTGTATGGCACAGGATACGAAATGTATGTTTAGTACATCGACACGGTACACAGTGATATATTGCTACGTTAGAGATCAGTTTCACGCTCTAATATTCAAGCTCCTGTCCTCAGTTGGATAGTAGTGTAATTGAGTAAGAGGCTTTCCGTATTTGACGATATGTAGGGCACTTTGCAAGGTTTAATTGTGGGTGCAATATGACGATATGTGTAAAAAAGTTTTTTGCGGTAATTAGTTATGTCCTCCCACCATTTTGCGGTACACTTTTCGAATTTCACATGCTTTTGAACGCCATTTTTGGCGCATTCTTCTTTGTCATCCACCCCCTTAAACTGCTGTACTGGTTTTACATAAAAATTATTCAAATTAACTTAGTGTTCTGCACTTAACCTGCTGTTCTGTAGAAAGAAAAAGAAAAGGTGGATAGTGTTTCCACACCGGCGGCATCAGCAATTCGGCGGATAAATTCGATAAGAGCCAATTATAATGCACAATTGATTCAGAAGACATCCTTTGTGCTGTGATATAGGAGTCTCTACATAGCGGTGAGAATGTTTGCATATGCTGAAAGCAGGAATGGTGGCATGTGATGTACGGGTGCCATATTAGGAATGCACCCTGTGCTATTCTGGGAAGCATTGCAACATTTCTTGGTGCTGGACCTGCATCGCAGCTATGCGTCCTTGTGCCAGCAACGGTACCTAGGTGAACACGTATTTCGATAGGAATTTCTCAGGTGTCAAGTATGAAAGAGATGTCAGCACCTCATGTTTGCAGGATCCGAAGCATTGCATCATAGCTTCGCAGGGACCATCGGTGCACCCAGAATCTTTGAATGGTGATCATTGTGCGATTTGTAATTTAGTGAGCAGCCCCTTCCGTATAGCGCGTTGTCTATCTGCAAGTGTGTCCCACTTAAAACTTTCAATGAGATTTTCTTAATGCTCTCATGACAGCTAAATGCACCAGTCACGAATCTTGCCGTTCTTCTTTGGACATTATCGATCTCTTGAATCAAACCCAACTGGTAATGGCCGCATACAGACAAACAATACTCTAAGACCAATAGGATGCCACGAATTAAAAAAATGCTACCCCATACATGAGAATAATATCGATTTAATAATTTTTGTACATCAACAGTATGTTGGGGGTGCAACAGTTAAAGGAGGGTGTGTGTGAGTCAGTGACATGGAGCAGAACAGCAGGTTAAGTGCAGAACACTAAGTTAATTTGAATAATTTTTATGTAAAACCAGTACAGCAGTTTAAGGGGGTGGGTGACAAAGAAGAATGCGCCAAAAATGGCGTTCAAAAGCATGTGAAATTCGAAAAGGGTACCACAAAATGGTGGGAGGACATAACTAATTACTTAATTTGGTATCAAAGGCGATGCTATAGTTTAATGAAATGGGAGTGACATGGAAAACCACTTAACAGGACAATAGGTTACATGCCAACAAAGGGCCGAACGTTAGGTTAAGACATTGAGAGTGCAGTGCCGAACATTAGGATATGCTACATGTTTGACCCATATAATTACTTCTTAGAAGGCCTACATGTTTCCAAACACCAAAGAATGATGAGCAAGAGAAATCCAACCCCCACAAACTGATTTTTTATAAATAAACAATATACCATTTCCGTATATTCCATGCACTGCCTTGAATCCCCTTATATAATGTTCCATACACAGGAATCGACTTCTCTCCAAATGACCTATCAACTGAGTTTTTTTCCCTCCATTTCCTGGGGAGGAGAGGGTGGGAGAGGAGGGGGATTTGCCGGAGGGGGAGAGGTTATTTAATTGATCAATTTAATTAAGTAGCCAATCAACTGATAGTAGTGACAGGGCGTATTCCAGTAACTCAGATCTGAAAAGCCTTGAATCCCCTAAAACAATGCTCCATACACAGCAACCGATTTCCCTCCAAATGACCGATCAATTGAGTCTTTTCCCACCATTTTCCGGCGGAGGAGTAGAGGGTGGGAGGGGAGGGGGCTTACCAGAGTGGGAGAGGTTAATTAAGTAATCAAAGTAATAGTAGTGACAGGGGCTATTCCAAAAACTCAGACCTGAAGTACCTTGTACCTGTAGCAGCGTGGGGGAGGTTTCCTGAGAAGGGAGGGTAGTGGGACGCACTGGTAACCGACAGGTAACCAAAAAACTTTTGTTCCTTTTTAGCACTGAAAACTCAGAAATGAAAACACGTGTCCTGGAACTTTTCTGCCAAAGTGTGTATAAACGAAAAATATCATCACTTAGAAAAATACAGTCTTCACCATAAGTATAAACATGATGCAAGCATTACACCATGTATTCTCCCGCGTTTTCTTGACTGTCACTGGATTACGTTTCACGTGGAGCGAAGCCAAGCTGTGTCCAGTAGAGTCAAGTATGATCATGAGCAAATATTTTATGCTGTGATACACTCCCATAGACTGACCAATAATGCGGGACAACAGCGTTACCAGCGCATGTAACTTGGACAGCACTGGCCAGCCAGTTGGTCCAGGTAACCTGCAATGTGCGGTTACAGTGCAGACGTAAAAAGAGACAAGTTGAGAAACAGTATAGCTTCGAAAGCCATTTAATTTTTTAAAAAAAATTAAATAATATTCGGCAATACTCCAGCACTACCAAATGCTTTTTAAGTAACCAGACGGAACGCATAAAATGCTCTCATTCTCACCTAACGTAGAATTACAAACAAGAGTGATAAAAATTCCTAACTTATACACAGGGTAATTTTCTGGGCGAGCTATGTGTGATGTAAAAGCATACTGAAGGGATTTCGCCGTATTGTTTCATACTAAAGCCATTGGTCCGAATCCGAGAAATAAATTTCAGCCCTGGAATCGTCATCTGCTACGTTGATAACGAGTCGATCAACAACAAAATTCACTAAGCCAGCCAGTCGTCGCATGACGCGCAGTTCTATACCACGCCAGCGTTCGGCAATGACATGTGAAAAAGCTACGTGCGTCAGTTCCAGTACATCTGGCAGGTAAACAGTCTTGTTATTTATCGCGACAAATCCCTTAGCTTGGCTCTAGATCCACCTTATTATGTTCCTAGTGTAATGGTACAATGGCAAATGTAAGAATGCAGCATTTGTATGGTGTCCCGATGTAGTGAAAATGATTGTTTTCAGAGTATTTGGTTTTTCATTTTTTTCCAAAAAACATTAAATTGTTACGGTTTCTCAATTCAACCAACCTTTATTAACAATCCTTCATAAAATATCGATGATAAGAATTTATATTTGAAATGAAAACAGGAATTTCGCGTACAATATGTGATTAGAAATAAGAACACGTGCATTATTCATAAAAAATGGTGATGAAGTTTACAATTACAAGACATATGTATTTCAATTTTAAGGAGACAAGAATACATGACTAAGGTGAGACTTAAACCAATGCTCCATTAATTTATACTACGTTATAGATTCCGAGAGTAGAAGGTTTCATTTGACGTAACTTAGTAATGAGAAATTCAATGTGTAAGATGAACCTTCTTCCAAGAGCGTAAATACACTAATGTATGTGTGCTGCGGTTTCAGACCAATCGTCGCGTTTGTGTGTGGTTACATTAGATTTATTCTTATAAAAAGAGTGTAGTATTTCGAAAAGCAATAATACGGATTCCTGCGCCATATTTCTCGTATTCAAAGCTCAATGACACTCCACGTGGAACGCTGCTCATTCTGTGTGTCTCAACAAGTGATCTCTATACTACGTAAATCACTTGTCTCAACCAGTGATCTGGTCTCAACACGGATCCCGGAGTGCTGATAAATATGTGTACTGTGCTGCCATCTTTCGGCGGCGCCAGCCATGGGCAGTTAGTTGCGTAGCGTGCCAATCGATGGCAGCACAAGGTAGTTGTTGTTACCAATTCATATTTTCGAGTTTCGTGGAAAAATGTTTTATCAAAAAGAACTTATCCTGCCTCTCTCGATCACATATTACTTTCCTTTTTTTAAAAAAAGTGGCATACTGTGCCTTTGAGTTGTAACTGTTTATGATGAAGGTGCTTCAAACGCAGCAATGTATTATATAATTTGAATTATATATATCCGGTACATACAATTCGTGCAGTCAATTGTTCGATTATTACACGAATTTTTGAAGGCGTGTGGTTCGCAAGTGTGTGAACTGCGCCTGCGAGTGATAATAGCGTTGTGGGTGTTAAAGTCGTGATGGCGGATATACAATGGTTAGGCGAAACTACGATTTTCCGATATCAGTGTCATGTATGAATGATATTTTTCGGTAATTAACGAATTCGAAACTTGTATTCATCCCCACTACACTAATGCTATTCTTGTGATTTCCGTAACTTCTGCGCTTTAGCGATATATCATCGAGGATATTCGACTGTCATTGGTCGCACGTTCCTGGCGCGCAGATAATGTGACTGCTAATTTTCGTAATCAAAAATTTAACTGATGAACAAGGAAAAGCTGAATACAGAAGACTTAGGAATTTAGTTAATAGAGAAGCAAAGAAAGAAAAAGAAAATTTTCATGAAGAAATATGCAGAGAAGTGGAAGATAATATGCGAAACAGAAGAACTGATTTAGCCTACAGAATAGCAAACCAGTTTTTTAACAAACGTAAATCAACACTCTCAGGCACAATAGAAAATAAAGAGGGGGAAATGCTGTTTGGTGAAGACATGGTGAAGAGATGGAACTAATACATAGAGGAGTTGTATGCCAGAACACTTCCTTCGGAGGAAGTAATAGGAAGAGAAGAACAAGTAGACGAAGATGACAAGGGAGATAACATACTGCAAGAACAATTTGACAGAGCTCTAAAAGAAAACATTCTGCAAGAAGAATTTGACAGAGCTCTAAAAGAACTACGGGACAACAAAGCAACAGGTATTGATGACATCCCTGCAGAACTAATAAAGAATGCTGGTGACAGCATGAAAATGATGCTGCTTAAACTTATTAGGTCCACCCATAACACAGGAGAGATACCGACAAACTTCCAGAAATGTATCATTGTTCCTATACCAACGAAGGCAGCAGCTACAAAATGCGAAGAGTACCGAACTCTAAGCCTAATATCGCATGCATCAAAAATTCTCATAAAAATAGTCCTGAAGGGAAATGAAGAGAAGGTGGAGGATATGCTAAGTGAAGATCAGTTTAGTTTCAGAAGGGGACTGGGAACGAGAGAGGTGATTCTGGCACTGAGACTCATCATCGAAAAGCAATTACAGAAAAATAAACCAACTTATATTGCCTTTGTAGACACGGAAAAGGCATTTGATAACGTTATCTGGCAAGAAATGTTCAGAGAGCTGAGGAAAAGTGTAATAAAGTACAAACACATCTGTGTGATACTCAGTTTCTATAAGAATGAGGTGGCAGTGATTAAGAACTGTCACCATGAACAAGAAGCAAATACTAGAAAAGGGGTAAGCCAAGGATGTGCTCTCTCTCCTCTTATATTCAATGCCTACATCCAGGAAGCTATAGACCAAGTTCGAGAAACTATTGAGGTGGGGACCAAAATTAATGGGCAGAAGATAGACATGCTACATTATGCAGATGCTATTGCTATAGTCACAGAGACAATAGAAGATCTAGAGGAAGTCCTCAGAACAATGGAAAAATTCTATGCAATCAGTATGGAATGAGAATAAACAAGAAAAAGACTAAAGTGATGGTATGTAGTACAGGAGCAGAATATAAACCTCTGAGAGTGAGAATTGGAAGAGAGGAGCTGGAAGTGATAGAGGAATTAACTTACCTGGGAAGCAGAATCACAAGAGATGGTAGAAGCCGGAAAGAAATTGCGACCAGAATACAAAAGGCCAAAATTGCATTTAATCGGAGAAGGAACTTACTCACCAGTAACAACATCAGTCTGAAAATAAGGAAATATACCATGAAAGGTTTCGTTTGGAATGTGGCCCTGAATGGATGTGAAACTTGGACAATTGGAAGAGAAGAGAGAAGATGGCTAGAGACCCTGGAGATGTTGTGCTATAGAAGAATGATGAAGATCAGCTGGAGAGACAAAGTAACAAATGAAGAGGTGCTTAGAAGAGTACAGGAAACCAGGTCTCTGTGGAGGCACATCCAAACAAAAAGAGACAAACCTGTAGGGCACTTCCTACGACACAACATCATTGGAACAATAGCAGAAGGAGCTACTGAGGGAAGGAATCGGCGGGGCGACCAAGGACACCATACGAGGTGTGGCTAGAAAAAAACCGGACTAGTACTGGTGAAACAATAAAACGAATGCAATAAGGCTGAAAGTCGCGTGGCCTGTCACGTGACTCGCTCCGCCTACCGCTCGAGTTTCATCTGCCTCCTGCACTCAGTCTGCCCGTGGCGTCTGTTTTAAGTAGTTGACGTTTTATCTGTGCGTCGGAAAATGTTGAGTGTACAGAAAGAACAGCGTGTTAACATCAAATTTTGTTTCAAACTAGGAAAATCTGCAAGTGAAATGTTTGTAATGTTACAACAAGTGTACGGCGATGATTGTTTATCGCGAACACAAGTGTTTGAGTGGTTTAAACGATTTAAAGATGGCCGCGAAGACACCAGTGATGACACTCGCACTGGCAGACCATTGTCAGCAAAAACTGACGCAAACATTGAAAAAATCGGTAAACTTGTTCAACAAGATCGCCATTTAACAATCAGAGCAGTGTCTGAGTTAACAGGAGTTGACAAGGAAAGTGTTAGGCAGATTCTTCATTAAAGTTTCAACATGAACAAAGTGTGTTCAAAAATGGTTCCAAAGTGTCTCACAATTGAACAGAAGGAACGCCGAAGAATGATTTGTTCTGACATCCTGGAAAACATTGAAAGTGATCCCACCTTCTTACAAAATCGATGCATTGGAAAACTCCTGGTTCTCCACGACAAAAAAAAGCACGAATGTCAAAATCGAAATTCAAGGCAATGAATTTTTTTTTTTTTTTTTTTTTTTTTTTTTTTTTTTTTTTTTTTTTACATCAAAGGGCTTGTGCACATTGATTGGGTACCAGAGGGACAAACAGTGAATCAGCATTACTACATTAGCGTCCTGGCTACCCTACGTGAGCGAGTACGGAGAAAACGGAACGATTTGTGGAGAAAAAAGTCATGGATCCTTCACCAAGACAATGCCCCAGCTCACAGTGCGTTGTCAGTGAAGACGTTTTTGGCAAAACACAACATTCCCATCTTAGATCATCCACCCTACTCGCCTGATTTGGCCCCCTGTGACTTTTTTCTTTTCCCTAAAGTCAAGTCAGCTTTGAAAGGAACTAGATTTGAGACCGTTGAAGCAGTAAAAGAAAAAGCGACGGAAGTAATGTATGGACTTACCGAAAATGATCTGCAGCATTGCTATGAACAGTGGAAAATTCGTATGGAGCGGTGTAGAGACCGAGGAGGAGAGTACATTGAAGGAGATAACATGAAATTGTAAATAATTGTAAATAAATGTTTTTTTCAGCATCAGTCCGGTTTTTTTCTAGCCGCACCTCGTACATGCAGCAGATTATGAATGACGTTGGATGTAACACGTACGTGGAAATGAAGAGGAAGGCAGACAGAAGAGAGGAATGGCGCTCTAATGCAAACCAACCTCAGAGTTGAACACTAAAAGAAGAAAGAATTTTCGTAGTTTCACCCGTGCTACCACTAGATGGCTGTCGTGCCAGATGAGTACCGTTCGTGCTGTATCGTCATGTAATACACGCTTAAGAAGTGAATGTGTCAGTACAGTTAAGAAATTGTATGAATGATTACTGTTCAAGACCTGAAGATACCTTTTCAATAACCCAACTGACGAAAAGTCACATGAAATGGTGTTCTTAATATTTCTAACGATTCTTTGTCAGTTGTTATATAATATACGAAAGATATGCATGCCCACAGACAATATTTCATCTCAGCAAAACAGGTCTTAGTAAGTATGCTTTACTTATTTTCTTCCTTTGGCTTTAATTTTGTATTAATGGGACAAGTGTGAAAATATTGATAATGTGATGAGAATCATAACAAAAATTACCACACAGTACCATGAGTTCGTGTTTAGGATACTGATTCTAACCACGTTGTTACTTTCACAGGTATCCGAACCACATTTTCAGTCACCTCATGTAGCAGTAATTCAAAATATTATTGACAGCAGACTGGTCTCTTAAACTAACATACGGCCAGGGGAGCGTTGTGCTGACCACATGCCCCTCCGTATCTGCATCCTGTGACGCCTGTGGGCTGAGGATGACACGGCAGCCGGTCGGTACTGTTGGGCCTCCCGAGGCCTGTTCCGGCAGAGTTTAGTTTAGTTTATTGACAGCAGAATTGGAGAACCAGCCACAACATCTTTACACTGTCCTCGTCAGAAGTAAGGTTAGTTTCTAATTTTGTGAATGAAAATAATGACACTGTTAATGCAAAGTGTGAAACCTTTCCCCACTCAATTGCTTTCATTACCAGAAATATTAGCAGTTGCCCTATAATGTGAATCATATTGCTGGTAATTAGCAGCAGTATAAAAGTTCAGTAATCCTCCCGACTTTCCAGACGCAGTTGCCATTTCGATTACTAGCTGCTCTGTGTATCCATCCACATGTAGAAGAGATAAACAAGACAACTTGAAGAACTCGCTGCTTAAAAGAGCCAAATTGATTACGTAAGTGTGCAAAATGAGTACTGGTACAGTGTGCCGTTGAAGTCATTATGTTATTTGAAGGGAATGGTAAATAAATGTGAACTACCCAGTGAGTGAATAATGAAAATTCCATTCTCACCTTGTTTAAGCCCTCCTATACCCCAAACATTTTCTGTGGTGTATGTACTGATAAAGACTTGCTGGCATATTGATTCATCCATCCCCAGGCTATGCTAAAGTTCTGTCATTTAGCACAACCAGCAGTGCATTACTTTCTGGGCAACCCTTGTAATATGGTACATTCTCTGGACTTCTTCAATATGGATGGTACTTCTCACCATCCAAAATCCTCAGTAAAGTTACACCTGCAATTTCACCTACAACTTTTCAATGGTTATCCCAATTACAACTATTAACACTTTATACATTTTATACCATTCTGTCAGTCTGAGTCCATTTTGATTTATGTAGGACATGCAGAAATTAAGTCTTTAATAGAAGTAAATGGAATTCATAGCATCAGCAAACCTCAAAGTTTTTATTTCTTCTCTGAAGATTTCAATACCTACTCCGAATCTTTCTTTTGTTTCCTTCACTGCTTGCTCAATATACAGATTGAATAACATCGGGGAGAGGCTACAACCCTGTCTCACTCCCTTCCTAACCACTGCTTCCCTTTCATGCCCCTTGACTCTTAAACTGCCATCTGGTTTCTGTGCAAATTTTAAATAGCCTTTTGCTCCCTGTATTTTACCCCTGCCACCTTCAGAATTTGAAAGAGAGTATTCCAGTCAACATTGTCAGAAGCTTTCTCTAAGTCTACAAATGCTAGAAGCATAGGTTTGCCTTACCTTAATCTATCTTCTAAGATAAGTCGTAGGGTCAGTATTGCCTCACGTGTTCCAACATTTCTATGGAATCCAAACTGATCTTCCCTGAGGTCGGCTTCTACCAGTTTTTCCATTCGTCTGTAAAGAATTCATGTTAGTATTTTGCAGCTGCGACTTATTAAACTGATAGTTCGGTAATTTTCACATCTGTCAACACCTGCTTTCTTTGGGATTGGCATTATTATATTCGTCTTGAAGTCTGAGGGTATTTCACCTGTCTCATAAATCTTGCTCACCAGATGGTAGAGTTTTGTCAGGACATGTAAACATTGCGATGATTTCCATCTCGTTTTAACTGCAAAAAACAGTGAAATCAATGAACTTAAAAGGACTGTAGCCTTATTGGAGAAACAGCTGCAACATCTTGGCTGTAAAACTCAACAAACAGAGCATTGTCTGAACCTGGAAGAAATATCGGCAACGAGTGATGTAATCAAAGGAAGAACTACTGTGGAAACCAGTACAAAATTTGGAAATAATAAAGTAAGTGCATCAAATAGTTATAATGACAAATGTGATTCCACAAATAATGTCAATCAGGAACATATGAGTCCAAATAATAATTACAAACAACAACAGCCGTGCACTGTAAATTTTTCGCACGTCACATCCTGAACAAAGAAATGTGATTAAAAAATCAGTCGATTGGCCTAAGGTGTGCAAAAAAGAACAAAAAGTGTTGATTTTTGCCGATAATCATGGATGTCAGATAACAGAAAAGGTAGCAGATACACAAACTAACGCAAGTGTCCAAGCCTTTGTCAAACCAGGAGCAGGCATTGCAGAAGTGACAAAAACAGTGGTAAAATCGTGTGAAAACCTTAACCCAAAAGACTGTGTCGTAATTTGTGCAGGTGCGAATGATGTTGCCAGAGATAAAGGTAGTGAACTCATCACTATTCTTGAAAGTGTGCTACCCAAATTAGGTGGCACAAATGTAGCTGTTGTAAATCAACCACACAGATACGACATTCCTCCTTGGTCATGTGTAAATAAATTAATAGAAAGAGTAAACAAAGAGATAGATGCTGTATGCAAAAAGTTTCTGTATGTGAACTTAATAAATGTAGGCCTAAGTATGTTAGACAGGTCCATGCACACCAGCCATGGTCTTCATTAAAATCACAGTGGGAAACAATTTTTGGTTGAAGAAATCTGTCGTCTAGCAAATTAGAGTCACAATAGGCCTAATATAGAAGCAGTCCAAAGTACTTTGGACAAATGGCTGATAAAGAAAGATGCGATGTCTTATAAAAAGGGTGAAAGACATTTTTAAAGAAGTAGACTGTATCACAAAAAAATGTGATGCAGAATTAAATTGCAAATATAAACTGAAGATTGTACACCAGAATGTACAGTCATTAACAAACAAAGTTGATGAAATAAATATACTCCTCAATAGTGAATGGAAAGATGTTTCAGTTTTATGTTTTTGTGAGCATTGGTTACAAAATGGGTATTTTCAGTACTTAGAAATATTACATTTTAACCTTGCAAACTGCTTTTGTAGAATGGAATCAAAACATGGGGGAACTTGTGTATATGTAAAAGAAAATGTAGATTATAAGAGTATAGCATCTGTTTGCAAACTTCGTTGTGAAAGAAACTTTGAAATCTCAGCTGTTGAGTTAATGTCTGAAAAAACTATTATTTTATGTGTGTATAGATCTCCTGTATTTTTTTTTTTTTTCAAAAAATTGGACCTTGCTTTGGGCAAACTTAAGACAACTGGGAAAGCAGTGGTACTATGTGGTGATTTTAATATTGACTTTCTGAGCCATAGGCCTCACAGGGAAACGTTTTTAAATATTACAAAAGCCTACAATCTTTGTCCTACTGTTAGCTCTCCAACACATGTAACTAAAACTAGTGTCACTCTCCTTGATCAGGTGTGTGTAAACATGGACAAGTGTACATCAGAAAACTTTGATACCGGCTATAGTGACCACCTTTCGCAATTACTGACCATACCTGTAAATCACATTTCGACCAGTATAGAAAATGTTATCCATAAAAGGATTTACAGTGGGAAAAATATTGAATGCTTCCAGTAGCTAATCAGCGAACAATCTTGGAGAGAAGTATATGATACCTCTAATACTAATGAAAAGATGGAACATTTTTGGAACATTTTCAAGCATAATATTGACATAGCTTTTCCACAAAGGAAAGTGATTTCCAAAAGCACAGATAGATTCACATACTGGATTACACCAGGCATCAGAGTATCTTGTAAAAGGAAGTGGGAACTTTTTCTGCAGTCAAAACCTCACAGCAGCCAGAGTTTATTAATTATTTCAAAAAATACAAGCTAGTTTTGAAACGTGTCATAAAGGAGGCAAAAATTAAGGAAAATGACAAATATATTATGAAGTCATCCAATAAAACTAAGTCCATGTGAAAAGCTGTGCAGGATCTTACGGGGAAGAAGACAACTCACAAAAATATTGTGATATCACATGATGGCAAGAATGTCACTGACCCTAGGGCAGTTGCAAACAGTTTCTATTCTTACTATGCAACTGTTGCTGGAAAATTAGTGAAGGAAAAATTTGGAAATCCACCTAATATGACATGGAAAGAACTTTCATCTATTGAAATAAATAATATATCCATGTTTCTCAGTCCAGTAAGCTCAACAGAGCTCCTAAATGCCATTAATTCAATGAAGAGTATGTATTCAACTGGTATTGATGATATTCCAGATTATATTATAAAAATAATAGCAGTACAAATACTTTCACCTTTATTGGACATATGCAATTAATCCTTATCATGTGGTGTCTTCCCTCAGCAACTGAAAATGGCAAAAGTACTACCCCTACATAAAAAAGGTGATCATCAATGTATGGGTAACTATAGGCCTGTGTCTCTATTGTCAGAGTTTTCGAAAATTATTGAAAAAGTGTTTCTTTCAAAACTAATTACATTCTTCGACAAGAATAATATTATTTCTGGATGTCAACATGGCTTCAGACCACAGAGATCAATTGAAACTGCCACTTTCAATCTGATAAACCATGTCTTAAATGCAGTGGACAACCACTGAAATATCTCAGGTTACATGTTAATCATTGTAACACCACATTATGCCAAAAAGGTGTGTATCATGCAGGAACAAAACTTTACAACAGATTACCAAGACATATAAAATCGCTTACTGAACTACAAAGCTTTAAAAAGTCTGTGACATCCTACCTTCTGAAAAGCTGCTACTATTCAATCTCACAGTATCTTATGGAAGAAAAAATGTAATTTGTATCTTTAATTGTAGAAATAAGTTATAAATATACAGTATTTCAAAAATTTGTAATTATTAACTGTATAGATCCAATTAGTCATAAAAAAATTATAAAATGTATGTTTGACATTTGAAAACCCAAGAGCTAAAAAGGTTTTCTGTCCAATATTCTGTGAACAATATATGTACTTAAAAAGAGATTTATATGGACAAATAAATAAATAAATAAAAGGCTGTCAGTAGTTCTAATGGAATGTTGTCTACTCCCGGGACCTTGTTTCAACTCAGGGCTTTCAGTACTCTGTCAAACTCTTCACGCAGCATCATATCTCCCACTTCATCTTCATCTACATCCTCTTCCATTCCCATAATATTGTCCTCAAGTACATCGCCCTTGTATAGATCCTCTATATACTCCTTCCACCTTTCTACTTTCCCTTCTTTGCTTAGAACTGGGTTTCCATCTGAGCTCTTGATATTCATACAAGTGGTTCTCTTTTCTCCAAAGGTCTCTTTAATTTTCCTGTATTCAGTATCTATCTTACCCCTAGTGAGATAAGCCTCTACATCCTTACATTTGTCCTCTAGCTATCCCTGCTTAGCCATTTTGCACTTCCTGTCAATCTCATTTTTGCCTGCTTCATTTACTGAATTTTTATATTTTCTCCTTTCATCAATTAAATTCAATATTTCTTCTGTTACCTAAGGATTTCTACTAGCCCTCGTCTTTTTACCTACTTGATCCTCTGCTGCCTTCACTATTTCATCCCTCAAACCTACCCATTCTTCTTCTACTGTATTTCGTTCCCCCATTCTACATCTACATTGATACTCCGCAAGCCACCCAACGGTGTGTGGCGGAGGGCACTTTACGTGCCACTGTCATTACCTCCCTTTCCTGTTCCAGTCGCGTATGGTTCGCGGGAAGAACGACTGTCTGAAAGCCTCCGTGCGCGCTCTAATCTCTCTAATTTTACATTCGTGATCTCCTCGGGAAGTATAAGTAGGGGGAAGCAATATATTCGATACCTCATCCAGAAACGCACCCTCTCGAAACCTGGCGAGCAAGCTACACCGCGATGCAGAGCGCCTCTCTTGCAGAGTCTGCCACTTTAGTTTATTAAACATCTCCGTAACGCTATCACGGTTACCAAATAACCCAGTGACGAAACGCGCCGCTCTTCTTTGGATCTTCTCTATCTCCTCCGTCAACCCGACCTGGTACGGATCCCACACTGATGAGCAATACTCAAGTATAGGTCGAACGAGTGTTTTGTAAGCCACCTCCTTTGTTGATGGACTACATTTTCTAAGCACTCTCCCAATGAATCTCAACCTGGTACCCGCCTTACCAACAATTAGTTTTATATGATCATTCCACTTCAAATCGTTCCGTACGCATACTCCCAGATATTTTACAGAAGTAACTGCTACCAGTGTTTGTTCCGCTATCATATAATCACACAATAAAGGATCCTTCTTTCTATGTATTCGCAATACATTACATTTGTCTATGTTAAGGGTCAGTTGCCACTCCCTGCACCAAGTGCCTATCCGCTGCAGATCTTCCTGTATTTCGCTACAATTTTCTAATGCAGCAACTTCTCTGTATACTACAGCATCATCCGCGAAAAGCCGCATGGAACTTCCGACACTATCTACTAAGTCATTTATATATATTGTGAAAAGCAATGGTCCCATAACACTCCCCTGTGGCACGCCAGAGGTTACTTTAACGTCTGTAGACGTCTCTCCATTGATAACAACATGCTGTGTTCTGTTTGCTAAAAACTCTTCAATCCAGCCACACAGCTGGTCTGATATTCCGTAGGCTCTTACTTTGTTTATCAGGCGACAGTGCGGAACTGTATCGAACGCCTTCCGGAAGTCAAGAAAAATAGCATCTACCTGGGAGCCTGTATCTAATATTTTCTGGGTCTCATGAACAAATAAGGCGAGTTGGGTCTCACACGATCGCTGTTTCCGGAATCCATGTTGATTCCTACATAGTAGATTCTGGGTTTCCAGAAATGACATGATACGCGAGCAAAAAACATGTTCTAAAATTCTACAAGAGATCGACGTAAGAGATATAGGTCTATAGTTTTGCGCATCTGCTCGACGACCCTTCTTGAAGACTGGGACTATCTGTGCTCTTTTCCAATCATTTGGAACCCTCCGTTCCTCTAGAGACTTGCGGTACACGGCTGTTAGAAGGGGGGCAAGTTCTTTCGCGTACTCTGTGTAGAATCGAATTGGTATCCCGTCAGGTCCAGTGGACTTTCCTCTATTGAGTGATTCCAGTTGCTTTTCTATTCCTTGGACACTTATTTCGATGTCAGCCATTTTTTCGTTTGTGCGAGGATTTAGAGAAGGAACTGCAGTGCGGTCTTCCTCTGTGAAACAACTTTGGAAAAAGGTGTTTAGTATTTCAGCTTTACGCGTGTCATCCTCTGTTTCAATGCCATCATCATCCCGTAGTGTCTGGATATGCTGTTTCGAGCCACTTACTGATTTAACGTAAGACCAGAACTTCCTAGGATTTTCTGTCAAGTCGGTACATAGAATTTTACTTTCGAATTCAATGAACGCTTCACGCATAGCCCTCCTTACGCTAACTTTGACATCGTTTAGCTTCTGTTTGTCTGAGAGGTTTTGGCTGCGTTTAAACTTGGAGTGGAGCTCTCTTTGCTTTCGCAGTAGTTTCCTAACTTTGCTGTTGTACCACGGTGGGTTTATCCCGTCCCTCACAGTTTTACTCGGCACGTACCTGTCTAAAACGCATTTTACGATTGCCTTGAACTTTTTCCATAAACACTCAACATTGTCAGTGTCGGAACAGAAATTTTCGTTTTGATCTGTTAGGTAGTCTGAAATCTGCCTTCTATTACTCTTGCTAAACAGATAAACCTTCCTCCCTTTTTTTATATTCCTATTAACTTCCATATTCAGGGATGCTGCAACGGCCTTATGATCACTGATTCCCTGTTCTGTACATACAGATTCGAAAAGTTCGGGTCTGTTTGTTATCAGTAGGTCCAATATGTTATCTCCACGAGTCGGTTCTCTGTTTAATTGCTCGAGGTAATTTTCGGATAGTGCACTCAGTATAATGTCACTCGATGCTCTGTCCCTACCACCCGTCCTAAACATCTGAGTGTCCCAGTCTATATCTGGTAAATTGAAATCTCCACCTAAGACTATAACATGCTGAGAAAATTTATGTGAAATGTATTCCAAATTTTCTCTCAGTTGTTCTGCCACTAATGCTGCTGAGTCGGGAGGTCGGTAAAAGGAGCCAATTATTAACCTAGTTCGGTTGTTTAGTGTAACCTCCACCCATAATAATTCACAGGAACTATCCACTTCTACTTCACTACAGGATAAACTACTACTAACAGCGATGAACACTCCACCACCGGTTGCATGCAATCTATCCTTTCTAAACACCGTCTGTACCTTTGTAAAAATTTCGGCAGAACTTATCTCTGGCTTAAGCCAGCTTTCTGTACCTATAACGATTTCAGCTTCGGTGCTTTCTATCAGCGCTTGAAGTTCCGGTACTTTACCAACGCAGCTTCGACAGTTGACAATTACAATACCGATTGCTGCTTGGTCCCCGCATGTCCTGACTTTGCCCCGCACCCGTTGAGGCTGTTGCCCTTTCTGTACTTGCCCAAGGCCATCTAACCTAAAAAACCGCCCAGCCCACGCCACACAACCCCTGCTACCCGTGTAGCCGCTTGTTGCGTGTAGTGGACTCCTGACCTATCCAGCGGAACCCGAAACCCCACCACCCTATGGCGCAAGTCGAGGAATCTGCAGCCCACACGGTCGCAGAACCGTCTCAGCCTCTGATTCAGACCCTCCACTCGGCTCTGTACCAAAGGTCCGCAGTCAGTCCTGTCGACTATGCTGCAGATGGTGAGCTCTGCTTTCATCCCGCTAGCGAGACTGGCAGTCTTCACCAAATCCTGTCAGTTGTTCCCTCATGCTCTCCCTGAAACTCTGTACAACCTCTGGTTTAGTCAGTTTAGCCACGTCCCATCTCCTTAAATTCCCACCTTTTTTCAGCTTCTTCAGTTTTAATCTGCAGTTCATAACCAATAGATTGTGGTCAGAGTTCACATCTGCCCCTGGAAATGTCTTACAATTTAAAACCTGGTTCCTAAATCTCTGTCTTACCATTACATAAGCTATCTGATACCTTCTAGTATCTCCAGGCTTCTTCGATGTATACAACCTTCTTTCATGATTCTTGAACCAAGTGTTAGCCATGATTAAGTTATGCTCTGTGCAAAATTCTACCAGGCGGATTCCTCTTTCATTTCTTACCCCCAATTCATATTCATCTACTGTGTTTCCTTTTCTCCCTTTTCCTACTATCGAATTGCAGTCACCCATGACTATTAAATTTTCGTCTCCCTTCACTATCTGAATAATTTCTTTTATCTCATCATACATTTCATCAATTTCTTCGTTATCTGCAGAGCTAGTTGGCATATAAACTTGTACTACTCTAGTACGTATGGGCTTCGTTTCTATCTTGGCCACAATAATGGGTTCACTATGCTGTTCATAGTAGCTTACCCGCACTCCTATTTTTTTATTCATTAATAAACCTACTCCTGCGTTATCCCTATTGGATTTTGTATTTATAACCCTGTATTCACCTGACCAAAAGTCTTGTTCCTCCTGCCACTGAACTTCACTAATTCTCACTATATCTAACTTTAGCCTATCCATTTCCCTTTTTAAATTTTCTAACCTACCTGCCCGATTAAGGGATCTGACATTCCACGCTCCGATCCGTAGAACGCCAGTTTTCTATCTCCTGATAACGACGTCCTCTTGAGTAGTCCCCACCCAGAGATCCAAATGGGAGACTATTTTACCTCTGGAATATTTTACCCTAGAGGATGCCATCATCATTTAACCATACAGTAAAGCTGCATGCCCTCAGGAAAAATTACAGTTGTAGTTTTCCCTTGCTTTCAGCTGTTTGCAGTACCAGCACAGCGAGGCCATTTTAGTTGGTGTTACAGGGCCAGATCAGTCAATCATCCAGACTGTTGCCCCTGCAACTACTGAAAAGGCTGCTGCCCCTCTTCAGGAACCACACATTTGTCTGGCCTCTCAACAGATACCCCTCCATTGTGGTTGCACCTGCGGTACGGCTATCTGTATCGCTGAGGCACGCATGCCTCCTCATCAACAGCAACGTCTGTGGTTCATGGGGAGGGGGTAATGCCTTCTATATCTAAAATAGCTGTGCCAGCATTCGTTTGAGTGGATATATTGTAAAAACCAACATACAGTAACTGGAAAAATTTAGTGCAGCCATTTTTACACCAACTGTATCCTATTAATGTTTAATGTGGTAATTGTATATGACTAACATTGGAGAGTGACCTTTTTTTCTAGTCTATCGTTTCATGACATTCCATGCCGGGTCCTTCCTGAGAATCTGATGGGAGACTACCATCCCGAGTTGCATTTGAACATTTTTTTCTTTTACTTTTCTTATGGTTTGCATTGACACTGGCCTTGACTGAATGTCTACCCCGCCCACTCCCTGAGTAGTTTTCCATCAAGGGCGGCATCAGTGAATATGAGGGGCAGTCATTAAAGCCTCTCTTTGCCGAGTGTGCACATTCTCAGTTTGCAAACATACTTCTAATGTCCGGTCACTTCTGCGATCACTTTCATTTGCTGTTTGTTTGTTATTGTTGGGGCATTCCACGTCAAGACATCCAGGCCATGACACCCATTAGGTAGTCGTGAACTGAGATTTTGTGTACTGCCTTTGTATGTGTTATCATGAACCTTTGCCAAATTTTAGTGCTTTATATACATTCTGTTAGTAGCAGTTCCTGAAAGTTTCATGCAATGCGTTACTTCAAAGCAAACTGTAAAAATTTGAAAATTGGCTGCAGTTTTTAAACAAAAAATGGTATGCTGACAGTTTTTTCCCTGAATATCCTTTCGAACATGTAGTTTCTGAAAATGTTAGAATTGTCCAATTAAATTTTTGTAAATTAATTTTATTTAATTTTATTGCTAAGGATAAATATTGTGGACAATTGCTCTCCTCTGAAAAACACTGTAAAAATTAGAAAGTATATATAAACTTCTCGAGAGAAATACAATTACTACCCAAGAGACATTAACAACATAAGTACACATAACAATATCCAAATTGAACAAAAATTGCAATATACACTCCTGGAAATGGAAAAAAGAACACATTGACACCGGTGTGTCAGACCCACCATACTTGCTCCGGACACTGCGAGAGGGCTGTACAAGCAATGATCACACGCACAGCACAGCGGACACACCAGGAACCGCGGTGTTGGCCGTCGAAAGGCGCTAGCTGCGCAGCATTTGTGCACCGCCGCCGTCAGTGTCAGCCATTTTGCCGTGGCATACAGAGCTCCATCGCAGTCTTTAACACTGGTAGCATGCCGCGACAGCGTGGACGTGAACCGTATGTGCAGTTGACGGACTTTGAGCGAGGGCGTATAGTGGGCATGCGGGAGGCCGGGTGGACGTACCGCCGAATTGCTCAACACGTGGGGCGTGAGGTCTCCACAGTACATCGATGTTGTCGCCAGTGGTCGGCGGAAGGTGCACGTGCCCGTCGACCTGGGACCGGACCGCAGCGACGCACGGATGCACGCCAAGACCGTAGGATCCTACGCAGTGCCGTAGGGGACCGCACCGCCACTTCCCAGCAAATTAGGGACACTGTTGCTCCTGGGGTATCGGCGAGGACCATTCGCAACCATCTCCATGAAGCTGGGCTACAGTCCCGCACACCGTTAGGCCGTCTTCCGCTCACGCCCCAACATCGTGCAGCCCGCCTCCAGTGGTGTCGCGACAGGTGTGAATGGAGGGACGAATGGAGACATGTTGTCTTCAGCGATGAGAGTCGCTTCTGCCTTGGTGCCAATGATGGTCGTATGCGTGTTTGGCGCCGTGCAGGTGAGCGCCACAATCAGGACTGCATACGACCGAGGCACACAGGGCCGACACCCGGCATCATGGTGTGGGGAGCGATCTCCTACACTGGCCGTACACCACTGGTGATCGTCGAGGGGACACTGAATAGTGCACGGTACATCCAAACCGTCATCGAACCCATCGTTCTACCATTCCTAGACCGGCAAGGGAACTTGCTGTTCCAACAGGACAATGCACGTCCGCATGTATCCCGTGCCACCCAACGTGCTCTAGAAGGTGTAAGTCAACTACCCTGGCCAGCAAGATCTCCGGATCTGTCCCCCATTGAGCATGTTTGGGACTGGATGAAGCGTCGTCTCACTCGGTCTGCACGTCCAGCATGAACGCTGGTCAAACTGAGGCGCCAGGTGGAAATGGCATGGCAAGCTGTTCCACAGGACTGCATCCAGCATCTCTACGATCGTCTCCATGGGAGAATAGCAGCCTGCATTGCTGCGAAAGGTGGATATACACTGTACTAGTGCCGACATTGTGCATGCTCTGTTGCCTGTGCCTATGTGCCTGTGGTTCTGTCAGTGTGATCATGTGATGTATCTGACCCCAGGAATGTGTCAATAAAGTTTCCCCTTCTTGGGACAATGAATTCACGGGGTTCTTATTTCAATTTCCAGGAGTGTATTAAAAAAATTACACATTATAAAATATACGGCAACTTGTACATTACACGACATATGAACACTTCGTTAACTCTGTAGTGTCGCGGAATAGTAAAGAGTTGGAAACGTGGAATATTGTCAAAGTTTCGTTGCCTATGCTGAGAGCCAGAGGCAGTAGGTTAGGCGAGAGCCAAGAGGAATGCACATATATCGGAATTCATCGTCACGCAGGGGCAATGGCCTGGTTACACACAACAGGCGAGAGAGAATTGCTTAGCATGCGGGTTTGTGTTAGACGGAGACTTTCGTAGAGTGCAAGACAGAGGTATAGCGTCAGCTGTACTGCATTTCACAACTTTGCGTAAGTCTGCTGCAACAACACGTAACTCTGTCGCAAGAACACCTAAGGGTCGAGTACGACAGATGAATCAGCAGTATAAGTGGAACCAATGCGTTCATTACAAATGAGCATGACGTCAGGACATTGCTCGTGCTTCCCTTAAATAAGCCAGCTTGGATAGCAACAGGGCACTCGCAGTTAGACTTGCAGTTACATGTGTACTGGGTCGCTGTGTAGCGCTCAGCTTGCTGATCGACATGTTAATCTGTATAAAGTAGATGTTGCAGTAAGGGCGGCCCATCCACCTGCAGACGTGAGGGGACAGTACCAGCTCTGGTCCTCTCTGCTGCTCTGCTGCCACTGTCAATCTTCAACCCAGGATTAGCAGACATCACGGCAGACTCGCTCGCCGCCAATGCTGACCACATCAGTGTGCCGTCGTCGAGATCGTGCGGGGCCTAGGCCCTGTGCATCCGCCGTCACAACCGGATGAGCCGACGATGCTGGAGGACTGTAGCCCGTTCCGCCCGTCCACCGCAGACGAGCCACCAGGAGGAGCAGGGAAGAAGACGGGGTGGGATAGCGTACACTTCGCACTACGAGAACGCCTCTCGTGCCGACAGCGTCGGGGACTCCAACCCAGAGCCTCTGCGCGCAGCAGCCTGCTGTCCCCCGCGAGCCGGCAGGGCAGCCGGGCGCCGCCAGCCACGTGCGGCCGAAGTAAGGGCATTCCTCCGCTACATCACAGCACGCGGCGCTGCGCTAGCAAGACTGCGCGGCCCAGATCTGGTGTCATCGCTACGAGTCAGCGAGGACTCGGGGAAGGTCGTTGACATCACCAAGCCACATTTTACTCGGCAGGAATAAAGTTGTTATGAATGAATAATGTTTCTTTGGCGTTTCTGACGCTTCTACAGCCATTTCCTAGCACCCTGACAACTGGAGAGGTCACCGCTCGGCCATCCAGTCCACCGTAGGGGGCCGGGACCACCGGACCGCCTACAGATTTGGTGTCAGGAGTGGTCGCGCCCACTGCCTACAGATTTGGTGTCAGAAGTCCTCACGCCCACCGCCTACAGATTTGGTGTAGTGGTAAGTGCACGAGGCGATTTTTGTTAATAACTATGGATGCACGTTCTTTGCTGGTAGTGCACTTTGTGAGACCTGCGAAAGCAGCAATCTTATCTGAGTTTAAGGGAAACAGTTAGGAAACGTACTTGGTACCAGTCAGATGTACTGTGTGTAATTTAACGGGGTATGGGGAGCCATGCACGAATTTTGTACCAGCAGAATCTTCAATTTGTAGATGGTTTGGTCCCGCAGCGCACAATTGTAGAGAGTTTCGCTGGGCAATAACAAGGCGGAAGGACTAATTTTGTTTAGCTGTGCATTGTGAGTCTTGTTTGTCTTCTTGTGTGTAGTGCTCGACTGTGACGTCATGTAGAATTAATGACGCAAATGGAGACCTTGCGTTTGGCGCAAGAGTTGCAAACGGGTTCAAGTGAGTGCAAGTCAGTAGCAATGTCCAACCTTGCAATATATCCTTCAGTAGCTAACCTGATCACGCCTTTCTTGGGTAAAACAACAGAAGATGTCACAGCGTTCATTAACGATGTCTCGGCAACAGCTGCAATGAGCAATTGGTTGGACGTAACTACGTTACGTATGGCAAAATTGCGACTTTCAGGGGAAGCCAAGACGTCGTGATGTATCATGAGATGCTTAGTAAGGCGAGCACGTTTGAAGAATTGGCAGATGGGTTACGACAAAGATATCATAAGTAGAACAGTGCAAGATTTTTTAGGGAGATGTTAGCTAATTTGACACAGAATGTCAATGAGACAGTGGAGTCTTTTTCAGACAGGATACGGAAAATTAATTCGCAGACCTATGAATTATCGGGTAATCCTGATGCGGATCGTGTATTACTACGAGAGGCAGAAAACAGAGCCCTCGATGTATTCCTCAGGGGAATTCCTGCAGAATTTTCTCGTAGGATTAGGATGGAGAATCCTGGGGATTTAGCTACAGCACTGCGTATTGCAACGCATCTGCAGGAGATAGACATTGCAACAAGGGTTCGCAATGATAAACGCATCTTTGCGTCGGAGAGGAATTGTTACCGTTGTGGGAGGAAAGGTCACGTGAAGGCTCAATGCAGACAGCCGCAGTGCTATGCTTGTAAACGCTACGGTCACAAGGCCAATGAGTGTTGTAGTAAGCAGAATGGTAGCGGGAATAAACAGGAAAAAGCGTTAAACGAGAACGGTAGTGTGTCGTCCATCGGAAGACATTCCCAGTAAGCAGAAGTACGGTGAAAACTAGTACAGAGACGGATTGTTGCTTGATGGGTGTTGTAAGGAATAACAGATGTAAGTTTTTGATTGATACAGGGGCACATGTATCTGTTGCTAGTCTAGACCTCGTGGGTAGGAGAAGACTAGGTACTCCTAGGTATAGATTACGTGGAGTAGGGAATAATGAGTTGCAATCATTGGGTACAACACAGCTCGTTTGTAAGATTGGAACTTTAGAGTTCGGAGAGCAAATGGAAGTGTTGCGAACTGTGGGACAAGGGTATTCTGTGATTCTCGGGCTGGACTTCCTCGATAAGCACCATGACAAAATTAATCTTTCACAGCGTACAGTTGAACTTAGTGGAAACTTGTTTTCAATGGGTACAACAGCTGTAAATGTTTCTACGTGGCGAGGTACATCCGTTGCTAAGATGTCACCAATTGAACCGCGTACAAGGGCATTAAAGATGATTACGCATGTCAAAGTGCCTTCGGGTACAGGGAAGTTAGTTTGGTTGTCAGTAGGTACCGATGTACCACAGCAGAGACTATGTGTGGTGGAGCCACTGCAGAGCAACGAAGCATTGGATGAAGTGCATTGTTTTATTAGGGGGAGCGTTGCGCGCGTAACGGATATAAATGGGGAACCGATGATTCCGGTCAGTGTAGATAATTTTGGGGCAGATGAAGTGGATCTCCGAAAGGGTTTAGTGGTAGCGAGTTTGGAAATACTCAACGATGAGGATATAGGTGAATCCCAAGGTGATTATAACGTCAAGCAAACCGTCAAGGCATCTGTACTACGTGATAAGATTCGTCATTTGGAGAATGGTGATCGGAAAGCTATGGAAGCTTTGTTATTAGAGTATTTAGATTTGTTTAATTCAGAAGGTCCATTACCAGCAACTCCTATTACACAGCACCGTATACCGACTGGCGATAGTCCGCCGGCCTATAGAAAACCATACAGGATAGCGAAACACCTACAACCACTAGTGGAAGACTTTATTAATCAACAGCTAAGGGACGGTATTATAAAGAACAGTGAAAGCCTGTGGCCTGCCAACATAGTGATAGTTCCTAAGAAGTCATTGGACGGTACTAAAAAGTGTAGGTTTTGTTGTGACTATCGTTTTTTGAGCGCACGAACTGTAACAGATGCGTATCCAATACCGAACATCATGGAAACATTGGATAACCTAGGTCGGTGTAAATATTTTTCGACACTAGATCTAAAGAGTGGGTACCGTCAGATAGAAGTAAGTCCCGAGGATAGACGGCCTTTACAACAAGCCTTGGTCACTTTCAGTATCGCAGAATGCCATTTGGGTTGAAAAACGCTCCTGCTACTTTCCAGCGTCTGTTAGATAGTGTGCTTCGCAGACTGAAACCGAAGATTGCTATGGTATACCTTGATGATATTGTTACTTCTTCGCGTAATATAGAAGAGCATGTGGAACGACTGAACAAAGTATTTAGTAGGCTAAGAGCGGCAAATCCGACGCTTAATGTCGAGAAATGTCAATTTGCTCAGACGAAAGTGACTTATCTTCGGCATATTATCAGTCAGGATGGGGTAAGAACGGATCCTCGTCTAACATTGGCTGTGCGTGATTTTCCAGTACCACAGACCACTAAACAAGTTCAGCAATATGTTGGTTTATGTAATTACTACAGACGATATGTAAAGGGGTTCGCGGAAATTGCACATCCATTAACGAGATTATTAAAGAAAGGTGTTAAGTTTGAATGGACAGCACAGTGTCAGGAGGCATTCGAGAAGATCAAGCAGATACTAACATCAGACCCAGTGTTGATACTTCCTGATTTCGAACAAGAGTTCATACTATCTTGTGATGCTAGTAATATTGCCGTAGGTTGTATTCTTTCTCAGAGGGTTAATGGACAGGAACATCCAGTGGCTTATGCTTCCAGGCAACTGAATAAGGCAGAGAAGAATTATGCAACTACAGAGAAAGAAATGTTAGCAGTGATTTACGGTATCTCGTATTTTCGCTGTTACTTAATGGGTGTAAATTCAAGGTGATTACAGATCACGCAGCATTGAAGTGGTTGTTGGGGTTGAAAGATCCTTCGAGTCGTTTAACGAGATGGGCACTGAAACTAAGTGAACTTGACTACGAGGTAATTCACAAACCAGAGGTAAAACATCTACATCTACATCTACATTTATACTCCGCAAGCCACCCAACGGTGCGTGGCGGAGGGCACTTTACGTGCCACTGTCATTACCTCCCTTTCCTGTTCCAGTCGCGTATGGTTCGCGGGAAGAACCACTGTCTGAAAGCCTCCGTGCGCGCTCTAATCTCTCTAATTTTACATTCGTGATCTCCTCGGGAGGTATAAGTAGGGGGAAGCAATATATTCGATACCTCATCCAGAAACGCACCCTCTCGAAACCTGGCGAGCAAGCTACACCGCGATGCAGAGCGCCCCTCTTGCAGAGTCTGCCACTTGAGTTTATTAAACATCTCCGTAACGCTATCACGGTTACCAAATAACCCTGTGACGAAACGCGCCGCTCTTCTTTGGATCTTCTCTATCTCCTCCGTCAGACCGATCTGGTACGGATCCCACACTGATGAGCAATACTCAAGTATAGGTCGAACGAGTGTTTTGTAAGCCACCTCCTTTGTTGATGGACTACATTTTCTAAGCACTCTCCCAATGAATCTCAACCTGGTACCCGCCTTACCAACAATTAATTTTATATGATCATTCCACTTCAAATCGTTCCGCACGCATACTCCCAGATATTTTACAGAAGTAACTGCTACCAGCGTTTGTTCCGCTATCATATAATCATACAATAAAGGATCCTTCTTTCTATGTATTCGCAATACATTACGTTTGTCTATATTAAGGGTCAGTTGCCACTCCCTGCACCAAGTGCCTATCCGCTGCAGATCTTCCTGCATTTCGCTAAAATTTTCTAATGCTGCAACTTCTCTGTATACTACAGCATCATCCGCGAAGAGCCGCATGGAACTTCCGACACTATCTACTAGGTCATTTATATATATTGTGAAAAGCAATGGTCCCATAACACTCCCCTGTGGCACGCCAGAGGTTACTTTAACGTCTGTAGACGTCTCTCCATTGATAACAACATGCTGTGTTCTGTTTGCTAAAAACTCTTCAATCCAGCCACACAGCTGGTCTGATATTCCGTAGGCTCTTACTTTGTTTATCAGGCGACAGTGCGGAACTGTATCGAACGCCTTCCGGAAGTCAAGAAAAATAGCATCTACCTGGGAGCCTGTATCTAACATTTTCTGGGTCTCATGAACAAATAAAGCGAGTTGGGTCTCACACGATCGCTGTTTCCGGAATCCATGTTGATTCCTACATAGTAGATTCTGGGTTTCCAAAAACGACATGATACTCGAGCAAAAATCATGTTCTAAAATTCTACAACAGATCGACGTCAGAGATATAGGTCTATATAGTTTTGCGCATCTGCTCGACGACCCTTCTTGAAGACTGGGACTATCTGTGCTCTCTTCCAATCATTTGGAACCCTCCGTTCCTGTAGAGACTTGCGGTACACGGCTGTTAGAAGGGGGGCAAGTTCTTTCGCGTACTCTGTGTAGAATCGAATTGGTATCCCGTCAGGTCCAGTGGACTTTCCTCTATTGAGTGATTCCAGTTGCTTTTCTATTCCTTGGACACTTATTTCGATGTCAGCCATTTTTTCGTTTGTGTGAGGATTTAGAGAAGGAACTGCAGTGCGGTCTTCCTCTGTGAAACAGCTTTGGAAAAAGGTGTTTAGTATTTCAACTTTACGCGTGTCATCCTCTGTTTCAATGCCATCATCATCCCGTAGTGTCTGGATATGCTGTTTCGAGCCACTTACTGATTTAACGTAAGACCAGAACTTCCTAGGATTTTCTGTCAAGTCGGTACATAGAATTTTACTTTCGAATTCACTGAACGCTTCACGCAAAGCCCTCCTTACGCTAACTTTATCGTTTAGCTTCTGTTTGTCTGAGAGGTTTTGGCTGCGTTTAAACTTGGAGTGGAGCTCTCTTTGCTTTCGCAGTAGTTTCCTAACTTTGTTGTTGTACCACGGTGGGTTTTTCCCGTCCCTCACAGTTTTACTCGGCACGTACCTGTCTAAAACGCATTTTACGATTGCCTTGAACTTTTTCCATAAATACTCAACATTGTCAGTGTCGGAACAGAAATTTTCGTTTTGATCTGTTAGGTAGTCTGAAATCTGCCTTCTATTACTCTTGCTAAACAGATAAACCTTCCTCCCTTTTTTTTATATTCCTATTAACTTCCATATTCAGGGATGCTGCAACGGCCTTACGATCACTGATTCCCTGTTCTGTACATACAGAGTCGAAAAGTTCGGGTCTGTTTGTTATCAGTAGGTCCAAGATGTTATCTCCACGAGTCGCTTCTCTGTTTAATTGCTCGAGGTAATTTTCGGATAGTGCACTCAGTATAATGTCACTCGATGCACATACGAATGCAGATGCGCTTAGTAGAAAAATAGCAGCTGTACAAGTTGTGGGCATAAGTGAGAAGGAGTGGATAAAGGCGCAAGCCACTGACAGAGAGTGTCAATTGTTCCGAACGCAACCGCAGTTTGAAATGCAGGACGGGTTGCTTTGCAGGAAGACGAAGTGCGGACTACGCGTCGTAGTACCGGAGTCGCTGAGGGAAGAATGAAACAAGCGCACGACCATGTATTGTCGGGTCATGGTGGTAAAAAACGACTGATAGAGGGGTAGCTGAAAGGTTTTGGTGGAAGACACGTCACAATGATGTAGAGCAGTATGTGCAAAATTGTATACCGTGTGCGCAGAGAGCAGATTGAAGTCATCAGAAAATTCAGTTACAGAGACTACCTGAAGCGGGTCGTCCGTTCGCATTCATAGGATTAGACGTAATCGGGGCATTTAACAAGACCCAAGCGGGTAATCGATACATATTAACAATATTGGATCATTTTTCCCGATACCTGGTAATGGTAGCTATTCCAGATCAGAAGGCAAGCACTGTTGCGCAAGCCTTAGTAAATAACTGGTTGCTGAAGTGTGGTGTGCCTGATACTATAATTACAGATCAGGGTAGTAACTTTATGTCGGAGCTGATGAAGCAGTTATGCCATTTATTGAAAGTTAAGAAATTGCGGACAAGCCCATTTCATCCTTAGTCGAATGGACAAACAGAACTGGTTCACAGGACGTTGGTTAAGATGATTAGTCATTACGTGAATTCAGAACACACGGATTGGGATGTGTATTTAAATCTGTTGACAAGCGCATATAACGCGAAAGTTCATACAGGAACGGGGCTCTCTCCGTATGAGGTAATTTATGGTCGGAAAATGCCATCACGAAGAAGTTTTTGACGATATATTCTGGACCATATCAGGTAAATGAAATAGTGTCTCCAGTGAATGTAAAGTTGCAGTTACCAACCAAGTCGTCAGTAATTCATGTGAGTAGGATTAAGCCGTTTAAGGGCGCAGTGGATGCGTTACCGCAGATTCCTCCAGCAGTAACAAAGAGTGTGAGGGTACCGAAGCTAAAAGAACAGCAGAGGAACGTTCCTTACGCACTTAGGTCTAGGGATGAGTAGATTAAGTGTCCTCGGGTTGTAGTTTTTACTTGTCATTTGTGTGTTTTTAGACGTGGTAAGGAAGGGAGCGGTTGACATGGCTTCCTTTTCCTTCAGGTGCCGTGCCAGGATGTGGGCCGGGAAACTTTTCGTCAGTCTGGTACTGCTACACTGTTGCGGTGGAGTTGGGAAGTGGGTGCAAGTGCAAACTCGGGAGTGTGTTAGTGTCAAGACGGAGGAGTGCTCATGTGGTAATGTCTACGAAAGATTTGACAGACTGTTTCAGGGGAAGTGTTTTTATTTGTCCGGCAAAGGAGGTGGCAACCCACAATCATTCAAGTGAGATGCAGTTGTTCTTGGGGAATATGGGAACCTTAGAATCCGAAAAGAAGGTGTTACTTCCGAGACCGAAGTTTCAGAAAGTTGGGGAACATTGGGTTTACTCTGTGTTCCAACTAGAGACCGTAGTTGCCACTTGTTACAGAAATGGTAGATTGACAGATATATCAAAGATTGAATTGCAGGTCAGTGGGTTATTGATTAATGGCACTGGATATGAAATAGTGGAGAAGCATTTTCACCTACCAGCTACTTTCACGGGTACAACAATGATTAACGTGACACAGCCTATCTTGTATTATCCAGAGGAACCGCCACACATATTGCCTCGCCAGAACCTAACGTTTATTAACGAGTCCTTGGATCCCACATAGCTACAATCTTTAGATAGCCTGATTATCTCAGAAAAAGAGCAGATCTCAGTTAATCAACTACTGCAGCACATGCAGCAATATCGGGAGAAACCTAAGGGGCGGGTACGACAGATGAATCAGCAGTACAAGTGGAACGAATGCGGTCATTACAAACGAGCATGACGTCAGGACGTCGCTCGTGCTTCCTTTAAATGCGCCAGCTTTGACAGCAACAAGACACTCGCAGCTAGACTTGCAGTTACATGTGTACTGGGTCGCTGCATAGCGCTCAGCTCGGTGATCGACATGTTAATCTTTATTAAGGAGATGTTGCAGTGACGGCGGCCCATCCAGCAGCAATGTGAGGGGTCAATACCAGCTCTGGTCCTCTCTGCTGCCGCTGTCAACCATCAACCCAGGATTAGCAGACATCACGACAGACTCGCTCGCCGCCAATGCTGACCACATCAGTGAGCCGTCGTCGAGATCGAGCGGGGCCGAGGCTCTGTGCATCCGCCGTCACAACCGGGTGAGCCGACGACGCTGGGGCATTGCAGCCCGTTCCGTCCGTCCACCGCAGACGAGCCATCAGGAGGGGCAGGGAAGAAGACGGGGTGGGATAGAGTACACCCCGCACTACGAGAACGCCTCTCGTGCCGACAGCACCGAGATTCCAACCCGGAGCCACCTACGCGCAGCAGCTTGCTGTCCGCAGCCGAGTCAACCGGCCAGCCGGATGCCACCAGCCACGTGCGGCCGAAGTAAGGGCATTCCTCCGCTACGTCACAGCACGCGGCGCTGCGCTGCGTGGCCCGGATCTGGTGTCATCGCTACGAGTCAGCGAGGACTCGGGGAAGGTCGTTGATATCACCAAGCCACATTGTACTCGGCAGGAATAAAGTTGTTATGAATGAATAATGTTTCTTTGGCATTTCTGACGCTTCTACAGCCATTTCCTAGGAAACTGACAACTGGAGAGGTCACCGCTCGGCCATCCATTCCACCGTAGGTGAGCGAGACCACCGGACCGCCTACGCCTCTGCCAAAACCAAATTAACTCAGTGAAAAAGTACATAGCATTTTGTTTATAATATTTAAGCATTTTGTCGAAAACCAATATTGTCAACACTGCAGAAAATGCTGGTGCTGCAATCTGCGTTCAAGGTGATTCGGAACTACACATGTGACGAGACACTTTGAGGCTTAGATAATATTTTTCTGTATGAGAACCACTTTTTAGGACTCTTTGCTCAGAGAATAAGTATGGCCTGTTGCTGTGGTGATATCAACTTCACACAGAATATGAGAGGAAGTAACATCACAAACATCTTCATCAGGCCAATAGGAGGACGGGGATGGTCCTTGAGAATGCATGAACCTTACTGTAACATCTTCTTCACAATTCACCTTCTTAACAATTACCAAATACCAAAAAGGGTCATATGCACATGCAACATAGCAGTTTGGCTGCACAGTGCATTCTGGCATTAATGGTGGAAGTGCATCTGAGAAATCATGCACAATACTAAAATCCCTACAACAGCACAGCCTTTTTGCACCACTTGTGGTTGGTGATGTTGGTACAATGTGGTGCATAGATCGTGTTCCAGGAATTATTTTTGAACTTTTGAAGCACTGAGAAAGTACCATTTCATCTTTTGAAACAAAGAGAGCTAAAATGCCTTGCAAGTTCTCGCAACAGAATTCAAATATCTCTGAAGTTGTAAGTACTTGATCTTTACAAACTCTTTGCAAACTTGTTTTTGTGACAAGTCTTTTAACAGTGCCACCAATACCATCACAGGTAGATTTACCATGGCTGGTAGCAAAAAAGGATCAACTGCACTTTATGGTGAAGTCGTGTTCATGGTAGCAGATATTTATGAAACTCTTACAATTTTTATATTGTGCAGCACAACCATCAGTGAAATATTCAGCATACGCAAGATGAATTTCTGGAAATGCAAACTTAAACAATTCAATACAGTCTTCTGAGTCTGGTACACCAAGGCATCATGTTCTAGATCATCAGAAACAATACAAATACTTTTTGCATACAACTGTTTGTCCTTTTTAGTAGTAGTAGTAGTAGTAGTAGTAGTAGTAGCTTTATTCATCCATAGATCTCTTTTTACAAGGATATAGGACAAAGTATTTACAAATTTAGATCAATTTAAAATAATCTAATTTGTATACACATATATATACAGACTTCTAGTTAGAGACAATCATTAGATTAACTCCTGGTGTACAATACTTTTTTTACAAATAACTTATTAAATAATGTAATGTCACACTGTTCACTCTCTCTCTCTCTCTCTCTCTCTCTCTGTGTGTGTGTGTGTGTGTGTGTGTGTGTGTGTGTGTGTGTAATACATATGGACAGTGTGAAGAGTGCAGCTGCCATTGTTCCAAAGGTGCCCCTGTCGTTCATCTTGAACAACAAAATTGAGATTTTCACTGGAATCCATTCAAATTTAACACTCGTTCTTCGTCAAGTGTCTCCTCCTTCATTTTCAGATAATCAGATTGTGATTGAGAAATAAAAGAGTGTGGAGTAAGTTCTTCAATTTTCTTAATTAGTGAGTCACAGAATTCTGATAGAGAACTGATTTGAACACTTATATTCATTCTGTCAGTTGATACCCTTTGACTGTACTGAACCATCTCATCAGGATCATAGTCTTCTATTTCATTTTCTAAATGGGTTTGAAGCAATGAACTGGTGAGGCATTTTACACACAGACGAAGCATACAGGCTCGGTTATTTCTATCACATATTATTATTTTAATTAGATCCTGGTATGTTTCTTTAATGGAAATGGAATTTAGAAGCAATTTAACATTTTGGTGGCAAATGCACACACATACAGTATGTGTTCTGGGTGATCCTCCAAGTGTACACTGTTTTGGTCAAAGATAAGCAAGTTTTGAGAATTGTACTTTGTCTTCTGGATACTTTTTTTATAGAGAGAATACAGTTCAGTTAAATTATTTAAAACAAGATGCTTTTGTTCATAGGTATTTTTGCTGGTGCTCACTTTGTCTTTTTTCCTAGGCATTGTTCTTGTGTGTTCATCATCCAAATAAAAACTCTTTACTTTTTGCACTGTATTATGTGGAAATGTCTTTCTTCTTTTCTGCTCAGCCATCAATAAAATACCCTTCTCCATTAAAAGAGCTTGTCGTATCAAATATTCAGAAACCTGAAATCTGCAACTGACTTTCTGTTGAGACCAAGTTAGCGGCACAAGAGTAAGTAACTGAATTTTTTTCACTATTATTTGCATATTCAATTTTCCGTTTCATTTTGTCCATGAGTTCACCATGATGTTTTGCCTTTTCTTCCAGTTCTGTTAAATCACTGTCAGGGATAGTGCTTGCATCAGCAGCCAGCTCTACTTAATATGTATGTGAAATTTTAGTTTTCAGAGACCCAGCTGCTGATTCCAATTTTCGTCTGGCTGCTGAATACCGACTATGCCAAGCAGCTGAATGCAGCTTTGCAGGAGATACTCCTAAGCTAGTTAAGCTAGTATTCATCATCAACATCATCATCATTAGTGTTGTGCCAAAAGGCAGGTTTTCACATGGTAGTTCTCCAGGCTGTCTGGTCTCCTGCCATCCTCTTCAGGTCCACATAATTTCCTCTTCCCTTTATGACGTTTATCATCTTGTATCTCCTTCTTTCTCTCAGTCTTCTCCCGCAAGCGAGCATTGAGCACAGATTTTTGAGGAGTCGGCACCTTCACATTACTGTCATTTATATAGCCTGGTGATGAGTCGCCACTTGCTTGTTTTTCATTAATAAGTTTGATACAGGTTCAGCACATTTTCTCCCCAGGAATAACACTAAAGCCTCTAATTTTGAAGGTATTTGCCTTGTCTAAACTAATTTCACACAATCCATATGAAACAGAGCATTTATGGCGCTTGAAGGTATCACAGCAAATTTTCTTGTTTAGAGAAAATCTGCGTAGGTGCCTGTCTTTGTGTTTAACACACACACACATGGAACACTTAAATCACAGTATGAATGACTGTTGCTTTGCCATAGTAAAAGTTCTTGTTCTTCACTGGTTAGTTCATTCACACAAGTCAGGGCATTATGACATATATCTTGCAGATACTGTCCAAGAAAACACTGATTACTTGTACTTTCCATACCGCTTCAGTCATAAAATCACTATTTGTCATAAATAATTCAAAAGGTGATTGGTGTAACCTAAAAAGTTGTTAAATAATGAAAAATCATTCTGTCCCATTGTTTCATTACAAAAGTATTTCACATTATTATTGTAACATTAGGGGACTGCAGCAACTGAATTTTTAACCAATAAGTGACTGTGGGTACAACTCAGTACAAGAGCTCAGAACTGCATGCTTAGTGAACATGACTCAAAACAAAGGAACTGGATGATACAATACATGTAGTGGGAATAAAACTGTTCTCAGATAGGATTTGTTCCTAGGGAAAACCAGTGTAGCTTACATCAGCAATTTAGTGGTGACGTGGTAGTCATGAATTACCAACTTCAGTATTTCTTTTACAATAACATTGTTTTTTACACTTCCCATTATTTCTATAAACTCATTATTTTTGTGTGACATTATGGAATACTTATAATAATATTGTAAATTTTTCAAAGGTATCTATGATGAGGCAATACCTTTAAAAAATTACAATGCCCATGCACGGATTTTGTCTAAAAGAAATTATTTACACCTTTTTTTTTAGATGTAGATGAAACATATATATAAAAAATTCAAGCTTCCACTGCAAAAACTATAGGAACTATTGCATTTTTTAAATTATAAAGGAGCTTGTCTATGAAAGCCTGAATCTATAGAACTTCTTTTTATCATAAGTGACAAAGTAATTGACCTGCAACATTTACATTTTGGAAATGTGAATATATCTAGGCAAACTTCCACTAACCAAAATTTCAAGGATTTGCATGACGATGGGTGTCATTTCCTAAAATTTCTGGAAGATTTGATGTGGAATGAACCTGCTGTAAAACTCCACTTGTTCAGTGTGAGACTTTGGCAGTAACGTCACCTGTTCTTGACAATAATTCGCTACCTCACCGTGTTTGCTTTCAGTTGTATCATCAGGAGACTCTGTTGGCACTGATTGACATACGGGTACTGCAGCACAGGGTTGTGGCATCAACTGGGCCTGCGCATTGCCAGCTACTGGTGCATCCTGTACTACAGAATGGGGCTGTGACGTCACGTCAACCTGTTCAGTTGATGGTGGAGTACTCGATTTGTCTACTGGTATGCTTGACTCAGAGTTTGAATCTATGCTAACAATATTGTCTAAAATTGTAGTTTTCAATATTCTTTTCTGGATGTCACTACAGCATTCAACAACAGGTTGATTTCCTCTTCACATGTGCTACTGCTGTCATAAGTTCGATGTCTCTCGTTAGTTACTGTACTACTTTTTGCAACTGTATTGTGTACAGTGCCTTTCTTAAGTAAAGGTGGGAATGTTTATATTTTGTGGCCTGTCCTCCACATTCCCATAATGCTGGAACCTTTTTCACTTGTCATCTGATTTTCGGTCATATGATTAGCCACTATAACCCTTTCATGCTGTAGTAAATTGTTCAGCAATACAAAAACCTTGTTTGGGCAGTTTTACCAGAGATCCCCACTTATGTTACATATGTAATAAGTCAAAAGTCTGTCCATCACAAACAACGTGTGGCGTGAAACCACAAACCAAAACATGAGATTGGATATTTTGTTTGACATGCATCTCGACAGAACGAACACCCCTAAAGCATTGCAATCTATGTTGCACATGCTTAAAATAGCAGTTTTCTACCTCAAGGGACAAATTAAATACTCTTGAGTTATTTATAATCAATGTCAGCATTTGAAATGGTGACTGTATCCACCGCGCTGTTGTGATGGCGGGATTCAGCTTTCCCTTCAAATTTCTATAAAATCTGTTCCAACACCAACGGGGTAAGCAGATTCACAAAAAAGCAGTATTGCTCCAAGTTGTAATAAGCAGTGTGCATCTGATCCTAAATAATTCCAATAACATCAATGATCCAGTCATGAATTTCCAGTGAACTCGTCGGAACATTACAGGTTGCTTTGTGAAATCCAAATCTTAGAGTAAGCATCCTGGGAAACATGGTAATAATGCCAGTAGTTAACAGCTTGCAAAAATATTTGTGACATCCAAACAGAACAGCACAGCATCTTGATTGCCACAGTGCATTTGCTCAGGACGGCCACAAAGATTGCTATTCTGGTCCCACACAAATGAAACTTTCATGTCAATCGCTTGTCGAAAGGCTGTAACAACAATAGTCACTGCTTAAAGTTGAAATGTCTGTAATACAACTATATTTTTAAATTATTTCTGAGAGCAAACCAAACTACGATCTCTGTTTACATTGCTAAGCAGAGATACGGTTTTGAATTTGGAGCACATACATTGGCAAAATACTGTATACAGAGATACTATTACTAACAACATAGAATAGAGTAATATACTTAATCAGCTATAGGGGGACACTATTTGAAAGGAAAGATTGACACTAGACGGGGGCAAGACAAAGTAAAAGTCCTGATACAAGCATTATGTTGTAACAATTTGACAACATTTCACAACAAAGCAGCAATTTATGGCATGTTCTGTTCATTAACTTAGTCAATATATTTTTTTCAAGCCTCAGGCATCTTCCAGTGCACTTTTATTAAGGACAGCCCGTATCGCCTCATATATTATGGGGACGGTAGCACTTGACAAACATTTTGCTAGCCCAAATACTATTTTATATTCTGGGCATCCAAAGCTGTTAAAAGGTGTGGTGTTTGAAGAATTCTGCTAACATCTGGTAAAACTGTTATTTATTGAAAAAAACTGGTTTTACAGCTGAAAGCCACACTCTCAGGTACTACCTACATGGTAAAGAGTAACGGGTACAGCGTCACCACTTTCTCGATACTACAATTAATAAAACAATGTCTAAAATATATTCCAACAATTAAGGGTCATAGACATAGCCATTGCTACTACTGAAAATTTTCTATTCGATGAGTATTGTCAGTACTACGGTGAGCAAAAGATAACAAACACATGTTCCATTCATTTAAGATAAATTGCTGATAGGTGAAATTTGCAGTTACAGAACCATATTTTAACATTTGTCTGCATCTAAAAAGAAAAAAGGAAAAATATTTTTCAGTGAGAGGATGATGGGCCAGACGGATGATAAAAAATTTACATTGCTAATGTGATTAAACATGGCACTACACAAATTACTAAGTTGCCTGTGTCAGGTGGAAGTGTCTTAATGGTGTGACAGCAGGGCAACACAGTGTTGGGCAAAGTGAAAGTTACCCACATGAATGACTAAGAGAGACGAGCTGGTTTTCAGAACAGAAGTTATCCATGTTGGCAGTGTGATGTCATATACTTATGACTAGGAGCACTGGCTAGAATACCACTAGCATAAGCTAGAATAACACAGAATATTATTACATTACTCATAGAAACAATCAAAATCAGCCAGAATGCTACAGAACTTTAATTCTAATTGATCATTCAACGTGAAATGTGCATTTTCTTTTTTATGTCTTAAAATTTCAGCTTTCTCTAATATATTCGAAATATGGCTATTTTTCTTTTTTTGTGATGTATTTTTAAGTTTTATGAAGAGTTTTGTGATGCTGCGCCCCTCTCTGGATAAGTGCATTGTTAATGCAGATCGAGGATCATTCAAATTAAGATTTTCCAGAATGATCCTTAATATTTCTCAGGTTAAATTCTGCATGTAATGTAGGATAGACCCACTTCATTATATTGATTTACCACAGTTTTTCCTTGTGCCTGAGTTTTCTACTTATATCCGAAAAAGTAAAGTTTGCTGGAATAGGGTTTTTAGGTCTCATGCATCTTGCGTATTTTTTCAGATACTGCATCCAGATACAACATTCTACAAAAAATAGAGGATTTCTTTGTTTGTTTGGCTGGTCTAAGCATTATGAAATCTGTTTCTGATCCATTTTGGTAAAGAAGATTTTTCTTTTTTGATATGCTTGTATTAATTTTGCTAACAAATTCCGGATTATAACCGTTTTGACACGCTGTATACTGTGTAACCTCATATTTAGCCATTTGAGCTTCACTAGTGAAGGGCACTTCTTGCATTCACTTAAATATGGCTCGGAATGCTGCAGATTTATAATTTATATTTCATTGGATGACTTGATTGCCCATGCACAAAAAGAACTGTCAGTAAATAATGAAGCCAATATTTCCACTTCCTACAGTCACTTAAAGGTTCAAAAATGGTAAAGTGTCATCCTTAGTGCAATGCCCAGTAAACTGAATCTTTTGGTTAGAACTATCCAGATTCCAGAGAAACTGGTCACTTTCAACAGTATTACCATCACAAAAACATTGTCATCACATCTATTCCATAAAATTATTCTTCTAGCATATTGAGGGAATTTTATCATAAATTCTTGCTGAAAGTTCATCGTAAAAATATTTGCTACGCAATAGGCAAGTGGCAATCAAGCAATCAGTCAGTCAGTCAGTCAATCAATGAATCCATCCATGTATGTATGTATGTATGTATGTATAGTTGTTTCTTCTGCATTTTATTGGGAAACTTTTTTTTTTCTTTCTTTCCCTTCCCTTTCCTTCTTTCCTTCCGGTAAAGTTGTTTCTTCTGCATTTAATTATGAAACATTTCTCAATTATTAAAAAAAACTATAAATTATGACTTCCTTTGAATGAAATATGGAGTAGTAAAATTTACGGTGGTTTAGCAGCAATGTCAGCATGTCCCTCCCTTAATGTTTTAGGATTAAGTTTTGTTGTTACATCCAAGACGTACCACATCCTCAGAAATCACAGTGTGGAAACCACATCTGGTTCAGAATAAGAGAGACATAAATTTACCACAAACAATTGTAGCAATATCATTGCCTCATTCACATCAATTCTTAAATTAGATCCCAGCCTAACCACATCTCTGACAAAAAAATAAAGGGCAGAACCAAAATTATGTATGAAGCCACAGCTCTGCTTATTTCTATACTTTATATATTTCATAATTTGTGTGTGCACCCAACTTAATAGTCACATTGTTGTTAGCTGAATAGATCAGATCTGCTATACTCGCTGCAATTGGCTAACTAGATCACTTGTCCCATTGCTCAGATTGGATAATAAAAGTAAATTGTACTACACAATCTTGATTTCACTGTTTCACTGTTTCCGGAGCTGTTGTGCCATATTTGGTACATTTCCATAATCTGCAAATATTCAGTTTCAGTGCTACATTGCATTAAAGATCTAGCCAAGAGACATTCCTTTCTTGTCAGTTTGTCCTTTTTTCCCCCTAAGGTAAGTCTTTCCACTCCCGGGACTGGAATGACTCCTTACCCTCTCCCTTAAAACCCACATCCTTTCGTCTTTCCCTCACCTTCCCTCTTTCCTGATGAAGCAACCTTGGGTTGCGAAAGCTTGAAATTTGTGTGCATGTTTGTGTTTTTTATTGTGTGTATCTACCAGCGCTTTCTTGTTTGGTATGTCACAGCGTCTTTTTATATATATGTAATAGAGGGACAACGTACCAATGCTTTCGCTTGGTATATATCTGTGTGTGTGTGTGTGTGTGTGTGTGTGTGTGTGTGTGTGACATAATTATTAATGTAGGGTTAAGTATAAGAGCTATTAATACTGTAAGAGACATGTTTATTTTAATAAGAAATATTGTAGAAACATTTGGCGACATCCATACAAGGTATATTCATCTGTGGATAAATAAATAAATAAATCAGGAACAAAACTACCACTTGATAACAGCCACACGATTGAAACTGCAGTATTTGGTTTGCAAATAAGTACTCTTTACCACCAGACTCACTTATATAGTACTCCGTTGTCCATAAAAGTTACCAAGTAATGATCCCGTCGAAGTAGTCCCCTTGGATATTTATGCACAGTTGCCAATGCTTCTGGAGATCTTGCAAGCAAGCAGAAAAATTTTCAGTTGCGATGCTTGTAAGCTTATTTGTTACAGTTGATTAGATGTCTGATTTCCTTTCAGTCGTCTTTTCACGCAGGAAACAGGAAAAAACCGCAAGGCTAGACGTCGGGTGAATTTGGCAGTTCTGGGATCACAATCATAATGTCTGGATGCATACTCGGAAACAGATAAAGCAGTAATTGGCCTTGCATTGTAATGCAGTAGGACCCAGTTCAGAGAATGCCACAAATCAGTGTGGCGTCATCAAATTGCTTGCCACAAATGTTTCCACACTTTGAAGTAACTAGTTTGGTTCATTGTTTGACCTGGAGGAACATTGTAAGGGTGAACTAATCCATTATTATCATGGAATGCAATGAACATTCTTTATTCTCAAATGTTATCGTTTGACTTTTTCCAAGTTGGTTATCCAGGAGTTCGCTATTCAGCACTTGATGCTTTGTGTAAGCGTCATACTTGTAGCACCAACTTTTATCCCCAGCGGTAATCTTTGACCGAAATGTGGGACCACATCTGGATCTATCCAGTAGCTCAACAAAACTTCTTCACCTTTCCTATTTCTGCTCGTCTCTTAGTGTGTGAAGGACAAGTTTTCCATTAAGTTTCCGTTTCCCTAAATGTTTGCGTAAAATCTTGTGACACACTTCACAATTCAAGCTAAGTTCTCTATGGGTTCTCTCTGTTGCTAAGTGCACCCCTACCACCTTGTGAGTTTGGGTGGAAACATGGTCAAGGTCATTTCAAGGACGCAATTGTACCAGGTAACATAAAAACATTTGTTTCATTTTAGTATTTCCAACTCAGAAATGAAAACACCTGTCCTGGAACTTCTCTGACAAAGGGAGAATAATCAAAAAATATTATCACCTTAGTAAAACACTGTGTTCATCATAAGAATAAACATGATGTAAACATTACACCATGTATTCTCCCACATTTGCTTGAATCTCATTGGATCGTGTTTCATGTGGAGCAAAGCTAAGCTTTGTCCAGTACAGTCAAGTACAATCATAAGGATATATTTTATGCTGTTTTACATGCCCATAGACTGAGCTA
Source organism: Schistocerca americana (assembly GCF_021461395.2). NCBI lineage: Eukaryota > Metazoa > Arthropoda > Insecta > Orthoptera > Acrididae > Schistocerca > Schistocerca americana. The sequence goes on from NC_060123.1 coordinate 643,518,022, forward strand.
TAATGCAGGACAAAGCATTACCGATACATGTAACTTGGAAAGCAATGGCCAGTCAGTTGGTCCAACTAACTTGCAATGTTGTGTGCAGTTGCATTTCAAATGTAAAAAGAGACGAGTAAAGAAACAATATAGGTCGAATACCATTTATTTATTAAGGAAAGTGAAATAATATTCAGCAAAACTCCAGCACTACCACATGCTTTATAAGTAACCAGACGGAACACACAAAATGATCTCATTTTCACCTAACATAGAATTCTAATTAGAAACAAGAGTGATGAAAATTCCTAACTTATACACAGGGTAATTTTCTGAGGAAGCTATGTATGATGCAAAAACATACTGTAGGGATTTCACTGTATTGTTGCATACTGAAGCAACTGAAATACATTTCAATTCTGGAATCCTGATCTGCTACATTGATAATGAGTCGATGAACAACAGAATCCACGAAGCTACCCAGTCGCCGCATTTTCTACTCCTCTTTTATCCCACCAGCATTCAGCAAAGACATGTGAAAAAACTGCATGCATTAGTTCCAGAACATCTGGCAGCTTAACAGTCTTATTTTTCATGATGAATCCCTTAGCTTGGCTCCAGATCAATTCTATTAGGTTCATAGTGTAATGGTACAGCGGCAAATGTGAAAATGTAGCAGTTGAATGGTGTGCTCAATACAGTGAAAATAATGGTTTTTCATGTTTCTACAACACTTTTCACTCTGGTTCATGTGAGACTAAACTGTTGTACAACACAATGGACACAGTCCAAATAAAGAGTGTTTGGTTCTTCATTTTTTCCCTAAAAGATTACATTGTTATGCTTTCTTAATTTAAGCAAACTTTGTTAACAATCTTTCATAAAATATCGATAGCTAAGAATTTATTTTTGAAATGTAAACTGGAATTTTGTATACAATATGTAATTAGAAACAACAAGACGTGTGATATTCATAAAAAATTATGGTGAGTTTTACAATTACTTGTCTTTTAATACCTTACAAAAAGACAGGCTGGCAGAGGCCTTTCTACGCCACTCTTCAGCCACAGAAAAACAGACAGTAAACATGGAGACAGAAAAACAAACGTACATGAATGGAGAAAACAGGAGACATACATAAGAAATGAAATCGAGGCATTCGTGGAAGGCACTGGTTGTACAAGTAAGTTCAGCAGTGCACACAAACGTAGACAAACATTTCACAAGCGAACGAAGGAGCACCCAGGAGAAGAACACTGCCGCACTTAAACGAAGAGAACACTGTAGCACATTGGTGATGATCTTCGGCACACTGAACACACTGAGGAGATGGGGAGGGGGGGGGGGGGGGGGGGGAGGCTGCCACTGTGTGCAGGAGACGGGCAGGGGGGAAGGAGGTGGGGAAGAAGCCAATGGGAGAAAGGAAGGGCGAGGGGAAGGGAGAGGGCAGGGTTGGGTGTGGAAGCCTGGGGAGGGGGGGGGGATGAAGTGGGAGAACAGGGAGAGAGGAGGGGGGAGGGAGAAAGGAAGGTGAGGAAGGAGAGAGGGAACCGTGGAGGAAGAGGGGGGAAGGTAGGAAAGGAAGGGGAGGATTAGAGCTGATAGGAGGGGTATATGGATGGAAAGAGGACATCTTCAGGAAGGGGTAGTTGCCGGAAGCCACCTTGGGCGAGGGTGTGGAGAGAGCAGGTGGCGGCAAGATTACAGGCGTGGCAGTGGGATGGGGTGGGAGAGGATGGGAGAGACAAGCGGGTGGGGAGGATCGAGCTTGCAGGAGGTGTGGAGGATCCGTATCCGTTCGAAGAAAAGGAGGAGGTGCGGTAAAGGGATCAAGTCATAAAGGATCAGCCTGGGTGAGGGGAGACAGATGCAATAGGCTAGGTGGGGTGCATGGCATTCAAGGATTTGAAGGGACTTACATTAGGTGGGAGGGGCAGATGTCCAGGCGGAGTGGGCATAACAAAGGATGGGGTGGATGAGGAACTTACAAGTGTGGAGGATTGTGGAGGGGTCCAAACCCCATGTTCAGCCGGAGAGGAGTTTGATGAGACAGAGACGGGTTCGTGCCTTGGCTTAGACTGTCGAGAAATGGGAGGTCCAGTGAAGGCAGTGGTCGAGGGTGATGCCAAGGTACTTGAGGGTGGGGGTGAGGTTAATGGGGCAGCCGTAGATGATAAGGTAGAAGTCCAGGAGACGGAAGGAAGGGGTGGTTTTGCCTGTGATGATTGCCTGGGTTTTGGAAGGATTGACCTTGAGTAGCCACTGGTTGCACCAAGCAGTGAACTGGTCAAGATGGGATTGGAGAAGGTGCTGGGAGCTTGAAGGGTGGGGGCGAGGGCAAGGAAGGTGGTATCATCGGCATATTGGAGGAGGTGGATGGTGGGGTTGGGGCGACGGCATGTCCGCCATATAGAGAAGTACAATTACGAGATGTAAGTGTTTCAAATTGAATGAGAAAGCATGACCATGGTGAGACTTAGAGCAGTGATCCATTAATTTCTACTACGCCATTGATTCCGCTGAACTTCCAGAATGAAATTATATCTCAACTGAATCAAATACAGTCCATCGGAAAACTCAAAGGCAATTTTTTTTCTGGAAATTTATCAGAAACATTAACAACAACCTATTTCCTGGCACTTTTTAGCCATGTTTTGCTACGAAGCAGGAAGCAGCTCAGCCATTTTCATACTGCGTATTAGCAGGGCGACATTTAGAGCACAACAGTACAAAGACTACAACATTACACCACTTTTAAAATAAAAACTACATTGTTAAACCATGATTAAGAAAAACGTTGATGGCTGTTAATACATTAGAATATCTTAAAGTTTCATTTAATGTAACTTAGTAACCAGATATCTAATACATAAGTAGGACCTACTTCCAAGAGTGTGATAACACTAGTGTACATGTGCTATGGTTTCTGACCAATCGTCGCTTTTGTGTTTGTTTACATCAGGTTTATTCTAATGATGAAAAGAATGTAGTATTTCGAAAGGCAATAATAAGGATTTCCACTCAATATTTCTTGTATTCAAAGTTCACTGCCAATCCACATGGAGTGCTGCTCGTTCTCTGTTATCGTGTCGTAACACTGGTCTCGGAGTGATGCGGCACGCAGGTCCAGAGGAATCAAGATGTCTTATCATATCATGACATCGTCTTTCACACCAGTCGTTATCGCTGGTAGTTTTCGAACCACTGCTATTCTCTGAACCAAGTCATTCTTTGCTGATGCCATGTGCGTTGTGGTTGTGCCTAAAATAGCAGAGTTGCAATGGAGAAAGCAATGTTGATATTCCAGACAATGGACAATCAGTAACTCCATATAAAAATTTTATGATGCACAAGAAAAGTAAAGTGTCTGGTAGACCTAAGGAATTTCATTGTTTGTGCCTACAGTATTCTGATGCAATGTTACACTGTAAAGTTTCTTTCAGTGAGCTCTGTGGATTATTTGTGGTAACGACATAGTCTCATAACAACTGGCTTCGGTATTTAAGTTGCAATCATTGTAACTTTTTGTTGGTCAGGAATTGTGTAGTAGCAGTATTCTAACTTCAGTACCTCTTGAATATTTGCTTTCAGTAACATGTTCCTGTACGCATGAAAACTTTTGAATTGTCAAAATGACATCAGTGACCATAGTCAGTATCTTTTACAGTAAAATATACATGAATTGCAGTGACAGAATCCAGATGTGTGATCTGTTTTTGTGATGGATGTTTCAGAGTTTCTGAAGTGGAAGTTCAGAGAACAGAAAACAACGAGAAGTAGCTTTTTGAGTGTTTCATGGTTTATGGGTCTTCTGGGGAAACTCACATCTACGGTGATGTGGAAATCCAATTATTGTTAATAAAGACAGTAATTCAGTGTTTGTTTCTTTTGATTCCTTTATCATGTTGCCTATAGTTGACAAAATTTAATTGAAATACCCAGTTGATAATTTCAACATAAATTGAACTATGTGTATAGCTGTTTCTAATATCTTTGCATTTTTTTAATGGGTAAAGTATGAATATTCACCAGCCCTCTGTTATGCATGTTTACTAGTCAGTTGTGGCAGAAGAAACTAATGACACAAAGCTTAATTTGCTTGGTAGAGATAATTGTAAATTGCCTTTTAATTGTAATTTTACTTTTTTAGATTATAGTATTTCCCAAGATTTTATGTTATTGGCTTTCTTGGCTGTAGTTTATATGAGGGAAACATTCCACGTGGGAATATGTAAAAAACAAATATGCTGTAACTTACCAAATGAGAAAGCGCTGGCAGATAGAGACAATAAAAAACAATAAAAAACACACACACAAATTTCAAGCTTTCACAACCCAAGGTTGCTTCATCAGGAAAGTGGGAGGGAGAGGGAAAGACGAAAGGATGTGGGTTTTTAAAGGAGAGGGTAAAGAGTCATTCCAATCCTGGGAGCGGAAAGACTTACCTTAGGGGGAAAAAAGGACAGGTATACACTCGCGCACACACGCACATATCCATCCGCACATATACAGACACGGGCAGACATATGTAAATGCAAAGAGGTTGGGCAGAGATGTCAGTCGAGGCGGAAGTGCAGAGGCAAAGATGTTGTTGAATGGCAGGTGATGTGTGAGGGGCGGCAACTTGAAATTAGCGGAGGTTGAGGCCTAGTGGGTAACGGGAAGAGAGAATATATTGAAGGGCAAGTTCCCATCACTGGAATTCTGATAGGTTGGTGTCAGTGGGAAGTATCCAGATAACCCGGGTGGTGTAACACTGTGCCAAGATGTGCTGGCCGTGCACCAAGGCATGTTTAGCCACAGGGTGATCCTCATTACCAACAAACACTGTCTGCCTGTGTCCGTTCATGTGAATGGACAGTTTGATGCTGGTCATTCCCACATAGAAGGCTTCACAGTGTAGGCATGTGAGTTGGTAAATCACATGGGTGCTTTCACACGTGGCTCTGTCTTTGATCGTGTACACCTTCTGGGTTACAGGACTGAAGTAGGTGGTGTGGTGGTGGGAGGGTGCATGGTACAGGTTTTACACTAGGGACAGCTACAAGGATAGGAGCCAGAGGGTAGGGAAAGTGGTTTGGGGATTTCATAGGGATGAACCAAGAGGTTATGAAGGTTAGGTGGATGGCGGAAAGACACTCTTGATGGAGTGGGGAGGATTTCATGAATGAAGGATCTCATTTCAGGGCAGGATTTGAGGAAATCATATCCCTGCTGGAGAGCCACATTCAGAGTCTGATCCAGTCCCGGAAAGTATCCTGTCACAAGTGGGGCACTTTTGGGGTTCTTCTGTGGGAGTTTCTGGGTTTGAGGGGATGAGGAAGTGGCTCTGGTTATTTGCTTCTGTACCAGGTCGGGAGGGTAGTTGCAGGATGCGAAATCTGTTTTCAGGTTATTGGTGTAATGGTTCAGGGATTCAGGATTGGAGCAGATTCATTTGCCACGAAGACCTAAGCTGTAGGGAAGGGACCGTTTGATATGGAATGGGTGGCAGCTGTCATAATGGAGGTACTGTTGCTTATTGTTATATTGTTGACACAGATCTTAGATGCTAAGGTGAAATGCTCTCTGCCTTCAAATCAAGCCTCACCTATAAATAAATTACTTGTAGACCTGGTGCCTTATTGCAAGACAGTTTGTTGCAAAAAATGTGCATATGTTTAGCCATTTGTTATGAACTGACAAATTCAGCAAAATGATCCTTGTTTGTTTATTTTTATTACTATTCAATTAATCTGTATTGTGGTAAGTCACATGGATGTGGAACGAGTCATGATTACATAACATGCCACAAAACAATCATTGCTTTATCTGCAGATGCTCATCAAGAGAGTATAAGGAATTTCCCATTAGGTATTCTCATAATTTATGTTTAAAAGTAGGTAAGACATTAATGTGAACTTTAATATCTGAAGGAAGAAAGTTGAAAAATTTTTGGCAGAATAATGAACACCTTTTTGCACAAGACATAAATATTTCAGGTCCCTATGTAAATCATTTTTTGTCCTAGTATCATGGTCATGACATTCACTGTTAGTTTTAAAAAGAGAATGGTTATTGGAAACAAAAATCATCAAAGAAAATATGCATTGAGAGGTGACTGTTAATATTTGTAACTTACGGAACAGATTTCTGCAAGAATATCGCGTATGAACACTGCTCATGATTCTAACAGCTCTCTTCTGTGCAGTAAATATTTTTTTGGCTAAAGGCTGGTTACCCCAAAAATTATGCCATATGACATAATAGAATGGAAATAACCAAAGTAGGCAGCTTTGACAGTGTCCACATCACCAATGGAGGTGATTACATGCAGAGCATAAGTTGCCACACTGAGCCTTCTATATGGGTCTAGGATATGCACAGACCAGTTCAACTTGTCATCAAATAGAATACCCAGGAACTTAGATGATTCGCAGCATAGTATATTTAGTTTGCCACAGTTTAAGTGGCATACTTCTTTTTCTTGCTGAGATATGTGAAATTGCATAAACTGAGTTTCTTCAGTATTTAGAGTTAGTCCGTTGCACTTAAACCAGTGTAGGATGTCAACAAGTACAGCATTATATTTATTTTCTAGGCCATTGTTAGTTCAACTTTCAAGCAAAACAGTGATGATGTTGAATAAAGTTCTTGTCATTATTATTATTATTATTGTTGTTGTTGTTGAAGAGAACCAGTTTTCTAAATGACAAAACCATTTTGAAAAACCACTGTATGTTGCCTGTTTTGTTACACAAGATGCCTTTATTGCATTACTGGCCAGTTTCGGTCTTTTGCAAGTTTCAAATGTATAATGGTGGTGATGTGCGCGTCACAATCTGTAACCAGTTTCATGCTATGTGGACACAAACATACAACAGCTCTTTTATGTAGAAACGTTACCAACAGCAAGCTTCCTGGTCCTCACAAATCCATGTAAAATCTCAAGGTGTACTTTTGTATCCTCATACATTAACATATCTGTTCACTTACTTTCATTTCTTTATGAGAATGTAACACCACTTCAGTCTAGGAGAGATAAGCAGTAGGATGGTGTCAGTCTCACCCTAACTAAAACAAAAATTGGTGCAGTCACAAACTTCCCAGCTGTAAACACAACTAATCTGACAATTCAAAGCAGATGGACTGAAAGGTACTGAGATTGCAGTGCCACAGTTTTACAAACTTTCAAGCTAAAGAGAAAATAAAATTCCCTACAGTCCGCAAGACCTGACCGTACTAGTTACAGGTTAGTTTAGGCCTGATGACTCGGCACGCATTTGTCAAAACAATAAAATACAAAGATGGGTATTGGGGCAGTGAAATAAAAGAACCAAGTGAAAATAAAGGGTAAGTATAAATGAAGTAAAGATGCACTTGAAAACCAAATACAGGAGATAAATTTTGTCTAATAATTGGAATATATTTTCAAATCTCCTGTATTCTAGAAACCACTGTACTTCCAGGTTAAGTCAATAATATGTTTGCCTAAATAAACATTTGCATAATATTCTCCATACATTTCCAATTAAAATTGTCTGGATGCCAGAATCTTATAAAGGTCCTTGCATCTCACCAGATACAGTGATAAATTGCAAAGTGAGAGTTTAAATGATTATTTTGAGAGTTCTCTGTAAAGTGATCTTAACCACAGTATTAACACATTCCATAGAATTTCTGGGTGTGCTGTGACTAAACTCTTCTTAGTATTTGAGTGGCTTATATCAATCATCTGTTATGTGTTTTGAAATGCATTAAAGAAAGCAAAAATTGTAAAATGATTCTATTAAAAAAAGTAAAAACTGAAACAATGGCAGGTCCATGAAACAGAACAAATAAAGATGGATTTTCCAACAACAATGTACTGTTTTTTCTGAGTTGGGAGTATTTTTAAATTTTTTTACTAAATGCACAAGGAAATGGGTGGATGTAAAATTATAATGGATGAATCACCAGCGGTGATGTAGATACTTGCATAAATGTTAAACAAGCAGTAACAGGTAAATATCAGCTAAATTTTGTAACTGGAAAACAGCAGCTCTTTTGAGATGCAGGATATTTAATTATGCTGATAAGTTATTGCAGTTCCTACGCCCTGTTCGGTTAAATTTTCAAACTTAAGTCACGCAAGATTCCCACAGCAATTACATGAGCAACTGAGCATGTTCCTACTACCTTTTTAAGTCGCTAATAATAAGAGTCCAATTGTTATTGAAACTTTCTGATTAATGCATTTTAGGCAGTGCCCATCTTCAGAATATCTGTCAAAAAACATCACAGCTGCCATACAAGCACAAATTATGTATGAACATGTGGGTTCATCAACAAACAAGTTTACGTACTATAAAAAAACCTTATTTCAGAATATCATGTCAAGTATTATCTATTGTAATACTGGTGCTCAATGAACAGAGCCATTCCATTACAAAATTAGCTATCATAACATACCACTAGGTAGAATGGTTGTACGGCTGCTGGGATCTTGTGTCAGATTTTGATGGACAGCTGTTAACAAAATCAACCATAAAATAACTGTAAACCATGGTAAATCGTTTTTTCCTTTAAGAAAACTAAGAATCATGAAAGTGCAAAAGATCACAAACAAAAGTTCATCATTAATACGTGTGGTATGAGCAAGGGGTGATTGGGTGGGAAGAGAAGGAAAGGAGGACAAGAGGGATACAATGGGAGGAATACAAAATAATTGCAGCTTATGTAAATGATAGCCAGCAATACCTAGCATTGGCAAACTTAAAATACAGAAGGGAGACCTACTATTAGGTATAGCAAAAACGCATAATAAGGTGAAAGTGAAATTTCTTCATAGTGCATAAATATGTTATCATAGCTGTATATACTTGGGCAGGTAATGTATTCCACATAACATTATTTACAATTGATGAGTAAGTCGGGATAGGAAGAAGCATGGGTGAATATGCACCGGAATGGGGAGGAGAATTGTGAAGGAGCATAGGGCACTCGGAAAATTTATCTTTATTGACTTATAATGACACTGCACAAACGAAGTCCAGTACAATAAAATATCTTAAAACATATAAACACCAAAGATGCAATGAAGGGCCAGAATAGTGTTCACCAGACCTCAGAAGAGTTTATGTACTCCAACATTAAACACAGGAAAATGACAGGCATTTGAATACACCATGAATAGCATTAAAATTACAGTACTGTTTTTGATACCTAATAAGGAATCATCTATTCTCTCAAATAAACAGAAGTTACTCACCCTGGTTAAAAAACCACATCAGTTTATTTTCACAATGATTACGTGTGAAATGCATAAGTGTGGGGAGGGGAGCAAGAAAAAGGTGGAGTTGATTGTGCATGATTAAATGGAATGTGACCATGCATGATCAAAGGAAGACATAAACAGAAAATAGACTAGACTAGCGGTCTACGGCCTGTCGAATCTCTGGACCAGTTCTGAAGCGAATGCCACGAAGTGGTTCCTTCACCTTTGGAATCAAATCAAAGTCACAAGGACTTAAGTCCGGGGAGTATGGTGGATGGTACAGTACTTCCCAGTCCGGTCGACCGAACAGAGCAGCCACGGCTTGTGCTGTATGCACCTGCACATTGTCATGCAAATCTGTTCCAGCCCTCGCACATACAAGAACAGATCAAATGTCGCACATAAGTTAATGTATATGAATTTAAAACATAATATTTTAAAACAATTTCAAATAAGGTATTATTACTAAAGCAATACATGAAAATATGCACTTGAGAAAGAAAAATTGCAGAGGGAAACTTAACATAGTTTTACAGCTACACACATACTCCGCAAACCACCATATGATGTATGGCAGAGGGTATCTTGTATCAGTACTAGTCATTTTATTTCCTCGGAGTTTTCAAATTGATTTATTCATTTCCTTTCCCGTTCCGCTCACAAATAGAGTGAGGGGAAAATGGGTATCTACATGCCTCCATATGAGCCCTATTTTCTCTCATCATATCTTTGTGGTCCTTACGTGAAATGTACATTAGTGGCAGTAAAATCGTTCTGCAGTCATCTTCAAATGCCAGTTCAAATTTTCTCAATAGTGTTCCTTAAAAAGAGCATTGCTTTCCATCCAGGGATTCTTGTTTGAGTTCCCAAAGCATCTCTATAATAGTTGCACGTTGTTCAAAACTGCAAGTAACAAGTCTAGCACCCCACCTCTGAATTGTTTCAATGTTTTCCTTTAATCCTGGTGGGGATTCCAAATACTCTAGCAGTGCTCAAGCATGTCACACTGGTATCCTGTGTGCAGGTTCCTTTACAGATGATGCACACTTTCCCAAAACTCTCCCAATAAACAACAGTTGACCATTAATACCTTATGTACTACAACCCTTATATGCCTGTTCCATTTCATATTGCTTTGCTACATTATGCCTAGATATTTAAAGAACATATCTGTATTTCGAACATTACGTAACTGTTTTTCCTACTCATCTGTGTTACATAGATTTTTCTTAATTAGAGCTAGCTGCCATTTATCAAACCAACTAGAAACTTCCTATAAGTCATCTTGTATACAGACACCTTCCCATACACCACAGCATCATCAACAAACAGATGCAGATTGCTGCTCACCCTGTCTGCCAGATCATTTACGTATACAGAGAAAAATAGCAGGCCTATCACACTTCCATGGGGCCTTCCTCATGATACTCGTCTCTGATGAATACTCGCCTCATGGAGAATGTCCTGAGTTCTATTTCTTAGGAAGTCATCAAACGACTCATATATCTGGGTACCTATTCAATATGATATTCATCGTCCGATATGAATGATGGTGCTGCAAGTTATTCAGGACAGCACCACAAATGTAGCCTACGAATGCAGAGAACGTCACTTTAGCACACACCACCTCCATGGTGACATCATGTGTAATTTAGCCAATCAGGTGCCATCCACTGGGCATAGAAGTGTGAGCCTCACCAGTTTTATGACAGTCAGATTTAGTCCCTGTGAATGGTGATGAAGGCTGTTATTAAAAGCTTGGGATTTTATACAGATTTGACGTGGCAAGTTAACAGAACTTTTTATCCATGTTAGTAAAATTATTGTGAAAAACTTATAGCTCAGCATCTTACAGCAATCTCTTCAGGGTCCTTGGGAGTCTTACACTTACATGTCAATATATTTACTCCCTAATAGTATTTGTTGTTAACAACAGAAGTAATTTTACGAGGTGCAGCTAGAAAAAAACCGGACTGATGCTGGAAAAAACATTTATTTACAATTATTTACAATTTTATGTTATCTCCTTCAATGTACTCTCCTCCTCGGTCTCTACACCGCTCCATACAAATTTTCCACTGTTCATAGCAATGCTGCAGATCATTTTCGGTAAGTCCATACATTACTTCCATCGCTTTTTCTTTTACTGCTTCAACAGTCTCAAATCTAGTTCCTTTCAAAGCTGACTTGACTTTAGGGAAAAGAAAAAAGTCACAGGGGCCAAATCAGGTGAGTAGGGTGGATGAGCTAAAATGGGAATGTTGTGTTTTGCCAAAAACGTCTTCACTGACAATGCACTGTGATCTGGGGCATTGTCTTGTTGAAGGATCCATGACTTTTTTCTCCACAATTCGTTCCGTTTTCTCCGTACTCGCTCACGTATGGTAGCCAGGACGCTAATGTAGTAATGCTGATTCACTGTTTGTCCCTCTGGTACCCAATCAATGTGCACAATCCCTTTGATGTCAAAAAAAACAATCATCATTGCCTTGAATTTCGATTTTGACATTCGTGCTTTTTTTTGTCGTGGAGAACCAGGAGTTTTCCAATGCATCAATTGGCGTTTAGTTTCGGGATCGTAAGTAAAAAACCACGATTCATCGCAAGTAATAACATTTTGTAAGAAGGTGGGATCACTTTCAATGTTTTCCAGGATGTCAGAACAAATCATTCTTTGGCGTTCCTTCTGTTCAATTGTGAGCCACTTTGGAACCATTTTTGAACACACTTTGTTCATGTTGAAACTTTCATGAAGAATCTGCCTAACACTTTCCTTGTCAACTCCTATTAACTCAGACACTGCTCTGATTGTTAAACGGCGATCTTGTCAAACAAGTTTACCGATTTTTTCAATGTTTGCATCAGTTTTTGCTGACAATGGTCTGCCAGTGCGAGTGTCATCACTGGTGTCTTCGCGGCCATCTTTAAATCGTTTAAACCACTCAAACACTTGTGTTCGCGATAAACAATCATCGCCGTACACTTGTTGTAACATTACAAACGTTTCACTTGCAGATTTTCCTAGTTTGAAACAAAATTTGATGTTAACACGCTGTTCTTTCTGTACACTCAACATTTTCCGACGCACAGACAAAACGTCAACTACTTAAAACAGACGCCACGGGCAGACTGAGTGCAGGAGGCAGATGAAACTCGAGCAGTAGGCGGAGCGAGAGTCACGTGACAGGCCACGCGACTTTCAGCCTTATTGCATTCGTTTTATTGTTTCACCAGTACTAGTCCGGTTTTTTTCTAGCCACACCTCGTATTATGTTCAGTGAAATGAACTTTCAAAATACAGGAAGTAAAAATAATGCCATGTAGATTATGCATCCCTGCCTACAGTTCAGAACAGAATTTGACATTCTAATACAAAAGTCTGTAACAGGTTGCTGCTAGACATCGGGCATAAAACTGGAAATCCTAAATTATTAAAATAATACAAAGTAAAAAATTATTTTATTTGCCTCTTCTATAATTAAGCATAACGTTTTGACTCAAGGGTGTTTCTGCTTGGTTAACACTAAAGTTTGTATTAAATAGAATTTTAACATTAATGTTATATGTAAGGCTGACCGTACTCTTTGTAAAATAATGAAATGCTTTCTATGAAGTATGAGAGAAAAACAGCACTTGGATAAAAAATTATTTCTAGCTTTCGGGACCATTAGTTCCTTCCTCAGGGAAGATGGATATGTTTTGGAAGATTGGGAATGAGGGGAAGATCACATGGAGCACCAGTGAAGAACACTATTGTGACTCATCCGTAAGTACTGCTCAAGTGTTTGAGGTACCCACCAGGTCAGATTAAACCAACACACTGAAGCAACACAGTGATAATTTTATAGTAGGTTCAAACAACATGTGATTATTATGAAGATACATGGCAATCTCATATGAGAAGCCCTGGAGGGAAGACAGTGTTCTTTTCGTGGAACACTATTGAGAAAATGTAGAAGATATGAGAAATTAGGGCTCATATGGAGGCTTATAGATAGCCTTCCTTCCCTCACACTCTTTGTGAATGGAACAGTGAAGCACATGAGTTGTAGCGGTATAAGGTACCTTCTTCCATGCACTATTTGGTTGCTTGTGTAGTATGTATGTATATTAAAAGACAGAAGAAAATTGTGACAACCTCCTATGTTAACAAAACTAACCTAATGCTTCTTGACTTATTTCAAATGTTCTGTTCCACATTTAACTGTACCTGTTACACTCTGATAATCAGTGACTTGCATCTATAACAGTCTTACAATTCGGAGATCTCGGTATTGCTTATATCTGTTAATAATCCCCCCTTCATCTCTCTTTATCAAAATATAACATAAAAATAAACTGAATTTTGAGAAACTACATATGGGAAGATGTAACTGGCGTATAGCTGTTTGTTTACACAACAACAACAACAACGATCAGAATTTAAGCATATTGGTAACACAGACAGGGCAAGAGCACATATCTGGGCTATAGTACTGTATCGAATTTCTTTCCCCCCCAACCGTTTCCGTAGAAAAACCTTGGCTGGAGTAACAAATTTATCTGATCTGTGGCTTGGTCTGAGGTCTAAATTAGGTTGAAAAGTGATAATTTCCTTGACAGTTGTGGAACTCAGCGAATGAGAAATAAAGGTTGTGGTAACAGACGGACGTGTCGCATTCCCTAATATTTTGTTTGCGCTTTATTTAAATGCAGTTTCCCATATTTAACGTATTCTTCATAATAAAAAATAAAACTACTAAGTCATTCCAGAAAACATATATTAGACAATGAACAAGCATCCGACGCGTGTTTTGGTGCATATTACGTATAAATATTGCATACAAACTGTAAAAATGCTAGGGGCGTCCCACTACATATCTTTTATCAAATTTGATCCATTTTTCAGCATTTGCTACTGCTGGTACGGATGTAAAGACAAATTCGTAGTTAAATATTGCACACGTCTGACTGGTTGTTACATTAGTAAGCTGCAAGTCATATGTTAGAAAACATTTAGACACATTGTCCTGTTGGCGTAATATGTGTTATGCTATAAATCACTCTGCCATTCCGCTAATAATTTGTAATCAATTGGCTTCAATCAATAGCGTAAGACTCTAATCTGTCTGACTACGCTGCCGATTATTATCTCACCATAATCGAGATTATTTGCATTCGAACCTTGTTTCTGTATTTAATTCTCATAATAGAAGTTTCATTCAAGCAGTATGTAATGACTTGACATTCCTAAGTGACAGCACCTTGACCTTTTTAACCAGTGGCTCCTGAAAATCAATCCTTCCAAGACCCAGGCAATCATCGTAGGTCGTACCACTCGCTCCTTCCGGCTCCTGGATTTCTCCGTTACCATCTGCGCCCGTCCTGTCTGCCTCTTCCCCATCCTCACCTACCTTGGCCTCACCATTGACCATCATCTCACCTGGATCCCTCATCTCCGCTCCATCTAATCCAAAGCCCACAACCGCCTCCGACTACTCAAACTCCTCTCTGGCTGGACATGGGGGTTTCACACCTCTACCATCCGCCACACCTACAAATCTTTAATCCATCCCATCCTCTGTTATGCCAGTCCCGCCTGGATATCTGCCCCCCCCCCCCCAAATTCTATAAGTCCCTCCAGATCCTTGAGCGTCATGCACTCCGCCTCGCCTTCCATATACGCCTCCTGTCCCCCACGCGGATCCTCTATGACCTCATTCCTTTCCCCCATCTGCTCCTATTCCTCAAACATATCCGCATACTCTACACCTCCCGCTGCCTTGATCCCCCTCACCCCCTGGTTGCTCCACTCCTCTCCCGTCCCCACCCCCTACCACGCCTTCACTGTTGTGTCCCCCCTACACTCCATCTCATTTGCCAAGGTGGCTTCCATCACCTCCTCCTCCCGGATGTTGCCCTCTCTCCCTCCATTTGTCCCTCCTATCAACTCTGATCCTCACCACCCTCCTTTCCTCCGTCCTTTTCCCTGGGCTCCCTCTCCCCCCCCCCCTTCCATCCTGTTTTCTCCACGCCTAACCTCTCCCTACCTCCCTTCTTCCCCTCTCTGAGTCTTTATGTATTCCTCTCCTCTGCCATCCCCTCTCCCTGTCGTGTCTGCCCAGCACCCCCAACCCCTCTTATGGGTCCTCATCCTCCATCGGCTCCTTCCCCCCCCCCTTTTTATTTTCCCATCGTCTGTCCAGTTGCCCACCACCTACTCTCGGCTGTGGTATGTCACATTTGCCAACTTTTTAGTGCAGTGTTCAAGTGAATGTTCACTGTTGTTCGTCTTTCCAAAGTGTTGCGAACAGAAACCATGCTATCGCTGGGTGTGAATTTTATGTCTTTTGCGAACAGAAACCAGACTGTCGCCGTGTTTTTTAATTGTCTGTCTATTATTTTACCTCTCTGCTT
Source organism: Schistocerca americana (assembly GCF_021461395.2). Lineage (NCBI taxonomy): Eukaryota > Metazoa > Arthropoda > Insecta > Orthoptera > Acrididae > Schistocerca > Schistocerca americana. Next base: position 643,533,632 of record NC_060123.1, read on the forward strand.
CATACGTATTTGTTCTATGTTAGTTCCCCGATTATATCGTCTTCTTTTATTATTTATTATCTATTATCTTCATCTTTTTAAAACAAACTCTGTAGGCTGAAGAGCGGCATACTAAGCTGCTGCCAGCCCGCCCCCTTCGGGGGGGGGGAATCGAAACTCAATAAAGAAAAAAAAAAACTAAATGACAGCTGAGGGCAGGTGTATATTACGTCTGCGCCAACAGCTGACTGACTTCATTTATGTCAATAGAGCTGCTTACAGTTCTAGTCACAGGCAGCGCTGTCACGCTTTTTTGGCCCTTCTGATAACGAACGTCATGAACATGAAGCGATATCTGAGGGCCCGCGAGACACCCATGTCTCGGAGTTGCGGTAAGTTGGTGTTCTGTGGTGCTATCTTTCGGCGGCGCATAGCAATGGGATGTTAGTTGTGTAGCATGCCAGTCGATGGCAGCACCTTGTAGTAGTTAGCACCATTTCACATTTTCGAATTTCGTAGAAAAAAAACTATCAAAAAGAAGATATATCACATGTATCTACTACATAATGATTTTTTTTTTAAAAAGTTTCATAAAGTTTCTTTGAATTATAACTGTTTATGATCAAGGCGCTTCACACCCGGTAAAATAGTATATAATGTGATGTTACATATTCGATACATAGGACGATGCAACCGATTGTTTCGCTGATTTAGCTTCAAATAATTTTCGGAGGGGTGTAGTTTTTAAATACGTGAGCTGCGCCCGCTAAAAATGATGAACGCATAGGTATGGTAATGTTGGTAGTGAGTAATCTATGTATAATGGATGGGCTAAACTAAGATTCTTTGATATCAGTTTTTCATGTGAATGACATTTTACTGCAACTAACGAATTCAAATCTTGTACCAGTCCCCACTCAACTAACGCCATTTTTGTGATTTCCGTGACTTCTGCGCTTATCGCGATGCATCATCGCGGATGTTACATGGTCATTAATAACTATTCGGTAGTAAACTCTCATTCTCGCTCATTTTTAGTTTAATTCGTCAGCTCCGTGATGAACCGTCTGTCATTCCGTTAATTGTCATAGTCATTGCGATGTTTCAATAATACATAAACTAATGCAAGAAATTCTTAGTTTGCAGTGAAAAACAGGTGTCGCTATGAATTTGTATGTGGTGCGTGTGAGCTTGAGGTGTTCCTGTGGATTAAATATATTGAATTATTCTTTAAATTTGGAAGGATCCAACTGTCTGTTTCCAATCTCGAGAAAATGTAATTTATGTAAAGCTCTCCGTCACGAAATCGTGCATCAGTGAAAAAGCTAGAATGAGATATTCATATATTCTTCGTATCTTATGAATGTTTTGTAGTATCGAAACAAGATCTTGGCAAATGATAGCGCTCAAAGACGAGAGTGTTTTGCCATATGATTAATATGCGAAACTTACATATCTACCGCGAGTTTCAGGAGACAACAGATTTTTCAATCAAATAATGTAATTAATCAGGGCCTTAGGTAGCTGGTGAAACGAGAACTGCTGTAGGTTTTGTAGCAATATAAGAGATGAAGTTAGACATTCAGTATTAGGCCTATTCGGAGAATGGTCTGATTTGTAAACTATTGACCCGACTTGCGCGCAGTTGTTGGTTTAACAATACACTATTTCAGTATTATGTCGCAATTTCAACTGCATTACAATGTTAGTGAGATGAATATTTGTAAACTCTGCCGTGTTCTGACAAAAAAGCAGATCTTACCATAGCAACAAGAGAAATTAAGTACTACGCTATAGATTCCGCTAAACTTCCAGTATGTAATTATATCACATCAAGTACAGTCCCTCGGAAATTTTCAAAGGCGATTTTTTCTGTAAATTTATGAAAAACATTAAGAACAATTTATTTCCTGGCACTTTTTAACCGTGTTTCACTACGCAGCGGAAAGCAGCCTCAGCCATTTTCAAACTGCGTATTAACAGCGCGACAATCAGAGCACAACAGTACAGAGACTGTGACTGTACTCGATTTTTGAAATAAAAGCTACATAGGTACACCGTGATTAAGAAAAACCTTGATAGCTGTTAATGCATTAGAATATCGTAAATTTTCATGTAACATAACTTAGTAATGAGATGTCTAATACATACGTTGGACCTACTTCCAAGAGCATACACTGACGTGCCTGTGCTACGGTTTCTGACCAATCGTCGCGTTTGTGTTTGTTAACAACAGGTTTATTCTTATGATGAAGAGATTGCAGTATTTCGAAAAGCAATAATACGGATTTCCGCGTAATATTCCTCGAATTCAAAGTTCACTGCCACGCCACACGGAGCGCTGCTCATTCTCCGTTACCATGTCGTAATACGGGTCTCGGAGTTCTGTGCTGCCATCTTTCGGCTGCGCCTAGCAATGGGCTCTTAGTTCGGTAGTTTGCCAACTGATGACAGCACCTTTAGATTTGTGGTACCATTTCATATTTTCGAGCTTTATGGAAAATATTTTATCAAGAACATGTTATCTTAAGTCCGTTAATCATATATTACTTTCTAAAAACAAAGAAGTTTCATAAAGTGGCTTGCGTTTTAACTGTTTATGATCAAGGGGCTTCACACCCAGCAATATATTATGAATGTAATGTTATATATGTATCCGGTATTGCCTACAGTGCATAGAGACGAATGTGCAAAACTTTTTGAACAATTTTTGAAGGCGTGCGGTGCGCAAATGTGCTGCTGCGCCCATGGGTGTGAATTAATACAAAGTTATATAAGTTGTAAACATCGATCGTTTGATCTCAACAGATGCTAGTGCTACACTGTCGTTAGTTCGCAAGCAGGAAGTGATCTGTGTCATCACAATCAAGAAATATGCCCTCGACAGCATCTACATTTATATTCCGCAAGCCACCCAGCGGCTTGTGGTGGAGGGCACTTTACGTGACACTGTCATTATCTCCCTTTCCTCTTCCACTCGCGTATGGTTCGCGGGAAGAACGACTGCCGCAAAGCCTACGTGCGTGCTCGAATCTCTCCAATTTTACATTCGTGATCTCCTCGGGAGGTATAAGTAGAGGGAAGCAATATATTTGATACCTCATCCAGAAACGCACCCTCTTGAAACCTGGACAGCAAGCTACACCGCGATGCAGAGCGCCTCTCTTGCAGAGTCTGCCACTTGAGTTTGCTAAACATCTCCATAACGCTATCACGCTTGCCAAATAACCCTGTGATGAAACGCGTCGCTCTTCTTTGGATCTTCTCTATCTCCTCTGTCAACCCGACCTGGTACACTGATGAGCAATACTCAAGTATAGGCCGAACGAGTGTTTTGTAAACCAAGGTTAACGCCACGATAACCCAATTGACGAAAAATGAGGTGAAATGGTATTGTTAATTTAATATTGTTAGTGATATACGAAAGATAAGCATGCACACAGACAACATTTCATCTCAACAAAACAGTCCGTAGCAAGTACGTTTTACTTATTTTCTTCCCTTGGCTTAATTTTTTATTAATGGACCAAGTGTGAAAATATTGATAATATGATGTTGAGTATCATAACAAAAATTACCACACACTACCGTAAGAGTTCGTGTTTAGAATACTGATTATAACCACGCTGCTACTTTCAGAAGTATCCGAGTCACATTTTCAGTCAGCCGATGTAGCGATAATTCAAAAATCAGCAGAACTGGAGAAGCTGCCACAGCGTTTTTATACCGTTCTCGTCAGAAGTTAGGTTAGTTTCCAATTTTGTGAATGAAAGCAAAGTGTGAAACTTCCCCCACACTCACTTGCTTTCATTACCAGGAATATTAGCAGTTGTATAATGTGAATAATTAGCAGCAATATAAAAGTTCAATAACCCTTGTGACTTTCCAGACGCAGTTCCTATTTCGATTGCTAGCTGCATTGTGTACCCATCCACATGTAGAGGAGATAATCGTGAATATTCAAGACGACTTGAAGAACTCCCTGATTAAAAGAACCGTAATTGATAACGTAAGTGTGCAAAATGAGTACTGATACAGTGTGCCATCGAAGCCATTATTTTATTTGAAAGGGATGATAAATAAATGTGAACTACACAGTCAGTGAATAATGAAAATTCCATTCTCACCTTGTTTAAACCATCTCATATCCCAGAACTTTCTGCCATGTATTTAGTGATACAGACTTGCTAGAGTGTGATACTGATTCGTCCATCCTTCACTATAGGTCTATCGTTTAGCACAACCAGCAGTGCATTACTTTTTGGGCAAGGCTAGTAATACAGTGCATTCTCTGGACTTCTTCAGTATGGGTGGTACCAATCACACCATCCAAAATACTCAGTAAAGTTACACTTTTCGCAATTTTACCTACAACATTTCAATGGTTAGCCCAATTACAATCATACCACTAAACAAATACTATTAACGCTATGCATGACTTTTTACATATTATACCATTCTGAATCCTGTGAGACAGCAAGTGGCCTGAACTGTACAGTTAACACAACACATTATTCATACTAGGTATGAAACTTACTGCTTTTCAGCAAGGATGACAAAAACATTTATTTTGATTTCTGTAGGACATGCAGAAATTATGTCTTTAATAGAAGTAAATGTTTTTATTTTTAATTTGTGGAAGACAAACAGAAAACACTTGTGTGTTTGAGTGTTTATAGTGTGCCACATGAATTCTTTTTAATTCCACAAAAACAGTAATGAAATGAAATGAAATGACATAAAGAAGGTGAGAGCTAACTGCAGTCACACATTACAGCATTCATTGAATGACGAATGATATTCAGTCTTTAACAGTAGCACACATTTAATATCTTCACTGTCACCTTCAACTGCTAGTAGTTCAGTATGCATATTTTCTTCTGCAGCCCGACGTTCCTTCCCAGACGCAACTTAATCATTCAGTAAATCGCTGACATGTGTTCCTAAGTCTCCTACAGTGCAAATTATGTGGACAGAAGCAGTCCCTTACATCAACATCGCAAAGTCCTTCACTGCCTTGTTATTTTTTGTCAGTCTCAATCTTCTAACGGCATCCTTAGGGAGTTCAAGATCTACCTTTGTAACAATCACCAAATGTTTGCCATAATATTCTTGTATCTGCTGTACTACTGATTTATTTTTCATGTTGACTTGTGGAGGAGGTTAGGGTCAGGAACGTGCTACAGAAGTATTGGGGCCACTAAGTGGCACTGCTAGTACTTCGTGGCCCAACCCAACCAATCCCCTCTTCACAAGGAATCCACGTGTCCCTAGCCTATACCCAATCTGCTGGAGACAATTCAGAGAATGTTACCGCTGAAGCCACTGGACCGAATCCGAGAAATAAATTTCAGTTCTAGAATCATCACGTGCTACGTTGATAATGAGTCGATCAACAACAGATTCTACAAAACCATCAAGTTGCAGGACTTTCTCCTCCTCTTTTATTACATGCCATACTATATCCCGGCAATGAGATGTGAAAAAGCTGCATGCGTTAGCTCCAGGATGTCTGGCAGCTTAACAGTCTTGTTATTTCTCATGACAAATCCCTTAACTTGGCTCCAGATCGGTTCTATTAGGTTCATAGTGTAATGGCACAGTGGCAAATGTAAAAATTCAGCATTTGTATGGCGTACTCAATGCAGTGTAAATGATGGTTTTTTATGTTTCTACAACACTTTTCACTCAGATTCATGTGAGACTAAAACTGTGGTACAACACAAGGGACACAGTCCAAATAAAGAGTATTTGCTTTTTCATTTTTCCTAAAAAATTAAATTGTTGTTTTGTTGTTGTGGTCTTCCACCCACAGACTGTTTTGATGCAGCTCTTCATGCTACTCTATCCTGTGCAAGCTTTTTCATCTCTGAGCAACTACTGCAACCTACATCCTTCTGAATCTGATTAGTGTATTCATCTCTTGGTCTCCCTCTATGATTCTTACCCCCCACACATCCATACAATACTAAACTGATGCTTCCTTGATGCCTCAGAATGTGTCCTACCAACAGATTCCTCCTTCTAGTCAATTTGTGCCACAAATTCCTCTTTTTCCCAATTCTATTCAGTATCTCCTCGTTAGTTATGTGAGCTACCCATCCAATCTTCAACATTCTTCTTGTCTAAACTATTTATTGTCCATGCTTCTCTTCCATACATTGCTACACTCCATACAAATACTTTCAGAAAAGACTCTCTGACACTTACATCTGTTCTCGATGTCAACAAATTTCTCCTCTTCAGAAATCCTTTCCCTTGCATATCCAGTCTACAATTTATATTCTCCCTATTTTGAGCATCATCAGTTTTTTGCTTCCCAAATAGCAAAACTTGTCTACTACTTTAAGTTTCCCATTCCCTCAGCATCACCTGATTTAATTCGACTACATTCCATTATCCTCGTTTTGCTTTTGTTTATGTTCATCTTATATCCACCTTTCAAGACACTGTCCATTCCATTCAACTGCCTCTTCTGTCTTTGACAGAATTACAATGGTGGGAAGAATCCTAAGGAAATGCAATCCGAAAACAAAGGAAGTAGGTTACAGAACGCTTGTTCGCCCAGTGCTTGAACACTGCTCAGCAGAGTGGGATCCGTACCAGATAGGGTTGATAGAAGAGATAGAGAAGATCCAACGGAGAGCAGCGCGCTTCGTTACAGGATCATTTAGTAATTGCGAAAGCGTTATGGAGATGATGGATAAACTCCAGTGGAAGACTCTGCAGGAGAGACGCTCAGTAGCTCGGTACGGGCTTTTGTAGAAGTTTCGAGAACATACCTTCACCGAGGAGTCAAGCAGTATATTTCTCCCTCCTACGTATATCTCGCGAAGAGACCATGAGGATAAAATCAGAGAGATTAGAGCCCACACAGAGGCATACCAACAATCCTCCTTTCCACGAACAATACGAGACTGGAATAGAAGGGAGAACCGATAGAGGTACTCAAGGTACCCTACGCCACACACCATCAGGTGGCTTGCAGAGTATGGATGTAGATGTAGATGTTGTCGGCAAATTTCAAAGTTTTTATTTCTTCTCCATGGATTTTAATTCCAACTCCAAATTTTTCTTTTATTTCATTGACATCCTCAATATACAGATTGAATAACATCAGGGATAGGCTACAACCCTGTCTCACCCATTTCTCAACCACTGCTTCCCTTTCATGCCCCTCAACTCTTTTAACTGCCATCTGCTTCCTGTACAAATTGTATACAGCTTTTCACACCCTGTATTTGTCCCCTCGCACCTTCAGAATTTGAATAAAGTATTCCAGTCAACAATGTCCAAAGCTTTCTCTAAGTCTACAATGCTAGAAATGTAGGTTTCCTTTCCTTAATCTAAGATAAGTTGCAGGATCAGCATTGCCTCACGTGTTCCAACATTTCTAGGGAATCCATACCAATCATCCGCTAGCGCAGCTTCTACCAGATTTTCCATTCATCTGTGAAGAATTTCTGTTGGTATTTTGCAGCCATGACTTACTAAACTGATAGTTCAGTAATTTTCACACATGTCAACATCTGCTTTCTTTGGGATTAGAATTATTATATTCTCTTGAAGTCTGAGAGAATTTCGCCTCTTTCATACTTCTTGCCCAAGGTTTCGTCAGGGCTGGCTCTCCCAAGACCACCAATGGCATATTGTGTACTCCTGGGGCTTTGTTTTGGTTTAGGTCTTTCAGTGCTCCATCAAATTCTTCATATAGTATCGTATCTCCCACTTCATTTTCATCTACATCCTCTTCCATTTCCATAATATTGCCTTTAAGTAGATCACCCTCGTAGAGGCCCCCTACATACTCCTTCCACCTTTCTGCTTTCCCTTCTTTGCTTAGAACTGGTTTTCCATCTGACCTCTTGATACTCATACAGATGGTTCTCTTTTCTCCAAAGCTCTCTTCAATTTTCCTGTAGGCAGTATCTATCTCACCCCTAAGTGATATATGCTTCTACATCCTTAAATCTGTCCTCTAGCCATCCCTGCTTATCCATTTTGCACCTCCTATCTATCTCATTTTTTAGACGTTTGTATTCCTTTTTGCCTGCTTCATGTACTGCATTTTTATATTTTCTCCTTTCATCAGTTAAATTCAGTATCTCTTGTGTTATCCAAGGATTTATACTAGTCATTGTCTTTTTACCTACTTGATCCTCTGCTGCCTTGACTATTTCATTTCTCAAAGCTATCCATTCTTCTTCTACTGCATTTCTTCCCCCTGTTCTTGTCAACCGTTCCCTAATGCTCCCCCCTCAAACCTTCTACAATCTATGGTTCTTTCAGTTTATCCAGGTCCCATCTCCTGAAATTTCTACCTTAGTCCAGTTTCTTCAGTTTTAATCTACAGTTCATAACCAGTAATTGTGGTCAGAATCCACATCTGCCCCTTGAAATTTCTTACAATTTAAAACCTGGTTCCTAAATCTCTGTCTTACCATTATATAATCTATCTGAAACCTTCCAGTATCTCCAGGCCTCTTCCACTTATACAACCTTCTTTCATGATTCTTAAACCAAATGTTAGCTACGGTTAAGTTATGCCCTATGCAAAATTCTACCAGGCAGCTTCCTCTTTTATTCTTTGCCCGTAGTCCATATTCACCTACTAATCTTCCTTCCCTTCCTTTTTGTACTATCGAATTCCAGTTCCCTGTGACTATTAAGTTTTCATCTCCCTTAACTATCGAATAATTTCTTTTATCACATCACACATATTGTCAATCTCTTCATCGTCTGTGGTGCTACTTGGCATATAAATTTGTACAACTGTGGTAGGCATAGGCTTTGTGCCTATATTGGCTGCAATAATGCATTCACTATGCTGTTTGTAGTAACTTATCTGGGCTCCTATTTTTTATTCATTATTAAACCTACTGTTGCATTACCTCTATTTGATTTCGTATTTATAACTCTGTATTCGCCTCACCATAAGTCTTGTTCCTCTGTCACCAAATTTCACTAATTGCCACTATATCTAACTTTAACCTATCCATTTCACTTTTTAAATTTTCTAATCTACCTGCTTGATTAAGCAATCTGACATTCCACATTCCAATCTGTAGAATGCCAGTTTTCTTTCTCCTGATAACGATGTCATTCTGAGTAGTCCGCACCCGGAGATCCAAATGGGGGACTATTTTACCTCCAGAATATTTTACCCAACAGGATGCCGTCATAATTTAACCAAACAGTAAAGTTGCATACCCTTAGGGGAAAATTACAACTGTAGTTTCCCTTGTTTTCAGCTGTTCGCAGTACCACCACAGCAAGGCCATTTTGGTTAATGTTACAAGGCCAGGTCAATCAACCATTCAGACTGTTGTCCCTGCAACTGCAGAAAAGGCTGCTGCACCTCTTCAGGAACAACATGTTTGTTTGGTCTCTCAACAGATACTCCTCCATTCTTGCAGTATGGCTATCTGCATCCCTGAGGCACCCTCCCCACCAACGACAAGGTCCATGGTTCATAGGGGAGTTAAATTGTTATGCTTTCTTAATTTAAGCAACCTTCATTAAATATGTAATGTTAACAACTACATGGTGCTGCTATCAACTGGAATGCCACACAATTAACAGCCCATTGCTAGGCACCGCTGGAAGATAGCAGCACAGAACACCAACCTATCAGAACTCCGAGGCCATGTTCTGACACGGTAACACACAACGAGCAGCGCTCTGAGTGGCATGGCAGTGAACTTTGAATACGAGAAATATGTATTATTGCTTTTCGAAATACTACATTTCATCATAAGAATAAACCTGATATAAGCAGACACAAAGAAGACGATTGGTCAGAAGCAGTGTTACAGAAGTAGCTGTGATTTTGGAAAATGCTAGCAGAATCGTAGAACGTCGTAAAGAAGAAAATTTTATTCCACTGAAAGTGACATCTCTCTTACAGAACAGCAAGGTTGCATTAACTAGTGAAATTCAAAAATTTCATGTTGATGTAGAACAGTTTTATGAAATGTGTACAGCTTATTTAGGAAAATGGTGAACAAATCTCAATGAGTTTTCCATTTTTAAATGGATGTTGCTGGCCGCAGAACCCAAGTGGGCCAATGTGACAAGGACAATAACATTTGTACAAGGTAGTAGATTATCAGTAGATGGCAGTTTATTGTTTGATCTGTTTCCTGTACTCTATCAGTTCACTGAATCAGAAATCAACAAGAATAGTGATAACTGGGATGGTAAATCACGTCAGCAGAAATGGACCTATTTCTTTCAACAGATTGGATGTGAAGAACAGTATTCTCAGTTAATGAATCTGTGTGAATTCGTCTTCAGTATTCCAGGGCATAATGCAAACATGGAACAAGTATTTTCTCTCACTGAAGTGCAATGGACTGAGGAACAAAAGAGATTACAAGTACCAAACGTCGAAGCAATAATTAAATGTGTTTTAATTATCAGATGAGTTGCTCTACGTTTTACGAATACATCATACATTGGAAAGACCTGTACAAATCTCAGAATTCAGATAAATATGAGGCATAGGATAACAAATTATGTGAGCTTTGCACTTCAACCTACAGTGTTTCAGTAGACAATTTTGTATCTAGTATTAATGTTTCAAAATAAAAAATTCTTGGGTTACCAGTACTAATATTGTAAAATGCTTTGGATTTTATTAAATTAATTACAGTATAAAGTGTTCATTAATTTATTTATTTTATGAGATCAATTGAATAAAGAAGTAATTTGCACAAGTATTTCACTTTTTTAACTTTAAGGAAAGTGTCCTGAAATGTCCTGGTTTATGATTCACAAATTATGGCTGTTTTTAGTTAATTTTAGGGAAACGTTCTGGTGTGCTGGCAACAAATTTTGGCAACCCTTTCTATGACCTCATCCCCTTCCCCACCTTCTTTTCCTCAAACACATCCGCACGCTGTACATTGTCAACTGAGTTGATCCCCCCCACCCCCTTGTGTCCCCCCTCCAATCCACCCCCAGCCCATTGACGCACCTAAACCGTTGTCCCCCGCCCTCTCTCCATCTCGACACCCTCCACCTCCTTTCCCAATGCAACTTCCAGCTCCTACCCCTCCCGGAAGACATCTACCACTCCTACCAACTCTAACCCCTCCCCTCCCCTCCCCACTATGGGTTCTGGATAACCTGACTGTATTTGGTTACACATCCTGTTGTCAGGTTACACCCGAGGCAATGGGGAAAGTTATTTTCAAGGCCACCCCCACCCCTCTGGGACTCCCTCCCCCTTCCTTCCCTTCCCCCTTTCTGGACTGGTAAGATTCAGGCTCCCCCCTTCTCATACTTCGTAACTACATTAACTGTGTAGGATGCATCATTCAAGGTTTATCACCTTAATGAGGGGATCAGGTTTGTGTGGGATCAGGGCATGGGTATTTGTTGTAAATAATGATGATAAATTTATTATTATTCCAACTACACGAGTTTCTTCAAAATCATTGTTAACTTCCAGAGTTTCACTACATACTTTCGTTATTGTAATTTTTCTGTAGAAGGGGACATACAGTATTAACCGATTAACCCACTAATTAAAAATTTCATGTAATTATATTTGATTTCCAATATTGTACCTATTCATGTAAATGAGGGGAATCACAATGTACAAGAAAAATAGTGTCAATGGATTTTTGTAATTCCCAAGCACCATTATTTGCTGTAATCCAGAATTCTGTTAATTCTTGTAGGTCATCAAAAACAGTAAATTTCAATCTAGCCATTTTTTCAAAAACACTGTATATTTTTCAAAATAGCAATTTGTTCCTACACCAGAATCTATAAGTAATCTGACATGACCCAAAATAGTCACTGTGTGGTTTGAGAGCAAATGATTAACACCTCATTGTCTGACTTGTGTTTCCATTACAATTACACAGTTGGGTGAACAGCTCTCACATTAAGTAGAGCACCGTATTTGGAGCAGATCTTATGACATCGACTCAAGTTATCAATTGTTTTCTTGGGCATTGACACTGTAGACAGTGCCCCTTTCTCTCTGCCATCCAAACAACCTTTCAGCCATGTGCCAAAGCGTAAGCAATCCTTTTACAGCAGGTGGAGATGCTCAATGGCTGCCGCACTCTGCCGGTGTCCTGTGTCCACACTTATTTAATTATCTCTGCACATATATCAACACAAAGCACACACTCTTGAATGTTTATCTAGTGGCTAACATACATTTTCAACTTTAATGAACATATTTCATCAATTAAAGAGGGTAACAGTGAAACACGTTATTCCGGAGAATCTCAAGTTACGCTACAATACTAATCTTAACTTGTGATTGCTTCCAAAATACAAACCACAGTTTTGTAGTTGCCGTGGTGCGCACAGCCACACAAATGCAACGGTCGGCTACCGCGGCAGAGTTAAGCGGCGCCTGCAACTTAGTGCCGGTGCGTTCTGCCAGCCGGCGCTAGAGGCGTTCCCACCAAACATTCAATCAGCCGCGAACTACGCACGCGCACCTGCCTTTTTCCGGCGCGGATGGTCACACTATGATATTACTATCCACCAGTCAGGGATCGCCAATGGCTGCCAATAATCACTCTGGAATCTGCGGAGGAAGACTGGAGCCATGGAGCCACCGTGTTAAATAGCTGGAAGAAAAGGAAACAGGCGTCTTTCGACCCGCAGCGGACTGTCGCCAGGAAGATACTTCGACGCAGAAGGAAAGTCCAGGTGCCACGTCTTCACTACGCCGGCCATCGACCCCGAACTCTGCGCCCTTCTACTTCCTCGGCACCCGCCGGAAAGCGTAGAAAACCCGACAAAGGAATGTAAATTCAGTTCAGTTGCTAATATTTCAATTCGATAAGGTCACATAATCTTTGGCTTGTTATAAAATTTTGGTAGGAGAACAAGCCTTTTGTTTTCGAAGAAAGTTTATCTGTTTGTAAAATTAAGCAGTGGCCTTGCTCCACCTAATAAAAATTTTTGTTCGCACATGGGTGTTAATCTGTGGATATAACAGTAGTCCTAATTTTTCAGATTACAAAAATACCTCCCTTCATAAAATAAACTTGTTAATTCACTAATTATACAAATTAGGGAATTTCACCTTGTCAAAAATTTTTCCCAGGTTTCATGAATCCTAAAGTAAATCATTTTCATAAAATAACACCTATACTTTGTCATTTTTTATTTCTCCACACACAGTTACACTGATTTGCTTCTAATATGTTTGTGTCTTTATGTTCTCTAATATGTGTCAATATTTAGAACTAACAAATTTTGATATTTACTCTCATCCATATCTGTATAAGTAGGCATTTAGTATTGTGTGTCAGTCGCTAGTTTGCAACATGTATACGCTGCATCAGCCTGGGTTAGATAGTTAACTGTGAACATCTATGCGTAATTATCAGAATTTTACTTAGCAATGTGACTCATTTAGTACAGTAACTATAACCATCAAAGGCGAGAGGTTGAACAGTAAAAGTGTCAAACTACTATGCAACAAACTTGAATTTCATGTTACCTGTCTGTCACAACACAATGGTGAAAGTGTGCTGTAATTATGTTGGCGCACTCCTCTTTGCTCCAGACATCCAATCACATAGCAAATTTCATAGCTATTCATTTTATGGAATTGTAAGAGCAATTAGGTGTGAAGTCTTTGATGAATACTGCAACTGCCTAGCAAGCACATGCTTATATTGGTCTTTATAGTTTGAACTGGCAATACAAAAATACAAGGAAATTTGGAGACCATTTTGAACAAGTTTTTGACCTTCTACAAGCATGAAAAACTCTTTTGTAGCAAAAATTTGCATTAACTGATGTGGTATGAAGACTACTCTAATCTCTGGCTGTTGTCGCACTGCTTCTCTGGGACAGTAACCTGTGTCAGCTACTACAACTGTCGGCTGCTTTATAGAAATCATACACACACATCAAAAAAAAGTTCTCAGAACTCCTGAAGATAGACGTTGACTGTGGATACTGTATCACAGACACAGTCTCTCTGGCTGTTCAGAGGTGTCACTAACCCTGCCCCAAGATGTAAACAACCATGCATGAGCAGCGCCTATTAGACAGAGGGGTCCGACAGCTGCTCAGTTCCAGTCATTCCACGAGAAAGGAGGTATACGGCTCGTGTTGTCTGTAGTTCAACCATGTCTAGATGGTCAATACAGCAGATGATCACATCCGCATTGTTACTTTGTGCCAGGAAAGGCAATGAATGACCGCTACCTATGGATTATGGCTTGGAGGAACCCTGACAGCAATGCCACCATGTTGAGTAATGCTTTTCGTGCAGCCACAGGACGTCGTGTTATGACTCAAACTGTGTGCAATACGCTGCATGATGCGTAACTTTACTCCCGATGCCCATGGCGAGGTCCATCTTTGCAACCACGACACCACGCAGCGCGGTACAGATGGGCCCAACAACATGCCAAATAGATCATTCAGAATTAGCAACATGTTCTCTTCACCAACGAGTGTCGCATATGCCTTCAACCAGACAATCATCGGAATCGTGTTTGGAGACAATCTGAATGCTGAATGCCTTGGACACACTGTCCAGCGAGTGCAGCAAGTTAGAGGTTCCCTGCTGTTTTGGGGTGGCATTATGTGGGGCCGACGTACGCCACTGGTAGTCATGGAAGGCACTGTAACGGCTGTACGATATGTGAATGTCATCCTCCAACTAATAGTGCAACCATATTGGCAGCATATTGGGGAGGCATTCGTTTTCATGGATGACAATGCGCACCCCCATCATGCACATCTTGTGAATGACTTCCTTCAGGATAACACAATCGCTCAACTAGAGTGGCCAGCATGTTCTCCAGACGTGAACCCTATCAAACATGCTTGGGATAGATTGAAAAGGGCTGTTTATGGACGACGTGACCCACCAACCAGTCTGAGGGATCTACGCCAAATCACTGTTGAGGAATGGGATAATCCAGACCAACAGTGCCTTGATGAACTTGTGGATAGTATGCTACAACGAATACAGCACGCATCAATGCAAGAGGACATGCTACTGGGTACTAGAAGTACTGGTGTGTACAGCAATCTGGACCACGACCTCTGAAGGTCTCGCTGTACGGTGGTACAAGATGCAATGTGTGGTTTTCATGAAAAATAAAAAGGGCGGAAATGATGTTCATGTTATCCCCATTCCAATTTTCTGTACAGGTTCCAGAAGTCGCGGAACTGAGGTGATGCAAAACTTTTTTTGATGTGTGTGTTTAGATAATGCAGTCTTCACTACCCGAGTTTTCACACACTATGCTGTCACACAATCACATCACCAATAACTGGACACTGTCACTACATAACATTCCTGCTTTCACTTTCCAATGAACAGTGTCAGCAGAAGTTAGGGAAATGAAGGTGAACCTAGTATCATATGATTCAAATGGGCTGCAGAAGGTGATTTGATACTTATTCCCTACTGTGTATTTCACCTTAACACTTTTTTCTTCCCTCACACTATACCTTACTTCCAGATTTAAGTTTTCAATGTAGGCTGCATTCATCTTCGGAATTAAAGGCCCCTGTTTTTCTCATGCACAATGTTTCACCCTCATACCTTACAGTTATTAATGAGGAATACACAGAGCTTATTCTAATAGAAGACTGGTGGGAGTGACCGCTGCCACACTCAGAAACTCAAAGTTCAGCAACCCTGATCACAAATATTGTTGGCTGATGTCCCTGAAACGTTTGCTATTTGGTACAACCTATAGTAATTTATGGAAAGCCAAAGTATTTCAGTTATTATTCCAACACCCCCACTTCTACTTTCATGCTTGAGTGTTGTCTGGGACCATACATGATCACATTTACTGATGAAACTGAAACGGCTCGGAGAAAAGCCATATGATTTTTGAGAGGATTATTTTTTCGAGTTTTAGCTGAAATACACAGTTAATTCAAAGTGGATATCTTACAAGCAAGGGATCAAACAGCTGTTAAGATCTGCTCTTAAGATCTGAAGAATCTAGTGTCATTTACACGTTCGAAAACATAGTACACCCCTCTACCAGACATTATACAGGAACAGTAATGAAATACATAAGATAATTAGATTTCATATGGAGTTGAAGGTAAGTGCAACATACCTTAATGCAATGAAGTATGGCATAAATAATACTTAGACAAGGTATCCTACACTACAATCATGTAGATGTAGATATAACTCTGAATGGACACAGGGCAAGAGCACTATTCAAACAGAATATCAAAAGGGGTTGAGAACATTTGCAGAGTGAAACAAGCTAGCTTCAGCAAGAAACAATATCAAATAACATTATGTGATAGTAAAGAAAAATACAAATCAAAACATGTCAAAAAGTAGCAATGAAAATAGAGCTTACAGAAATTTGCAGAAACGGAATGTATGTAAAATTAGTGCTTATTTACCTCAAAAAAGAACGTCAGACCTTGACAGAGGTAAGGGAGTAGGGACCAGAGGGTTTACACTGAACATATTTCTTCACCAAAAAGAAAGACAAACAGAAATAAAGTAATATTTTTTGTAGAGGTCTACTAAGACTTTGTTACATCATGAGACAAGGCCAAAATAGCAAATTGTAATAAAATGTTCACCAGTTAAAACAGACACTGTCAAATTTATTTTGGTTAAAAATAAGTTTCATCACAATACAAACTTAATAATTCTTTATAACTATATCAAAATTATTTTGGACGATAAGGTTGTACAAGGTTCTCAGAAAATTCCTTTACTTGCTGCACCCCACGCACTTCATGGTCAAGAAGTGGAAGCTTTGTTACATGGAAGTCTTCATAAAGATCAGCTATCTGGAACAGAAAATAATCACTGTACCAATGATGGCTGCAATATTGTAATAGATAATTTATAGGAAGATGTGCTTTTGCACACATTATAGTACACTCATGAAGATGCTCTGTACCTTGTGTACACTGTAACTATGGGCTGGACACACACTATAGTCTTAGGGTAACATCACTGCCTTATAGGGGTTGGGGTTTCAAGGGCCACCTTCGACATTCAAGATGATTTTAAATGTTCTATTAAACGGGGTATCCACTGTAGTGATACCATTAAATGACATACATAACTACATATGCATGTGGGTTTTGAGTAAACTAAAGAAAGGGCACAGAATTACAGTACTCTCAAAACATGATTCCTGATTGTATGGGTAATTTATATTATTATTATTATTATTATTGTAAAGCTTTATAGATGGAATTCATAAATACTTTTTCTTACAAAATTCTGAGTCATCTGTACAAAGTTCTACATTTGCACAACCAAATTCTGGGGCTTCCCAGTTTTGTAAAATCTGCAGTGCTGCATTCATCAAGTCTGTTACATATACTGTGTTCTAGTGTTCTGAACAAAAATTTTATTGTGTGTATTGGATTTTTCTGAATGATCAATGATTCTCACTAATCCTTTGGCGGGGATGTGTGTTATACTGGTTTCCTCATTCTGCTCAACTCTCAAGCTTCTTACAACAAACTAAACTGTTTGTAATTATCTTATACCTCAGGAGAATCTTCACAAATTTTTTGAAGTCCTTTTTTCACATTATAACTTGTGAGCAGGAGGGACAGTTAAGGAAGGGTAGTTGACAGCTGTGGTGGCTGGGAGAGATAACAGGTGCATGGGATAGGAATGCTACAAGGAAAAGCAGAGTTGCATGGGACAGGAAAGCAACATGGCACCAGCAGTGGTACATTTGTGTAGCCCATGGTGACCATAATATGGAATCACATTGAAGACCCATAAAAATCATGTTGTATTGGTGCGATTTGTTGTAATTCAATTAATAAAATAATTCAGTTAATACAATATCAGAAATTAAAGCCTTCACGAGATGGTAACATTCAAGACATGGTCGTATGTTACAGAAGTGCAGTGTAGTGTAATGAACAGAGATGCGGAGTTACGAAGTGGTGTGTCGCTGGTTCCACCTCGCTCAGGAGTGAGTTTCTTCAATTGGCTATCTACAAGAGAGCTTGCACTACTAGCAGATATATATTTTTTAGTCTTTCCTGTTTTAAGTCTTATAATTCACTTGTTCTATAGAGTCTGCTACTGAATATAAAAGTTATCAACTAAGAATGACCTTGAAGTTTTACTAAAAAGTGAGAATGACAAAATACTTTTTATCTTCTGGATGTTCCTGTGCAGTTGGTTTTAGCATCTGCATCTACGTGGATGTCAGCTGCCTTGTTCCGTGTGAGGATGTCAAAGCTATCACAGCTAGTTTCAAGAACTTGTGGGCACTAGTCTTGTTTTCAGAGCATCACCTGCAGTCGTGAATTGCCACTTCAGTGCACTGCGGACACATATACAATGTTAAGGCACATGTGCCATATGCCCAATCCGGGTTTCTTCTGAATATTTAGCAGCACAGTGGAGGTCATCGCATTTCAAATTCCACAGCCCCTGTGACAAAGCTTTTACAGTCATTCCATGTAAACTCTCATATATTTTGGTAGATCCTAAGCTGACCATTTCAGAATTTACTCATACACTGAAGACCCAAATAAACTGGTACACCTGCTTAATATTGTGTAGGGTCCCCTGGAGCACGCAGAAGTGCTGCAACAAACATGGCATGACTCAACTAATATCTGAAGTAGTGCCAGAGAGAATTGACACCATGAATCCTGCAGGGCTGTACATAAATCCATAAGAGTACAAGCGGGTGGAGATCTCTTTTGAACAGCACATTGCAAAGCATCCCAGATGTGCTTAATAATGTTCATGTCTGGTGAGTTTGGTGGCCAGCAGAATTGCTTAAACTCAAAAGAGTGTTCCTAGAGCCACTCTGTAGCAATTCTGGATGTGTAGGGTGTAACATTGTACTGCTGGACTTGCCCCAGTCTGTCAGAATGCACAACTGACATGAATGGATGCAGATTATCAGACACGAGGCTTATGTACATGTCACCTCCCAGAGTTGCATCTAAATTTATCAGGTGTCCTATATCACTCCAACTGCACACGCCCCACACCATTACAGAGCCTCTACCAACTTGAACAGCCCCTTGCTGACATGCATGGTCCATGGATTCATGAGGTTGTCTCCATACTTCTACATGTCCATCCACTCGATACAATTTGAAATGAGACTCGACCAACCAGGCAACCTGTTTCCATGATCAACAGTCCAATGTCAAGGTTCAAGGCCCAAGAGAGTTGTAAAGCTTTGTGCTGTGCAGTCATCAAGGGTACACGAGTGGGCCTACAGCTCCAAAAGCCCATACTGATAATGTTTTGTTGAATGGTTCGCACGCTGACACTTGTTGATGGGCCAGCATCGAAATCTGCAGCACTTTGTGGAAGGGTTGCACTTCTGCCATGTTGAACGATTCCCTCCAGTCATCATCGGTCCAATTTTAGCAGGATCTTTTTCTGGCCACAGCAATGTCGGAGATTTGATGTTTTACCGTATTACTGATATTCACGGTACACTCGTGAAATGTTCGTATGGGAAAATCACCACATCATCACTACCTCAGAGATGCTGTGTCCCATCACTCTTGCACCAACGATTATGACAGCATGTTCAAACTCGCTTGAATCTTGATAACCTGCCACTGTAGAAGCAGTGACCAATGTAACAACTGCGCCTGGCAGTAGTTTTTTTATACAGGCGATTCCGACCGCAGCGCTTTATTCTGCCTGTTTACATATTTCTGTATTTGAATACGCATGCAACGGCCAAATAGCACTGTCTTAACTCCAACCATTGACGATAAATTCAGGTTTGAAAGCTCAAGGATGTGGATTCTTTCATTATTAAGGCACCAATTTCCCTATTTTCCGAGACGTACTACTTGGTAATGAGTTGTCCTACAGACCTCATTTTTTTATGGATCTAGTACGTAAGCTACTCAGTTGATATAATGCTTAAAACATAGGTTAGACCATGATGGGGGCACTGTTGCTATGGAAGTTCATGAAAATGCGTTGTGGGACCACCTGCAATTCAAGCAGTATTTGGCTTTCAAATACAATAAAAACTGGTGCAAAGCACACATTTCCCATGTATCATACAAATTCAAAGGTGTTCACATTAACTGCATGTCTCCTGCTGAATCACAATTCTTTTCATGGCACAATAGGAAAGATGATGTTTGGATTCCCTTAGGTGGGTGTTCCACCATTACAAAGTCACAGTGCACAATTGTATAAACTTGACAATAAGTGCTATGAAAAAATTGTATCCCTCACCTTCAAGTGAACTCATTTCATTTTTGGATCAAGATGTCAAGAAAAACGAAGTTGTACGAAAGGTGGAAGAGTTTTAAAAACACAATTTCCTTCTTTATATTTGAATTTACTTGTGAAACAATTTTTTGGAGAATTTTTATGTCTATATATAATGGCATAATTATATGTAAAAAGTTATTGATGTGTCTCATTTCTGCTTACATTTTGTGTTTTGATTTACTGGAGTTGTCTTTAATTTACAGTAACAGAGTAAGTGTAGATCACTACACTTGTGCACCCAGGCTTTTCAAGGAATGCACATCATTTTTATTCACCAATTCTCTGTAGTGGTGAATGTGGATGGTGTGTAAAAGTGGCATTTTTATTTCACTCTTTGACAATGAATAAAGTGAGTTAGGATATTCTTCTCTGCACCTAAGATTGCTACAAGATATGTAAACATTCAGAAAAAAAGTAAAGATTCAACCATCTATGTAACCCACTGACAGGTTGGCATACGAGGGAGCCGCATGGATGCCCGTGGTCGTGTTGTGGATTTATTTGTATACTTGCCTCCAGGATTAGTTGTTATGTGTGAAGATGTACTCTGTTAGATGTATAAGGAGTAAAGTGGTGTGGTTGTAGTCAGAAAAGATGTTGGGTGAGGTAGTGTTTGGCAATGGCAATGCTATGGATACGAGGGTGGTTGTTGGCATCAACAGTGACAAGTAGGGATCCAGGTAGTCAGCTCTCAGCCACACTACCCCAACTCATGTCCCATTTCTTGTCTCCTTCCTCCCCTCTACCAGTCCACCTGACAGAACCCTAAATCTTAGTCAAGCTACAAAACAGCTGTCCCAGGACAGTCTGTTCAGCTGGCACAATGTAGTTGTACAGGTTTTGTGTGTGTGTGTGTGTGTGTGTGTGTGTGTGTGTGTGTGTGTGTGTGTGTGTGTGTCTCTCCCTTTTCAAGTCAGGTACCTTATAGTGCATGGCTTTCTCTACCTCTGGAACTGTAAAACCACATGTAGGGTTTCCAGAACGAATTTTCACTTTGCATCAGAGTGTGCACCAATTTGAAACACCTGAACAGATTAAAACTGTGTGCTAGACAGAAGACTTGAAATCTGAGACCATGGCCTTTCATGAGCAAGTGCTATACCAACTGAGCTGTCTAAGCATGTCTTATGACCTGCCCTCACAGCTGGATGTCTGTCAGTATTGCATCTCTTATCTTCCAAACATTACAAAAGTTCTCCTACATACCTTGCAGGACTAGTACTGGAGGAAATGCTAATGCAGAGGCACGGCTTAGTCACAGCCTGGTGGATTGGTTCCAGAATGAATTTTCATTCTGCACTTCTGTGAAGTTTGGAAGGTAGAAGACGCGGTACTGACAGAAGTAAAGAAGTGAGTGTAGGTTGCATACAATAGTTCATCGAGCACTTGTCTGTGAAACGCCATGATTCCCAAGTTTGGGTCACAGTCCAGCACATAGTTTTAATCTGTTAGCAGTTAATGTGTGTGTCTCGTAAAACCCAAGGTTATTTTTCTTTCCTGTGTAAGTTTTAGACAGAGTTGTTTCCAATGGCTGAATTCTGTGTCATTTCTTCATATTTGTTTTATTTTCTGTTTTTTCTATTTTTATGTCAGATTGTCATAAGGGTCCAATATACCTCCATCTAAATACTTACTTGGCAAACCACTGCAAAGTGCGTAGCAAATAGTACTTAGCATTGTATAACATGTTAAGGTTTTACCCATCACATTCCTTGGGAAAAAGGCAGGGGATAGCTTGAGAAAAATTAAAAAGGAAGGCTATCTTACCCATGGATGATATAGACCCACCTCTTGTGAGGAGAAGAGTTTACAAAGATGAAGGGGGAGGTGTTAGAGAGAGAGAGAGAGAGAGAGAGAGAGAGAGAGAGAGAGAGAGAGAGAGAGAGAGTAGTGGTCAGATATGGTAAGCATTGTGCCAGCTTCAATCCAGAGAAAGAGAAAGATGAATTTTGAGGAAGAGAAACAGTAATATCAAGAACCAAAGGGTGAAAATAAAAATATGCGAAGCGAAAGTGGCAGGGAGGACAACAAAGATGAAAATGTAACAGTAAAAAAGAGGAAAATTAACCCTCCAGCCATGGGAAGTGCAGAAGTATGCGTTCAGCTCTAGTCTTTCCAGACAATTTTGCAGGCCCCACTTATCACACTGGACATAATTTTAGCACTGTTTGCATCTCAAAAGTTGAAATTTTCTATCAAACACTTTTCTGTTGCCCTGGATCATCATCATAGGTTGCCATTTCCTATGTCTCTTTCTGCAGCTCTGGAACATCAGAGGTCACTATTCTCCTGCTGAATATTGTATCTTTTGGTCTGAAACATGAGGAGTCACATTTTACATGATCTCCAGTTTCACTTGCATAGACCTTTTTGTGCCAGCAAGTTTGTAACCAAGTTCCCAAGCTCGTGTAGGGATCCTTAATTCAAAATATACGACACTCACAAAAAGTATCATTAAGTTTATTTTGCAACTCTAAATTAAGTTTCTTGTTTCCTAGTTACTTTCCTTTAATTTTATTCTTACAACTATTCTAATTATTGAATAAAAATGCCTTGCAATTCTTTCGGAAAAAATGGGAAAATTACCTGCAATTAGAGGGTTAGATGAGATACATGTATTAACATATGATTAAAAATGGCCATCATAAAGAAAAAGTAGAGGGGGTGTTGGAAGGCATGTTTCCATCTGCAGAGTTCAGGAAAATTAATATGGGATCAGAGGATCCAAAGAGCCCATTTGGTGTAGCAGGCACTCAGGTCCCTCAGAGCATGTGTAGTAACTGGGTACTGAACGTTTCCAAAGTTACCCAGCTTTTAGAATGAGATTTTCACTCTGCAGCGGAGTGTGGGCTGATATGAAACTTCCTGGCAGATTAAAACTGTGTGCCCGACCGAGACTCGAACTCGGGACCTTTGCCTTTCGCGGGCAAGTGCTCTACCATCTGAGCTACCGAAGCATGACTCACGCCCGGTCCTCACAGCTTTACTTCTGCCAGTATCTCGTCTCCTACCTTCCAAACTTTACAGAAGCTGCAGAGTGAAAATCTCATTCTGGAAACATCCCCCAGGCTGTGGCTAAGCCATGTCTCCGCAATATCCTTTCTTTCAGGAGTGCTAGTTCTGCAAGGTTCGCAGGAGAGCTTCTGTAAAGTTTGGAAGGTAGGAGACGAGATACTGGCAGAAGTAAAGCTGTGAGGACCGGGCGTGAGTCGTGCTTCAGTAGCTCAGATGGTAGAGCACTTGCTCGCGAAAGGCAAAGGTCCCGAGTTCGAGTCTCGGTCGGGCACACAGTTTTAATCTGCCAGGCAGTTTCTTTACCCAGTTTTGCAGTGGTCATTCCCATATAAAATGCTACGCAGTGGACACAAGTTAATTGATAAATATGCATGGTTTCGCAAGTTGGTCTGCCTTCAAATATGATGTACAACTTAATGGCAAGGATGGAGCACATTGTTATGAGTGGACGCACTGTGCAGGTTTTATATTGGGGACCATTGCAGAGATAGGAACCTTGCAACGGGGCAATGGTACGGGGAAAGTAATACTGTTTAACTAGGATACTACGGAGATTAGGAGGGTGAAGAAGGTGACAATGGATGGTGTGGGGAGGGTATCAGGGAGGAGGGCCACATCTGAGAAGATGACAGCCTTGACGGATTAACAATGAAGCATTCAAAGCGAGTACTGAGTGACAAAGAGGAGGCTCCTGAGGGTTTTGTAACTCGTAGTTGTTTGTGAATAAGATTTGTGGGGTAATTGCAGGGGAGGAAAGTCAAGGACAGGCTGTTGGCATCAGTATAGGTGGTTTGCTGCAGTTGTCTAGGGTGTAGGGAAGTGACAGTTTGATGTGGAAGGGGTGACAACTGTCGGAGTGTAGGTGCTGTTGCTTGGTTGTGTGTGGACTGACGTTTAGATATGGGCTTCAGTGGGATGGAGATCAATGTCAAGAAAGGTAGTTAGAATTAAGTGTGGCAGTAATTCTCTATCTTCCTATGTAAAGAAAAGTCTGCTGTGCTATCATCAGTTTATGTAGAGATATGGCCTTATTTTGAAACTACCTATATGTCATCTATTAGTAATCTATTTATCATTCTGCACAAATGGAGGATGGACATGTAAAAAGAAAAATTAGGTTGGGATGGAAGGATTAATACAGGAAGAAGAAAGACAGTGTAGCCACATTATTGGTATGGTGCAGTTTGGCACCACATTGGCAGGCTGGAAAGTTGTGTGTTCAATTCAATGGTCATATTACGTTTTCTGGTACTTAATTTGACACACACACACACACACACACACACACACACACACACACACACACACACACACACACCTCCATAAACAATACAACTTACACTGTTTTGTTAAATCAAGATTATCATTTTTACCTCTGAAAACTCCACCTGCATTTCTTGCTGTTACAATAAAAACTTTATAATAATTAAGGTCCCAATGTAACTCCCAAAAGGATGATATTAATTAAATTTGTTTTCAACTAATTGTGCTTTAAGGCAGCTCCTTTTAAGAAATAAATATGAAAGAGTCTATCAACACTCAGCTTTTGTGAAAGTCCTAACACAGAGTTTGTGGCTTTTGCTAATTTTTTGAACACATTGTGCTAATAAAAATAGGTCTGCAAATGATAAATGACAGCTGGTTATTTTAGTCAATGGTCTACCCAAAAAAGGTAGATAGTGTTTGTTGAAAATCAATATTACTGTGCTCCAAGTCATATCATCAAACAAATCAACTTTGTCATCAGGGTGAGGTCCTTATGCTAGATCCATTCGCACTTGGGGTTACAATACGTACCTGTCTTAACAGGACTTTGATAACATGTTGAGCAAAAGCTTGAACTAATCAGGAAGCAGAAATTGTGGCTGATGATTTCCATCCAAATATGATTAGCTGCCCTACGAAGACATCAATATGATAACTAACACTGCGTTAGTCAGTCAAGTGTTGAATTGAGTACTGCCAGTTACACCTAAAGAAAATTATGCCCTGAAAAAGGAGGAAACTTCCAGTTCAGCAGGAGCTGAATATTATTTACGACATCGAAGATAACTGACATTTTATTTACTGACATCTTCAAGAAAGGTCTTTTCGAGCTGAATATGGAGTAGCCGTTTTTACACAGGTCAATTTCATTTCTGAAGAGAAATTAAATAATGACCCTAATACGTTGCTCACTGGGATGCCGTGACACAACTGACTGCCCTGAACTGTTTTGTGAAGACTTGCTGTTATCCAGTATCACTCACTGTTGTTGAAGAAGTCACGTCCCTGAAGTAGGAGCAGCAAGTGTGCCACTTCAGAACTTCCATTTCTTTCAATGATGACACCCTCACTTCCACATCCGAGTTGTATGTGAGTAAGCTATGTTGAACGAGCACTCTGCACTAGATGATAGCGACAATAATAACAATGATGAGGAAGAGGGTGAGGAGTCACTTGCACTAAGTTTCGCTGCAGTTGTGCAAGGACTTGATATTGTTAGGGACTATTTTCCTCTTTCTGTGCAGATGATTCAGTCCTTACCAGCATCAACCTGTAGAAGTGATATCTGTCACTGCACTATGTTGGAAGAAAGAAGCAAACAACTCTTCTAAATAAAAAAAAAGACTATTTGTTGAAAGATAATGCTTTTGCATATGTTCAGTTTTGTGAAGGACAAGTTATATTAATGTTAAGATAGATTTTCGTCTCTAGTACCTGAGTTTTATTATTAAAAATTTCTTATCTTGCTTAATGTTAAAATTCAGGTTGTGGGTCACCACTTCCGTGTTCTTGGGCTAAAGCCCACTTTACGGAAATTTGCAGCTTAAGGGAAAAGTTATGGGTTCTCCGATGTTAATTGAAAACAGGTTTTACTATATTAGAATAGCGAAGAATACATGCTCACCTGATCCAAATATTTCTCCTGGACTTTGTGTCTTGCTGCACACATACGACATGGCACTTCTCCTGCAGAGGGAAACAGCAGCTGGTTCACAATAATATTGTGTGTGTCAATTCCACACTTTGTGAGTTCCTGTACAAGTCGCTCTGTTTCATATAGTGACAGGAATTCTGCTATGCACACACAAACAAATGTTGTCTGTTCCTGGAAGAAAAAATTTAAAATAAGAAAAAAACATTTTAAATCATTTACATAAGACAACATGCGCGGGCACACATGTGGTTACTGCAAGCATGCCATACTAACACAGATGAAACATGGCAAGAAAGAAAATTTCAGCTACAAATTGTAACATATTGAAATATAGTTGGATGGCCTTGTTAAGAAGGTGACAAGAAAATTAAAAATTGTAGAGAAACAAGAAACTAAATAACATCTCATCCACTCATTTATAAATTTTCTGCAGCTTTCACTGTCATTCCCATCTTACATCTCACTTGTCTCTCTCTGTTTCACATTTTGAGAACTGAAACTCCACCAGCCAATTTTAACAGTTAAAACAATATAAAAATATCTTCAGACAACTGTTTTATGCTATTTGTATTCCCATGTTCTTATGTATGTCTGAAGCATAAATACTATATGTTTACAGAAGTATGAGATTGTGATAAGTGTGAATGGCATCATATATATGGTTATTCTTTTGAATGGAGCCTCTACCCAGACATTCTAGATAACACAGGAGCTGGTAAAGAACTTTCATTGTATATGTCTAACTGCATTCCTATGCTACTTTTCAACATAGTTATTGAAAAACACAAAGCACATGAAGTAGATTATTAAACATCACCCAAAAAAAAGCCTAGTCATGAAATCCTGACGTTATCCCTATGCAGAATCGATGTTCTCTACTGATGGGACAACCGACTGGTTTTAACAACTGATTAGCCAGACAATTGTTTTTTTTGTTCAATCTGTTTTTCAGATTGCCACATCAGATATGTGACTTTTTTGCACTCTCCAGCAGACTGACGATTTCAACATTTTGATCCAGGCATAAGTAAATACACAGGCACAAAAAACTGAACTGAAAGTTACTTATTAATACTAAATACAAAACAAATATCTGAACAACAACAACAACAGTGAAGAGAATGACAATGGACATAAGTCAACAATAATTATTTAACAACATCAAAGCAATACAATTTTTTTGTTCAGAATTGAATGTGCTTGGGTCAGATGAGTCCAATTGCCACTTCCAACAGTTTAACTATGAAACTGAAGTTCCAATGAGTGAAAGTGAACAGCACTTCTTCATACACATTAAATACTAGATTTGCTACTTTTCAACAGGCTACGAAATGTAAAGAGGTTTGTGTGCCTGGATGTGATATGCATGTGTGCAGCCAGTGTCAAATTTTTGTACAATACATTTACCTCCCACACATCTAAATGGTGGAGTGAGTATTTAAGGGCTAGATTCATTTTTTTTTTTTTAATTTATGGAGGCCATCACACCTTTTCAGTAAAATGCATTTCAAACTTCCATTAAAATTTGGCACTGTTCCTTTTTTCTTCTCATACTCATAAGGGAACTTTCACACTAACTCTGTACTGCCAATAATATGTCAGCTTATTAGTTTTGTGTTAATTGCATCCAAAACAACTTAATCCACAGCAATAATCAATTTTAAATGACAAAAAATAATTAATCTATTCATTACACAATGAAATGAAGATCTATACTGCTTATTTTAACTTGGTTGCACCCTCAGATCTCTTCACATACCCGGGGGTAGTGTTACCTCCCGTGGCAATGCATACCCCAGTTTATACCACTGCTTTAGTTCAACCAACTACAGACAGGCTTTATTCAGAAGAATTATTGTGTAACTCAGTGAACTATATCACCAAAGAGCAGTTTGAACTGAAAGAATGAAGACATGGTTATAAAAACACTGGTTTTAATTGGGAAAAAAAATTCAGTCAATATGCTGAATTACACTGGACTGTGTCAACCATTTTCACAGTTTGATTTCATTGGAGAGAAATGAATAATAATACCAACAACACTTAAAACTACAACCGAATGAGTAGATTGTTTTCCAACAACTGACGGAATCAAATGTCTTCATTCAGCTATACTGACAAGTACGATAACAAACAGACTGATACTGGCATACACGCAACACAACACAGTAACGTGGAAGATAATCTTACCACACGGGAAGGACTTCCTTTAGCACTTGTACTCAAAAATAACTTAAGTTACTTCATTCAACTATGAAGAAAGACTATTTACCATTTCGCAACTTTATTATAAATTATCAATGTTTTCTAATTCCATTAATGTAAATTATGGTTAATGATGTGAGAGGTACTTACAGGATCTCTGAACTGCTCATTCACTTGACGGATGATTGCCAGCATTTCCTCCAGTTTCCCAGAAAACGAATCTGCATTGAAGTCAGACAAACCAAGGAGTGCACCAACCTATATGTATCATTAAGTGGCTATATATGTATACATATTCACAGTAACAGAATGTGTTATGTAACTGATAAAGAAACTCAATATAGCATGACGACAAGCATGTGGGGGAAGCACAAAAGAAAGAACATCAAAAGAATATGACTTGTCTAGGAAGCTTAATGAATCTCTACAATTACATCGCTAATACTTTATATTGAATGTTTATTTAGTCCTGTCTAAGTTACCATCCCCCAGTAATCTATACTGTGGAAACAACTATGTTTAACAATACAGTTTTATCTGCAAAATATGGAAAACATCTGTTCAGTCCTAATTTTGAAAACAGTTTGGATTAAGTATACATTCTTATTTCCTCTTTTCAAACACAATGATTGGCCAACAGATTTATACAGATACTAGTCTACTCATAAATCTACAACTGAGTATGCAACTGGAATCAGAACAATAACAGTTGCAAGTCAATTTATCTCAGCTTACGAACTACAGGCTTCAGCTTGAGAATTGCAAAATTTCTAGTTTAACCTTCAGCCAAGTGGTTTATCTTAATTACCTCACTATAAGACAACCTTGAATAAAAGATGATCCACTATTTGAAAATGGTTCTTGTGAATTTTGTTATTTGGACAAATCTTAGCTAATGAAGATTACAAACTGTTTTACTGATATAAAGATCCTCCAAAAAACTAACATTACTTACTGTAAACTTACACCATTTATTGACTGTCCACATTTTTGTACTGTAAGAAGAAATAAACAAAAAGAAATACTTTACTTGTATTTTACCTTCACAACCTCTGTTTTGCTTACTTTCTAAGCCAGTAACTAGTGTTATTATACAAGAGACATTTCAAGAATTAGAGAGACAAACTGATGTATTAATGAAACATTTGGGAGAAGTTTTGTACTTTCAAGACATTAGATTGGCAACAATGAGACGAAAAGAGACACGCTGACAGATAAAAATTGTTTTCTTTCTAACCTCAACATTGCATGTAATAATGGCATGTTCACTTGAAGTTTCCACATTTGTTGAACAATGTTTAGTGATCTGTTTTTTTGCTTTCTGAAGATGAAAAGCCACCTAAAATCTTTTCTAGAATAATTTTACAGTATGCTAAAAGTAGTATGAACTGCAAACCTTTTCATAAGTGAATATTACAGAGTTTAAAGATGGTCAAACGTCAGTGACAGAGCAAGATCCTGGCTGGCCAATTGATGTGTCAGCTCCTTTGCTTGACATCTGCATTGACAACAGTATTCATGAAGACCAACATATTACAGTTGCACATATAGCAAAAACAGCTGCAGCAAGTGTTAGTTGAGTTTCTAATGATTTTAAGTATGTACAGATTGGTTGTTGGTTGGTTGGTTTAGAGGCGGAAGAAGGGACCAAACTAGGAGGTCATCGGTCCCTTGTTCCCAATAAAACAATGCCACAAGTGTGAGAATAAAATGGGCGAAACGTATAAAACAAAACGGAAAGAAAGGAAAAGCCACAAGAACGAAGGGACGGCAACGAACACTCAAAGGAACAAAAGAGGACAAGAAAACAACAGAGAGACGCTAGAAACAGAAGAGAATAAAACATGAAAGCAGATTACAGTGGCTGGTCAACCACAAGAATAAAAAGGGAAAGCCAGCCACTCTGCAATACATTAAAACCTCCACCCTAAGAGCTCTAGGGAGAAGGGCACAGAGGGACAAAGGACATGCGCTAAAACCTACATAGAAGTATGAAACCCGCTCTCACGAATAAAACTTAAAACTAAAGCTGCTGTGGAGGCATTATCACCCAACACTGGAGGCAGGGTGCTGGGAAAGTTAAAAGTCTGCTGCAGAGCGGCTAAAAGTGGGCAGTCCATCAAGAGGTGGATGACTGTCATTTGGGAGCCACAGCAACACTGAGGTGGGGCCTCGCGACGGCGTAGGTAACCATACATTAGCCACATATGGCCAATTCAGGACTGGCAGAGGACAACTGATTCCCTGCGAGAGGCCTGCATGGAAAATTTCCACACATTCATAGTCTCCTAAATGACTTGCAGTTCGTTGTGTGTGCTGTTATGCCATTCCGTCTCCCAAAACCGGAAAACCCTGTAGTGTAAGACAGAACGCAGGTCAACTTCGGAGATCCACATCTTCAGTAACGGTTTCTGCGTCTCCTATTTGGCCAGCTTGTCGGCAAGTTCGTTGCCAGGGATTCCGATGTGTCCTGGCGTCCACACAAACACCACGGAACAGCGGGACTGTTCCAGGGCATAGATGGAGTCCTAAATGGATGCTATCAGAGGGTTGCGAGGGTAGCACTGATCGATAGCTTGTAGGCTGCTCAATGAGTCAGTACACAGGAGAAATGACTCCCCAGGGCATGAGCAGATGTACTCAAGAGCACGAGATATGGCCGCCAGTTCTGCAGTAAAAACACTGCAGCCAACTGGCAAGGAGTGCGGCTCAATATGTCCTCCATGAACATATGCAAGGCCTATGTGACCATCAGCCATTGAGCCATTGGTGTAAACCTCTTCAGAGCCCCGGAACATGTCAAGAATCTAGAGGAAGTGACAGCAGAGAGCAGCGGGGTTAAGGGAGTCCTTAGGGCCATGCAAAAGGCCCAGACGAAGCTGTGGCCGAGGCGTACACCATGGAGGCATATGTGAACAGACCACAAGCAGAGTTGGTAAAGGGAAGGACTCCAGTTCGGAGAGAAGGGACCGCACGCGAACCACAATCGTTAGCCCTGATCTGGGCCGCCAATGCGAGAGATGGACTGCCGCGGGTGGGAAAAGGAGACGGTAATTCGGATGCTCACGGGAACTATGAATGTGTGCTGCATAACTGGCGAGCAGTTGCGCATGTGTGATCTGCAGAGGAGGGACACCAGCCTCCACCAGTACAACGGTCACCGGACTCTGTTCTAAAAGATCCTGTCACTAACTGAACCCCACAGTGGTGCACAGGGTTGAGTAAATGCAATGCTGAAGGCGCTGCTGAACCATAAACCACCCTCTCATAGTCAATTAGGGGTTCGATAAGGGCTCTGTAGACCTGCAGCAGTGTAGATCAATCTGCAGCGCGATTGGTGTTGCTCATGCAACGGAGGGCACTGAGGTGCTGCCAGCACTTCTGCTTAAGCTGACGAAGATGAGGGAGCCAAGTCAATCAAGCTTCGAAAACCAGTCCTAGGAATTGATATGTCTTCATTACAGTGAGTGGATCGTCATTAAGGTAAAGTGCGGGTTCTGGACGAATGGCACGACGCCGACAGAAGTACATGAAACATGACTTTGCGGCTGAAAACTGGAAGCCATGGGCTAGAGCCCGTGACTGCGCCCTGTGCATGGCTCCCTGGAGGTGCTGCTCAGCAACAACAGTACTGGAGTAGCAGTACGAAATGCAGAAGTCGTCTGCATACAGAGAATGTGAGAGGGAGGGCCTGAAGCTGCTGCTAGACCGTTAATGGCCACTAAAAATAGACACACTCAATAAAGAGCCCTGCAGGACTCCATTCTTCTGGATATGGATGGAACTATGGGAGTCACCAACTTGGACACGGAAAGTATGGAGCGACAGGAAGTTTTGGATAAAAATCAGGAGTGGTCCCCGGAGACCCCACTCATACAATGTGGCATGGATATGATGTCACCAAGTCCTGTTGTATGCTTTACGTAAGTAAAAAAAGACAGCAATCAGGTGTTTCCATCTGGAAAAGGCTGTTCGGACGGCAGACTCGATGGACACAAGATTATCAGTCTTAGAGCGACCCTGGTGGAAGCCACCCTGACATGGAGCCAGCAAGCCATGTGACTCCAGGACCCATTCCATCTGCCAACATACCATATGTTCCAGCCGCTTACAAAGAACATTGGTGAGGCTGATGGGCCGATAGCTATCCACAACAAGCGGGTTTTTACCAGGTTTGAGCACCGGAATGATGGTGCTCTCCCACCATGGCGATGGAAAGACGCCATCGCACCAGATCCGGTTGAAGATGACAAGAAGATGTCGCTTGTAGTCAGATGATAGATGTTTAATTATCTGGCTGTGGATGCAATCAGGCCCAGGAGCTGTGTCGGAGCAATGTGCAAGGGCACTGACGAGCTCCCACTCCATAAATGGGGCGCTATAGGATTTACTGCAGCATGTAGTGAATGAGAGGACGTTCCCTTCCAGCTGCCGTTTGAGTGTGCGAAAGGCTGGGGGTAATTCTCTGATGCAGAGGCTCAAGCAAAGTGCTCTGCAATCGCGTTTGCATCGGTTCATAACTCGCCATTTATGGTAACACCGGGACAGCTGCTGGGGCCTGGTACCCGAAAAGATGTTTGATCTTTGCCCAGACTTGGGAAGGTGACGTGTGACACCCAATAGTGAAGATGTATTCTCCCAACACCACTCCTTCCATTGTTTGATATGGTAGCAAACACGGACACGAAGCCGTTTAAAGGCTATGAGGTGCTTCAGGGAAGGGTGCCGCTTATGTCGCTGTAGAGCTCGCGGGCACTTCTTAATTGCTTCAGCGACTTCCGGCGACCACCAAGGGACTGCCTTACGTCTCGGGCACCCTAGTGAGCGAGGGACCAAGTTTTCTGCCGCAGAAACAATTGTGCTAGTCACCTGCTCAACCATCACATCAATGTTACTGTGTGGGGGAGATTCAGCGGTGACAGCAGAGGTGAAAGTTCCCCAGTCCGCCCTGTTCAAAGCCCATCTGGGCAGGTGTCCGTGCGTCACCTGACGCTGAGGTAGTGACAGGAAGATGGGGAAGTGGTTACTACCACACAGGTCATCATGTGATCTCCAGTGGATAGATGGGAGAAGTCCTAGGCTGCAAATTGATAAATCAATGGCCGAGTAACTACCACGAGCCACACCGAAATGTGTGGCAGCCCCAGTATTTAAGTGGCAGAGGTCGAATTGCGACAGTAAAGTTTCGACACCTATGCCTCGGCCAGTAAGCATGGTACCACCCCACAGGGTGTTATGGGCATTAAAATCTCCCAGAAGTAGGAAAGGTTTAGGGAGTTGATCAATCAGTGCAGCTAATACATTCAGGGGTACTGCACCATCTGGAGGAAGATATACATTGCAGACAGTTACTACCTGTGTCATCCTTATTCTGACAGCCACAGCTTCAAGAGGGGTTTGAAGGGGCACATGTTCATTACAGGCCGAGTTTAGGACATAAATGCAAACTCTACCTGACACTCGATTATAGTCGCTACGGTTCCTGTAATATCCCTTATAGCCACGGAGGGCAGGGGTCTGAATTGCTGGGAACCAGGTTCCCTGGAAGGCACTGCAGATAGCAGGTGTAAAGCTTAACAGTTGCCGTAGCTCAGCCAGGCGGTGGAAAAAACCGCCGCAGTTCCACTGGAGGATGACATCGTGAGACTTGGAAGGCATGGAACATTCAATGAGGCAGTTTACACCTCAGAGTCACCTGCTGCCACCAATTTATTGCCTGAGCAGTCTATATCCATTATGTCTGAGGGTCTGGCGAGATCTAGGTCCTCAGCAGACGCCAAAACCTCCACCCCATCCTCAGACACAGAGCTTGTAGGTAGTGGTGGTGTGGGTGCCACCACAATTTCCTTGGTCTTAGGTTCCCCCCCCCCCCCCCCCCCTCCCCCTTGGGTTTCCCTGGCTGGGAGGACTTCACTGACTCAGTGTCCGGGACTGAGGATGTGCGCGACTGCTTTTGGACTCTTCAGCCACTGGCAGTTGTCATCTTTCCCACTAGAAGAAACCTGGGAAGGGAGTGACCCAAGGGACCCATACCTAGCAAGAGAAGCCGAAGAAGACTTTTGTTTCTTCAGTTTATAAGTGGGGACAGGCGTCCCCGATGGTTGGGGGGCGGTGGGGGGGGGGGGGGGCAGGGGGGGGGGCGTGTTGCTCCCAAAGTAGGTGGTGCAGGATCAACAGGGAGGGAAATGCCGCCCCCCCCCCTCACCACCACCACCACCACCACCACCATCAAGAGGGAGGTGTAGTCTTCTGGCTCTGAGAGGTGACCTGGGTTGACGGAGCTGATGGTGCCAGAACTGTTGTAGCGGCGGCATAAAACAATGTCAAACGCACTGGATGCAGGCGTTCAAATTTTCTCTTAGACTCAGTGTAGGTCAGTCTGTCCAGGGTCTTTTACGCCACAATTTTCCTTTCTTTCTGGAGAATCCTGCAGTCAGGCGAGCAAGGCAAATGGTGCTCTCCGCAACTGACACAGATGGGAGGCGGGGCACATGGGGTATTGGGATGTGACGGACATCCGCAGTCTCAGCATGTGACACTGGAAGTACAGCAGGAAGACATATGGCCGAACTTCCAGCACTTAAAGTACTGCATCGGGGGAGGGATATAGGGCTTTACATCGCACCAGTAGACCGTCACCTTGACCTCGGGCAATGAATCCCTCAAAGGTCAAGATGAAGGCACCGGTGGCAACCTGATTATTCTTCGGGCCCCAGTGGACACGCCGGATGAAATGTACACCTCACGTGTCTTCCACCCTGATGCCATGCACGCCAAACAGGGGCCCTCCCACGGACGCCACCCAGTTGCAGCAAAGGCCACCTGGCAGGATGGCCACTGCCGGGAGTCCCAATGCTCCAGGGGGATGGGCATCCACCCCTTGGTATACGTGGGGAGTTAACTGCACAGGCATCAGCAGAGTGGTCAGGGGGCTACAACCAACAGGGTACATGGCAGCCCCACCACAACGGACTGGCTACAGCGCTGGATATCAGGTGCAAAGAAGTCCGTGGTCATTGTCGATGCAGAAATCGACACTGCATAGAGCGTGGTGGAAAACGCACCCAGGAAGGTGTCCTTGCCCAAGAGATGGAAAATGGGCACAACTGCAATGCGACGACAAGAAAGTGGGCTAAAGATCTCAATGTACGATGGACACGATGCACATTGTAAGGCGCCCTTTCCCAATTTGCTCGCTCTTCGGGAAAATTTTGAAGAATGGAGGTCAAACCCTACAGGGGACCATCACATAAAGGCCAAAATGTGGAAACTCCTTTTAGTTGCCTTGTATGACAGGCTGCTGCATATGAATCTTGAAAGGCCTGTTCACAACAACATCCATTACTTGAAGTTGTGTGGTCATTGCACCAGTAATGGGTATTTGATCATTTTCTGGAAATTGTCTTAAATGGTTAATTATGTAATTTTATGGTCATAATATGCTTTTTCCCTCTTTTAAAGGAATGGAAATTAAATTCAAATGATTTGAAATGCCACTAAAATGCTCCTTTCAAGTCATGTGATGCACATGACGTCACTGGCTAACTCGCTGCTCCTACTGTCATGAAGCTATTTGTGTTGTTTTGGAATTTACATTACAGCAAACAGTTTACAAATAGTGTGTGGTACCACTCTGCACAAATACAGGTACAAAAACTCCTGAAAATTTGTTTTTAAATGTGCCAAAGAATGAGAAGATGCGTACAATGTGGTTGCACTGTACCAGCAAAATGCCACCACGTTGATGCAAAAATTCTTGTACTCTGAAGATAACATCAATTTACCTCCGAGAAATGCTTTCCCACTATTACATGGAAGGATAGAGTCATTCAACAAAATTAAACTGTTAATAAAAATTGTCATTATACCCACTATCTTGCACATCACTCGGGAGCTCAGTTGGTAAAGTGGTAGTCCATCAAAATTTATAAGGTGATAAATCGTTCACTCAAATACAACCCAAAAGAATGTTTTAACCTATTTGTAAAACGACTCAACAATCCTTTTATGTCAAAACCAAACCACTATTACAAAACTTCACCACACCAATCAGACATTTATTATGTTTTCCTTGCTGTTTGCATGTGTTTACATTTTCATTTTCTGTTCACACACGTCATGTCCAAAAATATATTTTTCGGTTGATTTTACCACACACTTTTTACCTTATTAGAAACAATGTTTTTATCTTTGTATGACCAGTTAGAGTCCTTATTGTTTAAACTTTTGAAGTTTCATGATCTTAAATAAAGATGAAGTAAGTCTGCTTCCGACACAAACATTAGTTTACATCACAAACATCACAGCCCTTACATTAGTGTTACCTGCATGTCGTGAACGCTTTACGTATCTCTTCAAACAAAACCTCATTGTCCTACACCTCGTTGTACTGTGGGCATGTGTTGATATCTTCACTACAAGCAATGCTTTTCAAAAAGGTGTATTGTTTGCATGCAAAGTAAATGCATTTATCCTCAGTTGTCCATTTCTCAGAGACAAAGATTAATGTGTAGCTATATATAATACATCCCACCATCGAAACAGTGGCTGCAGTGAATTCTTGCTAACAGTATTTTCATATTTTGCGTAACACTTCTAAAAAATATATGACCCTTCCAGTATTTGAACCTGTTTTCTCTTTAAGCATAGTCAGATACACTATCCACTGCGCCACAGAGCTGGACTTCTCCAGAGTTTGCTGTATAAGGAAATCAGCACTAATATTTGCTAAGGATAATTTTACTGTACTTTGAGTCATTTCATGACTGCTAGTCTACAATCTAGATACTAGATATGGACCCATTTGCAAAAGTTCTTATTTTGAGAGTTAAATGATGTTGCAGGAAGCAGGGAAAAGAATGTCTGTCCTTGCACATACCACCGCTGTAAATGGGTGGAACATAAACGCAGCAACTTTTGGAAGGTTTCCACTACCAGCATTCACAAAATTCCTTTCTATTGTAACTTAAAAATTGTAAATGCATTTTCCATCACTAAATAGCTAAACTATTTGCAGAAAAGTATGCAAGAATCTAGTAACTTTGGTTAACATTCCTATAACACATGTATAGCTTTGTCTTGCTTCTAATCTGTGACATCACCAGAGCTTCAGCCAGTAACGGAGCCTTTTTTATCATGTCAGCATATCTTTATACTTAATGATTTTTAAGCTTTAATCACATGAACAATATATTTTGTAGGAATCTTGGCCATAAATGCTATATGATTATAACAATCACTAATAATAATAATAATAACCACATTTTAACATAGGAAAACAGCCTATTATTACTAACACTCTGTTGTCTTTTGATATCAGAACCTTAGCTTCCCTGGGAAGGTGTTACCTGAAAGAATCCAGCACCACCATTCCCCTCCTCTTAATCAAGTAGACTAGTGTTCTGCTCCAAACAACCATCAACCAATTTGAGGTTTCTTTTTTGGTATGGTCCCCTGTGAATAACCACATAGTGGGGCGGCTGACCATCATCATCATCATCAGAGCTCCAATCATTACTGATCTTCTGGCCTTTTCATTGCCAGAACATCTTATAACAACAATATATCATTCTACATCGTGCCAAAATAAACAAGTGTCTGCTTATTGTTCCCTTAGGCCGATTCCATAATGTTGAAGTGCCAGTAGTTCTTCATTCTGTGAAGTGGGAACTCACTGAGCTCTATTTGGTCTTTACTGAAATGAAGCCCCATTCACTCTACCATTCTCATACAGCAGCCTACACTAATTTTGAATTCCATGCTGCCTGCTGTTGCAATCTTCCTGTCTCCACCACTTTCAGTTTGGAAATTTGAAGTAATCACGAAGCCTTCACTGTGTTTCTCACGTGCGTGGCACTAACTACTGCTTCAATTATGAATCCTTTCCTGGTTCAGTCTCCTGAAAGTTAGGAATTTACAACTGGTGTTCTTTAAGTTATTCTTCACCTAAGAACTTTCACTTCTTTCACAGTAAATTTTCTTCTTGTTTGTACTGTGATTAACTTAAAATTGGCATTATCTTGGAAAACTTAACAATAAAAATCATAAACTGTCTCTTTAATAGCATATTTAATTTGTTAATGTACATTTCAAACCAC
The DNA here is from genome assembly GCF_021461395.2 of Schistocerca americana. Lineage (NCBI taxonomy): Eukaryota > Metazoa > Arthropoda > Insecta > Orthoptera > Acrididae > Schistocerca > Schistocerca americana. The sequence goes on from NC_060123.1 coordinate 643,572,084, forward strand.
AGCTTTATCATTATGGTTTCAGTTAGTTATGAAAGGGCCTGCACTGTGATGTCAACACACCAGAAATGCATATCTGTAAATTTTGCTGATATCTGTGCAATGGCACTGCAGTGAAAAAGCTTCCCCAAGTTGTTAGAACGAGTATATAAACGTACACCATTTTCAATAACAACACTGATTAAGTTTTACTTCGAAGCGTACATTGGCAAATTAAATATGTATTGAAAACACAATATGCAGACTTTATTATTAATTTTTCCCTTCATTTCACCATGTCAGACTTGCCAAGAATAGTCATGATGGCTACCACGATGAAAATAGCATTATATTGTCTGTATGAACTAATTATAAAACTTGAACACTTACATCCATGTACCCCAACAAAGACACAGTTCTCATTTCAGTCATTATTGATCGCTTCAATTTACTGCTATTACAGCGTTGACAATGAAAGCACAGTGAATACTATTGTTACTTTTACTCTCACAAAATTTGCATGCTAACATGAACGTGATGGAAAATGCAACTAAATTCAGAATAAAAACAATAATATGTTGGTCTCTTGGCTCCCTGGTGTTGGAGCAGCACAAAATATGAACACATTGTGCCTGATTCAGCATTTGTTGCTAACCTTGGAAATATACCCTGAAGCAGTACAAGCCAAAGTGGCATTGTTGTACCCTGTGTTTTGTTTCTTGTGTCACCTTTAGACAAAAACAGTAAAAAGTTCAAGGTAGCAATTGACATTTTTTATGCCTAGTCAATTGTCTGTAGCAATGTGTACTACTGTTGAATATCTGCCCATTTGTACTACTCAATTCCAACTACATTATGATTCAGGAAAATGTCAGTTGTGTGGTAAAAGTTCACAAATATACTTAATACGATATGCATGGTCACTGTTGACAGCACGACTCAGTACGAAGCCTCCTCACTACTCCTCTCCCCATGCTTCTCCTAGTTTTTGTTCAAGCTGCTGCCTCCAGTCCCCTGCTCACATTTCTGAAATTGTTTGAACTTGTGCTTCATCACAATTACCAAGCCTTCATCTGCAAATGTAAGACAACTTTTATGTGTTGCTATAACATAATGTAAAAAAACATTGACTCAGCAACCAAGGCTTAATTTGTCAATGTAACTGCCCATATTTTTCGAATGACGAATTTGGGAAAAACTACTACTTACAGTCAGATAAATATTGCAGTTGATATTATATAACCTTCTATAAGTTCGCAAGCTTCTGAGGTCACTCTAAATATATGTCAATCTTTGGAGTGACTATGTCACACCATTTTTCCATTCTATTTCTTCAACAATGCCAAGTTTTGACCCCCCTCCTGGGTTGGTCTTCAGATGTCCACAGGTCAGTGTCATGTTCCATTACATAAAGGCATTCTTCCATGCTTTTTCTGAAGAAGAGGAATTAAGGGGTAAACATTTCTCAGGCTCTTATCGGTAGACCATAGCTACTGGCTAGATACTAATAGCAGGCATTCCAGAGAGAAAACAGAAAGAAAGAGCGTGTTTAGTACTGCTTGCTTCCGGGCTGGATGGTAGATCAAATTGGTGTCTAAATACCTATTTGTGCTACGACACACCCAGCATGCCCTGTTCTCAGAGTACTGTTAGATCTGTAAATCATACATCTACGGATTTAACATTTACAGAAGGAAAGTATGGGAACACTGTAGTGACCAAGTATGAGTATGAGAGGAAAAGAGATTATGGTTACATCTTGTTAATGTCAATTATTTCAGCAATCAAGACAGTGAATAATATGCTGTTAGGAATATAAACAATTCCAAGGAGGCCAATTTGGCAGCACAATAATAATTTTTCTGTTTTTTCTGACATTTTGGAAACATCCCTCCAACCCCATCTTGTACTGACTCCTATCAATACCTTTCTAAAAATAACGGGCCACCCATAACACCCCACCCTTCTTTAGAAAAAAAGTGGGAGAACATCCATTTACATATGAATGCATAACCAGCTTTCAACATTCTTGAGTCACTGGTAAACATCAGAACACACCTTAGAAGACCCCAGTAGAAGGTTTTGAAAGAGTGCATTGTTAAAGTACCAAAAGAGGAAAATGATGGACCTAATCATCCAGAAGATATTACTTTCACATAGCTTTCTCCTTTTATATTTTTTCATCCTGTACATGTGACGTTTTTCTGAAAGCGGTGATATTTGTATTCCATTTTAAACTGTATATTCCACTTCAGGGCATATTTCAGAAACTGCTAACCCGGTGCACTTTTCTGTCCAACAAAGTGATCATGTGAGGTGAATAGACAAAAAAAAGTTCTCAAGGTATCAATCGACATTTTTTATGCCTAGTCTGATTCATGAATGACGGAAGTTTATCCCAGTCAAGGCACAACAGAGTTCGCATCGTTGCTGGTTCTAAGCAACAAGTGTGGTATGCACATGCATGTGCTTTGCACCTGAAGAAGCATGTACCTTGCAAATAATATCTCTCGCTTGCTTATGTAGAATTTGTTGCTTACCACCACCACCACCAAAGACAACTCACAATGAACTGAATAAAACCTCACTAAATAACTAACTGCAATGATGTTTAATGCTTGCATTGGCTATGACAGAGTACTCAGAATCCTACTGAATGTTCACTGGCTGTCAGAGAATGCATTACGCAGGTGCACAGAACAAGCTTAAACTAACCCACAATTATTCATGACAGCATCTGTAGGATCCTACAGCACTCTTACCTTGCAGTAGAAAGAAACCAGTGCATGAAGAAAGTACAACAGCACTAAAATATCCTTGGGCTCTAAAACTCAAAAGATCTGGTTTCCAGTAAGAATGAGAAAATGGAACTGCAATAGCCTGCAATCATTCTTTGACAGTTCTATTTTTTTTTCTCACATTACTTTATTATCTTCAGACAAAATTAAGTAGCAGTGAGTGAAAGCTATAAAGAGTACTTAAAATGTAATTCACATCATTATATAAATTACATTAAGACATAATGCCTGCTGGCTTCTGTCTTTGATTCTTCTCTTGACATTTGTTTAGTGACTTTTCTGATCTTCCACCAGCATAAATGGCTGGCATTGTTAAAATTTCACACTCCATTGCTCATGATGGACTGGCAATATGCTTACGACCACAGATCATAAGTACCTATTGTGTCAACATCTGAGGGCTTTTCCCTGGTCATTACTGCTGTGTTCTCTCCTTGCTACCTGCAATGTTCGTTCACTGCAGTACAGGAACCCATGCTCCATTTAGCTTGAGGCATTCCTCTTTTTTGTTTAAGCTTTCATCATTTTTGTGGATTTCTATGGCTTCCCTGAACGAGCAGGCATGACAGCTCTTCTCCACCATGAGCAGTTCCATCCTGGTGAGTTTTATTATACTGTCAGCCTCACACAGCACATGCTTCACCATAGCCAATTTCTCGATATGTCGCAACCCACAGTACCACTTATGTTCTGTGATCCTGGTTTAGATGGATTTGTGGATTCGTCTTTCCCACATACACTCTTCCAAATGTACAGAGTATGCAGTATATTCCTGACATTGCAATTGGGCCCTGGGCCCTTTTGTCTTTTGTAGATCTGAGACACATTTTCATATTTGGTTTGTATGTAGTCCATACACTTTCTTTGAGCAATATGAAGTCAGAAAATGTCAAACAATCACTGGCCGAAGAACCCGAGACTGAAGCCAATAGGCAATATGTCAATAAGTGGCCACAAAAGCCACAACGATTTTGTAAATTAAACTATGTTCAACATTTGCTGCTGTTCATTTAAAATCTTGCCCATAATGGAGAAACTGACAAAGCTGACAGTAATTTTCTTCCACAGCTTTGGAATGAAAGGTTCTTCACTGTAGAGGGAAGCACAAAAAATACCATGAAATTGGCCTATTTGACAAGTTGTGTATCTGCCTATCGATGACTCAGAATAACTATCTGGTGAGTTGTTACCTTCACTCCTAAAATTATTTACTGACATGCATAAAGAAATTATCACAAACACATGGTGTACTCAAAAAGTAAGGGGCATTTTCTTTTATTTAAATGTTGGCAACATAGGTCAAAGTTGCCCAAATGCTCTTCTATCTATTGCTCATCTATAAAACCATGAAGTCATTTGTTTTAATTCAGTAGTCATTTGACTATGGGTAACTGAAACGGTGCCTTTTACAAAAATTCCTCCTGATACTTGTGAAATCCTTGCTATAACTGTATTTTCATGTGCATATGGATTTTCAGCTGCTTGAAACCATCAACAGTTGAGCTAAATTTCAATTCTTTTATCTTGGCGGTTTGTGCATGCCTGCCCAGACGCGGGAGATTGCTGTGTTGCCAGTTGTACGCGCCAAGAGAAGCAGCGCCATAGTATAGTTCGCAAACTTATGTTTAGGGGGCAGTGCGCAGTTTATGACGTAAAGCCACCACGGCCGGATTAACCCTTTTGCTGCTACAGAGACGTGCTCCCCACATTCCGCGATGTGCGTGCAATTTTGTCATCATTGCATTGCTCGCCTGTGCAGACACATGGTGTTTCGACTGCTTTGACACACTTTATCATTCGAGTTCATAAAAACTATTTGGCCCAAAAATTTGATTTTTACACATCTTCTTGACTGATCCCTTCCCCCCCCATAAATGACTTAAGTTTGTTTCGATGTTCAATGCAGTTATTGTGCAGCATTAGATGTAGTAAACCACTGCACGAAATTTTGAAGAGTTTGCAGAGGTAAAAGTCCATAGTGTATACTTTCCATATGGTCGATTTTAGTTGCCACTAGAAAGTTCAAAAAATTACATTCAAAAGAATAAAATTCATGAAGTAAGACACTTCGATATTGTTTTTAAATAAAGAAAATATTAAGCACCGAACAAGGTTTGAACTCAGAACCTTTGGCTTAGCAGTCATACACTTTCACCATTACGCTAACGCAGCTCGTCATTCAATGCATCCCCCGGAGGACTTTAAAATATCACACAAAATACCGACAAACACTGTTGGTATGACTATGAATTACGTTTCGTCGAAGTACAATAGGAAATAACAATTACCGCTGTTCTTTATCGCGAAAAAGCGGTTAGTGAGAATGATACAAACATCTTTCCTTGCTATCGCCTGAATTAGGAAGCTTATTGGTTGTTTGGTTTAATTAATAGAATATGAAGCAATTGGTACAAAGAATGCTTTTTCCAAACTTTCTATAAAAGAAAGTCTGCTATCAAGACATTGCTTTTGTTCAATTACTTGATTTATGACTGAACATTTCTAAAACTGAAGACACTCGTCCATGCTCTGCACTGCAGTCGAGCTCTGGCAACGTCATTCTCTGTTCATTGGCTGATTGTGTTTTGTGACGTCAGATGCGCAGAACGAACCTAAACTCGGCCGCCGTCATAAATGATGCACACTTTAGTTTCTGAGCCTACACTAATGATTGAAGAATACATTAGACAATGGTATCAAGACTTCAAAAGTTGCCGTACATATGTGTCCAATGGGGAGTGGTGTGGTAGGCCCAGTACCCAAACCAATGAAACTGTGGACCGAGTGGACCAAAAACTGATGGTTGGAGATGTGGCTGATGAATTTCCTGATGTTGGACACTCCACAATTTACACAACTGTCACAAAAAAGCTCGGACATCATAAATTGTGTAGAAACATAAACTTCCTTCATAAGAAGACATGTTTCCACTCCATTGTCCATACCAAGAATAAGATGCATCACTTTCATTGAGAACTTTTTGACCACTCTCCGTACAGTCAAAACTCCACACACAGCACCTATATGTCTTCCTGTACCTGAAACAATGGTTTGATGATCGAGGAACTCAAGACTACAGATGTACGTTGTTTCCATTTTCCAGGTGGAGAAGTTTTATGCGAATGGTTTGAAATATCTAGTAGATTAAAACTATGGAAAGAGCTTGGAAATGAACAGTGACTATGTGGAAAAGTGAAGTAAATCTTTGGGCACAAAAACAACAAAAAAAAACTGCTTCTATCTAATACCCTTTTTAATGACTGAAAGGCCCTTTCTTTTTCAATATGCTTTGTACCTCAGTACCTTTACACACATCTGAAAAAGACGACAACAACAACGACGACAATAATAATTATGATGATTAAAAAAAAAGCATCAAAAAATGTGAAAAGAAGTGAATGTATGAACCATGATCTATTTGCAGTTGCGTAACATGGAGACATACTGCACTGCAACCTACATTTACTTGTATTTGCTTCAGATCTCTGACTTTGTAAATGGTGTAAATAAAGCAAGTTTTTAAAATGTTGCAATAAATTTTATCATTATACAATGTTGCAAAATTACAGAAAAAGATGGGATCTTTGATGGTCATTCTGCTAAAAAATATGCTTAGTATGACACTAAATGCTACCAATATTATTGAAAGCATTCATATACACCTGTAATTTCACACCAATGTCGAAAAAAGGAACTGACATACTATGTATAAAAGCTGAAAAAAAAAAGAGCTGCTGTAGTGGATATATAATTTACATACATGTATTAAACTTTTCTTTCTGTTGTAGTTCTTAAATTTTCTTACTTTGCTACTGCTAACAACACATTCTTTTAATTACACATACCTGGGAAACGAAAGGGCTAATTTTCATTTTCAATCGTATAATCTTGCCAAGTCCTTTTTCAACAACTTGAGGGAATGACAACAATCTAAGTGTGTGGCCAGTTGGTGCAGTGTCAAACACAACTGCAGAGAAGTTCATACCCTTCACAAGCCTGTGCAGAAAAATCTCCATTATTGAACTTTTACAATAAATAACCACCTAAATTAATACTTGTCATCAATCATGATTCAGTACTTTTAACAAGAAATAATATTCAGAATAATTACACTAAATATTATCTGTTGTAACTACAGACTGTACAGACTGGCACTAGAGCAAAATAAAGATTAATATTGTAAATAAATTGCAGGACTCTAGGAGAGAAAGATAGGTTAATGACATTCGAAGAGGAGTCAAATAATCTCAAATGGTAAGAAGTAGCATTATCAGAAATGTGAGAAACAATTCTAATCAATTAATGTGTTTTATTACAAGGAGGAAATGCCTTACAGTAAATAAGAAAATCAGAAACAGCACTGCACATATTGGAAGAACAACAACATTAAATGATGGAACAGAAAACTCTGATGGAAAGCCGATCTTCTCCGCACTCGCTCAGCGAGTCTAGAACTGCCCACTGAACGGCCAGGCACTGGTTATCTAGATCCAGCGGAAAATTATTTCTGGCACTATTTGCACACATGTGATTGCCAGAAAATAGTTCGTTGATTGTAGCGTCCCCTTCTTCTGCTGCTGGTTGATGCCCTCTGATGGACTTTGGCCGCACGTATGTGTTTGTGCTCAACTGTGGTACTTGCTTGTGAACACTCAAACACTCTTCCATTAGCCAGACTTCGCAGCGGAGTCGGCAATTCGCATCGCTGGTCTGTCTGCGGTGTTCCCGCTGCAGTAGGCATCTGTGGTGACTTGCAGCTATGGTTTCAGCAAAGGACACAGTATGCAGTACCAAGAAGAATCAACCCAAGGATAAAATACCAAGAAGAAGCAAGTCCAGAAGATTGCAGCAGAGGAGTGGAGGAAACAGATGGGACAGTGAACAGAGGTGATAGAGGAAGACAGCAAAGACAACAGAAAATTGTTGTAAAGGATGATGAAGGGAAAGAGGAAAGGTGAGAGTAAAAACACCACTATGCTGGATGAAATGGAAAATAAGTAAACAATACAAAAAGTTGAAAGTAATGTGGGAATACCACTTCCCATCGCTCTTAAATTCGCATTGGATAACTGACTGGGAGAGGCCACACGGGGAGAGGCCAATTGAAAAGGATTTGATCTGGGCAGAACTAGAATCCAGCACTGGGCAGTATGAAAGGAGGAAAGGCACCAGATGTGTATATAAAGTCAGCAGAAATGGTACAAGAAGTTGGAATCACAGGGAAAACAGTGACTATACTCGTTATGAAGGTAGTTTGGAGGGAGAAAACAACCTCAAAACACTGGAACAAACAAATGATTGTCCCTGCCTTCAAAATACAGTATAACAACTAGAAGGGTGACACTGATGTGCTGGCAACTGTGCAAAAATATTTGAGAAAATACCAAGGAATAGAATAAGGGACAAAAAGTCAAGAAGAAAATGGAAGGAACGGCAACATATCTTATTTCTGCAGTATGGCAGCTGCAGGACAAACAATGAGCATCGACAAGATCTGTTGTTGATCTTCCCGAATCTTAAGGAGCTTGACAGTGTGTGCAATAGTAAGTTAAGGAAAGTCTTTGACAACAAAGGTGCACGAAACTGTGCAACTGACAAGGTGAAAGAAATATACCACAGACGTAGAAGATACATTAACATAGAATATGAGGAAACTGACTGGAAAAAAGAATTGTGCTTTAAAAAAATAGGAAGTGCACTTGCATAATTACATTTTCGTTGTTGTCCTGGGTGACAGAATGCACAAGATAGCAGACAGAATTACAGAGAATGATGAGAAGTCACTGGGCTTTGCTGAACTGAGGAAACAAGGAAGATGAAGTTCAACAGCAATAGATGGATGGGCAGGGTTGGTTGGATTGTGTGGAGAGTTCATGACCCTGACCAGGAAGAGGCAGGGATCTACAACAGAACTGAGTCTGGCAGGGGAACAGCTGAAAAAAGTTGATGTCTTCAAATATGTTGGAACCGTAGTGGAAACACACACAGAAGTGATTTCATTCCATATCAGATAAAAAGCTCCAACAGACAAAACAACACACTGGTTGGTGCACCACTTTCTGTGATACTGGCTGTCTGTGTGATGTGGGGAAAGCAGGCTGGCCAAGATTGTCTGTATATAAGGTGCAGTGTGTGTGTGCAGGAATCAAGTCAGGAGCCCGAAGAAGTTGTTGATACATGCGAGCAGAGAACGGCAGATACCATAGTCAACTGTCTGTAGCATTCTACGCACACATCTGCATGTAAAACCATACCAGCTGCAGTTGTTAATGCACTGGCAAGTCAGCGGACTGAGCTTTGTTCTGACTTTTATGATGATTTGCAGCTGCTACTGAAGAAAGACAGTTTCCGGCAGAAGTTGATTTTCAATGAACAAGTGTCTGAAAAGGTGACTCCTCATAACATGTTAGTCTGGAGCACAGAACACCCACACATGATCGTGATCACATTAGTGATTTATCTAAAAAAATTTTGTGCCAATTCCTCTTCACAAGTTTATGGATAATTTTTCTTTGTGGAGAGAAAAGTGGTTGATTTCGTGCACATGGGCATGCTTCAGCAATAGCTTACGCCACAGTTAACAGTAAGACAGTGGAGATTTAATTCTGCAACAAGCTCACACTCTATCACACTTTCTATCAGATTTTTCTGATTGCCTGAATACTGAATGTACTGCCTCAGTGTTGGATTGGATGTGCTTCCCATAATGGGCCCCCACAGTCACTTGACTTCAAGAGATTTCATCTTATGTGATTATCTCAACGATAATGTAGTTCAGTGTGTGTGTGTGTGTGTGTGTGTGTGTGTGTGTGTGTGTGTGGTGGGGAGGGAGGGGGGAGGGGGGGGCAGTATGCATTTTGCGCTCTAGCTCATCAAAGGATTTATTCTGAAAACTAACAAGTTCTCTTTGTGTTTTGTGTTTACCTGTCAGCGATTCAACACTTCTCTTGTAGTTTGCATGGTACATGTAAATAACCCTATATTGCTTAAAATTACTGCATTTTATTTTGCTATTAAGAATGTAACTGCTTTGTATTTCAACACTATTTAAAACCCTTCCTACAAAAGTCTTTAAGAAGGAGCTGTGCACAATGCGACAGTCAACTCAGTAATATGATAGTCAAGTTCATTCAGTCTGTTGTGTATTCCATGCATTCAGTTCCATTAAATCAATGGCCTGTATTAAGAGAAACTGTCATGTATTTAAGTTAGACTTCTTTACATCTTCGAGAATTGCTGACCAATTTTGAAATAATACTGCAACTTATTATCTGCAAGATGACCATTGTGGAACTGTCCTCTGACAATAAACGCCATTAACAGAAATTTAACTTCAACAGCATCACCTCGATTACTTAAAAGCATTTAAAGCACCTATTAAATCATTCACAAGGCACATGTGGAAACACTCATCTAGGCAACTAAGGTCAGTCAAGTCAGTCAGTCTCATTACCTCCCCTTACATGTTTTTCTATCGCTTCCACACAACAAATGGATCCATCTCGATTTGGACGTCAGCGTGTTCTGTCCCTCGTTTCCAACCATCCTCCATGAGAAAAGAACTACAGTGTTATGCATGTAAGAAATCATATGGTGGCACAATGCACAGTAACAAGGAGCAGTTTACTATGTGATGCTCCAACCAATCAAATCTTTCTGTTGTGTGTATGTAGTGTGGGCTTCAGGGCGCAAGTGGAGCATTTAGTATCGATTTTCATGTTAAGAACAGGTGTGGCGAGGGTACTTAGTTACTGTAGGGCTCATCGCAAGTGATATAAAGCATAGTATTACATTAAGAAATGGCAGTGAGAGATTTCTAGACATTTTAATTTTTTCTGGGGAAAGTCAGGAGCAGAAACAGTGGCACAATGTGGTGCTCCCCCAGACTTGCTAGTTACCAGGGTAAACAACTGCTGGAGTGTGAGGCATGGAACAGAGACAGAGCGCACAGTGGTGATGCTAAGCCATACTCCTCTGCAAAGAGCACACAATGCATGTGCGTATCACTATAACAATTCTGAAATCTAGGTATAGTTTTTGTCTTGGAATTTTGCTTCAGGGTAATTACTGAGCAATTTACTGATCAATAAGGTAATTTACTGCCAGGAATTCTGATAAATTACAATATGAACTGAGGATGTAACTTTGTTTGAATTTAGCTATGGCTTATGTTTAAACTAGTTAGTTAGTTAGTTAGTTAGTTAGTTACATGTTACATAAATCATCTGAATGATTGTTTCATTGAAACGATGTACATTTCATCCTTAATCAGTCACAATAGCAGTAACATTATCAATTTAGTTTACCTTCCACTTTTCTATCAATGCTGCAAGTGAGAATTACTCGTGTAATTCATGAACTGTTCACATGCATGTGAGCCAGTAAATAGCTAGCATTATACTAGTGAAATACAGGTATTTCAAACATGCAGCAAAAGAGACAACACAATAACAGAGGCCACTTTCAAGTACCATCATCTGTAAAAAGGAAGACAATGCTGCTCGCTTTCAATGGGAATGCTGTTTACAATATCACTGAGCAATAAGATTTTTGTAATTTTAGGGTTTTGTGTCTTTTGTCAGTAAAAATGGAACCCTTACAGGATCTTTTTGCTGTCCGGCTTGTCCGTACGACTGTTAAGAACCCTTTTTCATACAAATGGGTAAACGTATCAAGTTCAGATTTGTCATACACTAAGGTCTACATTTCCTTGGCAGTGTAATAAATTTAAGCCCCTGAATCAATGTATTGGAAAGATATAGCCATATCTGTAACATATTTTGATGCTCACTAAGTCACTCACCGAAACCTACAGGATACTTCACATTGGCCTAGATTCATGAAATTTAGCAAGAAAGGTTTCACAGTACAAATAACGAAAAATCTGAAAATTGCTAACTTGTCATCATGCTACTATACTCAAGAGGATTCTTAACACAGAAATGAAGAGTGGCATCACAAAGAATAAAATGAAAGGAGTTACTTCTACCTCTATCATTTTAATTTTAGTATTGTTAATAACGATACATTTAGTCATTGTAATGGTTGATTTACTGTTGCTGTTGTAAGAACTGGTGGTAATGCTACTGGTGCTGTTGAGTTGGAGAGTTTTGATTCTTGTAATGTGACTGCTTATCGCACTTACGAGGGTGGTTTGAAAAGTTTTTGGAACGGAACAGAAAAAAGTACTTGCATCACTGAAACGTTTTTATTTTTCGATGTAATCTCCTTGTAGGTTAATACACTTGGTCCAACAATATTCTAGTGCCTTGATCCCATTTCAAAAATGAGTTTCCTTCAGGCCCGCAAAATAGTTGTCAACTCCGGCTATCAATTCTTCGTTTGGTTAGTTGGATTGGAGAAGGGACCAAACTACGCGGTCATCAGTCCCTCTGACCTTGGAATAACTAAAACCAATAAAACCTGACACTGTAAGAGGGAACTAGAACGGCCCTAAAATTACAAGCTATTGACAGAGAAGGAAGGAAGAAGGCAGAATAAGAGAGGAGGGAAAGAAAGTGACTAATGACAGGGGCATGAAGGAAGAAGCACAGGTAGACAAGACAGACACTCAAGATAAAACAGACCCCATAAGGAAAGGAGTGGGAAGGCAGAGGGCGGGGGTGAACCATGAACCACCAAGCCCAGTCGAAGCTAGTCCAATGGGGGCAAAGGGGGAAGTAAGACAGCCTGCCATCCCCTCCACCCACTGATAAGGTTGAAGGTCCCACCCTTAAATAAAGCGATAGAAACCCCCATCACAAAGAAATCGTAAAACTAGATCAGCCACTGAGGCATTGTCAGCTAACGCCAGGGTTAGCAAGTTAGGAAAGCTAAAATTCCATTGCAAGGCAGCTAAGTTGGGACAGTCCAGTAGTAGGTGAACCACAGTCAACATTGATCTGCAATGACAGAGAGAGGGGTCCTCACAACGGAGGAGATAACCGTGAGTCAGCCAAGTAGGGCCGATGCGGAGTCAGCAGTGGTCGACAGAGGCCTTACGAGAAGCGCGTAAGGAGGACCGCCACATAGTTGTAGAATCCTTTATTGCCCTGAGATTGTTTGGCGAAGAAAGAGTGTGCCATTCTGCATTCCAAAGTTCCAAAACCTGATGATGTAATGCCAAGGGAAGGTCTATTTCTGGAACGCCAATAGCAAGAGATGGCCTGTTAGTAGCCAATTTAGCCAGTCGATCAGCAAATTCATGCCAGGGATGCCAATATGGCTTGGGGTTCAAATGAAAACCACGGAGCATCCACATCGATCAAGGAGAGAAAGGGAGTCCAGGATAGCTATGACCAACGGGTGGCGAGGGAAGCACTGGCCGATAGCTTACAAACTGCTCAAGGAGTCACTACAGATAGTGAAGGACAGTCCTGAGCAGAAGTGGACATGGTCCAATGTGCGCAGGATGGCTACCAACCCTGCAGTAAAAACAAGGAACGAAATTCCATGTGTCTCACAGAGCTGTAAGCATAACCAGTGTAACCAGCAACCATGAAGCCATCAGTATAAATCACTTCTGAAGCCTGGAATAAACAGAGGAGACAGTAGAATTTGTGGTGAAGGGCCTCCAGAGGGACAGAATCGTTTGAAATGACAGAGAAATCAAGACAGAGTTGTGGCTGAGAGACGCACCATGGAGTGATACGCGCGCGAGTGGAAAAAAGAGGTGGTAAAGGGATGTGCTGGAGCTCAGAAAAGAGTGACTGAATGCGGGCAGCCACGGTAACCCTGCATTGTGGCCGCCGCCTCAGGAGGGGGATCTCCGTGTCTGGATAAAGGAGACCATAATTAGGGTGCTCTGGGGTGCAGCGAATGTGGAGCGCATAAGATATCAGCTGTTGTTGGCGCAAAATTCGCAGCGGTGGAGAGGCTAATCACGGGGCTAGTCCAGAAGGCACCAGTTGCAAGTCGTACCCCACAATGGTGGATGGGGTCTAGTATCTGCAATGTCAAAAGCAGTACCATAGACAGGACTCCTGAAGTCTAAACGAGACTGGGCCAGCACTTTGTACAATTGCAGTAGAATAGAGCGGTCTGCACCCCAGGTGGTATTGCACAGACATCTAAGAACATTGAGATGTAACCAGCACGTCCTCTTCAGCTGGCGAAGATGAGGGAGCCAGGTCAACCAGGCACTGAAGACCAGACCCAAGAAGTGATGGGTGTCCACCACCTCGAGGGATTGGCCATCGAGGAACAGGTCCAGATTAGGATGGACTGTACGGGAATGGCAGAAATGCACAACATGACTTGGCCACCGAAAACTGAAAGCCATGGGAGAGAGCCCAAGATTGCACTCAGTAGACTGCCCCCTGTAGACGGCGTTCTGCAGCGCCCATGATGGAGGAAGCAACGTAGATACAAAAATCGTCAGTATACAAAGGGGGACGCTGTCAGCCCAGCAGCCACCACCCGTCCATTAATGGCTACGAGAAAGAGAGGGATGCTCAGCACGGAAACTTGTGGAACCCCATTTTCTTGCCGATGGGAAGTGCTGTAGGAGGAACCTACTTGGACCCGGAAAGAGCGACAAGAAAGGAAGTTATGGATAAAAACGAGCAGAGTGCCACGAAGGCCCCATTAGTGAAGAGTGGTGAGGATGGGGGGGGGGGGGGGGGCAGGTGGTGTCGTAGGCTTTGTGCAGGTCAAAGAAGACTGCAATGAGGTATTGCCGATGGGCAAAAGCTGACCGGATAGCGGACCCCAGGTGGACCACGTTATCTGGCGTAGAGCGGCCACAGCAAAAACCACCTTGAATCGATGACAAAAGGGTGCAGGATTCAAGGATCCAAAACAGCCACCAACTCACCATGCGCTCAAGGAGCTTGCTGAGGGTGCTGGTAAGGCAAATTGGATGGTAGCTATCCAACTGAAGAGGTGGCTTCCCAGGCTTCAACACCGGAATAACAATGCTTTCCTACCACTGGGTAGGAAATACCCCCTCACTCCGCAGACGGTTGGAAAGGGTCAGTGGCCAGCCACTGGTAAGTTTTGGAGCATTTGGTTACGTATCTGATCCAGTCCAGGAGCCGTGTCGGGACAAAGGGCAAGGGCGTTGGCGAATTCACACTTGCTACGTGGGACATTATAAGGCTCCAAGCAGCGAGAAACGAAAGACAAAGGCCTAGCGCTCTTTCAGGAGCAAGAATGTGGGCAGATACTAAGTCGATGCCAGCGCTTGAGCAAAGTGTTTAGCGAAATGTTCTACGACAAAGTCCGGATGGGTAAGGACAACACCATGCAAAGAAATTCCTGCAATGACCAAAAATTCGCCTGAGTTTCACCCAGACTTATGAAGAGGGTGTGGTCCTATGGCAGCCGCACATCGTTCCCAGCATATCCATTTCTGAAATTTGGTTAGGTAACGGGCCCGGGCACGGAATCGTTTAAAGACCAGAAGCAGAGCAGTAGAAGGGTGCTGCTTGAAGTGTTGAAGAGCATGGTGGCGGTCTTTTATGGCCACAGCAATTAATGGGGTCCACCAAGGGACCACCTTCCTACAGGGGGAACCCAAGGAAGAAGGGATGGCTGAAACAGTGGCAGAAAGAATGCTGGCAGTCAAAGTCTGTGTAGACTCATCAACACTGCTGTGTGGTAATAAAGGGGGGATGGTAGAAGAGAAAAGGGCACAACAATCAGCTTTAGAGAAGGCCCACCTGGGAGGGTGATGGAGAGAGAGACACTGAAGGAAGATCAGAACAATCAGGTAATGATCGCTGTCACATAAGTCATCCTGGACACCCCACTGAATGGAGGGAAAGAGGGGTGTGGGCATTAAAGTCCCCTAGAAGCAGGAAGGGAGAAGGGAGTTGTTGAAGGGTGGTTGGGCAAGGGATGTGGGTGGCCTGTCAGGCAGGAGGTAGAGATTACAGATTGTGATTGGAGTGGCCAGATCGACCCTAACAGCAATTGCTTCTGGAGTGGTATGGAGGGAAACCCATTTATAACAATGTCCTTGCAGACCAAGGTGCAAACACCATTACAAGACCGCAAGGGGCCAATTCGGTTCCGACAGAAAGCGTGGAACCCATGAAGGCTGGGTGAGTAAGAAGTGACAAAATGGGTCTAATAAAGAGCAAAGCAAGCAGCACAGGAGGAGGAAAGAAGGGGCTGCAACTCCAGGAGGTGACGCAAATATCCATTACAATTCCACTGGAGGATTCTCAAGCTGTAGTCCAAATGGGAAGCGAATGAACCAGAGCCAGTCACGCTGCTGAGTCGCCATCCATCACCAATAAGGATGGGGTAATGTCCATATAGGTGAGGTCAGACTCTGTTGGTTCATTGGCTGGAGGAGGGGAAGGTACTGGAGAGGCCTTGCCCTTGTTCTTGTGTTTGTGCTTCTTCTCTTGTAAAGGTAGAAAAGGGCAGACTGCAGTGAGGTCGGGCACAGAATCTTACCTAGCAATCTTAGTGCCCACCGGCCGTGGATCACGCGGCCGATGTGAAGCTGCAGATTGC
This sequence comes from Schistocerca americana, assembly GCF_021461395.2. Classification (NCBI taxonomy): domain Eukaryota; kingdom Metazoa; phylum Arthropoda; class Insecta; order Orthoptera; family Acrididae; genus Schistocerca; species Schistocerca americana. The sequence continues at coordinate 643,588,325 of NC_060123.1, forward strand.
CTTTCAGTGGGATGCCAGGAGGAGGAGTCCTGGGAGGCAGCTCCAGTGCCGGCAGTTGCCAAAGAAGGGGAGCGCTTCTCCAGTGGGGGAGGGGGAGCAGCACTCAAAGGGCACTGATGGGGAAGGGGAGGGGTAGTGAGAGAGTGAGGATGAGGCAGAAGGTGTGGGGCGAATGGGGCGGGGCTGGGAAGAGGAGGTGGTAGGAGGGGGAATGGACGTAACTCAAGCAAAAGTAGAAGTTGTACGCACGGGATGGAGCTGGTCACACTTTCAACAAGCCTTGCGGTAGCTAAGTCGATCTAATACATCGGGCATGCTGGCGAGCATGGAGAATGCTGTGCATTACAATTTACGCAAACTGGCAGGGGAGCACAGGCACTCCCCTCATGAAGGGGGTGCCCACAGTCACCACAGAGGGGATCATTGGTGCAGTGGGAAGACGTGTCCAAACCATAAACATTTAAAGCATCTCATCGGTGGTGGAATGTTGGAAAGTAAGGTTTTACATCACATTGATACACCAGCACCTTGACCTTCTCTGGGAGGGTATCCCCCTCGAAGGCCAGGATAAAGGCAACTGTATCGGCGCAATTGTTTTTAGGGCCTCGCTGTATATGGCGGATAAATCAAACTCCTCGCTGCTCGAGGTTTGCACGGAGCGCCTCATCAGTTTGGAGAAGAAGATCCCGGTGGAAAATGATGTCCTATACCGAGTTCAAAAATTGGTGGGGTGCGACGGAGACTGGGTTGTCACTGAGATGCTCACAAGCACGCAGAACTTAAGATTGGGCAGTAGAAGATGTCTTTATGAGCCGCATTTTACTCATGGATTCCACTTCACTATACTTATCTTCAATCATATCTACAAAAAACAAAGGCTTGGTCGTGGCAAAATTTTCGCCATATGTCCTGGAACAAACCAGGTACTGAGGGAAAGATTTCAACCCAAGCCGGCGAGTTTGACCCTCTTCCCAGGGGGTGGCCTGTGGAGGGAAGGTCGAAGGATCAGAAGAAAGAGTGTCATATCTTCTATCACTCTTAGAGATGACCACAGAATGGCCAGGATGGTGAAGCTTTTGTCGCTTCATGTACAAGGTGTCCGCCCTAGTACGATGCACTCCGACCAGGGGCTCACCCCGTGGGCACTATCCAGCCACGGCAAGGGCCGTCTGACACGGCAGCCATAGCTGGGAGTTCTGATGCCCCAAAGCGATGAGCACTGACTCCTTGGCATACACGAGGCGTTAACAGCTCAGGTACTAGCAGTGTGATCCCTGTGTTGCAAGAGGGCTCAGCCAAGTGGGTACTTAACTACCACACCACACGGACTGGCTGCTGTGCTGGTGACCTAGCAGGAAGGGGACCAGGTGCAAGGGGAAAAGGGAGGAGAGGGAAAGAGGATCCTGCACCATGGAAACTAGGTTGGGATTTCATCCCCAAATGGCTCACACTGAACGGAAAATGTTGTAAATGGTGAAAACGTTGGAAATGGAGGTCAAACTCCAAGGGGAGCAAAAACGCCAAAAAGGAGATAGAAACAGCAAACTAAACAATAGCACATACCAAAACAAAGCCGAGAGGATAGCCAGGTCAATATAAAGAAGTCCACCAAGGGGGAAAGGAGGAGGCAGGGAGAAAGGAGCAAGGATAGGGAGGGAGAGGAACAGGGATGGTAATGTAGTCTGCAAAAAGGAAGGAGACTGCAATAGCTCGGGGCCCCGTGTGTGCCACACACATACCCACAAAACAGACTGTGGGCCCTCTGGGGGTGAATTCTTCATTTGAAGTGATTCTTTGTCCACCAGGAAAAATTTTCAGTTTTGGGAAGAGATGGAAGTGGCAACAATTCATACATTAGTTTGTGTAATTTTGCCATGGCAACGGCACTTGTGGGCGGGCGCGCATTGTCTTGATGGAAGATGACTTTCTTCCTTTCTAAACTTGGCCTTTTTTTTGCATATCTTTTGTTGCAATTTGTCCAGGAAGTTAGCACAGTATCCTTCAGTAATTGTCTGGCAGTGGGGAGATAACCTACAAACATAATCCTCTTCGCATCCCAGAACACTGATGCCATGACCTTTCTCGCCGAAGGAATTGTCTTTGGTTTCTTTGGTGATGGAGAACGAGCATGTTTCCACTGCTTTGACTGTTTTGTCTCTGGGGTATAGTAGTGCACCCAAGTTTCATCTGTGGTCACAAACTGGCACAAAAAATCTTGTTTGTTTCTCCTAAAATGGGCCAAACATTGTTCCGATACATTCATTCTCATGTTTTTGATCCAGCGTCAAGAGTTGTGGCACCCGTCTTACAGATAATTTTTTTCATTTCTAATTCTTCAGTTAAAATGTGATATACCCTTTCGGATGACATCTGGCAAGTGTGAGCAATTTCACACACTTTCAATCGGCTATCCTCATTGACCATTTTGTGTGCTTTTGCAATGATTTATGGAGTAGTGACATCTTGGCCAACCACTGCACCGATCATCATCTAAGCTCTCCTGACCAAATTTAAATTCATTTGTCCACTTGGCAACAGTTGAAAATGGAGGAGCAGAGTCCCCTAGTGTATTCTGGAAATCAGCAAGAATGTCCTTTGCTTTCATACCTTTCTTTGTGAAGTGCTTAGTCACTGCTCGAATCTCTATTTTTTCCATCTTCACACATCACTACACGACAGCTCTCTTCCAAGAACATTGACATAGCTCGTGTTTACAAGCAACAGTCCAATGAATATCACATGAACAACTCGTTGCGCTAGCGCTGACCTCTCGTGGTGATTCCGAGAACTTTTCAAACCACCCTCATATGATATTGGTGAGGTAGCTAATAAAGATATTGGGTAGTCTCATTATTATTCTCTTATAAGGCTTTCACTGTGTGCCCATGGCAAATGCAGGGAAGAGAAAGGTTTTTATTTGGTTTAAGAGTCATGAATGTTGTGAAAATTTAACAGTAATTGGTGATTGTACTGTTTATCATCATCAATAACGGTGAAGTTGAACTCCATGACTTAAAAAACACTGAAACCCAAAAGCCGAGAAGCAATTCTTCTTGGTGTTTCAGTCCTCTGGGCTGCCCTGGAACAATCACAGTGTGTCCCTCAGTGACTCAATAGCTCCATGTTGTTCAATTACGCAACACAGAACTGCTATGAAGTCAGGTCCACTGCAGGCTGACTGCACATTTGCCCTAATATCACACGAAAAATATATTTTTTTGTCATGTTATCCATCTGCCAAGATCCCCTTTCCTCAGGATTAGGTAGACTTAAGAATTTTAAGTTTCCACATCAACACAATAAAACGAATACAGCCATTTATGTCACTTTTTGATATTTTGCCCGTACTGATATTGACAACAGAAAAAAACTGTCGAAATTCTAAACTCCCAGGATGGATGAACCACCCATATACATCATTAAGTCGTACAGAACCTTCCGTGCTTGAGTCCTACTTCACTTATCTGGATCTTATATATTTATAGTATGTGAAGTTCAGAACTCGAGTACCTATGACCTAAAGGTGTTTGATACACCTCTCAGATATTCAAGAAAACGAGACTGGAAGTTTTCTGAACAACATTAATGAACTGAAGTTAGGACAAGTCTTCAAGGGGTTGCGTGGCTTAATCAATGGGGCTCAAAACCGATAATCGCTGGATTTGCTCATTTTTCCTTTACCTCTGTACAACTCTATCACCAAGGTCATTTAAATATAAAATTCACCATACATTGCTAATTAACACATATATAATTATTGCTTTATATGACAAATGCATGTGAGTGCAAAGAAAATGCAATACTGGAGCACGCCTATAGAAAGAAAATTAACAATACTAATTTTTACCTCTGTGTGTAAAGAGTCTTTGCAGTACATATTTTACTATTAGCTGACAACGGTTGCCCTGACTACTTCACTTTATGATCAGTCCCAGCACAGTAACTCATGAGAGTAGCTGTGCGATACGCAATTAGAAATAAGATGACGCATTTTTCATATTAAATGATAATTAAAAATGTTAATTATCATATATTTGATGAGTTAAATTTCGACCATGTAAGTATCCAAATTGAACAAAATGAAAAAAAGAAAAAATAATCACCAAAAATGAGACTCAAACCAGTGATCTAACGATTACCAATCTTGAACACTACTGATTAAGCCACACAGTTCATCATAGAATCATCCTAAATTTGGTGAATTAACATTTCTTGGAACACTTCAAAGTCAATTTTCTCGAGAATTTTTTTAGACCTGCATTGAACTGCTCTGGCAGATTCATATGCGAGTTATGAACCTCACGAAATAGAGTGTGGTCTCCTTGTATGTTCTGAAAGTTTTTCAACTGAAAAGTAATTATAAAAAAATCTGAATTATAATTTGTTAATGGCTACCTGTGATCCATATCGACCCTACTATGTTTAATGTGAAACATCTCTTAACATCAAATTTTCTTTCTTAAACATGTTATTGAAGTTTCGTTGTTATTAATTTATTGGCACCATAACTATGAGGTGTATTTAATAAGTAATGCGACACTTCTTTTCTCAGACAACTTTAGGTGACAAAACACAGAATGTGATGTGGGACACACTGGAATGTTCCTGCTATAGTCTCTGTACCTTCATGAAGTTACAATAGGTGGTGGCACTATATGTATGGTGTCTGTAACGGAGGCGAGTTCCAAGCAGAGAGCTATCACCGAGTTTCTTTGGGTGGAAAACAAGAGCATTACAGTTATTCACAGGTGTACACACAGGTGCGTGCAGAATGTCTACAGAGACCTGGCAGTGAACAGATATATGGTGAGTCATTGCGTGAGGCATCTCATGGCAATAAGATCGTGCAACCTGACCTATATCCCGCATGCCCGCCGGCTGGCCGGCCACACACAGCTGTGAATCCTGCAATGTTTGAATGTGTGGACACACTCAGTTGATGTGATCAATGGGTCACAAACACCTTACTGCACAATGGACATCTCTGTTAGTAGTGCTAACACACTTGTCCACCAGTTCGGGTGCTCAAAGGTGTATGGTCACTGGGTTCCTTACCGCCTAACAGAAGGCCATGAGAGCAACAAAGGACTGTGTGGAATTGCTTGCACATTACAAGGCTGATAGTGACATTTGTCAAAGATTGTAATAAGCTATGAAACATGAGTTCATCTTTTTGAACCAGAAACAAAATGGCAATCCAAGGACAAGGAGTGGCTCCACACCATCTCTCCTCCAAAGAAAATGTTCAAAGCTGCAATCTCAACCATAAAGTCATGGTGACAGTCTTCTGGGACTCTGAAGGGGTTATTCTGTTTGATGTCCTCCAACATAGTGCAACAATCAACACTGAAGTGTATTGTGCTACCCTCAGAAAATTAGAGGGGAAGAAAAGAAAACGAGAGAGAGAGAGAGAGAGAGAGAGAGAGAGAGAGAGAGAGAGAGAGAGAGAGAGAGGGAGAGGGAGAGGGAGAGAGAGAGAGAGAGAGAGAGAGAGAGAGACTTCATAGTGTTTGTAGACACAAAAATGCAAACTAACATCTCTTTCTTCATGACAACACAAGGCCTCAAAAGTCTATGCACCTGAGAGAAGCTCACAAAACTTCACTGAAGTGTTCTTCCTCATCCACCTGTGTTGCAGTCACCACAGACACCTACTATAGCGGCAACACCGAAGACAGACCAGAGATGTGGGTTGCCGACTCCATTGGGAAGTCTGGCTGACACAAGAGTGTTTACAAGCAAGTACCACAGTTGACAACAAAAACATAGGTGCGGCCAACATCCATCAGAGGGCATCAACCAGCAGCAGAGGAACGGGGCACGAGGATCAACAAACTATTTCCTGGTGATCACGTGTGTGCAAATAGTCCCAGAAATATCCTTCCCCACAGGGCCAGATAAGCCAGCGTTCAGCCATTCAGTGGGCAGTCTCCATTCGCCGAGTACGGAGAAGATCGGCTGGTCCAGCAATGTGCCACCTCAACCATTCTCTCTTCCGCAACAATTGTGATATGTCGCTTCTGTCATGTTAGGTTATCTAACAGCTGCTAACAGCCGACTTTGACGAACAGTTGTACGGGTATAGAGTCAAATGGAACTCTCATTATAGGAATTAGTTGTTATTTGCTGGATCTGTAGAAGGGATCCTTATTGTTTTCGGATTTGAAGAGAGTGTTACTGTTGGTGGCTCATTATAGTTCCCTACATAAAAAGTTGACAAAACGAGTTGGTTCTTGTTCTGTAGATCTAGCAGTGAAGACGAGTTTGTTCGAATTCCTGCATTGCTCCATTGTTTGTTGACATGGCTGAAGGTATTCTGGGTTTAGATGTGCCATTGGCTTGTGTCCTTGAGCTGTTGGATCATATGCAATACACAAATGAACTTCTGATTCAGCGTCGGCAGGCTCTGACTAAAGTTCCCCTGGGGATTCTGGCATTAGCTGCTTCTGCCGCATTCCTGCTGTTTGCCAAGTCTATTGAACCATGGAGTGATTATGCAGCTCGCTTGGAACAACATTTCCTTGCACATGGAATCGTTGACACTGGCCAGCGTCGTGCATTTTTTCTTCCTGATGTGGGTTCTGACATTTATCGTTTAGTGCACTAGTTGCGTCTGGAGTTAGAAACCCATGCTCTCCCTTACGTACAGTTTACCGCCAGTTTAGCAGAGTATTTTGATGCTCAGGTCCACGTCGCAGCAGCTCACCACACATTCTTCAGCTGTCAGAAGCTTCCATCGCAGTCTTACAGGGAATGGATAGCTTGCCCAGGATTGTCAGTTCTCTTCAGCTTGCCCAGGATTGTCAGTTCTCTTGTCCCAATCTGGGATGCAAGCAGTCGTATGGTTCAGCCCTCATTCGCGAAATGATTCTAGTCCCTGCTCGTGCCAATGCCCTGCGAATGGATCTGTTAAAGCTGAAAGATCCCTCCTTGGGCACACGTCTTGACAGTCACTCATGCCCATGAACAGTCTTCCCGTTCGTCTGTAGCACTCCAGGCCTGACCACAGGTCTTTGCCACACTGCAGTCCTGTTGTTTCTTGGAGCTACGGTCGCCAGAGCAGTGGTCACGCCGACAGCAAGCGCCCCACCACTGCCTCCTCCTCCTCCTCCTCCAGAAAAGATTACAGGTTCTTGAGCTCAGCAATGTCAGAAGTTGCCCTACTGTCGTCAATGCTTCATTATGCATCAGCGCCGTGATTGTTGTATCCGGCAGGTGGTATGTTCTGCCTGCAGGACGAAGGGTCACTGGGCCAACATTTGCTGCTCCTTTGTCAATGGAACTGGACCTCATGGTGTTGGATCCTCCAGACTTGGTTTTAGAGGATTCTGACTAGCTCTCATGCATCTCCTTTGTCCAGATGGTCCTCCCACACACAGTGGGATCCATCTCTCTTAGGGTCCAGCTCAACAGGACTCCTCTGTTAATATTATTGACGGCGACTCACCGCCGCATGGGTGCTCCCATGCTCCATCTGTTAGTGACCCCCTTGAAGAGCTATAGTAATGACCTTAACCGCGTCCAGGGCTGGTTCCTGGTGCAGGTACGGTATCTCTCTCAAGTCCTCACCACCCAAGTTTTGGTCGTAGCTGCCCCCACAGCCACTAATCTGTTAGGGATGGATAATTCATTCTCTTGGCCTTGAGATCCATAATTCAGCCCTGGCGGTCCAAACTGTGTCTCCTTATGCTCCTTTACAGGAGCTTTGTGATCCTTTCCCTATCGTCTTCTCTGATTCTTGCCCGGGGATGTCCAGTTTTGAAGCGCACATCTAACTACCTTCCTCAGCAGTTCCGAAGTTTCATAAGGCTCGTCCATTGCCTTTTGCCCTGTGGGACACCCAACACAAGGAAAGGAGCTGCCTTGAGGAGGTGGGAGTTCTGACATCGGTTCACCACAGCTGCTGGACTTCGCCCATTGTCATCCTCGAAAAACCTAATGGCTCCCTCTGTGTGTGTGACAATTTTACACCCACTGTCAATACCTGGTCTGTTACTGACTCTTACCCTGTCCCGAAGGTCGATGATATTCTTTCCAAGTTGGCAGGTGGAAAGATCTTCGTCAAGATTGATCATAGGGAAGCATACCACCAACTGCCAGTCAAAACTTCCTTTTTAGAGGTTGTCATCATCAATACTCCCTTTGGGCTCTTCCGGTACAACCACCTGCCCTTCAGGATCGCCAGCACTCCAGCCATTTTTCAATGCTTTCTGGAGTCTGTGACTAAGAGGTCCCCGGCACTGCCAATTACTTAGACATCGTCTTAGTCACACGGATCTTGGCCCCCGACAGTGTGGAATCTTCGGAGACTTTTCGAGGTTCTGCAGGCTGCAGTGCAATAGGGCCAAATGTCAATTTTTTGTGTCACAAGTGACATATCTCGACCATGTCTTGAGTACCGCAGACATTCACCCAACACTGGATACTTCGAGGCCATTCAGCAGTTCCTGACACCGAAAAACATCTCCCAGCTAAAACTCTCCCAGCTAGGGTCAACTCACCTATTACCAGGATTTCATCCCACATGCTGGGCTCTGGCGGAGCCTCTACTTCGCAAGAATGTTCCCTGGACCTGATCACCGGAATGTGACCGGGTTTTTCAGCATCTCAAATCTGCTCCTCTCACTCCACCATGCCTCGTCCCACATGACGCTGCCAGGCCTCTTCTTTTGGCCGCCGATGCGTTGGATCACGGGCTGGGGGCTACATTGTCTCATATCGCTAATGGTGTTGAGTACCCAGTGGCTTTCGCCTCGAAAACCCTAGCACATGCACAGCGCAACTGTAGCCACATTGAGAAGGAGACCTTAGCCATCATATTTGGATTCAAGAAGTTCCACAACTTCATCTACTCCGCCGGTTCACGCTCTACACGGACCACAAGCACTTGGTCCCAGTGCTCGGTGCTACATCCGCCATCCCAGCCCAGACCGCTCGCCACCTGCAGTGCTGGGCATTGTTCCTTGCAGGGTACACCTACGACATCCATTAGTACACCATGGCCCTCCATGCCAACGTCAATCTCCTTTCTCGACTTCCTGTGGGGGCGGATTCCGGCTATGATGCTGATCTGGTTGCTCGTTTTCATCCAGATGACGCAGCCTCTGTCACCGTGTTGCCACTGAATGCCCAGCACGTCGCACAGCTCACGACCTCGGACCCGGTTCTCCAGAGGATTCTGCACCACGTTCAAATCGGGTGGTCCTCCAATCATCGTTAGGTGTTGGACCCAGAGGTTGGGGCTTACTGGCCTCGCTGCAATGACTTTGCCGTTTGCGACAGGGTGGTTCTTCTCTTAGGGGACACTGATCGTTTGAATGTTGTGATACTGTCCTCCCTCCATCAGCAGGTCCTCGCACTATTATTACTCTGACACTGTGGTATTGTCCTGATGAAGCACCTTGTCCGCCAACATGTCTATTGGTGTGGAATGGACAGCGAAACTACCCACATGGTATGTTCCTGCTCCTCTGGTCAGCGTCAGCAGTCTGCGCCATCACTGAGGCCTTCGATCGCTGCCCCGTGGTCCCAGCTCCAACTGGATTTTGCAGGTCCATTCCTAGGATCCTACCGGCTCATTTTGGTGGACGTCGGCACTTGTTTTCCGTATGTTGCACACATGTCCTTGATGACCACCGTTCACACCATTCAAGCCTCCCGTCATATTTTCCCCATCGTGGGTCTCCCGAAGATGACTGACGGACAACAGCCCACAGTTCACGTCGGCCCAGTTTACTTCCTTCTGTGCTACATCGGGCATCCAGCTGCTCCATACGGTGCCGTTCCATCCCACATCCAATGAGTTGGCTGAAAGGTTTGTCCGCACGTTTATATCACAGATGGCCAAACTGTGCCAGCATAACTCTCAGGCGGCTGCCCTCGACCTCTTCTTGTCTACTTATCATTCTTCTGGTCACAATGGGTCCTCTCCAGCGGAGAAGCTGCATGGTCACCCTCATTGGATGCCCTTGTTATTCCTGTTTTCTGCTTCTCCTTCTACAGTTGCTCCAGTCTCAGTGCAACTGCTGTTGTCTCCGCAGGATCCAGCCTGGGAGTTGGTGTTTCCCAAGGGGCCATCCCTGCTGGCATTCTGCCAAGGTCTCCATGCTTCTCGGCCGCACCATGATAACTGTCATCCTCGACGATGGTTCCCTGTGTCAGAAGCACCTTGACCAGCTACAGCACCATCGTGGGCCAGGCCCAGCACTAACATTATCTCCAGTGCTGCGCCTTCGATCTGAGGTCTTCCGGGAGGCCACCGGCTCATCGGATGTCTCTTTGCTACCACTGCCGTCATAGCAACTGCAATCGTCACCGCTGCCATGCCATCGCAGAGTCTCTGTCGACGGATCCATCGACTATGGATGTCGATGAGGTTCCCCCGCCACCAGCACTTCCGCCGCCACCCGTGGTCTTGTTCCACCAGTGGAACCTGGGACCAACATCGAGATGTGACTTCGCCTCAACCCTGGGAGAGTTGGGGGGAGGACTGCTGCAGTCACCACAGATGCCTACTGCAGCAGCAACACTGCAGACAAACCAGCAATGTGGGTTGCCTACAGCTGCGAAGTCTAGGCGACACAAGAGTGTTTACAAGCAAGTATCACAGTTGACAACAAACATGTAGGTACAGCCAATGTCCATCAGAGGGCATCAACCAGCAGCAGAGGAATGTGGCGCGACTATCAATGAACTATTTCCTGGTGATCACGTGTGTGCAAATAGTCTCGGAAATATCCTTCCCCTTGGGGCCAGATAAGCTGGTGCCCGGCTGTTCAGCGAGCAGTCCACAACTCACACCGAGTGCAGAGAAGATAGCCTGGTCAAGTAGTGTGCCACCTCAACCACCCTCTCTTCTGCAATGATTGGGATATGTCGCTTCATGTTAGGCTATCTACCAGCAGATAACAGCCGACTTTGACATGGAACAGCTGTACGGGTATAGAGTCAAAGGGAACTCTGATTATAGGAATTAGTTGTTATTTGCTTGATCTGCGGAAGGGATCCTTACTGTTTTTGGTTTTGAAGAGTGTGTTACTGTTGTTGGTTTTTTGTAGTTCCCTCGATAAAAAAAAGTTTGCGAAACGAGTTGGTTCATGCTCTATAGATTTAGCAACCTGGATCTCACACCTCACTTCCACCTGTTTGGCTCAATGAAGGATGCACTCTACAGGAAGTAGTACGTGGATGATTGGGAGGTCATTGATGCATCAAGACGTTGGCTCTGATGTCAACCAGTAGAATGGTGCCGTTTGGGCATACTGGCCTCCCCAGTAATGAAGAGTAAGGCCACCACATTGATTGGAGATTATGTTGGAAAAAAAATGGGTTTTGTAGCCAAATGAGTGGGGAACAATATGGTTATTAGAATCCTGAGTAAAACCAACTTGCTTTCAGCAAAATATGTGTTGATTACTAACTGAATGCCCTTCATATGTGAACTTTAGTGCTGTTTTGTACTCCGATTCGTATCTATATTAATGAAATTATGCAATGCTTTCAAACCCATTAAATTACAGAGAGACATTTAGCAGAAACAATAAAGGCGAACACACCTCAAATTACACAAGATTTGTAGAAAATCCACAACTGAGGAGCATGATTAACAGAATGACAACCGCTTTTGTTGTAATAATGATATATTCAATTTACAAACAGTTTTGGGATGTCAAAATCCCACCTTAAGGTGTATAAAAAATAACTGTACTTGGTCATGCATAATAAATGGTCAGGCATCTTAGGCAGAAACTGCCACCATCGAGAAGTGGCACACTACAGATGCCAGCAATGTTTCTAATTGTATTATGTTAACATACTGAAACACACACAGTTGTGGGCAAGTGGTAATGTACCAAAAATGCTGTTAAATGGGATACTAAACGCCATCACAGGCTCTGGAAGCTCAACACGTATTTATCAAATAAACACACAAAATTACAGCTAAACAGCTCAAAATTCTTTTGCTTCGACGTATGTGCATTAGATACTTCAACAAAAATCGTAACCAGTTTGTTCCTAAGGGTTGTCAGCAGCTCATGGTCTTGTGGACACCATTGCTGACTCTCAATCACGAGGTCCCAAGTTTGACTGCCACCTGGTCAGGAATTTGCTTTGCCCAGGACTCTCTCTCTCTGTGTGTGTGTGTGTGTGTGTGTGTGTGTGTGTGTGTGTGTGTGTTTTCCTCATCTTCTAGATGCGTAAGTCGCTGAAGTGGCGCCAAGTAAAGACTTGCACCAGGTGGTTGAACATCTCAGATGGGGTCTCATGGCCAATAGTGCCGTATACCTATTTCATTTCATGTAAGCGTTAACATGTAAATACATGAACCAATTCACAAGCTTGGAAAGATGGCCAAAATAAATTCTGGAATCAATCACAGGGGAAATATGTCCCTTTATAAATTAAAGTCTGTGCAGCATAAATTAAAACTGAACATGCCTGTATGCGAAATAACTGTAGCACTGTACATATAAATCATCGTCGATGGGCTTGGAGTGTAGTCTTACCTTCTTTTAGCCGAACGATTTGCTTCGCATTGATGTGAAAAACAAAGTGCGCAGTCTGCATTATAAATAATATTGCAGTAACATACTATGAATTTAAATAATACTAGTGCATCTCCAACATTACAGAAACTTACTTCATAACTTCTGCATAGCTCATGGCTTCATCAATTCCAGGAAATGCTCCAACTATTTCCTGCATAACACTCTTACTTAATTTCATGGCTTCATTGTCCCCCTCAAAATATTCTTCTGGGAGTTCATTGAAACCTACATTTGGGTCAATCTCCTGGAAAGCAAACAAGAAACACATAAATTAGGAAGAGTACAAGATCTTACTGAGCACCATACACATTATTTTCCAAACGTACAATATAAAATGGTGTCAGAACTAAATTAGTTACATAAGTAGCTTCTTTAAAAAAAATACAAAATTAACCACTGTTTTAAAAGGCTTCTGCTGAGTGCCTTCAATAATGGTAAGAAACAATTCTGAGCCAATGTTACTAATGTTTTGGCATGTACTTGAAGATAATTGCCAAATAGAGCTAGTGCATGCTCTGTGCATCGCCTAACAACATTGAGGTACTTTGTAATTAAAGTTGAAACAAATGACCCCTCTGTCACAATTTTTAGACTTATGAACCAGGTTTCAACATTTCTAAGAGTGCCTTAATCAGAATTTAAATGTTTAAAGTGGCCTATAACATCAATACAAATTTATGGGAAAAGAAATTTTTTATATAAAAGTGTAAGTACTGACTAACAATACAAGACAGAGGCAGTACTTACAAGTAACATATAAAATAAGTAACAGGCCAGAAGGGCTTTAGTCACAATTTAAAAAAGACTGCATGAAGGCCAGCCACTATGGGCTGCTCATATCCATAAAGCCACAGGTAGCAATGGGCTATAAGTAGGCTATTTAACATTTAAAATATAGACAGCTGAATGTTAAAATGAACAGTATTTAGTTGCCGCTGCCCCTGTACTGTGCACACGCAACTATTTGTCTGTGTGCTCCCACAATGTAATAAGGACTGCAGAGAAAATGGTGGGACATATAGCCATGTAGAACGAAGGGTGATGGATGGAGGAAGTTCCTTCTTGCATTACAAGATGGTGGTCGAGACCAGGGTGACAACCTAACGGAAAGCTGTTAGATGATATTACAAAACACAAAAGAGCAAGATGGATTAGCCTGGAACATGCATTTATATTGCACCAGGTGTCAAATGGCAAGTGCTGCTGCTGCTGCTAACAATGATGATGATGTACAATTGCATTTTAGTGTAAAAGTCTAACTTTGTATAATTATTGTCTTATTCTCTAGCTTTCTGAACTGTTTCCCCCCCCCCCCCCTCCCCAGACATGGACATGTATTAAGTACAGTGAAGGTGGAGGGGTCAAGGGGGAGAAAGGGAAGGAAAGTAATATTTGGTAAAGAACACACTAAGCATGACAAGAAGGTATTTCTGACACTTCCTGAACAGTATTTAGATTGAAACTGTGTGCAAACTGGGATTTGAACCTTGGACATTTGCCTTTCATGGACAGGTTATCTACCAACTGAACTATCCAAACATGGCTCATGACCCAGTAGGGAGACAGAGATTATGTCTGTCTTCACATCACATAGGTCCTTATCTTAAATTTCTGCATTACAACTATGGCCACTGTTTCACTATAGTACAGTGAACGTGGAGGGGGGAAGGGGGAGAAAGGGAAGGAAAATATTATTTGGTAAATAACAAATTGCGAAGGTGCCTTGTGAAGATAGGAAAGTTTGGTTTTCCCTTTCCCACAGCTTTCCTAGTTTTCTTTGAGGATGGTGCCACAGCATCGGTATGATGTTCCAAGTGTGTGGCATCAGCACATTCCTTTCAGCATGTGCAGGGCCAAAGGCTTGAGATTTCTGCCAACTAAAAGTTAGGATGAGAGCACAAGATGGGGAACATGCAGAAAAGGTGGAGAAGATATCTTCATTACCTGCCTTGGTTTATTGGGGGTTAAGGGACTAAACAGCAGATTGAACAGCCCCTCGGTCAAGAGATAGTTCATCTGGAATTAGTGACATTAGCCAGAAATTTGATCAAATTATTAGAATATGCGCAAGTGGAAAACTTGAGGACCTGAAAGCAATATTGATGTCAAACCCGAGGGATAATTTAGAAACAAGTAAAAGAATATGACTGAGGCCTTTACACAGGTCAGAGCAGACAAGGGGTCTCCCAGGGCTCATCTGTGGCAAGATAAAACCCACCTTCATCTGACCTCGGTACCAATTCAATTAAGGGTAAAGACAATACTACAATAAAGAAAAACTTTCTAACATACTGGATATCAGTTGGGCCACCAATAATACACTACTGACCATTAAAATTGCAACACCACGAAGATGATGTGCTACGGATGCGAAATTTAACCAACAGGAAGAAGATGTGTGATATGCAAATGATTAGCTCTTCAGAGCATTCCCACATGGTTGGCACCAGTGGAGACACCTGAAACGTGCTGAGTGAGGAAAGTTTCGAACCAATTTCTCATACACAAACAGCAGTTGACCGGCATTGCCTGGTGAAACGTTGTTGTGATGCCTCGTGTAAGGAGGAGAAATGCGTACCATCACGTTTCCGACTTGGATAAAGGTCGGATTGTAGCCTATCGCGATTGCGGTTTATCGTATCGCGACATTGCTGCTCGCATTGGTTGAGATCCAATGATTGTTAGCAGAATATGGAATCGGTGGGTTCAGGAGGGTAATACGGAATGGCGTGCTGGATCCCAACGGCCTCGTATCACTAGCAGTCGAGATAACAGGCATCTTATCTGCATGGCTGTAACGGATCGTGCAGCCACGTCTCAATCCCTGAATCAACAGATGGGGATGTTTGCAAGACAAAAACCATCTGCACAAACAGTTCGACCATGTTTGCAGCAGCATGGACTATCAGCTCGGAGACCATGGCTGCGGTTACCCTTGACGCTGCATCACAGACAGGAGCACCTGCGATGGTGTACTCAACGACGAACCTGGATGCATGAATGGCAAAACATCATTTTTTCGGATGAATCCAGGTATTGTTTACAGCATCATGATGGTTGCATCCATGTTTGGCGACAGCACGGTGAACGCACATCGGAAGCGTGTATTCGTCATCACCTGGCGTGATGGTATGGGGCGCCATTGGTTACACGTCTCCGTCACCTCTTGTTCGCATTGACAGCACTTTGAACAGTAGATGTTACATTTCAGATGTGTTACAGCCCACGGCTCTACCCTTCATTCGATCCCTGCGAAACCCTACATTGCAGCAGGATAATGCAAGACGACACGTTGCAGGTCCTGTACGGGCCTTTCTGGATACAGAAAATGTTCGACTGCTGCCCTGGCCAGCACATTCTCCAGATCTCTCACCAATTGAAACTGGTCAATGGTGGCCGAGCAACTGGATCGTCACAATACGCCAGTCACTCCTCTTCATGAACTGTGGTATTGTGTTGAAGCTGCATGGGCAGCTGTACCTGTACACACCATCCAAGCTCCGTTTGACTCAATGCCCAGGAGTATCAAGGCCGTCATTAAGGCCAGAGGTGGTTGTTCTGGGTACTGATTTCTCGGGATCTATGCACCCAAACTGCATGAAAATGTAATCACATGTCAGTTCTAGCATAATATATTTGTCCAATGAATACCCGTTTATCATCTGCATTTCTTCTTGGTGTAGCAATTTTAATGGCCAGTAGTGTAAAATAGGGCAAAAGAAATAATCAGGTCAATAGGTGGTTGGAGCCCAGGCGAGTCCCCTAGGGCTTTGCATACGACGAGGGCTGGCCCACCCTCGATCTGCTATAGATAAAGTGTTAAAGAGGGTAACAGCACCAATCATTCACTGGAGTGCTACCCCTTAAAAAGAAAATAGAGTTGCAGTAAAAAGGGACTAACACACCTAAAAGTAATTAAAACAGAATTAAAGAGGGATAACCTCATGTGAACACACACACACGCACGCACACAACCACGCAGACACTGACACTAGAACAGCTATGATAAGACTCATAAGTTGTATCTGAGAATAAAAACAATTTTTACAGAGAAAATGCAGAACAGTTCAACTTCACTCACTCCAATCATTCATTCTTACTGTGTCTGCTTAGATATCTTGCCTTAGCACGAAGTCACTTAAAAGTTATGAGGGTGGTCTGTGAAGGGTGTCACTTGAAGTGTTCCAGGGTCCTTCAGTGATCCTTAATAGCTATTGCAATATCTTTAGTGTACCACACTGGCCAGTGACAATGTGCCTGCACAGAAAGGGGAACAACAGACCGAGTGGCACAAGTGATCACGTCAGAAGTCTTCCACAATCTTGTTGATGCAATCTAGCAGAAAGTGAAGGTGGCAGCAGATGTAATACATCACTCAGCTGGCCCTTTGAAGTGCCCAAAGTGGTAAGGGTTCTTCGGACAGTGGCAATGAAGCAACAGGTTCATAGGAAAGTTGTTGCCGTTACAAAAATAGTTGTGCAGTGACCTTTGCAGTGAAGCCATTATACCAGGGAGATGATGATGATGATGATGATGATGATGATGATGATGATAGGTCGATAGCTGCTGTAGGCATCACCAGAATGGGTAGAGTACTGTCATTGGGAAGAGGAAGATCAAGATTAGAAAGAAGGTGGTCAATCAGAAGGCCTCTACCAAATGAAGTGTTACATCCCCACAGGAGGTGGTATGTATTCATACATCAAGTAGAAGAAAAGCAGAGAGGGGGCAAGGGGAAGTGGTTGCAATAAGATGATCATCTGAAGAAAATGCCCCCTGCCGGGAGGTAAATAAATAATACAAAAGGTGATTTCTGGGGTTGTCTGCAGTCACAATGCTATTGCTTCCAACATGGTATGGAGGAAAACCCACTTACTAATTACATCTGTACAACCCAATGTACAGACCCCTCTCCACATTCTCTCTCCGGTCTCTTGTCAATGGTGCATGTGGAACATCATCAATGAACATTTACCAAAGTAAAATGCCAAACAACCATATTAGTTGTCAAGTCTTCAAAGTAAACACTAAAAACTGAATTCATGGAATCCAGATGTTGATGGCTCCAGTTATGCAAGTATGATATATCTGATTATCTGTACATGGTGTGCATAGGGGTCTGAAGATGTTAATGGGATGCAGAAACTGGCTGCCTAAATAAACTAACTTCTCAAAACATATGGCTGTTTGGCAATTTCCCTTGGTAAGTATTTGACCAGCTGCTGTCCTAGATCAACAATGAATCAACTGAGTTTCAATGAAAATTGATTCCGAGTCCACCAACATGAGAGATCTGGTCCCTCTGGTGTCAGAGTAGCCTTCTCCCGAGATTTTTTTTCTTTCTCTTATTTACAACTTTTGACAGTTGACAATCTTATGATGGCTTATCGATTATGGGTGTCAGAATAAAAGGAGAGTGGGTAGCCCTGGGATCTTCCGCTATTGGCTGGTGTTGGGTTACTGATGTGTGTATTTCAGAGGAGAAAGTTCCCAAAAGGGAGCCCTGTCACCAGTAGACAATGGAGGATGATGCTGCTTCTCTTGCTGGACGTGGGAAGCAGTTCTCAAAGATCGTGCTGCAAGGACTGCAAGAGGCGAGGGCCTATCACCCCCCTGGACAAGTTTGTGTGACTAATAGAGATCGACATCAAGTGCGTAAATATGCGAAGTATTGCCATTGGTCTGACCGGAGTAGCAACAAAAGTCAATATCACTGAGAATGGATACAAAAGATAGTACACTTTCCAAGCTTCAAATTAGGAGAGGTGATCTCAGAGGTTTAATTCCTGGATTTTACATTCCTTAAATTAGGTGAGCACACTTCATGGGTAGAGAAGTGTAGTCATTCCCACACTGACAGTGGTGGTGGTAGCCCACAATACGAATTTTCATGAAATTGTTGGCCACAGTCTCCACAAATTGGATCACCTGTTCACTGGGAAGAAGAATTTTTTTCCATCAGTGTATTATCCACATACACAATCCTGTGCAACAAACACTTTCTTGTTCAATGAGAAGATACTCCCAAAATATGACGCCATAAGACATTAGGGGATGAGTTTGGAAGTATAAAAAGCTCTGCAGCATGTTACTTCCAGTTCAAATTCTTATCAATATGAACATGTAACAATCAGAAAATTTTGCTTCATTTACTGATTTACTCTTGTCCATTATTTCTAATGGTATGCTCAGCACTTGTGCAGTACAGAACTGTATATACAGTGTTTCATCTAAATGCAATGACAGTCCACTTATAGAGAATCAGTTATTACAAGAAAATTTTATTTATATTTTCCTGTGCTTGAGTTTTTCTATTATTTAAAATAGAATGCAGGGGCATACAGAGAAAATATGGAAGGATCCTTTAACAAACTCTCTTAATATTCCTTTAACTTCTCACTACGCAATAACACCACTGCCAATAAGCACTCACTCAACATCACAGTTCATCTCATAAATTCTATTTTTCAGCTGTAAACTATAAAGCCAACAGCTTTTTAAAGATCAAGTTGCACTCCAACATTCAGTCATACTTTCTCCCTTCACAATTTTCTCTGTAAATGTTTCCTATTTTTCTTTAAAGTTACGAACAGTTACTTAGTTATTATTGTGCATTGTTTGACAACGAAAGTTCTCTTCCCCCAGTGTTATCATAACTAATACAGTTGCACTAGAAGAATTTTACACAAACAAATATGTTTTGCTTCAGCTGAAAAGGTCTTTTGATGTTCTATCTGGAAATTATACCTCAGTTAAAGCATCATTTGCCTTGAAAAATTGTTGGAATAGTAAAACTGTCATGCAATATCAGAAGACAAAATCACATAAACCACATTCAATGAGATGCACATACTCTTGAATTATCTGTCCCATGGTGTTACATTTTCTTATTACCATTGCGAACAAGTTGTCAAATCCTTTAACCTTGGTGGGAACTTTAGAGAACTTCTGATCAAAAGCATCTGATATATTATGTGCAGGATCTGTAGATATGATGAGAACACTTTCTCGTACTTTGGAAAGCTGAACAGCCAGGCTGCAACTGCAACAAAAAATTGAAGTACATTCAGAGATGCTTGACATTTTATTACAGTTTTATTCCTAAAAACTGTATGTAGGACTGATAGTGCTACTATGGTAAGTCAAGTTAATAATCAGACAGCTAACAGTATCTCTTCGATGAATATGAATATAGGGAATCTAATGTCGGTCTATATAAAATAGAAACATTGCTCTGGTGAAGTCTGCTGTTAATAGCAATGACATGACACAAATACAATTTTCACAAGTTTTCTACAGACATTACAAGCAATAGAATGGAATCTTACACTGTGCAATAAAATATTTTAATAACTGAGACCACTATAAGGCACTAGAATAACAACTTGTAGGTATTTGAAGACTAACATTTTTACAGACAATACCTTTTACGAACTACACCATTTTTTAATGTTTTGTTGTTGAAAAAGACTAGAATATACTTCCCTCCAAGTTAATTTGAAGGTAACATGTTATTTGTGGAAAGTATATACTTCCCTCCAAGTTAATTTGAAGGTAACATGTTATTTGTGGAAAGTATAACACCAGCAAAACAAGAAGAAAAGCTAAAGGTCTGATGCTCAAATATACAATCAATTAGAAAAAGACGTGCCTCTCTAGTCTCACACAATGTTTATGTTTGTCATTAGTGTTCTGAATTCAGATTATGTGTCGATACAGTTGCAAAGTTGGAAATATCCAGTGACCACATTTAGGCTGGTGTGTACACAGACCACAGTAGTAGACAGACAAATAATACATTTTCCAAGAACACCAACTACATCAGAAAATGTGTCACCATTTTCTGCTGCCAAGGGCTCTTTGGACGTCAATTGCGTACAAACCAAAAAGAGTTCACTAAAGATCATAAGCAAAGATAATGAAACCCAAAATATGCTAAGATGTGATCAGTCCACTTCATCCAAACTGACGTATAAAATTATTTAATTGGATAGATAAAAAATCTACTCACCAAGCAGTAGCAGAACACACACATAAAAGACTGTTGTGATTAGCAAGCTTTCGGAACCAATGGCTCCTCCTTCAGGCAGAAGGGTTGAAGGGGAAGGAAGAAGGGTGAAGGAAAAGGACTGGATCTTGGGAAAGTCACCCAGAACTGCAGGTCAGGGGAGACTTACCATATGGGATGAGAAGGGAAGACTGATTGTTGGGGACTGCATCAGACGAGATTTGAAAACTTGAGAGCTTAAAGGTGGAAGACAGGGTAATAGGCAAGACAGAGATTACTTCTAAAACATCGTGCACGAGTTAATAAGAGTGAGAAGCTAAGTGCATTGTGCATAACAGAGGTGGGAGTGGGCGGTGAAAAATAGACAGGAAAAACAAAGATGCAGAAAACTAAAATGGAGTGAAGCAAAGAGTAGTTTACAGTGAAGAAAAGCTGAGACAGAAGAAATTAATGTAAATTACAGCCAGGTGGGTGGTGAGAACCAAGGACATGTTGTAGTGCTAGTTCCCACCCAGGGAGTTCTGAGAAACTGGTGTCTGGGGAAGAATCCAGATGGCACGTGTGGTGAAACAGGCGCCGAAGGTCACGAATGTCATGTTGTAGAGCATGCCCTGCAACAGGATATTGCGAGTTGCCAGTATATACACTCTGCCTATGCCCGTTCATCCTAATTGATAATTTGGTGGTAACCATGCCAATGTAGAAGGCTAAAAAGGACAGCAGAGACTGGTCAGCAATAACATTTTCCCTTTGTAAGGGAAGAGTGATTATTTGGCACTGAAATTGGGGGTAAAGGCACCAGCACACAAGGCAGTAATCACTTCTTTGCACCCCAACAGAACAGAGTCATTGCTCCAAACACAATATACAATGATGCCATGACTGATTATAAGGACACAAGGGTGCACACAGTGCAGCAACATAATGGTGGACCAGCAATTCAGCTCCTTACTTTTGACATCTGACGACTTCATTACAAACTATACCAATTAATGGATGTTTAGTATTTTTCCCAAAAAATCTCAACTAACTCCCATATTATTTGTGTCTTTCAAAGAGTAACACCAAATTCACAGCATTACACTTCAAATATCTACAAAGGAAAGATTTAATTGAGACAGAACTGCCTGTACAATGAGAAACACAGTAGAAAAAAAATGGTGATGCCTTTAGCAGTAAAACAGAAATTAGATATAAGATATTGTTGGTTAGCAGGAATATAACCTCAAGAAATTCACTGAAGGGAGTGGAACAAAACAAATATTACTTGTCGATGCGTAACACTCAGATTAGCTCATTGTGGTCATTTATGATTATGAGAACAATGAGGGAAAAAAGGGGGGGGGGGGGGTCTCTGAAACATCTGTGACATGGAGAAACTGTTGTCCAGCTGTTGGTCACACTGTTGTGATTCCTCCAATCCCAAATGACTCCCTGTTCACTTCACTTAGATGCTCTGTCTTGGCTGGGAAGCCCTTCAAAAGAGTTCACATTTATTGTTACCACCAAGTTTAAAGTTCGTGCAGTTATTTAATTTTTTTAACGCAAGGGGTATTAAACCAGTTGAAGTTCATTGCCAACAGACAGAAATGTATGGACAGATGTGTACAGCTGTCAAAAACATTCACAAGTGGTGTAGAGATTTTATAGTCAGTTGTACTGAAATTCATGATGAAGAAAGGAGTAGCAGGCTATCAATTTCCGACAAGACAGTCACAAAGGTTGAGGAAATAATGCATAAATATCAGAGGATCATCCCGGAGGCTCTCTGCATTTTACTCCCTGAGGCTCCCCGAAGCACCATCCACAGGTTTTTAACAGAAAAAATGTGATACGGCGAGGTGTGTGCAAGATGAGTACTTTGTATACTGACAGAAAACCAGAATCAGCAACAAGCTCATTCCTACCAGGAATTTCTTCACCGTTATTCGGACAAAAAGGACAACTACTTGGGCTATATTATTGCAGGCGACAGAAGCTGGGCATTCCACTTTACATGTGAGACAAAACAACAAGCACATGAATGACACCATCACTCTTCACCCAGGCAGCAAAAATTCAAACAAACACTGTCGGTCAGTAAAGTCATGGGAATTGTGCTTTTGGACCAGGAGGAGGACAACTTTTTGCCTGCTGGGACAAAAACAAATGCTGACAGGTACTGTGAAACATTGAAAAAACCCAGGACAATTCAGAACTGGAGAAGAGGCGCATTGAGCAAGGCCATAAGTATTCTCCACAACAACACTTGCCCACACGCTGCCGGTCAAACTGTATCTCCTGCAAAACTTTAGTTGGATCATCACCCACACATCACACAGTGTGGGCCTGGCACCGAGCAACTACCACTTGTTCCTTAACTTGAAGGAACATTTATCTAGATAGAGGAGGTGGTCCATATATGAGGTGAAAGGCAAGGTTCAACATTACCTGAGGGAAATGGCAGCAAGCTTGTATGACGTGGGCATTGTAAAAATGCCATAGCTGCCTAAAAAACTGCATCAACCAAAATGGGGATTGTATAAAAAATAAAGCATTCTTCAATCTTTAAAATGATGTAACTATTCTACAAAATTAATGGTTGTTTGTGCAATTAAAAATACAAGAGAGAGGGTGACAGAGTGCCCTCGGAGAATAATGGATGAACTAATGCCATAATTGGTGAGAACTGGTTTTGCCCAAGGAACTGAATGTCAGTGTTAGATCAACTCTTATCGCTGTCAGGAAGCTTTCCAATGCTGCAGATTACAAGTGTGCTGCGTACTGGATGCTAGCTCTGTGACAAAAGTGAGAGGATACATACACAAAATTGCATTACATAATGCTGAAAGAAGAATTCCTGAAATGTGTAATCAAAGCACATCATTATGGGACAAGAAACAAAAGACATACTTCAGATCCTTTTCACTATCCTCTGTGATAAGTAGGCCAATTTTGGAGCATTACCAGGAGAGATATGGCCAGTAAGTACATTGTTCAAGACGGATCTAAAGCCAGTAATACAATGTTGTTTCATTGGCTGTCTTGAGGTTGATCTCTGTCTTGTGCAACGCTTGATCCCATATGGCAGCTGCAGCTTTTGAGATAACTCAAACTTTAATTTCAGATTCTACAGCTTTCCACACACAGTTCTTACTCCTTCGGGTTATCTTGAGTTTAGATATATCAATGATGCTTCAGACAGACATCGATTTGAGGCCACTGATGAGATGTGAAAGCCTAAGCTGAAAATATAGTCTGTCGGTAAACTGAAGAGCGAGTGAGTCCCCACTCTGCCAACCCAGCTACGTCACAAGGCGCTTCTACAGGCTGGTTCACAACATAGTACCAACCCTGCCACGGTATGCGCTTCAAATCTGTGGCGATGCCATGTATAAGATGATCCTCTGATCTTTACGCATTATTTCTCAGCTGTGTTTATTTTCAAATGCATTACAACCATAAGGAATACAAAAAACGATAGCCTTCTATAGCCTTCATCTTGTTGAAGCTCACATCCACACCTCTGTCCACATCAAACCCACATACAAACAACAGTACCTTCGCTTTGATAGCTGCCATCCATTCCACATCAAACGCTCCCTTCCCTACAGCCTAGGTATTCATGGCAAACTTATCTGCTCCAGTGACGAATCCCTCAACAGTTACACCAATAACCTGACCAGTGCTTTCCTCGCAACTATCCTGCAGACCTTGTCCACAAACAGATCTCCAGAGCAATACATTCCTCCCCGTCCAACAACAATGTTCCTACCCCCAGACCTCACAGAAGCATCCCCCTCCCCTTGTCACACAATATTATCCTGGCCTCGAATACACCGACAAATTACTCCGCCAGGGATACGACTTTCTCAAGTCAAGCCCTGAAATGACATCATCCCTTGACAATATTCTCCCCACACCACCCAGAGTTGCCTTTCGTCGCCCCCTAACCTCTGTAACATCCTTGTCAAACCCTACAACACATGTCATTTATCAGCTAACATGCCTGCACTGCACAGCCTTTTACATCGGTATGACAACTACTAAACTGGCTGAGCGCATGAATGGGCACAGACGAAGTGTCCGCCTAGGAGATGTCCAATACCCAGTAGCACAGCATGCCGTCCAGCATAATTCTAGGGACCTAGGAACCTGCTACAACATACGTGCCATTTGGCTTCTCCCACCCAACACCAGTCCCTCGGAACTGCGGAGATGGAAACTTGCACTCCAACACATCCTTTCATCCTGCCATCCCCCTGGACTGAACCTTCATTAACCAACGTCACTCCCATTTACTCTCCAGACTTCTTCTTTTTCCCTCTCCTCTTTAGCCATTCACGCATCTTTTCATCCTACATAGTTGTGTTTATCTTTATACTATATACCTCTTTACTTATGTATGCATCCTCTTTGGTTTGAAGCTGGCACAGTACTTAACAGTAGAATATCTTTGGCTTCCCTCTGACAACCATGCCTCCATCCTTGCTACCCTCCCTGTTTACCTTTCCCTGTTGCTTCATATCCTGGGTTGTGAGTAACTAAATCCACTTTCCCTTCTTCCCCTTTTTCCCCCCTCTCCTCCCTGATGAAGGAACAAAGTTCCGAAAGCTAGGAATGTAAATTTTCTGTTCTGTTTTGTGTTATCTATCGGCTGTACTGAGCTCAGGTAAGCACTGGCTAGCCCCTCTATCTCTTTGTTAGTATTTGTTTCACATCTTTGTATGAGATTTTCCATTAATCATTTAGTATATCGATTATAGATGACAAATTTAACGGTGATTTAAATCTGTGATTTATTTGGCTACGAATACACAAGTAGTCACTTTTTTGGATTTTTGATATGATTTGTTGTTTCAGAAACCAGTTTTCAAGCCACTGCAGGCTAATGTGATGAAAGTGGTACAGGAATATTATATCATGGACTAAGTTTAACAACCCTATCTGATGAGCCTGCTGCAGCTTGAAAACTAGTTAACAAATGGTTCAAATGGCTCTGAGCACTATGGGACTCAACTGCTGAGGTCAGTAGTCCCCTAGAACTTAGAACTAGTTAAACCTAACTAACCTAAGGACATCACAAACATCCATGCCCGAGGCAGGCTTCGAACCTGCGACCGTAGCGGGCTTGCGGTTCCAGACTGCAGCGCCTTTAACCGCACGGCCACTTCGGCCGGCACTAGTTAACAGTACAACACACTGCATCAAAAATAAAAATAAAAATTGACTGATTACATACTTATATCCAAATCAATCGCTGATACTACAAACATGTTTTACCCATTCACTGGAAGATGCAACAAGGACAGCTTCCATACATTGTCATGGCAAATGATTTACAGAAATGTTTTGAGCAGAGGACTGCATAAATGATTTGTGTGGACTTTTTGAAGGCAGTCACCACTAAGTGACTGTGTTACTTAAATTGGCAGCATCAGGTTTGCTTCCTTTTACATAAGACATACACAACGAATTTTGGTAGATTGCACAAATATACCTGAAATCAACTGTTTATTCACTACCAATGACTATCAATTTTTATGAATAACAGTCTAATGATACAGTTCAAGATAAAAACAATTTCATAACGTCATGATAAACAGACTCTCAAACAGACTCAATCTTGTTTTTTAGTGTAGAAGTAGTGCATTTGAAAGGAGGACATTTATGTCAATAAATTATATAGTTTCCATTTTTCTAACTAAAATATGAATGTCAGTAAGTTTTAGCCTTATGCTATGCACTCAACTCAAAAAACACTGTTCATTCAATTTGGTACAAGGCATGATATATCAGCAAGAATAACAATACTGTACAGCATACGTGAGAGGAAATACGTAAAACTGACTGTCCAAAATTCCACAGTACGGATACTGTTCGGAACTGAATTGGAAATCAAATATCTCTTCATAAATACTTGATTTCAGAAATATTTGCTCTGTGCATAATTTCTGATATTGGTGATGAAATTATTAGAAAATTAGTTTACTCTGGATACTTCTGAAGAGTATTACGTGATCTGGGCTTCCATTCACTGTTGTCATATGGAATCATTTCCTGGGGCAATTCCACACACAGACAGAAAGCATTCGTGGTACAGAAATTTGCAGTAAGGATGATAATTTGTGTCCATCCCCAAACTTCCTGTAGCTATTAGGCACAACAACAACAACAGCTTTACAATATTTTTACTAATTCTTTATGAAGTTTACTGTGAAGAAATACAAAAAAAAAAAAATTAAGTCACAAAAATATCTGACCACTTCCATTGTTAATTAAAGGTGGTGGAAGATAGGCATACAGAAATAATTTGTGCCTGATGTATCCTTTCATTTTACTGGTGACCTTCTGAATAGATAGTATCTGTAGGGGGTTGGGGATTATATTTATAAAATTTTACTTTAGATTATGATTTTAAAAATCTAATTGTGTAAATGACAGAATTTAGTCACGTCCACACAAACAGAATTGATCTTATTTGTGAACCTATTGACATATTCCACATCATAGCAAGTTGTCACAAATATGGTCCACATCAGCACATGAAAAAAGAAGTACCTAAAACTGATATTTGCAACTGCTATGATACTTTCTCACTATCTTCTGTGACAATACTTCAGGGATTTCTGTATGTCTTATACAGTTTCAACATATTTCAGCTAATAAGAGCCTTTCAAATGTAGACACTAACAAAATAGTGTTAAGTCATACATATTTAAGGACATCCAAACATAATGTACATGTCCTAAATTTCTGTGACACCAGGAAAAGGATAGTGTATCTCACCTATGAAACAAATACTTGTGAAAACTAGTGCAGTTTTATAAATGGTCTAAACAATGAACCCTGGTCAGAAATGCTACCACAAGCCATTTCCAATAATTTAAAAATCTCTGCTGTCAAATTTGCTTTCCAGAGAAAATGAGCAAAGCCCAATCATGAGAGCCACTCAACGCAGTACCTGAATCACAACAAGCATTACAAATTACTGTGAAACCTTAAAATGACTCAGTCATCAACTAGAAAGATTGACAAAAGCTCAATCAATACAGGACTGGCCATTAACATTTCAACACTAGGAAGGATAGTATTTAACAAAATTTTACTTATATTGTGCACACAGCATAGTGTGAATAATATATAACTAAATTTGTATATAATTTGAAGGTGTACAGAATGCAAAATTTAGTACACAGATCAACCACCTCAGACATCAAACAGTGGTTCAAACCTGGCTGAGCATCGAGTTAAACCTAGCTTGGTAACAGATACAGGCAAATCATTTCCTAGGCCACCAGAGTTGACAAATTGTAGTGCCTGGTGAGCACTGCATGCTAGTCCCTCGGTAACCCATGGCCAGATGGTTTCAACAGCTGAGAGCTGGAGAATATGTTGGCCAGCTCAAGTCAAACACATTTTGCATCAAAGTAGGTCCAGAAATCATGAGAAACAAGTCGTATTGCAGTATCTTCAGAGAGAATGTAACGGGGACCTCAAAGATAAGAGACAACCATAGACATGAACTCACCAGGAAAGTAAGTGATATCCAAATTACCAGCTAAGTAAACCAGAGGCGATGCCTTTGTGTACCCAATGGCACTACACACTATCAGACCTGATGCTGTGCCTGTATGACAATGACAAATGCAGTATCGCAATGTTCATTCTCATCGGAGCCTCTACACAGGGATGTGTGTTATCGCGATGTGTTTGTAGAACTGGGACTTGTCCGGAAAGACAACAAGGTGCTACTTCTGTATGTACTTCTGTTGTCACTGTGCTAATGACTGTCAATGTACCTTTTTCTGCTGCTGCATCAAGAAAAGTCTTAACAATGGACACAGTGCTACCATTTCATGGTACTTCAGTGTCCATGTGGATACTTATTTCGATGCAAACGATGTGTCCTGGCTCAAGATATGTGATGTGACAGTACAATCTTGCATGGCTGAGCAAACTACGTCTGTCATCTCAAGTGCTACTCATATGGGGGCACTGACCATTGCCATTAACATTAATGTGGTATAGGATATGACCATGCTGCAGTCAACATCCGACACATAATGATGTTCATGCCTCTTTCACAAGGCATAAAACAATCTTCTCAACAAGCAACAAACATTCCAATGTTATTTCTGAAATAAGAGGTCTGTGTAATCTTGCATTACACACAGAATACAGATGGTGTTGTTCCTACAAATTTTATGCAATTGTGTTGAACTGCTGATCATGTGCATATCCAACCATGTAACACACTTTATGGGGATTTGACATTTGTTGCATGCGACTTTCATGGTGTTGCAAGTGTGAATGACATCAGAGTAAAATATGTAAAGATTTACAAGAAAAAATTTCAAAAAATTAAGAGCAAAGACAAAATTGCTTAGAAATGATCACTTAATGTGACTGTCAGGTAACTGGTCGAACTCTATAAGGGAAACTGTAAAAATGAAACTGCAGTGACAAAGAACAGGAAATCATACTAACAACATAGACACCATTGATTGTTTTTGTTTCTGTCCTCAGTCTGAAGACTGGTTTGATGCAACTCTCCACACCATTCAATCCTATGCCAACATCTTCACCTCCAAAGAAACACTGGTGAATCAGCTTACTGTATTCAACTCTTGGTCTCACTCTACAAGTTTTATCACTCAACAATTTTTATCGCTCACACTTCTCACGATTATCAAACTGATAATTCCTTTATGCGTCAGGATCTGTCCTACCAACTGATCCCATCTCTTAGTCAAGTTTTGCCATAAATTTCTTTTCTCCCACAATTCCATTCAGTGCCTCCTCATTAGTTACCCAGTCTACCCATCCAATCTTCAGCATTCTTCTGTAGCATCACATATCGAGACGCCTCTATTCTCTTCTTGTCTGAATTGCTTATCATCCACAATTCACTTCTGTATAAGGCTACATTCACAACATGCACTTCAGAAGAACTTCCTAAAACTTAAATTTATATTAGATGTTAACAAATTTCTCTTCTTTAGAAATACTATTCTTGCTATTCCAACAGTGTACATTTTATATTCTGTCTACAGTGTGATTCAAAAAGAAAAAATGAGACATTGGACATATCCCAGACAGAGAAAGGTTCAACGATTTTAGGTTCACACACACACTATACCATACACTCAATATGAGCACAGTGCGTTGCTCGAGAAACATCAAAACAGTAGTCCATTTCATACCACACATGAATCAACAGGTCTTTGTTTATGGAATCAACAGCTTTAACAACCTACTCTTCAAGAGTAGCAGCCATATGTAGGACAACAGCTATCTCACAAGATGTGAGGTCTGGTGACCTTGGAGGAATACTGCACTTGAACAATGGATGGACTTAACGCATATTCCAACGCACAAAACTATTTCTCTTGTGGTGTAGTCACCATGTCACTACAAACAAACTGCAGTGCAGCTGTGTCAAAACTTCGAACCTTCCTCTATCTTGTGATGCACCTAATGTGTTTATCTTTTATAGTTTGTCTGTATGTAATGAACAACTGAAATCTGTTCTTTATTTTTTAATCAACAGGTACTCCAGCAACCGTCTGACAAAATAGCGAAACCCACAGACTATTTTTAGTGTCTCGTTTCCTAATCTAATCCCATCAGTATCCCCTGATGCAATACAACTATTTTCTAGTCTCCTTGATTTACTACTGTCAATGTTCACCACCTTTTCCAGACACTACCAATTCCATTCAACTGCTCTCCCAAGTCATTTGCAATTTCTGACAGAATCATATCAACACCAAGCCTTAAAGTTTTTATTTTTTCTCTCACTACTTCAATTCATTCTCCAAATTTGTAATTGTATAGTAGGGTCAGGATGGCTTTAATGTTAATGACCAGGCTAAAGGCCACAATGCTGGTGCAGGATCGTCAGAGTGTAGAAGATACAATGAACGACATGGTCAGCCATCGTAAAGTCACAGGAGCAGTGAAAAAGCAATGGGCTATTCATCTCTATCAATACTTCAGTCAAGAGTATCTATTTGCTGCAGTCAGCTCCCAGCAGTGGGAGCCAAGCAAGGCGGCTGAGCTGACAGTGGCAAAACCAGGTGGTAGCCACAGTAGCCCCACTTACCAGGATGCAGTGGCACGGCCTTGTGTTGTAACCATGTCCCAGCAGTGCCCCATCAGATGCCACATCAACACAGCCAGCCCAGCCCTGGTCACATCAAATTGAAGCAAAGAGGAGAGGCACACAGCACCCTATGTAAGATGCAGGGACAACAGTCCACAGATGCAAGTGTGCCATAGCAGAGGGTGTGCATGCAGACAGGTAGTGGCTCAGCAGCAAGTCAGGTGCAGGTGCTAACCCTGGACCCCAAAGTAGGTGCCTTTAAGTCGGTTGAAGTCAGCCAGCAAATAGTCTCCTGTTGGAAGGCACCAATTCAGATCCTGGCAGCATCAGGACTAGTCACAGTCCATAAGACTTGCAGCTAGTGAAAGCTGAGTCTAGTAGCAGTGGATGACCCACATCAGATTGTGTAAGAGTCATGGAGTATGTGGTAACCCAAAGTGCTTTTGGTTTGCAGAACACTTCCATTTTATATTACAGACCATGCCACATGTAGACTCATCTATATAGTCTTCAATAAAGCGCGCACTTGCATCTCCCGTGATGCTTCACCAATCCAGTCTATCTCTCCACTGCTGATTCTTTTTAAGTATTACTGCTATACAGATAATACTGTGCAAAATCTTCTCTTATTTGATTTCAGTTTCTCATTAATAGCAAACAGAAAGGTTCTCTTGAAGAAGTAGTGTGACTGTGCTAAATATTGCACAATCTTCACATTATATGAGTTTTGTTATATTCCTGTGCCCCTGTTAACTGTGAATAGGTTAAATAATTCTTCAGATATCAAGTATGGTCATTAATCTACATAGAAGAGAACAGACCGTGTCACAAGGTTAATGCACGTCGCCGTTGAAGGGTAAAATTGTAAGCATTCCCTTAAGTACAATGACGGTTCACATCAGCAATGGAAAGAGCACAGATTCTGCTTAACAGAACTGCTTTATTCTTCCTCATTAATAGGTTTCAAAATACTTCTGAACATTAATACAGTTATCAGAAGCCATCCACAGATTTCCTGATTCATTGCAAACTTTATGTACACACAATTTTCTAAGATCAAATGGTTTGTGCACGATTAGTTTCAATTTCTAATTTGAATCTTGAACTGAATTACTTTTATGGGACTGACCACCGACTTACACCTACAAAAAGTAAATATCACTGCTTACAATGTCATTAATGCAACATAAGCACTTCATTCAATGCAATAAATCATAAGTCACTTCTAAAGAATCAATACACTTAACAATATTATTTGAAGTTCGTAACAGTTTGCAAATTAATATTTTCTCACTAGCAGTTTTTGAATGTTGATTGTTCACAGTAAGTTCCTGAATAAAGAAATGCCTTTTACAATCACTCACTGATACACTTGGGCCATATTAATCACTTCCAGTAAATACAAAAAATATTTATTTTCTTGCTCTACTCAAAGGACGTGCTTGACACAAATTAACGAAGGCATACTTGTATTATGCACACACTAATAAATACTACATAGATCATTACATAAGATTTTTTCAGAGCAGATATAAGATTGATACATAATTCACAATCTTTTTTGAGCATTTTGCTATCAATAGACAGCACAGTAGTTCTTGATAATGATTCCAAGCACTTCTCTCCATCAAGAACCTTTGGCACTCTTTTTTTAAGTGACCTGCACTGCTGATCACTGCATCGGTAAAACACCATTGGAGGACCTCGCCAAGAATTTGCTCATTCGACACGAAACCGACAAAAAGAAAGAGATGTTTTTAATATACATATCAAATACAATATATGTGAATGGACAATTAATGCTTTTTACTTATCACCAGTACCTCTCAAAGCTGCCTAATAACAATGGCAGATAATGCACTGCTACAATGGACAGTATTTACAGTTGCACAATCCAACCCTGTTGTGACAGGACAATGTAAGATCGTGTAGGCCATGGGAGTGGCATAGTGCCAGGCTCAGATGTACCATAATCTGGAGCACCTCGGCAACAGTCTGTCCTCATACTATTCCATATCCACAGTGTTCCAGTTATGGGGACTGGGTGTGTGGTAATTAGTCTCGCTTTAATTCCAAGGTGGCGACTCTACAGCATCTTGCACCAGAATGTGGGGACAGCTTTCTGTTTGCTGCATTGCAGGTTACAGATGCCAATCTGAAAGGCAGTCGAGTAACACTTTATGGTCTTTCACTGCTTGTTCAATGTACAGAGTGAACAACATAGTGTACAGGCTACAAGCCTACCTCACTGCCTTCATGACCACTGCTTCCCCTGTCTTTAGTCTAATCTTTTAAGATAGGTCATAGGGTCAAATATTGCCTGAAATGTTCCTAAACTTTTCCAGAATCCAACCCGATCTTTCTCAAAGTTGACCACAGTTTTTTATTCTTCTCTAAAAAATTTGTGTCAATGTTTTCCACACCAGTCTGCATCTGCCTTCTTTGGGATTGGAATTACCACCTTCTTGATGTCAGAAGGTATTTCATCTGTCTCCTGTATCTTGCACACAACGTCAAATAGTTTTGCCATGCCTGGCTCTCTTGAGGACCTCAATAATTTTGAAGGAATGTCATCTACTCCAGAGCCCTTGTTTCTACTTAGGTCTTTCAGTGCACTGTCAAATTCTTTTAACACTAACGTACCACCCAATTTATCTTCATCTACTTCCTCTTTTCTTTCTACAGTATTTTCTTCAAATTTTTTCCCCTTGCAGAGATCTTTTGTATACTCCTTCCACCTTTGCCTTTTTTGTTTTAATTGGTTTGCCATCTTGATATTCACACAACTGCTTCTCTTTTCTTCAAAGGGTTCTTTAATTTTTCTATAGGCGGTGTATATCTTTCACCTAGTTACACACGCTTCTACATTCATTTCTCCTATAGACATTTCGCTCTCCTGTCAGTCTCATTCTTTAGACTAGTGCATTTGCTTTCATCTGTTTCATTTGCTGCATTTTTACACTTTCTTTTCAGCAATTAATTTAATATCTTGTGTGTTACCCAAGGATTTCTACTGGACATGAAGCAACATAATGCTTTGACTGAGCATTCCATGCCCTACAGCACCAATCTTACTCTTTCTATAAGGGAATCCCTTCACTGGAATGTTGTCACCCTCAAGGATATTATAAAAGCTGTGGCAAGATTCTCCAACTCCAGAAGAATGGACATTTATCAGTTCCGAAATTGTGTAAAAGAAAACTAATCTGTCATTCTGACAATATTAAGAGAAGGATATATTGCTACTCACCATATAGTGGAGACATTGAGTCAGACAGGCACAACAAAAAGACTGCTAAACAAGTAGGCTTTCGGGCGAAAGGCCTTCTTCTGAATTCGACAACATACACACACACATTCACACAAACACAACTCACACACATATGGCCATTGTCTCTGGCTGTCAATCTGGCCTTGGCAACCAGAGTGAGTGGCCGTGGCCGTGTGTGTGTGTGTGTGTGTGTGTGTGTGTGTGTGTGTGTGGGCGCGCGCGCATGTGTGTGTACTTTGAAAAAAAGTCTTTTGGCCAAAAACTCAGTCTTTTTGTTGTGACTGTCTGAAACTCATCTCCACTACATGGTGAGTAGCAATCTATCCTTTTCATAATACTGCCATTATCCCATCCTGGATTTTCCATTGTTTAATCTGTCATTCTCTTTCTTTCATTTTTAGTACTTGTTTAGAATCTTGAGCTTTTCCTGGTGCACTATAAACTGCTACAGTTACACCAATCTTTCATCCATTTATGCCCATAGGGTTGACAATGACCCTGTTGTTACATGACAAGGTTGCTTGGATAACAGACTAACTTTACCATCAGGCAGGCGCATATAGCAACAGAAAAGGAATATAAACAAGAAGGATTGCAGCAATATGTGGCCTAATTCTGTATGCCAGGAATGTGACGGAAATAGCCCCAAGCTAGGGATCCTTGCCCCAACTGGGTACACAAATAACTTTGACTAATAGTTATTAGTGCAAGTTTGTACAAGTCCATTTTTGGAAAAAAATGTGTGACTGAGTGCATACAAAAGCAAGTATTCCACATATATTATGTTATTTCTTACTAAACTTTTAGCTGTAGTAAATTATTATGTGATTTAGAGAAATTCATACAAATTATTTTTATAAACTTTATTTTTCAATTGTATTTTTGTGGGTCAGCAATGATCCTGTGGGCATACATTATGCTCAATGTTCTTATGTGTATTATTTTCTTTTTGAGTTCCTGGTACGCACCTATTACTCATGAAATAACAGAATTAAGTGGGGTGTTTGGATGACAAACACATCCATGGTATCAGTATTTACATAGACTCACCTTGTGCCCATCATCAGATGGAGACTACAGAGAAAAGGATTGTGACACCATAAATAGGTTGAAAAGAAATCAATTAGTACTCAATCCCAGCTGAGGTGGTAGAACTACAATGCCAAAACAATTAAAAAACATCAAAGACGTCAGTCCTACTAGTACTTCTCATTACTGTGAACCTATTCCAATATCTGGATCAGCTCACACAGGTCGTGTCTACGACATCATCATATGGTGAACAGTCTCCCTCACTTCAGCAATCTGACAGGGCTGACAATGATTCTGGTGGTCCTTCTTTACAACATGGAAGACACGAGCAAAATCAGGCCATGCAAATGGATGAACAGTTTGCTTCCCCAGTAGGATGAACAGCCACTGCCAAGCCCCATGAGTAGCAGTTACACTCAAACATAGTGAACTAATCGAGTTCTTTGAGAGATTTCTCTACGATGATGTCATAAAACACATTGTAGGGCACAGCAGATGAGATGTACTGTTGCTCGGTATACCGATTCTCAGCAGCTACACACCCTTACCAAGACACTGCTTGTATTAGGAGGCCAATGAATATACCCAACAACATTTTAGTGACCAAATCAGTGCG
This sequence comes from Schistocerca americana, assembly GCF_021461395.2. Taxonomy (NCBI): domain Eukaryota; kingdom Metazoa; phylum Arthropoda; class Insecta; order Orthoptera; family Acrididae; genus Schistocerca; species Schistocerca americana. The sequence continues at coordinate 643,623,887 of NC_060123.1, forward strand.
ATGTAACTGGTTCAAAGAGTTATTTAGATATTTTCATGTCATAGATATCAACAACTTATGCACAGGTGACAAAATGACTAAAATTCAGCCACTGTTCGATATCATGAACAAAAACTTTCTTATGTATGCTTTCACTGAAAGAAACTTTAGTAACCTACTGACGAATCAATGATATCCTCTTACGAACGTCATGGCTCTAAACAGCATATTCATGGAAGGCCAATTCATTTTGAATTCAATACACAGGCTGCAGCAACTCATTTAGTATATTGTTTGCAAGTTGACTTGTATGAGGGGTGACCTAAGTGCGAGATATAGGCCTTGGAGAAAATATTATACCAAAGTGACTAATACAATAAAGAATAACGTCCCCAGGATTAATAGTTACTTTGCAAAGAAACAATGTGAAAATTACTGGAATTATTCATCAAAACAGAGTGGACAACTCTCCACAAATGGATGTCAAATACTGCAAAACATAACCGAGAGGATTTTATGACTTCAGGTTGGACACAAACAATAACATATGCACCATACAATGGAATCACAGCTGCATGGTTACACTGTTGTCAAATGGATTTAGAGTATATCCCATTCAAAAAGTACACCAATACTCAATTGCTGCTAAAAAGAAAACGTATTAATAAGCCACACATTGTACATCAATACAACTGATTTATGAGTGGAGTAGACAGACTAGACGCTAATGATGGAACTTACCATATTGCTATAAGAGGCAAAAAATGGCATATTCCCATTTTGATTAGTCTAGTTGATGCCATAAAACTCTTCACTGCTTGGCTGATCACCGGGAAAGGACAGAAACACTGGAATTTGGCTAATCTATTGCAAGGTATTTACTCTGGAAATTTGGCAATGCTAAAACTGAGCCTGGGCCATAGCAGCAAATGACGACAGCTATCTGTTTCTGTAAGAAAACATTCAGCTCAACATATGAGGCATGTCCAGAAAGTAAGTACCATTTTGGAAAAATCTCATGAAAGCATTTTTTTTACAAATCAAAATTTATTTTTACAAGACAGAACACATCAAACTGTTTTTCTACATAGTTGTCACCATTGTTCCGACATGTGTCACTGCAGGAAACTACCTTTTCTTTGTCATCATCATAGGAACATGGCTCCAGTGAAGGTAGCCACTTCTGAACACAGTTTTTTTTGCATTGTCATCACTATCAAACTGCCTTCCTCCAAAATCGTGCTTCAAGTTTAAGGACAAGTGATAGAAAGAGTAAGATTGGTGCTGTAGGGCATGGAATGCTCAGTCAAAGCATTATGTTGCTTCATGACAATGCACATCCCCATTCTGCTGATCCCACTCAAAACCTTTTTCAACAATTCCATTGGGAGCAGTTCGGTCACCTGCCATACAGTCCCAATCTGATCACCAGTTCTTTAACATTACATGGATTTTGAAGGAAGACATCTTGACAGCGATGCCAATGCAAAAAAAGAAAATGGTGTTCAGCAGTCAGAAACATTGGTTTCCCATTATGACAATGTCTGAACAACAGTGGCAACTATGTAGAAAAGTGATTTTTAAAAAAATTCTGTTTCTTGTAAACATGAATTTTAGATTGAGAAAAATGTTTTATGAGGCATTTTTCAAAATGGTACCTACTTGTGGATATGCCTCATTACTATCACTAGTCAGGTCAGAAGACGATGAGCACTATGTAACAATAAGACTGCCAAAATGTGCTGCAAATTTAACACAAATTTGCATCTCAAATGCTTAGCAGAATTTCATGCATAATATTATGTTTCATGTTCCTTACCTACCTAACATGATTACTTAATAGCCCACAACTTGAACTAATGAAGACTGATTATCAAATTCCTAATAATAAATTGATTATTCCTGTTCCATTGTAGTGTACAAATTTATATACGCATGGGGTCATTATCAACCCACTGTGGAAAGAGGGAGGGGAGGGGAGGGAGAGCAAAAAAAAAAAAAAGAGAGGCCTTTCAGAACTGACAACTAAAAATTGTTTCAGTTGTTATCTGTGGTCACTAATGAATGGCATGTAACAAAAATTTGCATTAAAAAAGTTCTGGGAATATATGGGTTAGAAGGAAAATAAGGATATGCCTCAAAACTACTGAACAATTTCTGGCCTTTCAAACCTCTGACGTACAACCAGCTAAATAACTCTTTCAAACATTATCTCCTCTTCAACAGATAGTCTGGATTTCAATATTATAGAACTACTACTACTACTGCTGCTGTCACTGAAGATGTTAACTGAACTTGAAAATATGAATCTGGTATCTGATTTACTTCGCATCTCAGCAAAGCTGTTGTATATGCTCTAACACCCTTCTTGCACAACTGGAATTTGATGTTATGCGAAATCGACAACTACAATCACATCATACTCTGCAAGCAACCTAATGATGTGTGGCGGGGGGGGGGGAGGGGGGTACTTTCGGAACCACTATCTGATCCCTCATACCCTGTTTCACTCGCGTACGGCACAATAACCGGAAAAAGGAAGAACCAGAAGAATGACAGAAGGGCAACAACGACCACAAAAAAAAAAAAAAAAAAAAAAAAAAAAAAAAAAAAAAAAAAAAAAAAAAAAAAAAAAACCACAGACACACGCAAGAAACAGGGAGACAAGATTAAAAACAAGAAAGCAGATTAACAATGGCCAGCTGACCATGAGAATAAAAAAGGAGAAGCCAGCCACTCTGCAACACATGAAACCTCCACCCTAAAAGCCCTAGAGTGGGGGACACAGAGGGACAAAGGACATGCGCTAAAACTCAGATCAAATGATAAAACCCACCCTCACGAATAAAACGTAAATGTATATCTGCTGTTGAGGCATTGTCGCCCAACACCGAAGGTCGGGTGCTGGGAAAGTTAAAAGTCCACCGCAGAGCGGTGGAAAGTGGGTAGTCCAGCAAGAGGTGGACGACTGTCATTTGGGAACCACAGCGACACTGAGGTGGGTCCTCGCAAAGGAGGAGGTAACCATGTGTGAGACATGTATGCCCAATGTGGAGCTGACAAAAGACAAATGATTCCCTGTGAGAAGACCACAGGGAAGACTTCCACACATTCCTAGTCTCCTTCATGATAGTTTGTTGTGAACACTGTTATGCCACTCCGTTTCCCAAAGCCAAAAAGCCTTGCGGCGTAAGACAGCACGCAGGTCAGTTTCAGACATGCCCATCTCCAGGAGCGGTTTCCACGTAGGCTGTTTGGCCAGCCTGTCGGCAAGTTCGTTGCCTGGGATTCCAATGTGTCTTGGGGTCCACACAAAAACCCTGAATGACTGGACCATTACAGAGTAGAGATGAACTCCTGGATGTTCGCTATCAAAGGATGGCTAGGGTAGCACTAGTCTATAGCTTGTAAGCTGCTCAGGAGTCAGAACAGAGAAGAAACGACTCACCAGAACAGGAACAGATGTACTGAAGTGCACGAGATATGGCCACAAGCTCTGCAGTGAATATACTGCAGCCAGTGGGCAAGGAATTCTGTTCAATATGGCCTCTGTGGACATAGGTGAAGCCAACATTACCATCAGCCATAGAGTTGTCGGTGTAAACAACTTCAGAGTCCCGGGACACAACAAGAATTGAGAGGAAGTGACAGTGGAGAGCAGCGAGGTTGGCGTAGTCCTTAGGGCCATACAAAATGTCCAGACGAAGCTTTGTCTCCTCATGGTCAATACGCCAGATGTATGTGGGGGCAAGTACTCCTGAAAAGTGCTGCTCTGAAATTTGAATAGTAAATCTCTCCGCGATGCACAATGCCTCTCTTTTAACATCCGCAAGTGGAGTTTGTTTAGCATCTCTATAACGCACTCTCGCCAGTTGGACGATACCATGATGAAACATGCCACTCTTCCTTAGATGATCTCTATCGGTCCTACCTGATAAAGATCCCAGATGGATGAACAATACTCAAATATCAGGCGAACAAGCACTTTATAATCCATTTCTTTTGCTGTTATTAGCTCACAGTTAAGCAACAGAAGACAACCTGTCTCAATTAAAAACAGGCATTCAACATTTTAGGAAGTTAAGACTGTGGAATGCTGCAGAGCTCAGTCCTTTGTCCATTTCTGTTCTTCATTGCAATTCATGATTTACCATACCATATAGGAGCTAAATATATTAATCAGATGACACATCACAGTTCAGTAAACATAGTGACACGGCAGAATTGCATCTGCTAACATAGAAAAAATAGAACTAGTGATAAATTGGTTTTCTCCTAATGAATTCTTTGTAATCCTGATAAAACACATGAACTAATTCTGAAGCAAATTAAAGCCTGTGGGAAGCAGATGAGTGAAACTGTTAGGCTTTACACTGATTCCAAATTAAGCTGGAAGGACATTTTAGCCACGTGCGCAAGAAAGTAGCAAGAGTGTGCAACCTCACCTGGAAATTGACATGAATTCACTAATGAGTAGCCTATTTGAAAGTAATACCACATTATGGCATATTTCACTCACACATTTCCTATGGCATACTGATAAGGAACATTCTTGTTATGTTAATGATATATTTAAATTTAAAAGGAAAAAAAGTAATAATCAGAACAATAAGCAGAACTGAACCTAAAAGTAGCTAAAGTTACATATTGGAATCCCTCCACCTTTAGAAATCTTGGTTGCAATGACAGTGATTCGTAGTGCAGCCTGAGGTATAGGTTAGGTTGGAAGCTGACAATTTGGTTGAGTTGGGAAAGCCAACAAATGTGAAAGCAGAAGATATGACTGCGGTAAAAAATGGATCAGTAGCAAAGCCTCACGTTTATATCCACGTCGTATTGAAAAATGCAAGGGGGTGTCAATAAGTAACTTCTATCCCGAATGGATACTGTAGGGCCACTTTATCAAGCTCAAGATACTGACTGTTTTAAACCCTCACATTTGTACTGCATTACTTTATGTCAAAAACAACTTAAATTAATTCGACATCAGGAAGAACACAAGCAGATTAAACACTATTGTCCTATATCCACCCTCTCCACAAACCCATTGTATTTCACAGATTACTGACACAGCTGCCAAACCACTTAAATAACCACAAGCTGCTGAATAGCAATCAATAAAGTTGTCAATCAAGCAAAACTACACAAACATCAATAACAGTTAACACCGATGGCACAAGCAGAAACCTACAAAATATAATAAAAGTTTTATGAAAGTCAAATTACACACACTTTTCTTAAGTTTTTGTTACTGTTAGTTATGAAATTCTTTGAGATATAACTGAGAGCACAAAAAAGTGGTTTATATGTTATCTACAAAACGGATCGAGGCTCAGTCTAGTCAGCATCAGCTTGGAACCAGTATATGATGAAAACGAACTTGGCAGAGTATCATCAGCAAAAGTATCTGTGACAATCATACTGTGACGTATGCTAACGTATTGTTATTCTTACACTAGTGTTGCAAATTGCATGTATGCACTGTAATCCTATATGCCCCTAACTGTCACGAGTTACGAAATGCGGATATATTTTCGACAGGTACCATCGACCTTATTAACGTTGGTGTACAGGGTCGCCGGCGGACTGTCGAGTGTTGTAGTTACTATTAACTCTATTTGCTCTGTAAAATCGTACACATCTTAAACCACTCACTTGTAGCAACTGATGCAAAATATGATATTGGACTGTACTGCAGCTTGAAGCACTTTCTGAAATTCACAATGTTCTCCACGTTAGATCAGTTTACACAAATGGATATTTACTAATCTGCGCAGACACATGATCAACACCCAAATTATAAGGCACTGATATAGTTTTCTCTCAAGAAGACACAAGAAATGTACAGAGCTGTAACAATGACACTAAAAATCTGGGAGCCACCATCCAGTTTTTATACAAGAACCTCCGGTCACCAAACAACAACAAACAAATGGAATAACCAATAAATAACTAATCATAAACGTCTACAGTATCAACGTAACTTAATACCTGCAGGTAGTTTTTCCTACACCGCCTTTACCACCAACAAATATCCACCTCAAAGACTTCTGCTCCAGGATATTCTGAAGCGAAGGCTCAAGAGGCTCAAAGTCATCAGATTGCATGTTTACATCACCTTCGCTGGCCATCACACGCGCAGCCATTCTTCTCCAACCATACAGAAAACATCACATTCTCTGACGTCTACATCACAACCAAAGTTAAGTTATGAAGTCCGTCCAGCGAATCTCCTACGATTACAAATTATCAATGTTATATACAAAACCAAAGGAGCATTCAAAAGGGAGAATATAAAGTATTATACATTTTATAACGACCATTTAGCAATTAATAGCGCATGCTTAACAAAATTATAAGTAATCCTTTTTCTATATGACTTCTTCATCGGCCATTGCAAGAGACGTACTATGCAATTCGATTCGATTCGTAAAGGCCCGTCCACACGCAACGATCTGTCTGCGCAAATATCTGCGCACATCACATCTGCGCAGACAGATCGTTGCGTGAGGATAGAAGATTTGCACCAACCTGAGGTGTGTGCAAACCTGGAAGTTGGAGTTGGAGGTTTGAGCGAAACCTCTCAAATCTGTGGGTTCAAATCACATCTGCGCAGACAAGTTGGAGCGTGTGGACAGGAGATCGTCGCAAATCTGGCGCGAAACAGCTGTTAGCTCAATCTAGTGTTTGTATTTGAGCGCACAGGGCATTAAAATGGCTGATACTTGTCAGTGTTCTCGAGAGTTTGTAAGTGAATTCATGGAAATAAATAGAAACCACCCATGTTTGTGGAAGATTAAAAGTAAAGACTATAGTGACCGAGACAAAAAGACAGCAGCATACAATGTTCTAACTGAAAAATTGCGGGCAGTTGACGCCTCGGCAAACAGAGAAACAGTAATAAAAAAAAAATTCGTTGCGAACTGTTTACCGAAAAGAGTTATCCAAAGTTCAAAAATCTAGAAGATCTGGTGTAGGAGTATGTCAAGTATTTTGATCTGCTTGGCTTTCTTAGTGATCAAGAAACGCCAAGACCAAGCAGGAGTACAATTGAAGATGAAATTGGAGTGTCAATGTGCGAGGAAATGGAACACGAGGTAATGTAAAACAATACATTTCACATACGTTTATCAAAGGTTTATTCAAAATAATAAATTTGTGTGCAAACATAATAGAAAATTAACTGCTGTTATAAAAAGAAACATGAATATACTTGTCCATGTTTTAGGTTCGCCCTGCAACTCTCGCAGTAAATTTACGTGAGAAAACTGCTTTCGCTTTAGCAGCCACTGTCTACACTGTTTTGGCCGCTTTCTCTGCTTCCTGTGGTTGGTTTGAATGTTTCTTGCAACACAAGTTGCGAACACAGACCACAACAGAACTTCCTCCATTTCTATATTTCAAAATAACTTAATTAAATTTTTGACGTTTGCCACAGATATTTCTTTTCTATACCGACAGATGGCGGGCGAGTAGTAGATTGGGGTTTGGGGACTAGTGCAGCAGGGGATACAACCCGTCGGCTTTGAACAATGACGTCACAAGTCGCCAGAGAGCATGTATTACAGAGATGAAAGAGCTGAGGAGAATGTTGAGAAACAAAGGAATGCGAGAGAGATAAACATTGATCTTGTCAAAAGCATAAGTGTTTTTTGACTTTTTAAAAAAAAATCTCACGAGATAGAATAAACTGATCCTACTTTATTAAGCAATATCTTGTCAAAAGCCGAGAAGCGATTGTTCTTAATGTTCTAGCTCCCTTCAGTACGTAATAAGTGTTTTTTGACTTTAAAAAAAAAAATCTCAGGAGATAGAATAAACTGATCCTACTTTATTACGCAATAGTGTTTTTTTGGCTTTTTTAAAAAAAATCTCACGAGATAGAATAAACTGATCCTACTTTATTAAGCAATAGTGTTTTTTTGGCTTTTTTAAAAAAAATCTCACGAGATAGAATAAACTGATCCTACTTTATTAAGCAATAGTGTTTTTTTGGCTTTTTTTAAAAAAAATCTCACGAGGTAGAATAAACTGATCCTACTTTATTAAGCAATATCTTGTCAAAAACCGAGAAGCGATTCTTCTTAGTGTTGTAGCTCCCTTCAGTAGCTAATAAGTGTTTTTTGGCTTTTTAAAAAAAAAAAATTTCACGAGATAGAATAAACTGACCTACTTTATTAAGCAATAGTGTTTTTTTGACTTTTTTTTTTTAAAAAATCTCACGAGATAGAATAAACTGATCCTACTTTATTAAGCAATATCTTGTCAAAAGCCGAGAAGCGATTCTTCTAGTGTTGTAGCTGCCTTCAGTAGCTGATTAGTGTTTTTTGGCTTAAAAAAAATCTCACGAGATAGAATAAACTGATCCTACTTTATTAAGCAACCAGTAAAAAAACGAAATTGAAACATAACAGCAAAAGTTTATTAGAACACAGAACTGCTTTATTATCTATGCCTCGAAGTGAAGACATTTAGATCTATGACTAAGGAATGACGTCATTGTTCAAAGCCGACGGGTTGTATCCGCTGCTGCACTAGACCCGGGGTTTGTGTCGTGTGAACACACCACATTTGCAGCGATCTTTTGCATGTACAGACATCTACGCCGATGTCTGCGCAAACAGATCGTTGCGTGTGGACCGGGCTTAACACAAAATTTTAAGAAATATTTCTGTACTGGAGAAAATTAAGCAAGTTGTGTTTTTTGGTAGTCAATGAATGCTAGCTGTAGTGATCTCTTGTTGACATGCGCGTTTCGCCAGAGGCTGGCTTTACGCTGCCGATTCGAGTAAGATCATGACGTCTTCACAAATACAAGTAAAGGCCCTACATGCAACAATCTGTCTGCAGAAATATCTGTGCATAATAGATACGCACACACAGAGAGATGCAGTGGAAATCGGCACAGATATGAGATGTGTACAGCACTGGAAATTGGATGTTTGAGCGAAATTGCTAGAGCGCAGTTCATATATGTACAGACAAATCGTAGCTTGCAACTGGTAATTGCCGCAGATCTGGCAGAAGAAACGTATTTCAGTCAACTGTTTGTTCTGTCTAGTGCTTCTCGTCTGCGACCACAATGAATTCTTAAATGAATGATGCGTGTCTGCGCAGTTCATTTCTGAATTTATTGAAACTGCTGATCATGTTACATGTTAATGATCTTTCGGACAATAATAATAGGAATCACAGACATTTTGCAGCTGATGCAGTTATCTGTAAGAAGTATTGTCCGAAAGAAGCAGCACTGATATTCACTCATATTTCGTAAGATTTAAAATTGGTCCAAAGATTAGCAACTTGCTTTAAATGTGCAGAAATGTTAAGTTTTGCACTTCACAAAACGTGAAACCGTAGTATCGTATGACTAAATATCAGCGAATCACAGCAGGAATCGGCCAGCTCATACAAATACCTGGGTATAGCAAACACTTAGTAGGATATAAAATGAAATGATCACACAAACTCATTCGTGGGTGAAACAGGTGGCTGACTTTCGTTTATTGGTAGAATATTGTGAAAATGTAATCAGGTCACAAAGGAGATTGCTAACAAATCACTGCATCAAGCCATTCTAGAATATTGCTCAAGTGTGTGGTACCCCTACCAAACAAGACTAACAGGGATTATTGAATATAAGCATAAAAGAGTAGTACAAAAGTCACAGGTCACACTTCCTGTGGAAGAGTGTCACAGAGATGCTAAAGAACATGAACTGGCAGACTCTTCACAATAGATGTAAACTATCCCAAAAAGTCCTACTTGTAGAGATTCAACAACTGGCTCTAAATGATGATTCTAGGAATATGCTATAACCCCTACATATCACCCTCATAGGGATTGTGAGGATAAGATTAGATTAACAGCAGTGCATGCAGAGGCATTTAGACAGTAATTCTTCCTCACCTGATAAGTGAATGGAATAGGGAAAAACAATAACAGGTACAATGGGACATACCAGACCATTTCACAGTGGTTTGCAGATTGTAGATGTAAATGTAGAAATATACATAAAAAGTGCAGGGCCCATGTTACACTATGGAAACACAGAACGACTGGAGCACTCCTAGTGATCTGGCATCGAATATGGGAAAATACAGCATGACAGTCTGCAAAATATGGGTATTAGATGATAATAGTCTTCATTTATATTTTATGGGTGGCCTCCTAGTCTGGTGGTGCCGTGTGTGGCTGGAAAAGTTTGTGTGAGCTTGCAACTTAATACATTCGTGAAATTCCAGAAAAAAACGAATATCAGCTTTTCTTAGCTAGGGTTCACAGTCACGAAAAATTTGTAAATGACATCGTAGTCGCCTTTTGACTATAAAAATATTTATTTGCAAAACGCAGTATTCTAATTCCAATCACGTGGCCATTAGCAAGTTGAGTTAATTGCGCTTTAGCACATGTCAAAAGCTAAAAATCAATGACATGACATGACACAGAAGCTGGTTTCATCATAAGGTAGATAAAGGTACATAAAGAACCTATCAATCATAGAATAGAAACAGCATTAATTATTTACTTCATAGCTGGTCTTTGCCAACATCAGCACACTACTCTGTCGCTGCTGTAAGGAAATTTTTCCACATACTCTTATGTGTGTTGCACAATGAACTTTTTCAATTGCATTGCAAATACTTTGCTCATATTCTGTTTCATTTTTGCTCACATCTATAATATTGACTGTGATATATAATTCTATGTTTGTTTTGTTTCATATAAAACAGAAGCAGGTTATGTCACATCTTCTGTGGACTCATTTATGTTCGTCACAGGTTATGAATCTGTGTGTAAACTGCTTGGTTTAAGTACAGTATACGTATTTTGCTTGTACTCCACTTTACTTTTGTCCACATTTGTTTTTTGTACTTTCTCGCATTTAATGGAGAACTCCGAAATTTTTGTTGGAGTGGCAGGATGAAACTAATTGTGTCATTTGTAGTACCTGTTAATAACGTATGGGCACATTTGTGTAATTACTGTTGAATGTTTAGCATTTGCATGGAAGACTACTCTAGTCACTAAGACAACAAAGTGTACTCATCTACTCCTACATCCATATTCTGCAAACAACTGTGAAATGCGTCATGCTCAGTGGGAAGTTGCAACACCATTCAAAACCGAGTTACATACTCAATCTGTGACCAAATGTGATAAGTTGAATACTAATTCTGTCAAAAGCTGCTAACATTGAGCTCTCAACTAAAAAGTGAGAAAGTACAGAAAATGAATGTGAAAAATAGTAGAAGATGAGCAATGTACTTGCTGCACATTGAAATCGACCAGTTCACACAAGGATTTGTACGTAGTAACAAATACACATAAGTCCACAGAATACCATGTGATGACACCAACATTTGTTTTACATGAAACAAAAACAAATATTGAATCATTTACCTTGCCCAATATTATGAATACAAACAGAAATCAACAAAAACGTATTTAAAAAGCAATTCAAAGAGTGCAGTACACAGCAAGAAGATGTAATCACAAACACTGTGCAATGCAGCCTGGTTCTTTTCACTATGAAACGAAAACAAATTTGGAAGACGTCAAATCACCCAATAACGAACTAATACGTGGAAGAATTGGTGAACCTGTAGCATGTTGAATGGTCTGGCAGTGAACCAAGGTAGCATAACTGGAAGTCTCTATATGAGCCTTACCCTTGTGACACATTAGATTTGCACAGATAAATATGAGCATATTATTCGGAAATTGCTAGAAAATTCACCCATTGGACATGTCATATGTATATGGGCTGACTGTAGAGATTTTTTACTTTTTCAGAAACCACCCATATTACAGAAAGATGAATGAATTGAAAATATTGTAATTGTGGAATAATGGCTTTGCTAGAAATTCAGTACCTATAATTTAGCACAATGTTACAAGTTGAAGATGTAATTTTTAGTTAATTCAGACATATTACACTAAATTTTAATGTTTTACTTGATATAGACAGCTGATGCTGTTATCTCAAAATCAGTAAAATTGCATTATGGCTTAATATGAAGATATAAATAAAATCAGTATCATAGTATGGCAGTGTAAAGATGGGTACACACATGCAACAGAAGTTGCATCATTGAACTCCCAGTTTTCAGTGGCGCAACTTACAAGACGTAACTTTTGCAATGCCACAAAAAGCTCACTTGGTTCCAGTTTGTTACTCTACTGCCACTGCTCCCTGGTGACCATACATCAAAACGCTATCATTCTGTCGCAGTTGCTGTAGAATAATTACTGCTGTGGTCTATTCAGTTTCAACCTGTTTTCATTTTATTGCTGAAAAAAGTCAAAACAGTGGTTGGCAGGTACACTTTCGAAGCTTCTGGAACAACAAGAACAACAACCTATGTGTAATTTTATGTAACAGTGGTTGTGTGTGTTCAATATTTGCAAACCAATGATGTAGACCATCCCATAATCTTAAAAGACTTTTGGATGAATAAATAAATAAATGAACTTGATACTTTACCAAAAAAGAAGAGTGGTATAAGCTTCCTGACTTGTGAAACCAAGCACTGTAAAATCGTGGGTCATATGCAAGAAATGGGCCAGGAGTGTGATGTGGCAGCTGTTAAATTAATAGTTACTTATGATAAATGCATACATTAACGAACACAATAAGATTCTTGAAAGAATGATGGGTCTACAGATGATATTTGCGTGCCAGCTGTCATTTAGTTTGTCATAGCAGACAGCATTTTCAACTTTGAGTGTTACATCTTTTGTCAATGTGTTTGTGACCCGCTGCACGAAATATATTTTCAGGTATAATATCTTGATTTCTTCCTTGTATTTAACTCTAGTAACAGCTCTAATGCCATAACCTGAACTGTACCATAACACCCTCCCATATGTTTTCATTTGCCGCCATGTTGAAAGCTCTGCAACTACATAGATTTTGTGGCATTCTGTATGAACGGTAGCTCACGTTGCCACAACAGAAAGTCACAACCTGTGGCGTTGTTGCATTAGTTGCACATCTGAAGTCGGACTAAGAAAAATAACATCGACTTTTCTTTTTTTGAGTAGAGGTCGAATGACACTGGACGTAACAGAACAGAACATTAAAACATTAGACAACATTCCATACTGCATAGATTGCGGCAGCCACACATATCGTCAATGGAATGGAACATTAATTATTCTCAGGAAGGAAATTTTGTTGGAGATGTTCATGGGACAGGGGTGGCGTCGTCTCCTAATATCAGAAGGTAACAAATACTCGCCATGCTTTGTCACGTTACATTAATGGATTTTATGTCTTCTTGAACTTTATTTCATTAGGTGCTTTATTTTCCTTGCTAAGTACGAAGATTCCAAGAGGAACAGGTATTTTTCCTGTTGTGCTCTTCCACAAATTAGGCCAAATATCTGAGAGTGGTAAATGATTTAGATATTGCAATACCTTGACAAAGAAAACGTTTACACTCTCCATAAATAAGATCAACTACTGGAACAAATTTCATTAAATAACCCTCTTTGTACAGTGAAAAATAAGTTTTTTACGTTATTTGGTACTTCGAAAAACCACACAATGGGCAAGGCAAAAAGGTTCTATGTTTTGCAAACTAAATATTGTCTGCTATGTTTGTATGTAGATACTGGGTGGAGGAAACAAATGTCTATGTTTTGGAATAGTTGTACATTGTATCTTCTGTTGTATCACTCCTCAGCAGTGTGGTGAGTCTTCCAAAAATGTCCATTATGAATTATTCTTTGGCCAATTTAAAAAACTATCCTATTATTGTTAGCTCCATAATTCTGATACTACTGGGTAGTTATGATGAAAGTGCAGCTACTCATGGGGGTCCAATGTGGGTGAAACTTGGTAGATACACAGAAGAACTAATTTACACAAGAAAAATTAGTTTCAATTTTGGTCACCAAATGCAAATCTGTTGTTGAATGCTGTATGATGATATGACATCCATGCTGTTATTTGACAAGCCATAACGTGAGTGAACACTATGGCTATGGTCACAAGAAGCCCTACACTATTAGTGAAATTGTTTTAGGCGAATGGCAGCAAATATAGTGCTACATTGAAAGAGTATTGCTGACTGAAGTGTCTGAGGATAGGCCCAATGTCATTAAATGCTTCGAAGAAGATGATGAAATTCGAAAACACGGTTGAGCTTTGTGTGGCACCTGGAAGAGGAAGGCATCCTGTCCCACAGGAAATTATTGACGAGGTTGCTGTTGCTTGCTCAGGCAGTGTCACATGAATTGTGCACAGCATGGTCAACAGTACACTGGCACCTGTACAACATCCAGATGGTGAAGCAACTGAAATGTCATTGTTTGCAGTAACATAGTAACATTCTGAATTTGATCCTCGGTTTCAGGTATGGATCGAAGTTGATGGCATGTGGCCAGGCCATATTCTATGGGGTGACGAGGCAAAGGGTGCAGTGAACATAGAGGGATGCTTGTAAACTGCGTGTTGTTCACGAAGACCCATTGCACTCGCCATATGTGGCTGTGTGGTGTGGATTCACAAACAGCTTCATTGTTAGTCCATTGTTCTTTGAAGATAATACACCCAGAGGGCCTGGCAGGTGTACTCTGATGTCTACATGTTATCAATACCTTCTTGTACATCATGTGATTTCTGCTTTGGAAGAGTACAGTTGTGTGTAAACTACTGTTCTCATGTAAGATGGGGCAACTCCTCTTGTTGCACATACAGTGAAAGTTCTTCTTAATGCATCATTCCACAAGCATGACATCTCCAGATGTTTCTCAGATACGTGGATTGCAAGATCATGTGATATGAATCCATGTGACTTTTGGCTCTGGGGATATCTAAAATAAGGCGTTTACTAGAGACACATACGGTCGCTTCTTGATATGAATGGCAGTTTACAAGAACACATTGGCCAGATTCCATCTGAACTGCTACGAGAAACTGTTAATCGTACTGTTTTACGGATGCAGCATCTCGTCAACGTCTGTCGTGCTCATATTGAACAAATTGTGTGGTTAGCAGTTACTAATAAAATCAAAATTATGCCTTTCTCACTTGTTTGACCTTTTTTTCCATGTTCCATTCCTAATGCATTACATATGGATACACTTCTATACATCTTTCTTGCATTCATTGCGCCAGATTTACAACTAGTGACCAAAATTAGAACTAACTTTCTTCCGGTGTAAATTGGGTCGATATTAACACATTAGAATATCTACAAAATTTCGCTGCCACACGGTAATTACAGCCCACTCTGGACCTCTGTGAGTAGTTGCACTTTTATTATAACCACTGGAAATATTCTGACACTTTGTATGACATATGGTATTTCATAAATTACTTTCAAAATTCAGTAGTAATTTCACAGAAATAGTCAGCAGCGGCTGTATCGACTCTGTAAGCCACTGTGAACTGCTTGACAGGGGGTGCTTAGCTTCTTCCTGATTCACATGCATCTGGAGGATAGCAAGAATGTTTGCTTAAATGGCTTTGTGCACCCAGTAATTATTCAAACGCTAAGCTTATTTCACAGTTTATATTCTGTGATACACATGGTTTGTAGCATATTCCTCACTTAATGCTGATTCTTACACGTTCTGTAAGAGGCTTTTTAAAGTCAGTTGGCATCTGTATTCGAGCTTCTGCCACTGCAGGTTTTTCAGCATCTTTGTGATGTTGCACCATGGGTCAAATTAGCCTGTAAACATATGTACTGCCCTTTTTTGTATATGTCCAATATCCTCATGAAGTCCTATTGCTTATGGATCCACATACCTTTGTAACATTCCAGAATATGTCACACCGGTATTTTGTAAGCTATCTCCTATGTAGACAGATTGCATTTTTCGGTATCCTTTCAACGAATCAACATGTGCTACCTGCTTTATCTACTATAATTGCATTTTATTTAGTAGTTCTCTTCATATAAACCTGTGTATTGTTTGACAACTAGTTTTACAGATGTCGTTGTTTCTTTACCATTTACTTTACTAACAGTGTAGGAGGATCCTTCCAAACATCAACTGTTCTATCAGTTATGTATCCAGTGTATGGTCAACTATTCTTCTAAACGTCAGCCACAGTTCTTGTACACAGGTGTAGATGTAGGGGTCATAGTTTGTTACTGCCATCCTCTCCCCCCTTGAAATATAACGTTGCACCACCTCACTTTTAATGAGCTACAGATGTCTAACATTTGAAAAGTAATTACAATGCATTATAAATTATTTACTAAAACATTTTGTGTAATTTTTTTACATTGGTGCTTAGTACATCACTTCAACATCTCTTCCAAGGAACTGCATTTCAGATAAATATATCATTTGGAAAGCATTTACCCAAGAATTTGATAAGTATCTATGTTATGCAGTTTTTTTAAGAATAATAATGGCAACAAACTTTCGCAACTTCGATAATTTAAGATTTGATAGAGAATGAAGTTGAAGGGTACACACTCCATTATCATCATTTTGCTGAGCTCTAATAGTATGAACTGAATACTATAGACTAAGGTTACATGAAACTGTGGGGAACTTTGTATCTTTCTGTCATTTCCACCTACCTATGGGAAAGTCAGTCTTTCTGTTATTCTTTCTTAGGGGAGTATCTTCCTCCTTCTGCCTATCCTTCTGTCAACCGTCTGTAATTTGTTGTTTCATCATGTTGACTCATGAACTGTGTGAGGTTTGTTGTGGATAGTACATATGGTCAGCCTGTAAATCGACGCCTATTCCCAGCTGGAATGTTTTCTTCAGCCAGTCAGGCCACAAACCAATCCACATGGGCTAACTCACAGGAACACAACAGAAAAGTATCCTGTTTTCGACGAAGATTCAAATTTCTGATAATTTCTTGTCATTTATGACTCTTAGTTTTCTTAGTACTGTACTCAATGCAAGTAAGCTGAAATTTGTGGCAATCTGTACATGCATAAATACAAACGCTTTCAGTAAACATTTGGAGGTCATGGCCCCCATGGCTCTCCCATCCATGTCTCCAATTGCTTCTACATGCTCTTGCCCAGAGCTAAATGTTTCAGGTTGCTCACTAAGATATGACACTACTTCCTTTTCAACAAATTTGTTGAATATTCAAATCTTTCTAATTTATTTAGCCATCTTTGTACTGTGGTAATCATTGTTGCCACAACTGCCTCATCGTCACTGACACCCATTTCAATATGGACATCCCAAAGAGGTCACATCTATTTGCTGCCATTAAATTTATTACATTTTCATTATGAGTGGGTTACTGAACTATATGTTCTAGGTTGTTTTTGGAGAAGGCATTTAGTATTGGTTTTCAGACTAACCTATCACACCAACCACTTTAAAAACTGTGATTATTCCAATCAAATGCTAGGATGGTTCTGACTCTAATTACTACATAACTAGTTCCACATCCATTAAGGCTCTCTTTATATCTGGATGTACAGGATATTGTGCGTGAGAGAAGTGCAAAAAAAAATGATAAAATGAAATCTATTAATCTTGTGGTAACGAGAAAGATAAAGGCTTTGAATATAATAATTTGCAGGAATATGCCCAAAATATCAATCTCTCATGCTGGGTTTCCACAGGCAATGAAAACGTGCATCCACCAACACCTGCAGAGGCCATATGTGTGATAAAATTTCCACTGGAACTGTTTTCAAGACGGATAACTCACTTAATTTGCAGAGATGAAAGTAAAGTTATGCAAATCTTAACTCAAGAACTTACAGACATTAACAAAACGAAATGAGACTTTCAGGTTATATATATTCTTGATTAGTCAACATTTTGAGAGGTAACATGTCCTATAATTTTAAATTTTCCTGTATTTTGTTTTATAGCCAAACTCGGCACTATATACTGATGACATAAAAATTGTAGCAAGTAGAACTACTGCTAAATAAAAAGCCCTGTAGTATACAGAAAAATTTGATAAATACTACAACAAGCGCAACCTGTTTTTAAATGGTAATAAGACAACATACATGGAATTTCATAACATACAACAGTTTCAGCAAAGACAATTTTTCTGATTTGACTACTGACTTGATATTACAGAACAATATATCAAGTGGTAACCACACAGAAAATATTGCTCATAAATAAGCTCTAAAATATGTTTCTAATAATAATAATAGTAACAATAATAATAATGATAATAATAACTTCATGTGGCTCAGTGACCTTTTGTAAGTCTCTCTACTGGAGCCATTGCACTGACTTGTGTGTCCTGTCAGTACAAGCTGTGCAGACTGTTATAACCTACACCTACTTGATATGATGGAACCAAACTACACAAAAACTCACACAAACAAACAACAGTATCTTCATCGATTACAGCCAGAGGAGACAGCGAATAATACAATGGCTTGTTCCATGGATTCGAGATTGCAATTCAATATATCGCAGGGAACAAAAAACACCAGAGTTATTATGAAACTAAGCACAATCTAATTTCATGAATGAATGATGCAGAAAGCATAATCAAAGAATAATAAAATCAAAACATGTATCTGTAAAAAACAGCACCTCTAGTGTTTAGCGCAACATGTTTGACAGCATGACGTTTGTAAACACGTACACATGGCACGTACGACATGGCCCTACATAACTGAGAAATGTCGCCACATCATCCCCCATGGTGTGAGTGGAGCGTTATTCCAAATAGCAGTCTGGTAAGTGGACATAGTAACTAGATCTCGAGGTATGTGTTCGCAGATCCGCTGATGTTGTAACCTGCGCCAGTGGCTGTAGTGTCGTTGATGAAGCAGTTACTGGGCGAGGCTGTGGTCTTGGAAGCTCTGACATTGTCGCTTCTTGGAAGAAGTCATTTTAAAACTAATTATAGAAACAGTGGTCGCCTCTCCGTTAATTGAAACATCAGTTGTCTTGTCTACCATTGCAACTACATGGCAGGGTTATGAGTATGGTGGCTGTAAACAATGACGAAGATGGTAGCTGTACCACGTCTGTGAGGCTGATGTAGGCGGACTTGGGCCACATGCTCTCGTAGTCGGCATAGGAATTCTGGTTGGTCAGTCCTTGGTTGTGACAGACCGTTGGTTTCCACGAATTCTCCTGAAAGCCTCAGCATCTCACCGTACACCATTTCCGCCAAGAAGCATCCATATATGGTTTGAAAACGTTTCTGAGGCCGAGTAGTACCATTTGAAGGACCTTAGTCTATTCAGTGTCATGCCACACTAGTCTACGTTAAGTGAGCAGTGCCATCACTCGATCACCTCGTTACTGGCCGGGTAGTAGCTCGTCTTTTTGTGGTGAATTGTGCCGTAAAATTTCGCGAGATGATCGAACAAATCGGATTGAAATGGTCATCCTCTGTCTGCCGTGACGTGTAATGGACAGCCAAAACGCAACACCCAATACGACGCGAGAGTGAAAGTCACAGTATCTGCTGTAACATTGTCCACTGGTGTTGCTTCTGGCCAGCGATTGAAACGATCTATATTCGTAAGTACGTAATGTTGGCCGTAGGATGATGGGAATGGACCAACGGCGTGGACGTGACTGAAATGGGTTGTTGTGATTGGAATGTTCCCTATCGGTGCCAGAACCTGACTGTGTATATTGCTGCATTGGCATTTAAGACAACACCCCGCCCATTCAAGGCGAATCGTTGATCGAATACTGGGGTGACATGAGACGTTAGCATATTGAAGACGTCCCTTCTGAAGGTAGTAGGTTATAACGCCTGTGGTTTTAACGTGATGATGTCACAGTACAGCTTGATATCATTCCCTTGAATTTGGATAAGTTGGAGATCGAACCCTAATGTTCCTGTACATAAAAGTCCTTGTAGTTCTTGATCTGATTGTTGAGCGGCTGCGAGTTTGGCGTAATCGATCGTGCTAGTAACGCTTCCGAACCAAGAAAAAAATCAGTCACCCATATTGTCGGTGGCAGAGATGTGCAGGACGCACATGCTGAATAGTGAGATGGACATTAGCTGATTGTCTTGCTTAAGTGAGCAGTTCGTGTTGTTCTGGCAAAAGGCGTTAGTTAGTGGTTTGTGGTCGGTGTATATAATGAAGTCTCTAGCTTCTAGGTGAGGCCTGAAGTCTTTGATGGACTCATAAATGGCAAGAAGCTCTCTGTCTTACATACTCCACAGATTTTGTGAGGGTTATAGCTTGCGCGAGAGAAACGCGAGTGGTTGCCATATTTCACTACATTGTTGTTGCAACGCTGGAGTGATCACCCTCTGGTTATCGTTACTATTAGTGCCAAAGATGCAGTAGGTTCAGAGTGCGCCAGTAGTGTGGCGTCTGAGGTGTCCTTTTGGCTGGTTCAAAACCACACGCATACTATCAATCTATGCTGTAGGCGAGTTATCGTTGTTCTTCGGGCCGGCGAGTGCTGCAGTTGACGGCTCCTGTAACTCGACAGTGTGTGGCAAGTGGTGGTGATAAAAATTTAATATGCCGAACGCAATTTTCTGGACGTATCTGGGCGTGAAATCCGTAAGACGGCTTCCAGCTGACACTACTATCCCGTGCCCTACGAAATACACTTGGGGCTGGCCAAGCGCACATTTAGTGGTGTTAAGGAAGACATCGTGGTATTCCAGCAGCTTGAACACTTCCGTTAAATGCTGTCGACGTGCTTCTGCCGATGCGGGAAAAGCTAAAATATCGTCCGAGTAGGAGAAAGTTAAGCCCTGTAAGACTGAGTCAATGAAATGTTGCGATGTTTGAGCAACTCTACTGTGTACAAATGTCGTAAATTTGCTGTCAAATAGACCAATCGCTGTCTTGGGGAAGTCTTGTTCAGCTACAGCGATCCGTGTGTACGCTTTTGCGCAGTCGAGGACGCTAAAAATAACTACACCACTCAAAGCATAGTTATAGTTGTGGAACAACGGTACTGGACATCTTTCCGCTAATGTTCTGGAATTCATGGCTGTGTAGTCACCACAAAGCTGCCAAGAACCAGACTTCATCAGGAACAATGTAACGGTGAGGGCCATGGACTGTTGGAAGGCGCAATTACTCTTTCACGACTCACACTGTCGAACTCTATCTCCGAAATTTTAAGACGGTTCGGAGCCAAACGTCGTCATC
This sequence comes from Schistocerca americana, assembly GCF_021461395.2. Lineage (NCBI taxonomy): Eukaryota > Metazoa > Arthropoda > Insecta > Orthoptera > Acrididae > Schistocerca > Schistocerca americana. The sequence continues at coordinate 643,644,928 of NC_060123.1, forward strand.
TGCTAGACTTGGGGGCAGTGAGCTGTGTCGTGCCTTATATTCTTAGGCGTTAGAGGGGGTCCTGTAAGAGCCAGCAATCCATGCAGCAGCTCCGCGTACTCGCCGTCCGCCAACCGAATTGCTTTGGCAGTATGAACGGCTGCATACCGCGGAAATCCGGACGTCGCCAAGCCTGTGGTGTTGTCAACAAGGAGTGAAGTCCTCATCTCCGGCAGCAGATTATAATTGGCGGAGAAGTCCGCTTCGATGATAGGTTCAGCAATGGCTGCAATGGTAAAATCCCATACGAGAGCTCGTTGCAAACCCAGGTCCAGTTCCAAGCACAGGGTTACGTATGTTGTTACGACCGACTTGTTTGAAGCTGTTAGACAGAATAAATTGGTTAGTCGCTTCGTGAGCAGCGTACTCTGTGGATAAATGGACAAACTGGATCCAGTGTCTACTAAATATTTCCAGTCAGACCACCGATCACTAACAAACAGGTGCAGAGACACTCATCACTCATCAGGAATTGGAGGAGGCGCCTACTTCCGACTTTCGTTACTATTTGAGTAAGAGCAGGGGGTTGTGCATCTGTGAGCTTGCTCCCTGAATTTCCTGTCATACCAGCAGATACTGTACTGCTCAGGCGTAGTTGCAGAATAAGTCACCGACGATCTGCTGCACGAGCGTAGGTGGTATCAATTCCGGCCTCTGTCATTTCTCAGATTGCTTGGAGGTAACAGTTTCAGATCTGCTGCCTCAGAACTCGTAGATCTAGCTTGGCCGACAAGGCGTCATAATCTGCGGTAGGAACAGTTAATGTCGCGCTAGCACACTGCGTGGTCATTACACTGACAGAAGTCAGTGTCGTCGTGTCCTGGATTTTACATGTCAACGCCGCTACTAAATTCTAGTTTGTGCCAGCCTGTGATGCTATGATTGCTTTGATGACCAATGGCAAATGATTACTCCATACTGTGCGAAGTAAGCTGTTAGGAATCTTAGGTGTCACAAGTACTGCAAAGGCTTTTTGTCTCTGATATCACCCTGAGTGAGAATGTGACGGTTTAGCTCATCCTGCGATGCTGGCACTCGCTGGATCAATTCTGCTTTAACCCCATCGTAGGAGTTAGCTTCTAGTGGCGAGTTAATTATATCTTGTACTTTCATGGCGTACTGGTGCTCTAATTGACTTACTATCAGTGCAAACTTGGTAGCGTCTTCCGAAGTTCCAGCATAGAAGAAACTGGCCTCGCATGTTCAAACCAAAAAGTTGGACTGTTTGGTCAGAAGGGTGGTAGACTTACAGCCAGTTGAGACACGGTGAGATAAGCGTCGGTCATTTTGCAGATCTCTCTCGTAAGTGCTCATTAATCCCAAGATACTCCGCAGGTATGTCAAGTCAGGGTCACCACCTGGTAGGTACTATTAGAACCTATGTCTACTTGATACAACGGAACCAGACAATACAAAAACTCCCTGAAACAATTAACGGTAGCTTTTTTAACCAGAGCCATAGGAAATGTAAAATGCAACGGCTTGTTCAGTAGATCTGAGCCTGCAATTTAATATTACATAACATGCAGGGAACGAAAACATAAGAGTTATCTTGTAACTATACACAACCTAATTACATGTATAGAAGATACAAAATACAAAAGGCATAATCAAAGAGTAACAAAACCAAAACACACACACACACACACACACACATCCTGTGTCTGGTGCGAAATGTTTGACAACATGGTGTTTGTAAATATATACACTGGCACACGCGACACAATACTACGTAACTTCATGAGTCACATCAATCCCTAACCTACTCCAATTACTTAACAGGAAAGGGGACCTTCAGTTTAACATCGAATCCAAACCACGTGTTGTTTCTGGTGACTCCTCACACTGTTGAGAGGTGAAGACTACTTTAAAACATAGACTGAAAAATCTGTGGCTCGACCAAGGCTCGATCCCGCGACCTCAGTTTCATAACATATGCTTTACCTAAATGTGATCTGATGTGGATATGAGCTGCAAACGATAATTTAAAAACACTCTGAAATCTACAAAAGAATGCCATTAGAGACTTCTTAAATCTGTCCCCACAGGATTGTCTCAAAGTTATCGGAATAATACTCTTAATGGTCTTGTTTTGTAGAGTTAAGCATCTGTTTACATAAACATTTGCAGCATAAATCGACATCGGAGTACAGCATATGAAGTGTTCGTACACACACACTGGTGCACAATCCTCAAGTACAGAAGCAAATTTTACATGATGTGCCATTACCAAGAAACATAGTTTGATGAAACTTGGAGCATAAATGGAAATAACTGCTACCGTATAATACAGAGGGCAACAGAAAGAGATACGGTACGAAAGGATCAGAAATGACACTTTTATTCAAAGACAATAATTACACTGAAGTCTTTATGGTTTATGATGGTTCCCTGGACATTGTGAAAGGCAGGACACGTTTCTTAAGAAGGTATGTGGTCACCACAGATGGTAATGCATGCTCTGCAGTGTGGCTGGCCACTAAGTTGTTAAGGAGCTCCTGTGGCAGGACGTTCAATTATCCAGCCAGTGTGGTTGACAACTGCTGGAGTGTACCGTGTTCAAAGATTTGGAGGTCAGTACTCCTATGCAATGTTGTCTCCCTACAGTATAGCATCTGGACCACCAAAATGTTCATATTACACAACGTTCCTGGGTGCATTATGTGATCCCATCTCCTACAATATGACGGTACATCCAGAATCACTACCAGCAGCCAAGTGCAGTAGCCTCAGTCAAAAGGCAGGATAATCAAGGTACTGTGTTGTTGTTGTTGTTGTTGTCTTCAGTCCTGAGACTGGTTTGATGCAGCTCTCCATGCTACTCTATCTTGTGCAAGCTTCTTCATCTCCCAGCACCTACTGCAACCTACATCCTTCTGAATCTACTTAGTGTATTCATCTCTTGGTCTCACTCTACGATTTTTACCCTCCACGCTGCCCTCCAATACTAAATTAGTGATCCCTTGATACCTCAGAACACGTCGTACCAAACGATCCCTTCTTCTAATCAAGTTGTGCCACAAACTTCTCTTCTCCCCAATCCTATTCAACACCTCCTCATTAGTTATGTGATCTACCTATCTAATCTTCAGCATTCTTCTGTACCACCACATTTCGAAAGCTTCTATTCTCTTCTTGTCTAAACTATTTATCATCCATGTTTCACTTCCATACATGGCTACACTCCATACAAATACTTTCATAAACGACTTCCTGACACTTAAATCTGTACTCGATGTTAACAAATTTCTCTTCTTCAGAAACGCTTTCCTTGCCATTGCCAGTCTACATTTTATATCCTCTCTACTTCGACCATCTTCAGTTATTTTGCTTCCCAAATAGCAAAACTCCTTTACTACTTTAAGTGTCTCATTTCCTAATCTAATTCCCTCAGCATCACCCGACTCAATTCGACTACATTCCATTATCCTCGTTTTGCTTTTGTTGATGTTCATCTTATATCCTCCTTTCAAGACACTATCCATTCCGTTCAACTGCTCTTCCAAGTCCTTTGCTGTCTCTGATAGAATTACAATGTCATCAGCGAACCTCAAAGTTTTTATTTCTTCTCCATGGATTTTAATACCTACTCCGAATTTTTCTTTTGTTTCCTTCACTGTTTGCTCAATATACAGATTGAATAACATCGGGGAGAGGCTACAACCCTGTCTCACTCCCTTCCCAACCACTGCTACCCTTTCATGCCCCTCAACTCTTATAACTGCAATTTGGTTTCTATACAAATTGTAAATAGCCTTTGGCTCCCTGTATTTTACCCCTGCCACCTTCTGAATTTGAAAGTGAGTATTCCGGTCAACACTGTCAAAAGCTTTCTCTAAGTCTACAAATGCTAGAAACGTAGGTTTGCCTTTCCCTAATCAAGCTTCTAAGATAAGCCGTAGGGTCAGTATTGCCTCACATGCTCCAATGTTTCTGCAGAATCCAAACTGATCTTTCCCAAGTTCGGCTTCTACTAGTTTTTCCATTCCTCTGTAAAGAATTCGCGTTAGTATTTTGCAGCCATGACTTATTCAACTGATAGTTCGGTAATTTTCACGTCTGTCAACACCTGCTTTCTTTGGGATTGGAATTATTATATTCTTCTTGAAGTCTGAGGTATTTCGCCTGTCTCATACATGTTACTCACCAGATGGTAGAGTTTTGTCAGGACTGGCTCTCCTGAGGCTGTCAGTAGTTCTAATGGAATGTTGTCTACTCCCGCAGCCTTGTTTCGACTCAGGTCTTTCAGTGCTCTGTCAAACTCTTCACGCAGTATCATATATACCATTTCATCTTCATCAACATCCTCTTCCATTTCCACAATATTGTCCTCAAGTACATCGCCCTTGTATAGACCCTCTATATACTCCTTCCACCTTTCTGCTTTCCCTTCTTTGCTTAGAACTGGGTTTCCATCTGTTCTTGTAAATATGAGAAATGTCGGCTGCCACATAAAAGAGGAAGTGTAGAGAGTATCGTTTCAGTGAGCATGGTTAATAGAAACTGCATTTATAATGTCTCTTCTGCGCACCAATGTTAATCGTGAATCAGCAAATGGTCGTCAGCCAACCGTGCATTTGATCACAGTTAACTCCCTGTATTGCGATCCAAGGTGCCTTCCACTTGCACAGATGTTAACAGGGGTACGAATCTGGACATAGACGTCTACATACATAAGTCTTCTGTACACTGCTGATAAGTGATATCATTGTCACATGCTCTCACATTCGTCAACAACCAGATGTGTGTTTGTAACTCTCCACTAGTTTGTCCGTTTATGTTCAGCGAAATGGACAATAAAAGAAAAACCAAGTTTCCAAACTATGAGATTTTTACACTTCTCGAGTTCGTAAGTGCGAACGCAAAAGGTCTTGTAAATATGAGGAATGACGGCTGCAGAATAAAAGAGGAAGTGTAAAGAGTATCGTTTCAGTCACTATTTTGTCCGTTTTATCCAGTTCAGTTCGAATATTTACATCATTTATATACGAGAGCATTTCGGAAAGTAAAGATACAATGGCTCGCAGTCCTTAAATAGAACATTTATTTAGAAAACGTCAGTTACATCTTATTAACTTGATTATTTGTTATTTTTCGACATAATCACCCCCCTTTGTTAAGTCGCTGCACAAGCTTTTGTATCCCACAGTCATAGAAGGTTGTCGCCTGTTGTCGGAACCAGATTTCAACTTCGTCTTTGATCTCTTCATCGTCGTGGAATAATTTTCCACCAAGATGTGACTTCAGGTAACAGAAGACATGGAAGTCGGTGGGCGCAAGGTCCGGGATGTGTAGTGGATTGTCCAATATGTCCCATTTGAATTGTTTGAGTAGTGCTTTGGTTACGAGCGCTGTGTGAGGCCGAGTGTTGTCATGAAGCAAGCGGACTCCACTTGTCAGCATTCCCCTGCGTTTGTTTTTAATTGCCCTTCGAAGACGTTTCAAAGTCTGGCAATATGCAGTAGCATTAATTGTCGTTCCAGGAGGCATAAATTCCAACAGAAGAATGCCTTGTCTGTCCCAAAAAACAGAAGCCATGATTTTCTTCGCTGAAATCGACGTTTTACCTTTCTTGGCTTTTGGTGAATTCGAATGGCGCCATTGCATTGATTGTTGCTTGGATTCAGGTGCATGGTGATAAACCCATGTCTCGTCACCTGTCATAAGGTAACCAAGGAACTCATCACCTGCTTCAGCAAAGCGTGTGAGTAAGTCGAGTGCAAAGCCCACTCTTTTCTTTTTGAGTTCTTTCATTAACAGTATTGGATCCCAGTGCGCACACAATTTCCTGTACCCTCACTTGACAGTCACAACGTCATAAAGAGTTGTCATTGACACGTCCGGTATGATCTGAAGCAATTCTTTCAATGTGAGACGTCTATTCGCACGAATTGCTTCCTCCGTTCTCTGAAGAAGGGCATCAGAGATCACAGATGGTCGACCTGTTCTTGGTTCATCATGAACATCGGTCCTACCTTCAGAGAAATGACGACACCATTTCGTTACATTTTGTCGATTCATAATGTTCCCATAAACAGAAACAATTTCTTTGTGAATATCCGCTGGTCACTGACCTTTTGCGTGAAGAAAACGTATGACGGAGTGCACTTCACATTTGGCGGGATTCTAAATTGGCGCAGCCATTTTAAACACGACCTACTCCAAATAGAAGCAACGTTCAACTGCCGAACGACCGCGAGGAGAAAGCTAGCGGTTCAAGGTTAACACCAGTGTTGCCAACTTGCTCGCCAAAACGCTTCTGTTTCTCTGGCGTACAGTGTATCTTTACTTTCCAGAATGCCCTCGTATACTAATTAACACATTTAATTGTCATTTTTATGAAAAGGCACATCTTTTTCTAAGTTGTAATGTAGTAACTAAGTTACATGGTACTGTGTAAATATAACACCCTCCCCCTATTTTTCAGTTTCAATTTCATTTAAAAACTTCAAGAATAATATTTATAATAACAAAAATTGTTTTATTTGCTTTATTGTCCAAACAAATGTGAACATAAAGTGGTCGAGTGCTTGTAAAGGAATTCCGATTCATTGTTTCGTGTATGAATTTGTACGTGAGCAAGTGCAATTGTAGTTTCATTATTAAAAGACCCACACTGCAGTGCAAAATTAACTATTTACAGTTACTCTGAGTGAAGCCAGCATCCAAATTATGTTCTTCCAGTATAAATGTACTGTTCCAGAAATGGCTAACGTACATACAATTTGTCGAAGCAGTAGGGCCTGACTGATAGTGAAGAATAATATGTACACGAATGGCTGATATGTCATCATATCACACACAACGGAAGATGTTAGCCTGATACTCTGTCATTCGAGTGGTCTCGGATTCAACAATAGGTGCCAAGTACTACGGTGATAGCAATCCTTTGCAGATGTCATTTGTGCTTTTTTAGAGGACAATGCGCCTCTCAATTACATTTCAGTTATCAAGGTAGATCCGTTTTCTTATATACAACGAACATTTTCATTCCCAGAATTACTTTATTTATTTGTTTCTTCTCAAAAGAGACGATAGTGAATACATTGAGAGCGGAAGAGCGGGACTATCTTTCAGGGCAACTATTGTGAAGTAAAAAGGTTGTGGTCTGTGGTGCCCACCGATAGCCCACTGCTCGCCCTAATTAATGTAACTTGTTTCGCACGCCTGCTATCTAGTGACTAAACCCTGCCACTGATACATAGCAACAACAATCAAAATTATTGTGAACCGTATTACAGGATTTGGTTTAACCACCATGATCGTCAGGTGGAATAAGTTTCAGAGTGACAATATCTCCACCCAACCTGGTAACTATTAATGTGGCTACCGATCGAGGTGGCGCAGTGGTTAGCACACTGGACTCGCATTCGAGAGGAGGACAGTTCGAACCTGCGTCCGGCCATCGTGATTTAGGTTTTTTCTGATTTCCCGAAAACACTTCAGGTGAATGCTGGGATGGTCCCCTTGAAAGGGCACAGCGGACTTCCTTCCACATCCTTCATTAATCTGCTGCGACCAATGACCTCACAGTTCGGTCCCCTCCCCCAAATCAACCAACCTTCCAACGTGGTACCATCATCTGGGAAAAAATTCCATTGTGACGCCGAAGCACAGGAAAATTTCATTGCCTAATGTAATGCTGAACGCACCCAGAAAAAGAAGTACCTAAGTAAAACCGGCTAGAGAAATGAATCCAGTAATTTTAAAATTTTAACTTTAGCCAGATAAAGAGCAATTATTAATTATCAGAGAGTTTGAAGACAATTATCGGAATTCCTCAGTGTGAGCCATTGCATGGAATCATTGTCCTATAGTGAGAAATATATGAACCAGCAGCTGTAGTGGAGAAGAAGAGATTGCATGCCATATAACAGTATGCGAGAGTAGTGACAGTTATGGACTTTGGCACAGGTAGCAGCAGGTGGCTGAATATGTCACAGGAAGCCGATGCGAGACATGGTGTCCTTCAACTAGAGCATGTTACCACAGCCTGCAGAGGGGCAGCCTCGCCAAGAAACATGCATTTCAAGCAGTACGACAGACCACAGGGGTCGACCACTTTCTGCAATGAGTTATTTCAATGCAGCGCAGTGGACTGCTGCAGGACAAAGTTAAATGATAGAATTGTTTTGTCAGCGGAAAGTTATTTTAGTTATGAGTAAGAGAATGGCTGGGCGAACAGACAAAGATAGGTCCTCACCTCTTGATGAGGTGTATGAACCCTTCAATAGTTTTAAAGATATTCAGATTAAGCAGAAGCCACTTGATGACAGTGTAAAGAATATGGTGAAAAATGAAATGAGTAGTTTTTATGAAGTTCAAAATGTTCAAATGTGTGTGAATTCCTAAGGGACCAAACTGCTTTGGTCATCGTTCCCTAGACTTACACACTACTTAAAGTAACTTATGCTAAGAACAACACACACAGCCATGCCCAAGAAAGGACTCGAACGTCCAGCAGGAGTGGATGTGCAGTCCGTGACATGACGCCTCAAACCGCATGGCCACTCCTTGCCTACAGTATGGAAGCAAAGGAACAGATACGTTTAGTTATATTTAAGGGAAGATGCCGTTATATGGACAAATGGTACCAAAGATACTTGCAAGACAGTACAACAATTTCAGGCAAAGTATTTGCAAAACTATTGGTCAAAAGGAATATAGGAAGATTTAATGAGGGATTTCCTGTGTAGAGAGCGATATTAGTCATGATATGACTCATTAACTGATTTCTGCAAACGCTGGTGAGCGAAAGTATGTATGTACTCAATAGAACAGCTCACAAAGGGAAGGAATCTCCACGGTATACAGTCACTGTAAAAAAAAACTTAAAAAGAAAAGGAGATTATTGAATAACAGGTGTAAAGCAAAGCATAAGGCTACAGATAGAGAGATTCTGAATGAAACGCACTTGGCTGTCAAGAGAGCAGCATGATAGCTTCAGTGACTACTGTAGCAGCATATTGACAAATGACGTTTCACAAAATCCAAAGAAACTCTGGTTGTATGTAAAGGCTGCTAGCAGCACCAAAGTTAGTGTCCAATTCATAACGAATGCCGTTTTCAAATGTTCTTTGCAAAGGAAAACCCAGGAGAATTGCCTCAATTTAATCGCCATACCGCAGAAAATTTAGATGCAATAAGTATTTCTGTCAGTGGTGTTCAGAAACAGCTGAGATCTTTAAAACTGAACAAAACTCCATATCCAGATGCAATCCCTGTGAGATTGTATACTGAATTGTGGCTGAGTTAGTCTTTCTTCCAACTATAATCTATGGTACAGCCCTGAAAAAATGCCCAGTTCTTGGAAAAAAGCTCAGTTTACACCTGTCTGCAAGAAGGGTAGTAGAAGTGATCTGTAAAACTACCATGCAGTATCTTTGACATCGATTTGTTGTAGACTCTTAGAACATATTCTGAGCTCAAACATAATGAACAAATTTACCTCCTCAATGCCAACCAGCATAGATTTTGAAAACATCGTTCATATGAAAACCAGCCCGCACTTTGTTCGCATGACATTCTGAAAGCTTTGGATCAAGGCAACCAGGTACATGCAGTGTTCTTTGATTTCTGAAAAGCATTTGACTCAGTACCACACCTACGCTTATTGTCAACAGTACGATCATATGGGGCATCAAGTGAAATTTGTGATTGGATTAAGGATTTTTTGGTAGGGAGGACAGGGCATGTAATCTTGGATGGAGAGTCATCGTCAGATGTAGAAGTAAATTTGACTGTGCCCCAGGGAAGTGTGCTGGGACCCTTGCTGTTCATGTTTTATATTAATGACCTTGCAGACAATATTGATAGTAAAATCACTCTTTGTGCAGATGATACAGTTATCTGTAATGAAGTACTATCTGAGAGAAATTGCATAAATATTCAATCAGATGGTGATAAAATGTCAACGTGGTGCAAAAATTGGTAACTTATCCTAAATGTTCAGAAAAGTAAAATTTTGCACTCCACAAAACGAAAACAACGTGGTATCCTATGACTATAATATCAGTCGTGGGTAAAGCAAGTGATAAACTTCGGCTTATTGTTAGAATACAGGGGGAAGTGAAGTCAGTCTACAAGAGATATTGCTTACAAATCACTTGTGCGACCAGTTTTAGAATATTGCTAAAGTGTGTAGGAACCCATACCAAATAGGTCCAACAGGGGATATTGAAGAGAAGGGCAGCATCAATGGTCACAGGTTTTTTTGATCCATGGGAGATTCTCACTTTGATGCTGGAGGAACTGAACTGGCAGACTCCCAAGAAAGTCTGTTAACAAAGTTTCAAGAACCAGCTTTAAATAATTACTCTAGGGATATGCTACAACCTCCTATGTATCGGTGATGGTTGGTTGGTTTGTTGGGGGAAGGAGACCAGACAGCGAGGTCATCGGTCTCATCAGATTAGGGAAGGATGGGGAAGGAAGTCGGCCGTGCCCTTTGAAAGGAACCATCCTGGCATTTGCCTGGAGAGATTTAGGGAAAACACGGAAAACCTAAATCAGGATGGCCGGACGCGGGATTGAACCGTCGTCCTCCCGAATGCGAGTCCAGTGTCTAACCACTGCGCCACCTCGCTCGGTGTATCGGTGACATAGAGATCATATGGATAATATTACAATAAATGCAGCACTCACAGAGGCATTCAAACATAATGAATGCAGCACTCACAGAGGCATTCAAACAATCATTCTTCCCACATTCCATATGTCAATGGAACAGGAAGAATCCCTAATAACTTGTAGAATGGAACCTACCCTCTACCATGCATCTAACAATGGTTTTAAGAATGTAGATGTAGATGTAAAATTAATTGAAAAAGGAATGAATGTCAAATCGTGTAGTTGCAATTTAGAGAGACTTTTGCCATATGATCTACAGGAAGCGATGCTATGAACACCGCGAGACACTAGCGAGAATTATTGTCACTATCTTAGTACAGTAGAGCGAACATGACACTACAGATCGAATATGACTCTATAAGAGTGAATACATAAAACCATATTTTTTGGTAAAGTCAGCTTTTAATGAAGAACGCCTTGGATGAACGAGTTAAAAGTACCTACCAGCACCATTACACTGCATTTTGAATCCAAGTAGGAACAAGTGGCTACATTTATTTGTCACTCTGCAAATAATTTGTACTGGCTTGCAGTAAGTACTGTGCAACTGCAAGAAACGTTATATTGACCAAGTATAGTAACAATAAATACTACAGTTGTGAAACCACTATTATTTGCTGCAAATTATTCTTTGGGCAGAATTACTTGTTCGCGGTGATAAACTGTGCTCTCCACCAAGTAAGAGACTCAAGTATAATTTTGTTTGTGAAGGTTAGTGTATCATGTACTGTGGGATAGGAACCCATCTACATCTATGTACACCTGCATGGTTACTCTGCAATTCACACTGAAGTGCCTGGCAGAGGGTTCATCGAACCATTTTCATACTACTTCTCTACCATTCCACTCTCGAATGGTGCATGGGAAAAAGGAACACCTAAGTCTTTCCTTTAGAGCTCTGATTTCTGTTATTTTATTCTGATGATAATTTCTCCCTACGCAGGTGGGTGTCAACAAAATATTTTCACATTCGGATGAGAAAGTTGGTGATTGAAATTTCGTAAATAGATCTCGCCGCAAAGAAAACCGCCTTTGTTTCAGTGGCTGGCACCAAACTCACATATCATATCAGTGAAACTTTAACCCCATTGCCCGATAACACGAAACGAGCTGCCCTTCTTTGCAATTTTTTGATGTCCTCCACCAATCCTACCTGGTAAGGATCCCATACTGCACAGCAAAATTCCAGGAAAGGATGGACAAGTGTTATGTAGGCTGTCTCTTTAGTGGGTTTGTTGCATCTTCTGCCACAATATTATCTATGTGGTCTTTCCAATTTGAGTTGCTTGTAACTGTAATTCCTAGGTATTTAGTCGAATTGACAGCCCTTAGGTTTGTGCGATTTACCCTATTCTCAAAATTGATCAGATTTATTTTACTACCCATGTGGATGACTACACACATTTCTTTGTTTAGTGCCAATTCCCACTTTCGCACCATACAGAAATTCCCTTTAGATCATTTTGTAATTGGAATTGATTACAATGTCATCTGCACACAATCTAACAGGGCTGCTCAGATTATCACCTAGATCATTTATGTAAATCAGGAACAGCAGAGGGCCTATGACACTACCTTGCAGAACGCCAGATTTCACTTCTGTTCTACTCAATGATTTACCGCCTATCAATACAAATTGTTATGTCTCTGAGAGGAAATCATGAATCCAGTCACACAACTGAGACGATACTCCATATACAAGCTATTTCATTAATAGTTGTTTATGAGGACCGGTATCAAAAGCCTTCTGGAAATCTAGGAATAAGGGATCGATCTGAGATCCCTTGTCGACAGCACCCATTACGTCATGGGAATAAAGAGCTAGCTGTGTTGCACAAGAACGATATTTTCTGAATCCGTGTTGGTTATGCATCAGTAAGTGATTTTCTTCAATGTGATTCATAATGTTCAAGTGCAGTATATGCTCCAAAATCCTACTGCAAATTGAGGTCATTCATGTGGGTCCATAATTCAATGGGTTATTCCTATTTCCTTTCTTGAATATTGGTGTAACCTGTAGTATTTTCTAGTCTTTAGGAACAGACCTTTCGTCAAGTGAGCGCTAGTATATGATTGCCAATAAAGGTGCTATTGTGTCTGTCTCTGAAAGTAACCTGATTGGTATACCACCTGGACTGGAAGACTTGCCTTTCTTAAGTGATTTGTGTTGTTCTGCAACACCTAAGATATCAACTTTTATGTCACTCATGCTAACAGCTGTTCTGGTTTCGAATTCTGGAATATTTACTTCGTCTTCTTTCGTGAAGGACTGTTGCTTGGTCGATTCTCGTCGTTTCTTTGCCCTGTACCGTTTGAGACTGGAGCCCTTTTTGATCTTTCCCGAGACTGTCTAACCTAAAAAACCGCCCAATCCACGCCACACAGACCCTGCTACCTGTGTAGCCGCCTCCTGTCTGTAGTGGACATCTGACCTATTTAGCGGAACCCGAATCCTCACCACCCTATGACGCAAGTCGGGAATCTGCAGCCGACACAATCGCGTTTGACGACTTTTTTCTCTCAAAGCTATAAAGTGCAGGCTTAAGCGACTGAATTTCTCGAATGTATAATTGTTTCAGTACAGGTTACTGGTTGCATAAAAGATTACATCTGAGTAGTTAGTGAAAATTGACTTCAGACTAATGTAAGCAAATTATGTCAAAGATATGCTACATTTATATCCAATAGCTGTAAACTTTTCAAAATCTACCACCACAGTGGCTAAGCATCTTCATTGCTTAGTAGGTTTTTACAAAATGGCTCTGAGCACTATGCGACTTAACTTCTGAGGTCATCAGTCGCCTAGAACTTAGAACTAATTAAACCTAACTAACCTAAGGACATCACACACAGCCATGCTCGAGGCAGGATTCGTACCTGCGACTGTAGCAGTCGCGCAGTTCCGGACTGAGCGCCTAGAACCGCTAGACCACCGCGGCCGGCGCAGGTTTTTACATTGAAATAATATTTCAGTGTACTTCTGCATGACTAATATATTTTACCATCGAATATATGTTTTGATGGAATCTTTGCTGAGTGATTTTATATCTGTTGCCCATTCATATTAGTCACCAAACTGGTAAATGTCATCTCAAAGTTAGTTAGAAGTAGTTGTGCGTACATTGGTTAGAAGGAGTTGAATGTACATCTTTATGGTATTAACTTCACAACAGTAATTATTTTGTGCCTTTTCCAACAATTATTTTTGTGTGGTAAAGTACTTGCTGTGGTTTTGGTAGAGCGATTAACTTTGGTTGTTTACTGAGTACTCTACAGGGTGTTTCAAAAAGAACTTTACAACTTTGAAAATTCATATAAATTAATTCATACTACCTATAGAGGTAACTGTAATGTTGATTTGTAGGGAAATACATCAAGTTTTGTCCCGCCCAGTTCGCTAATGCCGAATCGCACTGCCAGGAGCGCTACCGGTAGTTGCATTAAAGACGGCTGCCCTAAGTGGACCCGACCATGCTAGTTTGAAGAGCATGCTGATTTGAAGAATCGAAGTCGGCGACAACAGTTCAGCGTCATTTCCATATCAAGTACCCTACAGATCCTCCTAGTAGTCCTACAATTTATGAGCGGCATAAATGTTTTGTAGAAACAGGGTGCTTGGTAAGACATGGGACAGGTCGATCATGCATATCTGACGATGTCGTTGAGTAAGTGAAACCACGTTTCGTCAACAGCCCTACAAAATCACCTCAATTTTATAAATGAGGATTCATCAAGGATATTGTGTTTGTATCTCCTGTGCAGGCTTCTCTACCTGAACTTAGAATTTACGCCGCCACTAAACAAGTCACACCTACAATGCTACAGCGTGTTTGGAAAGAAATTGACTTCTGATGGGATGTGTGCAGGATAACCAACGGAAGCCACATGCAACATCTTTAGTTTGAGGTAAAAAACTTGATGTTTTTCCCTACAAAAAAAACCACTAAACCCAGCTCTATGTCTTCTTTCAAAAAATTTAAAAAAAATTTTAAAATTGTAAAGTCTCTTTTCAATCACCTTATACTACACATGATTGTCTGGTCATACTTATGAATGAATCCGACCATCACTCATCATCACTTTAAGGAGCAAAACAATTATCCACATTAGGATAAAACTGGGTAGGGCATCGCAACACACTGTCCTTTCTCATTTCTTCAACTGTCATCTGTCATGGCGGCAGCCCCTTTTGGCGCTACAGTCACACTGACCTCATGCCATGTGACTTCCAGCGTTCTGTGCATGACTGGGAGATCTCAAAAACATATTTTTTATCTATCATGTCGTTAAGTTTTGCAGAGCAGTGGGCTTCAACTTGAGAAAGAAAATTTGAAAATGTAAGTCTGTAGCATTGCATTGTAAGGAAAAATCATGGACCGTGGAAAAACTGCAAAAGATCACAATCGAAGCAGTTGAGATAGGTTGTTGTGGAAGGATTTTGACAAATAGGTGGGATGATAACCAGAAATGAGGAGGTTCTAAACAAATTCCGTAAGAAAAGAATGTGTGATGAACACTGAGAAAAAGAAGGTACAAGATCATAGGGCATGAATTAAAAAGTCAGTGAATAACTTCCATAATACTATTGGAGATGCAGAAGATAAAAACAGTAGGGGAAAGCAGAGACTGGAATTTTTCCAGAAAATAACTGAAGTTGGGTGCAAGTACTACTCTGAGATGAACAGGTTAACACAGCAAAGGAACACATAGTTGGATGCATCAAACCAGCTGGGAGACTGATGACCCAATGAAAAAAATTCCTCTGCTATGCTAACAGCAAAGGGATGCAACTAATGAATTAAGTATCCATAGATGTTAGTTGAATTTTATTCAACAAGCTGCCACAGTGTCTGAAGAGCTACAAGGAAGTTCTAAACTATAGCATACAAACTGAGACTTGACTGCTGAAAGAAATTAGCACATTGAGCAAAACTTTTATTTTCGGAAGGAACATGTTATTTATTTATAAATCGTAGTTCACAAAAGCTATAATCACTGTTTTCGGTCGTTATTAGGACAACCAAAGATGATGTTTGATCTCTGAACGATTGGGATCTTCAGCTTGTGAACAATTGATGTCATCTACATCACATCTCAACGTCAATGGACGTTATCAAAGCTTCAGTTTCGCACAAAGTAACCTATTATGCATGCGTTCACTTAGTCATTAGATATAGCATATCTTCTGTGGCAGAAACAGACAAACTTCAGAAAAATTTTAAACTTGAAGAAGAGGGCAATTAGAATAATAACGAAAAAGAGTAAGTGGGTTCACTGCCTGAAAATATTTAAAGAACTGTGGATCTTGAATATCCACTGTGAATACAATTTCGAAATATTACCATATACCAGGAACAATATTCCTCATAGTGCCACAAACTCTGTAGTCAAGCATAAAATAAGACCAGTAAATTCCTGCACCTAGAATGAAAAGAGACACTCAAAATAGTAGGCATATCAGCTACCAGGAACTGAAACTATATAATGCATTATCTCAAAACGTTAAAGAACAAGGTGAAATGGACAGTTGCAAAAAAACTGTTAAAATATAGTGCCTCAAAAAGCCATTGCATAGTTAAATATTATTTAAATAAAATCGAGCAAAAGTAGCAATTGATACAAAAGTGCAAAACAGATGTACTGACAACATTTTTTGTTAAATAGGAAGCTGTACATTAGTATAGGTAGTATACTGTTATGTATATTTTCATTCCATTGAATTCTTTACCTAGTTATTAATATTGTGTTGTATATATTATGTATACTTGTCAATTACACACACACACACACACAGATCTGTGTGTGTGTGTGTGTGTGTGTGTGTGTGTGTGTGTGTGTGTGTGTGTGTGTGTGTGTGTGTGTGTGTGTGTGTGTGTAAGTGACAAGTATACATAATATATACAACACAATATTAATAACTAGGAAAAGAATTCAATGGAATGAAAATATACATAACAGTATACACCTGTGTGTGTGTGTGTGTGTATCTAAGCATATATATTTGTTATGTGTAGGTATCACATTAAATAAATCACACATGATGAGTGATTGATAAATCAATATGAATATGAATATCGTAATTTATATTTGCTGCTGAAGAGGTGGTCTACAGTTGAGACAGCTTAAGAAGATCCCTGACAGAACTCAGTGTCATTGCCAACTTTCAACTGTAAGTGCAGGTGAAAACAGTAGCCATCTACAGAACTGTTACAATGCTGTGGCGTTGCCATTCACATATTTACAAAATTACATTACTGGTTGAGGTATACACACAAAACTGCCATACCCAGCCTACTGCAACTGTCGGGGTTCAACTTATGACGACTGGACTACAGCAGCAGGCATTTTCTGTTGTGCATTTAGCACTCTTATAACATAACTAGTGGGAGGGCAAGGAGGAAGAAAGTGTGACATTCTTTTGGACAACTTCTATTTATTACAATTTTAAAAATAGCAAATGTTTTTAAATTCTGAGATCACCAGTAAGAGAAATAGTTAATATAATCATTGACGCAATAAATGATAATATTGATGAAATTACTAATAAGCACTCAATTTCAAACAACTGATTCCAGTGACATAGGTCAGTTGAACACATAGTTGAATGAGTTGAATGCTCCAACTAGTACACAAATAAATGATTCTGAGGATGCGCCACCATGAATCACAAAATATTTAACACTCCATTCATGAAGAAGACTGCCACAAAAGTTCTGCACCAAAGGCAGCCAACATTACATGTCTGTTTGCCAAAAGAGCAAATTTGCTTGCATGAAATAGTACCGGTACAATAAACTGACCCAGTTCCCGCCGAAATACATCCGCTAAGTCTTTCAGAAGCGCCCCACAGGTTCCAAAACCAGCAAAAAGTCTTCCCTAACCGCTTATAAAAATATAACGAAGATCAATAGCAGCAGCACTGACACCAATACTGACCCAAAGGCTAACGCGGCGATGCGGCAAGTGGCATGCTGCAAAGAAGGCAAGCCGACTGATCGACCCTTCCAGGTGGACACCTGGACCACAAGAGAGCTCGCTGTGTGGCCATCAAGGACAAGCTGTAAGCAGACGGCACTACAGTGGCACCGCTCTCGGCGCTGCGCTGCAGCAAGTCCTGACGAGGTGGTGCGGGAATTCAAGTCGCCGCAACTCGTGACGACTTAATGTTGGAATAACTCTGTAGTATCGCTGAATGACTTTCCATGTCCTCAATTCGTTTCTCAAGATACTCTCTACACCTTGGTTGTTTTTGTTACACCCTGTATATAAATTACTGAAAGCACAGCGTATAGCATTCTAAGTACACATCATACCAAGCACAGAAATATGGCGCAGTTTCTGTTTTTTTTATTTTAGAAAATTGTAGGCATTGTATATACATTGGATGATATTCAGACGACGTAGTTTCTCTAAGAATTAATACATAAAATTAAATGAAAAACAGGTCTCTTGAAGTTCAACTCATAATGACCATCATGTCACATCACACTGTCAATTTAGTGCCAGTAAGCTTCGTAACATACATTCTTTGTCAGATTTGTGTGGGAAAGACCTATAAAGTGAAACATCATTTCAGAACATCAACATTTATTTATTATCGAAAACATATATATACAAACCATAAAACCACATTTATAAGGGAAAAAATAGAGCCTGTTTACCTTATCCATTGGGTTTTTTCCGCACATAACAGATAGTATCACAAACAACATCTTTATCGCCTTAATTAGCGCTGACAGTACAGAACTTACACAGCGACATTCACATTGGATGACATAAGTCACTGACAATGGACATAGAATAGTTTCAGCTGCTGCAAGATGTTTAATACTGGATGCATGGTGAGGGAGCTCTAGCACCAGACAGCATATGCAGAGGACAGCAACTTACCGGTGGCCAACATCAACTAACGGCGCCAGCGTGTTGCAACAGATTATGTAATCATTGACTTCACAGAGAAATCCAGAGCACAGGATTAAGGCGAGAGACCAGGCCAGCTACAAAATGAAAGAAGAAATCGCTTCTTGGCTTTTGACAAGCTTAATGTGTAGTTCATTTTACACATTGTCACATCTCTAATTTATACAATTTCTTGATGCACTATACTTAAATACTGTTATAGGTAATGATATCACCAGTCAAACCAATTTAATAAAATTTAAATTTGTTGGTGATATGACTGTTTATGGCAGTATTTAAGTGTGCCACAAATTTAATGAAGAATCAAAGTGTGTTCACACATGCAACTGAAATGATGGCACAGCATGTGGCATTCTGTTGTGGCAACATGAGCTACTGTTCACACAGAACACAACTAATTCTATGACCTTGCACAGTTTTCAATATGGTATTAACTGAAACCATATGGGCAGATATTAGTGTTATATTCCATGTTATGGCATTACACTAGATGGTGAAAATGTTGTGTGCTATGGCAAACCAAACAACAGCTGGCACATGAACAAGATTTTAGAATTTTATTGTATTCTTTAAGGTAGGAATTTCGAATACAGTATCTCTAATTTTTAGTTTAATAGCAGCCACATCACATTTAGCAGCTATTTCCTGCATGCAATCCACTATCTATATGGTGCTTGGTGTCTCAAACTACAAGGTTTATACCACCGCATTTTTGGTTGCAGTACATATTAAGTTTTTTTTATTTACTCATTCAAAATTCTTTCTTCTTTGTGCGACACACACGCGCACACACACACACACACACACACACACACACACACACACGCACACACACATAGCAGCTGCTACAAAAAAAATTACCATTAACATCAGGCTATTGTTGTAATTCCAGAAGCTGCAGCAGCATACCTGCGGACCACAATATGACAATGAAAACACACTAAAATCGAAAGGAGTGTAGCAGTAGTTATTCCATGATAACTACTACAGAGTACTGATGTTTCGAAATACAGCCAGTGTGTAGCAGTCAAATGATGCTATTCATTTGTGGGGGAAGGATAACTGCGCCGTGACTGAAGCCATCGGCACACGGGAAGAGATAACTAATGTTGACGTGGAGCTCTACGAGTTTTGTGATGTCACTTCCTTCTGTTTCACTTGAGGAGCTATTTCTTCAGATTTTTCGGCGATATGTCGAGTAAAACCAATAGGAAATAAAAATGCTCCCTGCATCACAAAGCAAGACGCCATACTGTATTTGTCGTTTTAGTAGAAGCCCATATTCCGTGGGTTTTATGTTATATGTTACATCCTATGAATATAAAAATTTTTCCATTACATTACAGCAACAAGTTTCGAACTATTTCAGAATAAAAACAGTCTTGATTGCAAAGTTTCACCCTTTTGGGGCTTCATCAGATTGTGGGCTTCATCAGATTGTGTAAAAGTAGCTAAATATGTAACCATTCCATTATAAAGCCATATAAAATTGAAAATGGAGTGGATATGTAATCTATCCGTCATAAAATCATATAAAATGCAAAGTGTACCTAGAGCACACCAGCTGACTGCGGCATAGCGGTATAAAATAGGGCCATGATTACAAAATAAACGCTGTATGAGACGCATGCAGCAGAATGCTGTTCGCGTTGGCACATACAAAAATATTATTGTAATATATGTGTGCGAGCCAAACGAACACTGCACTGTGTACTGCTCATATGGCGTTTATTTTCTAATTTGGCCCTATTTTGTACCGCTGTCAGCTGGTGTGCTCAAGGTCCGCTTTGCATTTTATATGATTTTATGGCAGATGCGTTACATAGCCAATTACTGTTGCGCCCAATTTCTATTTTATATGGCTTTATGACGGATAGTTTACATGTGCAGCCACATTAACACAATCTGTTGCTGCCCCAAAAGGGTGAAATCATTCATTGATGTTAAATAACTTAGCAACCTAGACTGTTTTTCTTCTGAAATAATCCTATGAATATATGCTGTTTACGTCCATGATAGACACCGAAGAAATAAAATTTTCTATCTCTTCGGTAAACAACAGAGCGAGATGGCGCAGTGGTTTGACACTGGACTCGCATTCGGGAGGACGACGGTTCAATCCCCCGTCCGGCTATCCTGATTTAGGTTCTCCGTGATTTCCCTAAATCGCTCCACGCAAATGCCGGGATGGTTCCTTTGAAAGGGCACGGCCGACTTCCTTCCCTAATCCGATGAGACCGATGACCTCGCTGACTGGTCTCCATCGCCAAACAACCCAACCCTCTTCAGTACACACATCATTGATTCACTATTTCATCATTCCTGTGTCTAGATTTCTTTTTGCTCATCATCTTTGGTATAAATGTTACTCCCGCTGCGGTTGACAGTGACAGTATTCGCCGGTTTAGGGGGTTTGGTGTCGGCGAGCGGAGTATGGGAATCTGTGGGTGGAAAAACAATTGTGCAGCAATATTGCGTTGATGATAAGATTTGTGTTGTTACTGCTTCCGAAATGGCAGCACAGCCAGTAGACATAGATGGTGGTGTTTTGGAAGGGGTAAGTAGGATCACATGGAGTTATAAACCTGTTATTTGTCATTTTGGAGTGATTCCGATTGAGATTATTTCACATTTATCTGCTCTAGGGTGGCCAAATCTTGCGTCTAGCAGCGTCATTCAGTTACCTGACGAAAGTACCTATAAAAGTGAGAAATATACGCGCTGGACGCAGCAAGCCCGGTCTTATGGCCCAACACTTGAAGGGTAATTAATCGCAATTTACATCTTAACACCTAACGAATCTGTAATAGTGATGATTTGAGGTAGTAACTTCCTCGCAATAGAGCGGAAGAGTGTTGATACCTCTGTTCACATGATCAATCGTGAGCACGATTTCCACAGTATCTTGTGAATAACCTGTGTACATAGATCATTTTACAGTAATAAAGTTTTTTAAATTACCATTCTTTACTGTCACAATTGTAAGTTAAGTTATGATTATTCTGTTTACTTCTTTTTGCAATAATTAAAAAGATGACATCGCCTTTGGGAAACAATGAATTAACGTACCTGTAAGTTTCGTTTTGTTAGAACTATAATTAAGCAGCTGCGATTTCCTACCAGTGTTTACTATTTGATCCCGTTTCATAACCATACAACATACCTTCAGAAAAAGGCATCCAAACAAATTTCAAAATTAATACGCCAACTTCGAAATCCCTGGCATCACACATTAACTGCCCAATAGTGACGTGAAAATTTGTGTATGCCCGGAGCGAATTCTCAATCAGCGAATAACTTTCTGAATGGTTCATGCAACTGCGGATTATCAACTCTGTGTGTTCCTTCACAGTTTACGTTAGATGGTAACATTGTTTCTCAGAACAGCTTATCTTGCAGTTTGCAATATATACCCTTTTGATTTCTTTACTCGGTTTAAGTCCTTTGCTGCCTCTGACAGTAATACCATTGGAAACCGCAAACGGTAATTTCATTGAAAGCGAAACGATAATGGAAAACTGAAATTCAGTATATTTTGTCTTCCTGTATATAAATAGAAAGTCAGGAGGTATGATTTCTGAAATAGTGTAAGGGCCCAACCAAATTAAAACAAGCCAGGTTGAAAGAAGTAAACTGTTTATTATTTCAAAAAGTAATCGCAATAACTGTCGAATTTATCCCAGTGTGAGACTAGATGGTCAGTGCCTTCACATAAATGTTTGCATTTTCCAGTGGAACTATGATTTAACAAGGTGTGCATCCCTTCATCTGAAGCAACTTAAAAGCCATGTCTTTCTTCAGTGCTTCAAAAATATGTCGATTGCATGGGGAGAGATCAGGACTGTACAGGGCGATTTGTAAGGGCCCCCTGGCAAAACTCCTGCCTTGTAATCGAACAATTAGGTGGACCAACATGTTACCAAGGTTGTTTTAAGTGTACTGAAGTTTCACTAGGAAGCCCTTACACATCCTTCATACAGCCCCAATCTCTCCCCATGCAATTTCCATATTTTTTGAAGCCCTGAAGAAAAACATTGACTGTCTATATACTTTGTAGAGGTTAATACCTGGGTACAATCACGGTTCTGTAGTATAGTGGGGTCTTCAGTGCTTAATATCCAGTGATATGCCTTTGAAACTGGTGTTGATCTCTTACTTTAAGTAAATTGCATAGAATTCCTCATTCACATCTAGAATTCTAAAGTATTGTCTTATTTCTTCGGTGGCATCATTGTCTCCTGTGGAATATGATGCCGGTGTCAAATCCTATTTCTTATGCAAAGCAACATTAACTGGTGAAATGACTGTTGTTTATGTGGCTTCCAATCATTATTCAACTAAATAAAGTTTCTAAACTGTGAAAAAAATATGTTCACTAATACTTGCACTTGCTGAACTATTAACAAAAGGTGCTTCTCCCTTCAGCAGTACTAATAAAAACACCTCACCCCCCATAATGAAGTATACGTTATGTCGTTAGTGGAAAAAGAACTGATGAACTACTCAAATAAAGTGGAGGAACAAGTGATGGCTTTTGTTGCATTGCATCTTGGTACAAAATAAATTTCTTTGATGTGTAATTGTTCTCAGTTATTTAGATATCTTCAAATAATGTTTGGAAACACTTTACATTTTAGTAACTAAAGAATAAAAGAGTTAAGGTAATTCGTTCACTGTTACATCTGTAACAAAGTAAGTGGAAATGTTTGCCTCATACCCTTGATTTTATACTTAATGAGAGAGAAAGTATTACGTTTTTAATTAGCTATGGCAAAATTGCAGTGAAGATAGTGTGCAACATATTACAGTTGGCAGAAATTTCTGATGAAACCTGTTTCTGAAAAGATGTTTGACACATTTCAGAACTGTGGAAATATTAGTGAATTCAATTCCTTGTCTCCCTGCTAAGGTGATCTCATCAGCAGGTATCGGTGGAGTAATGACAAGACAGGATGTGAAGCAATTCTTTCTTTGAAATCATAAAAGCTCAGCGCTTTGAATGATTCGGTCTTGCTGATACACACTCGAGTGAGCATTTTCCATGTGTCCTTTGATTATTGCTACAACTGCCATCAATGCACCCGAGACACTGGAAGGTTTCCCAAGCGGATTGGACACTTTCCTCCTTTCTAGCAACATTTGATGACCATCAATTTCCTAGCATCGATGATAAGGTCACTCATGTTACGGAAGTTATTCTTACAGCTGCGGAACGTTCAGTACCTTCTACCTCTTCTTTGCTCCAGCATCCCGCCAGTTCCTTGGTGGAATGAGGCCTGCCATGACACAATACGGAATGGAGATGTTCACTTCGCGGGGTTCCGTGTGTGATGTCGTCACATCATACACGATAGCAAGAAGGCAAGCTGGAACTTCTTTACCAGCTCCTTTAACACTTTCACTCCCTCATGAGTTGTTCGGAGGTGAATCCGACAGATATCTAGCCTGTCCCGTTTTTCCCTGACCTCTGGGCTAACTGTCACGCAGGATACCTTAGTGGACTCAGTCGCAATCTCTAATTCACTGGGTTGAAACTTTGTTTCTAATTACCCACCAGCTTTTCTCCCAAAGAAATGGGTAGTGGAAGAGCAACCTCTTGCTTTTTCCTCTCAAAATCGTGAAAGCAGTAATGCCGTCTTTTCAATGCGGGATCTTAGACATGCATTCTCCTCGTCTGCTCCGGGATGACGGTATCCACGTCCAAATGTTGGTGCACCTCTCACACCCTAGTCTTTGCTGCCCCTTCGTCTTTATGATTGACTTTGTGTTGACAGTACCTTTCCCAAAAGATGGTGGGAAGCTATTGTCATTCCTGTCATCTCCCCTCCAGCTATCGCCCAATCTCTCTCACAAGTAGTGTTTGTAAGGTTTTGGAGCGTATGGTAAATTGCCGTTTAGGCTGGTGGCTGGAGTCCCGAAACCTTTTAACAATGGTCCAATGCAGTTACTGAATGCAACTGACCATTTTGTTGCTGTCTCCACATATCTCGTGAACAATTTTCTCAAAAACGCCAAATGGTAACTATATTTTTCGATCTGGAGAGTGCATGCGATACCTGTTGGGAGGACTGGCATCCTCCGCACATTGTTCTCTTGGGGCTTTCGATGTTGGCTACCCCTATTCATTTGTGAATTTATGACAGAGTGCACATTTAAGGTGTGGGTGAACACTACTCTATCCCTACTTTCTTCCAAGAAAGTAGTGCCCCAGGCATTATTTGCCATCGCTATAAATCCAATTATACCTTGCCTCCTTCCCGATGTCTTGGGGCTCCCTCTTTGTCAACGATTTTGCATCTACTACAGCTCTCAACTCACAGGACTTCTTGAAAAACTTATTCAAGGATGTCTCGATTGTCTCCACTCACGGAGCTTCGAAACTGGCTTTCGACTTTCTCCCAGTAAGACTGTCAGTGCAAAAGTTATGGCCTCGTATGGAGTTTTATCAGCTTTCACTACATCTAGGCCCTGTTTCTCCCAGGGGGTCCACAAGTCTTTTGTGGATATGTGTGTGGCGAGCATGGGACTCCGAGCTTGAATGGCTCTCTTTCCTTTCCGGGTTGCATACCTTCCTTTTCCTCATCCTCCCACAGCCTCTTCCCTTCCTCTTATCCCTCTGTTGGGGAGTATGTTTCATGCCTACGTCCGGAGATGGATGCTTGTAACCCTAAGACATAGTTTCTTTTCTTTTCTCTCTATGTCAAAAGTCTCAGTTGTGCCTTTGTCCTTCTCTTTTCCTTGCTTCTTCTCTTTACCTTCTTCTCCACTGCGGTGTTTGATATCTCTCTTCTTTCCTTTTCTTTGTTCCTTCCTTTCTCTTACTTTCCTCCCTGTGCATGTCTAAAGGCCGACCCACACGTTCCCACGCATAGCTGGTGACAGGGTAACGTGTAATTCCATGCCCCCACCCCAGGGGGCCCACAGTCCTTTTATGGGTATGTGTGTGGCGCGCACTGGGCCCTGAGCTATTGCAGTCTCCTTTCCTTTCCAGGCTGCATTACTATCCCTGTTCCTCCTTTGTCCCTGCCCCTCTTTTCCCTCTCAGTGGAATTCTTTATCGGCCTGGCTATCCCTGTAGCTTTGTTTTGGTATGTGCTATTGTTTGGTTTGCTGTTTCCATCTCCTTTTTTGGCGTTTTTGGTCCCCTTGGGGTTTGACCTCCATTTCCAAAATTTTCCGTTCAGTGTGAGCCATTTGGGGATGAACTCCCTACCTAGCTTCCATGGTGCAGGTTCCTCTCCCCCTCCCCTCTCCCTTTGCATCCTGCCCCCCCCCCCCCCCCCCCCAAAAAATCCTGTTTGGTTACCAGCACAGTAGCCAGTCCGTGTTGTGGTTCTGTTAAGTAACCACTTGGCTGAGCCCCTGAAACCACAGGGATCACGCTTCTAGTACCTGAGCTGATAACACCTTCTGTATGCCCAGGAGTCAATGCTCATCACTTTGGGGCACCAGAACTCCTGGCAATGGCCGCCGTGCCAGGCAGCCCTTGCTCTGGCTGGGTGTCACCCACAGGACGAGACCCTGATCGGAGTGGGTGGTACTAGGGCGGACGCCTTGGGCATGAGGCGACAAAGGCTTCACCATCCTGGCCATTCTGTGGCCGTCCTAAGAGTGGTAACAGACGTGACACTCATTCTTCCAATCCTTCGGCCTTCCCCTCCCTGGTCACCCCCTGGGAGGAGGGTCAGGCTCTGCGGATTGAGCTGAAACCTTTCCCTCGGTACCTGGTTTGTACCAGGACAGATGGTGGAAGTTTTGCCACGACCAAGCCTTTGTTTTTCGTGGAGATGATTGAAGATAAGTATGTCAGAGTGGTATCCATGAGTAACATGTGGTTCAGTGCTTTGCTCATAGACATCTTCTGCTGCTGTGTGCTTGTGACCGTCTTGGTGACATCCCAGTCTCTGTCACGCCCCATCCATCTTTGAACTCGGGACAGGGCGTTATTTTCCACTGAGATTTTCTTCTCCAAATTGACGATGCGCTCCTAACCTCGAGCAGCAAGGGGTTAGATTTATCCGCCGTGTGCAGCAAGGCCCTCCAAACAATCGCACCGCTTCGGCACCTTTATCCTGGCCTTCGAGGGGGATGTCCTCCCAGAGGAGGTCAAGATCATGGTGTATCAGTGTGATGTAAAACCTTGTATTCCACCACTGATGAGATGCTTTAATTGCTTACGGTTTGGACACGTCTTCCTGCTGCACCAGTGATCCCCTCTGCGATGACTGTGGGTGCCCCCCTCCGCCAGTGTGTGTAAATTGTCATGGACAGCATTCTCCACGCTCACCTTCATGCCCAGTGTTTGTGAAAGAAAGAAGGATTCAAGAGTACAAGAACTTAGATCATCTCCCCTACACTGTGACTTCTACCTTTGCTTCAGTTACATCCATTCCCCCTCCTGCGCCCTCCTCTTCCCCACCTCACCCAATTTCCCCCATGCCTTCAGCCTCCTCCCTCTCCCACTCCTCCTCCCTCTCCCACTTCTCCTCCCCTCCCCGTCAGTACCCATACCAACCCCTTTGGGTGCTGCTCCTCCCTCCTAGCACCATGCAAAAATTTGCAACTACACGATTTTTTCCCCATAATTTCCCTTTGTTGACTAAACTATAGGAGGCACTCTGTATTGCTGCAGATGTCCATGTCATTAGTGCTCGTTAATTTGCTTCAAATGAAGAGGTGCATGCCTTTATACAATCACTGTTCTGTAGCCAACTGCAAACATTTACCCATGAAGGCATTGACCATCTTGTCTCACAGTGAAATACGTGTATTAACAGTTACGGTAATAAATTTTGAAATAATAAACAGTTTACTTACTTTTCTTCTCTCATTTTCATTTGACAGCCGGTGGGCGCCAAGATTGCCCGGTATAATTCCGTGCCCGACCTCACTGCAGTCTGCCCGGTATAATTCCGTGCCCGACCTCACTGCAGTCTGCCCTTCTCTTCCTTCACAGGAGGAGAAGCAGAAACACAAGAACAAGGGCAAGGCCCCTGTGGTACCCCATGAGGTGCAGCCCCCTGCGGGCTTCTGGTGGTGTTTGCACCTTGGTCTGCAAGGACATTGTTAGTAAATGGGTTCCCCTCAATACCATTCTGGAAGCAATTGCTGTGAGGGTCCATCTGGCCACTCCAATCACAATCTGAAATCTCTACCCCCCCACCTGACACGCCGTCCACATCCCCTGCCCTAACAACCCTTCTTCAACAACTCCCTTCTCCCTTCCTGCTACTAGGGGATTTTGATGCCCACAACCCTCTTTGGGGTAGTTGTACGACTACAGCTCTGGGCAGGACAGTTGAAGCTGTTCTGGCAGGTCTTGACCCGTGTCTACTAAACACGACGCTCCCACACACGTTAGTGTGGCACACGACACTATCTCTGCCATTGACCTCTCCATCTGCAGTCCTGGCCTTCTTCCCTCCATTCAGTGGGGTGTCCGTGATGACTTGCATGACAGCGTACTAATAAAAACACCTCACCCCCCATAATGAAGTATACATTATGTCGTTAGTGGAAAAGGAACTGAGGTTGTGATATCTCCCAGTGTGTAGGTAACATTGCCATCCCCTTGTCCAGCTGTGCAACAAGCTGTCAAACTCATCGAGGTAGTGGACACCCATCGCTTCTTGGGTCTGGTCTTCGATGTCCAGTTGACATGGCTCCCTCATCTTCACCAGCTGAAGAGGATGTGCTGGTCCCATCAGTGTTCTTAGATGTCTGTGCACTACCGCCTGGGGTGCCGACCGCTCTGTTCTCATCTGTTTGTATGAAGCGTTGGTCCAGTCTCATTTAGACTATGGAAGTCCTGTCTGTGGGTCTGCGTTGCCTTCGCCATGGCAGATACTAGACCCCATCCACCACTGTGGGGTCCGACTTGTGACTGGTGCCT
The DNA here is from genome assembly GCF_021461395.2 of Schistocerca americana. Taxonomy (NCBI): domain Eukaryota; kingdom Metazoa; phylum Arthropoda; class Insecta; order Orthoptera; family Acrididae; genus Schistocerca; species Schistocerca americana. The sequence continues at coordinate 643,673,408 of NC_060123.1, forward strand.
TCCAGACTAGCCCCATACTTAGCCTTCTCGCAGAGGCAGGGATTCCACCACTCAGAGTTTTTTGCGAAACCACCAGCTACACAGCTCCTGCTTCTGTGCCCTGTTGTAGCACCTCTTCCCCAGCTGTCACTCGGCAGCCGCCAACAACACCTGATATCTTATGCGCTCCGCATTCGCTGCACCCCAAAGCACCCTAATTATGGTCCCCTGCATCCAGACATGGAGATCTCTCTGCTGCAGTGGCGGCCACGATGTGGGCTTACCACGGCTGTCTGCACTCAGTCGCTCGTTCCTGAGCTCTAGCAATTGCCTTGACCGCTTATGCATGTACCCCTCCGTGGTGCATCTCTCGGCCGCAGCTGTGTCTTGATCTCTCAATCGATTCAAAGAATTCTGTCCTTCCGATGACTCTTCACCACCAGTTCTACTGTCTTCTCAGTTCTTTTCAGGTTTCAGAAGTGTTCTATAGTGATAGCTCCGTGGTTGCTGGTCACACTGGTCTTGCTTACACCTATGCACGACGCATGGAAATGCGTTCCTTGCCAGATGGCTGTAGTGTCTTTACTGCAGAATAGTTAGCCAACTTGAGTGCACTGGACCATATCCACTCCTGCTCAGGACTATCCTTCGCTATCTGTAGTGACTCATTGAGCTGTTTGCACATTATCAGTGAGTGCTTCCTCCGCCACCTGTTTGTCATCGCTATCCAGGACTCCCTTTCTCTCCTTCCTCAACGTGGATGCTTGGTGGTTTTCATTTGGACCCCAGACCATGTTGGGATTCCTGGCAATGAACGTGCTGATCAACTGGCTAAATAAGCTACTACCAGGCCATCTCTTCCTATTGGCAGTCTGGAAATAGACCTTTGCTCGGCATTACATCAGGATTTGCGCCTTTGGAATGCAGAATGGAACACTCTTTCTTCGCCAAACAAGCTCTGGGCGATTAAGGATTCTACAACTCCGTGGTGGTCCTCCTTCCGGACCTCTCGTAAGGCCTCTGTTGTCCTATGCCGGCTCCGCATCAGCCAGACTTGGCTGACTCACGGTTATCTCCTCTGTTGTGAGGACCCCCCTTTCTGTCATTGTGGATCAATGTTGACTGTGGCTGACATCTTATTGGACTGCCCCAATTTAGCCACCCTGCGACGGACTTTAAGCCTTTCAGACTCGCTACCCCCTGGTGTTGACTGACAGTGCTTCAGCGGCGGATCTCATTTCCCGTTCTATTCGTGATGGGGGTTTTTATCGCTTCGTTTAGGGGAGGGACCTTCCACTTTATCGGTGAGTGGAGGGGCTGGCTGGCTCTCTTGCTCCACCCTTCGCCCTGACTGGATTGGCTTCAACTGGGTTTGGTGGTTCATCCCGGCCCTCTGCTTTCCCACTCCTTTCCTTATGGGGTCTGTTATGTCTTGAGCGGTCTCTCTTGTCACCTGTGCTTCTCCCTTCATGCCCATCATTAGTCACTTTCTTTCCCTCACCTTTTCTGCCGCCCTTTTCCTTCCTTATCATTTTATGGCCATTGTAGTTCCCTCTTCTAATGTGGGATTTTATCAGTTTTAGTTAATCCAAGGTTGGAGGGACTGATGACTGGGTAGTTTGGTCCCTTCTCCACCCAACCAACCAAATCGATGCCCCGGGTAGACAGGTAGGGCACGTATGTACATCCTGCTTAAGGCCAGGCCCAGGGAGGGATGATTATCCGAGCTGGTACCATCCGAACGGGCCGATTGGTCACTCCATCCGTTTCTTGGGAGGTGTGATCTGAGGTGTGGACAATCGCTTAAGGCGGGAGTGCCCTCAGAGAAGGTCCCCACAAGGAAGGAGTGCACCATCGGAGATGCTGGTAATCGTGGTGGATACTTTCGCCATGGTTTCCTACGTCTACAACTTTTGCTCACAAGCGAAAGCTAGATGAGTCTCAGCCACGGACAATTCTTCCATCTGTGCCAAAGCAAGTAGTTGTTTCTTTGTCTGATGAAGGTCAAGACTTCTCCAGAGTCAACCCTTTCATTATTCAGAAAGGTGTCGACGCTATTGTAGGTCCCGTAAAGTCTTGTTCCCGATTATGAAATGTCACCTTGTTGTTAGAAACAGGCAGTGCCCTCCAGGCACAAAAATTGCTGTGAACTACACTGCTTCTCACCTTCCCTGTCCAGGTGGAAGCACACCGCACTTTAAATTCATCATGCGGGGAGGCTTATACACGCTCACTCAACGGATTGTCCGAGGACATTCAAAACTGCCTGTCTGACAAGGGTGTAACGGCTGTACATAGTCGTGAAAAGGATTGACAAGGACTTGGTACTGACTGTACTTTCTTCTTGACGTTTGACGGAGTTCAACTTCCTTAGAAAGTTGAAGCCAGATATGAGATCATTTCAGTGTGCCCTTACATCCCCAACCCTACGGATTGCAATCAATGTCAGCAGTTTAAACATACCAGCCAGTCGTGTTCCAATCCGGCGAAATGCGTTACATGTGGCAGGGATGCACATGTGGGTGATTGTCCACCCCGATCCCCTCGTTGCATCAACTGTATGGGCGACCACGCCTCTTCCTCTAGAGATTGCCCTATTTTCAGAGATAAACGAATTATTCAGGAAGTACAAGTGAAGGAAAAGGTGTCCACCTTTGCTTCTCGTAAGTTATTTGCCAGTCGAAAGCCCACTGTGCCCCCAGTGGGTAAATATAGCACTGTCCTTGCATCTCCTCAGTCTTCTATGGAGGTAGCCACCTTTAGTGCCACAGTCGCCAGATTGGCCAGCCCAAAGAACCCACTTTCAACCTCCCCACTATCACCTGCTCACTCTAACGCTCATCCCTTACCGGCTCCTGCAAAATCACGGGCCCCGAAATCGGACGCCCAGATTTCCAAAAAAGAGCCTACTTGTGAAGATTTTTTACGTACCCCAATTTCACAACCATTGAATCTTCCATAAGAAGGCTAATAAGAAACAGTTCCTCTCCTTCTCTGCCATGGTGTGTCTCATCTACGGTGCCTCGGCTGTCTTCCATGTCGCCGAGACGTACCGCTGTCGGCGATCAACCAGCTACCCCCGAACAACTTATGGATCAGGATTTTCTGCTTTTGGCTGAATGTCATTCCAAGCTGTTGGCCACCAGAGGTTGTTGAGTTGACAGCAATCATGGTGAGATTCTTCCCTTTTCTGTCCACCCTATACCACTTCTCCATTGGAATATCTGTGGAATTCGAGCCATTCGGGATGAATTGTCGATCCTCTTACGATCCTACTCTCCGGTCGTCTTTTGTCTTTAGGAAACAAAGCTATGTCCCCACGATCGCTTTGGTTTCCCCCATTTCCAATCAGTCTGGTTTGATGTCGCCCCTGTTGATGGCACTCCGGGACACGGGGGACTTACGATTTTTCTCCATAATACTGTCCATTGTCACCCAATCCCTTAAACAGTCCCTTCCAAGCTGTCACTGTCCATCTTTCCCTTTCTGGATACACCTTATCGCTTTGTACTGTATACATTTCATCGCGCACACCGATGGTAAGAGCTGATCTCCTTCATCTCCTTGGTCGCCTCCCGCCCACTATTTGCTGGTTGGGACTTTAATGCCCACAGCCCGCTTTGGGGATCTCTGCGTTCTTGTCGGCAAGGCTCTCTTTTGACCGATCTCTTCCACGAAGTGGATCTTGTTTTCCTCAACTCTGGGGAATCTATATTTTTGCTTCCATCTTGAATTTCTCTCATTTCGACCTTTCGGTTGGTACTGTTCAGCTAGCTCAGTGCTTTGAATGGTTCGCTCTTGCTGATACTCTCGAGTGACCATTTTCCATGTGTCCTTTGATTACAGCCACAACTGCCATCTATGCGCCCAAGATGCTGGGAGTTTTCCCAAGCCGATTGGACACTTTTCTCCTCTCCAGCGACATTGGATGACCGTCACTTTCCCACCATTGACGATCAGGTCACTCATCACTCATGTTACGGAAGTTATTCTTACAGCTGCAGAACATCCAGTACCTCGTACTGCCCCGGCCACACAGAATTTCCATTTTTTCTGTGCAGGAACTCCAACACACTCTCTCTTCCTCTTGCATTTCTGCCCCAGGACCGGATTGAAGCCATGTCAAAATGTTGCTGCATTTATCGTACTGTAGTCTGCCTTCACCTTTATAATTGAATTTGGACTGGCAGTCTCTTTCACGAATGGTGGGGAGATATCATCATTCCTGTTCCGAAACCTGGAAAGGACAAACACCTCCCCTCTAGCTATCGCCCCATATCTCTCTCGAGTAGTGTTTGTAAGGTTTTGGAGCGTATGGTGAATTGCCTTTTAGCCTGGTGGCTGGAGACCTAAAACCTTGTAACACCTGCCCAATGCGTTTTCCGAAAGCATATTTCTGCAGTTGACCATCTTGTTGCTCTCTCCACTTAAATTGTGAACAATTTTCTCAGGAAACTTCAGGCAGTAGCTATATTTTCTGATTTGGAGAGAGCATACTATACTTGTTGGAGGACAGACATCCTCGGCACACTGTTTTCTTGGGGCTTTCCAGGTCAGCTACCCCTTTTTATTTGTGAATTTATGACACAACACACATTTAACGTGCAGCTGAACACCACTCTCTCCTGTACTTTCTCTCAAGAAAACGCGATGCCCCAGGGCTCCGTGCTAACTGTTGTACCGTTTGCCATTGCCATAAATCCAATTATGGATTGTCTCCTTCCTGATGTCCCAGGCCCCCTCTTTGTCGATGATTTTGTGATCTTCTACAGCTCTCAACGGACCTGCCTTCTTCAACAATGGCTTCAAGGATGTCTCAATTGCCTCCAACATGGAGCTTTGAAACTTGCTTCTGCTTTTCTCCCAGTAAGACCATCTGTGTAAATTTTTGGCGTCATACGGAGTTTCCTCCGTCTTCCCTACATCTAGGCCCATTCAACCTTCTGTTTGCAGACATTGCTAAATTCTTGGGCCTTATGTTTGATAGAAAACTGTGCTGGTCTTCCCACACTTCATATCTTTCAGCTCACTGTCTGCGATCCCTCAACACCCTCCGTATTCTGAATGGTACCTCCTGAGGAGTGGACCGAGTGGTCCTCCTCCGCCTATATCGCGCCTTAGTGTGCTTGAAATCGGCCTATGGAATCATAGTTTACTCCTCTGCACAGCCATCTATTCTTTGGCGTCTCGACTCTGTTCAACACCATGGATTGCGTTTAGCGTCTGGAGCTTTTTACACCAGCCCCGTGGAGAGCCGTTATGCTGAGACTGCTGAACCTCCACTGTCCAGTCGACGAGCAGTCCTTCCGAGTCTTTACGCTAGTCATCTGTCTTCCATGCCTGCTCATCTGGCCTATGCCCCTTTTTTTTTCGACACCTCCTTGTATTTAGGTATGCAGACCGCCCGTCCTCTCTACTACCACCAGGAGTCCACTTCCGTCAACTGCTACATTCTCTTTCCTTCCACTTCGCTAAAACTTTCTTGGCAGCTGGAAGTTGTTTTCCCTGAAAAGGGCTCCAAATGACCGATGTCATCTCACTGACACTGATAAACGCGAGGACACAATCGGCTGAGCGCATGTCATCTGCTAAAAGGGAAGCCATATCAGGTGACATCTGTACATGGGCATGTTGACTTTGCCTGCGGACCTGCCTTTGCCTTCTCCGTGACCTTTGTCCTTTGTCAGCTTCCCAAGGACAGTCCCCCCCCCCCCCCCCACCCCCACCCCCCCCTCCCCACTCTAGTTTATCGTTGGGCATTTGCTGCTCTATGCACACAAATGGAGCGTGCCACATTTATTTACACTGATGGATCAAAAAACAACATTTGGTGTTGGGAGTGCCTATATTGTTGGCGATACCCCTAGTAGATTTTGGCTTCCCATCCAGTGTTCTGTTTTTACTGTGGTGCTTTACGCTGTTCCCCAGGCTGTCCAATACATCTGTCGCCATAAGTAGCTATAGAATATTATATGCTCGGATTCACTCAGATCTCTCCTCAGCTTCCAAGCTCTTTATCCTGTCCACCCTCTGGTCCACCGGATTCTGGACTGCCTCCACTTGCTCCACTTGGGGGGCATCTCTGTCGCATTCCTCTGGATCCCTGGGCACATTGGTATCCACGGAAACGAGGCAGCTTATATAGCGGCAAAGGCTGCAGTCTCTCTGCCTTGGCCCGCTGTTGGCATGGTTCCCTTAGCCGATGAGAGCGTTTTATGTTGTTGTGTTGCTCTTTTATGGCACGCACATTGGTCTACACTTCCTGATTATAAATTACAGGAACTGAAACGCCTTCCCTGTGCTTGGACTTCTTCCTCCCGGCGTTATCATTGGGAGGAGGTAATTTTCACTAGACTCTGGATAGGGCACGATCTTTTTAGCCATCGACATCTTTTAAGTGGTGATCCTCCCCTGCTCTCAGCCGTGGACAGTGAGACACCTTTCACTTCAGTGCCCCTATGTTAATCCGCTACATGCCCAGTTACAGCTGTTGCCTGATATGGCTTCCCTTTTAGCAAATGACATGCGCTCATCCGATTGCATCCTTGCATTTATCAGTGTCAGTGAGATGACATCGGTCATTTGGAGCCCTTTTCAGGGAAAACAACTTCCCTTCAATGGCACATTTCTAAGATTTCCTGCCGTTTGTAGTTTGCTTCCGTTTTCAGTTTTGCTTCCATTGCTGCTGATTTATATTCCTGTTTTTACGCTTCACTAAGCCACAGCATGGGCACTTATGACCATAGCTGTTTTGTGCCCTAAAACCATAACTAATAAAAAAAAATGTTATACTGTACACTAGAGGCCATGTCATTCACAACACTGAAAAGCCTGCTGCCTCTGTTCAGGACTCATATGTTAGCCTGGGTTCTTTTGTTATCCGTATGATGTTTCCTCATACGATACAGCTATCAGTATCTTTGGCTCACTAGCTAAACTGTCAGGTGTAGGTCTATGTTTCATGGTTTGGGGACCCTAATTTCATGCAGTAACATTAAGTATCTCAGGCAACAGCTTCCATGTGTAAATTTTCTCAGCTAGTGTTTTGGAAGTATTGAAGAACATGATACAGCCTATAAACTTTGACCATTGATTTTGGCAGCCAGTATAGTGACTGTGATGTTAGGTATAACATCACATGTATTTTAAATATTGGAATATTATGACCTCAGAAGGAAAAAAAGGGATTTTGTTGTGAATTATTGTTACTAACCCCTTAATTTAATGATCTTTTTTAAAGTCGTGTTCCAAAAGATAACATATTATTATTAATGAAATCATCCTATAATGAATGACATTATGTATAGACCTACAAAGACAGCTTTTAAAGCTCAAAATAATGAGTTACAAAATTTTGAAAATCACTAGTAATGAACTCTAGTTTATTCGTGCACCAGACATTGACTAAAATATCCTGAAATTTGAAACATTTTTTCATTTGTGTTGCTGTGAAGTCTTAACTATGTCTTTCGCAATAGTTTCCGTGTGCATAAATCCTGGAGGAGCTGGCTGGAGCACAGTGAATGTATTTATCTTGTACCACCAACGAGCACTTGTTGCTCAACTGACAAACTGTCATCACTTTTTGCTGATGAAGTAACATTATGTTCTTCTTCACTTTATGAGCTGCTAAATTCAATGTCAAACTCTGGGTCACTAGTAATCCTTTTTTGGAAGGATTGCCTAAACAACAATATAGGAGTGTCTGATAGTGTGTGTTTTGTTGTAGAGTATCTAAAGCTGTGCACAATAAAGATGATATATAGGGGCAACTACTTAACTGGAACACAATAGCCAGGCTACAAATGTAGTACCAGATGCTATCTAGTGGCCAAACGTGTAACTGTCTGTGCTAAAATGGATATAAGTGGGTTTTTATGTTTTTGAAAGTCTCTTCTTAAGTTGCCAGTGTATACTTGGGATTTTAAATTTGTCAGAACAATAAAAACAAGGTAACTCATGGTTTTACGTTCAGGGGTTAATGCTTTCAAACATATGGAATTGAAATTATCAGACCACAGTGGGAAAAATCTTTCTTCTTTACATGGAGAACATAATTTTAGCTACGAAAGGCGCAAGTCATATGTAAGGGGCAGTCAGATGAAAAAGAAACAGACTGAAAGAGAGTGAGTGTTTATTATTTTGAAAGTGATTGCCATGACTTTTAATATATTTATCCTGCTGTGGATAGTCAGTGCTTTCATGGAAAAATGTTTGTGGTTTGTACCCAGCCGTGCACCTCTTTGAAGTAAATCAATGCCATGAATGTATTTTTTCAGCTGTCCAAAAGTATGGAAATTGAATGGTAAGATATCGGGATTGTATGGGGAATGTGTAAGGACTTCCAGAGGAACTTCTACAACTAACTCTAAACAACCTTTGCAACATATGGGCTTAGCCACATTTCAACTCTGCTGCAGAAGATTCACTGGAAAGCCCTTACTCGTCCTCTATATAGTCCTGATCTCTCCCCATGTTATTTCCATATTCTTGGTGCCCTGAAAAGAAGACACTAGTGGTCGTTAATTTGCTTCAAATGAAGAGGTGCATGCCTTTATACAATCACTGTTCTGTAGCCAACTGCAAACATTTACCCATGAAGGCATTGACCATCTTGTCTCACAGTGAAATACGTGTATTAACAGTTACGGCAATAAAGTTTGAAATAATAAACAGTTTACTTACTTTTTATTCTCTCATTTTCATTTGACAGCCTCGTACACACAAAAAAGATTGACATACATTTGTTGGCTATGTTGGTACATTACTAAATTGTTACCTTCCAACCTAAGCCAGACCTCGGACTTCGCTAGAGATCAACTTCCATTCATAAAGTGGTCCTTTTGCTGGCTGAAGTAGAACAGCTGTACCATGAGCTTCAATACACCCAGTGGTGATGTCTCAATTCATTATCTTTTACAGGGTGCCTGTAATTAAACTTTAACTACTTGATTCAGTGTAGACAGAAAGCTATTTACCTTATGGGTACCCAGCTTTATAGGAATCGTGCCCTGCAGGATTTGCGTAGTTAGTAGAGTCTGTGTCATGACTTGCTATTAAACACCAGTACTGGTATCATGGCATAGGTCTGAAACACAAGCATCAGTGTGTGTTAGTTGTGGACAGTCAACATGGGTCTGGACAAGATGGGCAGAGTTTTACCCATAAAATTGTTTTATTAAAGCATAGATAGAGCTGTTGCTCTTTGAGAGTGAGGCATTGAGTGAGTGATCCAGGGAAGTGTATTGGGACACTTGCTGTTCATGTTGTATATTAATGGCCTTGCCAACAATATTTATAGTAACCTAAGACATTGCAGAGGATGCAGTTATCTATAATGAAGCAGATGATGCAGTTATCTATAATGAAGCACTGTCTGAAAGAAGCTGCATAAATATTCAGTCAGATCTTGATAAGATTTCAAAGTGGTTCAAAGATTGGCAACTTGCATTAAATACTCAGAAACATAAAATTGTGCACTTCATAAAATGAATAATAGGAGTATCCTTTGACTATAATGTCACTGAGTCACTGTTGGAATCAGCCAACTCATGCAAATACGTGGGTGTAACACTGTTTAGGGATATGAAATGGAATGATCGCATAGGCTCAGTTGTGGTTAGAGCAAGTGGTAGACTACAGTGTATTGGTAGAATACTGGGAAGTGCAATCAGTCTGCAAAGGAGGTTGCTTACAAATCGCTCATGCGACTAGTTTGAGGATATTGCTCAAGTTGTAGGACCCATGCCAAATAGGACTAACAGGAGACATTGAACATATACAGAGAAGGGCAGCACAAATGGTCACTGGTTTGTTTGACCCATGGGAGAGTGTCACAGAGATACTGAAGCAGCTGAACTGGTAGACTCTAGGACTGACATAACCTATCCAGAGAAAGTCTATTAACACAGTTTCAAGAATCAGCTTTAAATAGTGAATCTAGGAATATACAACAACCCCCTATGTATTGCTCACATATGAATGGTGAGAATAAAATTAGAATAATTACAGCATGCGCAAAGGCCTTCAAACTATCATTCTTCCCATTTTCTGTATGTGAATGGAAGGGCAAGCAACCCTAGTAACTGGTAAATGGGATGTATGCTCTGCCATGCACTTCATGGTGGTTTTACAGAGTACAGATGTAGATGTTGATTAAAGGAATATGGAGAGGTGCTCTTTCCACACACTGGTTGAAGAGCACAATTCGGAACTAAGAATTAAGTGGAGATTCAGCAATTGCTCCTGGGAGAGAGAAGCTAACGGCCAATTGCACCACAAATTGTTGAAGTTACTGTTGCCATGGCTGAGAATACTGGTCACAAGTATGGCCTTCAAGTAGTGCGTGGGCTATGTCACAACAGCTGAACAATCTGTGGTTCACTGTTAGAAAAGTGCTGCAAACAATTGTGAAATGGTGTTAGTGCTGTTCCAGGCTGTTGGTGATGCTGTTGGTTGTCACATTGAGCAGTGCTTGTAATGTGGAATGTAAATATGGTATAGAGTTATCCTCTCATGTGGAAATTATAATGTTTCTTTGAATGGTTTATTCGTCATTTCTCTTCCACGTGCCCCTTCAAATGTTTCCAAAAAGTTTAATTGTCCTCCTATCACTCCTTTCTCATAGGGCCCTATCAAGTAGCGAAAGTTTCATTATAACCACCTGGTAGTTCAAAATTGGTCAAAGCTATTGCCCTAGTCACAGGAATGTAAGAAACTAGCTTACTTCTCTTCTTCACAGCTCCATTAACTTTATAAATGAACTTCATTCAATATACGGCTGTGCCTGGGTCGTGTGTTAGGTTAATTCAGTGATCTGGCATGTTTTGGTCTTGAACATTTAGGTATTTAAGTTTCAACTTAAAGATTACTAATCAAACACTGCCAAATGTTCTCGCCACCTGCAGCAATAGATCCACCCATCAACCCTGAAATGAGAGGATTTAAAGTGTCTGGATAAGCTTTACTTGTTTTACAGGCTAACTTCCAACATCTGGAAACCTCGGTGATTTTTAGCATCAGGTACTGCCACTCTACCAGATACTGTCTTGTGGTGGTTGCATGCAAAAGGTCATCCAAGGAAAAATATTTATGTGATTATGTAAAACTGAATTATCTAGACGCACCACAAAAATATAGAATAGTTGAAAAGTTACTGCCATCTTAAAAAACTTTCACAACATTGAAATGAAATGATACTTAAATCGACACCCTAGCTGCAAACAGGCGTTGATATACATAATTGGGAACATGTTGAAAATGTGTGCCCCGAACGGACTCGAACCCAGGATCACCTGCGTACATGGCAGACGCTCTATCTGAGCCACTGAGGGTACAGAGGATAGTGCGCCTGCGGGTACTTATACCTTGCATGCTCCCCATGAGATCCACATTCCCAACATGTCCACACCACTACATTCGTAGTGGGCCTAATAGATGTTTGCCCATCACACTCTTTACATGTGGCAGATTAATCTACCATGTCCCGTACAAGTTGGGGCATAGCGTGAAGTTCAGTGGCTGGGGCATACATTTTCAACATGTCCCCAATGATATATATTAACGCCTGTTTGCAGCTAAGGTGTTGATTTAATTATCATTTCATTCTAGAGAAGCTGCACGGTCATCAATGGTATCTGTTTTTACAGGAACAGATACTACCTTCACATATAGTTTCACAACATTAGACGTATGCACAATTGCAGACTTTTACTTGGCAGGTGTTGTCACTGTACAGACCAAATATTTGTTCAATTTACTAATCTTCTTTTTTTTTCTACAGGTCTTGAATTGGTGCAGAAATTGAGTGGAGGTCAGCTTGTAGGAGCTGAAATGGGTTCAACAGAAGTCACGTTTTTTCCGGGAGACAGACGAGGAGGAGGAGAGTTTAGTGCTGACACCCAAACAGCTGGGTATGAAAAATTATTGCTGTTAAAATAAGTGCCTTTTCTTTTTCTTCTTCTTCTTCTTCTTCTTCTTCTTCTTCTTCTATCAACCAGTAGATGTTACTGTTTGTTGTGACTTCAAATGTGCATTTAGACTCTTGCAGTTTGTTGCCACCATGTTCCTTCTTCCTCCTGGGTGGTTCTTTCAGGTAACCTTTAATTTGATACCCTCTACATATCTGCCCTCTTAAAGTCTAAAAAGTAATAAATCCGTTAACAATTAGTGAATGAAATGACAGTATTGGTGTTTATTAAGTAATGAAGGTGAAACAAATATTCCAATGTACAGTCCTTATTACTGGCTTCAGTTTCATAAAAAGGAGAAAGGATATGTGGCAGATGAAGATTATTAAGTTTAAAAAGAGGAATCGGATAAAATATTTGATCATAATACTTGCATGACTACTTCTGAGACTACTGTCATCATAGTGACATGGACATCTGCAGCAATACAGAGTGCTTCCTATAGTTTAGTCAACAAAGGAAAATTATGGGGAAGAAATCGTGTAGTTGCAAATTTTTGCATGGTGCTAGGAGGGAGTGTTGAGAACAGTGCACTAAAAATCCTGAGCGGTAGGGTGTGAGCATTGGGATGTGGGGGTGTTTGAAGGTCACTTTTGTGTGGTGCTTTTTCTTGTTGCAGGGGATGTAAAAAGAATGCAGATGATTAAAAATATTGTTGTAACCTTGTAAAACTAATGTTCCACTTCAAATGAAGTGGGTTAAAATATTAAACACATGTAACACATCTAAGTGCAGTAGAGATGTATTAAGGAATAAGTTGTGTTTGGGGAGGGGGGGGGGGGGGTGATAAGTGGAGTAGAAGCACGAGAGAAGATAGATCGCCAGATTGTGCTCATGAATTTGCACCCCCCCACCCCCCCCCCCCACCCCCTTCATATGTCTGCAAACCAAAGGTTGAGCAGGTAATGCCCCACTCTGTCTAGCTCACTGTGCCACAAAAAGCTACTACAGGGTGTTTCACAAAGTCATACCAAACCTCCACAGTGCTCCTTAAGCACTGACGATGCAGTGCGCAGACACGGCGGATTGTATATTTCCTACAGAATGCATTAAAGTTGCAAAGAGTGCAGTTATATACTAATAATACTAACACAGATGGACAGCACCTGTATAAATCTCTGCACTCTGTTGTACAGTGCCAGAGGAAAAATAGATTCTTAGTCAGCCTGTGTGGGATCTGTAGTGTTCTTCTGGGAGAGTCAGCTTCCCCCACTATGAATGCTGCTGTATTTTCAGTTGACAGACTAAACCACCCTAGTGTTTCCTGTCCAGTTCTTTTATATGGGTAAACAAGATAATGTCACTGAGCTCGTGTTTCGATTACTTTTTTGCAGGTGTTGGGTAACCTTCTATGTAAAATACATTCCTGTAAACAATGGCTGAGAAGTGTTTAAATTATAAATGTTATGATGTGAGATGACCTGTGTAATGTTTGTGGCAAAAGGGATTGGATTGGTGAATGTGACAACTTACTGCTGCTCATCATTGACAGTGTATTGAAAACTCGTACAACTGTCTTGTACTCATATGGTGGTTAATTAATGAAAGACCAGAAAGTTACTGCACTTCTTCCATCTTTAGTTGTGTTAATGGTAGGCCGCGTAAATCTTCTCTATTCAAGAATTTCTATCACTTGTAGAGAGGTCTGCACTGAGTGATGCCACTTATGACATCCATATTATATATTCAAGCATGGGTGTGAATGTGTCTTCTGGAATGGGACTGATAGTGTTAGTGTAGAAGAGTAATCTGCTGTGAACCATTGCTCAACTTAGGCTGAAATACCTGAATTTCTGTTACACATGGGTGCCTTGTTGGAGAGTAAGACAATTTAAGCACCTGGGCCTCTTCAGTTGCTGGGTGAGCTGACACTGGGGCGATGCATTTGACACCCATAATGCTGTGAAAAGTATTCCAGCCAGTGATAGTGGAGACAGTGAAATCACTATTGTCGAATACGTATTGATAGTGTGCTACAATTGGGACAGACACTTCAGTGTGGTACAGTTGACAGCTCTGTCTGTCTGGTATTGTTTACATAATAGCTCTGTAATCAAATGCAAATACTTGCTTAATCAACTGAAAATAACTCTACATGACTATGAGCTCAATGAAGTAATTTTGTCTACTCACATAAGGTAACTGGACAGTAAATGTTGGGGATGTATAGTCTGTCTGTAAGCTGAAAACTGAGCCGTACTCATAGTGGGGAAAGTAGCCTTTCCTGGAAAAACCCTACAGTTATTGTACAGGATAACCAAGAATAAATTTGCCCTCTGGCAGTGTAGGACAATGTGCAGAAATTTGTGTCGATTCTGTCCATGTGTGTTTTTGTGTTAGTGTTATTAGTAACTCAAGTCTGCATCCCCTGTAATGTTAACACATTTTGTGGAACATAACTGTCCCCAGATATAATTGTGTCACCAGTGATTCATAGGGTAGGATCTGGAGGGCTGGTGTAACTTTGTGAGGCACCCTGTTGCTGCTTGTTGCGATGTAGTGGGTAATCATCTGCAATCCTCAGTTTGCAGAAATATGGGAAGGAGGGAACTGTGTGAACACAATCCTTCCCTCACATTTCTATAAACCCCCCCCCCCCCCCCCCCCCTCCTCTCCATGTTACCTCCTTGGAACACAGTTTATCACTTAATATGGCTCTGTTGAATATTTGTTTTTAACCCACTTCTTTCAGAGAGACAAACAAAAATTTCATATGATTAAAACAATTTTTAATAAGTGATTCTTCCATCCCTGGCAGTGTGGAAACTATTACATCTAGAGAAAAAAATGAATAAGACCTTTTTGAAGCGAATTTCATTTTGCACTGGAGAATATTTCCATTGAGAGCTGCAGTTTTTGACTTACTCAAGATAAACATATAAAAGTGACCTTCAAACACCCCCGCCACCCAATGTGCACACTCGTTCTGGTCGGGGCTTAGTATGTTGTTCGTGACACTTCTTCCTAGCACTGTGCAAAAATTTGCGACTACACGATTTTTCCCCTACTCGACCTTTTTTGGTCTTCATTGACTGGCCTCCCCAGGTGAGCAAAAAAAGTGACTGTCAGTAAGCTTATATATGAGCCTAAATGTGTCTGACTTTTAATGTTATGTACATTTTGCAGGATATATGTGGGAGAAAGTAAGAAGTTGTTCAAACATTATTGGAACAGTGTCTCAGAATTTTAGCAGTTAACTTGCCTTCTGTTGTGACGTCTGTCATTGAAGATAGATGAACAATGCTATAACGCTTTCACATTTATTGACATACCCATTATAATCTGTAGCTGTTCTTGGTATATTCTCCAGCTCCTCTGTTAATCCGACTCACTAAGCGTTCCAAACTGCCAGCAACACTCAAGAATCAGCCGAACAAAGTTTTTGTAAGCTACCTCCTTTGTGGATGGATTAAACATCCTTGGGATCTTTCCAATGACTCTCTACCTGCTATCAGCCTTTCCTAGAACTAAATTAAAAGGAAGGTCAGCATTGGCCATAATATTGATGTTTTATTGATAGCAAAACCAATTTTCAGTCACATAGTGATCATCTTCAGTGCTGGAAGTTAAAAATTTCACATAGCGATCAGTGAAAAAAAAACAAAAAAACTATAAATACACCTGAGTATAAACCAACTGTTGGAAAGAACATACCTGTGGTGTACAAATTAAACTCATACACTGGTATCAAGTCATCAGTGACAAAGACTGAGAAGTGATCACAATAACTGAAGCCGCTGTTTACATTCACCTATACAGCAGACCTCGGTGTGACAGGGTCTTGGAACGCCCTCTGTGTGGCATGTGTCATGTGAAGACTTAACAATTCTTTATTTGCCAAGAGATTACCACAAAATACCAATGTGCACTTGCAAATCATTAATTGAATATTTCAATTTTAAAATTGTACATTAAAAACGCATAGCAAGAAAGACGGAGGGGGGGGGGGGGGGGGGGAATGCACATCTTGCCAACATATACTGGCATGTTATTTTCAAACAACTTAAAAAACATGTCAGAATAAAAATCAACAGTTGAAGTTATATGGTGTCAGATTACAGGACTAGAAAAGAAGAAAAATATACAAATAACATGACATCAAATATAACAGAATTTGTTGTAACACAATAACTGCCATCTGGCGTAGGGAGTCAGAGATATAAAATTCTTAATTTATGTAAAATATTACATTGAAACCAAGAAGTCAAATACATAAATGTAATTATACAATGTATGTCACAATATAGCAGGTCAGAATGCCGTGAAACTCATTACATGTTATAAAAAAAATTTTAAGGGTGCAGACTAACAATTTTTGTCGTATTTAACGACATGATGAAACACACATCTCATTTATCCCGTTGGGACATGTGAACACTTTATATAGATTAAAAAGTCATCGTAATTATGAAAGCAGAATGTTTTAAAAGTACATTGTGACATACATTGTATAATTACATTTGTGTATTTGACTTCTTGGTTTCAATGTAATATTTTACGTAAATTGAGAACTTTATATCTCTGACTCCCTACTCCAGATGGGGGAGTAGAAAACTTCAAGCAATCCCCCTTCAGCTTAACACATTTATGGCATATTTGTTCCAGTTTCTTTATCCCATCTAAAAAAAATTTCAGCTGTGCAGGAAATTGCTCATCCATATCCTTACTGGCTTTCTCAGTGATCAGAAGTCATCTGCCCTTGAGATGTGTTTTGAGGTTTGCAAACAGATAATAGTCTGAGTGGGCTAGATCAGATGAATGGGGTGGATGTTTGAGGATGCCAAAGTGAAGATCTACCAATTTTTGCTGTGTGATTCCCCACCTTGCCAGGAGGGGCATTATCTTGTGGAAATGAGTTTCCTTTTCTCAGTATTCATTGAAGTTCAGATACCAATTGCTGCTTCAGTTTGTTGAAGCTCAACATATTACTTTGTCATGATGGTTTCACCATGTTGTATGTAGTCTGTAAGTAGGACTCCATCTTTATTACAAAAGACTGGCCACTCAGGGATCTGTGGCAATGAACAAGTCGATAGATCGGCTAGGATGGGGCAACAACTCCATTTATTGGACTGGAACCTGCCTTGACAATCACCAAGGCTATGATCAAATTAGAACTGCGAAACTGGCTTAGGAAACAGCACGTAGGATATTGGACCAAGGTCCGTAATGGTAAGGTAATGATGCCCAAGCCATGTTTTAAAAGGAGCTCTGTAATCCTGGGATTGAGCAGGAAAGAGATCAAACTCATGACTGGACTGATGACCGGCCATGGGAACTTCAAAAAAACACCTACACACAATGGGTATAATGGAAGAGGACCCTAAATGTAGGATCTGTGGTGAAGAAACTGCATCACACCCAATCTTTGAATGCATGGCATTGGAGAGTAAAAGATACAGAATCTTCAGGACAACTAGACCTGAAGAAATTGTGTCTAACAAAAAACCGTTAGAGGGACTCCTTGCACTATTTAGGGTCACTAGTTGGCTTTACTAGATATACAGGGAACGATGCCGCACAATAAACCTAGTTTCAGTGTGGGCAGTAGTGGGTTAGACCTAAGCTGTTTTAGCTCTCCTGTTAAAATCAAATCAATACCAAAAGACAGATATAAACAACTCATCTGCCAATCATTTTGTTTTTGAATGTCTTTGGATGTGGAGAACCACTGTGTCTTCGTTCTTCTGACTCTGAATTATAAGTGTATATCCGTTTTCATTCACAGTGATGGAGCTATTAAAAAAATCCCGCAGGATTCTGGTGAAATTGGACCAAATGGACTGTGAAGCAAACACTTTTTTTTGCATCAAGACATTAGAACATATTTGGCTGAGAGCTTTCTCATGCCCAAAATATCATGAGTAATGTTGCACGTGTTCTCAGGACATCCCCAGTGTCTTGCCTGCTAGCAGTTATCCTCTGATCATCCAGGATCATGGAATGAACATCATCTGCAGTTTCCAGAACTGTGACTTGAGTTGGCCTTCCAGGAAACTCATTTTCATTGCTGAAATGCTCTGTTTTAAATGCAGCAATCCAATTATTGATAGTGAAGTAGGAAGGGCCATTACCACCCAATGTACCAGAGACGTTACCATAACCCCTCCATGGGGTCCACAACTCCTTTGCAGTTACATGTGTGGCAAGCACGGGAGCCCGAGCTAGTGCAGCTCTCTTTCCTTTCTGGGCTGCATACCTCCCCTTTCCACATCTCTTCCTGTCCCCGATCATCCACCCCCCCCCCCTCCACCCCCTCCTTTCTCCTTCACCCTCTTTGGGAGCATGTTTTGCACCTACATCTGGAGATGGACACATGTGAATGTATGACGTGGTTTTTCTTTTACCTCTATAATGGAACGTCTCTATCGTTACTTTGTCCTTCTCCTTGCCTAGATTCTTCTCTTTATCTTCTTCTCCACTGAGGTGTTTCAGAATTCTTCTGTTCTTTCCTTTTCTTTGTTCATCCCTTTCTCTTTCTTTCCTCCCTGTGCATGTTTGAAGGCCAACTCAAGTGTTCCCATGCATAGCCGGTGATGGGGTAATGTGTAATTCCCCACTCCAGGTAGACAAGCAGGACACTTACATACCCCTGGTGAAGGCCAGGCCCAGGGAGGGGTGATTTCCCAAGCTGGTACCTTCTGAACATGTTGATTGGTCCCTGGTCCCTCCCTGTTTATCGGGAGGTGTGACTTGAGGTGTAGACAGTCACCTAAGGTGGGAGTGTCCTCAGAGAGGGCCCCCAATAGTAAGGAGCACGTCATCAGAGACGCTGGTAATCGTTGGGGATACTTACGCAATGGTTTCTTCTATTCCTACAACTTCTGCCCACAATAGAAAGCTAGACTAGTCTCAACCACAGAACATTCTACAGTCAGTGCCGAAGTTCCTAGTTGTTTCTCAGTGTGACGAAGGTCAAAACTTCTCAACAGTAAACCCTTTCATTATGCAGAAAGGTGTCAACACATTTGCAGGTCCTGTAAAGTCTTGTTCCTGGTTACAAAATGGCACCTTGTTGTCAGAAACAGACAGTGCCCTCCAGGCATACAAATAGCTTTGAACTACACTGCTACACACCTTTGCTGTTCGTAAGTTTTTCGCCAGTAGTAAACCCACTGTGCTCCCAGTGGGTTAATATAGCACTGTCCTCACCTCGCTTCGACCTACTAAGGCGGTAGCCATGCAGAATTGCGATCTCACCTTTAGTGCCACGGTCGTCAGATTGGCCAGTCCAAAGATGGTCCCTTCCATGTCCTCACTATCACCCGCTCACTCTTAAGGCTCAACATTCAGCAGCACCCGCTAAATCATGGCCCCCAAAACTGGACGCCCGGACTTCCAAAAAAGTGCCTACTCGTGAAGATTTTTTACGTCCCCGGACCTCACAACTGTCTAGTCCTACTTCATATTAACGCCCTGTCTCCAAGAAGGCTGATTAGAAAAACAGTTCTCCTTCTCCACCACCGCATATCTCTTCTCCAGCGCCATCCAGTGGTAGCTGCCCTCAGCCACCACTCACGTTCCTGAGACTCACCGTTGGCGGCCAATCAACCAGCTGATCACTGCTGGCAGGAACTGCCCCCGAACAACCCATGGACAAGGATCTTCTGCCTCTAGCTGAATGCCGTTCGACACCATCGGCCACCGGCCTTCAGCGGTTGCTACGTTGACGGCAATGATGGTGAGATTTTTCATTTTTTTTGTCCATCGTGTGTCACTTATCCATTGGAATATCCATGGAATTAGCTCCAATTGGGATGAACTGTCGGTCCTCTTACGATCCTGCTCCCCCGTCTTCTGTCTTCAGGCAACAAAGCTACATCCCCAAGATCGCTTTTTCTTCCCTCATTTCCAGTCAGTCAGGTTTGATCTCCCCTCTGTTGTTTGCGTTCTGGCACACAGGGGATTAATGATTCTCCTCCATGATACTATTCCTTATCACCCAATCCACTTACGCAGTTCCTTCCAAGCTGTCACTGTATGTCTCTCCCTTTCTGGATTCACCTTCTCTCTTTGTACCCTATACATTCCTTCATCCACACCAATGTCAAAAGCCAATCTCCTTCATCTCCTTGGTCATCTTCCACCCCCCTATTTACTGGTTGGGGGAATTCAACACCCACCACCCGCTTTGGGGTTCTCCTGTCAGAGAGGCTCCCTGTTGATTGACCTCTTCCACCAATTGTATTTTGATTGCCTCATTAGTGGGGAACCTACATTTTTGTCTGCCTCCACGTCAATGTACTCCCATTTGGACCTTTTGATTGGCAACGTTCGGCTAGCTCTATGCTTTTGAAAGGTTCGCTCTTGCTGATACACATTCTAGTGACCATTTTCCATGTGTACTTCGATTACAGCCACAACTGCCATCAATGTGCCCAAGACGTTGGAAGTTTTCTCAAGCCAATTGGACACTTTTCTCCTCTCTGGCAACATTTGATGACCATCAGTTTCCTAGAATCAACAATCAGGTCACTCATGTTTTGAAAGTTATTCTTACAGCTGCGGAATGTTCATTACCTTCCCTTTGTTCTGGCACCCCTAAGTTCCTTGCTGGAACGAGTGTGCTGTGACGCAATATGCGAGCGGAGATGTGCTCTTCGTGTTTCCCACCACCATCCTACATTGGCCAACTGTATTCGCTATAAGCAGTTACATGCGTGATGCCGTCGCTTCGTACACAATAGCAAGAAGGTAAGCTGGGATTTCTTTACCAGCTCCTTTAATACCATCACTTACTTATCAGTTGTTTGGAGTCTACTTCGACGGCTATCCGGCACATCCAGTTATTCCCCAATCTCTGGACTAACTGTCATGCAGGACACCTTAGTGGACCCAGTCACAATCTCTATCTCATTGGGTTGACACTTGCTGAGTTTTTGAGCTCTGCTAATTACTCACCAGCCTTTCTCCCAAAGCAGCAGGTAGCGGAAGAGCGACATTTTGCATTTTCATCTCAAAATTGCGAAAGCATAATGCTTTTCTTTATTATTATTTTTTTAATTAATTTATTATTATTTTTTTATTTATTTATTTATTTATTTATTTTTTTATGCGGCACCTTAGATGTGCAGTCTTCTCCTCTCACTCTTCTGCTCTGGGACCGGATGGTAACCATGTCCAAACATTGCTGCATCTATTATACCCTAGTCTGTGCTACCTCCTTCGCCTTTATATCCGACTTTGGGTCGACAGTACCTTTCCCAGAATATAGCAGGAAGCTATCGTCATTCCTGTTCCGAAACCTGGAAAGCTATTGCCCAATCTCTCTCATGAGTAGTGTTTGTAAGGTTTTGGAGTGTATGGTAAATTTCCTTTGAGGCTGGTGGCTGGAGTCTCGAAACCTTTTAACAACTGCCCAATACGGTTTCCGAAAGCATCGTTTCGCTTTGGCCATCTTATTGCCCTCCCCACTTATATCATGAACAACTTTCTCAGGAATCACCAAACGGTAGAAATATTTTTTGGTCTAGAGAAGGCACATGATACCTGTTGTAGGACAGGCATCCTCTGCACAATGTTCTCTTGGGGCTTTCTAGGTCGGCTACCCCTTTTCATCCATGAATTTATGACAGAGGGCACATTTAAGGTGCAGGTGATCATTACTCTATCTGGTGGTCAATAAGATTTCGGGTTTGCAGCCGGTCGTCGTAAACTTCATTGCACAATATTTCGGCTGGACAATTGCCAGCCATCTTCAGGTGAGCCGATCTTTTTGACCAGTTGATACGCCGGGAAAATTTCAAATTTTACATTACTCTATCTGGTATCTTCTCGCAAGAAAATGGGGTGCCCCAGGGCTCCATGCCAAATGTTGTGCTGTTTGTCACCCCCATAAATCCAATTATGGATTGTCTCCTTCCCAATGTCTCGGGCTCCCTCTTTGTCAGCAATTCTGCATCTAATACAGCTCTCAATGGACCAGACTTCTCCAATGACGTCTTCCAGGATGTGTCGGTCACCTCCACTCGTGGAGCATCGAAACCGGCTTCAGGTTTTCTCCCAGTAAGATCGTCTGTGTCAGTTTTTGGTATCGTACAGAGTTTTATCCACGTTCCCTACATCTAGGCGCACTTACCCTTCCATTCAAAGATGTTGCCACATTCTTGCAACTTAAGTTTGACAGAAAACTGTGCTGGTCTTCTCACGTTTCATACCTTTCAGCTAGCTGTCGGCGATTCCTCAACACCCTCGGTGTTCTGAGTGGTATCTCCATGGGAGTGGACAGAGTGGTTCTCCATCTCCTATATCGCGCCTTAGTGTGCTCGAAATTGGACTCTGGAAGCATAGTTTACTCCTCTGCATGGCAGTCGGTTCTTCAGTGCCTAGACTCTGTCCACCACCATGATGGATTGCATTTAGTGTCTAGAGCTTTTTACACCAGCCCCGTAAAGATCCTTTACACTGAGACTGCGGAACCTCCGAAGTCCAATCAGTGAGCTGTCCCTCTGAGTCATTATGCTAGTCATCTGTCTTCCATGCCTGCTCATCCAACCCATGTCCTTTTTTTCGACTCCTCCTTGGATTTAGGGTATGCGGGCCGCCCTTCCTCTCTCCCACCACTGGGAGTCCGCTTCTGTCAAATGCTGCATTCCCTTTCCTTCCAATTTCGTGAAACTTGCTTCACAACTGGGGGTACGACGCCACCTCGGCTTCGCCCCCGGAATGTCTTCTCCGTGACCTTTCAGCTTCCTAAGGATAGTACCCCCCCCCCCCCCCCCCCCCCCCCCCGGGTCACTTCCCCCACCCCCCCCAGTTTATCGTCGGGCATTTGCTGCTCTATGGGCACAAATGGAGGATGCCACGTTACACTGACATCTCCAAGACCACCTTTGGTGTTGGGAGTGCCTGTATTATTGACGACACCCCTATTAGATTTTGGCTTCCCAACCAATGTTCGGTTTTTACTGCAGAGCTTTACGTTGTTATCCAGGTTGTCAAATACATCCATCGCCATCAGCAGATACGATATATTATATTCTTGCATTCGCTCAGTTCTCTTCTCAGTCTCCAAGCTCTTTATCCCGTCCACCCCATGGACCATCTGATTCAGGACTGCTTTCACATGCTCCACATGAGGGGGCCATCTCTGTGGCATTCCTCTGAATACTAGGGCATCTGCGGAAATGAGGCAGCCGATATAGCGGCAAACGCTGCTGTCTCTCATCCTTGGCTTGCTGTTTGCATGGTTCCGTTTGCCAATCTACAGAGCGTTTTATGTCGTCGTGTTGCTCTTTTGTAGCACACAACTTGGTCTGCACTTCAGGATAATAAATTGCGGGACATAAAACCTCTTCCCCTTGCTTGGATCTCTTCCTCCTGGCCTCATCATCGGAAGGAGGTAATTTTAACTTGACTCCAGATTGGGCACTGTCTTTTTAGCCATCAACATCTTTTAATTGGCGATCTTCCCTGCTTTCTTCCCACTGCTCTTAATCGCAGATGGTGAGACACCTTTTACTTCAGTGTCCCTATTTCAATCCACTACGAGCCCGTTTACAGCTGTCACTTGATATATCTTCCCTTTTAGCAGATGACACGTTCAGCCGATTATGTCCTTGAGTCTGTAAGTATTAGTGTACTGTCACATAGAATGTGAAGAAGGGTTAATAGCAAAAATTCGGGACTAGTCTACATTCATTTTAACTAGAGAAACCAAAGGACTTACCAACACTTCCTAGAATGTGCTAAATATTGTGTTCAAGCAGAGAGGGGGACCTGCAATACAGTCAATCTTTTTTAAGCAAAATTCCATAATGACGAATACTATCTACAGGACAATTGTGCTGTCAATGACCTTTTTACAAACAGCTGTGACATATGATGCGCGAGTGAAGTCCAAACATGAGGTTCAGAACTGTAATTGCATTTCTCTTCTTGTGATAAGTCAACCTGATACTATGATACTATAACTGTGTGTGGTACTTTGACAGACATAAAATTGAAGGTTCAGAAAAAATGAACCACTGGTTGCAGGCACGTAAACATTTACGTTCTCATTATAAAGTGATAGTGTTAGACCAAGAGCAATTGAACAGACACAAATACACATGTGCGTCTGTGAATCAGCAATATTATGTTAATGCTGTGACTGGTTCTCTTTCAGTGTAAGGCAGAGATGACTTCAGTAAACAAGAAGGGTAAAAGAACATACCCGCAAAATTACAGACCAATACCCCTAACTTCTGTTTGCTGCAGAGTTCTCTAACATAATCTCAGTTCGAATATAATAAATTTTTGTGAGACTGAGAAGCTTATGTCCATGAATCAGTATGATTTTAGAAAGCATCGCTCATGTGAAATTAAGCTTGGTCTTAACTCACATGATATACTGTGAACTGTGGATGAAAGGCAACAGGCAGATTCCTTATTTCTAGATTTCCAGAAAGCATTTGACACTCTGCCCCATTGCAGGCTGTTAATGAAGGTATGAGCATATGGAATAAGTTCAGATATGTGAGTGGCTCGAAAACTTCTTAAATAATAGAACCCAGTATGTTGTCGTCAAGTGTTCATCAGAGAGGAAGGTATCATCAGGGGTGCCCCATGGAAATGTGATAGGACCACTGTTGTTACCTGTATATACATAAATGATTTGGTTGATACGGTGGACAGCAATCTGTGATTGTTTGCTGATGTTGCCTTGGTGTACAATAAGGTGTCAAAGTTCAGTGACTGTAGGAAGATACAAGATGACTTAGACAAAATTTCCAGTTGGTGTGATGAATGCGAGCTAGCCCTAAATGTGGAAAAATGTATGTTAATGTGGATGAGATCAAATCTGTAATGTTCAGATAAAGTATTACTAGTGTCCAGAAAGGCAAAGGTCCCAAGTTTGAGTCTCGGTCGGGCACACAGTTTTAATCTGCCAGGAAGTTTCATATTACTAGTGTCCTGTTTGACACAGTCAGGTCATTTAAATATCTGGATGTAACATTGCAAAATGACGGAATGAGCATGTGAGAACAGTGGTAGGGAAACCAAATGTTTGACTTCAGTTTATTGGGAGAATTTTAGGAAAAAGTGTAAGGAGATTACATACAGGACAGTGCCCATGCCGCCTCCTCTCGGGAGTGTCCATTGTATCTTGCTGAGTGGGCTGTTCAAAGAGATCGGAGTAAAGGAAAAGGTGCCTTATCCAGTTGCTTGCAAGCTAGTGGCTAGTCGCAAACCCTGCGTTCTCCCGTCTGGTACCTATAGTTCTGTTCTTGTTACCTCTTGCTCGATGAAGGACATGGCCACGCAGACATGTGACCTCCAATTCAGCTCTGAGGTTGTGATATCTCCCAGTGTCTAGGTAACATTGCCATCCCCTCGTCCAGCTGTGCAACAAGCTGTCAAACTCTTGCCTCAAGGGGCGAAACCACCAGCTACACAGCTCCTGCTTCTGTGCCCTGTTGTAGCACCTCTTCCCCAGCTGTCACTCGGCAGCCGCCAAGGTGACAACCCTACGTCTCTTCCTCATCATGTCTCTTTCCAATGGAACGTTCGTGGCCTTTGGTCCCATGATGAGGATTTACGGCTGCTTTTAGCGTCACAGCATCCCCTTGTACTCTGCCTTCAAGAAACGAAATTGCGCTCTCACGGCTGCTTTGAGCTTTCACATTTCTTACCGATTCATTTTGACCTTCCCTCTGAGGTCGGCATTCCCTCCCATGAGGGCGTCGTGCTGTTCATATGGGATGATATTCATAGTCAATCCATCTCTCTTGACTACCAATCTTCAAGCTGTTTCAGTTTGCCTTTTTCTTCCCCACCCGACATTTCCCCTCTGTACTATATATATATATCCCTCATTCGCTGTCACCAGGGCAGACTTCCTTCAACTCATTGGGAGCTACCTCCCCCATTTTTTGCTACTCGGTGACTTTAATTTACATCATCCCCTTTGTTCTCCCAGGACCTGTCAGAGAGGTGCCCTCTTGGGTGATGTTCTTAAACAATTTAACCTCTTCTGCCTTAACACTAAAGTATCCACTTGCCTTTCTGACTCATTGCACATCTATTCCCATTTGGACCTATCCTTCTGCACTGCCCAGCTTGCCCATTGTCTTGAGTGGTCTGTTCTTTCGGATACCTACTCTAGCGACCATTTCCCGTGTGCTATCTGTTTGCTGACTCCTACCCCATCCATGTGCATGCCTAAATTGCAGCTTCCTAAGGCTGACTGGCAGCTCCCTGGCGAACTTCGAAGAACAAGATTTCTCCAGTTGTGATGGCCAGGTCGAATATCTCACAAACGTTATCCTTACTGCTGCAGAATGTTCCATCCCCCCGCACTTCCTCTCTACTATGTCATGTCCCAGTCCCTTGGTGGCCTGAGGCATGCCGCGACACAATTTGCGCATGTAGATGTGCTCTCTGTGTTTTTAACCATCACCCTACTCTGGCAAATTGCATTTGTTATGAACGGATGCGTCCAAAGTGTCGTTGTGTTCTTCAGGATAGCAAAAGAGCTAGCTGGATTTCATTCACTAGTTTTAACAGTTTCACAGCTTCCTCTGTCATGTGGGCCAACCTTCAACAGCTATCTGGAACCAAGATCCATTCCTCAATTTCTGACGGGAAGTCGCTGACGATGTCATCGTGGACCCTATTGCTATCACCAACACCTTGGGCTGCCATTTTGCAGACGTTTTTGAGCTCTTCCCACTATCACCCTGCCTTCCTCCATCAGAAACGAGCGGAGGAGCTTGGGCGATACCCTTCTCTTCTCTGAATTGTGAGCGCCACAATGCCGCCTTTACTGCGAGGGAGCTAGATCTTGCTCTCAGTGCATCCCGATTCTCCACCCCAGGGCCAGACATCATCCACATTCAGATATTGAAGCACCTTTCTCCTGCAGGGCAAGCACTTTACACTTAACACTTACAACTGCATCTGGGCAGTGGGCACATTTCCTGGCCGCTGGAGTGAAGCCATCGTCATACCCATACCTAAGCCCGGTAAGGACAAAAACCTTCCTTCTAGCTACTGCCCCGCCTCTCTTACCAGATGCGTTTGCAAGGTGCCCTGCTGGTATGGTGGCTTGAGTCTTGCCATTTACTAACGAATTCACAGTGTGGATTTTGAGCATGGAGTTCTGCAGTTGACCATCTCGTTACTTTGTCCACCTATGTCATGAATGGTTTTCTGCGGAAATCGCCGACTGTGGATGTGTTTTTCAATTTGGAGAAGGCCTACGACACCTGCCAGATAACTGGTATCCTCCACACTCTTTACACGTGGGGCTTCCATGGGCACCTGACCTGTTTTCTTCAGGCATTTCTACAAGATAGAGTTTTCAAGTTGCGTGTGGGTTCTGCCTTGTCGGACACCTTTATCCAGGAAAACGGTGTGCCTCAGGGTTCTGTCCTGAGCGTCATCCTCTTTGCTATTGCCAGTAACACTATAATGGCCTGTCTCCCGTCAGGCATCTCGGGCTCTCTTTTTGTTGATGATTTTGCTCTCTATTGCAGTTCTCCACGGACCTGTCTCACTGAGCAGCGTCTTCAGCGGTGTCTTGATCGTCTTCACTCCTGGAGCATCGCCAATGGCTTTAGCTTTTCTCCTGACAAAAATGTCTGTATGAATTTCTGACGGCGCAAATGGTTTCTCCTACCATCTCTACATCTTGGGCCTGTTACCCTTCCGTTCATTGAAACTACAAAATTTCTGGGGCTCATGCTCGATAGCAAACTCTCTTGCTCCTCCCATGTGTCTTTCCTGGCAGCCTGCTGTACGCAGTCCCTCAATCTCCAACATGTCCTCAATGGTACTTCCTGTGGTGCTGATCGAATCATCCTCCTCCGTTTGTACTGGTCCTTCGTCCATTCAAAACTCTACTGTGGATGCTCTTACACCAGCCAGGTTGAGAGTCTGTATGCTGAAGCTGCTGAACTACCACTGTCCTACCGCGATGACTTCCTCCTCAGCAGGTATGCATGCCGTTCGTCTGCCGTGTGTGGCCACACCTTCTATGCCTCCTCTTCTGATGATTCCTTTGATCGTCAGTATGGGGCTCATCCCTCTTCTGTTACCTCCCGTAGTCTGCCTTCACCACTTGCTACAGTGGCTTGCTTACACACTACCTGCAGCTTTCCCAGTGGATGTGAACCTTTCACCACCTTGGCTTCGTGAAGTGGTCCATGTTAACCTTGGCCTTCATTCGCTTCCTAGGGACACTTCTCCAGCCTCGATCTATCGCCTTCAGTTTCACGATCTTCGCATGGAACTTGGTGATAGTACCTTTGTATACACTGATGGCTCTTGGACTGACCGTGGGGTCAGGTGTGCCATCGTCATTGGGACCCATCTCTTTTGATATCGGCTTCCGGCATGCTTCTCAGTATTTACAGCCGAGCTCTTTGCCTTGTATCAGGCCACAGAGTACATCCGACGACACAGGCATTCCAATTGTGTCCTCCGAAGTCTCTGTGCGCTGTACACTGCTCATCCCTCAGCGCAGCAGGTCCAGGAAAACTGTCACTTGCTCACTCTTGGTGGAGTCACTGTGATGTTTATGTGGGTTCCTTCTCATGTTGGTCTGCCAGGAAACGAGGCTGCCGACGCCGCTGCCAAGATTGCACTCCTCACACCTCAGCCCGCAAGTACCTATATTCACTCCAGTAATCTCTGCCGTGCCATCTGTCAGGAGGTGGGCATTGCCCATGGTCTTCCCTTCATGGGAATAAGCTTAGCCTTATTAAGCCTCTCCCAGCACCTTGGACGACCACCTCTTGGTCCTCCTGTAGGGAGAAGATTATTTAAAGTTGGCCGCATATTGGGTACTGCCTTCTTAGCCACTGTCATTTGTTAAGTGGTGCTACCCCACCACTTTGTACACATTGCGCCCAAATTTTAAGTGTCTGCCACTTCCTGCTGGAATGCCCCTGTTTTAACCATTTATGCTCCAGCTAGGGTTTGCCATATTATTTATCAGCCGTTTTAGCGAGTGACATGCGGACTGTCGACCGCGTTTTACTTTTTATCCACCAAAGCAATGTGGCAAACGCCATTTAATTTTTAGTGTTGGACCTCCATTTCTGAATGGTGTTTTTAGCCCTTTTTCCATGTGCTTGTTTTTAGCTGTCTACTATTCTCTCAATTGGGACTGATGTATAGTCATTTAACTCCTCTCTGTGTTTGTGTTCTATCGTTCTGACTTGAGTGTGTATGACCCCAGTTGTTTTTTTGTGCCCTAAAGCAAAATAACACACCAAAAAAACACACAGGACGCTGGTGTGACCTATTCCTGAGTACTGCAGAGTGTTTGGGATCCATACTGGGTCATACTGGAGGAAGACATCAAAGCAATTCGGAGGCGGGCTGTTAAATTTGTTACTAGTAGGTTTGAACAACACGTAAGTGTTACAGAGATGCTTCAGGCACTCAAATGGGAATCCCTGGAGGGAAGCCGATGTTCTTTTTGAGAAATGTTATTGAGAGAACCGGCATTTGAAGCTGACTGCCAAATGATTCTACTGCCGCCAACGTACATTGTATGTAAGGACCACGAAGTTAAGATAAAAGAAATAAGGGCCCATATGGAGGCATATAGACAGTCATTTTTTCCCTCACCCTATTTGCGAATGGAACAGGAAAGTAAATGACTAGTGGTGGTATGGGGTACCAACCACCATGCACTGTACAATAGCTTGCAGAGTATCTATGTAGATGTAGAAGAAAGTTCATACAGTTTTCATGAATTTGGTATGATGGTACCTCTTAATTTATTACCTGGAAGTCGCAAAGTTTTAATACACAAGTTGTTGTTGCTGCTGTTGTATAATCTAAATATCAGTTTTTTTTTTTTATTTATTTATTTTTTTTTTTTAAGTGCAGTTTTATCCATTTGAAAAGTTAAATCTGAACAAATGTATGATATCATTTTTGAATGCTGGAGTGAAAACTTACTTAAAAATTTTAAGCACCAGTATTAAATGAGAAATGTGCGAATGTACTACAGCCATCTATGACTCTCATATGAGCAACAAAGACAAAATTACACTAATTGCGGTGTGCAAACCCCATTCCCCGCCCCCCTCCTCACTGCATGCGCCCACCCCCACACACACACACACACACACACGCACACACACACACACACACACACACACACACACACACACAGCATTTAAGTGGTTGTTCTTTCCAGACTCCACTGAGAAGAAGATATAGTAGGTGATGCAGTGGGAAATACCCTCTGCCACACACTTTCAGTGGTTTGCAGAATTTGTATGTAGATCTTGACTCTGTTCAATGTGTGTTAATTTTAATCTATTTTACATATTTTCATACTAGGCCTGAAATGCAGCCATATTAATTTAACATGTAAGCATTGATACTATATTCATTATTGTTACACACTAGGTATGTAATCGAAGATTGGTGGTGTTTTATGATTCTGTCCAATGTGTGAACATATGTTGCCGCTGTTTGTTGTACGAACAATAAAATAAATTTCTGTACAGTCTTTGTTGTTGAACTATCTGCACAATAGTTGTACTGAAATTAATTGAGCTGTGGTAGGCCCATTTCACACTTCGTTGGCAACTGTCTCTATTCCACTGTGTGCATGGCATGCTGCCATGGTGGTTCACATTTATCCAGATGCTGTTGTACATGGCATGACCCATTAACTTCCTTCTTCTTCTTTCCCAGTGTCTTGGCACAATCCCAAAGAAATGAGAAATAAACAGATGCTATCATGGGTTTTAGTTTATATTTGCTTAAAAAGGGGAAACAGAATACAGTTCATTCACTGAATTAATTTAAAAATGAATGCTGGCATTTCATACTCAATTTCAAGAGCTCTACAGTGATCCTGAGTAGTTCTGCCATTATGATTGAGTATATAAACATTCATTGAACTACGTGTGAGACAGAAGGATTCGTTACAGTGCATGAATGTGGTCTTAAAGAAATATATTCAACTCATACAAATGTTGACTGTTGCCATCACATAAATAAAATAAAATAAAAATATTATTTCAGCATATGGCAAGGTCTTAATAATTTGTACTCAGCACATCATAATTAATTGGGTAACCAACTACTGCAGGAACAGAGGCATAAAAAAATATTATTCAGAAGTTTCAAAAGCAGTTGATTTTCTTTTCA
Organism: Schistocerca americana; assembly: GCF_021461395.2. Classification (NCBI taxonomy): domain Eukaryota; kingdom Metazoa; phylum Arthropoda; class Insecta; order Orthoptera; family Acrididae; genus Schistocerca; species Schistocerca americana. The sequence goes on from NC_060123.1 coordinate 643,704,457, forward strand.
TTTAATACTGAGCAACAAATGAAGAATTTCTCAAATATCTTTGAACTTGGGCCCTGATTTTTCTGTAGATATAAAAGCCTCTGTCATTTTGCATAACTTTGGGCATGGCAGAGGTGGCTTTGAAACCAAAGATATATTATCAGTAATTGGGCTTCAGGCACAGGTAATAAGATAGGTACAGGGTGAAATTTTAGCAAATAATGAAAGGAACATAATGTTGGATTACTTTTCAACTTCAGTTGGTTCTGTAAACTGGCAGTTTTCTAAAGTATAGTTTTTGGAAAGATTGTTATTGTTCCATTCAGTGTAAATATGTTTTTGAAAATGGTACAATAAAACTTCGTCAAGTGATTGGACAACTTACTGTACTCACATTACTGTATTCATGTTATGAAATGATCCACTTAATACCTTGAGTACACTGATCCACGCAATTTCTTATAAAACCTATCCTTATAATTTTCTAGGCTTTTGTCCTATAAAACTGGCCATTTTTCTATTACAGAAATTAATTGCTTGATGTCCATTTTTGAATGTAGGCCTATGAGAAGTTATGAAAAGAAAAAGAACGCCAAATAACCTTAGAACAGATTAACTGATCTGCACCTTGTTGTGGCCTCAGTCCTCCATGCTGTGGCAGAAAGATGTGAAGGCATCAATGTTCCCTAAGCAACTACCCCACAGGTCACAATGCTAGTGAAATGGCAGGTTTTCATTGCAGTGGGATTGCTCGGCAGTTCCACGAGTGCTGTTTGCTGTTTGCTGTTTGGATGGCAACGGCTCATGCCATGTAGATATGAAAGGCTGTGTAGGGCTCTCCATACCGTGGCCGTGTGCACGGTACTGTGTAGAGGGCTGCTGGACAAGTGTGAAATGCGTCTCGGAGTGTTTTTAAATTTATGCCTAGGTCTGGAAGCTGAATTATCAGATTTCATTTAAGTGTATTGCATTTCATAGTCAGAGCTAAAGGACATTGGTACAGATGAATGCCATTGCAGGAGTGTTGGTCTGCTGATTCAGGTGGCATTGCCGTGTGCTCTGTTCTCATCAACTACTACCATTCTTCAGTTGAGAGGAGGGACCAACGCTGAGATGGCACCTCAATTTGACTATACCACTGAGGTAAGTTGACATTACTACAGAACTTATTCTGGAGACATTAAAGTGAATACATTTTCCACATGTGATACAAAATAAATCAGTTGAAAAATCTGCTCACCAAGCAGCAGCAGGAGAAAATACTCACAGAAGCTACAGAAGTGTGCAAGCTTTCGGAGTCAGTGGCTCCTCCTTCTGACAGAAAGGTTGAAGGGGAAGGAAGAGTGATGAAATAAAGGGACTGGCGCAGTCAAGTAAATAAGGAAGCTTGCAGAAAAGACACCCAGAACCAGATGGGATGAGAAGGAAAAACTGATAATTGGGACTGTACCAGATGAGATTTGAAAGCCTGAGAGCTTAAAGATGGAAGGCAGGGTAATGAGGTAGGAAATTACTGACAAAGCATTGTGCAAGTGTTAATAAGAGCAGAAAGCAAGGTGCATTATACATAGTAGACAGGTGGGATGGGAGGTGAGGATTGACAGGTCAGCAAAGAAGACCTACTGAAAATAAATACTGAGAATGTTAGATCAGGTGGGTGAAGAGATCCAAGGACATTTCGTAACACCAGTTCCCACCTATTTAGTTCTGAGAAACTGGTGTCAGAATAATCCAGATGGCACATGGGATGAAACAGGCAGCAGTATCATGACTGTCATGTTGTAGAGCATGCACTGCGATAGGATATTGTGTGTTGCCAGTATAAACCTTCTACGACCATTCATCCTATATGATAACTTGGTGGTAGTAATACTGATGTAGAAGGCTGAGACATAGTTACATAACAGGTGGTACATGGCGTGTGTCATTCCACATGTAGCTCTCCCTTTGATAATGTTTTGCCAGTTACAGTTCTAGTATAGGTTGTGGTAGAAGTGTACATAGGGCAAGTCTTACAGGGGGGGGGGGCTGTCAGAGGGGTAGAAACCACAGGGAAATGAGTGGAGGAGGAGCATAGGGTCTGACCAGGATATGGCAGATGTGTGGTGAGCAAAATGGTCGACAGAACGGATCTTGTTTCAGGACATGATCTTAAGATTGGATTGGATTGTTTGGGGGAAGAGACCAAACTGTGAGGTCATCGGTCTCATCGGACTAGGGAAGGATGGGGAAGGAAGTCGGCCGTGCCCTTTCAAAGGAACCATCCCAGCATTTGCCTGGAGCGATTTAGGGAAATCACGGAAAACCTAAATCAGGATGGCCGGACGCGGGATTGAACCGTCGTCCTTCCGAATGCGAGTCCAGTGTGCTACCACTGCGCCACCTCGCTTAAGTGTCTTTTAATGTGCCTGTCTGCAACTTAAACATGTCCTCTTTACAGTAAGTAGAGTTCTACCTTTTCCTACATTTTTAATATTCCATTGCTTGGATCATTTATTCAGTCAGATAACCCACGAAGTGTTTGATGCACAGCAGTGAAATTTGTAATCATGCTTGATACAAATATTCATCTGTTGCAGTGATTTTTCACAAGTCCTATGCTCTGAATATCTATTGTCATTGGTTGGCGAGATCATGTGACATCAGCAATGATTGGCCAGGAAAAGTGCGTCACAATCTTGATTCCAGTGCTTCAGAAGCTGCCGTGCTGTATTTGGTGGAATTCATGTTTATATTTTCATAACACAGGAAATATGCAGTGTACATGTTAACATGCATCAAAGATTTTTACAAAATGTGGGTTTTTCTCTTTAGTGTGGGAGGTGGTCATTTCTTAGCTCTGGGAAGTTCGATGCCAGGGTATAAAACTTTTACCATTCAAAGAATTGTTAAGTTTTACAGCTCTGAGGGAAAGTATGTTGTCACTTAAAATAGAAAGTTTGTACTTCCACCGATAGTATAATGTATTTTCAGCCAGGAAAAAGTGTTTTCCCCTGGAATTTTTTTTCCCTGTTATCTGTGTATACACCCTGTAATAGAAAACAGCTTTTGAGTCCTTACTCTTTTTCTAGTAAGATTACACATTTACATACACAACTGCACAGACATCCAAATGTAGATGCCTGTGCTAGCAGTGAGGCTGATTACTGAATATCGATTATTGAAAGCAGTTGCCAGTAGATGGAGGTGGGGAGGGAGTAGCATCGTACTGTGAGGCACATGTTTCACCAGAAGACACAAGACACAGCAGCTGCACAACAAGATGAAAGGAGTTCAGAGAATAGAGCATAGGGGTAGAGAGAGGCAGAGGATGGAGAGGAAGGTGCTGATTAAAAGGGATCAGGTAGGAGAAAAAGGGGGAGGGTAATGGAAAAAAAGGGGGAGGGGGGAGGGAGAGAGGGGGGGGGGGGAGAGAGAGAGAGAGAGAGAGAGAGAGAGAGAGAGCGTTAGCTTATATGAATAAGGGGAGGCGGACGAGAGTTGTGGAAAAACCAGTACACGGTTTGGATGGGAAGAGGGGTGTAGACAGAAGGGAAAAGGTGAGGCAGTGAGAAAGAAGTTAGTGGAGGTTTAGGCCAGGGGGATTGCAAGAGCACAGGTTATACTGGAGTAAAAATTCCTACCTGCGTAGTTTAGAGAAACTTAAGCTGGAATGGAGTATCCAAAGGGTGTATTAAAGCTGTTGTTTAAGTCGTCGTTGTTGTGTGCAGCACGTTCAACATCTGGATGTCAAGTTTGTGTTCTGCCGCAATTTGGCAATTTTCGGTAGTTCTTGTCTCATTACCATTAGTTCCTTTTGTTGGTCATAGTGAATGCGACATCCTAAACACCATACCCCATGCTACCTTTTGCACCGTCATCCTGATACCGAACCTACCATCTCTTCCGTAATCCTCCTAGCCAACAACTTCCTGACCCACAATTATTTCACTTTTCAAGGCCAAGTTTATTAGGTTGGTAGCAGAGATGCACATACTGCCACCCGTTAATTTTTACGATTTTGGCTTAGAGCATGCGATACCCATACACCCAAATCTTAAATATTCCGCATTGCAAGCAGATGTTGCACAGTGGTGGAATGATTACAGTTCATCACATTTTCCAGTTCTTGAGTACACTGACATGGCTCATTGTGGATTAATGTGTTTAAATGATATTCACATCCTGAAGGTATTCCTAAATGTGGAGAGTCACTAATGTTAAAACAATCCTCCACAAAATGAGAGAACCATTTTCCTGCTGTGCTCTATCCAAAAACACTATGAGCTTATGCACCAACATAATACAAACAAATATGTGGTCCTCTGCCATGAGTACTCACATGGCACCATCTTACTTATTTATGGGCCATCAGGAGGCTTTGTCGCTATACTGTTGTAGCCTAAGACAATTGTCTGGTTCAGATTCATTAATGACATTTTCATAATCTGATCTCGTGGCAGGGCCAACATTTACTCCTTTCTCCAATCCTTAACACTTACTCCAAGATCTGCTTCGCCTGCTCCTTCTCAGCCCAAAGAGATGCCTTCATAGATGATGGTCTCCACCTCTCAGATGGTTCCATAAATATGTCCGTTCATATCAAGTGCACCAACAGTACCTTCACTTCAACAGCTGTCAAAGTCTGTTCCATAAACCCTTGCTACCTGTTAATGCCACATATGCAGGGGACAACAGGATATTCACTACTGTCCAACTACACTATTGAATGCAAATTGCTGGAAACAGTATCTACCACAAAAGTTCTACAAGTAACTAACCAGAACGACCTTCAGTGGAACGATCACATAAAACCAATTGTGGGAAAAGCAGATACCAGACTCAGATTCATAGGAAACATCTTCAGAAATGTAACTCATCCACAAAGGAAGTAGCTTATAAAGCATTTGTTTTGCCGATTCTGGAGTATTGTTCTTCTCTCTGTGCCCCTACCAGTTAGAACTGACAGAAGAGAGAGAGAGAAGATCCAACAAAGAGTGACCCATTTTTTTTCATGGGATTGTTTAGCTTCTGCAAGAGCATTACAGAGATGCTCAAGAAACTCCATTGGCAGACATTACAAGAGAGGTTTTGTGGAGACATTTATTACTGAAATTTTGAGAGAACACTTTTCAGCAAGAGACAACATATTACTTCCCCCCGCATACATCTCGCATAGTGACCATGAGGAGAAAATCAAGAAATTAGAGCTAATACAGATGTGTACAGTCAATCATTCTTCACACGTGCTATTTGTAAGTGGAAGAGGGTTGGAGGGCTCAGTTAGTTGTACAAAAAGTATACCCCGCCACACACCATTAGGTGGCTTGTGGAGTGTGTTGTAGATCTAGCTGCAGTTTTCGAAATGAACTGATAATCTTACAAGAGCCTTCATTGACAGACAATATTCTATTCAGATCTTCTATAAAGAGAACTCGCATGTCATCTCTTCCTAACCCTGTTAACTAGCCACAAACTGTTATCTCGTACCAAAGAAAAGGCAGGGCCACATGTAAAGCATCCATGTTATGCTGTAATTACTGTGCAGCATTCTATGTGGGCATGACAAGTAACCAATTATTCACTTGCTTGTACGCCAAACTGTGACAAACCACAAACTTGATTATCCAGTTGCCAAACGTGTTGCACAACACAATGCAAATGACTCTCCAACAGCTGCTTCGCTACATAGGTCAGTTGGATACTCCCTTAACAGCACAACATTGCCTGAGCTATGCAGGTTGAAATTCTCTCTTCAGCATATCCTGCACTTTCGCAATTCTGGCGCTTAAAGCTTCACTAACACGTTTCCCATTGCCTCACCGTACGTTTTTTCTTCTGTCCTTCACCACCCAGATAATGTACTTCTGTCCTTCACCACCCAGATAATGTACTTCTTTTCCTACGACTCCCCCCCTCCCCCCCTCCCACCCTCCCTGTGCCCCACACGCCCCTCCCCTCCCCCACACGCCCCTCCCCTCCCCCACACGCCCCTCCCCTCTCTCCGTGTAAACCCAATTGATGCTTTCTAAGGCAGACTCCTCCGTGGCAACCTTCGACAAACCATATTCCCCCTGTTATGATGACCAGGAATGCCTTACAGGTGTTACTCTTAGTGCCCCAGGATCCCAATATGGCAAACTATATTCGTTAAAAACAGTTGTGCACATTGTCACTACATTCTTTAGGAGAACAAAAAAGCTAGCTGGATTTCATTTACAAGTAATTAAGTTTCACTCCCTCTTCCATTGTGTGAGGCTGCCTCTGACAGATTTCTGGGACCAACGTCTATTCCCCAATTTACAGCCTGACCTTAGCAGATGATGTCATTTTGGACTCTATTGCATCTCCAACGCCTTAGGTCATCAGCTTTGCAAATGATTACGGAAATCATGTGTCTGCATTACTGAATTCTAGTGGGGAAGAATAGTCATGGGCAGTTTGGAATGTCATAAACTTGTGGACTATACGAAAAAGTTCAAATTCTTTGTTATGACACAACTGCATCCTACTCAGGTCGTTCTAGTTTCAAGAAACTTGGAGAAAAGTGGAATGTAATGTAAAAGCAAGTTATGAAGATAACATTTACATGATGGTTTCAGCGATGTTGAAAATGACAAAGCATTTAAATTTTTCTGAAACTGCTAAAAGAACAATACCTGAAAAATGATTACTTTGAACTCATTCAAATGTGCATCATGTTTCTGGGGACAATGGTGAATGTGAAACTACTGGCCAGTTATGATTGAAGTGCAGCTACTCTCAGAGATCCAGTGTGGGCTGTAATTATCGTACGGCAGCAAAACTTGGTAGATGCGATAGTGGAGTAATGCGAAACCGATTTACACTAAAAAAAAAATTTGTTACTATTGTGGCCATAAGGTGCTAATCTGGTACTGTACATCATCTTATCAACATCTCCGGTGCTCATATTGAACAAATTGTGTAAGCAGTGGTTAATAATGCAATCAATGTTGTGCCATTCTCACTTGTTTGACCTTTTCTGCACATGTCCCATTCCTAATCTGTTAAATACAGAAACATTTATATACATCTTTCTCACATTCACAGCACCATATTTGCACCTGAAGGCCAAAATTGGAACTAATTTTTTTCTGGCATACATTAGTTCAGCATTAATGCTTTAGAATATATACCAAGTTTCACTGCCATACAATAATTACAGCCTGCACTGGATCTCTGTGAGTAGCTGCACTTTAATTATAACCACCCAGTACAAGTAAGACCACCTGCAGCTTTGCATCGTGCAAGGTGGATGACCAAAGGAATTTATTCATTGAAAATGTTCCTCTTTCATTCTCATCTATCCATCAGTGTTAGTGAATTGGATTGCCCGAAAAACACTGTTGTAAAAGTGTATGAAAAATAGTAGTTTCAGAGTTCATCATCAGTCAGTGCACCTATGAAAAAGAATTACGAAAAATTAAATGCAATGGTTTTTTAGAGTATTCTAAAGATGTTTTATCAGCACGTGTGGTATTTAAATGAAGAGATTTGAGTGTTATCTCTGTCTGATAATGTTGCAAAAACACACATTTTTAGAAATCTACAATGGGAAGCTTTGTGGACGGAAAGGAGGTACTGTTCCACCAGTTGCAGTTACAAAATGTTTGGCAAGTCTAATTTTTGGCTTAATATTATTTTATAAATGTAAGTTAGTTCTTTGGCATAGGCTTTTTGGTATGTATCAACATGTTTACTGGCAGACTGTGCTTAGAATCTCTATTATTTCAGCCAAGAAAATTGATGAGTTTATTTCAGTCAAGAGTGTGAACGCAATGAAAATTCAAGCATTAATTTATATTTCTTAAATAAATTTTGTATTTCTTGGGATTCTGACCCTTGATACCTTAGTGCCAAAGAGTGCTGAAAAATCTTCAGGTGGAGAGAGGAGTGATGTTAATGCAAGATTCCAGTGGGCTATTAACAGATGATGAACAACAAAAATAATTCATTTTGTGATGTCTGCAAGATCACTAGAGGCAATAACCTGATTGTAAAAAGACACTGAAAGGAAAGTTGTGATTAAACTAGTATTGATTTATGCAACATTCACACATTTGTTATGGTCTGTTGTATAGTAATACTTAAATTTCTCCCATTTTAATATATTTAAGCATATATGCAAAACATACATAGGTTGATTTCAGTTGTTTATAGCAACACAAAAAAAACACTTTCACTCGTATTTAAATCTTATGTAGATATTGAAGTCCAATGCAGTATGGCTTAATACTAAAAAATTGTAATGAAACTTTGCACATTTTCAAAACGTGCCAAAAAGGGGATGGGGTGTACATTCATATCATTTGACATTTTTATGTAACCATCAGATAAGGCCCACCCTACCATTTAGTAACAGATATACTAATGTGGAAAGTTTTTTCCCAATATCAGTTGTCATTAAAGAGGAGTTAAGAATTTTTTTATTTTTACAGGTTTTCAGACCACTGTTGGAGAGGTTTGGGGCAACATTCGATTACAAACTTTTAAGAAGGTAATACTTACTAATCTGTAAGAGCGATTGAAACTATTTGGCAATTGTTCCTCATGCAGTGCTTTCAGTAACTGCAAGATTTCAAATTGCCATAGATCAAATATGGATTGCTTCACCCAGAATTGTTTTGTGTAACACTGTTTGGCTTTGCGGATCCATACATTTGTCATGTTCCTTTATAGATTAATAAATTTATGACTTCTGTTTAAGAAATAAAATTTTTATCCAGTGATACCAAGCATATCTGCTCGAGAAAAGTGGAAGATTTACAATTCTCTGTAAAGGCTGTCTGCTTTCTATTTTGCACTTTCACTTATTATATTTATGTGTAATGTAGTCAGTAATAAGTTTCTTAGAAGCAAGTTTCAGTGTTCAGTACTGTGTTAGTTCAGTAGATATAATTTTACAATACTTCAGTGAATGAATTAGATAAAACAGTACTAGATTTAGAAATAATAGGGGCAAAGTGTGAAGCTTGTTGTTCTGCCCAGTTTCAAAGTGGCATAGTGTTTGTTTTTGTTTTTTAATTTTTAAGATCTGAATTTTATAGTAACATTAAGTTTAGTGATAGAATAGTACATGAAATGATTGTTAACTATCAGATGAGAAATATCTTGAGGTGACAGAACACTGTTCTTCAAAGACAAAATGATTAGTGACTAAAAGACACATAAAAACTAGTAATTTCTGTTAAACTTCCAAATCTTTGTGCTTCTTCCAAGCACAGGGAGTTTGCACATACAGATAATGTGTGCTGCTGCATGCAAACATAAGTGCAATGGGATATGAAATGCGTGATGTTGCATTTGTAGCATCCATGGGTACCCAGGCTGTAGGGCGGAGATATTTAGGTCTGGAATGGCAGCATGTATTTAAAGGGAAGTCATTGTCTGTATGTTTAGTTTTGTCAAAAGTTCATATTAAACAATGAAGAAAATTGAGACTGACATTGAGGAAAATAGTTCTCAGGTCGGAGGAATACAATAAAAAATGGTCAGTGAGCTAAATGTGAATCTATTTGTGTAAACTTTGGTGAGAATATTTTAGCAAAATCATCATCTTGGACACCATATTTGATAATAATAAGAGGAGGGGTAGTGTAGGTAGAATACCAGTATATTTCCTTCTTTATGTTAAAGCATATTTTGTATGTGACCTGCTGAAGAGAAAGGTAGCAGAAAATAATTTACTCCTAGCTCTATAGTCCACCATCAATTGTCAATAACTCTTAAAACTTATTTGTTTCTTCTGATGGTTGCAGAAAAATGTTAGTATTCCTGTTACGTATGCAGTACAGATCTTGAAAATTAAGCTAAGACCATAATAAAAGATTAACAGGTGGAACTCACATTCAAAACATGCTGAAAGATATACCAGATATCTCTTCTGCATGTTGACAGGTGCATTTTCTGTGGCATTTTACCAGTTCTTACCAATTTCATTTTTGGAGTCAGCCCAAACAAGTTCTGCTCATCACGGGTTTTATGTGACTATCGTCAAGGAATGTCAATTCTCATTGTAAACAAAATGTTTCTGGAAGTGCACTCGTATGTGCCTATTCAATAGAACAAACCCAGATTGGTGTAGTGTGATACGTGTTTTCACAGTAAGTATTAATACAAAAAACAAAACACGAAGAGGAACCAGTGCTCCAGCAGTGACTGAGTAGTGCTTGGTAATACCAAGAGTGTGGCAACTCCTTCCAGTTTCCTCCACCAACAGCATGTAATCGTACCCTCCCACATATCACCACTGAATTTCTCTGTCTCTAAAAGTTTTGAAAGCTTTGAGAGGCATAAGATATACAAAAGAAAAAACTTTTTACTTCATTTTCTCTTGTTATTGGTTGTAGTTCTCACACCTAGGGGTACATTCTCGAGGCTGAAATTTTTATTTTGTAGGCTCCTGTTGATCTGAATTATGTTTCAAGATTTGCCTGTTTTGCTCTTGAATTTTACTTTTTGTCACATTTTTCGATATCACACCGTCTTTACAATTTCCGCTTCTGTAACACCACAAATTACATTGTTAGTGTCAATCATACAAATACGTCTGATTCCATCAGAGACACGCCCACTACTACTTAAATTCTGCAATACTCGCAATATTCCAAAGAATTTACAAAGCAAAGGAGTTTACAAACTTTCTTGACAAAAGAATAATAATCACCAAGATATAACATTATTTTATAAATGAATCAGAAATATATTTAATAATTAGCATTAGATTGTGCAATTAATAATATAAATTTTAAGTATGCCAGATATTTCATAATTTCAGATATTTCTAAAAGAAGAGTAATTTTAACCATTTGTACATATCAGTTGTAACAAATTAATATCTTTTTATAAATTTTAGTCTGAAATATAGTACATCGTATACAAAATCATATGAAGTTCATTCAGTTCACCTATACAAAAATCGATAGTACACATGGTATTGGTTATTCCTATAAAAAAAGGTAATGTTAGAGGAGGGTATCCTATTACAGGCAGCAGATGATGTTCCACACCTACAAAAAAACAATGATCAGAGGGGCTCCTACCGTCCAGTGTGTCACCATGTTTCTCCAACACCCATGCTGGTCACTTCCGCTACATGTAGATCTTGGACTGCCATGCTTTCCAGGAGCCACGTCATAACCCACACCCACCCCCACCTCAGTCTGTCATACTGATGAGGTAACATCTCTCACCACACCCTCACCAGCTTGCATTGCACAACACCATGTGGTTCGTTTCACTAATTGCCATGGCTCACTGGAGTTGGCATTAGGAGCAGGTTACACACTTGTATTCAGTTTTTGCATTTCCTCACAGTTCAAACAACGTGAGAAATTCTACTTGTCTTCCACACCCTGACCTCAAGCTGTGTTCTCTTGAGGGATTTTTGTTGCAGTTCTGCGAAGTGAGATGCCAGACACCCGATTCGTCCCTCTGGTATTGGCACATGGATTAATAAGTGCGATAAAGTGTGTTTCATTCCAGCGAGGTTTACTGAGTGCCAGGCGACTTATATTATTGCTTTATCCCTGGTAGCTATAGTATCCCTGTACCTCCAAGTGTGCCCAGAAAGGAGTTTCTTTTGTCTGACAGCCAAGTCTGTCTTTATCCTGATTCTCCCCCTTTTTATGTGTACATATTTCACTCATAAGAACATTGTTCCAACGATACCCTGTAGTGACTTCTCCCATTTGCTGTTTGAGTCACCAGGTGTTACTGTGCCAAATACTGCAACCTGTGAACTGCTTTGCTCTATAGGAGACTAAGCCAGGTCCCCTCTTAATTCCAAAACGTGAATTTATTATATTTTGTTGTGGTAGTCTTTTGGAATAAACGTAATGCAAACCAGCTCACGTGTGTCCTTCAGTGCATGTTGTTAACTGTTATTTATTCTTGCCAATTTTGAATAAGCTTGGCAACTTGCAAGCCCTTAAGAGCAAAGGACGAAACATAGTCATTTCTTAAAGAGCAAACAGAAAACACTTCTCAACTGAACCTACCAAACCTGGATGTCGACTTCACCCTGTAACGTGATTTGGCATAAGACATCATAAGTGCACACACAGAAAAATAACAGATCACTGACAGTACTTTCTTTGCGGCTGTATTAGTTTCTGAAATGCGAGTTGTAGTGACAGACTGACCTCCTGTGATGCTGGAGGTCTAGGTTGGGTTGAAACATCAAATTCAGGTGTGAGTTTGTGAAATTGTATGACACTTCATTTAATTCGACAGTGCAGTGGGGGCAACATGGAAGATACTTAAACGGAACAATCTCTTACACAATATTATCTGCTGCATTCTGCTGTGCTTTGGGATTAAAAAGCATGCTTTAACGTCGTATGGCACTTCCATTCACAGTGTGCCAAGTATCTTGTGCACCAGAGCCTCACTATCTACATAAGATTACTAGGCAGTGGCACTGCTCAGTCACTCTGGAGTATTGCTTATCCTTAACATTTTGTTGCCCCCGTTAGTACTACATTAAACTGAATATCATATGCATGCAGGCACGCACACACGGACTTAATGATACCCCCCCTCCCCAACAGAACTTTTAAGTTACTTATATCAAGCTATTTTTCACGTGTCTCTGCTTTCATTACAGGGGATACTTCCCACGTGGTGGCGGCGAAGTGCATATCAGGGTGAATCCTGTAAGACAACTAAAACCAATCAAAATGATAGATGGTGGAAAGATCCTAAGAATTTGGGGTTGGGCGTTTGTAGCAGGAACATTGCCAATCAAGGTAAATTTTTCCAATGTCACTGTGTTGATGAGCACATGCTTTTTAATTAGCTCCAAATTCCCTAGTGTATCTATGAATTGGAATGATAGGAAAATTGGATTGTTAAAAACATGGTATGTTTTTTTTTTAGATAAGTTCATATGGTGAATATGTATGTTTACTCTGATGTAACAAATTACTTGCATGGTTGAATGAATCATTTATTCATTCGTTCAATAATTTGACATACTGATGGATATGTAGTGTATAATTAGATATAAGCCTTCAATGTTTTGATTTTACACTGGCATTTACATAATGTACTGTACAGTTTGATGAATAAATATAACGGATTACAGCATAATAAACAGGTGATATTTTACAGTGTATACAGTTGTTATTTACAGTTAATGGATCATTCCTACTTTTACATGCACATATGTTTTTATTGTTGTATGCTCATTTCTTCGTCATCATTCGTGACAATGGCTCACTTGGACTGTGTAAAAGATTGGATTCTACTTATCACCACTCAGTTGAGCGCCCCACAAACCAAACACCACCACCTCATTGTTGTATTCACCGAAACAGATCCCAGCCACAACATTCAAGTTAGCAGGAAGAGAATCCTGTACCACAGGCACTTTGTTGCTGTACAAGGCACTGGCAACAGATGTCATCACAGGGCATTATATCTAAAACAAGTAATACAAGCAACACTAAAGGAAACATTTAATAAAAGAATTTATTCAGAGTACTCAGCTTTTAGTGATTTATGGTGTGTGGCTCTGTGGTTAAAGCCCTACATGCTAGTCTGACCTAACAGATTGAAAGAGAACTATCCAATCTAAAGTAGTTCAGTCTGGACTGCTGTATTTAACATTTGGCTTCTGTCTATGAATTGAATATCACATAAACACTTGGCATTTAATTTTTGATAATCAGTCATTAATAGCAGTGGTCAGTGATGATGGTGGCTGCTGATGCATGTCAGCTGGAACTGTAGGCAACAGTTTCTATTGAACTGGAACAGAAACTGTCAGCAACTGCAGCTGGCAGTGTGTTTGAGGTGCATTTCCATTCATCTGCAACTGATGTATTGATGTCCATTTGTGCTCTAGTAGTACATTCTATGTATCAGTGACCTGTGTAGTGGTTGACATAACTATAAACATATGGAGAGCACTATTTGGAGGTTCCATGAAAGAAGCATGAATTGGTTCCAGATTATGAGCGTCATCTAGGTGGTGACAGATCAAAACTGAGGGGTGCCTGGTGTGGGAAGTGCCTGAATGGCAGTGCCCTTTGGTGTTATCACTGTGTTCCATATGCCTGCATGTACAGCATTAATCAAAATTGAATTATGGTTACTTCTGTTTTCTTGCTTTCGTGTTCATTGTACTTTTGGGTTTACATTCCAATAATCAGAAAGTTCATTTAAGAAATAGAATGAATTTTTGTCCTGTATTTCTGACTGTGTGCTGTAAGACATTAATGCTCCTTATTTGGCTGATGCTGTTTGGAAGGCAATAGAATAAGTACATCACCATATAAGTCTTTTCTCGTAACAACATGGTCTGTGTACACTTATTACACACACACACACACACACACACACACACACACACACACACACACACACACAGAGAGAGAGAGAGAGAGAGAGAGAGAGAGAGAGAGAGAGAGAGAGAGAGAGAGAGAGAGAGTTGTCTGCAGTCCCCAACTGTTCTCCATTGCCATTGGATTTTGCTTCTCCAGCAACAGAAAGGCAGTCTGTTCTTAAACCTGAGATATTTCTTGCCAACTTCATTACTGCTTATAGATCAGAAGGAAGAGACAACACCTATCGTGTACCTTGGAGGAATAGTAAGTCACTCAGAAGGGATATGTATTGGTTATTTTGTTACGGAAAAGAGATAGGTGGGTGGGCATGAATGAATAGTTTAAGGAAGAGGAATGAGTGTTGTTTGAATTGATACTGTAATTTTGAGAGAACGATTTGTGACTTATTTTTTGTGACCTGCTCTAAATTAATGAGGTGAATTATGGATAAAACAGAATATGGCCTGTTTCTCATGGATACCTGGTACTGTTTGGAGTGGCTGGGAGAATGAATTAGTTAGCCTTTTTTTTTAACTGAACATCAAATTTGGGTGGTGCAGTTATTGTCAACATGCCTAATTATTTGGTGCACCCTGACAGACAATATTCCCAGGACTATTGTCAAGAAAGAATAACCAATACCTCTTTTTTACTTACTTGTTTTGCTTCATTCAGAAGCTGTCACTCAAGATGTTGAAGCAATAGTTTTATTGAACAGCCTGAGGGCCACAGAGTTAAGCTTCCATTGTGCTCCCTTCTAGCAAGGCAGTCATCTTTCTTGTACATGCGCACAAAACCTAGACCAGCTATAATTAAAACTGATGATGTCAATAAATTGAATCATCATTAATCAGTTTATATCATTTGAGGCTTCTTTGCTCACTTCACTAGTTATCAAATTTTTAAAACGTGGAACTGCCTCAGAGATCATGAACACATCACTTCATCTTAAAAAACTTAGTATGTGTAAAGATGCATCCTTCAGGTGTTTCAGAAATGATTGTAGAAACACTGAAGTAGCTAAGTAGTTAAAATCGGCCAAAATTAACATTTTGGAGGAGTTTTTTCTTGGGAAAAAAGTTATTTGTACTTCAGGCTCATCTGTGTATACAACCATAGGTGAAACTGTATCAGTAAGTCTTGAAATTCTGAACTGGTGGGTAAACTTGACCTTTATTTATTTTAAATTGAGAAAGATCACAGCATGTGTAATGCACCAAATTCTCATTGTGAGGCACAAGCCGATGGCATGAAATGCCCTGGAATATGAAAGCAGTCAGTCACAATTTTGTAATGACATTGCTGATAACTAGAGCCCAGATTTTATGTAATATCAAATTAAGAAATGTGTACATAATATGTAAACAAAATTTGTGTCTGTATGTCCATAAATATGTAATGAAGCAATTATATGTAAAGTACAAAATTTAATTTTTTTGTTAGAAAATATAAGTTAACAGGTAGTTAGTTCCTATTTATGTAAAAGTGTTCCTATTCAAGTTTTTTTAAGCCACAAAGGAACAGGATGCTCAGTTAATTATAATATAATTTTCCAAATGTTTTGTAGCCATGCACAGTCTTCTGTCTGACAGTATGTTTTCATAAATAGAGAAAGAACGCTCAAATTGATAAGTCAATGGTGCGTAATTATACAGAGGGACTGTGCTACAAACAGTATTTTCAGGGTGTTCTAAAATAACACCACTAAATAAGCTAGATAAAATAATGAAATTTTGAGAATCCAGGGCCCTTGTTGAACACAGACTGCGGTTTACTGGAAACTACACCACCTACTTCACCTGATACAACACTGGCTTTCTGAACTGCATTTTCCACCATTCCCACAGCCTCTTGGAGAGGCGTACTTGAAGTGTCTAGTTTTTTGATACTGTTGGGAAGCCAGCTGAAGTGACTTGGAATGTATGAAACTGAACTGAGCACTTTAGAACTGTTGAACGCTGACAAGGATTTACTCAGAGAGACTGCAGGATCAGCAGAAAAGTTTTCCTACACTGACTTCAAAGCTTCAAAGTGTTTACTGTAAAAAATCACAGCTTGTATCCATGTTGACCACCTGGTTGTCACTGGCTCTAGAAGCAGAAGTACATCAGTTAGTCATTGTTTGTGGTGTAAGGACATTTAAAGGAAACCACCTTTCTTGCGTATATCAGTGTATGAGAATTGCTGCCTAACTGTCTCTGCCACTTATTGAGCTGTACGTCTAATATGCACTAAAGTTTGATAAAATACACTAAGTGATTTCCCTGCTTTCAACATGTATGGAGCTTCATCTGTGTACATCAGTAGGATGGTCTTCTTTTTTACACCATCTGGTCATAGTACCTTCAGTTCATCATTAATGAATCTAGCAACTGTTGACCTGTATGTTGCCTCCAGAGGTGTACAATAAATTAAATTGGGTTTAGGTGCAGCCTCATAAAGAGTCCAAATGAACACAAATAAATTACCCCCCCAGGGGGTCCACAACTCTTTTGTGGATTCGTGCGTAGCGAGCACGGGTCCCCGAGCTAATGTGGCCCTCCTTCCTTTCCGGGCTGCATACCTTTCTATTGTGCATCCTTCCCCATCCCCCATATTCGCTATCCCCCCCTCCCTCCCCCCCCCCCCCCCCAACACCTCCGCCTCTTTCCTTCCCTTTCTCCCCCTCTGGGAGTATGTTTTGTGCCTACGTCTGGAGACGGACGCTCGAAAATGTAACACATTCTTCACTTTCTGTGCTTGCAAGTCTTCGTCCTTCCTTTGTCCTTCTCTTTTCCTTACCTCTTCTCTTTACCCTTTCTCCGCTGCAACGTTTTAGACCTCTCTTCTTTCCTTTCCCCTTCTTTGTTTTTCCCTTTCTCTTTTTTCCTCCCTGTGCGTGTCTGAAGGCCAACCCACGCATTTCCATGCGTAGCCGGTGACGGGGTAACGCGTAATTCCCCGCCTCGGGTAGACAGGTAGGACAGGTACGCACCCCCTGGTAACGGCCAGGCCCAAGGAGGGGTGATTACCCGAGCTGATACCTTCCGAAAGTGCCGATTGGTCCCTCCGTCCGTTTCTCGGGTGGTGTGACCTGAGGTGTGAACAATCACCTAAGGCGGGAGTGCCCTCAGAGAGGGGCCCCACAAGGGAGGAGCGCGCCATCGGAGACGCTGGTAACCATGGGGGATATTTCCGCAATGGTTTCCTCATCTTCTACTATGTCTGCTCACAAGTGTAAGTTCAATGAGTCTCCGCCACAGACAGTTCTTCTATCGTTACCACAGGTCCTTGTTGTTTCTCGGTCTGACGAAGGTCACGACTTCTCCACGGTCAACCCTTTCATTATTGTTGTAGAATTTTGGAACACGTATTGTGTTCGAGTATAATGACTTTTCTGGAGGAAAGAAATCTACTCTGTAGGAATCAGCATGGGTTTCGAAAAAGACGGTCATGTGAAACCCAGCTCGCGCTATTCGTCCACGAGACTCAGAGGGCCATAGACACGGGTTCACAGTTAGATGCCGTGTTTCTTGACTTCCGCAAGGCGTTCGATACAGTTCCCCACAGTTGTTTAATGAACAAAGTAAGAGCATATGGACTATCAGACCAATTGTGTGATTGGATTGAGGAGTTCCTAGATAACAGGACGCAGCCTGTCATTCTCAATGGAGAGAAGTCTTCCGAAGTAAGAGTGATTTCAGGTGTGCCGCAGGGGAGTGTCATAGGACCGTTGCTATTCACAATATACATAAATGACCTTGCGGATGACATCGGAAGTTCACTTAGGCTTTTTGCAGATGATGCTGTGGTGTATCGAGAGGTTGTAACAATGGAAAATTGTACTGAAATGCAGGAGGATCTGCAGCGAATTGACGCATGGTGCAGGGAATGGCAATTGAATCTCAATGTAGACAAGTGTAGTGTGCTGCGAATACACAGAAAGATAGATCTTTATCATTTAGCTACAAAATAGCAGGTCAGCAACTGGAAGCAGTTAATACCATAAATTATCTGGAAGTACGCATTAGGAGTGATTTAAAATGGAATGATCATATAATGTTGACGTCGGTAAAGCAGATGCCAGACTGAGATTCATTGGAAGAATCCTAAGGAAATGCAATCCGAAAACAAAGGAAGTAGGTTACAGTACGTTTGTTCGCCCACTGCTTGAATACTGCTCAGCAGTGTGGGATCCGTACCAGATAGGGTTGATAGAAGATATAGAGAAGATCCAACGGAGAGCAGCGCGCTTCGTTACAGGATCATTTAGTAATCGCGAAAGCGTTACGGAGATGATAGATAAACTCCAGTGGAAGACTCTGCAGGAGAGACGCTCAGTAGCTCGGTACGGGCTTTTGTCAAAGTTTCGAGAACATACCTTCACCGAAGAGTCAAGCAGTATATTGCTCCCTCCTACATATATCTCGCGAAGAGACCATGAGGATAAAATCAGAGAGATTAGAGCCCACACAGAGGCATACCGACAATCCTTCTTTCCACGAACAATACGAGACTGGAATAGAAGGGAGAACCGATAGAGGTACTCAAGGTACCCTCCGCCACACACCGTCAGGTGGCTTGCGGAGTATGGATGTAGATGTAGATGTAGATTATTCAGAAAGGTGTTGATGCAATTGCAGGTCCTGTAAAGTCTTCTTCCAGATTACAAAATGGCATCTTGTTGTTAGAAACAGTCAGTGCCCTCCAGGCACAAAAATTGCTGCATACTTCACCACTGCTACACACCTTCCCTGTCCGGGTGGAAGCGCACCGCACTTTAAATTCCTCACGTGGGGTCGTTTATACACGCTCCCTCGACGGATTGTCCGACGAGGAAATTCAACACTACCTGTCTGAACAGGGCGTAACAGCTGTTCATAGTCATGAAAAGGGTTGACACAAACATTGTTCCAACCCATACTGTCTTCTTGACATTTGACAGAGTTCAACTCCCATCGAACATCAAAGCGGGCTATGAGATAATTTCCGTTCACCCTTACATCCCAAATCTACGCGTTGCTATCGGTGTCAGCGGTTCAATCATACCAGCCAGTCCTGTTCCAATCCGGCCAAATGTGTTACGTGTGGCAAGGACGCCCATGAGGGTGCTTGTCCACCTCCATCCCCTCGTTGCATCAACTGTATGGGTGACCACGCTGCTTCCTCTAGAGATTGCCCCATTTTTAAAGACGAAAAGCTCATTCAGGAAATCAGAGTGAAGGAAAAGGTGTCGACCTTTGCTGCTCGAAAATTATTCGCCAGGCGAAAGCGCACTGTGCCTCAGACTGGTAAATTCAGCACTGTCCTTGCCTCTCCTCGGCCAACAAAGGAGGCGGCCACACAGACTTGTGATCTCACCTTTAGTGCCACAGTTGTCAGATCGGCCAGTGCAAAGATCACCAGTTCAACCTCCCCACTTTCGCCTGCGCACTCTAAGGCTTACCCTTCATCGGATTCTGCTAAATCTCGAGCCCAAAAGTCAGACACCTGGACTTTCAAAAAAGAGCCTACACGTGAAGATTTTTTACGTACCCCAAATTCACAACCATCAGTTCCTCCTTCATCCAAACATCCTGTTTCCAAGAAGGCTAATAAGAAACCCAGTTCCTCTCCTTCTCCGCCACGGCGTGTCTCATCTACAGCACCACTTGGCAGTAGCCGCCCTCGGCTGTCTTCTGTGTCGCCGAGGCGCACTGCTGGCGGCCGATCAACCGGCCAATCGCTGGTGGCAGGAGCTGCTCCTGAACAACCTATGGATCAGGATCTTCTGCCTTCGGCTGACTGCCGTTCCACGCTGTCAGTCGCAAGCTCTGAGCTGTCGTTGAGTTGAGGGCAACCTTGGTCACATTCTTCCATTTTCTGTCCACCCTATGTCCATTATCCATTGGAATATATGTGGCATTCGACTGTCTGCAGGAAACAAAGCTGCGTCCCCACAACTGCTTTGTTTTCCCCCATTTTCAGTCAGTCCGATTTGATCTCCCCTCTGTTGAAGGCACTCCAGCACATGGAGGACTCATGATTCTTCTCCATGATACTCTCCGTTATCACCCAATGCCCTTAAACACTTCCTTCCAAGCTGTCGCTGTCCGTCTTTCCCTTTCTGGGTACACCTTCTCTCTTTGTACTGTATACATTCCATCGTCCACACCAATGGTACGAACTGATCTCCTTCATCTTCTTGGTCAGCTTCCACCCCCATATTTGCTGGTTGGGGACTTCAATGCCCACCATCCGCTTTGGGGATCTCCACATCCTTGTCCTCATGGCTCACTATTGATAGACGTCTTCCACCAAGCGGATCTTGTTTGCCTCAGCACTGGGGACCCTACATTTTTGTCTGCCTCCACGACAAATTTCTCTCATTTGGACCTTTCGGTCGGTACTGTTCTGCTAGCTCGGCACTTCGAATGGTTCGCCCTTGCTGATACACACTCGAGTGACCACTTACCATGTGTCCTTAGATTCCAGGCACACCTGCCATATATGCGTCCGTGACACTGGAAGTTTGCCCAAGCCGATTGGACACTTTTTTCGTCTCTAGCGACATTCGATAACAGTCACTTTCCTAGCATCGACAATGAGGTCACTCACATAACAGATGTTATTCTTTCAGCTGCGAAACGTTCAATACCTCGCACCTCCGAATTGCCCCAGCGCCCCCCAGTTCCTTGGTGGAATGAGGCAAGCCGTGACGCAATACGTGAGTGGCGGCGTGCTCTTCACATTTTCAGAGACAATCCTACTTTGGCCAACTGTATCCGCTACAAGCAGTTCCGTGCGTGATGCCACCGCGTAATCCGCGATAGCAAGAAGGCGAGCTGGGACTTCTTTACTAGGTCATTTAACACCTTCACTCCCTCGTCGGAAGTTTGGAGTCGGATTCGACGGTTATCTGGCGCGCCTAGTTTCTCCCCGGTCTCTGGGCTCACTGTCGAGCATCATACATTAGTGGACCCCGTCGCAATTTCTAACTCATTGGGTAAACACTTTGCTGAGATTTCGAGCTCTTCAAATTACCCGCCAGCGTTTCTCCCAAAGAAACGCGCTGCGGAAATGCAACCTCTTGCCTTCTCCTCTCAAAATTGCGAAAGCTACAACACTTGTTTTCTCCATGCGGGAACTCCAACATGCATTCTCTTCTTCTCGCTATTCCGCCCCGGGACCGGATGGTATCCATATCCAAATGTTGCTGCATTTACCATACCATAGTCTGTGTTACCTCCTTTGCCTTTATAATCAAATTTGGACTGACAATACTTTTCCCAGACGGTGGCGGGAAGCTGTCGTCGTTCCTGTTCCGAAACCTGGAAAGTACAAACATCTCCCCTCTAGCTGTCGCCCCATTTCTCTCACGAGTAGTGTATGTAAGGTTTTGGAGCATATGGTGAATTGCCGTTTAGCTTGGTGGCTGGAGTCCCGCAGTCTTTTAACACCTGCCCAATGCAGTTTCCGAAAGCATCGTTCTGCAATTGACCATCTTGTTGCTCTCTCCACTTATATCATGAACAATTTCTCCGGAAACTCCAAACAGTAGCAATATTTTTTGATCTGGAGAGAGCATACGATACCTGTTGGAGGACTGGCATCCTCCACACACTGTTCTCTTGGGGTTTTCGAAGTCGGCTGCCCCTTTTTCTTCGCGAATTTATGGTAGAATGCACATTTAAAGTGCGGGTGAACACTACTCTCTCCCGTACCTTGTCCCAAGAAAACGGGGTTCGCCAGGGCTCTGTGCTAAGTGTTGTACTGTTTGCCATTGCCATAAATCCCATTATGGATTGTCTCCTTCCTGATGTCTCGGGCTCCCTCTTTGTGGACGATTTAGCGATCTACTACAGCTCTCAACGGACCACCCTTCTTGAACGACGTCTTCAAGGATGTCTCGATTGCCTCCACTCTTGGAGCATCAAAAACTGGCTTCCGCTTTTCTCCCAGTAAGACCGTTTTTGGCTTCGTACGGAGTTTCTTCCACCTTCCTTACATCTAGGACCTGTCAACCTTCCGTTTTTGGACATTGCTAAATTCTTGGGTCTTATGTTTGACAGAAAACTGTGCTGGTCCTCCCACGTTTCCTATCTTTCGGCTCGCTGTCTGTGATCCCTCAACACCCTCCGTGTCCTGAATGGTACCTCCTGGGGAGCGGACCGAGTGGTCCTCCTCCGCCTCTATCGTGCCTTAGTGCGATCGAAATTGGACTATGGAAGCCTAGTTTACTCCTCTGCTCGGCCGTCTATTCTTCGTCGTCTCGACTCTATCCACCACCGTGGATTACGTTTAGTGTCTGGAGCTTTCTACACCAGCCCTGTGGAAAGCCTTTATGCTGAGACTGCTGAACCTCCGCTGTCCAATCGGTGAGCAGTCCTTCTGAGTCATTACGCTAGCCATCTGTCTTCCATGCCTGCTAATCCGGCCCATGACATTTTTTTCGACGCCTCCTTGGATTTAGGGTATGCAGGCCGCCCTTCCTCCCTACTACCACCGGGAGTCCGCTTCCGTCAACTGCTCCATTCTCTTTCCTTCCGCTTTCCTAAAACCTTCTTGACCACTTGGGGTACAGCACCGCCTTGGCTCCATCCCCGGACCTGCCTGCTCTGTGACTTTTGTCAATTTCCCAAGGATGGTACCCCTTCACTTGTTTATTGTCGGGCATTTGCTGCTCTATGTGCACAAATGAAGGAAGTCACATTTATTTACACTGATGGCTCGAAAACATCGTTAGGTGTAGGGAGTGCCTATATTGTTGGCGACACCCCAAATCGATTTTGGCTTCCTGACCGGTGTTCGGTTTATACTGTGGAGCTTCACGCTGTTCTCCAGGCTGTCCAATACATCCGTCGCCATCAGCGGATACAGTATGTTATCTGTTCAGAGTCTCTCAGCTCTCTCCTCAGTCTCCAAGCTCTCTAACCTGTCCACCCTCTGGTCCATTGGATTCAGGACTGCCTCCACTTGCTCCACTTGGGGGGCGTCTCTGTGGCGTTCCTGTGGATCCCAGGACACGTTGGTATCTGTGAAAATGAGGCGGCCGATATAGCGGCCAAGGCAGCAGTCTCTCTTCTTTGGCCAGCTATTCGCATGATTCCTTTCGCTGATCTACGGAGTGTTTTATGTCGTCGTGTTGCTTTTTTATGGCACGCACATTGGTCGACACTTCCCAATAATAAATTGCGGGATGTGAAAGCTCTTCCCTGTGCTTGGACCTCTTCCTCTCAAACGCGTCGTCGGGAGGAGGTAATTTTAACTAGACTCCAGATAGGGCACTGTCTTTTTAGCTATCGACATCTTTTAAGTGGCGATCCGCCCCCCACTCTGTCCCCACTGCTCTCAGCTGTGGACGGTAAGACACCTTTTACTTGAGTGCCCCTATTTTACTTCGTTACACGCCCGTCTACAGCTGTCGCCTGATATATCTTCCACTGTAGCAGATGACACGCGGTCAGCCGATCGCATTCTCGAGTTTATTAGTGCCAGTGAGATGACGTCAGTCATTTGAAGCTCTTTTTGGGGACAACCAACCCCCTTCTGTAGTTGTTTTTTAAAGCTTTCCTTCTGTTTTTAGTTTCTCTAATTTTTTGAGTTTTGTTCCCATTGCTGCTGGTTTCCAGTTTCGTTTTTTAGCTTTTCCTAAGTCACAGACCGGGCGCTAATGACCGTAGCAGTTTTGCACCCTAAAACCATAAAACAGATTAGCAGTGAAACAGCCTACTGCATCTGTCAGCCCTGATTTTTTTCGAATGAGTCAACATAGCAAGAATGCAGGTAATTCTTTCTGATATTCTGCCCGTTTGCGATGTTACTGTTGCAGTATTTCTTTAAGAAATGTTTAAATTCCAGTACCCGTAGTTTGTTCCAAGGTATGTTCCCTGGAACCGGTGCAAAACACAATTCTTTGCAACATTCATTGTTAGATTATGCAGGTTGTTCCTGCAGCTGTGTAAATAGAACCTATTTCTCTGAAGCAATCATTTGTTTATTCATAATATGTAGATTGCTTCGTAAATGTTTTTCAGTTTAAGATTCATACACCCTGTATGTTTATCACAAATTTGGCAGAGAACTATTTTACCATCAGTGGTTAAAATACTATCAATAGAAATCCATGTTTGCAGCTTTCGTGGCAATGAAGAGGCATACGTGGCCATGATTAACTTAAATGTGACTGACTACTAATCATTTTGATGCATTTGAGAACAAGAAAGGACAGCATTTAAAATGAGTCATCGTCGTCGGTATCAAACTTGTGCAATTTAGCTTTGATTGTAATGGGACTGGTAACAGTATGAGAAACGCAGTAACAAAACTTCATCTTTTTTTTTCCTTTCTTGATATTTAAGGAAAATGTATGGGATTTATAAAAATGTATAATAATTATGCAGTAATATTAAAATATGTAAATTATATAGTATAGTGTGAAATACATATTATGAGTACCACAGAATATATAATTAACTCTTGAAATAAGGTCCTTTCAGTGTAACAGGTTGACATTCTCTTTTTTCTTATAACTAAGTCTGAAGGAACAGAATATGTTAATTCTTAAATCCAGGCTCTACTGATAACTCTACTTTCTCATAATGTGGAATAAAGACTTCTTTTCTGTGAGAATGTTGTAGAAAATTTTCCCATGAATACTTTGGCTGAATAGGGAGAGAGGGAGAGGGAGAGGGAGAGAGAGAGAGAGAGAGAGGTGGGTCAAACCTCCTCTCTCTGAATGAATACTTTGGCTAAACTTTTCCTGTATTACAGAGACCTTAGCTATTTAACGTGTTGGATAGCTCCTTTGTGCAATTTTTATTTAAAAAAATAGTTAGGTTTTTATATTTTTTGGACATTTTTGGGACAGTTTTGAAATGTGTTTGAGTAACGTCCTTTTATTTCCTTGCAGTTGGCCAGTGTGATGGCAGACAGTGCAACAGTTGCCTTGCAGCGTGCATTCAAAGGAGTGGAAATAAACATTGAGGCTTATAAAGAGAGGGAAGAAGATGCAGTTGGAAATGGTTCAGGGATCAAGTATGTATCTGGTGTTCTTACATTTTCATAATGTTATGTGAATATATTAAATTACTAAGCTAGCAAATGACTTAAATTTATATACTACTGTGCCTTCATTTATACTCAGTCTTACCCCTCTCTGTACAGCATAGTTGCAGAAACGACTACAGGTTGCATTTTGGGAGCATCAGGCTTGGGAAAGAGAGATGTGCGGCCGGAACAAGTAGGGAAACAAGCAGCAGATGACCTCATAAGCACTGTTGAAACTGGTGCCTGTGTTGATCCCCATGCACAAGATCAGGTAAATTGAAAGTAAATTTAACTCCATATTTTGAATGAAAAATTGACACTGTAATGTATCTGGACCATCGATTAGTACATAAAAAGTCTGTGTAAATAGTTTGAAGCAGTGTCAGTTTCAACTGTTTCTGCACTTAGTTTGTGTCTCTTGACTTATATCTGAGTGTCATTTGCTCTGTTCATAATTTTTAATACACATTTAAGGCAGTGTAAAATCACTTCAATGTGAAACACTTGACTGAACTTAGTTGTAGAGGACTGTCATGCTGTGGCATGAGAATAAGAGTGTAAATGTGTTAAATGATATGACAGGTGACTAGGAGTATTGTAGGGCAGGTCATAACAGGTAACATCATAGAGGCTGGTGGGATTTTATTTTGGAATATTGAGCATATTTGTGTAGTCAGTCTCATTTCAAGGCATGACATAAGGTAGTTGATTGTGTGTGTGTGTGTGTGTGTGTGTGTGTGTGTGTTGATGAAAAATAATGAAAGGAGTAAAAGTAATGATTCACCATATAGTTGAGGGATAGTTTTCAATAGGCACATAAACAAGACTGAGAATTTTGCTAAGCTTTCAGATGAATCTCTCTCTCCTGATCTAACTGCCAGTACTGCAGCTTAACTGGGTTTTGACTGTGGTGAGGGGTGGAGAACGGTGAAGCAGGCAAAGGGGGGAAAACGTGAGGAGGGTTGAGGAAGAATGGTAGCAGGATAGAACAGATGGCAGGTGCATGGGACAGGAATGTGGCACTGTGGCAGTTGGGCGCAATGGACAGTAATGTGGATTTGGGAAGTGGGTGGGGGGCAGTGGAACATGGAACAGAAACTGCAGAGAGGGGTTGACAATGCAACATCAGTGAAGTTAGGGTCTTGGGTAAGGCTGTAAGTGGGTTTGGGAAAGTCTAGTGGAGACTGCCAAAATGATTGAGATGAAAAGGATTTCTTGCAAGGATAATTTGCCACTACGTAATTCAGAGAAGTAGGTCTTCAGCAAAGGAGTCAGATGGCACAGGTTGTGTGAAGCAGCTATTGAAATTGAGCAAATTGTGCCCAGCATCATGTTCTGCCACTTGGTGGTCAATTACGTTCTTTGGCATAGTTAGGTGATGGCCACTCATTTGGGTGAACAACTTGTTGGTTGTCATGCTCAAATAAAGTGCTGTGCAGAAGGTGTCCTCCCCCTCCCGGGTGCCCCACATCTCTTTTTGTGAGTACCAGCCCTTGCAGCTGCACTAATTCCCTTTCTGAGCTGCAAGTATATCCTACTATTCTTTTTCCTCTCGACCTTTCCATTGGATGGTTTTCATGCTGGTTCTGAATTGTGATTTTAAACACTAGTTTTGTATCCTGCCAATGTTCTACAACTTTTCATTAATTATGTGGTCACCTCGTTGGGACTGACATGCGATTCATTTTCAAAATAATTTTCCATAAGTGCAGATTGTGCAGGGAGGGTCACCCATTTCATCATATATTCCATCTTTTTGTGCCTTTCTTTCTTAGTACCCTTCTTTTCATTTAAAGGTACTATGCCCAAAACCCAGCTTGGTACCATTCTGTTAGGGATGGGGAGGGGGTCAAGTATCTGCATGGGGGTAGCTCCTTGACCACACTGGGATTGCACTGTTGGTGCTTGAACTGGGAACTACCCATATAAGTCAAGGATTATGTGCCCATCATGACTGGGGTATGGGGAATCCTGGCAATGTTTCATTGTTGTACTGGTCAGGTTGCTGTGGTTAGGTGGCACTCGTGGGGAGAGTCCATATTTGGAGTGGGTAATACTAGGGCGATTCTTCTGCAATTTGCATTTCCCTCCAAGCAACACACTTTACACATGGCCATTCTCCAATTCTCAGCGGTTATCATGCATTTTTTTGGAACTGTGCTGGTCCTGAAAGGGCATCTGGAGGGTTCTGTACTTTGGTTGATACAGATGATGTCGGCAAAATGGATTCCCCTTCGTACCTTGCTAAAGTTATGTCAATTTGACCACATTAATCCAGCCTCTCACCCCACCCTTTCTCCTGCTTGGGGACTTTAATGCACACCACCCCATGTGCTGAAGTTACGGCTTTTTAATTGACAAGCTTCTCACAGACCATGACATGTGCCTCTTTTAAGTGATATATCACCTACCCACTTCGGTGCTGTGCATGGTGCCTTTTCAGCTATCAATCAAATGATCTCTTTCCCCTAATCTACCAATTCAGTGGTTCTTGCAGAACACCTTGTGACCCATCTTGTGACAGCAGCAGCAGCGGCAGCAGCACTCTCTTCCTACCAGGCTCCCTTTCTACTGCAGAAGTGACAAGTTGAAGACATCCCCTTACCTTTCTTTCTCCACCAAACTGAATCCTGTAATGAACCCTTCACTGACTGGAAGCATTTGAGACTCTTGCCTCACCAAATAACACGGTGCCAGGCCTGGATTCAGTTCAGTCAAATGAGCCAACACCTGAATGTTCCCCAAAGGCATCAGGCTGTTCTACTGTCTTTGGCTCTAAGGTGCCTTTCCCTTGCAGTGGTGAGACAGCATATTTGCCCCAATACTTATGGCAGACAAGAACCCAGCACATGTAGATAGTTGCCAGCTGATTAGCCTGACCAACGTACTCTGTAAGCTGTTTGAAAAGATGGTTGCCCGCAGATTATACAGAGTTCTTGAATCTTGGGGCCTCAACTGTGGTTTTCAGGAGGGATGATCCACAACTGACCACCTGCTTAGGTTGGAAGCAGCAATCTGACAGTCTTATTCTAAATGCCAGCACTTTGCCGCTTTGACCTGCATGAGGCATATGATACTGCTTAACGTCCTCATATTCTACTCAGCCTATATGACTGGGGATTTTGAGGTCCCCTACTGATCTTTATTTATCAGTTTTTATCCCACTGGTAGTTCCAGTTTAGAGTCAGCTCTTCACCTAGTTCCCCATGGGTCCAAGAGAATGGTGTCCTGCAGGGCTCTCTGTTGTGTCACTCGCTTCCTCATCGCTACTAATGGTCTAGTGACCTCTGTTGGGCCACTGATCGCCCCTGCATTGTATATTGACAGTTTTTGTGATTTACTGGACCCAGGTTTTATCCAGTCTGGACTATGATTGCGAGATTTATGGCTTGACAGCTCCTTCAACCTTAAAACTTTTACACCCAGCGTGCTTGTAGATATGTTTTTACATCCCCTAACATTATGTAATACCATTTGCTGCTGGGACCATGTGATGTATTCATGGCAGAGCTGACAGCTGTTACTAGAGCCATCCACTTTATTAAATGGACCTCCCTTGACTGTTTTAATATTTACTGATTCAATGAGTAGTCTCCAGGCTATTGACCAATGCTATTCTTGTCACTCTTTCGTATCTGCTATTCATAAGCTTCCCACTGACCTTCGTTGTGTTGCCTGCTCAGCCGTCTTTCTCTGGATCCCAAGTCTTGTGGGTATCCTGGGGAATGAACTGGCTGACAGTTTAGCCACAGGAGAACTTACTCATTCCGTGTTCACTTTGCCGATTCCGGTTTCTGATTTACGGTTGCACATAAGATCTCTGCTTGCACATAAGATCTCTGCTTGTTCAGAGTGGCATCTTTTGGACTACTGCCCCATCTAATAAACTTTGCACAATCAAGGAGACTGCTGCAGCATGGGACTCTTCTTTCCACTTCTTCTGGAAGGAATCTGTAGTCCTATGTTGTATCCACATCGGTCATACCAGATTAACCTCTGTTTTTCTTCTGTGTAACAGACATCCCCCACATTGTGATGTTGGAGTCTTACAGACAGTAGCTCATATTTTGGTGGAATGCCCCCTCCTTTGGCTTTCTGTGCTAAGTATGGACTTAGGGCTCATTGCCCTAATATTGGCAGATGACTCTTGTATGGCGGAATTGGTTCTTGGTGGTTTTCATTCTCAGTTATAACTATCTCAGGAGGAAGGGCAGGACAGTTGGGGAGGGTGTTTCTCCCGCTGCATTCCTCCTGGAATAGGCCAATCTTTCATCCCTATTTTATTCTGTTATAATTACTTTTAAATGTGGTTTGCCTCATTTCTGCTGCACCTAATTTCTATTCTTCATGTTACACTTTAATAGTGGATGCCCTTGACTGTAATGGACAAGGGGTGGGACAGCTGTGGTTGAGATGTTTCTTAATGAGAGACTGTACACGAGAACAAACCCTCGGTGAGTTTGAAGTGGATCAATGTGTGGAAGTTGTCCTTTTCCATATTTACACTTCTCCTTTCTCTCAACAAAAGTGTTGATGTAAAATACAAAAGCTATAAATTTGACCATATTAATTTGTCAGTGGACCCAAAACATATTGGGCGGGCATGGATGTATGCAAATTCTTTTTTTTTTCCATCATTAAAGTTATGTCTGGAAATGGTTGTTGTGTACATCGTTTGATTTTTCTTCCTCATTTCTTTTGCTTTACAGATGGTAGTCCTCATGGCCCTAGCAGATGGAATTTCACAGGTGAAGGTGGGCCCAGTGACACAGCATACCGAAACAGCTATTTACATTGCAAAATCTCTAAGTGAGGTGAGTAATCATGTTTTCTATAAATATCCTTGTAATAACACTGATACAAATGTCACATTTGGAAACGTGATTACAACAATATGACAAATCCATCCCAGATTTTCCTTTCTTTAACTGCAGTGTTGCTTGTTGCCATGTTATGCTGTAAAACTAAATTATTGCAGTAAGTGTACTTATACAACAGAAAATCCTACAATTAAGGTAGTCAGTCATTTTACTGTCAGGAGAAAGAGAAAAACAAGAAAAGAGGAAAAGAAAGATTAGATTTGTACTTGTGATGGAGAGGAAAAGTAGTTCCTCTCAACCTCACATCGGCTGAGACAATAAACACAAAATGGTTCAGAAGTAAAAATAAATCAACATCCAAGATTAAAGTTCCAAACTACTTATAATGAGGTGCACCATAAAAAGGCTAGTCCAGAAACTGTGTGCATTGCAGCTGCTATCCATGTCAAAGTTCACCGTATAGTGGTAGACAAGTATGGTTTATTTGAACAATACATTGTTCCACAACTGTGTCAAAGTTGTTTGTGAGGTCATCATACATTTTCACCTCAAACATGTGGTGCATGGCACTTCAGTTTCCATAAAACTTGCTAACAATTGTGCCATTAGTTTACCACAAAGGCATGTGCATAGTTCATAAACTTGGCTGTCTCAGAAATACTGCTATCCTCTGTAGAGAATTAGATGATCTTTTTTCACATCTTTCATCAGTTAACTTCATCTGCAAATGACATCAAGGAGGTGGTGTGTATGTAGCACGCTAGACCCCTGAAGTGTAGCAGTAATACAGATAACAACACATTTATATCAAGCAACACATTGCAAATGTCGTGCAGATTGCAGAAGGCACAGTGTAATGTGTTAGTGTATGTTTGATAAAAATGTATTGTCAGACTAAAGTAGAGGGGTATATTAAGTACGCAACAAAATCTGAGTTCCTTCCTTGGAGGGAAAAGGGATAGGTTGGGACAAACAGGTCACTCGGACCCTAGGATGGGAAAGGTTAAAAAGGGAATATTGTTTATAAAACTATTTAGCTAACCAGAAGAATGCCAGGCAATCTGTAATTGTGTTTTTTTGCTTTTGCTGTCCATACAGTCTTAATCCCCAGCTGACAAAAGTATATAATTCATGACTTATAATAGAGGGAAACATTCCACGTGAGAAAATATATCTAAAAACAAAGATGATGTGACTTATCAAACGAAGCGCTGGCAGGTCGATAGACACACAAACTAACACAAACACACACACAAAATTCAAGCTTTCACAACAAACTGTTGCCTCATCAGGAAAGAGGGAAGGAGAGGGAAAGACGAAAGGATGTGGGTTTTAATGGAGAGGGTAAGGAGTTATTCCAATCCCGGGAGCGGAAAGACTTACCTTAGGGGGAAAAAAGGACAGGTATACACACACACACACACACACACACACACACACACACACACACACACACACATATATATATATACAGACACAAGCAGACATATTTAAAGACAAAGAGTTTGGGCAGAGATGTCAGTCGAGGCGGAAGTGCAGAGGCAAAGATGTTGCTGAATGACAGGTGAGGTATGGGCGGCGGCAACTTGAAATTAGTGTAGATTGAGGCCTGGTGGGTAATGGGAAGAGAGGATATATTGAAGAGCAAGTTCCCATCTCCGGAGTTCGGATAGGTTGGTGTTAGTGGGAAGTATCCAGATAACCCGGACGGTGTAACACTGTGCCAAGATGTGCTGGCCGTGCACCAAGGCATGTTTAGCCACAGGGTGATCCTCATTACCAACAAACACTGTCTGCCTGTGTCCATTCATGTGAATGGACAGTTTGTTGCTGGTCATTCCCACATAGAATGCATCACAGTGTAGGCAGGTCAGTTGGTAAATCACGTGGGTGCTTTCACATGTGGCTCTGCCTTTGATTGTGTACACCTTCCGGGTTAAAGGACTGGAGTAGGTGGTGGTGGGAGGGTGCATGGGACAGGTTTTACACCGGGGGCGGTTACAAGGGTAGGAGCCAGAGGGTAGGGAAGGTGGTTTGGGGATTTCATAGGGATGAACTAACAGGTTACGAAGGTTAGGTGGACGGCGGAAAGACACTCTTGGTGGAGTGGGGAGGATTTCATGAAGGATGGATCTCATTTCAGGGCAGGATTTGAGGAAGTCGCATCCCTGCTGGAGAGCCACATTCAGAGTCTGGTCCAGTCCCAGAAAGTATCCTGTCACAAGTGGGGCACTTTTGTGGTTCTTCTGTGGGAGGTTCTGGGTTTGACGGGATGAGGGAGTGGCTCTGGTTATTTGCTTCTGTACCAGGTCGGGAGGGTAGTTGCGGGATGCGAAAGCCGTTGTCAGGTTGTTGGTGTAATGGTTCAGGGATTCCGGACTGGAGCAGATTCGTTTGCCACGAAGACCTAGGCTGTAGGGAAGGGACCGTTTGATGTGGAATGGGTGGCAGCTGTCATAATGGAGGTACTGTTGCTTGTTGGTGGGTTTGATGTGGACGGACGTGTGAAGCTGGCCATTGGACAGATGGAGGTCAACGTCAAGGAAAGTGGCGTGGGATTTGGAGTAGGACCACGTGAATCTGATGGAACCAAGGGAGTTGAGATTGGAGAGGAAATTCTGGAGTTCCTCTTCACTGTGAGTCCAGATCATGAAGATGTCATCAATAAATCTGTACCAAACTTGGGTTGGCAGGCCTGGGTAACCAAGAAGGCTTCCTCTAAGCGACCCATGAAATAGGTTGGCGTACGAGGGGGTCATCCTGGTACCCATGGCTGTTCCCTTTAATTGTTGGTATGTCTGGCCTTCAAAAGTGAAGAAGTTGTGGGTCAGGATGAAGCTGGCTAAGGTAATGAGGAAAGAGGTTTTAGGTAGGGTGACAGGTGATCGTCGTGAAAGGAAGTGCTCCTTCGCAGCGAGGCCCTGGACGTGCGGAATATTTGTGTATAAGGAAGTGGCATCAATGGTTACAAGGATGGTTTCCGGGGGTAACAGATTGGGTAAGGATTCCAGGTGTTCGAGAAAGTGGTTGGTGTCTTTGATGAAGGATGGGAGACTGCATGTAATGGGTTGAAGGTGTTGATCTATGTAGGCAGAGATATGTTCTGTGGGGGCTTGGTAACCAGCTACAATGGGGCGGCCGGGATGATTGGGTTTGTGAATTTTAGGAAGAAGGTAGAAGGTAGGGGTGCGGGGTGTCGGTGCGGTCAGGAGGTTGATGGAGTCAGGTGAAAGGTTTTGCAGGGGGCCTAAGGTTCTGAGGATTCCTTGAAGCTCCGCCTGGACATCAGGAATGGGATTACCTTGGCAAACTTTGTATGTGGTGTTGTCTGAAAGCTGACGCAGTCCCTCGGCCACATACACCCGACGATCAAGTGCGAGTGTATACCTGTCCTTTTTTCCCCCCTAAGGTAAGTCTTTCCGCTCCCCGGATTGGAATGACTCCTTACCCTCTCCCTTAAAACCCACATCCTTTCGTCTTTCCCTCTCCTTCCCTATTTCCTGATGAGGCAACAGTTTGTTGCGAAAGCTTGAATTTTGTGTGTTTGTTTGTGTTAGTTTGTGTGTCTATCGACCTGCCAGTACTTCGTTTGGTAAGTCACATCATCTTTGTTTTTAGATATAATTCATGACTTAGTTAAATAATACTGAGTTTTACTGCTTCCTTGCGGTGTGTTGATCAACCACTATTTCCTTTTTACCATTGAATCTGAGACTGACTTTGAAATTTGATCTGTCTAGTTCCTGTATTATTTCTTGCAAACAGTACAGTGCAATTGGGAAAACGAAGGTGGTTCAGCTTATTCCCTTGATGCACAGTACTTTCTTTGCACCTGGAGAAGTAGAAAATTTCTTTTGTACAAAATGACAGCTTTAGAGCCTAGGTGTCTCCCCTACCCCCTCCAATGTGTTTCTGTGGACACCCATGTCTGTAAAATGAAAACTGAGTACCTGACGGTTGCACATAGTGTGTTCTGACAGTTCCTTTTTATAATCATTTTATTTAGATTAGTTGAGGGTAGTTCAATGAATAATGCCCCAAATGTTTTAGAGCTATTAATAAATGTAAGAAACAACTTTTAGGTGCTTGTAATTTGATGTTTCTTCTGCATGTGTGTCAAGTTTCTAACAATTCTGACAGGTAGCAGAGCCATAATGAATCATGAAAATGGCATACACACAAGACGCTCATTATAAGTAACATAGTTTAATTGAATTCTCGGTTGTGTAAAAGGAAACAGGAGTCGTCATTCATAAACATTCATGTGCAGAGTATGGCAATTTGCTAGGAGTGATTTCAAGTGATGAATTAAGAGCGTTAGTGCCAGGAAGTGCAGAAACAGAGCTCAGTGATCCGCTATGTTTAGGAGACTCTGTCATAGCCACTGCTGCTGAAACTTGAATCACTCTGACTTCCATTTATTTGGAACACACGTGGATTCTCTACAAAGAATACTTCGAAGACGAGAGTGTAATTCATGTAGAGAAAATATGGCCTCAAGCACAGGACAAAAGCTTTTACCAATGTGCAACATGTGGTCTTAAACTTTGCTAACATAAGCTCATAGAATGTGACGGAGATTGTAGAAAATAGTACACATAAAAGAAATGTTGATTGATACTGTCAAAAATCCTCTCTCGTAAGAATAAATGTGTTCCAAAAAAAGAAATTGCAGGGCATTAATTACTGAGCAACTCTCATAAAATTTTAGAATACTCAGTCCTAATTTTGATGAAATTCTAAACATTCTTTACTCCCCTTTATAACTTACCCTATTGCCCAGGTGGCTAAGCTAGTTCAATTTCTTATGTTAAGTTCACCCATGGTGAACTTCTGCATGTAGATGTAGATGGTCTATGGGTAGTGTCTTTGATTACTAATTAAAATGTCCTGGGTCCCAAGTTAGAACCCAGTCATAGCTTAAATTTTAAAGAAACATCAGCAGCGGTGGCAGCCAAAGAGTTCCGGCATAAAAAAACATCATTCTGCCAATGACCTTCTCAGAGAGGTTGGAGGAGCAGGCTGAGTTTCATGGCACTCTCTTGCTTATAGGGTGAGAAACAGCTCTTTAAAACATGGAAGACTCAGAAATGTTCAGTGGAATGAGGATGTAGAAGGCAGTGGAAACCAATGCATTAAAGACATAACGTGAACCCACAGGACATGTGGCCTCTAATTGAAAAAGTTTTGTGATGCACTCTCCCAATGGCAAAAGATGCCATATTAGTCCCCCATTCAGATCTCTAGGAGGGGACTGCCAAGGGGGAGGTGACCATGAGGAAAACATGAAATAATCAATGATCGGATTAACTACTGAGCATAGAATGTAAGAAATTTGAATGTAGTAGGAAAGCTAGAAAATCTGATGAAAAGGGAAAAATCAAAGGCTCAACGTAGGTGTAGTGGGGGTCAGTGAAGGGTAATGAAAAGGAGATAAGGATTTCTGGTCAGACGTATATAGGGTAATATCAACAGCAGCAGAAAATGGAATAGAAGGATTGGGATTCGTTATTGATAGAAAGATTGGGCAGAGAGTAAGTTACTGTGAACAGTTCAGTGATAGGGTTGTTCTCATTAGAATTGATGCAAACTGACGACAATAGTTCAGGTACACATACCAACATTGCAAGTAGCAGATGAATGTAAAGTTTATGAGGCTATTGAATGGTTAATTCAGTATGTAAAGGGGGATGGAAATCTAATAGTTACGGGGTATCTGAATGTGGTTGCAGGTGAAAAAATAGAAGAAAAGGCTACGGGAGAGTATGTGCTTGGCAGTAGGAATGAGAAAGTAGAAACACTAATTGAGTCCTGTACTAAATTTCAGATCTTAATAGTGAAGACCCTGTTCAAAAATCATAATGGGTGATATACTTTGAAAAGATCCAGAGGCAAGGGACGGTTGCAGCTGGATTATGTCATGGTCAGTCAGAGATTCTGAAATCAGATACTGGAATGTTAGGTGTACCCAGGTGCGGATATAGGCTCAGATAATACTTTAGTAATGACGAAGAGTAAATTGAAGTTCGTGAATAGTCCGAAAGAATCAATGTGGAAGGAAGTTGGGAACTGTAATACAGAGGGATGATGAGGCACATTTGAAGTTCACTAAAGATGTGGATACTGCAATAAGGAAAACCAGAGTAGGCAGTGGTACAGTCACATTATGACCACTGCCTATATTTGTCAACCTGCAGTAACCTCTCCCAGATGGCCAGTGGCAGCTCCAGCAGTGGAGGGTATATAAAGCATTTCAAGGTGCTGAAAACAGTGCAGTCATTATTGTTCGGTTGAATTGGGGCAATTTATCTGATATCCAAAAGGGCATGATCATTGGCTTCAGGGCCGAGGATGGAAGCATTTCCAAAAGTACTAAGTTTATGAACTGTTTGTGTGCTGCTGTAGTTAAAGCAAATGGTTAAAAAAATCAAAATGTCACTATCCAAAACTGGTGCCAAGGCAACCGTGGTGTTCTAAGGGCCATAAATGGCAGCTGAACAACAGCTGTGGAGAGGTGTACAGGCAAATAGATGCCCAACTGTAGAGCAACTGATGGCCAAGATGAACCAAGGGGCAACCTGAACAACTGTTCGGTGCGGGCCTCCGCATCAGGCACCTGGTTCATGCACCCGTGCTGACTGCTGTTCAGCAGTGACAAAGGCTGGAATTGGGATTCCAATTCCACAACTGGATGTCAGCTGTCTGGCAACAGATGGCTATTTCAGATAAATCTCATTTTGTGCCCCATTGGACAGATGGCAAACACGCTGCAACAATTGTCAGAAGGGTCCAGGCCAGAAGTGGATGCATTAAGGTCTGGAGAATGTTTTTGTGGCATTCCCTGGGTGATCCCATCATTCTGGAAGCCACAGTGGATCAACAAAAGCATGCATCTATCCTTGGAGACCATGTTCAGCCCTACATGCAGTGTGTTTTTCCTTGGCATGATGGCATATACCAGCAGGACAATGCAGTGTGTTTACAGTTTGTAGTATATGTGCATGGTTTGAAAAGTACCAGGATGAGTTTACCATACTCCCATGGCTACCATACTTATGGATTTGAGCCCAATGAAGAATCTGTGGGATCATCTCGACTGGGCTGTTCGTTCCGTCAATCCTCAGCCTAGAAATCTAGTGCAGTGAGTCCTGGCACTGGAGCTCGCCAGGGTCCACCT
Organism: Schistocerca americana; assembly: GCF_021461395.2. Taxonomy (NCBI): domain Eukaryota; kingdom Metazoa; phylum Arthropoda; class Insecta; order Orthoptera; family Acrididae; genus Schistocerca; species Schistocerca americana. The sequence goes on from NC_060123.1 coordinate 643,741,770, forward strand.
TCCTGTTGGTTCCTCTCAGAACCTCACTGTCTCTCTTCCTGCTGCACGTCTTGCAGCAATCTGCATGGCAAAAGGTGGTTATTCAGGCTGTTGACAGGTGGTCACATTAATGTAACTGTACGGTATATAAATCATTTAGGAATTAAATATAGCAAGTGCAGGGCAGCCAAGGCAAAACTGCTACAGGAAAGATGTGAAGAAATTGAAAAAGAAATGATCACTGGAAGGCTGACTCGGCACATAAAAAAGTCAAAACAACCTCCGGTGAAATTAAAAGCAAGGTTGGCAACATTAAGAGTGCAATGGGAATTCCAGTGTTACACACAAGAGAGGGGGGGAGGGAGAGAGAGGGGGGGAGGGAGAGAGAGGGGGGGAGGGAGAGAGAGGGGGGGAGGGAGAGAGAGGGGGGAGAGAGAGGGGGGGGGGGAGAGAGAGAGAGAGAATAGATTTTTTGGGGGGGGGGGGGAATACATTGAAGGTGTTGGTGAGGGGGGAGTACTTGTCTGATGGGATGATAGGAGAAGAAATTGGAGTCAACATGGAAGAGATGGTCAGAATTTAAAAGAGCTCTGAAAGACTTGAGATCAACTAAGGCAGAAAGGATAGATAACATTCCATTGGAATTTCTAAACTAATTGAGAGAAATGGCAACCAATGTTGGTGTGTAGAATCCAAGACTGGCGACGTACCTTCAGACTTTCAGAAAAATCCCATCCACACAATTTAGAATATAGTAAGGACACACAAAAGCGAAAAGTACCACACGATCAGTTGTTAAAGTCGATGCATCCAGGCTCCTTACCAGAATAATATACAGAAGAATGGAAAAGAAAATTGAGGAACAGTTAGATGACAATCAGTTTAAGAAAGGTAAAGGCACCACAGAGACAATGCTGACATTGTGCTTGATAATGGAAGCAAGGCTAGAGAGAAATAAAGGTATGCTCATAGGATTTGTTGACCTAGTAAAATCTAAAATGGTGAAAGAGGTTTGAAATTCTGAGAAAAAAAGGAAGTAAGCTATAGGGAGACAGTCCTATGTTAAGTCAATTCATAGTTTCTCAAGGCCATTTTGTACAGATTTTCTTGACTTGAAACTGGAGTCAAAAGCTTTCTCATAATACATGGATAATTGACAGAGCAGTAAGTCATAACCATTGTTCGAGCCTGTAATTTCCTTTGTGACTTTCAAATGGACCATTGTAATGTCTGCATGAAAATCCAGCTTGTTAATATGTTTGTCAGATTGAAACCCAATGTTCTTTCTCGTGGTTGGTGATGTTGCTGCAGCCAGAGCTCACTGCAGAGTCGTCGGGGTCACTTGTACATCAGTGCTCTGATGTACATGCATTTACTAAACAATAGTCCCTTAGACCAGTATAATTTACTAAACAGTTTAGTGAAATAATTTATAAACTGGATAAATAAATCCTGTGGATTTAATAATGTTGTTGAAACAGGAGAATTGTTCTTTAAATCCAGTAGATATTTATTGCAAGTAGTTCACACGATTGTGATTCATGGCTCTATGTAGTCATAGATTCAAATGAAAACAAAGATATATAATTAATGTAGATGACAGAGCACTGTAAATAGAATATGTGCTTTGGAAAGATCCTTTAAAAACCCATGAATCGAGAAATTCTAAAGCAAGCACTCATAGTCAGACAGCACAATTTCTCAGTGTTTCTTGCAAGATTAAAATGACGCTCAATATCCTAAACAATTACTTCAAAAACGAATAAAAAAGTTCATCACATGATGCAAGTCTCAATACAAACAGCTGATAAATAATTAAAGATATCAGCTGTCTCGAGTCTCGCATATAATGTCTTTATTGTTGCTCCTCGAACTCAATCACCAAAATCCAATGTCAAATATTTTTAAGTCAAATGATTTGTACCCAAACAAAGCTGCTTCACTGCCCAGACAATCTCGACTACCATCAAGCACATCCACTGACACAGTACCATTTGCAAAAGACAAAACCTTTCTTTTCGAAAGAATGAAACCAGAAGACCAGTGTCCACATATGTACTGCTTCTCTCCCTTAAAGCGCGCGCACATGCACACGCGCACACACACACACACACACACACACACACACACACACACACACACACACTCTCTCTCTCACTCTCTCTCTCTCTCTCTCTCTCACTCTCTCTCTCTCTCTCTCTCTCTCTCTCTATCTATCTATCTATCTCTCTCTCTCTCTCTCTCTCTCTCTCTCTTTCTCTCTCTACTGAGTCCATGTTAAATATTGAAACAATGACCATCATTAAAAATTAAGGCTATTTGCATGTATTTACGTATTATTGGAATAATCCCACAACTATTAAGGTCATTTTGCGACCTCTCACTAAAAAAAAGTATTATATAAAGTTTTTAGCAAAATCTCTAAACGTGCTTGCATCTGTTTTTAAAATATGAACTAGTTAAGTTACAGTTACACGTATGACCAGCTTTAGCAAACTGTTGTTCTGACCTCTAGATATATTTGCTTTCATGCAAATGTTAAACTTTTTCTTATACACACTTCCATAGCTTTTTAATATAACTTCTTTTTATGACTAGTTACACAATCATTTAAAGCATATTTAATAGTTGGCTGTAGATATTATCTGGCAAGGCACAGTGAGGAACTAGGTAACTCATTCTGCCCTCACACTACATGTAGCTTGTGGAGGATTTGACTGTGGCACATTTGCATATCCATATTTTAGGAAACCAATTGTAACTTTTAATATACATGCAGGATTTGGAATGTAGCTTGTTCTGATGTTTGCTGATGTAATCGGCTTTCGTTTGATACCTTATATTATGTGATGCTCCAGTGGTTTAATTTTCCAGCATAATATTCATAATTAAAAACAGTTGTAACTTTCTTAATACTTACTGTAGAACTATACTTGCCACTGGTTTCCATTTTTGTGAATTAAGTGTTGTTACGGCAGTGTTCCAGTTTTTCAGGAATTGTACTACTATGATACTCTGCAAATAATGTTGCTAGTTTGTTTCACTTTTCCTCCAGCTTTAATCTTCACTGCTGAGAAACCTTTCTGAGGCACCTTTATTTACTTCAGACATATTTGTGCCACACCTGGCATAATTTTGAAACTATATTATTTTCATTATTCACCATCTGTGCTGTATATTGTGCTATACAGACATTTAAAGAAATAGTAGAATCCTCAATACTATAATATAATTTTGTATGTCATCTGATGCTATTTTTGTTTGCAGGCAAAATTCCACATAATTAAGCAAGGACCACATTCAAACATCATTGAGTGCACTGGAATAGGCCTGCTTAATCCTGTTTAATAGCCAGCTGTGATCATAATATTGAAATAATGTGTGGCATTATCCTAATTATTTTGGAAACAGATGAAGTTCCCTTTTTTAATCTCTCATATTTATTCCTATAATAACATATGTTGAACATATGACTTATGTGCCCAAAAAACTGATATCTTACTACTAGTGGTATCATTAAAAGAAACCTTATTCTTGTTTGCTGATTGTGATAAGCAAAGCTGCGTGAAATATACTCTCTTCAAGTACCAAAATTATGTTGCCTTTATTCCTTCACTTCCTTGTGCTAGTTTTGTAGCCCAGTACAAATAGCTATATATTGAGTAAATGACATAATGTAAGTGTTAGTGTAGAATAATATTTAGTACATATATTTTTAAAAAATTGTGGAAGGAAGGGTCGCAGCCGGAGACAGATAATTTGAGGTAAGGCCATTGGGGGGCATTCCATGAGCCAAGCAACAATGCAGGAACAGTACCTGGGGCTATGGATAAGGAAACTTCGTGTATTGATGCAGATGGAAACAGAAAGGATCATGGTGGTGGATAAAAACACGTAAATATAAGTAGATAAAATTGATAACAAGTGCTTCTTCTGATCTTGATGCATGGGCAGTTAGGATAAATGATTGTCTTAAAGTACAGATACTCTTCAGGGGAAATCGGAAAAAGTAATGACACCAGGACAAATGTTTCTAAGAGGAGTTACCAGAGATGATCTGGAATCAAATTTATAATGAGACAAATACTAACATAAATTTAATCTATTCCATAATAAATTTGTATCATTATTTGAAAATAGCTTTGCATGAAACCTAATCAGAAAGGACATTAAACAACCATGTAAAAATCATGGGTCACTAAAGGAATTAAAGTAAACTATCTGTTTGCAAGAACAAGTAGAGATTATGCAGTTGTTGCACACTACAGAAACTCCGCAAAGTTCCTAAGAAAAATCATTAGAAAATCAAGGAATGTGCACAAGTCAGACATCAGTAATCGATTAGTAGACTTAAGGCCATATGGAATTTGTTACAAATCTCAGTGACTGAGAAGTCACAGATATCATAATAACTACTTTACAGAGTCTGGGTGCGATTTCAGTTACAGCTAGGAGTAACAAGAAGCATTTTACTTCAATGCCATGTGCCATCTGATGGCTTAAGTTTGTAATACAGTTTTTGCGACGCGCTATCGAATCAAACTTTCTGCGACAAGTTGCAAACAGAAACTAAAAAGAGCAGTTAATATTAGACGCCTTATGCCATCTGTTGGCGCGTGTCTGTACTTCGTTCTAAGAACCTCGTGTCTCACGATAAGGATGTATCACAGACTTACGGTCAAAAAAGTGAACCAAGAAGCTAATTTGCTCTGAGAAAAATTTTATGGTTGAGAAGTGGTGCAACCAACGAATGTGAATGCCAAATAACGGTTGTGCTAGTAAGTAGACCTATAGCGTAGCCTAGAATTTTTGTGGCATCTCTAAACACACTTTTCATTGTATGGTGTGCGTACTGTAAGACCTTCGGTATACACACCATCAGATTATTTGACTTGTTGCTCTAACGCAGTAGGCGAGTGTCAGCAATATGTCTCGTGGTCTTATCGCCGCACGTTTATCTTCTGCCGTTTGGTCAGACGATAGAAATGCCACTTGCACGCTTAGAGTAGCAGATTGACGGTGACCAACTTTAAACAGAACTTGATTAATTTTCACACACATTTATTAAAATAATAACAAGCATAAAAATAACTTAAATTGGTTCTGGATGCTATTTACAATTGACAATCTGAAGTTCCTTTGGTGTTGGTACGTTACTCTTATTCTCACATATCTCTGATACTTGACAAAGTTTCTATACATTTATCTTCATGGCTATGTACAGGAATATGGTAAGCTTATTAGGTTCAGACTGAAACTTGACTATAGACTGGTACAGACAAATGCAGACTGACTAATCGGAGGTCTGTACACTCGTTATAAGACCTCGTGCGTTCATGTATCACTGCGCGAGTGTGATCCACGAGGAGAAAAGGTTCTACGTTAGCAGCAATCTCATTGGCTGCGTTACGTATTAATACGCGGATTGGTGGAAGCAGAATGAACTATGTACACAACACATTGTAAAAGCTAAACCAGCAAGGTTAATTCAGAAAACAGATAATGGATAAGGCTCCGATGAGTATTTTGTTGTGTATTACACACACACATATAATGAAAAAAAATTACCAAAAATGCAATCTGGTGTCTACCGTGTAACTTTTATGTAATGTTTAACAACTGTATTCACAACACAGATATTTTTTTCCATCAGTACAATACGCAGTTAAACTGTTGTGGCGTAACAAGCTAGCTGCGCCACACTGAGAAGGGAGCCGAAAGGCACGCGTACACACACGCCGACTGGCGTCAAGTCTGGAACAGGATAAGTAGTGAATTCTCATAAGAAAAGTATGCAGCTCCTCGAATACTTATCTTTTATTCTTTGATGAATACAGCAGTCTTGATGAGACATTTCATATGATAACTTTCAAACTATGTAAGGCTAATGGCGCCTTGCTAGGTCGTAGCCATGGACTTAGCTGAAGGCTATTCTAACAGTCTCTCGGCAAATGAGAGAAAGGCTTCGTCAGTGTAGTCGCTAGCAAAGTCGTCGTACAACTATGGCGAGTGCTATCCCGTATCTCGAGACCTGCCTTGTGGTGGCGCTCGGTCTGCGATCACACAGTGGCGACACGCGGGTCCGACATGTACTAAATGGACCGCGGCCGATTTAAGCTACCACCTAGCAAGTGTGGTGTCTGGCGGTGACACCACATAAACTTTTGTCTATATTTTCAAATATTGCATTAATACCATTCCCAACATCCACTTTTAACTGTAAGATTAGTATTTTTGGCTGTTTTCACTTGCACATTATCAACCTAAGAACACGAAACCCTCCAACCTACCCTAGACCTTGTGCTACACTACAGGTCAGTCTATCATCACAACCATCATTCAAGGCAGGGGGGATGGACGGATCAATATCACACTCTAGCAAGTCTTCATCATTAAATACAGGGCAGAAAAATTTGGGGTATGAGATGGCTTAGACAAGGTGAGAATGGAATTTTCATTACTCACTCACAGTGTAGCTCACATTGATAACCCCTTTCATATAACATAATGACTTCAATGACACACTGTACCAATACTCATGTTGCACACACATGTTATCAATTACGGCTGTTTTACGCTGCGTGTTCTTAAAGAGCCGTCTTTAATCTTCCCGATTATCTCTTCTACATGAGGATGGGAGTGCCGTCTGAAAACCATGAGGATTATTAAACTTTTATACTGCTGCTAATTAGTAGTAATATAATTCATACTGTACAATGGTTGTGACAGTGGATGAGTGGGAGGAGGTATCACATTTTGTATAATCAACATCCCAACACTCATTCACAAAGTTAGAAACTGACCTCACTCCTGACGAACACGGCGTAAAGATGCTGCGGCAACTTCTCCAGTTGTGCTGTAAATCATATTTTGAATTATCGCTGTATTGAGTGGCTGAAAATAGGGTTCAGATACATGAGAACGTAACAACATGATTAGAATACGTATTCTAACCATTAACTCTTATGGTACAGTATGGTAATTTGTGTTCTGATTCTCAGCATCACATTATCAATATTTTCACACTTGGTCCATTAATATAAAACTAAGGAAGAACATATAAGGTAAAACATATGTACTACTGATTGTTTTGTTGAGATGAAATTTTGTCTGTGGGCAAACGTATCTTCTGTTTATCCTGTAACAGCAGAGGAAGAATCATTGGAATTATTAATAATATCATTTCACATAACTTTTTGTCAGTTGGCATACTGAAACGTTAGCCTGAAGTCCTGACAATTTAGTGAAGTGCAGAGGGATAAGAGTTGTGAATTCGTTAACTGTGATTCTTAAGTGTGACAAATTTCAGTTAGGACTCACAGTTACCGAAAAGTAGCATTCACAGAAATCACTGATATCACAAAATCACAGTTTAGCCCATTCCTATAGCTCTGCTTAGCGAGTTTCTTCTCCTGTCTCCACTCGGTTGTTCAACAACCTGTTCGAAAGCTGCTGGCCTGGGCCACAAAACACCCATCTGCCTGAAGATACCTGTTGCTTTCACTTCTGGGAACCCTGCTCCTCTGCCTGAATGTGCCCCGGTATACAGGGTGTATCTCGAAGAATCATCAGATTAAAAAAAAATAAAAATAAAAAAATAATGACTATTATATCATTTGAAATATGTGTGTGAACAACGTACTGTTGGAAAGGGCAAAACTCTCGAGTTTTACATTGTTCCCACTAGGCAGCAGCAGGGTGCGCCCAGTTAAGGGAACCACACCATGGTTCAGGTCGGAAAACATCGATTTTCGGTTTCCATTATATTTTGACAAATTAAGGTTTTATGTAAGTACTCTGAAATGGATTTTGCTAAAATTTTTTGAGCATTTAAAGGGCATTTTGCTACCACATGTGTGTATGTGTCACGCCCACTTTTCTGTCACCCACTTTTCTGCATCTATTTTAGATCTTTATATCTCCTACATTGCACGTTAGGGATTTATTTATTTATTTATTTTTTTTTTTTTTCCGAGTGTGTTGGCTATTCTTGGAATGCAACGATTGGTATTCTTTTATTTCTGCTGTTTGTAAACAACACTCTTTCAAACACGCGGTTAGTTTTGTTCAAGTGTGATTGCGAGTAGTTTTTATACTTACATTTGCAGTGCTTGTTTATGTGTGTGTTGTTGTGTTTATTGAAGATGACGAAACGTAAAGGCATTTTCAAGAAACGACAATTTAGAGGAAACAATTTTAGAAAGCTTTCTGTACAGGAGGTTATGTCGCCTGGTAACGATGTTTCTAATTGTAATTTTTCAACAAGTGCATTGTCAAAAACGCTCTCTCCATTTCAAGAGTGTTTCAACGAATTTACTGTAAGTGACAAGGGGTGCAGCAATGTTATTATAAATTTGAGAATATTATCAGATGTAATTTTTAAATTTGTACAATGCAGACAGTGTGGTGAGTCACAGAGTGAAAATTTGTGTACGGTACACCAAATATTTGGGCGATGGTGACAGTAAGCCATACAACAATGTGGTGAACTCTAAGCCAGATAGAGGTGCCATTATTAGCAATTAGAATGTATAACCCTTTGTAACTGCATTCAATAGCTCTTGCGAAGACAGCTACAGTGATAATAGCGTTTGTTGATGTTGACGTTGAAGCCTATCCAAACCAAAATTCGAGAAATGACCTGGAATGTGAGAGTATGGTGGCCGGAAACCGCATTTACAGTGCAAACGCTGCTAAGCAGGAGCCTCGGACCTGGCTGCGCTACGAGAATAAAGCTTTATTTCCCTTGAACCACCTTATGACCTTGATGTAAGTTCACCTACGAATGTTGTACTGTAAAACTTGCTCAAATCGGCACGTGCATAATTCGGAAATCTGCCCAAACCGTACAAGTATTTCAGTCCCGACGCATTCAGCGCACTTTTACATGCTGATTTTTTGTATGAAGCGGAACGTGCCTAACGCGGAAACGGAAAGCAAATCGTAGAACATACTTAATAATTCATTGTATAATGCGGAAAACAGCCTATACAGTTCATTAGTCATTCACGACTCTACAAGGACGTTACTTTTAACACCTCTGTTAAGCGCCGCAATACCAAGAGAAGAGGTCCAACGCAGCGCGTCGGCCAGCCGTTGTGGACGAGCGGTTCTAGGCGCCTCAGTCCGGACCCACGCTGCTGCTACGGTCGCAGGTTCGAATCCTGCCTCGGGCATGGATGTGTGTGATGTCCTTAGGTTAGTTAGGTTTAAGTAGTTCTAAGTCCAGGTGACTGATGACCTCAGATGTTAAGTCCCATAGTTCTCAGAACCATTTGAGCATCGCAGCGCCGTGGTGTGGACCTAAAACCGCGCCGCTCTGTGCAACAACAGATATGTCATCCTCAGTGTCTGTGCAATACATCAAAGGAAAAGATTAGTTCGTCAGCGCTCTTTTTGTCGGCTTTCTCGTTTTCCTCATTATTGACGCACGTCGGCGCATACAGGAACATTGCTGCGCATCTACCAACACACTGCTGCAATGTGCTCAGTGAAAGAGGTGGGTTTTGTCCCGTTAAACAATGGTTTTATCCGGCAAGGTCATTATTTTTTGCCAGTTTCAGTTGACTAGTAGCACTTTAAGAGCTACAGTAACATGATGTCGAACAAACGGTATGTGCCGTTAACACTTAACGTAAAGGTTAATGTAATCAAGGCGAGTGAGAAAGACAAAGTCTCTGTGCGCGAAATTATGTTGCGTTTCAAATGCGGTAAAACACGAATTTATGAGACTAAGAAACAAGGAAAGGATTTGGGACGAACGGATAAAAGGAAACGGGCAGATGAAAAGTAAGGCGAAGAAGACCGGAAATGAAGAAATTAACGAAATACACTCCTTGAAATTGAAATAAGAACACCGTGAATTCATTGTCCCAGGAAGGGGAAACTTTATTGACACATTCCTGGGGTCAGATACATCACATGATCACACTGACAGAACCACAGGCACATAGACACAGGCAACAGAGCATGCACAATGTCGGCTCTAGTACAGTGTATATCCACCTTTCGCAGCAATGCAGGCTGCTATTCTCCCATGGAGACGATCGTAGAGATGCTGGATGTAGTCCTGTGGAACGGCTTGCCATGCCATTTCCACCTGGCGCCTCAGTTGGACCAGCGTTCGTGCTGGACGTGCAGACCGCGTGAGACGACGCTTCATCCAGTCCCAAACATGCTCAATGGGGGACAGATCCGGAGATCTTGCTGGCCAGGGTAGTTGACTTACACCTTCTAGAGCACGTTGGGTGGCACGGGATACATGCGGGCGTGCATTGTCCTGTTGGAACAGCAAGTTCCCTTGCCGGTCTAGGAATGGTAGAACGATGGGTTCGATGACGGTTTGGATGTACCGTGCACTATTCAGTGTCCCCTCGACGATCACCAGTGGTGTACGGCCAGTGTAGGAGATCGCTCCCCACACCATGATGCCGGGTGTTGGCCCTGTGTGCCTCGGTCGTATGCAGTCCTGATTGTGGCGCTCACCTGCACGGCGCCAAACACGCATACGACCATCATTGGCACCAAGGCAGAAGCGACTCTCATCGCTGAAGACGACACGTCTCCATTCGTCCCTCCATTCACGCCTGTTGCGACACCACTGGAGGCGGGCTGCACGATGTTGGGGCGTGAGCGGAAGACGGCCTAACGGTGTGCGGGACCGTAGCCCAGCTTCATGGAGACGGTTGCGAATGGTCCTCGCCGATACCCCAGGAGCAACAGTGTCCCTAATTTGCTGGGAAGTGGCGGTGCGGTCCCCTACGGCACTGCGTAGGATCCTACGGTCTTGGCGTGCATCCGTGCGTCGCTGCGGTCCGGTCCCAGGTCGACGGGCACGTGCACCTTCCGCCGACCACTGGCGACAACATCGATGTACTGTGGAGACCTCACGCCCCACGTGTTGAGCAATTCGGCGGTACGTCCACCCGGCCTCCCGCATGCCCACTATACGCCCTCGCTCAAAGTCCGTCAACTGCACATACGGTTCACGTCCACGCTGTCGCGGCATGCTACCAGTGTTAAAGACTGCGATGGAGCTCCGTATGCCACGGCAAACTGGCTGACACTGACGGCGGCGGTGCACAAATGCTGCGCAGCTAGCGCCATTCGACGGCCAACACCGCGGTTCCTGGTGTGTCCGCTGTGCCGTGCGTGTAATCATTGCTTGTACAGCCCTCTCGCAGTGTCCGGAGCAAGTATGGTGGGTCTGACACACCGGTGTCAATGTGTTCTTTTTTCCATTTCCAGGAGTGTAGTTCAAAAAATGCGTGTCAGTTCCTAAGGGACCAAACTGCTGAGGTCACCGGTCCCTAGACTTACACGCTACGTAAACAAACTTATGCTAAGAACAACACGCACACACCCATGCCCGTGGGAGGGCTCGAACCTCCGGCGGGAGGGACCGCGTAATCCGTGACATGGCGCTCCAAACCGGACGGCCACTCCGCGCGGCAACGAAATAGTGTGGGAATGCTTCGTATATGCGCGGGCAAAAAACTTACCTTTATCAGGGCCCATATTGCAGAGTGAGGGTTTTAAAGTCGCTAAAGAGCTTGGAATTACGGAGTTTTGAGCATCCAAAGGATGGCTGGACAAAGCTAGGCACAGCATCGTGTGGAGGGAAGTGTGTGGGGAAGCTAAGGATGTGCAGGAAAGTGTAGCAACAGAATGGAAGACAATACTGTCCAACCTAATTGTGAATTATGACCCGAAAGACGTGTTCAGTGCCGATGAAACGTGACTTTTATCGCGCGCTGCCTTCAAAATCGCTAGCAATACGAGGTGAAAAGTGCACCGGCGGAAAAATGTCCAACGAAAGACTCACTGTACTGCTGTGTGGAAACATGTTAGGTGAAATGGAGAAGCAACTGGTGTTTGGAACGGTGGCAAAAGCGCGTTGTTTCAAAAACATAGACGTCAGTAACCTTCCAGTCACGTGGCGAAGCAATAAAAACGGGTGGATGGTGAGTGGTCTTATGGAAGAATGCCAAAATGAAAAATGGAAATCACTAAGTTCTCCTTTTCCTAGATAATGCAACCTGCCACCCGAAAATAACGTTATCAAACGTGAAATTGGTTCCCTCCAGGTTCATCCAGCCCCACACAACCCCTGGACCAGAGGGTTATTTACAAGTGTCATTATAGGCGATTGCTGATGCAGTCTCTTATTCTTAGTGTTGAAGAAGCCGAAAGTGCGTTTCCTTTTGCACGATCAGTTTCTGTTCTGGATGCAGTAAATTGGATTGGCTTGACAGTAAAGGAAATAAAACACGAAACTGTCACCAGGTGCTTCAACAAAGTGGAGTTTGGGGCTCAACAACAAGGCGCTTCTGTGGCCATCGAAGTTCAAGAAAATGCAGAAGCAGTTGCTGAAATAATGAAAGTGCGAAACATTTCATGTAGTACAGATGATTACATTTGAAGGGATGACTTTGTCAGCTCACTTCACTTTCACTTTAACAGAAATCCGCAATACGGAGGAGGATAAAGAAGAAACAAAGGAAGAAGAAGAGGAGAAAAGTGGTGTCCCTAGAAAAATTAATAAGCCTGAAGAAGCCATTGCATGCATAAACGGTGTTATGCAATTTGCAGCACACACCATTTCTTACAACGTGTTGGGACCATTGTATGATGTAAAAAATTGCCTAGAAAATACAATTTTGGACAGGAAATTAAAACAAGTTTCCTTGATATGTGGCGAAAAAAATGAAACGTAAAGCAAATAAACATGGGAATAATATGTATGTACACTCTTTGACATAAAACTTGACCGGGGGCCGGCCGCTGCAGGCTAGCGTAGCATGCGTTGTTTCTGTGTACGATGTCTGTGGCTCGACACCAGCTGACGTAAAAGGTTTTTATAGCCTCTTCTGTCTGAATGATGAAGACGCGAATTTAGTGGTAGCGCAGATTCAATCTATTTCACTTTCTGACACACCGATAACAAAATTTTGTCCAGTAACCATTTTGCGGCAGGTTTCTCGCAGACTGTCCTACTCTGGACTCCGTATGCGGCAAACCTCTGGGATCCACTTGCTGGCTGCCGGCAGCGGCCGTGGCGACAGCAGCGGCGCTGCACTCCCCCGGTCTTTATCGAAAGCGCCTGCTACCGCTCATCGCTTTTGATAATTTAAAACGCTTTATTATTATTAAATGTTGCTCCACAGAAAATTTCTACGATTTCCATTCTCGCTCAAAAGCAACGGAGATTACTGTATTAAATTAATCGGCAAGAGCTGACTACGGGCCGAAATTAATTTTATAGACTGGGACGAAATTAAACCACCTCACTACATTCGATGAATTTATGAATGCTTCATACCTCGTTTCAACTATTTGTGCAACTTTTGGCCAATATTCGGATGTTTTGGTCAAGACAGGGTGAGCGTCTGTGGTGTAAAGTGTATTACAATTTTTGTTTTATTCCTTGTGGTAAGTCTGTGCGATAAACTGTGCGAATACCTTGCAATGCATGCTCTGTAGCAGTGCAGGATCACTGCACATTTGGAGTTCCATGTATGGATTCATGAAGTATTTAACGTTGATCGGAAGTGATAGTTAAGGTCATCAGATTTAAACCAGAAAAAGTTATCGTTTTTGAGGTTTCAGAGAACGGAAAGGAATTGCTAACGCCGGTGTCAGAAAACCCCTGCAGTTAAATGCTATTGTAAAAATTTAGAGGAGAGGAACCATATTAATCAACATGTTCACTTCATAAACAACCTCCTGACATGTCAGATCTATATGACGAACAAAGCTCAAATTGGTATCGTTGACAGTCGGTTTGAATCTTTTCAGAAACTAGTTTACAGTGAAGCACCTTGGCATTTGCAAAGCAGACATCGGTGATATTAACATAATTTGTGGTGTCACCGCCAGACACCACACTTGCTAGGTGGTAGCCTTTAAATTGGCCGCGGTCCATTAGTATACGTCGAACCCGCGTGTCGCCACTATCAGTGATTGCAGACCGAGCGCCGCCACACGGCAGGTCTAGAGAGACTCCCTAGCACTCGCCCCAGTTGTACAGCCGACTTTGCTAGCGATGGTTCACTGACAAAATACGCTCTCATTTGCCGAGTTAGCAAAGCCTTCAGCTACGTCATTTGCTACGACCTAGCAAGGCGGCATTATCAGTTACTATTGATATTGTAAATAATGTACAGGCAAGAGCTACGTTCAACATTAATGGATTAAAGTTAAGTATTCTACCAGTTACCTCCTTTTTTCTAAGTTCTAATTTCCTTGTCCTGTTCCAGACCTCACGCCAGCCTGCGTGAGCTTAAACGCGTGCCTTTCGGCTTCCTCTCAATTTAGTGGGTTGGTCTCCTGCCAATCCACAACATAATTTACTAAGTAGAAATTGCACAAAGATTTGTGTGTAAAAGCATTCTTCAGATTTGATATAAGGAATTTTTACTAGCTGTTTGCAACTCCATTAATTAAAATGGAAAATAAAGCGTTGTGTTCAGCTGCTTTCGCCGAGATCGGAACTGCCCTCTCATATAGCACTAGCGTCGCAACACATAAGGGAATCACTGAGCTAACGACACACTGGCGGCAATGCGATATTGCCTGATCCTCAAAACGCAACATTAAACACAGAAACAGGTGTTACTTATGTGAAGAACGCCGTTCCTTGAGTCCAGAAATTAAATATACTTTCTGTCTCATCTTACAGTGGATTATATCGTATGAGTCTTCGATGCGAAAAACGAATGCCCAGTGAATTTAGCGAGGTAATGCCGGGCTACACACGGAAGTAAATGCACTATCACAGTGTTGACAAATACTTGCTACGACGCTGCCAATTCTCAGCTCTCTTACGAGGCGCTCTTTAGCGAAATGCTTGTGGTGTCCCCTTCAGAGGGGAGGCGCGCGCGCACGTTTGATTTTTAAGGTCGGGACAGACACGTCCGGGCCGTGTCATGGCCGAGCGTCGGACGAGTGACGGCCGTGCTCCGGTCCGTTCCTGCAGGGGCCACACATGACCGGGGCACGTCCGTGTCTTTGGTCTTTGTTGTTCCTTGTAGTGACTCGGACGCGGTGATCTGTGTTTCTGTTTGTGAAAGCTGTAAAACATGTTCACTGATTTTCGTAATAGTGAATTAGGACTTATAGCACTTGCTTTAGACGAAGAGGAAAAAGAACGAAGGCAAACAAGAAGAAGAAAATTATGGATCTACAGTGCCTGGAAAACAAGACCAGTACAGGGAGAGTTTCGAACATTATTTTCTCATCTCATAGATAATGAGAATAAGTTTTGTGAATATTTTAGGATGACGCAGTACACCTTCTGTGAACTTTTAAAGAAACTAGAACCAAGACTGAGAAAAAACGACACTTTCTAGGGAGTATCAATTTCACCCAAAGAACGACTGGATTTTTTTAAAGGTAGGTTAAAGAAAAGTACACAGAACACAAATAAATAAGAAGTTTTATGGACAGCATGATTATTTTATTACTTTAGTAATTGAATGATAAATACATAAGTTAGTAAATAATACTTAAATTTCTACTACACTAAGAAAAACAAATGAGGACTATTCAGTGAATTAGTTTCTGAAGCTGATGAGGATGCAGGGGAACTTGGGGGATGATGGCTTTGGTTATTTATATACGAATTGTGGGAATCCATTTGCAGATCCAAAAGCTGCTGTGTAGGTTCTGTTGACTCGTTTTCCACAGGTGAAGGACATGGTGTTGAAACAGATTTTGCTGAGGAATTGGAGGATTGTCGAGTGAATTGATGAACTGATACGTAATTCACGAGTTGCTTCAGTTCAAAGTCTTGTACAATTGAAAAAATCCTACTTTTAGCTTGATGTAAAAGTGGTGGATGCAACGATTTTGGGGCTGGTGCCATACCAGCAAAAAAGCATCAACTAGGTTTTGTACTTCTCTCTGTTTTTCAGCTTTTTTTTCTGTCAACTCAAAAAATTCCTGAATTCTCCACAAGTGCCTGTGGAGTGGCAAGAACATGTCGTCTTGGCAATATAACGATGACGTAAACCAAACATCTGTTTGTAAAATAAAAAGTAAATAAATATCTTTGTATAGTTTTTATCGTACCTTTGGCTTGTAGATCTGTTGCAATTGTCTTCCAAATTCTGTCTTTGTACTCGATATGCCTGTAGTTTTCACTTCCCTGATCGTAAAGAACAGGAAACTTGCGAGCTTCTTCTATTAGTCGTTCCACATCCATGTTTTGTACACAGAACAGTCTTGTGCAGTTGCACAGCTCACGAGACAATTCTACCGTCAGGCCGTGTCCGTCACGTGAAAAAAAATTAAACACGGCGAATCCCGCCCGCCCCGGCCCCGGCCCGTTGACGTTCCCCGTGCACACGGCCCGGTCAAGTGGGGCCCGCTACATTTCTTTTAATCATGTATTTCGTTGTCCGGGTGACGGCCTCGGACGTGTCTCGGCACGGACACGGTCCGGACATGTGTGTCCCGACCTTTATGCGGCGTTCTCCCCTGATGGTTCTGACGTCGCCTTGTGGGCTATGTATACATTTGAAGCACTCAACTATCATTAATCCAGAATGATACAAGTTTCAGCTTCCGGCGTGGAAGAAGGCTGTTTACGCCTACATTATATCTTTTAAACATAGGGAAATCAAAGCGGATGATTCAGTGTTTCTCATTCAGCATAAAGCATGTGAGATAATTTTCCGGAACATTCATAAGCATCTCAAAATACAAACGAAGTAAAAATACATGGGAAGCTTATTTGGATTGAATATAATGTAAGATATCAAACGCTTTGCACCTCGATGTCGCATGTGCCCGCGTGCAATCTTTTGCAGCATACTTATAGAATGTCATGATTAACACGAGAATAAAGAAATATGTTGGTAGAGATGGAAGCAAGAAGAGACGCAGTTAACAAATATTCCATTCCTCATGGCATTCATTCCATTTGAAATTTAAGAAGAGGTAAAGTGGGATATTACTTCTGCTAATGCGAAAGACACGCTGCACATAACTATAACGAGGAATTCTGCGTCTTGATACGTTTCCTCCTTCCAATCTGTATGGTCTATTATATACTATGTAGCCTGATCATTGTTTCCGTAATGTTACCTTCTTGTTCAACCCCTAAATGATGAATAGATTCCAAATGCATGTCTCTGAATGAAACTAGTTGTTCGAATTATTTCTGTGTTGTTGCACCACTCCAACCAGCAGCTGACCCAAGGGTAACTCATGGTCATGGTCTGAAGTTAGCAGCTCTCTGCTACTGTGGCAAAGTACGTACTACATTTTCGATCCTGCAGCACTAGTTTATCTGGTAACACTGTGTTAAATCAACAGGAGTAGTTGCAGAGTTGTGTCAGCGTATCTGTCCTCCCATTGTCAACTTTTGTATCTCACTTCTCCTGCAGCGTTGACCACGAGGTGCCGAAATAAAGGAGTGTATTCTGCATGACGTAACATTCAGTATTCCCTTCTTTCATAGCCACTCTTCATGTGGATCTCAAAGGGTTAACAATTAGGTTTTCTGCTCTTATTAGGCATGTAGGCATACAGATATATCAGTCATTTGGATTGCATCGTACCCCCATCCGCTCGCGAGGAATTCCTGCTAAGAAAACGGAATCTTCTTGCCACTATCGTAGTCAAGGACTCACAACGTCGTACGCCTTATTTGGCAACTGTGTTGGTATGATAATGATTTGCGGCTGTGGGACTGTGTTTTATCTGCTACAGCCATTTAATATTTTCTTGTCATCTTGATAAAATATTGTGAATAACTGCCACAGAAGGAGTGGTTTTGAGTTAGGGAACATACTTCAGTTCAAAATTGTCGCTTCAGGCAAGAGGTGGTCGTATTCTCATGTTTCACGTTGCGAGCTGCATACGGCAGCTACGATTATGGTAAGGGCAGGATTTACTGCTGCGAACAAGGCACTGCTGTAGTAAAGTGCTCAATTTACAGAACTATATCTGTTTTTTCATTAGTTCCAGTTTTTCTGCGAAAGCTTTATCTTATCAGTCCCTTCCGCTACTGCTCTTTTTTCAAGTTCTAATGCCTAAGGGACCAGACTGCTAGGGTCATCAGTCCCTAGACGTAGAAACTACTTACACTAACTAACTTATTCTAAGGATAACACACACATCCATGCCCGGGGGAGGACTAGAACCTCCTGCGGAAGCGGCCGCGAAATCCGTGCCCCAGCCCGCGCGGCAACTGCTGTTCTAAAGGTCACAACTAAAAGACTATTCTTAATCCTCCGTTTCACATGTATTTTGGAAACTTCTCAGGATTTCCGACAGCAGTATTGTTCGCGAATACCAATTTACATCGAGAAAAAAACCAAACTAAGTCCCTTAAGAGACTAGAATTAACTCTCAGTGACATGAATTTGTGTTGTATGAATGTTGAGTCTCGCGGCGATAACATTGAATAAAATGTTCTCGGGTTTCCAACCGCGTCAATTGCTTAAAACTGTGTTTAGTTTTAAGCAATTGACGCGGTTGGAAATCCGAGAACATTTTATTCACGAATTTGAGTTGTTTACATCATCTCGGTGTCAAACACGACGGTAACAGTTACTGAAGCAATAAACGAGGTTATTATTGATGTATTAACTTTGGCAGCTATGAAGATGAAAACGTATGAAAATCCACATCAGCGCATTTTACCATTGTTTCCTTTCTTCTTCAGTAGTCTCACTTTACATTTTTCTATGTGAATCCACCAAATAAGTTCCATAATAACACCTGATATTCTAGTCATGTATAACAAATTTCACTGAAGCTGATCAGTATAAGTACACAATTCATTCGTAGATTTCAGTGGTGTAATGTGCTACTGGGTTGGATTCTGGCAGCTCAGCTCCACTAGGGCTGACACAAACAGGCTGTAGATAGCAGTGAGCCCTTTCTGATCTATCCAATGATTTCTTCATATTGCTACTGTTCTAGGTACTTGGCAGACCTTTTGAAAGTGTTTGGCACGCCTGTGGTCATTCACTCTCTTTCAGCATTGGTGCCGTGGGACAATGATCAATTCCCATAATATTGTCTTTTTACATTGAGGAGTAATCTGGATAGTCGTCACGTTCATATGCCACCTACATCGCAAATTTAATATTATGATCCTAGGAACTAACCTACAGTACGTTTTGTATTTCATAATCGGTGCTATCTGCATTAGCTGTCATCAGAGCAATGTCAGGGAACAGATTGCAGGAATGCCTTGCTAGCTACTTGGGGACCTGCTTGAGTCGTGTTCTAAGGAAAGGTTAGTTCCTGGTTCACATTATATTTCACTAGAGAGAAGTACCGAATCTTCTTTTGACTCTCCAAACATCCAGAACTAAATTCAGTAACAAAATACTAAGAAGATATTTGCATTGTGCCATCTCAGCGATCAAGCTATTTTTATAGATTTTTATATTCACAGCCATTCTCGTTCTGCATTGCAAGAAACTTCACTCATTATTTGCTTGTTCTTGTTACGATTATTGTTGTCATTCTCTCACTCGCAAAAGTTTTCATATCCCTATTTGGTATCGATCCACATGAAAGTGGCTATGAAAGAAGGGAATACTGAATGTTACGTCATGCAGAATACACTCCTTTACCCCGGCACCTCGTGGTCAACGCTGCAGGAGAAGTGAGATACAAAAGTTGACAATGGGAGGACAGATACGCTGACACAACTCTGCAACTACTCCTGTTGATTTAACACAGTGTTACCAGATAAACTAGTGCTGCAGGATCGAAAATGTAGTACGTACTTTGCCACAGTAGCAGAGAGCTGCTAACTTCAGACCATGACCATGAGTTACCCTTGGGTCAGCTGCTGGTTGGAGTGGTGCAACAACACAGAAATAATTCGAGCAACTAGTTTCATTCAGAGACATGCATTTGGAATCTATTCATCATTTAGGGGTTGAACAAGAAGGTAACATTACGGAAACAATGATCAGGCTACATAGTATATAATAGACCATACAGATTGGAAGGAGGAAACGTATCAAGACGCAGAATTCCTCGTTATAGTTATGTGCAGCGTGTCTTTCGCATTAGCAGAAGTAATATCCCACTTTACCTCTTCTTAAATTTCAAATGGAATGAATGCCATGAGGAATGGAATATTTGTTAACTGCGTCTCTTCTTGCTTCCATCTCTACCAACATATTTCTTTATTCTCGTGTTAATCATGACATTCTATAAGTATGCTGCAAAAGATTGCACGCGGGCACATGCGACATCGAGGTGCAAAGCGTTTGATATCTTACATTATATTCAATCCAAATAAGCTTCCCATGTATTTTTACTTCGTTTGTATTTTGAGATGCTTATGAATGTTCCGGAAAATTATCTCACATGCTTTATGCTGAATGAGAAACACTGAATCATCCGCTTTGATTTCCCTATGTTTAAAAGATATAATGTAGGCGTAAACAGCCTTCTTCCACGCCGGAAGCTGAAACTTGTATCATTCTGGATTAATGATAGTTGAGTGCTTCAAATGTATACATAGCCCACAAGGCGACGTCAGAACCATCAGGGGAGAACGCCGCATAAAGGTCGGGACACACATGTCCGGACCGTGTCCGTGCCGAGACACGTCCGAGGCCGTCACCCGGACAACGAAATACATGATTAAAAGAAATGTAGCGGGCCCCACTTGACCGGGCCGTGTGCACGGGGAACGTCAACGGGCCGGGGCCGGGGCGGGCGGGATTCGCCGTGTTTAATTTTTTTTCACGTGACGGACACGGCCTGACGGTAGAATTGTCTCGTGAGCTGTGCAACTGCACAAGACTGTTCTGTGTACAAAACATGGATGTGGAACGACTAATAGAAGAAGCTCGCAAGTTTCCTGTTCTTTACGATCAGGGAAGTGAAAACTACAGGCATATCGAGTACAAAGACAGAATTTGGAAGACAATTGCAACAGATCTACAAGCCAAAGGTAAGATAAAAACTATACAAAGATATTTATTTACTTTTTATTTTACAAACAGATGTTTGGTTTACGTCATCGTTATATTGCCAAGACGACATGTTCTTGCCACTCCACAGGCACTTGTGGAGAATTCAGGAATTTTTTGAGTTGACAGAAAAAAAAGCTGAAAAACAGAGAGAAGTACAAAACCTAGTTGATGCTTTTTTGCTGGTATGGCACCAGCCCCAAAATCGTTGCATCCACCACTTTTACATCAAGCTAAAAGTAGGATTTTTTCAATTGTACAAGACTTTGAACTGAAGCAACTCGTGAATTACGTATCAGTTCATCAATTCACTCGACAATCCTCCAATTCCTCAGCAAAATCTGTTTCAACACCATGTCCTTCACCTGTGGAAAACGAGTCAACAGAACCTACACAGCAGCTTTTGGATCTGCAAAGGGATTCCCACAATTCGTATATAAATAACCAAAGCCATCATCCCCCAAGTTCCCCTGCATCCTCATCAGCTTCAGAAACTAATTCACTGAATAGTCCTCATTTGTTTTTCTTAGTGTAGTAGAAATTTAAGTATTATTTACTAACTTATGTATTTATCATTCAATTACTAAAGTAATAAAATAATCATGCTGTCCATAAAACTTCTTATTTATTTGTGTTCTGTGTACTTTTCTTTAACCTACCTTTAAAAAAATCCAGTCGTTCTTTGGGTGAAATTGATACTCCCTAGAAAGTGTCGTTTTTTCTCAGTCTTGGTTCTAGTTTCTTTAAAAGTTCACAGAAGGTGTACTGCGTCATCCTAAAATATTCACAAAACTTATTCTCATTATCTATGAGATGAGAAAATAATGTTCGAAACTCTCCCTGTACTGGTCTTGTTTTCCAGGCACTGTAGATCCATAATTTTCTTCTTCTTGTTTGCCTTCGTTCTTTTTCCTCTTCGTCTAAAGCAAGTGCTATAAGTCCTAATTCACTATTACGAAAATCAGTGAACATGTTTTACAGCTTTCACAAACAGAAACACAGATCACCGCGTCCGAGTCACTACAAGGAACAACAAAGACCAAAGACACGGACGTGCCCCGGTCATGTGTGGCCCCTGCAGGAACGGACCGGAGCACGGCCGTCACTCGTCCGACGCTCGGCCATGACACGGCCCGGACGTGTCTGTCCCGACCTTAAAAATCAAACGTGCGCGCGCGCCTCCCCTCTGAAGGGGACACCACAAGCATTTCGCTAAAGAGCGCCTCGTAAGAGAGCTGAGAATTGGCAGCGTCGTAGCAAGTATTTGTCAACACTGTGATAGTGCATTTACTTCCGTGTGTAGCCCGGCATTACCTCGCTAAATTCACTGGGCATTCGTTTTTCGCATTGAAGTCTCATACGATATAATCCACTGTAAGATGAGACAGACAGTATATTTAATTTATGGACTCAAAGAACGGCGATCTTCACATAAGTAACACCTGTTTCTGTGTTTAATGTTGCGTTTTGAGGATCAGGCAATATCGCATTGACTGTAGTCCGTGTATTGCCGCCAGTGTGTCGTTAGCTCAGTGGTTCCCTTATGTGTTGCGACGGTAGTGCTATATGAGAGGGCAGTTCCGATCTCGGCGAAAGCAGCTGAACACAACGTTTTATTTTCGATTTTAATTAATGGAGTTCCAAACTGCTAGTAAGAATTCCTTATATCAAATCTGAAGAATGCCTTTACACACAAATCTTTGTGCAATTTCGACTTAGTAAATTATATTAATATCACGGATGTCTGCTTTGCAAATGCCAAGGTGCTTCACTGTAAACTAGTTTCTGAAAAGATTCAAACCGACTGTCAACGATACCAATTTGAGCTTTGTTCGTCATATAGATCTAACATGTCAGGAGGTTGTTTATGAAGTGAACATGTTGATTAATATAGTTCCTCTCCTCTAAATTTTTGCAA
The DNA here is from genome assembly GCF_021461395.2 of Schistocerca americana. NCBI lineage: Eukaryota > Metazoa > Arthropoda > Insecta > Orthoptera > Acrididae > Schistocerca > Schistocerca americana. The sequence goes on from NC_060123.1 coordinate 643,764,621, forward strand.
TAGCATTAAATGTAGAGGTTTTCTGACACCGGCGTTAGGAATTCCTTTCCGTTCTCTGAAACCTCAAAAACAATAACTTTTTCTGTTTTAAATCTGATGACCCTAACTATCACTTCCGATCAACTTTAAATACTTCATGAATCCATACATGCAACTCCAAATGTGCAGTGATCCTGCACTGCTACAGAGCATGCATTGCAGGGTATTCGCACAGACTTGCCATAAGGAATGAAACAAAAATTGTAATGCGCTTTACACCACAGACACTCACTCTGGCTTGACCAAAACATTCGAATATTGGCCAAAAGTTGCACAAAAGGTTGACTTTGAAAGAAAAAGAAACGAGGTATGAAGCATTCATAAATTCATCGAATGTAGTGAGGTGGTTTAATTTCGTCCCAGTCTATAACATTAATTTCGGGCCGTAGTCAGCTCTTGCCGATTAATGTAATACAGTAATCTCCGTTGCTTTTGAGCGAGAATGGAAATCGTAGAAATTTTCTGTGGAGCAACATTTAATAATAATACAGCGTTTTAAATTATCAAAAGCGATGAGCGGTAGCAGGCGCTTTCGATAAAGAACGGGGGAGTGCAGCGCCGCTGCTGTCGCCACGGCCGCTGCCGGTAGCCAGCAAGTGGATCCCGGAGGTTTGCCGCATACGGAGTCCAGAGTAGGACAGTCTGCGAGAAATCTGCCGCAAAATGGTTACTGGACAAAATTTTGTTTTCGGTGTGTCAGAAAGTGAAATAGATTGAATCTGCGCTACCACTAAATTCACGTCTTCAGCATTCAGACAGAAGAGGCTATAAAAATCTTTTACGTCAGATGGTCTCGAGCCACAGACATCGTACACAGAAACAACGCATGCTACGCTAGCCTCTGCAGCGGCCGGCCCCCGGTCGAGTTTTATGTCAAAGAGTGTCCATACAATAATAATCGAATTTAAAATTCGAGTAAAAATATAGAAATGCCGTGTTATTTATCAACTAGATCCATCAGTGTAATAGTCCAGTGTTCTGTTGTCCAATATACGGTAAATGAACGTCTACTGTGCTGGAGTGAAGGTACGTAGATACAGTATACGCATAATTAAAAAAAATTACTGTACTTTTGTGCAAGATACCTGACAAATTTCACGTAGCCCAGTGAGTTTCGTGTAATCCGGAAACTTGTCCAATTCGGAAAATTCTAGAATCTAGCCTATCACAAAGGGCTTAGGAAAACTATTTCACATTTGCGTATCCTTTCAGATTTACATGAGTTGAAACAGAGATATCAACTGTCCATTTTACAAAATTAAAGAAAAGCAACTGTTGCATTAAATATGTAAATGGTAACAGGAAGATTTGACCTCTCTTTTCTTGTACGTGGCTGTGCGTTACTTAGAGGTAAAATACATGCTGTCGGACAGTTGTCTCTACCTACACTGCTCTAAATTGTATCATATGAGAAACATTCGTTGAACTGAACATTTTATTAAAAATACTTTGGTGACCAACTGAACAACTCAAAATAAATATTTTTCTTAACATAATGTCGCTTCATACTGAACTTAAGCGCGTAATGACATTGTTACCAGCTACGTGCAGTACGGCGATCGCAGTGGCCGAGCGGTTCTAAGCGCTACAGTCCGGAACAGCGCTACTGCTACGGTCGCAGGTTCGAATCCTGCCTCAGGCATGGATGTGTGTGATGTCCTTAGGTTAGTTAGGTTTAAGTAGTTCTACGTCTAGGGGACTGATGACCTCAGATGTTAAGTTCCATAGTGCTTAAGGTCATTTGAACCGTTTTTGAATGTGCAGTACACGCTGTTGACTTATTTGACATTGCAGTGCAGTTTCGTACACACGTAAATGAAATAAACAATTTACTATGAATAATTTGGTAACCACTTAAATCACATAGCATAATTTTTGTCTTTAAAAGAATAACTTTATCCTTTATTGAAGCATGTGTTCAAACTGAAAGGCATTTCTGCATTCGCCATTGGAAAGAACGATGAACAGATGTAATTACACTGGATGATATTGTAGAGCATGCACTGACGATTCGACGACACGTATCGTCTGCCATAGTTGAGGCTTCGTCGTCCGAGTTTACGATGATGGTGATGATGATGATGATGTTTGGTTTGTGGGGCGCTCAACTACTCGGTCATCAGCGCCCGTAAAAAGTCCCAATCTTTACGCAGTCCAATTTTTTTCCACACTCCAATCGAGCCACTGTCACGGATGATGATGATGATGATGATGATATGATGAGGACAATACAAACTCCCATTCCCTTGGCAGAGAAAATCCCCAATCCGGCCGGGAATCGAACCCGGGACCCTGTGGTCCAGAAGCAGCAACGCTAGCCACTTTTTTCTTCTTCTTCTTCTTCTTCTTCTTCTTCATTTTTGTTCGTTGTTGATCGTTGCATGTCTCGTACCACTAACGCGGATTCATTAGCTTCGTAGCCAGAACAGCTTCTTCTTGTTCTCTGTCAGTTGATGTCTTCTTTCTATCCTCCTTTTGACATCCAAGCAGCCTATCCACACTAGCGTCTTCATAATTCGTGCAATTGCCTGGCGCATTGCGCATTGGCGATCGAGATAAATAGCCATATACCGCTGTACTGTATTTACGGCACTTCTTTTGCATTCGCCATGTAAGAGTAGTACCGGGTGATCAAAAAGTCAGTATAAATTTGAAAAGTTAATAAACCTCGGAATAATGTAGATAGAGAGGTAAAAATTGACACACATGCTTGGAATGATATGGGCTTTTATTAGAACCAAAAAAAAAAAAAAACGATGTTGCTAGACGCGTGAAAGATCTCTTGCGCGCGTCGTTTGGTGATGATCGTGTGCTCAGCCGCCACTTTCGTCATGCTTGGCCTCCCAGGTCCCCAGACCTCAGCCCATGCGATTATTGGCTTCGGGGTTACCTGAAATCGCAAGTGTATCGTGATCGACCGACATCTCTACGGATGCTGAAAGACAACATCCGACGCCAATGCCTCACCATAACTCCGGACATGCTTTACAGTGGTGTTCACAAGATTATTCCTCGACTACAGCTATTGTTGAGGAATGATGGTGCACATATTGAGCATTTCCTGTAAAGAACATCTTCCTTGCTTTGTCTTACCTTGTTATTGTTAATTATTGCTATTCTGATCAGATGAAGCGCCATCTGTCGGACATTTTTTGAACTTTTGTATTTTTTTGGTTCTAATAAAACCCCATGTCATTCCAAGCATGTGTGCCAATTTGTATCTCTCTATCTACATTATTCCGTGATTTATTCAGTTTTCAAATTTATACTGACTTTTTGATCATCCAGTATATTCAATTTCTCCTCACTGATGTACATGTCTGCATGCAACGAATGCTGAAGCAGAAAAGAGCGGCCTGTAGTGCAGACAAGTAAACAGGCAAATGTTTTGACATTATGTCCCAGCGTAGCACGAGAACTCTGCTTGGCGGTGTTTGCACCGCTGATACCCATTCCGGCTACCGTGTTTTCAAATTCTAGGATATTCCTCGAATTTTTTACGACATATTTCAAAGTCAAAGTTAATAAACACTATATTTCAGTAATTGGCTTCTCAAGAGCTATCGGATGCAGTTATAAAAATATACGGTTCCACTAAAAAAAGATACTTGCATCAGCATCTCCGTTGATACCAGCGCTAAAAACATTAAAAAAAAAAAAAGAACGTGACGCTCTAACATTTGTCAAAATCCGCTTTCGACATGTGTAACCGTTCACGAGATAACGTCTTATGTGACTCACGTTGTGTATATATGTGCAAGATGTTCAAAAAAGTACCGAGTACTTTGAGAGGTTGTAGCACTTATCGAAGCAAGAAAAATAAGCCCAATAATCATGGATCCAGAAATGAATACTTTCTGAGATAAGTCCAACAAACATGGATCCAGAAACTCACATTTTCTGTGATAAACATGTGTTTACAGTAGGTGTTCAACATGGCGTCCATTCATGACAGTGCACCCCATTGCACTCCGGTGTAAGCAATAATGCACCCTTTCCCGGCCGGAGTGGCTGAGCGGTTCTAGGCGCTATAGTCTAGAACCGCGCGACCGCTACGGTCGCAGGTTCGAACCCTGCCTCGGGGATGGATGTGTGTGATGTCCTCAGGTTAGTTAGGTTTAAGTAGTTCTACGTTCTAGGGGACTGATGACCTTAGATGTTAACTCCCATAGTGCTCAGAGCCCCAAAATGCACCGTTTGAAGTATACTCAGTTGTTGGTGTACAGCTGGCACGCATTGAAGATGGGACCCTGCAGTTTCCACACATTGTTGATTGTCATGGCGTAGACCAAGTCCTTCAAGTGTCCCCATAACCAAACGCGTATGGGACTAAGACCTGGGGAAAGAGCAGGCTAACTTGTGACCCCCCCCCCCCCCCCGCCCCCACCCAATCTAGCGGTCAGCGGTCCTGAAATGATGTCTGAATGTCTGTGTCAGATGTTTGCGCACGTTGTGACGAAAGTGTCCTGGTGCACCATCATGCACAAACTAAAATTGTATTCGTTGCTGCAGTGGCACAGCCTCCAGCAAGGAAGGCAATACATCAATGAGAAAGTCCAGATAATGTGCCCCAGTTAACCTTTGTGGTAAGATGTATGGCCCTATTAATTTATCGTCAAGTACACTTGCCCATACATCGATTGAGAACCGGTGTTGATGCCCTCTTTCCTGAATTGATTGGGGATTTACATCTGCCCATACATGGTGGTTATAGAAATTCACAACACCATCTCTTTTGAATCTTCTCTCATCGGTAAATAAAATCTTGGATGTGAACAGTGTATCTGCGGCACACTTCTGCTACAGCCACTGGCAGAGCCACTGTCTGCCATGATGATCCTGTGGCCTTAGGACCTGAACACGTTGTAGATGCTACGGGTACACCAATTGTTCTTGAGGTACTCCCCCAGATAAGAGACTGAGACATTCCTTCTGATGCTGCTAATCACACACTGGTCCCACGGGTTTCTTCCACCAAACATTGTACACATTCCCTGATGTCAGGTGTGTGAACTGTGCAGGGCGTTCCGCTGTCGTTTCTGAGGTGCAAGGTTATCTGTGTCCTTCAGACGCTGGAAAAGTCTGCCAAACAGCTTAACAGAGGCACTCTGCGCTGCGAATGTTTTTCAGTGTAGAGGCCATGGGGTCACAGGCTACGTCCACTTGCTAAACCATAACAGAATATCATATCTGTCATTTCACTTGTCAAGTAGTAGGCTTCCATTGCTAACAAATGGTGGAAGAGAACAAATGCAAATGTACTACACCATTTGTACGAGGGTCAGTCAAAAAGTAATGCCTCCTATTTTTTTTTCTACGTTTAATTGTCAGGAAATTTAAATGCAATTACATAGGTTGAAAACCACAACATTGAGGATCATTTTGTCATTTTTCAATGTAATCTCCGCCCATCTCTACAGTTTTGGTCCATCTTTGAACAAGGGCATGTATCCCAGCACGGTAAAAATCACAGCTCTGCTTCCTAAGCCATTGACGCACGGATGTTTTGACGGCCTCCTCATCTTCAAAATGAATCCCACGATGAGCTTCTTTTAGTGGCCCGAACAGATGGAAGTCTGATGGTGCCAGGTCAGGGCTGTATGGGGGATGAGGCAAAACTTCCCATCCAATTTTGACAATATCGTCAGAGGTGTGACGACTGGTGTGTGGTCTTGCATTGTCATGCAAAAGAAGAACATCTGCCATTGATTTTGTTGGGCGAACTCGCTGAAGACGTGCTTTAAGTTTGTTGAGGGTTGTGACGTATTGAACAGAATTTATTGTGCATCCCTGCTCCAAAAAATCAACCAGAATCACACCCTCTGTATCCCAGAAAACTGTTGCCATAACTTTCCCTGCCGATCGCACAGTTTTGAATTTTTTCTTCCTCGGCGAGCTTGTGTGACGCCACTCCATTGACTGCCTCTTTGATTCGGGTTCAAAAAAATGCACCCATGTTTCGTCCCTGGTCACAATTTTTTTCAGAAACTCATCTCCCTCCAAACGGAAGCGCTGCAAGTGTTGGGAGGCTATTGTTTTCCTTGCCTCTTTATTCTGATCGGTTAACATTCTTGGAACCCACCGTGCACAAACTTTTGAGTACCCCAATTGTTTAATAATCGTGATCACACTGCCTTTACTAAGAGAAATAATGCGACACACTTCATCTGCAGTCACCCGACGGTCACCACGAATGATGTCATCAACTTGCTGAATGTTGTGTGGAGTCACTGCACTCACCGGCCTGCCGCTCCGCTTTTCGTCAGTCAACGGTGTTTGCCCTTCAGCTTCCTTACAACGACGAACCCATCGTCTAACAGTGCTGACATCCACTGTCACAACACCATACACCTTCTTCAGTCTTTCATGAATGCGTATGGGCGTTTCACCTTCTGCCTTCAAGAATTCAATCACACAACGCTGTCTCAAACGAACATCGATGTCGGCCATCTTACAAACTTCTGCTGTGCTGCCACCTGTTGACACAGAAAGTTACTACTGCAGTGGATTGCAGAAGAAGGTTTGAGGAATGGCGCCAAATTCAAATTTTTCACTTAACTTAATTTCTTTAAGTAGAAAAAAAATGGGAGGCATTACTTTTTGACCGACCCTCGTATGTACAAACAGCGCAATAACAGTAAACACATAAGTGAATCCACATTTGAAGGACGGTAAAACACCATGATACATACCAAGGGTTGACAGTACTGCACAATAAGGCGAAAGCTAACTTATCTCTCAACACAGTTCTAACCACACAACTGACTGCAGACCACCTAATGGTGGGTAGAGTACTGTCAGTACGACATTATAATACCCTGCTGGCACACTTTATGGAGTGCCAATGCACGAGCTGTGCTAATATCCACACCCAATCATCGCGCAGCCCTTCCTATAAACACGTGTTTATCTCGGAAAGCATGCGTTTCCAGGCTCATGTGACGTATGTTTGTTGGACATATTTTTCTTGTTTCAGTGAGTACTACGACCTCTCAACATACGGAGAACATAACGGGAAAGATATGGTCGGAAGAACGCAAGGGAGAACACAATGAACGTATGAAGAGAATTTGGGAAGAACGAAGAAAGAAGAAGAAATCATGACTATTCTATATCAATCGTTCTCTTAAAAGGAACAATCGAAAATAATAATAATAATATATATATGTGTGTTTAGGAGAGACATCACGTTGCACATTCCATTATAAATAAAACATTATACAGATGGAGTAATTGCAATATGCAGTGGAGAGGGAGTAGGTACATAATGTAGCGACTAGATATAGGGGAGGGAATGACATCATAGTGTTTGAATAGTGGAATGATCCTTCATTCTAGAGAGACATGGTGACAAGACTAAATTGTCATATTCCTACTAGTTCTATGTGCATGAGAAAATGGTAATGCTATTTACATTTCACGTTCTACATACAAAATATACTATTTTTCAAATTACCTGGCAGTACTTTTACAACACATTCCCAGGTATGCTGGCTACATAGGAATATAGGGTGATAGAAAGTTGCTGACATGCACTATGTCCTCTTACCTCGAGTCGTTTTATTACTGTGGCATGTGATTTGTAAGATACCCTTTGTTTGTATTCTGAATGCTGTGATATTCTCTCCCAATGCAAGCAAGCTACAAGTCATATATATTTGGAATTTGTTTGGATCATTGAAAAGTGGCATGATTCCATAAATGAAAAGCGATCTCATGGATCATATGTTGATGCTACTACAGATGTAATCACGAGAAGTTCGCTAAAAGAGGATAAAACGGTTCTGTGCTCGAGATGGGTAGCATATATATTGTCTACATGATTTAGATTAACAAGTTATGCTATTGCTCAGTGTTTATCTAACTTTTGCCACAGTATATGATAAATTTAACAATTTGTTTCGATTGTTCTCTCTGGCAGTATCAGTGGTGGGAAATTTACAGCTTTTGACACATAAGCAATTACCTGTTTGGGAGGAGAGCGAGTGCGCATTGGAAGCAGATAGCCGGTGATGATGTAAGTGCGAACATCATATGTATCGAATTGCTGCTGTGTGGAAGGTTAGGCCCATCATTGCTGATTCTTCGGGGCCGCCAGCTCTCATTATCTGTCAGCCAGGGAGCGCCTGTCACTGTCCTATAGTTTTAATGTTTAACATTTTACTACCATGCATTATAGTCTATTTTTTTAAATAATCAAATACACTCTTTCTATAAAGTGGAATTTTTTTAAAAAAGTTGTAGAAACACATTTTAGGCACTGTCTACAACACACGATGGTTCGTAAAGCTGTTGCTGCACATGAAATGAAATGATCATGTGACATTGTTGGCCGGGAGGCCTCTTTCAGGGGAGTTAAGCCGCCGTATTGCAAGTCCTTTTTAGGTGACGCTTCATCGGCGACTTGCGAGTCAATGATGATGAAAATGATGATGGACGCAAACACCCAGTCCCCTGCCGGGAATCGAATTCGGGCCCCCTGTGTGGTAGGCGGTAACGCTACTGCTATGCTACGGAGGCAGACACTGCACATGATTAAGCTGTGTTTGACAGGTGAGGATCTAATGTAAACTATTATCTGTTTGTCTATAGTTTTAATTATTTAACATGGAAATCCATCACACAAACTCATACTGTTGGTTATTAAATAATGTATTCTTTGACGTTCATTACAGAGCCTGCTTAAACGTACTGAGGACCAATGTCTAGGTTGACTGTATTACTTTGTCATAATACTCGTCTTAGTTCTACTTAAAACGAAATCAGTCATCCATACATTATGATGACCCTGCAGTCTGGGATATAATTACCACATTCTTCCATACAGTTATGGGGGAGAGGCTGTACTGTTCAGATGGGAGCAGCACCTCACATTTTATAGTCATTGGGACTCATGCATTAATAAATACATGCCGCCAAATTCCCTCCCTTAGTGTGCGATTAGGTGTGCAGTGTAAGACTACACACACAAGAAACCCATACATGTTGCTTGTCATTGCTGTATCTACTCCCACAACCTTCCTCTGGACATGGGGTATCAATATTATAGCAAAAGAAATGGTTCAAATGGCTCTGAGCACTATGGGACTTAACATCTGAGGTCATGAGTCCCCTAGAACTTAGAACCACTTAAACCTAACTATCCTAAGGACATCACACACATCAATGCCCGAGGCAGGATTCGAACCTGCGACCGTAGCGGTCGATTGGTTCCAGGCTGAAGCGCCTAGAACCGCTCGGCCAGCGCGGCCGGCCAATATTATAGCACACACAAAATAGAGTAACTGGGCTAGGAGTTTACACTTGGATTGCAAGGACACTCAGCTTCATTTGATTGGACGTGTCATCATCATGATATTTACACAGCAGGTTTTGGTACTGGTACAAATAATCATCACCAAAAACCATTGTCTGTTGGTAGACATTCTGATCATATTGTTATGCTAAATTGCAAACCAGTGTTTGTCCCACACATACACAAACGATAAGGCTGACTCACATGGGATCTAAACCAGCATGTTTCAAAGAATTGCAGTAAATAATTGGGAGCAATAATTGATTATAAAACTATGCTCTGTATGTCTATAGTTTTAATTGTTTAATGTGGAAATCGATTGCACAAACTACCTTACAGTAATGACGACAGTTCAGTTGTAGACTGTATCTTGGAGGAATTCTGTGTTGCATATATAGATAACTGTCTATTCATCATGTGCAAATTAATTTGAAAATCAGTATGCAATGCATATGGATTACAATAATGTGGGTTGTAAGGTGGCGGAATAAATGACGGTCAGTTTCGCACGTTGCATACGAACTTCATACTTTGCAATGGGAAGGTAAATATGACACCTAACTTAATTTGGGGGTAATGAGCAAGTTTGCCTATCAGTATGTAATGCAAAAAGGGATGACACTCAATTGACGGTACTAACACACCAATCCTATATAACCCAAGTCTATGAGCAGAAGGTGGAACTGGCAGCGAGAGGAAATGTTTTGGTGTGGAAGCAAGGGCGGGCAGAGGCGAATGCCGCGCCACAGGGGGTACCACAGAAACCACTTAAGGGGCCTTCCAGGCGAGAGTCAACGACCGACCGACCAGGTGACTCAGATGGGGGAGAGAGTAATGGGCTGCGCCACCAGGAGGAGGTCAGAAAAAGCTTTAGAAAACTGTTTCAGAATTCCAAATGGATACGAGCAAACCAGTGACGCATTCGATCATGTGAACTGTGAGTGGTACACACGTGATACATACATGTAACTTTTTAGGCGTCTGGAGTTGGCACAAAACGTCCGATTGGTGGAAAATGCACTGGGAAGGAGTAAAATACCGAGATTTCGACGCAGTTTAATGGAAGGACCCTTGTGATTGGTAGAGAGAGTTTCCACAAAATAAGAGGAACGCTCCTATTGGTCGAGAAAAGCCGTGACACGGAGAACGAGAGAACCCAGGTGGGGAGACAGTTCGGCTATGAGAAAGACAAGATGGAAATTTTCAGGGACTTTTCTCTGAACTGGCGCTTAGTGCAGAATGGGGCACATAATGCCCCGTACGACACAGAGGAGAAATTTGTGTGAACACTGCGTTCACAGCGGCTGACATCCAGCTAGAAATTAGCTGTAGCATCGTTGAGCTCCAACTGTGGAGAAACGAACCAGCCAGCTAGTTAATTGTTCTTGCGAGAAGTGAGAGGGCATTATAATATGCATGCTGCTCCAGCCAAGCGCGTGTATATCACCATAGTCTGAGACTAGGGATGAGTTCATATTTTCTCACATATTGAGAAACATAGGGAGAGTTTCTGCTGGAAAATTCAGCAAACCTTTAATTAGTTTTATAGGAATTTCAGAGGGTTGGAGCAGCCAGGTAGACGACAGCTCATTGCAGCTAAGGTAAATACCGCGTGCAGAGTCATAAACTTGTTGGTTGACCAGCTTGCGTCCACTGTAAACTCGAGCGACCTTGGGTAATCTTTGGCTCAACTTGCCACAAAACTAACCATCCTGCGTAGACTTGATTGTCATCCTAAAAAGAGTAACAAACTTTGAACTGGAATCGGATGATTTGTCGTAGTACTGGCCAACATTATAACATAATTGTAAGAATAATTTTGTAATGAAAATTCTAGTTAAAATTTATTATTGTTGTGTTTAGGTTTATTTAACTTTCTGAGAGTTAAAATTTAATACTATTATGTTTAGGATTAGTTCACCTTCAGAGGCCGAGATGTGTCATTTTGACAACTGTCTTAACATTGGCACACTGTAAACTGTGTAAAAGCGTGTATTTCCGTGACAAGGTTGCAATATTAAACAATGTAATTACAGCTTATACACTTGTGTTCAGTCATAGAATAAGAAACCACCTAATCATAACCTTACAGGGTTTAAGAGAACATTTATTGATGGTGGGAGTGGATGAATGACTAGCTGTTCGCCTGTGTGTAAATCGATTTGTTAACCACGTTACTGTAGTCGGATACCTACTATAGAGCCAAGACAGGGTAGTATATAATCCCGGAAAACATATTTACCAGTATTACTTACACTCACTCCCATGTGTGGCAAAAGCTCCGCCCACTCAGAGGTTTTTGCTAGTGTTGAGAGTATATTGATAGCCTTATGTAATCATGACGTCTCTTCTGGTTATGAGTCCTATGCTGTACTGCTGTCTAAGGTAGACTAACAAAAAGTCAGTGCTCATAATGTTTGGGCTCATCAGTGTATAACTCAAGAAACGTGTACACAGTAAACGTTATTGAAACAGACCCTACATGGACTTTGACTTCTGTTAGCAATTAGATCTATTGTAACAACTGCCTTCTGGTTTCTAAATACCCAACCATGTACATTGAAGGTACTCCACCCCAACGTCCGGTCACTGGTTCTAAAGCAGTTCGTATTTGCCATTACTTACAGCACTATTTCTAATGCTTTAGCAGATGTTTTACTAATCCATTCCTTGTTTTGCCATGGATTTTCAATAGAACCCTTTCTTTATTGATTCTTCCCAATAGTTCATCCTTCAATGCTATATAGGTTCACTTAATTTTAAGCAGTCTTCTTTACAGTCACATTTCAAATGCTTCCAATTTCATCTTAAACAGTTTCCCTGAATCTTATATTTAACTGTTTCAGAAAATTCATAGCTGTATTTCACACTGGTGAAGTACATGTGCAGAAGAAAGCACCTGTCTGTTTACGTCGTATCCTTTGATTTAGCTGTTTTGTGTGGGTAACAGAAAATTCATAGCTGTATTTCAAAACGGTATAATCGAAAGGGAGATACTGCTAGGGTCTGAGCGGTGAGTATTTGCAGTGGCCCTGCCCAAATTTGTTGTGATAGGGCCCTGCCTTCAGTCATGTAGGGGAATAAGGCAGCGCAGCATGAGGAAATTTAGTTTGCCATTGTGGCGGACTTTGGTGTTACACCATGATATTTGAACATATTTCAGCCCTGTAATAGGATTTCAAAGGCAGCTAGCTTGCCCACCTCATCATGGGTTGGGAATCCGCACGGAACCGTATTGCTGCAACACTTCTTTCTATTTCTACTGCATCAAAAGTTATGCATTATAATTCATCAATTTTATGATTGGGGGAGGGGAATCATTAATTTTGTTCCTCAAAGTTGAATATTGAGGCCTCTGCTGTTTCTCATATATGTTAATGGTCTTTCATTTAATACACATCACCGGAATGACACAAGTATTACAGTCAAATCCAATAGGCGAAGAGTAATAGTGGAAACTGTAAAACCCATATTTAGCAAGATTGTTAACATATTTTCTGCAAATAATCTTTCTCTATATTTTTTGAAAATAGCATGTATTCAATTCTGTACATCAAAGCGTACGACAACAGTGATGCTTATAAAGAATGAGGAGGAATCTTTGGGTTCACATACTGGTGAGAATTTGAATTGGAATACATCCTATTATAGCGCTTCTTAAACAACTTAGTGCAGTCAGTTCTGCCCTTCCTGTTATTGCATACTTTGCTTATTTTCACTCAGTAATGTCATGTACAATTGTAGTCTTGGCAATTTAATATCCAAGAGAAAAAGTCTTCCTTCTGCAAAATCATGTCATAAGAGTAATATGTGGTGCCCCTCTCATATATCTTGTAATCACTGTTTGAGGAGTTTCGTATTTTAACTGCACCATCTCAGTAAATATTTTCTCTGATGAAATAGATTGTAAACAAGTCATTAGAGTTCAGAAGAAATGATGACATGCATAATCAGAATACTAGAGGAAATAATTACCTTCTTTCCTCTTCATTAAAATAGACTTTAGCCCACAAACGATTCAATAATGCTTCTGTCAAAAATAATTCATCGCTTACTCAACAATACTAAAATATCTGACAGACAGTCAAAGCAGATCTTGACGTAAGGCAACAAACTTGTAGCACATTTACTGTGAAAGTGTTATTATCCAGAAAAACGAGCTGAAGACCATGTTAGGGTCACAGCACCATCGTATTCACACCCAAGAATGAGAAAGGAGCAGTAGTAACAGCGTACACTGCAGTATTACCACACGTGGAACATTGTCACACATTATATGTCTGTACGCTAATGCCCTTGCAGGGTGACTAGATCTGCAGAAACCAGTGATGTCACCTTGCGTTTCATTCAGTGAAAAATAATTAAGCTTTGCGCATATAATGTAACATTTCAGCGAACTATGAACTTAAACCATATGCCATTTAGCAGTTTGATTAGAAGAAAGCACTACTCAGAAAAATAAATTATTGAAGCAGTATTGCATCACAAATAATGACGTCACCCGAGAAGATATATCCATGGAGATGGGTGTGAAGCAGAACAGCTGGTGCCAGAGAGGAGCTGTGGGAAGCTGAAGGAAGCTGAAGACAAGAGGAAATAGGGACAGGACATCGTGTATGAACAGTGGCGAGTTAGCCCGAATGGAGTTAAGGAATAGGGAGATGACAGTTCTGAGACTGATACTGAATATTGGATATAAAAGTACTCGAACAAGTTTATTTTCTACAAGGGTTAATATACTGAAAACGTGTGGTGTAATAAATAATAACAATACATGATAAGAGTTGGTGTGATAATATAACAGAAAAAATATCAGGTAATAAGGCAAAAGGTATCGGTGTAACTCTCTAATTGCCTACAAGTTTAATTCAAGAAAGGATAGACACACTCCTTTGCAGCTAAACTCATCTTTAGAAACGAAGAACAGATTTTTTTTTTTTTTTTTTTTTACTTGGATTGCAGATAGCTCTTCAGACGAACAAGACACCTTCAAGAGAACAACTTCGGAATGCCAGTGTCGTTTACATGTCGTAGAATCTCTAAATAGCATCTCTTACAATCAGACTCCATTTATAAATGCAGTCATATTCAATAATATGGACAGATATATAAACTTCATTATTCATAAGCATTAAACTTGACAGATAGATGACAGTACGAATGTTGTACGTATCTAGCCTGTCCCGTGAAAGATAGAGTGCATATTCTACTTGGGTTACTATAACTGACAAAAACCGAGCGAGGTGGCGCAGTGGTTAGACACTGGACTCGCATTCGGGAGGACGACGGTTCAATCCCGCGTCCGGTCATCCTGATTTAGGTTTTCCGTGATTTCCCTAAATCACTCCAGGCAAATGCCGGGATGGTTCCTCTGAAAGGGCACGGCCGACTTCCTTCCCCATCCTTCCCTAATCCGATGAGACCGATGACCACGCTGTCTGGTCTCCTTCCCCAAACCAACCAACCAACCAACTGACAAAAAAGAAAACATATGTAGCAAAAGGGCACTTTGCACATAGTTGGTTCAGCCTGCCAGGATAATAAATAAGCATCCACATTATATCTGCCATCCACCCTTTGCCAGGATCTGGTACAGTGGAAACGCTTTGACTAGCGTGAAGGAGGAACAAACATACTAACTCGAAAAAAGAAAGAAAATAAGCCATTTCTACTTTGGTGAAGCGCAAATTTTATAACATTTGTACGAGCAATAACATAACTCGCCCTAACGTGTGTGCCTCGCATATCACAATCAAATCCAGCCTCACTAAAAGGCCTACCACGTTGTACATGCTGTTGTTGTGGTCTTCAGTCCTGAGACTGGTTTGATGCAGCTCTCCATGCTACTCTATCCTGTGCAAGCTTCTTCATCTCCCAGTACCTACTGCAACCTACATCCTTCTGAGTCTGCTTAGTGTATTGATCTCTTGGTCTCCCTCTACGATTTTTACCCTCCACGCTGCCCCCCAATGCTAAATTTGTGATCCCTTGATGCCTCAAAACATGTCCTACCAACCGGTCCCTTCTTCTAGTCAAGTTGTGCTGCAAACTTCTCTTCTCCCCAATCCTATTCAATACCTCCTCATTAGTTACGTGATCTACCCACCTTATCTTCAGCATTCTTCTGTAGCACCACATTTCGAAAGCTTCTATTCTCTTCTTGTCCAAACTGGTTATCGTCCATGTTTCACTTCCATACATGGCTACACTCCATACATATACTTTCAGAAACGATTTCCTGACACTTAAATCTATACTCGATGTTAACAAATTTCTCTTCTTCAGAAACGATTTCCTTGCCATTGCCAGTCTACATTTTATATCCTCTCTACTTCGACCATCATCAGTTATTTTACTCCCTAAATAGCAAAACTCCTTTACTACTTTAAGTGTCTCATTTCCTAATCTAATCCCCTCAGCATCACCCGATTTAATTTGACTACATTCCATTATCCTCGTTTTGCTTTTGTTGATGTTCATCTTATATCCTCCTTTCAAGACACTGTCCATTCCGTTCAACTGCTCTTCCAAGTCCTTTGCTGTCTCTGACAGAATTACAATGTCATCGGCGAACCTCAAATTTTTTACTTCTTCTCCATGAATTTTAATACCTAGTCCGAATTTTTCTTTTGTTTCCTTTACTGCTTGCTCAATATACAGACTGAATAACATCGGGGAGAGGCTACAACCCTGTCTCACTCCTTTCCCAACCACTGCTTCCCTTTCATGCCCCTCGACTCTTATAACTGCCATCTGGTTTCTGTACAAATTGTAAATAGCCTTTCGCTCCCTGTATTTTACCCCTGCCACCTTCAGAATTTGAAAGAGGGTATTCCAGTTAACGTTGTCAAAAGCTTTCTCTAAGTCTACAAATGCTAGAAACGTAGGTTTGCCTTTTCTTAATCTTTCTTCTAAGATAAGTCGTAAGGTTAGTATTGCCTCACGTGTTCCAACATTTCTACGGAATCCAAACTGATCTTCCCCGAGGTCCGCTTCTACCAGTTTTTCCATTCGTCTGTAAAGAATTCGCGTTAGTATTTTGCAGCTGTGACTTATTAAACTGATAGTTCGGTAATTTTCACATCTGTCAACAACTGCTTTCTTTGGGATTGGAATTATTATATTCTTCTTGAAGTCTGTGGGTATTTCGCCTGTCTCATACATCTTGCTCACCAGATGGTAGACTGGCTCTCCCAAGGCCATCAGTAGTTCTAATGGAATGTTGTCTACTCCCGGGGCCTTGTTTCGACTCAGGTCTTTCAGTGCTCTGTCAAACTCTTCACGCAGTATCTTATCTCCCATTTCATCTTCATCTACATCCTCTTCCATTTCCATAATATTGTCCTCAAGTACATCGCCCTTGTATAAACCCTCTATATACTCCTTCCACCTTTCTGCCTTCCCTTCTTTGCTTAGAACTGGGTTGCCATCTGAGCTCTTGATATTCATACAAGTGGTTCTCTTCTCTCCAAAGGTCTCTTTAATTTTCCTGTAGGCAGTATCTATCGTACCCCTAGTGAGACAAGCCTCTACATCCTTACATTTGTCCTCTAGCCATCCCTGCTTAGCTATTTTGCACTTCCTGTCGATATCATTTTTGAGACGTTTGTATTCCTTTTTTGCCTACTTCATTTACTGCATTTTTATATTTTCTCCTTTCATCAATTAAATTCAATATTTCTTCTGTTACCCAATGATTTCTATTAGCTCTCGTCTTTTTACCTACTTGATCCTCTGCTGCCTTCACTACTTCATCCCTCAGAGCTACCCATTCTTCTTCTACTGTATTTCTTTCCCCCATTCCTGTCAATTGTTCCCTTATGTTCTCCCTGAAACTCTCTACAACCTCTGGTTCTTTCAGTTTATCCAGGTCCCATCTCCTTAAATTCCCACCCTTTTGCAGTTTCTTCAGTTTCAATCTGCAGTTCATAGCCAATAGATTGTGGTCAGAATCCACATCTGCCCCTGGATATGTCTTACAATTTAAAACCTGGTTCCTAAATCTCTGTCTTACCATTATATAATCTATCTGATACCTTTTAGTATCTTCAGGATTCTTCCAGGTATACAACCTTCTTTTATGATTCTTGAACCAAGTGTTAGCTATGATTAAGTTATGCTCTGTGCAAAATTCTACAAGGCGGCTTCCTCTTTCATTTCTTCCCCCCCAATCCATATTCACCTACTATGTTTCCTTCTCTCCCTTTTCCTACTGACGAATTCCAGTCACCCATGACTATTAAATTTTCGTCTCCCTTCACTACCTGAATAATTTCTTTTATCTCGTCATACATTTCATCAATTTCTTCATCATCTGCAGAGCTAGTTGGCATATAAACTTGTACTACTGTAGTAGGCATGGGCTTTGTGTCTATCTTGGCCACAATAATGCGTTCACTATGCTGTTTGTAGTAGCTAACCCGCACTCCTATTTTTTTATTCATTATTAAACCTACTCCTGCATTACCCCTATTTGATTTTGTATTTATAACCCTGTAATCACCTGACCAAAAGTCTTGTTCCTCCTGCCACCGAAATTCACTAATTCCCACTATATCTAACTTTAACCTATCCATTTCCCTTTTTAAATTTTCTAACCTACCTGCCCGATTAAGGGATCTGACATTGCACGCTCCGATCCGTAGAACGGCAGTTTTCTTTCTCCTGATAACGACGTGCTCTTGAGTAGTTCCCGCCCGGAGATCAGAATGGGGGACTATTTTACCTCCAGAATATTTTACCCAAGAGGACGCCATCATCATTTAATCATACAGTAAAGCTGCATGTCCTCGGGAAAAATTACGGCTGTAGTTTCCCCTTGCTTTCAGCCGTTCACAGTACCAGCACAGCAAGGCCGTTTTGGTTAATATTACAAGGCCAGATCAGTCAATCATCCAGCCTGTTGCCCCTGAAACTACTGTAAAGGCTGCTGCCCCTCTTCAGGAACCACACGTTTGTCTGGCCTCTCAACAGATACCCCTCCGTTGTGGTTGCACCTACGGTACGGCTATCTGTATCGCTGAGGCACGTTGTACATATAACGGCAAAATGTCTCTCTGTCGTATAGTATTTAAATGACGTCATCGCTGTGGGTCTTCAAGCGTTTCAGAGGCTATAAGATATGCCTGAGGCTCAGCGGCTTAAGTGCAATAAGGTTGTATGGATGTATGGATTAAACACTTTGAGGATAGTATAAGCATTGTATTCAGTATGTTAAATCGTTTGTGTAAGTCATATTAAACAATAAAAGCATTTTCACAAATATGATACAGTCTAATAATCAAAGAGTAAATAGCTTTTACTAAGAGTAATATTATTGTTCCTCATTTCGCGTTATATTCCTCAAATCAATAAATATCTTTTACTACGGACATTTAAAAGTAGCGTATTTGTTTAGGCAGGGTGTAAGCTAATTCCATTCCACATTTCTTTCAAGTCCGTCCAGCCGTTTCAGCGTGAAGGAGCAAGCAATATACTCACACACAAAATTTAGCGTTTATAATATCTACATCTACATCTACATCTACATTTATACTCCGCAAGCCACCCAACGGTGTGTGGCGGAGGGCACTTTACGTGCCACTGTCATTACCTCCCTTTCCTGTTCCAGTCGCGTATGGTTCGCGGGAAGAACGACTGTCTGAAAGCCTCCGTGCGCGCTCTAATCTCTCTAATTTTACATTCGTGATCTCCTCGGGAGGTATAAGTAGGGGGAAGCAATATATTCGATACCTCATCCAGAAACGCACCCTCTCGAAACCTGGCGAGCAAGCTACACCGCGATGCAGAGCGCCTCTCTTGCAGAGTCTGCCACTTGAGTTTGTTAAACATCTCCGTAACGCTATCACGGTTACCAAATAACCCTGTGACGAAACGCGCCGCTCTTCTTTGGATCTTCTCTATCTCCTCCGTCAACCCGATCTGGTACGGATCCCACACTGATGAGCAATACTCAAGTATAGGTCGAACGAGTGTTTTGTAAGCCACCTCCTTTGTTGATGGACTACATTTTCTAAGGACTCTCCCAATGAATCTCAACCTGGTACCCGCCTTACCAACAATTAATTTTATATGATCATTCCACTTCAAATCGTTCCGCACGCATACTCCCAGATATTTTACAGAAGTAACTGCTACCAGTGTTTGTTCCGCTATCATATAATCATACAATAAAGGATCCTTCTTTCTATGTATTCGCAATACATTACATTTGTCTATGTTAAGGGTCAGTTGCCACTCCCTGCACCAAGTGCCTATCCGCTACAGATCTTCCTGCATTTCGCTACAATTTTCTAATGCTGCAACTTCTCTGTATACTACACCATCATCCGCGAAAAGCCGCATGGGACTTCCGACACTATCTACTAGGTCATTTATATATATTGTGAAAAGCAATGGTCCCATAACACTCCCCTGTGGCACGCCAGAGGTTACTTTAACGTCTGTAGACGTCTCTCCATTGATAACAACATGCTGTGTTCTGTTTGCTAAAAACTCTTCAATCCAGCCACACAGCTGGTCTGATATTCCGTAGGCTCTTACTTTGTTTATCAGGCGACAGTGCGGAACTGTGTCGAACGCCTTCCGGAAGTCAAGAAAAATAGCATCTACCTGGGAGCCTGTATCTAATATTTTCTGGGTCTCATGAACAAATAAAGCGAGTTGGGTCTCACACGATCGCTGTTTCTGGAATTATTGTTCCTCATACACGGACGGGAAAAAAATCGCAGCACCAAAAGTTGATTAATATAGAGTAATAAAATTTCAGGAATACATTTGTCCACGTAACATATTTAAGTGATTAATACAGCAAGATCACATATCAATGTAAGTGCGAGGTAAGTCGGTGCAGCCGGCCGCTGTAGCCGTGCGGTTCTAGGCGCTTCAGTCCGGAGTAGCGCTGCTGCTACGGTCGCAGGCTCGAATCCTGCCGTGGGCATGGATGTGTGTGATGTCCTTAGGTTAGTTAGGTTTAAGTAGTTCTCTAAGTCTAGGGGAGTGATGACCTCCCCGATGTTAAGTCCGATAGTGCTTAGAGCCATTTGAATCATAAGCCGTTGCAAACGTGAAATGCTGGTACATTAATAACCGGTATGACAACAGGAATGTTGAGTGCAAGTGTGCAAACGTGCGTGCATTGCGTCGTACAGGGGCCGGCTGTCAGTTTGTGTGTGCCATGCCTGTTGCACTTGGTCGGTCAATACGGGGTGGGTTAATGCTGGTTGTGCGTAACAGTAGATTCGTTGTCTGATGGATGTCCCATATGTGCTCGACTGGAGACAGTTCTGGTGATCGAGCACCCCAAGGCAACATATTGACACGCTGTAGAGCATGTTGGGTTACAGCAACGGTACGGGGGCGAGTATTATCTTGTTGGAGAACACCCTGTGGAATGCTGTTCATGAATGGCAGCACAACAGGTCTAATCACCAGACTGGCGTGCGAATTTGCACTCATGAGAGCGCTCGTGCTGTCATACGAAATCGCACCACACTCCGTAGGTCCAGGCTTAGGTCCAGTGAGTCCAGCACGCAGACAGGTTGGTTACAGGCCCTCAACTGGCCTCCTCCTAATCAACACACGGCCATAGCTGGCACCGAGGCAGAACCAGTTTTCATCAGAAAACACAGCTGATGTCTACCCTGCCCTCCAATGAGCTCTCGCTTGACACCACTAAAGTCGCAAATGGTGGTGGTTTGGGGCCAGTGGAATGCACACAACAGGGCGTCTGGCTCGGATGTCCTAATCAACACAAGGCCGTCACTGGCACCGAGGCAGAACCAACTTTCATCAGAAAACACAGCTGATCTCTAATCTGCCCTCCAATGAGCTCTCGCTTGACACCACCGAAGTTGCGAATGGTGGAGTCAGTGATATGTACGGTACAGGGCGTCTGGCTCGGAACTCGCCTGAAGTAGTCGACTTGTAACAGTTCGTCGTGCGACTGTGATGCTAACTGCTGCTAAAATTGCTGCTGCAGATGCCGTACGATGCGCCATAGCCACACGCCGGATACGATGGTCTCCCCTCCCGGTACTGCCACGTGACCGTCCAGAGCTCGGTGATCTTTCGAGCTGACATTCTAGTGACCACCGCTGCCAGCAATCATGTACAGCGGCTACTTTCCTGTCAAGTCTTTCTGCAGTATCGCAGAAGAAACATCCAGCTTCTCGTAGCCTTATTGCACCTCGCTCAAACTCAGTAAGGTGTTGATAATGGCGACTTTGTCGCCTTAAAAGGTATTTATTCTTGACTAACGTCAACTCACCACGTCCAATCTGAAACGTACTAACGCTCGCGACCGTTACAGAGGGTGTTTAAAGCAAACCTGATTTGCAGCCTTGTAGCGGTGCTACTAGCGCCACTTTTATAAGTCTCGCCCGAAGTTTGAAGAGACATCATCTTCATTTACGTCGCACAACTCCTTCTTGGTGTTGAGATTTTTTTCCGTCAATGTGTATGTGGAATGTAAAGACAGCACAGATAACGCAGTCGTAAGGAATACCGAACTCTGAATTGGAGAACGGTAAATTATTGGAATAGGTAATAGGGATTTCAATTAAAAGAGAAGTTGGAAGAGCCGAAAAAGACGCCAGAGGAATGTGACATTGCAGAAAAGATGTCACAGGCAGCGGAAGAACGTAAGCAAGACAACGTCTTGAGCAGTTGGTTTCTCTTAATCACACAACAGACCACCCAGCGTGAGCACGCTGAAGCCAGCATGACAGGGACCCGACCCACATAGGATATTGCCCCACGGGGCGAACATGACGATGTGAAAGTCTTTGGGCCACACTTGTGGAAGCCGTAGGGTTTGCACTTCACCAGTTCAGCTATGCCTACAAGCAATGACAAAACAAGGAGAAGCAATGGAAGGAATTAAAAGATACATTAACGACTAAAAAGATATCTTATTCCAGTTAAAGCAGCCGGGAGAAGAGAGATTTAGAGAAGAACGTATAACGATGATTAAGACTGAGAACGCAACACGAGGCGTTAAACTGACTTTACAGGTTCTTGACAAATGACTCGACAGTCGTGACGTAAAGGTTACTAAATTGAAAAGTGTGCTTGAGGATTCCATTATAGAATTAGTTCATTAAATTTCGACTGAGGTAGGCAAAAAAGTTCAGCATCTGGAAAAATGAAACAGTAAACAGGAGGTACTGTACAAGAGCAGACTACTGGTTTTAGCGAACAGTTACAGAAATTAAGCGAGACCTAGGACAAAATAATTAGTGAAAAGTGTCAAAAATACCAGTCGGCGCATGATAATTTGGAACCTGTAGCAGTTGGCACTACTAATGAAAATCAGCAAAGCCAGAAACATGTGACTGAAGGTCCTGATACAGATACTGTTCATGCAGAAAGGAATGTTGTTCAGACCACCGGAGAAAACAACTCTGAGTCAGAAGTCAGTGAGTTAGAAGAGCCTTCCTACTCTTTCTCTGCCTCGTGATGACTGGGTGTTGTGTGATGTCCTTAGGTTAGTTAGGTTTAAGTTCTAGGGGACTGATGACCATTGATGTTAAGTCCCATAGTGCTCAGAGCCATTTGAACCATTTTTTTTCTTCCTACTCAAAGACGTGCGTAAAATTTTGACAATCGATTTACAGACTATTCAAAGGAAACCTGAGAAGGAAAGAGTGGAAGTGGTACGGATAGATGAAGAAAATAAACGATTTAAATCCAAACGTGCTGATGTGAAAAGGTAATTAAGTACAACCAAGATGGTAATAGAAGAGTGGGAAAAAAGAAACGTTCATAATTCAAACCTGATTGACCAAAATAGAAACTTGACTTAAAATCTACATGAAAAATGCGAAGAACTTCAAACCTAATGATTTCGTGATGCCTTTAGCTGACATTTTCTTTATTTGATGTACGGTTGTAAAACTTCGGCCTTAGACCATTTTCGTCTATCTAAAACGGAGTAACTATACATTGGATGCATTGCTATCGCTTTGAATTTAACACAGGAACTAATCATATCCCAAGATATACTAGGAGGATTATAACTTACTTTATGGACAGTTCTTTAATTGTGTATTATGTCATGTACGTCTTTGCTCCTATGACTGCATGTAATTATTATGTGTTACGTACAGTATGCTCAATTAACAAGCGTTAAAGTAAATTCAGAAACTATGCATATGGAAGGGTAAAACTGACGCCCATCGAAAAGCCACACTTACTTTTCTTAAAGAAACAAATGGTTTTTAAGAAATCAGAGATTTCTTCTTCTTGTCAGTTACTTCCGTTTTCACCGTCGAAGTAGTAAGAGATGATTTTGTCGAATCGCATATTTTGTACTTCTTTGAAATAATAATGCTTTCATTCTAAAGTAACAAGTATCTGCCAGTTACTGACCCTAATGATTTGGTTAATGAATTCACACTGATGAACCAATCGTTATGACCTCTACCCATCGCGATGCTGGATGCCGTCTGGTGACCTTGCAGGCACGTGACGTGCTATGAAGGTATGCAAGCGCAGCAGAGACGGTTGGGTGATCACCCTAGCGATGATATGGGCTGCAAATGGGGACATCCACTGAGATAAGCGACTTTGTCAAAGGACAGATTATTATTACGCAAAGCTTGCGAACGAGTACCTCTAAAACGGCGAAGCTGTTCGAATGTTCACCTGATATTGCCGTGAGCATCTACGGAAAGAGGTAAAAGGACGATGAAACTACCACTAGGAGCTAAATGGTTGGACGTCCACGAATCTTCGCAGAATGTGTGGTTCGGAGGCTTGTCTGCTCTGTAGAGTAGGATAGATGGTGATCTGTGGCATCCCTGCCAAAAGAGCACAACGTTGATGCACGCACAAGCTTTTCGGGTCACACCGTTCATCGTCCATTGTTGAACACGTAGCTCCGCAGCAGACCACCCCTAGTGTTGACATGCTGATCCAACGACGGTGTCAATTACTATTGCAGTGGGCACGGGGACATCGGGATTCGACCGTCGATCAGTAGAAACGTGTCATGTCTTTTGGAGAATCACACTTTTGCTACACTAGGTCGATGGTCGCCTCCACAAACGCCGCCTTGACGCAGGAAGGTGGGAGCAGTATTGTGCTATGGGAGACATTCTGCAGCGCTTGCATGGGACCTGTGGTAGTAATTGAAGACACGCTGACAGCTGCGAACCAAATGCATCCCTGCATGCTTCATGTCTTCCCCAACGGCTTTTTCATCTTCCAGTAGTGTAATTGTCCGTTTCTTGGATTGGAACCAGAACCGTCCTACAGTAGCTTGAGGAGCATTCTGGTGAAACGATATCTCGGCGACCATATTCGCGAGATGCAAATCCTATGGAATCCATCGGGGTTGCTATCGGGCGCCAACATCGCGTACACAAATTAGCGGCTCGTTAGTTACACGAATTACGTGACCTGTGCGTAGACATCTAATGCCACATACGTCCACAAACTTACCAGAAAACTGTCGGATCTGTGATAACCAGCATCAGAGATGTATCTCGTTCCGAAGACGGGAAAACATGTTATTAAGCAGGTGGTTATAATGTTTTGGCTCATCAGTGCATATGTTAAAGATGGATGTATCGGGAAATTATGCTCACACTGCTTGAAGGCAAAGCGACCGTTGCTCATTGCATCGTGTCGTTTAAGTATTTTATTATCTACAAGTCGCATCTGCAAATCTGCGCTCACGAAGTCCGATCGAATATTCGTTACCAACTTTTACGTGGAAGACACAGTAGTGTTTTATGGTCAGCAACCCTTCAAACAATTATGTTGTGCAATAGCCATCAGAGCTCGATGCATCGAAGAAATATAATCATCGATGACACAGAAAGCTAAAAAATAATAGTGACTAAATGTTCTCTAAAGGTTACAAATATATACCGATTTGAGTTAAACGGCATATCACATCGCGCCATCACATTTGTAACGTGTCTTTCCGGAGGCGTACTCGTATACGTGCACAGCACATTTTTTAATTTTATTAAACATTCATCTGTCTTTTACACGGAAAGATATGTTACAGACTTCAAAGGATGTTATATTGTTGACAGTATGAGTTGACAGTCAGTAACAGAACGACTGAGCAAAGATGAAGGGGAAGACGCGAGATGCAGATCAAGTTATGCTGGTACTGAGAGCAGCCATAGCAAGACGGATATCCTCCTTTATTAAAATGTTGTTTTTCGTCATGCGCCAGGAACGTATGATATTTATTAACCCTGATAGATGTGTTTGTATCATGGGCTTCACCACCTGGGGGAAAAGGGAGCGCCTGGCCCCATCCCCTTCCAAAATTTTTTAAAAGTTAATTTCATTTTTTTGTGTCTTAGTTAACAGAAATGACACTCTTGAGATTTAATAACGTGCTAGATCCACTTACATTTTCACTAGAAAGACAGTATTACAAGTTTCAATGAACTGTGTTCGTACGACTACGAGAGATGAAAGAGTGGGACAGATAAGCACGAATCTGCTTGGTATAGGTTAGTGATCGGCAAACCGCGGCCTTTTGGCGACTCAAGTGCGGCTCTTTGACGAATCGACTCCGTCTACAGCTCTTGTCAAACTTCACGGCCACGGTTAGGTTGAAAACTGGTGTTTAAAGGTAGGTAGGAAGAGCGTTGGTTGTTTTTGTGTTGTAGCCATTTTAAATGTCTGTTTGACGGAAGACAGCGAAAGAGAAAACCCTGTATGCCCAGTTTACAGATCGCGTCGTCCAATAGCGTTTGAAGTGTCTATATTCAAACTGGTCCTCAAAGTTTGGCGGCGATTGTTAAGTGCAGGCGACTGGGTGTTGTCGGTGTTGTACCACAGGCTGAGCACAGGGAAAGTACGCACGATACTAGCTAGTCAAGGGAACCATTTATGCAGAGCCAGGCTGGTCGGAGAAAAGCTCGCGACCGACGGAAACATCTAAATGGTGTATTAAGCTGCTTGTATCTTTCAACTAGTTGCGAATCTTACAGATATTTCTGCTGTTAATTTAGTAAGCTGTCTATCTTTGTCACAAAGCTTTTATTTTTGGAATATGACTCATGTTTTAGGTGCTACATGTAGGTAAATGCTCAAATTATTTGAACGTGGATTACCCACAGGACATTGCTTTTTGCTGTATCAAACACATGCGTCCTCAGGAGCAGTACATAAAATTTACTTCTTATCTTTTGACATCGATAGATCTGGCGTCATTTCGCGGCTCTTTTGGATACGTTAAAATTATTTAATGTATTTGATTAACGAAAAACTTCTAAGACGTTCCGGAAAGCTAGATTTCTTTTACGGTATTCAAGTTTATCCTGGCGCCACGACCATGTCTTAAATAAAAACCTCTCATTCTGTAAAGATGACACATCACAGCTTTTCTTCAAAGATTCGTGCAGTGGCCGACGGCCTTACTTCACGACCGAAAATAGCGGCGTTTGAGAAGAATTGTCAGTGCTAACAGACAAGCAACACTGATTGAAATAGCCGCAGAAATCAGTGTGGGACGTATGACGAACGTATTCGTTAGGACAGTGCGGCGAAATTTGGCTTCCATGGGCTCGGCGGCAAACGACTGACGCGAGTGCCTTTGCTGACAGCACGACATCGCCTGCGGCGCCTCTCTTGGGCTCGTGACTATGTTTGTTGGATCCAAGACGACGTGAAGACGGTGGCCTTGTCAGATGAGTCCCGGTTTCAGTTGGTAACAGCTGATGGTAGGGTTCGAATGTGCCATGGACCCAAGTTGTCAAAAAGGCACCGTGCGAGCTGATGGTGGCTCCATAATGGTGTGGGCTGTGTTTGCATGAAATGGATGGGCCCTCTGGTCCAACTGAACTTCGGCTACTTAGAGACTCTCTGCATCTATTCATGGACTTCACACTTCCAAACAACGATGTCAGCGGGCCACAATTGTTCGCGACTGGTTTGAAGAATATACTGGACAGTTCGAGTGAATGGTCTGGCCACACAGGTCGCCCGACATGAATCACATCGAAAATTTATGGGTCACAATCGAAAGATCAGTTCGTGCAGGAAATCCTGCACCTGCAACTCTTTTGCAGTTATAGACAGCTGTAGAGGCAGCATGGCCCAGTATTTCTGCAGGGGACTTCCAACGACTTATTGAGTCCATGCCTGTGGCTGTACCACGCCGGGAAAACAGGAGGTCCGACACGATATTAGGAGGTATACCATGTGTTCTGTCACCACAGTGTATAAACGCAGTCAGTTTCAATAATGTGGACAGGTATATAAATTCCTAACCCATAAACATTAACATTTAACAGAATTATAACCGTAGGCGTATTATGCTTGTTGAGCCTGTAAGCATACTGTTATATCGTTGACCATGCTGCCGCACTGTTGACAGTCGACTGTCTGTAGGGCACAGAGATTGATTGTTAGAGGGTGTACTGAGTCAGCTACTGCGGTGTGTGTCTGTGTGTTATCAATTGCAAGACTTTTAACATCAATGAGTTTTTAAGAAATGTGAAATTTCCACATTCTTGTGTCCTGTCGCGTAATCAACAACCAGCCATGCCGCAACGGTTAAGGGACCATTAACGTCGATTCTGATCTAATGCAGTGACCACTGCGAAATAGACTACGCAAGTGGAGGTACTTTTGTTCGCATATCGTGTCGTGAGATGAGCAGCCGGTCGTGTCGCGAAGGATCACGTGTACACTCGTAAAACTCATGACAGCACTGCTAGAGTGGTTTAATGTCAATTGCAAGAACTGTACAGCCTGTAAAATTAAGATTCAGTTGGTTCAGTTGGCTCTGAGCACTATGGGACTCAACTTCTAAGGTCATCAGTCCCCTAGAACTTAGAACCACTTAAACCTAACTAACCTAAGGACATCACACACATCCATGCCCGAGGCAGGATTCGAACCTGCGACCATAGCGGTATCGCGGTTCCAGACTGTAGCGCCTAGAACCGCTCGGCCACTCCGGCCAGCTAAAATTAAGAACGAACTATCCAAACAGTGAATTCTGAGTGGTTATCGTGTAAGTAATCGAACAAAGTCATTAAACAGCACTGCAGTAGATGTCATCGTAGTCCAAACAGATTACGTGTCTGAAGCGCCAATTTATGACTGCATAGATTCTACGTGGGGTGTTCAATTAGTAATGCAGCACTTTTAATTTTTCTCGGCCAGTGTCGGTTAAAAAAAAAGCGGAATTTGTTGTGGGACATCGTGGAATACTCACGCTTCAGCGTCTATAGTTTCATGAAGTTCCGCTATGTGGCGGCGCTGTATATAGCCTTCAAAATGGCGGCTGCACAGAAGGTGCGCTCCAAGATAGTGAGCTGTCATTGGGTTTCTTAAGGCGGAAACCAGGGCATCGGAGGTATTCATAGGCTCTTGCAGAATGTCTTCTGTGACCTGCCGTGGACAAAAAAAAAAAAAAAAAAAAAACGGCGAGTCGTTGGGTGAGGCATCTGCAATCATCGCAACAAGGTCTCGCACACCTCTATGGTCTCCTGCGTGCCGAAGGCCATACAGAGCTGTAACTCTCGCAATGTTGGAACGTACCTACAGTCTCATTCGAGGTGACCGACGGAGCACCATCACCTCGCTGTACAAATGGTTCAAATGGCTCTGAGCTCTATGGGACATCTGAGGTCATCAGTCCCCTAGACTTAGAACCACGTAAACCTAACTAACCTAAGGATATCACACACATCCATGCTCGAGGCAGGATTCGAACCTGCGACCGTAGCAGCAGCGCGGTTCCGGACTGAAGCGCCTAGAACCGCTCGGCCACAACGGTCGGCCTCGCTGTACAACTGGATGTCTCTGTTAGTAGTGCTGACACACTCGTACGCCAGTTAAGGTACTCAAAGGTGTGCACCGGCTGGGTTCCTCGCTGCTAAGGAAACCATCGACCTGCTTGGTGCAATAAAGGTTACACTTCGCGGGAAGCAGTTCGTGGATGATGGGGAAGCTAATGATGCAACAAGATGTTGGCTCCGACTCAGACAAGCAGAGTGGTACCATGCTGGCAGAAAGGCCTTCCCAGTAAGGTGGCACTGGACGGAGATTATATTGAAAAACAGGGTTTTGTAGCCAAATGTGTGAAGAATAATATGGTGTGTTAGAATCCTGAATAAAACCAACTTGCTTCCAGAAAAAAAAGTGTTGCGTTACTTATTGAGCGCCCCTCGTACGATCAAACCAGACGTGAACAGTGCAGTCCAATGTACTAATATCTGTGTTTTATTAGAAGTCAAAGTTAGCGTAATGAGGGCTATGTGTGAAGTATTCAGTGAATTCCAAAGTAAAACTCTATGTACCGGCTTCACAGAAAATCCTAGGAAGTTCTGGTCTTACGTTAAATCAGTAAGTGGATCGAAACAGCATATCTAGACACTCTGGGATGATGATGGCATTGAAACAGAGGATGACACGCCTAAAGCTGAAATACTGAACACCTTTTTCCAAAGCTGTTTCACAGAGGAAGACCGCACTGCAGTTCCTTCTCTAAATTACCGCACGAACGAAAAAATGGCTGACATCGAAATAAGTGTCCAAGGAATAGAAAAGCAACTGAAATCACTCAACAGAGCAAAGTCCACTTGACCTGACGGGATACCAATTCGATTCTACAGAGAGTACGCGAAAGAACTTGGTCCCCTTCTAACAGCCGTGTACTGCAAGTCTCTAGGGGAATGGAAGGTTCCAGATGATTGGAAAAGAGCACAGGTAGTCCCAGTTTTCAACAAGGGTCGTCGAGCAGATGCGCAAAACTATAGCCCTATATCTCTGACATCGATCTGTTGTTGAATTTTATAACATGTTTTTTGCTCGCGAATCATGTCACTTCTGGAAATACAGAATCTACTCTGTAGGAATCAACATGGATCCCGGAAACAGCGATCGTGTGAGACCCAACTCGCTTTATTTGTTCATGAGACCCAGAAAATATTAGATACAGGCTCCCAGGTAGGTGCTATTTTCCTTGACTTCCGGAAGGCGTTCGATACAGTTCCGCACTGTCGCCTGATAAACAAAGTAAGAGCCTACGGAATATCAGACCAACTGTGTGGCTGGATTGAAGAGTTTTTAGCATACTGAACACAGCATGTTGTTGTCAATGTAGAGACGTCTTTACCTCTGGCGTGCCACTGGGGAGTGTTACGGGACCATTATTTTCACAATATATATAAATGACTTAGTAGATAGTGTCGGATGTTCCATGCGGCTTTTCGCGGACGATGCTGTAGTATACAGAGAAGTTGCAGCATTAGAAAATTGCGGCGAAATGCAGGAAGATCTGCAGCGGATAGGCACTTGGTGCAGGGAGTGGCAACTGACCCTTAACATAGACAAATGTAATGTATTGCGAATACATAGAAAGAAGGATTCTTTATTGTATGATTATATGATAGCGGAACAAACATTGGTAGCAGTTACTTCTTTAAAATATCTGGGAGTATGCGTACGGAACGATTTGAAGACGTTTTTCCCGCGAACCATACGCGACTGGAACAGGAAAGGGAGGTAATGACAGTGGCACGTAAAGTGCCCTCCGCCACACACCGTTGGGTGGCTTGCGGAGTGTAAAAGTAGATGTAGATCGTACCAGATAATCGTGGACTTCGTTGTCTGAATGCTCCTCCAACTTAGGACTGTACTGTGTTCATCGTAAGAATAAACCTGACGTTAACATTACACCATGTATTCGTCAGCGTTTGCTTGAATGTCATTGGATTTCGTTTCGCGTGGAGCAGAAGCCAAGCTGTGTCCAGTACACTCAAGTACGACCATAAGGATACGTTTTATGCTGTGTTACACAAACATAGATTGAGCGATAATGCGGGACAACAGCTTTACCGGCGCGTTAAACTTGGACAGCCCTGGCCAGGCAGCTTGTCCAACTAGCCTGCAGTCAGGTGAGCAGTTGCGTTTCAGGCGTAAAAAGTGACGAACAGAGAAACTATATAGCTTCGAATGCCATTAGGTAAAACTTCAGCACTACCGCACGGTTCTTAGGTGACCAGAGGGAAAGCATAAATTCTCTCGTTCTCACGCAACATAGTATTCTAATTACAAAGCAGAGTGATAAAAATGTCTTATTTAAACACAGTGTAATTTTTCTGTGCAGGCTATGTGTGATGCTAAGGCATACTGCAGGTTTTTCACCGCATGTTGGATACTGAAGCTACTGAAAGTATCAATTACAGTCAGTCCGGTAATCTCTCAGCTCCTTTCTTATCCGAATCCGAGAAGTACATTTCAATTCTTGAACTGACATGTGCTACGTTGATAACGAGTCGATCAACAACAAAATCCACGAAGCCATCCAGGCGCCGCATTTTCTCTTCTGTTTTATGTTGTGCGGTTCTGTATCCCGCCAGCGGTCGTCAGTGACATGTGAAAAAGCTGCGTGCGTTAGTTCGATTACGTCTGGCAGCTTAATAGTCTTGTTATTTCTCGCGACAAATCCCTTATCTTGGTTCAAGATTAGTTCTGTATGGTTCATATTGTAATGGTACAATGCCAAATGTAAAAACGCAGCATTTGTGTGGTGTGCTCGATGCTGCGAAAATGATTGTTTTTCATGTTTCTGCGACACTTATCAGTCTGGTTCGTGTGAAACTTCATACTTCATCTGTGGTATAGAGCAATGGACATAGACCAAATAAAGAGTATTTGGTTTTTCATTTTCGTACTGAAAATGAAATTGTTGTCTTTGCTTAATTTAACAACCTTTCATAAAATATCAGTAATCAAGAATTTATATTTGAAATGAAAATAGGAATTTCGCGTGCGATGTGCAAATAGAAATAAGAAGACGTGCTCTTTTCATAAAAATGATGATGAAATTTACAATTACATTATGTAGCCATTTCAAATTGAAAAAAAAATGATGACCAAGGCAAGATTTGAACCATGAGCTGCATCTCATTATCAGTCCACTACGCTACCGATTCCGCAATACATGCAATATGAATTTTTATCTCAACTGTATCAAATACAGTCCCTCAGAAAACTTCAAAGCCGATTTTTTCTGTAAATTTATGAAAAACATAAAGAAGAACCTATTTCTCGGCACTTTTAAACCGTGTTCCACACGCGTGTTTCAGTACGGAACAGCCATTTTCATACTGCATATTAACAGCGTGATAATCAGAGCACAAACAGCACAGAGACTGTGACTGAATACGATTTTGAAATAAAAAACTACATAGCTAAAGAGTGATTCAGAAAAAACGTTGATGGATACATTAGTATATCTTAAAGTTTCATTTAACGTAACTTAGTAATAACATATATAATGTGTAAGTAGGACCTTATTCCAAGAGCGTAACAACATCACTGTACGTGTGCCACGGTTTCTGACCAATCATCGCGTTTGTGTTTGTTTACATCAGGTTTATTCTTATGATGAACAGAGTATAATTAATGAACATTACAGGGTTTAGTTGGCGGTGGCAGCAGCAAGAGAATGAGCGCCGTCGGGAACCAAGTGCGTGTTACTTATGCGCGTATCATAAAATATCCGATTCACATGCCTGTGTGTGACGTAACGTTGTCTGCAGCAACAGTGACTTTATATACACTCCTGGAAATTGAAATAAGAACACCGTGAATTCATTGTCCCAGGAAGGGGAAACTTTATTGACACATTCCTGGGGTCAGATACATCACATGATCACACTGACAGAACCACAGGCACATAGACACAGGCAACAGAGCATGCACAATGTCGGCACTAGTACAGTGTATATCCACCTTTCGCAGCAATGCAGGCTGCTATTCTCCCATGGAGACGATCGTAGAGATGCTGGATGTAGTCCTGTGGAACGGCTTGCCATGCCATTTCCACCTGGCGCCTCAGTTGGACCAGCGTTCGTGCTGACGTGCAGACCACGTGAGACGACGCTTCATCCAGTCCCAAACATGCTCAATGGGGGACAGATCCGGAGATCTTGCTGGCCAGGGTAGTTGACTTACACCTTCTAGAGCACGTTGGGTGGCACGGGATACATGCGAACGTGCATTGTCCTGTTGGAACAGCAAGTTCCCTTGCCGGTCTAGGAATGGTAGAACGATGGGTTCGATGACGGTTTGGATGTACCGTGCACTATTCAGTGTCCCCTCGACGATCACCAGTGGTGTACGGCCAGTGTAGGAGATCGCTCCCCACACCATGATGCCGGGTGTTGGCCCTGTGTGCCTCGGTCGTATGCAGTCCTAATTGTGGCGCTCACCTGCACGGCGCCAAACACGCATACGACCATCATTGGCACCAAGGCAGAAGCGACTCTCATCGCTGAAGACGACACGTCTCCATTCGTCCCTCCATTCACGCCTGTCGCGACACCACTGGAGGCGGGCTGCACGATGTTGGGGCGTGAGCGGAAGACGGCCTAACGGTGTGCGGGACCGTAGCCCAGGTTCATGGAGACGGTTGCGAATGGTCCTCGCCGATACCCCAGGAGCAACAGTGTCCCTAATTTGCTGGGAAGTGGCGGTGCGGTCCCCTACGGCACTGCGTAGGATCCTACGGTCTTGGCGTGCATCCGTGCGTCGCTGCGGTCCGGTCCCAGGTCGACGGGCACGTGCACCTTCCGCCGACCACCGGTGACAACATCGATGTACTGTGGAGACCTCACGCCCCACGTGTTGAACAATTCGGCGGTACGTCCACCCGGCCTCCCGCATGCCCACTATACGCCCTCGCTCAAAGTCCGTCAACTGCACATACGGTTCACGTCCACGCTGTCGCGGCATGCTACCAGTGTTAAAGACTGCGATGGAGCTCCGTATGCCACGGCAAACTGGCTGACACTGACGGCGGCGGTGCACAAATGCTGCGCAGCTAGCGCCATTCGACGGCCAACACCGCGGTTCCTGGTGTGTCCGCTGTGCCGTGCGTGTGATCATTGCTTGTACAGCCCTCTCACAGTGTCCGGAGCAAGTATGGTGGGTCTGACACACCGGTGTCAATGTGTTCTTTTTTCCATTTCCAGGAGTGTATGATGCTTTTAAGCCCAGTTTGCTTGCAGTGTGTACCACTGGAAGATAGCAGGAGTATTATAATTGGCTTACCATATCAGAGAAAAACGATAGAACAAAAGGGCACGTTATACTTTGCTCAACTTGCCAGCACAAGGCAGTGCACCCACGTTATACCCTGCTTATCACAACAATTGAACATAGGGTTGCCAACTTTAACTGCAGCCAAAACCGGACAACTCAAAAATGTATTATTATTACCATTATTATTATTATTATTATTATTATTATTATTATTATTATATTACTATTATTATTCACAACACATTAAACAACACATGCACTATAGCTACTACAAAATAAAGCTTGCATTTACTTAACATGGTACTCATTGCTAATACTACGAATCAAGCCATTTCTGTGAGTCCCTAGTTTCTTTGCTAGTTATATTTTGAAGTTATACTACTTTTCTGACTTCGTAGTTTTAACAAGTTCTTTCCCGTTGAGGGACTTGATAAATTTAGCAAGTTCAGCAAATTTCAAACGGTAGTTAAAATTCACTTTCAGTTTGTTTCTTTCATTGCTCCAGATATTTAGCATCACACTGAAAGTCCACTTCTCAAACCACATGTTGAATAACTTTCAGCAAATTATGTGCTTTGGATCTCTTAAAAAATGCCACCCGTTTGTTTGAAATGTTTGAGTCGGTTAAGTCCTTAATGAGTGACAAGACGTTATTCAGTGAACATAGTTCAGAAAATAGTTCGATACCATTTATATTTATGTTGAAATAATCTATAAGTTTCATTACATTTCCCATCTTAAGTAGCTCTTAAAAATCTAACTGAGACCTAAGCTTGAAAATTGAATCTTCACTGAAGTCAAACCATTTTTCTAGATATAATGTAAATCTGCGGGAATGTTACTTCATTGTCCACTTCAGGGTCGTTTTCATGGACTACGAATGTCCAAATAAGTTTGGCGCTATTGTCTTCACCCTGGCTTAGAAAATAGGACTTCAGCAATGGCCAGTTTGAAGCAACTAGTTGCGATCTTGAAAGATCAGTATTAACGATGCTTTCTTTAAGTTTCTTGGCTATGAAAGTTGATGTTTCGTCAGCGTCTTCGTAAAAATCTATAACGGCTGAACTCGTTCCTATTTCTTGGTCGAAGTACCGGATAGCACTTGGAAATAGTTACATATTTCCTTTATTTGAAGCATCACGTGCAGTCGAGAATGGAGTTGTACCAAATTTTTTCAGACTTTATTTGCAGAGAATGTGGAGCCAATACATTCTCTACTATAGCTTCAGCTTTAGTCCGTCCACAGCTAATTTTGGATGATAGTTTCGAATCTTGAACAAATGTGAGATAGGAGAGCATTTGCACAGTCCTGTGAAAGGTAACTATGATGATGTTTCACTCCATGATATATTAATATTAGTGCTGTTGCTGACACTTGCTCTTCCTGAGTACTTCCTGCTGGCACGAAATACCTTTGTACAGTGGGGTTTCTTAACACATCCCACACTTCACCAATATGAGTCTTAGTACTGGCATGATGCTTAACCGCTTACACTGAGTCCTGTTTCACTGTAAAACTTACACGGCGTTGGGTGAGCGGTTACGCCTTATGCAAGACACCTTTGGACTTTTGTTTTGCCCCGACATGTTTCAGAACTTGTTGTGCTCTCTTCAGTGGGTTACTTTATTTCGTTTCTGTAAAACTGTTATCACATATTAACATTTAGAGAAAACATTTGGTACAAAATATTTACATTAGTGAACGAAGTGATTGTTGTGAAATATTATACATGGTTTGTTTTCAGTACACAGTTGACGTATGTATTACGGGTGTGATGCATTGTGCGTTTACACGTTATTTGGAAAATGATAAGTATGCATTAGTTTACGTACCCTGCATGAAGCTGTTGAATGTTTATGTTGGTAGCTGTACGTTTGCTACACAATCTACAGCTTCTCATCTGCAAACATCTAAACATGACTGTTTGAGCACTACCAACACACACATCCAGTTGAGCAGCGAGATGTTTGATTGCGATCCGTCGATCACCGCGAATGGAAGTGTCTGCACGTTGCAGTATTGCAGGAGTCACAGCTGTGTCCCGCCGGCTGGCTCACGCCAGATCGGATACGTTTACACGGCCTTGTTGCGATGGTGACCGAAGCCTCGCGTAACGACTCACCGTTTTTTTTTTCACTGTCAGCTCTGCGTAGACTTCCTGCAAGCGCCTATGAATATCTGCGACGCTGTGATTTTGCGCCAAAAGAACCTCCAAGATGGCCGTCTGCTTGGAATGCACCTCCGTTATAGACGCCATTTTGAAGGCCACGTATAGCGCCGCCACCTATCGGAATTTCATGAAACTGAAGAGGCTGAAGCAGGAATATTCCACGATGACCCAAAACAAATTCAGGATTTGTTCAACCGAAATTGGGGGAGAAAAAATGTGTTGAATTACTTAGTGAAGGCCCCTCGTATAACAGGAAAGGTGTTGCCGAGGAAAGGTTAACTTCCGATGTTAGCAACTCGGCCGCACAGTCCGCTGTTTCTGCACATGCGCAGTCTGTAGCATACTAAAGATTTGAGAACTCCACCCTTGGCAGAGTCAACTGACCACTGACATCACTGGCCCGCTCGTGACGTGATTGGCTGATGATTTACACGCAAGAACGTGACGCGCACATTTCCCGGGCAGTCGGTTTTTGATCAGAAGGTCGCTCGCATAAAACGGGCTTATAATGGCGGTAGAAGTTAATGACCATTGGAAGACCCCTAAGAGTACTTCGTGACTGATAGTGTTTCTGCCTATGGGAAGAGGACCATTGTTGAAATGGCCATTGTAGTGTTACATGATGTAGATGTGACTGTATTAGCTGTCACTTGTGATGGCCTTTCAACAAATATTGGAATGGCCAAGGCGTTAGGTGCAACTATTGCAGTTGACAATATGAAGCCCTATTTCTCTCATCCTGTTTCAGGTAATATTGTATACATTATTTTTGATCCGTGCCATATGGTAATGTAAATTAGAAATATGTTTGGTACATTTAAGAATTTAGTTGATAGGAGTGGAAGAAAAGTATCTTGGAAATACATTGGAAAACTTCATTCCATAGAAGAAAAGAGGGGCCTTCGTCTTGCAGATAAGATCAAATTATTACTTCTTAATTTTTTATCAGCAGTAGATGAAAGTAAAGTTCAAGTTTTAAGTGCTTCAGTTAGTAGTGCACTACACCATTTACGCTGTGACTTGAAATTACAATAATTTCAGGGGCTGAAGGAACTGCAGACGTTTGTCTTATTTTTGACCAAAAATTTGTAACTCCAAAAATCCATTCGCTCAGGGATGCAAATCACCCCATCCCTCAAGGATTCAAGTGGGAAGCTTTTGTGCACAGGTAACAGAAAGACAGCAATACTAGGGATTTTAGCACATTGTGAAACTGTCAAAGGATTGTTTAATGATGTAATAAAAACAAAAAAGATGAAATATTTGCTGATGTAAAAGGTTAGCCATGATCATCTGTAAATATATTTTTCTTTAGTTAGGTCTACATTAGGTTGAATAACAATCCATCTCACCTCCAGTTTAGAGCAGCATACATAAATCTTCTTCGTTCAAATGAAGTTAAACATAATGCAAGTGGTAATTGTCAAATTTACGATATCACATGTGTCCTGCCTTGGTCTGAGAAAAACAAATCTGCTTCACATGATCCAGAAGAGTTTCGTAATAACAGAAGGTACTACCATACAGAAGGAAATGTGGAGACACTGTCTGATCATGATTGTGTCTTATTGTCCCAGAACCTAACTGAATATACTAGCAATGTGATTGTTTATATTGTAGGATTTGATGTCAAACATATGGCGAACAAGTTAAACTGCAACACTTGCATACATAGTTTATTTAATGTGGAACATATGCAGTACTCATATTTGTTAAGAAGAAAAGATAATGGTGGCTTGATAATGCCGTCAACAGGTATTGTTACTGTATGCAGAGAGACAGAGAAGCTAATACGGTTGCGAGTTCTGTCATCTAGTAACGTACTTTCAAAAGTCAGCGTGGTCAATGACATTATATTAAATGTTGTGCCAGTAGTGATGCACCGAGATTTATTCCCAGAATTGAAAGAGCATTTAATTGAAAATGTTTTCCTTGCGAGTCATGCTTATTTGAT
This sequence comes from Schistocerca americana, assembly GCF_021461395.2. NCBI lineage: Eukaryota > Metazoa > Arthropoda > Insecta > Orthoptera > Acrididae > Schistocerca > Schistocerca americana. The sequence continues at coordinate 643,803,115 of NC_060123.1, forward strand.
TGTAAACACTTAGTGTAAAGAGGTATTAAAATTCGTTGTCACCGCATTGCAGATACATGCAATGCCAATTTGCACAGGAAAACAATTAGGCAGGCACTGAAAAAATGTATTTTATTTCTTAATCAGTGATGTACGTAACACATAAGATGTCAATTTGTTAAAAATAAACTGTTTGAATTTTGAAAACACCAGTTTTCTTGTACCTTACCACCTCCTGCTTTTTTACTTTGTGTGTAAATAATAGCAATGAACAAACTAGAAATAACTTTATCTTGGAACTCTTCCATTTGGTCCATGCTTGCGTAGAAAAGAAACAACTTGGGAATGGAAATCCGCCTTGATGAAAAACACTTTTTGTTATTTACTTACAGTGTGTTCTTTAAATCTAAAATATTCAGAAAATAGCATAGTTATAAAACACTGTAAGGCATTATTACATTTGCACTGTTTGTTTTTTAAATATGGTTTTCCGTGGATATTTTTTTACTACCTTATTTATTGTACGTTACAGAATTTTACGTTACCGTTTTCCTCGGTGTACATCATGTCATCTGCAACTGTATAAGTGGTTGTTAGTAAACAAATACTAAAACGTGAACTTAAATATGTCAGAGTCATACAATTGGGATTGCGGCAGTGTTGTGGATCCAGTTTTGGTGTGTACTGGGCTGTTACTCATTTTGTCGTGAATTCACGTTCGTTGGGCGGTATGCAGCTAATTTTATACACAGAAAAGCAAAACTTTCGCACCTCATTACGCGAACAGAAACATGGCGTAATGTTTTGTATATATATATATATATATATATATATATATATATATATATATATATATATATATACAGGGTGAGTCACCTAACGTTACCGCTGGATGTATTTCGTAAACCACATCAAATACTGACGAACCGATTCCACAGACCGAATGTGAGAAGAGGGGCTAGTGTAATTGTTTAATACAAACCATACAAAAATGCACGGAAGTATGTTTTTTAACACAAACCTACGTTTTTTTAAATGGAACCCCGTTAGTTTTGTTAGCACATCTGAACATATAAACAAATACGTAATCAGCGCCGTTTGTTGCATTGTAAAATGTTAATTACATCCGGAGTTATTGTAACCTAAAGTTGACGCTTGAGTACCACTCCTCCGCTGTTCGATCGTGTGTATCGGAGAGCACCGAATTACGTAGGTATCCAAATGGAACGGTGATGGACCTTAGGTACAGAAGAGATTGGAACAGCACATTACGTCCACATGCTAACACCTTTTTATCGCTCTTTTTCACTGACGCACATGTACATCACCATGAGGGGTGAGGTACACGTACACACGTTGTTTCCGTTTTCAATTACGGAGTGGAATAGAGTGTGTCCTGACATGTCAGGCCAATAGATGTTCAATGTGGTGGCCATCGTTTGCTGCACACAATTGCAATCTCTGGCGTAATGAATGTCGTACACGCCGCATTACATCTGGTGTAATGTCGCCGCAGGCTGCCACAATACGTTGTTTCATATCCTCTGGGGTTGTAGGCACATCACGGTACACATTCTCCTTTAACGTACCCCACAGAAAGAAGTCCAGAGGTATAAGATAAGGAGCACGGGCTGGCCAATTTATGCATCTTCCACGTCCTATGAAACGCCCGTCGAACATCCTGTCAAGGGTCAACGTAGTGTTAATTGCGGAATGTGCAGGTGCACCATCATGCTGATACCACATACGTCGACGCGTTTCCAGTAGGACATTTTCGAGCAACGTTGGCAGACCATTCTGTAGAAACGCGATGTATGTTGCAGTGCTCTCCGATACACACGATCGAACAGCGGAGTGGTGCTACTCAATCGTCAACTTTAAGTTACAATATCTCCGGATGTAATTAACATTTTACAATGCAAAAAACGGCACTGATTACGTATTTGTTTATATGTTCAGATGTGCTAACAGAACTAACGTGGTTCCATTTAAAAAAACGTAGGGTTGTGTTAAAAAACATACTTCCGTGCATTTTTGTATGGTTTGTATTAACCAATTACACTAGCCCCTCTCCTCACGTTCGGTCTGTGGAATCGATTCGTCAATATTTTATGTGGTTTACGAAATATATCCAGCGGTAGTGTTAGGTGACTCACCCTGTATATATATATATATATATATATATATATATAACTTCCTGGCAGATTAAAACTGTGTGCCCGACCGAGACTCGAACTCGGGAGCTTTGCCTTTCGCGGGCAAGTGCTCTACCATCTGAGCTACCGAAGCACGACTCACGTCCGGTACTCACAGCTTTACTTCTGCCAGTATCTCGTCTCCTACCTTCCAAACTTTACAGAAGCTCTTCTGCGAACCTTGCAGAACTAGCACTCCTGAAAGAAAGGATATAGCGGAGACATGGCTTAGCCACAGCCTGGAGGATGTTTCCAGAATGAGATTTTCACTCTGCAGCGGAGTGTGCGCTGATATGAAACTTCCTGGCAGATTAAAACTGTGTGCCCGACCGAGACTCGAACTCGGGACCTTTGCCTTTCGCGGGCAAGTGCTCTACCATCTGAGCTACCGAAGCACGACTCACGTCCGGTACTCACAGCTTTACTTCTGCCAGTATCTCGTCTCCTACCTTCCAAACTTTACAGAAGCTCTTCTGCGAACCTTGCAGAACTAGCACTCCTGAAAGAAAGGATATAGCGGAGACATGGCTTAGCCACAGCCTGGAGGATGTTTCCAGAATGAGATTTTCACTCTGCAGCGGAGTGTGCGCTGATATGAAACTTCCTGGCAGATTAAAACTGTGTGCCCGACCGAGCGCACACTCCGCTGCAGAGTGAAAATCTCATTCTGGAAACATCCTCCAGGCTGTGGCTAAGCCATGTCTCCGCTATATCCTTTCTTTCAGGAGTGCTAGTTCTGCAAGGTTCGCAGAAGAGCTTCTGTAAAGTTTGGAAGGTAGGAGACGAGATACTGGCAGAAGTAAAGCTGTGAGTACCGGACGTGAGTCGTGCTTCGGTAGCTCAGATGGTAGAGCACTTGCCCGCGAAAGGCAAAGGTCCCGAGTTCGAGTCTCGGTCGGGCACACAGTTTTAATCTGCCAGGAAGTTTCATATCAGCGCACACTCCGCTGCAGAGTGAAAATCTCATTCTGGAAACATCCTCCAGGCTGTGGCTAAGCCATGTCTCCGCTATATCCTTTCTTTCAGGAGTGCTAGTTCTGCAAGGTTCGCAGAAGAGCTTCTGTAAAGTTTGGAAGGTAGGAGACGAGATACTGGCAGAAGTAAAGCTGTGAGTACCGGACGTGAGTCGTGCTTCGGTAGCTCAGATGGTAGAGCACTTGCCCGCGAAAGGCAAAGGTCCCGAGTTCGAGTCTCGGTCGGGCACACAGTTTTAATCTGCCAGGAAGTTTCATATCAGCGCACACTCCGCTGCAGAGTGAAAATCTCATTCTATATATATATATATATATATATATATAAAAGTCATCATATATATATATATATATATATATATATATATATATATATATATATATATAAAAGTCATCATATATATATATATATATATATATATATATATATGATGACTTTTGAATATTATTAAGTTAAATACATTGTTTGTTCTCTATCAAAATCTTTCATTTGCTAACTATGCCTATCAGTAGTTAGTGCCTTCAGTAGTTAGAATCTTTTATTTAGCTGGCAGTATTGGCGCTCGCTGTATTGCAGTAGTTCGAGTAACGAAGATTTTTGTGAGGTAAGTGATTCATGAAAGGTATAGGTTATTGTTAGTCAGGGCCATTCTTTTGTAGGGATTATTGAAAGTCAGATTGCATTGCGCTAAAAATATTGTGTGTCAGTTTAGTGTTGATCAGGATAAGTAAAGAGAGAAATGCCTGAGTACGTTCAGTTCTGCTCAGCTGTTTGAAAATTAAATAACGTAAGAGGTTTATCAGCACAGTAATTCAATAATTTTTCTAAGGGGATGTTTCAATGCAATCTGGTGAGGTACCCAGAATTACCTTGTCCCTCAACGCTTCGAGCTGCAGACACACAGGCAGGCCCCATTTGGCAGTTAACATACGTAGCGGTGAGCATTGCTAACGTAGCAAGAACGAATAGTGTAGGTGCAATTTTTTTAATATCACATAATTTACACTTGTACTGCAAAAATGGAGATTTGAGCGAAAGCCGCCTCATACACGTTCGTCTTACGAAGCTCGAACGCTAACCATTTTTTTCTTTTTTGTAATTCATTGTATTTCTTCGGGTTCATCGTTGATCCAGTCACTCAGTGTTTTTATTACAGAAAGCAAATAGCCCTCTGCCCGAACACGCTCAGCTACCGTGTCGGCTTCCACTTGACCACCATGAACTCTAACGTCCGACACCTATGCACAGATACATCACTTACATGATAGGCGGGTAAAACTTATCTAGAAATTTTCTCAGAATTGCCAGAGTGGTGCACATTACTGCTAGCATATTATGGTGTTTTAATGCCCTACTAAAGGTGAACAAAGTTTGTAATAAATCCGTGATCCCAACGTCGCCGCCTCTGCTTGTAAGTACAGGCAGCCAATGGACAGGTCCAGTTTTCGTTGTCCCAGATATCATTCTCATAGTGCTATTCAATTCCACGTCGATTTTACGAGCCCCAGGACAGATGCACGTAGAATGGATGCCGTAGAGCCTCAGGTTGTGCTACATAGCTTTTGAATTGTATTGTTTCTGCATGAAATCTATTCGCAGTTGCAAATATGGAGAACCATCATGTGCATAATCGAATGACGGCAATGAAAATTTGTGCCGGACTGGGACCCGAGGTATCGCAGCCTCCTAACAGACCATCTTCCACAATGCTAGAAGACGCTCCTCTGCAGACTAGGAGGAACCTGTGGTACCGTGACGGCTGTCCGGCCCAGAGTGCACCTAGTACTACAGCATTTCTTCAGAAATTGTTTCCAAATCGGTGGATTCGACGCAGAGGTCCTGACCTTGGCCGTCCCGTTCCCCGGATTTGACGCCTGTAGACTTTTTGTGTGGGGAAAGCTACAAGGACATACACTATGTGATCAATAGTATCCGGACACTTCGCTGAAAATGACTTACAAGTTCGTGGCACCCTTCATCGGTAATGATGGAATTCAGTACGGTGTTGGCCCACCCTTAGCCTCGATGACAGGTTCCACTCTCGCAGGCATACGTTCAATCAGGTGCTGGAAGGTTTCTTGGGGTATGGCAGCCCATTCTTCACGGAGTGCTGCACTCAGGAGAGGTATCGATGTCGGTCGGTGAGTCCTGGCACAAAGCTGGCGTTCCAAAACACACGAAAGGTGTTCTATATGATTCAGGTCAGGACTTTGTGCAGGGCAGTCCATTACAGGGATGTTATTGTCGTGTAACCACTCCGCCACAGGCTGTGCGTTATGAAGAGGAGCTCGATTGTGTTGAAAGATGCAATCGCCATCCCCGAATTGCTCTTCAACAGTGGGAAGCAAGAAGGTGCTTAAAAATCAGTGTAGGCCTATGCTGCGATAGTGCCACGCAAAACAACAAGGGGTGCAAGCCCTCTGCATGAAAAACACGACCAAACCATAACAGCACCGCCTCCGAATTTTACTGTTGGCACTACACACGCTGGCAGATGACATTCACGGGGCATCCGCCATACCCACACCCCGCTATCGGATCGCCACATTGTGTATCGTGATTCGTCACTCCACATAACGTTTTTCCACTGTTCAATCGTCCAATGTTTACGCTCCTTACACCAAGCTAGGCGTCGTTTGGCATTTACCAGCGTGATGTGTGGCTTATGAGCAGCCGCTCGACCATGAAATCCAAGTTTTCTCACCTCCCGCCCAACTATCACAGTACTTGCAGCGGATCCCGATGCAGTTTGGAATTCCCGTGTGATGGTCTGGACAGATGTGTGCCTATTACACATTACAACCCTCTTTAACTGTCGGCGGCCTCTGTCAGTCAACAGACGAGATCGACCTGAACGCTTTTGTTCTGCACGTGTCCTTTCACGTTTCCACTTCACTATCACATCGGAAACAGTGGACCTAGGGATGTTTAGGAGTGTGGAAATCTCGCGTACAGACGTATGACACAAGTGAAACCCAATCACCTGATCACGTTCGAAGTCCGTGAGTTCCGCGGAGCGCCGTCTTCTGCTCTCTCACGATGTCTAATGGCTACTGAGGTCCCTGATATGAAGTACCTGGCACTAGGTGACAGCACAATGCACCTAATATGAGAAACGTATGCTTTTGGGGGTGTCCGGATACTTTTGATGACGTAGTGTGCCGACTGCAACCGACGATATGCGACGACGTATCACTGCAGCTTGCTCGCACATCCGCGCTGTAAAGCTAGCACGTGTGCAGTGGTCGTTCCATGTCAGACCGGAAGTGTGTACTGCCGCTGCCGGTGGTCAGTTTGAACACAACTTGTGATGGCTCTGAGCACTATGGGACTTAACATCTGAGGTCATCAGTCCCCTAGACTTAGAACTACTTAAACCTAACCAACCTAAGGACATCACACAGATCCACGCCCGAGGCAGGATTTGAACCTTCGACCGTAGCAGCAGCGCTGTTCCGGACTGAAGCGCCTAGAACCGCTCGGCCACAACGACCGGCACAACTTGTGATGTTCAGTCGCCTCGATACTGGCAGAATCCACATAATTAGTGTATGCACTTGCGTTGTTCTTTAGTGTGTTCTACCATAGGTATTGTAGAATTGTCGGTGTGGAAACTTTTCAAAATACGATATATCGCAAACAGCTCACATTAGACTTCTGCGACAAACACCACTGTCATTCTACTTTATTCTACTTTTAGTTTCCTAATGTCAGTAGGAACTGTTCCATTAAAAAAATGTATGTTTGCACAAAGATACACATCCTAAGTATTATTACAATCTGTTCTAGGCGCTACAGTCTGGAAACGCGCGACCGCTACGGTCGCAGGTTCGAATCCTGCATCGGGCATGGATGTGTGTGATGTCCTTAAGTTAGTTAGGCTTAAGTAGTTCTAAGTTCCAGGGGACTGATGACCTTAGAAGTTAAGTCCCATAGTGCTCAGAGCTATTTCAACCATTTTTACAATCTGTTGGTTGGGTAACAAAGGAACCTCTGACTACCTGTCCATTCTCTGAAAACTGCACATCAATAGCATTTCCCTTTTCCGCAATATTTGCGGGACAAATTTTAGATGATTCGCCGTGAATTGTTTCTGGTTCGGAGTTTAGCCGCTGTTTTTGGCAGCTGCTGTTTGTAACTGAGGATCCTATCCAAGTTAAATCCCCAGATACTTCGATGTCATATTATGGGAGAGTAAATGGTTGTTAACACAAATCGCTGCTTCTTTATTTGTAGTCTTATTATTCAAGTGAAAACACGTAAGTACTGTCTTTGTTGGGTTTGGCAATAGCCTCCAATCCCGGAAGTAGTTATTCGTGGTGGTAAGAGGGTATGTCAGTGTGCTTTCAGTTTCCTCCATGTCTTTATGCTGTGTGGCCATAGCCCAATCGTCAGCATATCCAAATTTTAAATATTTCAGGCATATCAGCGATGTACATGCAGTGGTTCCCAGCCTGGGGGTAATTACCCCCTGATGGGTAAAATGAAATTTTATGAGGCGTAAAAACTTAACAATTCGATTCTGTTTCAGTCACGAAACTAAATTATTTTTTAAGATCATTAATATTATCACAATTTTACAAAATTCTAATTTTTATTATATAAGTTATCAATAATTACTTTCCAGAATGAAATTTTCACTCTGCAGCAGAGTGTACGCTGATGTGAAACTTCCTTTTGGATTAAACCTGTGTGCCGCACCGATACTCGAACTCGGGACCTTGCCTTTCGCGGGCAAGTGCTCTACCAACTTTTTTTTTGCATTTGATCGTAGTGAACGTCACATGATATCCGTTAAAGTTCGTTGCTGACGCTTTCACTCAGTTTTTTTGATTACAGAGACCAGCCAGCTCTCTGACCGAACACGTTGAGCTACCGTGTCGGCACCGACTGAGCTACCCAAGCACGACTCGCGACCCGTCCTCACAGCGTCAATTCTGCCAGTACCTCGTCTCCTACCTTCCAGACTTCGCAGAAGAGCTTCTGTGAGGTCCCGAGTTCGAGTCTCGGTCCGGCACACAGTTTTAATCTGCCAGGAAGTATCAATAATTACTTTCTCTCAGTTAGTAACATCAATGCGTTGGAGGTTACAGATTCCGCACACAGTCCACCCACTACACACTTATGTTGTGCTTTGTCCTGTACATCGCTAATGATAAGAGTGAAACATACCCGTAACAAATGCTAAAGATCTCAAGAAAATGTCTTTTCCGAGCTGTAGATGGTACCCGCAGTAGTCCAGAGATTGTTTCATTTCTTGCTTCGAAACAGATACATGAATTAATTGACGGCACGACACCGCAGTAGCTACACAAGGTCTACTATAGAGCTATTATTATTATTAGTGGCTGTGGTCAGGCACAAAGCATTAACAGCCTGAAGTCATTCAATTTCTGCCAGTTCAGAGGTAAGGAGTGCAGCAATCAAATAATTTAACAAACAATAAGTATAGTGCACACATTTTAACTTGGTTGATTTTAAATGACGTTGCAGTGTGCAGGTCAAGCAAATGCCACAGTAGAGACGAGGGGGAAGTTTGCTGATAGTTAGCTTTATTTTCTGTTTTGAAGGAATTGAGGTTAGCACTTGAGATGCCCCACGAATTCCTTCGTCTTTCACTTCTAACACGCACACAAACGAAATATCACTCGTCTTTCATCATTTAAAGAATAAAAGTGTTCAAAGAAAAGTCTTTCATTCTACAGTTTATATGGTGCTAAAGTTGGTGATAATGTGGGGGAGGGGGCGCAACAGACGGCCGGGGGGCGGGGGGGGGGGGTTGTTGGGGGCGAGGTACTAGCTAATGTCTAATTACACTCAGGGGTAATGGTCTAAGAAAGATTGTAAAACCACTGTGCTAAAAGCTAATTCGCCTCCCCGTGGTGCACCCTGGGTAACGCCAAATGAATTGAGTGCCTAGACGGCCGCCTAGGGCGGCAAAAATTTAGGGGCGGCAAAAGGCGGCAAAAGTTAATTTCAGATCAAACAGCAAACAAATAAACATGAGGAAATGAGGAGAAAAATGTAACAGACGAAATATTAAAACACCGAATTGTTTTCAAAAGTACACAGATGAGTTACTTAAAAAGTCTTTAGTTAGTTCGACGAAAGTAAACACAGTGTGTCTGACCTTGATTGATCTCTGTCAAGCATTGGAGCTGGGTAGTGCACTGGCTTGGATTTTATAGCATACTCCCCCCCCCCCCCCCCCCCACCACCACCATCACCACCGCTTATTGTTTTTGTGTCTACAGCTCATTTGTCAAGCGTCAGTTGTATTGAATGGTTCTGTTGATGTTTTTTGTTCTACTGTTATTTCCTCTGGGTCGTCGATCATGTCTTCACAAGGTAGGTTTTGTACTCATCTAAAGGATAAGGTGTCTGTGTAAGTGTGTCTCTGTCAGATTCGCATCACGAGAAAAGAACTACATTGTCTTTCCTCAAATTAGCTGTCGTTTTCTTCAAATTTGACTTACAAGTAAGTAATAACAAGGACTACGGGCGGGAAGGAGCGCCGGTCCCCGGCACGAATCCACCCGGCGGACTTGTGTCGTGGTCCGGTTAGCCGGCCAGTCTGTGGATGGTTTTTAGGCGGTTTTCCATCTGCCTCGGCAAATGCGGGCTGGTTCCCCTTATTCCGCCTCAGCCACACTATGTCAGCGATTGCCGCGCAAACAAGTTCTCCAGGTACGCGTACAGCACCATTACTCTACCACGGAAACATAGGGGTTACACTCGTCTGGTGTTACACGTTCCCTTGGGGGATCCACCGGGGGCCGAACCGCACAATAACCCTGGGTTCGGTGTGGGGCGGCGGAGGGGTGAAGTGGACTGCGGTAGTCGTCGTGGGGAAGATAATGACATGACTTGTCTATCGATGGGACGTAATTGGTTTAAAAGGAATTGAGAACAAAGCATGAAAACTGAGGAGTGTCCCCAGAAAACGAGCACGTCTGGTCACCTTAGTTTAATAATTAAAAGTATAATAGGGGATTTGCATTGTTATGACGTTGGCTGTTGGTGGTGATTGGATGGGCAGAAGATATCGAGGAGACCAATGGCAGTAAAAAAAGGGGGCGTCATTTTTAAATTCTCATCTAGACTGGCAAAACATCTAGCAATGAACTAGAATAACTGGTAGTCGGACAGTGTTCAAGATCTCCTGGCCAAGAAAGCAAATCACATGTGGGAAGCAAAAATTGCAGAGAAAGACCAGTGGATGAATGCAGTAGGCATGTTCATATGGACGTAGTTTGCCGTAGTTATGCAGAGATGAAGACGACTGCACAGGATGTACTTGGCTGAAGAGCTGCACCAAACCGGTCCCCGGACTGATGCCCACAACTAAAGAAAATCGACAACGACAGTCAGCGTGCTGACAGAAGGAAGACGACTGCGGCACCTGGCTGGCCGCCTCACAGCGAGTCGGCTTGCCTGAGTAGCGCCCAAGGCGCGTGGCCCGGCCGTCGGCCTTGACTCCTGCTCACGATGTACGCAACAGCGGCGGCGTGTCTCGGAGCGAGCGCGTGAATCAGCGGTTGCTGGTGGGAGGCGCGGACGCTCCGCACGGCTGCCCGCGGACAGACGGCGTCCGTGGTTTCGCGACCAGTCAGTCGCCCGCCATCTGCAGGCTGAACGAGATGGCCGCGAGGGGCAGCACCGGCGCGCTGCTGGTGGGCGCGGTGAGTACTACGCGTACTACTGCTGCTGTCTTATTTTAAACCAGTGACATTTGACTGCCAGCGGTCCGGACTGCTCCCGCCAGCAACACAGCCCATTTTAGACGAGCGACGTTTTGGTGGGAGCGCGTCACGTACCTGCTGGTAAATCAGCCGCCAATCACGTCTCGTTTGGCGCAGTGCCGTCAGTGATCTATTGACTGTGACAAGCGTATTCTGAAATCGCGAGTATCGCAGAAACAACGGTCTGTGGCGTCGTCAGCTAACACCGGAAGTTAACCAATTCTCGCCGCTACCATTCGTGTTATAGTAATGGATTTTGTGCTTTTATTCTTCTTAATCTTTATTTTATTCTTTGCTTTGTTTTAATGGCACATTCCAAAGGTTGTATACGGTCCTAATATCTTTCGTACTAGTGTCCTTCCACGAGACAGACCAAAAATCGAAAAATGGCAGTTTGGTTTTACAGTAGTCGTACTTGGCCAAAGAAGAAGCCTGCACTGTCCATAAGTAAGAAGTATAATTGTTCCAGCAGCAAAAAATGCCAGGTCTATTGAATGAGAAAAATAATTTTGTGTGTTAACTGACAGTTTGAAAGGTACAAAGGATAAAGTAAAAATGCGCTGCTACTGTCTTCTGAATATTGTTTGGTGAACAAAACTGTTGTGCCTTCAGAGCCCACTTGTTGATGTATTGGATGTTGGCTTTCGTCTCGGGATCTTCGGTCGACGTTGCTTAGTGATTTTTCTGACGTTTCGCCAGCACGAGTGGCTGGCATCGTCAAAGGCAACAATGGAGGGTGAACCTCTGACAATGCCAGCTACTTGTGTTGACGTAACCTTAAAAAAAGAGGTTAGTAAACCATCACCGGTCCTAGATTTCGAAACGAAATACATTGTTTGCTGTTTTTGTATGTATATATTTTCTTAAGCAAGCAAACGATACTTGATGTTTTGAAATGTTTTGACGACATGTTTCCTCTTCTTTCTGTTCTCAGCAGAGTAGAGAATTTACCGTACGACCTCTGTCAAGAATATGAATTTTGCTTAGGTCACTAATAAAATGTGTTGTCATTTCTTGTTCCTTAATTCTGTTGATATATTTTGACTTCTGTAAGAAGGATGGTTCCTCACAACCTCACGTTCACATTTAGAGTGTCAAAGTGCATACAGAGAACTCTCACTACGCTTGCAATTTTGAAACTGACACGTAAACAGAAAAGGCCACTCGTGACGGGCAATACTCAGTACAGGAGGAATAAAAAGGCAGGGGTGCTGTAATAGACCACTTGCCAAAGAGTAGTCGACTGAGACAACAAAGTCGCTAGTGTAAAAGGGCATAAACGGAGACTCGCGCTGTCCGTTTCCATTGCGCTGCCGCTACCACAGTGCAAATCCTGCGCCTGCCACTTATCAAATAGGAATAACGGATGCAAAATTTTAATCTGTTTCAGACATAACTGTAGCATACTTACAGACACTGTAGAAATCTATATCAGGGTTTTCAAACTGGGCCTCACGACTCTCGGGTGGGTCGCTTCATGATACAGATTAACAGTTTTTCGTAGTTTATAATCTTAACTTTCGACAATAGTGCTAACAAACGTTAATATGCAATAAAAACTTGTAGAACTGTAACCAGTGTTGCCAGCTCTTCAAAACGAAATAAAATAAATGTGTCTACAAAAAGGAGCCAGGAAAAAGCAGAAATATAAGATATATTATGGTGCAGTTTGCAATCATTATTCTGTGTAATAGTTTCAAAATAATGAAGTCAGAGGCTGTGCTCAAATGTAGAATGAAAACAATATAATTCCGCATCCCATCTGGCCGCGACTCATCTCAGGAATAGATAGAAACAAGAATTAATTTATATATATTTTAGTTTGGTATCTGCTAGAACTGCAGTAATACAAACAATTCACTGTGAAAGTATAACACAATTTGAATTACATATCCTTGATAATACGGAAACAACAGACTGCATTTTTAGAAGTTCAAAACAGATGATGTGCAACACTATGTGTGTGATTGTAATTCGTGTCCGTGATCCGCATATTAAATATTGCTTCATCCAAATCATATGTCCGTTGTAGTGGGGTTGGCATCTTAGAAAACTACTGCACTGAATAGAAGTTCGCTGTTCCTTTTCACAGTCCAGTCGCTGGTCCATTGTTTATTACATCTGTGAAACGGTCGACTTCTGATTCATCTTGCATCAGTCTGCTTTGCTTACAACAGCGTCCATCATTGTTGCGATGTTGCGATACTTTGAATTCCAATAACTCTCTTAAGTGTTTATACTACGTAGTTACGTTTTTCTTCTTGCGTATGTGTATTCTGTCGCCCGGAAACGCACACCAACACAACTATAGTTTGATTTCTTGTGCTTTTTAATTCCATCTAATACTACATTTTCATGAGATATTAATGCATGTTTTGAAATCTTAGGTCGAGGCAAATACTTTTCATCTAATCAACATGGATTTTAGTGCTTTCCTATCGTCAAGAAAAATAAAACTAGAGAAAACGCCAAATGACCCCAATAACTCACTCATTTGCCAGCTAAATGATATTAAAGAAGCCAGAGTTAGCTCTAAAAAGCTGATTTGGCAGCACTTACTGTAACCAATCGCTAGTAAGAGCCATTTTCACATTTTGTTGCAAATACAATAGTTAGCAGTGATGAGCATCCAAATTAGTCTGTCGTGGTGGCTGGCCATTCTGTTGCCTCTACTTCGGCCAATGTTTTGCTAGTGACGAGTGGCAAATCTCTGTCGGATCCCAACGATGTCGCTTGCTGACTGTATCTCGTTCAGGTAAACAAAATCCCGCTCAGCGATTAGTTGTCGCGTGCAGTGCAACTGTCGGACGTTGTGACGCCTCTGGCCATAGGGCCTACTTATGTATCGGTTGTTTCATCGTTATTCTTGTGTGAATGACATAATGAGGTACGCTAAGATATTCAGTCTCCACTGTTTTTGCCAATCACGGAGTTCAATGTTTAACTCGCGTAGTTCTTGTCACTGTTCAGATGTAACTAGACCCAACGTATTTTTTTTCTTTCTTTCTTTTGTAAATCGTACAACGTATTTTGAAATGTAATGGGACTGAGTTACGAATGAATATTCAAAAATTATGGAAAACAAAAATACATAATTTTGTTTGATATATAACTGCATGGTCATGGGTAGCCGGAAGATGTTTTGATTAGACGATGGAGTCGCACTCTAAATAATGTGATCAAACAGCGCTGGCGAGAATAAATACCAGCAGAGAGCTGCAATAGAAAGGGCGAAAACTAATCTTGGAAGCGGAATTTTGGATTTTACAATGTTCAAATGTTTGTGAAATCTTATGGGACTTAACTGCTAAGGTCATCAGTCCCGAAGCTTACACACTACATAACCTAAATTATCCTAAGGAGAAACACACACACCCATGCCCGAGGGAGGACTCGAAGCTCCGCCGGGACTCACCGCACAGTCCTTGACTGCAGCGCCCGAGACCGCTTGGCTAATCCCGCGCGGCTTGGATTTTATACCGAACAACGATGGACTCAGGAAAGTTTTATGAAGGAGTAATGTTGGCTGGTTCTAGACCTTCACTGGACTTACGAAAGTATGATTGTACTGTGGAAAAGACTGAAAACGTGATATAGGAACAAAAGTTAACTGATAATGTGATGAAAAACGTGAACACTGAATCTTAGTTTATTTTAAGTTTACTTACATTTGAAAATTTTAAGAACGCTGTATTTGTAGTTAGCAATAAACAGCGATTAATAAGTATGATATTTGTTTTAATACAGATCCATTTTGTAATTAATGAATCAAGTAAACAACTTTTATACATTTTTTCGTTACCTCTGAATACTTTGAACAGTTTTCATACCGGCGCACTTTGTGTCCGATGAATAATCTAAGTATGGTCTAACAACAATCGCATGAAATACATCTCCTTAACGAAGTACAGGTGAGCTGTGAATAAAATCCGATGACACTGCACGCTCGTGATCGAAAATTTGGAGATGCAAGTTCAGTTGTGATTTCATACATCGCATGCGCAAATAGCGTCAGTGTTAATATGGTATTTACGTCTAATTACGGCTAACTGCGAGAATTAGAGCAATTTGGTGAGAGGGTCGCGAAGTTATTTTAGAACTGTTTTTCACAGCCGTGAAGGACGGCATTTCTTAATAGCTGCAACTGTCACTAGTTTAGCGCGATTTCAGATCTCATTGAACAGCCCCGTTCTCTGTTTCGCCAGGCGTGATATGGTCTTGTCGCTCATATGCTCTGAGAAAATGTGTAGTGTTGCTTCGTGTTCTGTAGAGAAAAACAGCGCGATAATCTGTTCTAAATCACCGGGAAAAATTGTGCTTGATGTCTACAACATGTTTTGGAAAAATAATCGTCAGAAGGATCCTTTATTGTATGATTATATGATAGCGGAACAAACACTGGTACCAGTTACTTCTGTAAAATATCTGGGAGTATGCGTGCGGAACGATTTGAAGTGGAATGATCATATAAAATTAATTGTTGGTAAGGCGGGTACCAGGTTGAGATTCATTGGGAGAGTGCTTAGAAAATGTAGTCCATCAACAAAGGAGGTGGCTTACAAAACATTCGTTCGACCTATACTTGAGTATTGCTCATCAGTGTGGGATCCGTACCAGATCGGTCTGACGGAGGAGATAGAGAAGATCCAAAGAAGAGCGGCGCGTTTCGTCACAGGGTTATTTGGTAACCGTGATAGCGTTACGGAGATGTTTAATAAACTCAAGTGGCAGACTCTGCAAGAGAGGCGCTCTGCATCGCGGTGTAGCTTGCTCGCCAGGTTTCGAGAGGGTGCGTTTCTGGATGAGGTATCGAATATATTGCTTCCCCCTACTTATACCTCCCGAGGAGATCACGAATGTAAAATTAGAGAGATTAGAGCGCGCACGGAGGCTTTCAGACAGTCGTTCTTCCCGTGAACCATACGCGACTGGAACAGGAAAGGGAGGTAATGACCGTTGGGTGGCTTGCGGAGTATAAATGTAGCTGTAGATGTACCGATACAACAGATTTCAGAAATAAGATCAAAGTTTATCAGAGTTTTCTGTGTCGAGTATATTAGATACACGAAAAGAGAAACGGAACACAGGTAAAATATCAACTCTTGAAAACCAAAATAATTCGCTTTTGCAATACACATACCTTATGCAAATGAAATATCCTATGTTTGCGACAGGTTTATCTGCTGCTCATTCCCCTCCTAACTTTCGTTTTCCGTTTGATCTCTTACGTATCTTATGACGGAAGTTTTCTCCTTAATCGTTAATCTTTCGATCAGCTGGCAACACTCCATATTGAATTATTAGAAGATATCTCTTGCATTATTTTTAACTTCTTTTAAAAACACCAGTCGCAGTCTTCCTAGAACATCTAGAAGGAAATAGTGGTGTCGTATTGTGTGACCAACCCCTCGTGTCTTCATCTGTCAATTGCTCTCCTAAATGACCTTATTTCACCTGTTCCTTCATCTGTTCACATTGTTTCCGGTACTATATCTCAAATGCTTCAAGAGATTTCGTTAAAGTTTTCCCTGTTGTCCATGTTTCAGCGTCATAAGTGCTATGAACTGAATGCAGCTCTTAGTCGCACTCTTCTTCATTTCAGTATCTATGATGTCAGAAAAGGTATTATCGTCTTACGTATAAACATTTTATTTGCTTCTCCAATTCTTTGTTTTATGCCTTCTTTACCTCTTCCGTCTTCAGAGGACTAATTTCCGAAGTATTTTTATGAGTTTGGTTGCTTCATCTTGTTTCCTTTAATATTAATGTTTACTCATTCTGAATCCCAAGCACACGAGAGTGATCTGTCTGTTTTTAGTTAACTTCCAGTTGGTACTCATCCCCTAGTACTTTCTCAATAACTTCTAAGATTCCAGAATGAGATTTTCACTCTGCAGCGGAGTGTGCGCTGATATGAAACTTCCTGGCAGATTAAAACTGTGTGCCCGACCGAGACTCGAACTCGGGACCTTTGCCTTTCGCGGGCAAGTGCTCTACCAACTGAGCTACCGAAGCACGACTCACGCCCGGTACTCACAGCTTTACTTCTGCCAGTACCTCGTCTCCTACCTTCCAAACTTTGCAGAAACTCTCCTGCGAACCTTGCAGAACTAGCACTCCTGAAAGAAAGGATATAGCGGAGACATGGCTTAGCCACAGCCTGGGGGATGTTTCCAGAATGAGATTTTCACTCTGCAGCGGAGTGTGCGCTGATATGAAACTTCCTGGCAGATTAAAACTGTGTGCCCGACCGAGACTCGAACTCGGGACCTTTGCCTTTCGCGGGCAAGTGCTCTACCAACTGAGCTACCGTTGTTTGGAGATTTTCTTCATTTGGAGCTATCATAACCTTGCCACACAAGCCTACTAACACCGCAAGTCACAGAACTGAAAAACCACCTCTTACAGCGCGGAACGCCGTGAGTCGTGCAAGAATACAGTCAGTGAGGTGCTGGAAGACATTGAACAGGGATGCCGAGCTATGCTGACTCCGCGCCACGGCCAGCTGCGTTACGTTTCTTGAGTGAAGACCAATGACGCGAACAGCCTGATTGAGGTGGTGTCACTAATTCTTGATTGGGTTTAAATCCGGCGAGTTTGGTGGCCAGGGGAGTATGGTAAACTCATCCTGGTGCTCACTGAACCACGCACGTACTCTGCCAACTATACGATGCAGTACATGCTCTGGTGGGGGATGCCATCGTGTCGAGGAAAAACAAGGTGCATGTAGAGGCGGACATGGTCCCCAAGGACAGGCGCATACTTGCGTTGCCATGCACGGTATACTTTAACCACAGTGGCACGCGAACAGTTTACAACCATAGCCGTTTTGGAAATGCTTCTCGATTGTCCCAAAAGCCAATGATTATACCCTTTTGGACGTCAGATCTTGAGTTGTTATTGCACGTTGACGTTGAATGTAGGAATTGGACACTTTAATGTTACTAGACCGTGTATTGATGTCTTTGCAACTTCTACTAAATGTAATCTGAAGAGGTCTGTTTTCCAGCTGTTCATCGCTTTAAGAGCAACATGTCAAGGGAATTTGACGTTTTATTGTTTGTCTGTTGTTGTTGATTTGATGTCGCTCTCCGTTTTGATGTATTCTGTTCAGGCCTACTCCATCATATATCCATTTGAACCTACTTACTGTAGTCAAGCTCTGGTCTACCTCTGCAGATTTACCCTCCACACTTTCCTCCATTAAAAACCTGAAGATTCCTCGAGTCCGGAGGACATGTACTATCATCCTATCTCATACTGTACTATATATTTCTTTTTCCTCAGTTTAATTCAGTATGTCACCATTAGTTATTCGATTCAAATATCTGTCTTAATAATTCGCCTGCAGCAACACATTTCAAAAGCTTCCTCTCTTTTGGTTCAAATGGTTCAAATGGCTCTGAGCACTATGGAACTGAGGTCATCAGTTCCCTAGAACTTAGAACTACTTAAACCTAACTAACCTAAGGACATCACACGCATCCATGCCCGAGGCAGAATTCGAACCTGCGACCGTAGCGGTCCCGCGGTTCCAGACTGTAGCGCCTAGAACCGCACGCCTCTCTTTTGATGTGAGCGGTCATGGGAGAGTGAAATGCACATACGCTGATTAAAAGTATCCGGACACCTGGCTGAAAATGACTTACAGGTTCGTGGCGCCCTCCATCGGTAACGCTGGAAGTCCATATCGTGTTGACCCACCCTTAATTTTGATGATAGCCTCCACTCTCACTGGCGTACGTTCAATCAGGTGCTTGGCGGTTTCTTGGGGAATGGTGACCCATTCTTCACTGAGTGCTACACTGAGGAGAGGTATTGACGTCGGGCGGTGAGGCCTGGCACGAAGTCGGCGTTCTAAAACATCCCAAACGTGTTCTATAGGATTCAGATCAGCACTCTGTGCAGGCCAGCCCCTTACAGGGATGTTATTGTCGTGTAACCACTCCGCCACAGGCCGTGCATTATGAACAGGTGCTGGATAGTGTTGAAAGATGCAGTCGCCATCCCCAAATTGCTCTTCGACAGTGGGAAGCAAGAAGGTGCTTAAAACATCAATGTAGGCCTATGCTGATGCTGATAGTGCCACGCAAAACAACAAGGGGTGCAAGCCTACTTCATGAAAAACACGAGGAGGCCATAGCAGCAGCACCTCCGAATTTTACTGTTGGCACTACACACGCTGGCAGATGACGTTCACCGGGGATTCGACAAACCCACACCCTGCCATCGGATCGCCACATTGTGTATCGTGATCCGTCACTGCACATAACGTTTTTCCACTGTTCAATCGTGGAATGTTTACGCTCCTTACATCAAGCGAGGCGTCGTTTGGCATTTACTGGCGTGACGTGTGGCTTGTGAGCAGACGCTCGACCATGAAATCCAAGTTTTCTCACCTCCCGCTTAACTGTCATAGTACTTGCAGTGGATCCCGATGCAGTTTGGAATTCCTGTGTGATGGTCTGGATAAATGTGTGCCTATTACACATTACGACCCTCTTGGACTGTCGGCGGTCTCTGCCACTCAACAGACGAGGTCGACCTGTGCGCTTTTGTGCTGTAAGTGTCCCTTCATGTTTCCACTTCACTATGACCTAGGGATATTCAGGAGTGTGGAAATCTCACGTACAGACGTAGGACACAAGTGACACCCAATCACCTGACCACGTTCGAAGTCCGTGAGTTCCGCGGAGCGCCCTCTTCTGCTCTGTCACAATGTCTAATAACTACTGAGGTCCCTGATATGGAGTACCTGGCAGTAGGTGGCAGAACAATGCACCTAATATGTTTTTGGGGTGTCAGGATACTTTTCATCACATAGTGTATACAGAAGGCGGTGGTTTTGCGTTCGCAAGGTATAAAAGGGCAATGCGTTGGCGGAGCTATCATTTGCACGTAGGCGATTCATGTGAATAGGTTTGCGACGTATTGTGGCCGCACAACGTCTTTCCTGTCTTTGAACGCGATTTGGTGGTTGGAACTAGAAGCATGGGCCATTCCATTTCGGAAATCGGTAGGGAATTCAGTATTGCGAGATTCACAATGTCGAGAGTCAGCCGAGACTACCAAACTTCAAGCATTATCTCTCCACAGACAACGCAGTGGCCGACGGCACTAACTTAACGACCGAGAGCAATGAAGTTTGAGTAGGATTGTCGGTGCTATCAGGCAAGCAACACTGCGTGAAGTAGCTGCAGAAATCATTGCGGGATGTACGATGAATGTATCTATCGGGACAGTACGGCGAAATTTGGCGCTAATCGTTATGTCTGCAGACGATAGACGCGAGTGGCTTTACTAACATCACGATATCGACTGCAGCGCCTCTCCTGGGCTCGTGGCCAAAAAAATGGCTCTGAGCACTATGGGACTTAACATCTATTGTCATCAGTCCCCTAGAACTTAGAACTACTTAAACCTGACTAACCTAAGGACATCACACAACACCCAGTCATCACGAGGCAGAGAAAATCCCTGACCCCGCCGGGAATCAAACCCGGGAACCCGGGCGTGGGAAGCGAGAACGCTACCGCACTCGTGGCCATATCGGTTGGACCTTAGGCGACTGGAAACCCTTGGCCTGTCCATATGAATTCAGATTTCATTTGGTAAGAGCTGATGCTAGGCTTCGAGTGTGCCTCAGATCCCACGAAGCCATGGATCGAAGTGGCGAACAAGACAGTGTGCTAGCTGGTGGTGGTTCCATAATGGTGTGAGCTGTGTTTACATGGAATGTACTTAGTCCTCTGGTCCAAGTGAACCGATCATTGGCTGGAAGTGGTTGTATTCGGCTACTTGGAGAGTATTTGCAGCTATTCATGGATTTTATGTTGGAAACGATAATGGAACTTTCATGGATGACAATGCACCATGTCATCAGACCACAATTAATCACGATTGGTTTGGAGAACATTCTGGCCAGTTCGAGAGAATGATTTGGGCACCCAGATCGCCCGACATGAATCCCGTCGAACATTTATGGGATATAATCGAGAGGTCATTTCCTGCGAAAGTCAGCTCGCTCTTTTCCGCCATGAGATCCGCAGTGCAGTGGACAATGGCGCTCAGGTTGGTGCCGCGTTCCTTGATTTCAGTGAGGCATCTGACACCGTCCCGCATTGCCGTTTAAAGACAAAAATACGAGCTTACGGAGTATCGGAGCAGACTTGTGATTGGAGTCAAGACTTTCTTGCCGATAGAACTCAACACGTCGCTCTTAACGGAACAAAATTGACTGATGTAAAGGTGAGAGGACCGTTGCTGTTTATATACAGGGTGGGTCAAGTGGAAAGGTACGTGAATTGACGAGTAATAGCATTAGTGATTCTGAACAAAAAACTTATGTGGACACATGCTCTATTCTGAATGGTTTCCGAGACAGAACACTTTTAATCTGCATTTCGATTTATTTTGTGTATTATTCAGTGTCACTGTTTACAACGTACAACAGTAGAAGAGAGGAACTTGAGACGGACATTTTGGTACAGGACGCTTGTGGTCTATCAAGTCGCAAAACCATCTCAAGCTGGCCTACAAAAAATACCTAAGCTACAACGCATTAGCGACCCGCGAGATTTCCAATATTCTCGCGATCTCTTCGCGCAAACTGTTAGTCCTTGACAAAAAGTAAATAGGACCTTTCTTGTTGCAAATTTAATTTAGTTTCATTGTATACTGAGACAAAATTGGATTGTGCGGTTTTCGAGTTATTAAAGAAAAACGTACAAAAATGGTATTAAACATGCCCTTTCTCGGAAACCATTCACAATAGAGCATATGTTCATATGAAGTTTTTTTGTCCACAATCACTAATTCTATCTCGTCTCAAAGCATGTACAGTCGTGCTCAAAAGTATCCGAACGACCTGAATTGCATTTCGCCTGATTCGCATGCAACCTGATTTTCTCTGCCTCGTGATGGCTGGGTGTTGTGTGCTGTCCTTAGGTTAGTTAGGTTTAAGTAGTTCTAAGTTCTAGGGGACTTAAGACCACAGCAGTTGAGTCCCATAGTGCTCAGAGCCATTTGAACCATTTTTCGCATGCAACCCGCATAATGCAGCTGTCTAGCAGGTCCTCTAATCGCTCCTTGGTACAGTCGTTTGACTATTGAAAATGGTTCCAACAAGTCACCACTAGGAAACCCTGCCCTGTATCGCAATAATTCAAGATGTAAAGTAATATCACGATACTACAAATATCAGGGAACACCTTAGCACAGATAAGACTGTCCTTAAGGTTTGTAATCTCACATTTATTGCAATAAATGACATACCTGAAATGGTACCACTCTCATTATTACGTCAGATAGGTAATGCACGTAGTAAGTTCGTCGTATTCATGATTTCCTCTTCAAAGTAACATACCGTAGTTGTTATTTAACACAAAATGACATTAAAAACTTAAGTTATTCACGAGCAGCTAGTTGAGAATATGTATGCACTTCAAAAGACACGACGAACCGTCTCGTTCTGCATTTGGATTCAAACCCAGGTCATGCAGAATAAGTTGTCGTGACTGACGGAAACTAACAGTCATTCCTGACTATGCATACAGAGAGTGATAAACCTCGATTTTAGGCAGTATCAGTTAGCAAATATCAACTTTAAATTACATAACGCAAACATTTTTAACGGACGCGAATTCCCACACAGCATCTATTGCCCCTGTTAACGAACTACGAGAGATGTTAAACATTGCTTCTTCACAAGTAACCTATTTGAAATGCCGTGAAGTAGAGCTTTGTGTTGGACAGGGATTCGAACCCAGAACCTAATCGGATGTTATCGAAGCACAATCAACTGTGACATATCGGATTTTCTCGGAAGTAGCTAGATGTTTTAACTGAAATGACGAGATGTAACATTAATTTTTTCCTTCCTCAGACTCCAACCCGGCACCTATCGCTGTTATATTCTAGAGAATACGAACGTTAAATATGGGTTTGTTACACCAGCAGCGACGTGTGAGCATGTTTGAAATAGAAATAATATGACAAAGAGTTCAGTGCTGACTGGGAATCGAGTCCCACATATATCGTTGTTGACTATACACGAAGAGACGTCAGCTAACGAATTTTTCTCCACCACCAGCTCGCAATAACATCCTTGAAGTTACAGTGATCTCTCAAATAGTTCTGTGTCTCATTGGGAGTCTAAAACGTCAGATATCGTTAGCGTTGACAACGAATGAAAATGAATTAAAAATCAAAATTATTATCCACCAGCAGATAGGTGTTCTCATGCTAGAGCTTGATGATACATAATGAAAACTTAAGTGCCGGGCAAGGATTCGAACCCATTCACGCGCAGTATGTGGAGATGTTGAGGAATGTGCAGTTTTGAACAAACAACAAGTAGTAGTCGAGCTGCATTGTCACGAAGGGATCAAATTCCGCTTTAAGGGCGGTCTGAGTAGCATTCCCAGTTCATAACCAATTTTATCGACATACAGAAGCTCAAATAAAAGATGGAATAAGTGTCCTGTGACCCTACATAGCGTTTGTTTCGTTACTAGAAATAAATAAATAACATGAGAAAGGTTCCTGGTGATAGAGTTCCCACATTACGCCACTCCTGACTTTATTGTGGTTCAACCTAACATCTACTTGGCAGAGAAGGAATATCATGTTTAATGTGAATTTCAGACCACAATGCCATTACACCTTCTTCACTTGGCGAAGCCATAAGAGAATAGAATCTGTCTCTCCCTATTAAAACTCATGGGCAGAAGTTGTAATCGAACTGAGACCATTATGATAGGACCCTAGCATCAATCCAACAGATCACCAAACCATCTTCACTAAGGCTCTTTATCCTATCATAGCGCCGATGCGACACACTCGATGAGAATTCTGACACACAGGCTCCCTGTAGTGGTTTGCAGTATGTTCAGTACATTCATGTACTTGGTTGACCGAATAGCCATGAACAAGCTACCTCGGCTACCCAGTGCATACATTCGACTCTATTTTGTAATCACCGAAATAAAATCACGTAATTACCATCAACACAATATTGCCAACATTGGAGGTTGCAGAAATTTTAAATAGGAAGTGTTCCTTTCTATTTGAGCTACTCTACTGCGTGTTCTGTTTGTTGAAAACGTCGTGCAGTGCAAAAGAAAAGCTGTAACTGTCGGTCTCTCAGAAGTCTAGATCCGGCCATATGCGTTATCTCATAGCAATATGGAATTCGGAAGTTCTGGAGGAAATGTTGTTGACTGCTGGAGGTGCTGTAGCTATATGGGAGCTAGTAGCATAACGGTAAAGTGTCGAGCACCCTAGATAAGACGTCGCGGGTTGTATTACATTCGTTGCTACATATTTTTAAAAAGCAATTTTGCTGTTTCCTGAAGTTATCAGTTTAATGAAACTTAAAACTTAATTCCCTTCACTTCTCACCCCAAAAAGCCGCATGTGGAAAAAGGCTAACTTCTGCGTCATTTTGTTCTTTTCAGGTTTAATAGACTTCCAAGCAGCAGATGCGTCTCGAAGCTTTTGTATTATGCATGGGGAGAGCGCAACGTGCCAAAATAGCCAGAAAAGTATTTTCTACATTAGCTGTCGTCTGGTAGTCGCATTTTATTCTTCTTCAAACCTTGTGTAACAGCTTTAACTCAGAACATGTTTTCTACATGCATGTAATCAATAAACTGCATGTGCACTGTCAGACTGTTCTAGATAACATCAGAGAATTCGCATATATCGTTGATTATTAATCTCTCTCTCATGTTTAGTACTGTTATAACAACACTGAAAGAAACCTTACGAAAATTGTGCACTGTATTATGAGAAATGAAATAAAACTACCCACGATAATCTTACGACGAATGTTTGTTTTAATAAAACTGAGTATCTGTACACAAGCGAGCTTCTATTGGCACGAATTAGATACATACTACTCACTTAGATTCCGATTGGATCCGTGTATAATTGGTATCCTGTGTCATACTCAACAGGTATGCAAATGTGACATTTCATAAACAATGTTATGTATTCCTAGAAACCCAAAGTTTACTTGTCAACAGCGGAAAGAGGCGTTACCTGTTGTGCAGCATTGTAAGTTTTCACTATTTCACTATGAGCTGAAAGTATTTCCTTGCGATTTCGTTATCGATGTTTGATCTGACTGCTTGTAGCTCTTTCACAGAAGGGATAAAAACGTTTCTCTCTGCGAGACTGGAACCGCCAACCATAAGAGACGCCTATTCACAGGTGATCACGCCACCACACAGGTAGCGAAGAGGTGTGTATAGTTCCTTCCTTTTACGAGGCCAATAGGAACTAAAACTCGTAAATCGCTATTTGAGGTAAGCGATTAGTTGCGATTTCCACGTGCAACGGCTTTCCTGTGCTGAAAACCGTAAATCTACAATCTTTTGTTACACCTCAAGCGATAATAACTCAGATTATGCAATGGAAATGACATGAAAAATCAAGTGAACTTTGAGGCTTAATTCCATGCACACCAGGAGGTAACTCGTCGATCACAGCGTTGCCAAAATACCTTGCCTTGCTGCCAAATCTCAGTTACAGTACCAGCAGGAAGAGGACGAACTTATGTGACCCTACAGCTAGCTGGAAAGTGACCATAGCTGGCGTCACAAACACGCAGTTGCTATGGCCTGGAATACGTAATGCATCTGATTCGCATTTCGGTAACTAGGTTTATCGACTGGAGCGTAGTTACTAATAATATTCAGAACTGATTGCAAACTAAGAATTATATATCAGTAGCTCCCATAGTTGTTTTTATATTTCTTTCGTAACTGTACTCAAAACTAAAAAACTCATTTACAGACGTTGTCGTGTCTCGCCGATAGTCTAGCACACCAAACAAATAAAAATAAAAAAAGAATGTGTGTGTGTGTGTGTGTGTGTGTGTGTGTGTGTGTGTGTGTGTGTCAGAGAGAGAGAGAGAGTGATAAAAATAAAAAAAAGAATGAGAGAGGGGTAAAAAATTGTTGTAAAGAAATTGAATACTGGTATGTAAAGAAATCTTTCATTAAAATGATAAGTTCCGCATCATTGCGAAATGTCGTATTCAGGATCTATGGAACAAGTATTAATCTAATCTAATCTAGGTTTGTTGTTGTGGTCTTCAGTCCTGAGACTGGTTTGATGCAGCTCTCCATGCTACTCTATCCTGTGCAAGCTTTTTCATCTCCCAGTACCTATTGCAACCTACATCCTTCTGAATCTGCTTAGTGTATTCATCTCTTGGTCTCCCTCTACGATTTTTACCCTCCACGCTGCCCTCCAATACTAAATTGGTGATCCCTTGATGCCTCAGAACATGTCCTACCAACCGATCCCTTCTTCTGGTCAAGTTGTGCCACAAACTTCTCTTCTCCCCAATCCTATTCAATACTTCCTCATTAGTTATGTGATCTACCCATCTAATCTTCAGCATTCTTCTGTAGCACCACATTTCGAAAGCTTCTATTCTCTTCTTGTCCAAACTATTTATCGTCCATGTTTCACTTCCATACATGGCTACACTCCATACAAATACTTTCAGAAATGACTTCCTCACACTTAAATCAATACTGGATGTTAACAAATTTCTCTTCTTCAGAAACGCTTTCCTTGCCATTGCCAGCCTACATTTTATATCCTCTCTACTTCGACCATCATCAGTTATTTTGCTCCCCAAATAGCAAAACTCCTTTACTACTTTAAGTGCCTCATTTCCTAATCTAATTCCCTCAGCATCACCCGACTTAATTAGACTACATTCCATTATCCTTGTTTTGCTTTTGTTGATGTTCATCTTATACCCTCCTTTCAAGACACTGTCCATTCCATTCAACTGCTCTTCCAAGTCCTTTGCTGTCTCTGACAGAATTACAATGTCATCGGCGAACCTCAAAGTTTTTATTTCTTCTCCATGAATTTTAATACCTACCCCGAATTTTTCTTTTGTTTCCTTTACTGCTTGCTCAATATACAGATTGAACAACATCGGGGAGAGGCTACAACCCTGTCTTACTCCCTTCCCAACCACTGCTTCCCTTTCATGTCCCTCGACTCTTATAACTGCCATCTGGTTTCTGTACAAATTGTAAATAGCCTTTCGCTCCCTGTATTTTACCCCTGCCACCTTCAGAATTTGAAAGAGAGTATTCCAGTCAACATTGTCAAAAGCTTTCTCTAAGTCTACAAATGCTAGAAACGTAGGTTTGCCTTTCCTTAATCTTTCTTCTAAGATAAGTCGTAAGGTCAGTATTGCCTCACGTGTTCCAGTGTTTCTACGGAATCCAAACTGATCTTCCCCGAGGTTGGCTTCTACTAGTTTTTCCATTCGTCTGTAAAGAATTCGTGTTAGTATTTTGCAGCTGTGGCTTATTAAACTGATTGTTCGGTAATTTTCACATCTGTCAACACCTGCTTTCTTTGGGATTGGAATTATTATATTCTTCTTGAAGTCTCAGGGTATTTCGCCTGTTTCATACATCTTGCTCACCAGATGGTAGAGTTTTGTCAGGACTGGCTCTCCCACGGCCGTCAGTAGTTCCAATGGAATATTGTCTACTCCGGGGGCCTTGTTTCGACTCAGGTCTTTCAGTGCTCTGTCAAACTCTTCACGCAGTATCGTATCTCCCATTTCATCTTCATCTACATCCTCTTCCATTTCCATAATATTGTCCTCAAGTACATCGCCCTTGTATAGACCCTCTATATACTCCTTCCACCTTTCTGCTTTCCCTTCTTTGCTTAGAACTGGGTTTCCATCTGAGCTCTTGATATTCATACAAGTCGTTCTCTTATCTCCAAAGGTCTCTTTAATTTTCCTGTAGGCGGTATCTATCTTACCCCTAGTGAGATAGGCCGCTACATCCTTACATTTGTCCTCTAGCCATCCCTGTTTAGCCATTTTGCACTTCCTGTCGATCTCGTTTTTGAGACGTTTGTATTCCTTTTTGCCTGTTTCACTTACCGCATTTTTATATTTTCTCCTTTCATCAATTAAATTCAATATTTCTTCTGTTACCCAAGGATTTCTACTAGCCCTCGTCTTTTTACCTACTTGATCCTCTGCTGCCTTCACTACTTCATCCCTCAAAGCTACCCATTCTTCTTCTACTGTATTTATTTCCCCTATTCCTGTCAATTGCTCCCTTATGCTCTCCCTGAATCTCTGTACAACCTCTGGTTCTTTCAGTTTATCCAGGTCCCATCTCCTTAAATTCCCACCTTTTTGCAGTTTCTTCAGTTTTAATCTACAGGTCATAACCAATAGATTGTGGTCAGAGTCCACATCTGCCCCTGGAAATGTCTTACAATTTAAAACCTGGTTCCTAAATCTCTGTCTTACCATTATATAATCTATCTGATACCTTAATCAAATTGCTGACTAGCCGTGAAGAGTCATGAATTACTGAAATTTTCGCCAACATCAGTAACCGAATCTTAACTTGAAAATAAAAGACGACAGTTTTGTAATAAACCGGGACTCCTATCAAGGCCCTTTCTTCCCTATCAACTAACCACGGAAGATGTCTGATATACCTCCATTCAGAAGTAACAAAGTGTGTACGCATTTAAAGATGAAGCGCATGATATGAAGTTCTGTGACGGAGATACGAACCGAACACGTAATTGGATTGTTAACTAAGTAAAATCAAATGTTACTTATCGGTTTTTCTTACCAGCTGCTAGGTGTTTGAATCTAAAATAAGAATACCAATTTTTGTGCCTGAGCGACAATCGAACCGCACTGCTACCTTTCTTCTTTATCGTCCCTGAATATAGCTTAAGTATCAATTGCTTGCTCACC
Organism: Schistocerca americana; assembly: GCF_021461395.2. NCBI lineage: Eukaryota > Metazoa > Arthropoda > Insecta > Orthoptera > Acrididae > Schistocerca > Schistocerca americana. The sequence goes on from NC_060123.1 coordinate 643,831,782, forward strand.
AACAGTAAGATGCCTGCGTGTTTGACCAGAAATTGTTGGCAACACATGAACAAACATTAAAAATGCACGTCATTTACACTAGCAGGCCGGTGTGCACGTGATACGGCTTGAAATGGAATTAGGAATATTTTTGTACTGGATCAGGAATCGGACCGACATACTTACCTTTGAAGGAGACATAGAGAAGATTGCAGTGTTGGAAAAAGGAAGGAAATGATCGAACTATACTCTCCCGAGAGATTCAGATCCTCGAAAGAGGAGATACGAGTTCGAATCACAGTCCAGCACCAAGTTTTTCAACGTCTCTAGTTCAATCAAGTACAAATAAAATAAGAGCCCTTTTCCTTTAAATGGCTATCGGTTCATCAAATAAAATAAAATTGTCTAATGTAAGTAAGTTTACTGGCGACAGTATTTCTGTTTACCATGACCTCCACCTATGTCATTTCCCAAAGTAAACCGGCTCTGTGCAGTTGGGAATGAAGGAACGTGATGTTTAATGCGGATTCTGGATTATAACGTCTTTCTCTTGAGGTTACTGGAGGTAAAGTAAATCTGTTTGTGTCTCTTAAAAGTAAATTCCTGAACCCATGCATTGCACTTGTGATAGTTCGTTCCACCAGACCATTGTGGCCACATTTCCCAGCCCCAGGAGTGTGCTGTAATGGATGATGTGCTTAGCTCACAAAATTAGTCACGATGGACAAAATGCGAGTCTGTTAAATGGTTAAGTAGAAGCAAGCTTCTGACGCGGAGACTATGCCATTCTTATGTCAGCAGGATGTAAAGACTCTCTAGGCATCACTTCTTCGATGTGAAGCCATTTTGAAATTTTCACTGATTAAGGAAATTTCTTAGTTCGAGAAAATCCACTGCGAAGGGTGAAGCTACCGGATAATTCGGTTATTACCGTCTTTATTACTATCGTTTTATTCATACCGCTGCTGGAACACATGTGCTTGAAGATCATTTAAGGTCTTTTGGTCATCATAGAAGTAGTTGCCCAAGAACAGGTTCTTTCCCTGTCTACGGAATCCTTTTCATGTTAATATCAAACATCAGCAATTGCTTGTAGATCACATTACAACTAAAGTAATTGATGAAGACGTTACTTGATAACAAAAACGCGCTGCCTTTCTTCATTTACTTGTGCCTAGAAATGGCTGTCGAATACTGCCAAACCAAAAGCCAAGGCACCTTACTGCCTTCCGATATACGTCGCTGTCAGTTCTTCCATATTATTTGGTCGACGTGACCTGTTTCAAGTTGTGTTTGACAGAGAACGTTATAGAAAATCAATTGTTTTCCTTTGCAATAAACAGAAAGATTTTCATTCTAAGCTATCCAAGTTCCACATTTTCGCAATATTAGTTCAAATTTAATATTCGCTTCTGTAATGTAGGAAAGTATTTCACCGTTGCAAAACCTGCATCCGACTCACTGTCCTTACACTTAGTCGCTGGCCATAAATTCTAGCTCAGAGTGACACCATTTTAAGTAACCTAATGTAGCGAGGACTGTTTGCCAGTGCTCTTTCTCACCGGTAAGTATGGAATTCACTCATTGGGCTCCACAAGTACACTGTAACAGTAATTTCTGTGTGTATGCAATGCATACGGATTGTAGAATTTGGTGGTGCTCTCTCTTCCACTTCTGTATACAATATGCCTGACGTAAACGGGCCCTTTATCATTACAGGCCCTGGGTGGTGAAACATCATACTGACAACAGTAATGTGCTTATACTGACAACCTCACGGTTCGTTTTAGCTGATTTTGTAATCATTTAAATAAAACAACATCACCTTCCAGTGGGAGACATTTCATCCCCCTTTTCCATCTGTGAAATTTGTCAGTAAGCTTTTTGCCTTCAAACCAGCGAAATGCGGCAGAGTACGGCCGGTAAACGATTCACAAACCACGATTTAGTGCCGTTAAGACGATTTCTTTAAACATTGGCGTAACTGAAGGAATTTAGTTTCTTCTTAAATCATCTTATGGTGCAACGTTCACAGGTATCTCAAACAGGAAATGCTCTTTATCCAGGTGTGAAGGTTGTAAAACAAACTTCTCACAGTTTGTCTCAGGTTGATCTTTTCGTCTGATAGCACTGCGTAAGTATTTTGTCTAAGAAGTATCACAAGTAGTGTTCCTGTAGCTGTGGGAATCAGTGGTTGAAAACGAGTTTAACACCAGTGGGTACAGCACTGCTAAATTTTCAAAATGATTATCAACCTAAGTTTGAGTTCATACACAAACTGAGGTGCATTTATAATATTCAAGCTAGATCGTGTATCCTTGTCTTCCTTGAGTGGGCACACACGTATACAATACAATGAATACTTCGAACGCTATAGTTAACGTTGCTCTCATAAACAATTTTTTTTTAAATTCTTCTCGTTCTTAATCGTGCAATATGTGTTGTAGATACAGTCTTAGAGAAAAAACTGACCGCCGAGTCGTTCACGTAAGGTGGACAATACAGTCGCATTCCCCTCTGAATTCTATGTTCGGCAATATGCTCGATCAGGCAAGATTGTACTGCTACACATCCCGGAGGAACTCTTGACTGCAGTCTGAGTACATTACTCTTGTCTATGACCACAGTCTTTAGTTAAAACGCGAGACTAGCTATTGCGATGTCTGGTAACCATAAGCACACGTCAACAAAATTCTTATCGCCCCTTTCCTCTCGGTGCGGAAGCTATGAGTATAATTCATGCAAGTGTACAATATATTTCACTTTCTGTCACATTGGTAATAACAGTTTGGTTCAACAATATTGTAGCGAGAGATTTCTTGGCCGACCATCCGCCTCTGAACACCGCATGCATCTGAGTTCTTTGGGACCCGTTTGCCGCCTACCGGCGGGGGCTGAGGCACTGAGCTGCCTCACCTTCTGCCGACAACGTCTGCTCCACTCCTCACTCTTGACGGTGTAGAATGATTTAATGTTGTTGAGTGGTGACCCATAAAATCTGTCTACGATTTGTGTTTTACACTCGATAGCAAATGAGGTGCAAAACTGTTTTTATTGATAAGTATTTTAAGTACACTAGTGTGCAATACATCAATGTGCCACAGAATTAATTTCATTGTTTCTGATCCAGTGCATTATAATTAAAGCGTCACATCTTGTTCTTTTTCGTTTCACGGGAGATTCTTCAAATAATTTATTTTTGTCATGAGTTCATATGTGTTAGTCAAGGCACAGAGAGTAAATGCAGTGTAATGTGTTTGGTTTCTTTCTTGGATTCCCTATGGTAAATGGATGCGAAACACTGTGTCTATACCTTTCAGAACCTGCACTATAGCTACTATGGCAAATTGCTTGTTTTGAGGATCATACATTAAATAATGGAGAAGTGAACGCTGTTCAAAAGTGATATTTAAAATATTCAGTTGGATTTAAAGCGACAAAATTGCCCATATTTGAAGCTAACCAGAGAAAAAGTAAGTTGCTAGAGCCACTGTTAGCAAATGTCTGCAGAGAGTTCCTAATTGCTACTGTGGAAATTTAGCATGGAGACCCTGTAGTAACCAAGAGGTTCCTTTCCTTCGTACTTATCACCCTGGCATGTGAGTCTTAAGTGAAGAACAATATTGAATTTCATATCGTTGACGGTCGATTCGAATTTCTTCAGAGACGCTTGTATTGTGAAGCAGCTTGGCAGTCAGAAAGCCGAGATCTATGTCCATTAATGCAACTTTCTGTGTCGAGCTACCAAGAGGATTTGATGTGTAAAGGTTTTCTCCTGATTTCGTTACAGAATTTTTTCTGGAAAATCGCAGCCCTGTAAAATAGATCTGAAAAAAAAGCTCGCACACGCTGGCCCCTACCACAGGTAGAACTGATGACTCCCTGAACCGTTGCGACACAAGACGTGGGTGGTACCACGGGGCTACGGACACACTGCTGCCAGCACCCCACTCTCATCATGGTGTTGGTCGCTCAGTCTCATAATGCATCGTGAAAGATAACAAACGTTGTCACTAATCTGAAGAATAGCATTTCTTTAGCCAAAAAATTGAATTTTCTGTCTCAGTGTCTTAGATTACATGAGGATTATATAGCACAAGTCATTCAAATGGAAAGGGAATATCAAGTAAGTTTAGCGAGTACCATACACGGAAGTGATTGCACTATCACAGTGTTGCCAAATGTTTACGACGATGTTGCCAATTCATAAGTCCATTTCAAGCCCTATTACGTGCACACCGGCCTGCTGATGAAAATGACGTGCATTTTTAATGTCTGTTCATGTGTTGCCAACAATTTCTGGTCAAACACACACACATCTTACTGTTGGTGAGCAATCAATTGATACTTAAGCTATATTCAGGGACGATAAAGAAGAACGATAGCAGTGCGGTTCGATTGTCGCTCAGGCACAAAAATTTGTATCCTTATTTTAGATTCAAACACCTACCAGCTGGTAAGAATAACTGATACGTAACATTTGATTTTACTTAGTTAACAATCCGATTACATGTTGGGTTCGTATCGCCGTCACAGAACAAAACATCATGTGCTTCATCTTTAAATGCATACACACTTTGTTACTTCTGAATGGAGGTATATCAGACATCTTTCGTCGTTAGTTAACAGGGAAGAAAGGGTCTTGATAGGAGTCCCGGTTTATTACAAAACTGTCGTCTTTTATTTTCAAGTTAAGATTTGGTTACTGATATTGGCGAAAATTTCGGAAATTAATGACTCTTCACGGCTAGTCAGCAATATGATAGGATTAGATTACATTAGTTTAATACTTGTTCCATAGATCATGAATACACACACACACACACACACACACACACACATTATTTTTTTATTTTTATTTGTTTGGTGTGCTATACTATTGGCGAGGCACGACAACGTCTGTAAATGAGTTTTTTGGTTTTGAGTACAGTTGCGAAAGAAATATAAAAACAGCTATGAGAGTTTAAGAACCTTCAACATCGCAGCGCGTCAGCAATCGTTGGTTAATACATTAAAAAACTAAAAAACCACCTTGATTGCGAAAAAAAGCACCTAGTGTTACACTAGGTGCTTTTTTCGTAATCGAGGTGGGTTTTTAGTTTTTTGATAAACTGTGAGATTTACAGATTTATGATGCTTAGTTTGCAGTCAGTTCTGAGTATTATTAGCAACTACGCTCCAGTCCCTAAAGCTAGTTACAGAAGTGCGAATCAGACGCATTACGTATTCCAGGCCATAGCAGCCGCGTGTTTGTATGGTCACTTTCCAGCCCGCTCTAGGGTCACATAAGTTCGTCCTCTTCGATTTGGCAACAAGGCGAGCTATGTTTGGCAACGCTGTGATCGACGAGTTACTTCCTGGTATGCACGGAATTAAACATTAAAGTTCACTTGATTTTTTCCGTCATTTCCATTGCATAATCTGAGTTAATATCGCTTGAGGTGTAACAAAAGATTGTGAACTTACGGTTTTCAGCCCAGGAAAGTCGTTGCACGTGGCAATCGCAACTAATCTCGTCCTTTAAATAGCGCTTTCCGTGTTCTAGCCACTATTGGCCTCGTAAGAGGAAAACTCAATACATACATCTTCTCTAGCTGTGTGGTGACGTGATCACCTGTGAATAAGCGTCTCTTATGGTTGGCGGTGCCAGTCTCGCAGAGAGAAATGTTTTTATCCCTCCTGTGAAAGAGCTACAAGCAGTCAGATCAAACATCGATAACGAAATCGCAAGAAAGTACTTTCAGCTCATAGTGCAATAGTGAAAACTTACAATGCTGCACAACAGGTAACGCCTCTTTCCGCTGTTGACAAGTAAACTTTGGGTTTCTAGGAATACATAACATTGTTTATGAAATGTCACATTTGCATACCTGTTGAGTATGACACAGGATACCAATTATACACGGATCCAATCGGAATCTAAGTGAGTAGTATGTATCTAATTCGTGCCAATAGAAGCTCGCTTGTGTACAGATACTCAGTTTTATTAAAACAAACATTCGTCGTAAGATTATCGTGGGTAGTTTTATTTCATTTCTCATAATACAGTGCACAATTTTCGTAAGGTTTCTTTCAGTGTTGTTATAACAGTACTAAACATGAGAGAGAGATTAATAATCAACGATATATGCGAATTCTCTGATGTTATCTAGAACAGTCTGACAGTGCACATGCAGTTTATTGATTACATGCATGTAGAAAACATGTTCTGAGTTAAAGCTGTTACACAAGGTTTGAAGAAGAATAAAATGCGACTACCAGACGACAGCTAATGTAGAAAATACTTTTCTGGCTATTTTGGCACGTTGCGCTCTCCCCATGCATAATACAAAAGCTTCGAGACGCATCTGCTGCTTGGAAGTCTATTAAACCTGAAAAGAACAAAATGACGCAGAAGTTAGCCTTTTTCCACATGCGGCTTTTTGGGGTGAGAAGTGAAGGGAATTAAGTTTTAAGTTTCATTAAACTGATAACTTCAGGAAACAGCAAAATTGCTTTTTAAAAATATGTAGCAACGAATGTAATACAACCCGCGACGTCTTATCTAGGGTGCTCGACACTTTACCGTTATGCTACTAGCTCCCATATAGCTACAGCACCTCCAGCAGTCAACAACATTTCCTCCAGAACTTCCGAATTCCATATTGCTATGAGATAACGCATATGGCCGGATCTAGACTTCTGAGAGACCGACAGTTACAGCTTTTCTTTTGCACTGCACGACGTTTTCAACAAACAGAACACGCAGTAGAGTAGCTCAAATAGAAAGGAACACTTCCTATTTAAAATTTCTGCAACCTCCAATGTTGGCAATATTGTGTTGATGGTAATTACGTGATTTTATTTCGGTGATTACAAAATAGAGTCGAATGTATGCACTGGGTAGCCGAGGTAGCTTGTTCATGGCTATTCGGTCAACCAAGTACATGAATGTACTGAACATACTGCAAACCACTACAGGGAGCCTGTGTGTCAGAATTCTCATCGAGTGTGTCGCATCGGCGCTATGATAGGATAAAGAGCCTTAGTGAAGATGGTTTGGTGATCTGTTGGATTGATGCTAGGGTCCTATCATAATGGTCTCAGTTCGATTACAACTTCTGCCCATGAGTTTTAATAGGGAGAGACAGATTCTATTCTCTTATGGCTTCGCCAAGTGAAGAAGGTGTAATGGCATTGTGGTCTGAAATTCACATTAAACATGATATTCCTTCTCTGCCAAGTAGATGTTAGGTTGAACCACAATAAAGTCAGGAGTGGCGTAATGTGGGAACTCTATCACCAGGAACCTTTCTCATGTTATTTATTTATTTCTAGTAACGAAACAAACGCTATGTAGGGTCACAGGACACTTATTCCATCTTTTATTTGAGCTTCTGTATGTCGATAAAATTGGTTATGAACTGGGAATGCTACTCAGACCGCCCTTAAAGCGGAATTTGATCCCTTCGTGACAATGCAGCTCGACTACTACTTGTTGTTTGTTCAAAACTGCACATTCCTCAACATCTCCACATACTGCGCGTGAATGGGTTCGAATCCTTGCCCGGCACTTAAGTTTTCATTATGTATCATCAAGCTCTAGCATGAGAACACCTATCTGCTGGTGGATAATAATTTTGATTTTTAATTCATTTTCATTCGTTGTCAACGCTAACGATATCTGACGTTTTAGACTCCCAATGAGACACAGAACTATTTGAGAGATCACTGTAACTTCAAGGATGTTATTGCGAGCTGGTGGTGGAGAAAAATTCGTTAGCTGACGTCTCTTTGTGTATAGTCAACAACGATATGTGTGGGATTCGATTCCCAGTCAGCACTGAACTCTTTGTCATATTATTCCTATTTCAAACATGCTCACACGTCGCTGCTGGTGTAACAAACCCATATTTAACGTTCGTATTCTCTAGAATATAACAGCGATAGGTACCGGGTTGGATTCCGAGGAAGGAAAAAATTAATGTTTCGTCTCGTCATTTCAGTTAAAACATCTAGCTACTGCCGAGAAAATCCGATATGTCACAGTTGATTGTGCTTCGATAACAATCCGATTAGGTTCTGGGTTCGAATCCCTGTCCAACACAAAGCTCTACTTCACGGCATTTCAAATAGGTTACTTGTGAAGAAGCAATGTTTAACATCTCTCGTAGTTCGTTAACAGGGGCAATAGATGCTGTGTGGGAATTCGCGTCCGTTAAAAATGTTTGCGTTATGTAATTTAAAGTTGATATTTGCTAACTGATACTGCCTAAAATCGAGGTTTATCACTCTCTGTATGCATAGTCAGGAATGACTGTTAGTTTCCGTCAGTCACGACAACTTATTCTGCATGACCTGGGTTTGAATCCAAATGCAGAACGAGACGGTTCGTCGTGTCTTTTGAAGTGCATACATATTCTCAACTAGCTGCTCGTGAATAACTTAAGTTTTTAATGTCATTTTGTGTTAAATAACAACTACGGTATGTTACTTTGAAGAGGAAATCATGAATACGACGAACTTACTACGTGCATTACCTATCTGACGTAATAATGAGAGTGGTACCATTTCAGGTATGTCATTTATTGCAATAAATGTGAGATTACAAACCTTAAGGACAATCTTATCTGTGCTAAGGTGTTCCCTGATATTTGTAGTATCGTGATATTACTTTACATCTTGAATTATTGCGATACAGGGCAGGGTTTCCTAGTGGTGACTTGTTGGAACCATTTTCAATAGTCAAACGACTGTACCAAGGAGCGATTAGAGGACCTGCTAGACAGCTGCATTATGCGGGTTGCATGCGAATCAGGCGAAATGCAATTCAGGTCGTTGGGATACTTTTGAGCATGATTGTACCTTTCCTTCTGACTCACCATGTATAAATGTCTAGTAGAAAGCGTCGGATGCTTTTTAAGGTTATTCGAAGATGATGCAGTTGTCTATACCAAAGAAGCAACGCCAGAAAGTAGTATGAATTTGCAGAACGACTTGCAGAGAATGGATGAATGGTGCAGGCCCTGGCAGTTGACTCTGTACGTAAGCAAATGTAACACCTTGCGCATACATAGTAAAAGAAATCCACCTTATAGCTACACTATTGATGGGAGACAGCGCCTGCCGTAAAACAGATAGGCGTAACTATCCAGAGCGACCTTAAGTGGAATAATCACATAAAACAGATAATGGGAAAAGCAGATACCAGATCAGATTCATGAGAAGACTCTTAAGGAAATGTAACTTATCCACGAAAGAAGTGGTTATAAGGCGTTTGTTCGCCAAATTCTTGAGTATTGTTGATCTATCTGGGATTTCTATTAGGTAGGACTGATAGAGGAGATAGAGAAGATCCAACGAAGAGTGGCGCGTTTCGTTTAGCTGGCGAGAGAGCGTTACGGAGATACTAAACTAACTCCAGTTTCAGACGTTACAAGAGAGGCGTTGTGCATAACGGAGAGATTTACCATTGAAATTACGGCACAGCACTTTTCAGGGGGAGTCGGACGACATATTACTTTCCCCCACATACATCTCTCGTATTGACCACAAGAAGAACGTTCGAGAAATTAGAGCCAATACAGAGGGTTACCGACAATCATTCATCCCACGCACTATTCACGATTGTAACAATGTTGGAGGGATCAGATAGTGGTACCGAAAGTACCCTCCGTCACACACCATTAGTCTGCAGGAACTTCCAACGACTTGTTGAGTCCATATCACGTCGAGTTGCTGGATCATGCGGGGTAAATGGAGGTTCGACACGATATTGGGAGATATCCCATGACTTTTGTCACCTCAGTGTTATTCCATTAGCATCGACGGATTTAATTCGAATACATTCCATTGCCTTTGTTATTCTTTTGTTGATGTCCATCTTATGTCTTTTTTTCAAGTCGCTATTGATTCCATAAAAATGCTCATCCAAATCCTTTGAAGGATGGCGAACCTCAGAGTTGTTATTTCTTCCCACTGAACCTTAATTCCGTTTATAAATTTCTTTTCGGTTCATTTATTGCTTGCCCAATTTACCGACTGGATAACATTAAGGAGAGGCTGCAACACTGTTTCAATCCCTTCTCCATCACTGCTTTCCTTTTATTTTCTTCGAAACTTATAACTGCAGTCTCGTTTCTGTGCAATATGTAGAAAACATTTCGTTCCCTGTGTTTTATCCCTGCCAGATTCAGGATACGAAAATTCCAACCAACAGAGTCAAAAGCGTACTCTTTGTCTATAAAATGTTGTAAACGTAAATTTACTTTTCTTCAACCTATCGCCTGAGATAATTTGTATGGACCAATGTTGACTCTTATTTTGTACCAAAGCCGATATTTGTGTCAGTATTTTGCAACCATGAATTATGAAACTAGTGAGTCGATGATGCTCACACTTGTGAAAGTAAAGTTCTTTGCAATTGGACTTCAGTCTCATGTATTTTGCAAACCAGATGCAGTATTTCGTCATGGATCTCAAGGATATCAATATTTTTGGTTAGAATATCTCAGGAAAATACAAACAGCATTACATTCTCAAAAGGAACACTTCAAACACAGAATGATAGAAGACTTAGGAAATATCGGTGTTATAGTTGTAATTGTCGATAGTTGTAATTGTCGTATTTGTGTTGGGAGAGAACTAGAGTTCCAAGCGCTCATAGCGAGCATTGAAGCTGAAATAGTTATAAGGTCTTGAAAGCTGGCTGAAGTTTTTACCAAGGACCGAATGGGAAGTTAGACAGGTCATATCAACAAACATTAAAGAAAGAGTAAAGCTCCGAATTATAGACCCATATCATTTTCATCGATTTGTGGTAGTATTTTGGAACATATTCTGTTTTCTAACTCTGTGGAATACCTCGAAGAAAACGATCTACTGACGTATAACTAGCACGGGTTCACAAAATACTCTTGTGGTGACCAGCTCTCTATTGACATGACGTAATGAATACTATCGGCAGAAAAACATGGCTCTGAGCACTATGGGACTTAACATCTGAGGTCATCAGTCCCCTAGAACTTAGAATTACTTAAACCTGACTAACCTAAGGACATCACACAATCCCACGCTCGAGGCAGGATTCGAACCTGCGACCGTAGCGGTCGCGCGGTTCCAGACCGAAGCGCCTAGAAACGCTCGGTCACACCGGCCGGCTATCAACAGAGGATCTGAAGTTGATTTCATATTTACAGATTTACGAAAGACTTTTGACGCCATTTCTCAGAAGCAGCTCCTAATCAAATCGCGCGCCTATGGAGTATCATGACTGTTGTACGACTGGATTCGTGATTTTCTTTCAGAAAAGTCACAGCTCGTCCTAATTGATGAACTGTCATCTGACGAAATGGAAGTGGTTTCTGGAATTCCCCAAGGAAATGTTGCTCATAATCTATAGATTTCTGCATGATGCATAAAGTGGCAAATGATCCTAAAGAAGAAAAGGCGTGAAGTTCTCCGCATGAGTGCTAAACAAAATTCCATTAAATTTCGGTGCACGATAACTAACACAAATTCAGCTAAATACTTGGGAATTACAATTACAAACAATTTAAAGGGAATCATTACGTAGAAAATGTTATGTGGAAGGCGAACCGAAGACCATGTATTTTTGGCAGAACACTTAGACAAGATGCATCAAATCTACTAAAGAGACTACCTGTGAGATCCTTACCACATAGGATAGATGGAGGACACCAAAAACGTCCAAAGAAGGGCAGTTCGTTTTGTATTATTGTGAAACAGGGGAGTGTATTACGGATATGATAAGCAAGTTAGGGTTGGAAATCATTAAAACAAAGGTATTTTTCACCGTGGAAAGATCTTTTCACGAAATTTGCTCCTCCGAATGCGAAAATATTTTATCAACTTCCACCTGCATAGGGGAAATTGTTCATCATACTAAACTAAGAGAAATCAGAGCTCACACGGAAAGATTTAGATGTTCATTTTTTCATGTACTATTTGAGAGTGGAAGAATGAGAAATTGCCTGAAAGGTGTACTATGAACCCACTGTCAAACACTTAAGTGTGAATTGCAGAGTAATCATGTAGATGTAGGTGTACAGGTAACGTCATCTGCTGCAGGTGCCACGTTTCAGCTTAGATCTCTCAGTGCTCTGACAAAATCGTCTCGTAGTGTCATATCTTCCTTCTCATTTCCGTCTACTTCCTCTAACCTTTCTGTAATATTGTCATGAAATTCATTTCCTTCGTATAGCCCTTATGTACAATGATTAGCCAGAACATTACGACCACCGGTCTACTATCGATATAAACCCGTCCAGGCAATAGCAGAGGTACACTACTGGCCATTAAAATTGCTACACCACGAAGATGACGTGCTACAGACGCGAAATTTAACCGACAGGAAGAAGATGCTGCGATATGCAAATGATTAGCTTTTCAGAGCATTCACACAAGGTTGGCGCCGGTGGCGACACCTACAACGTGCTGACATGAGGAAAGTTTCCAACCGATTTCTCATACACATACAGCAGTTGACCGGCTTTGATTGGTGAAACGTTGTTGTGATACCTCGTGTAAGGAGGAGAAATGCGTACCATCACGTTTCCGACTTTGATAAAGGTCGGATTGTAGCCTATCGCGATTGGGTTTATCGTATCGCGACATTGCTGCTCGCGTTGGTCGAGATCCAATGACTGTTAGCTGAATATGGAATCGGTGGGTTCAGGAGGGTAATACGGAACGCCGTGCTGGATCCCAACGACCTCGTATCACTAGCAGTCGAGATGACAGGCATCTTATCCGCATGGCTGTAACGGATCGTGCAGCCACGTCTCGATCCCTGATTCAACAGATGGAGACTTTTGCAAGACAACAACCATCTGCACGAACAGTTCGACGACGTTTGCAGCAGGATGGACTATCAGCTCGGAGACCATGGCTGTGGTTACCCTTGACGCTGCATCACAGACAGGAGCGCCTGCGATGGTGTACTCAACGACGAACCTGGGTGCACGAATGTCAAAACGTCATTTTTTCGGATGAATCCAGGTTCTGTTTACAGCATCATGATGGTCGCATCCGTGTTTGGGGACATCGCGTTGAACGCACATTGGAAGCGTGTATTCGTCATCGCCGTACTGACGTATCACCCGGCGTGATGGTATGAGGTGCCATTGGTTACACGTCTCGGTCACCCCTTGTTCGGATTGACGGCACTTTGAACAGTGTACGTTACGTTTCAGATGTGTAACGACCCGTGGTTCTGCCTTTCATTCGATCCCTGCAAAACCCTACATTTCAGCAGGATAATGCACGACCGCATGTTGTATGTCCTGTACGGGCCTTTCTGGATATAGAAAATGTTCGACTGCTGCCATGGCCAGCACATTCTCCAGATCTCTCACCAATTGAAAACGTCTGGTCAATGGTGGCCAAGCAACTGGCTCGTCAGAATACGCCAGTCACTACTCTTGATGAACTGTGGTATCGTGTTGAAGCTGCATGGGCAGCTGTAGCTGTACACGCTATCCAAGCTCTGTTTGACTCAATGCTCAGGCGTATCAAGGCCGTTATTATGGCCAGAGGTGGTTGTTCTGGGTACTGATTTCTCAGGATCTATGCACCCAAATTGCGTGAAAATGTAATCACATGTAAGTTCTAGTATAATATATTTGTCCAATGAATACCCGTTTATCATCTGCATTTCTTCTTGGTGTAGCAATTTTATTGTCCAGTAGTGTACCAGGCGAGAATTGACTGCTAGTGAGGCACACGTAAGGCGCATGTTGTATCTGTGAGCGTGCTGTCCGTGTGTGGATCGAGGAAGGAGTGCGATCTGTCTGAGTTTGACCGAGGGCACATCGTGATGGCCCGGAAGCTCGGCACTAGAATTTCGGAAACTCCAAGACTTTGTCGGGCGATCGAGGAATGCTGTGGCGAGCGTCTTCAGCATATGGCGAAACCAAGGTGAAACCATGCCCAGACGTCGTAGGGCTGCGCGGCCACCCCTCTTTACCGATGTCGGACGTGGTAGGCTGGGCAGACTGGTGCAACAGGACAGGCGACGCACTGTGGCGGAACTGACGTCAGACTTGAATACTGGGCAGAATCTGAACACACAGTGTACCGAACACTGCTAACGATGGGCCTCCACAGTCGACGACCCATGCATGCGCCTATGTTAAGACCATGACATCGGCAACTACGACTGAAAGTAGCACGTGACCATCGGCACTGGCACAGTGACGGAGGGTTGTATGGTCTGATGAATCCCGGTATCTTCTTCATCGTGCCGATGAGAGGGAGCGAATCCATCGCCTTCCAGGAGAACAGCTCCTTGAAACCTGTGCTGCAGACAGGGACAAGGTGATGCTCTGGGGAACATTCAGTTGGGCATCCATGGGTGCAGAGGAACTCGTGCAAGGCACCATGACGACCAAGGAATATCGTACACTGGTTGCAGACTATGTACATCCCTTCATGACGATCATGTTTTCCGACGGTAGTGGCATTTTCCAAAAAGATAATGCGCCATGTTATAAGGCTAGGTGTCTGATGGAATGGTTCGAGGAAAACATCGCGAGTTCCAGTTGATGTGCTGGTACTGGCTCCCTAACTCGCCAGATCTGAACCCGATCGAACACATCTGGCATGTGATTGAACGTGGCGTCAGAGCTCATCACCACCCTTCCCGGAATTTTCGGGAATTGGGGTGCTTGTGTGTGCAGATGTGCCAGCTACCCTCAGCGACCAGTCGAGGCCTCACTGCTTCCACGCCGCTACGCGTCGCCGCTGATATTCCTTGCTAGACACACCGAGTATCAGGTAGGAGGTCATAATGTTCTGACTGATCAGTGTACATTCGTACCAACTTTCAGGTTCCTCTCTTTGCTTAGTGTTGTTCTGCCATCTCAGCTCTTAATATTCAGACAATTGCTTCTCTTTTTTCCAAAGGTCTGTTTAATTTTCTTGTAGGCGGCATCTATCTTTTCCTTAGTCATGCATGTTTCTCCAGCCTTGTATTCGTCGTCTAACCATTCATATGCAGATGCTTTACATTTTCTGTGAGCCTCATTTTTGGACGTCTGTTTGCCCTAACTCTAGCTTCATTTGCTGGATCTTTTCGTTTTGCCCTTTTGTCGATTAAATTCGGTAACGCTGGTGTTATTAAAAAATATGTATTACGCATCGTGCTTTTGCGTATTTGTTCGTTTGCTGTTTTCACTATTCTATCTCTCAAAGCTACCCATTAATCTTCTATTACATTCCTTTCTCTTGTTTCAGTCAATCGTTGCATGCTAATCGCTTTGATATTCTCAACTTCTGGTTCCCTGAATTCATCCCAGCCTGTCTCCTTAATGTTCTACCTTTCTCTACTTTCTTCGATTTTAAGTTGCTGTTGATAACTAGTAAATCATGGCAAGAGTCAACATCTGCCCCTAGATATTATTTGCGCTTTGAAATATGCTTTCAGAACTTTTGTGTTACCATTATATAATTAACTTTTCTACAGGCATAATCTTCTTTCTTAATATTCAAACCAAGTGATAGCAATCTAAATTATGCCCCATGTAAAATTATACCAGGCAGCTTCCCCTTCCATTCTTTTCCCCCAGCCCTAGTCTTTTTCCGTTCTCTTACTTTTCTTATTATCAAAGTGCATGGTTCTGTCACAATTAATTTTCTTCTCCATGAACTCTCTGAATAATATTTTTATGTCATGATACATTCTTTGAAACTCCTCGTCGTCGGGGGAGTTAGTAGGCATATAAAGTTGTACTGCTGCGCCAAGTCTTGGCTTTGTGTCAGTCTTAAATCTTGGATATTGTAATGTGTTCCCTATGCAGTTAGCAGTACCTTACTCGCATTCTTATTATTCATTGTTAAATCTAATCTTGCATTACGCCTATGCTGTTCGTAGTGGCGTACTCACAATCATATAATTCATTGTTAGATCTACTCTTGCATTACGCCTATGTGATTTCGCATTTGTAACCCTATAGTCACACGACCAAAAGTCCAGTACTCTCTGCCGCCACATTTTGCTAACTCCAACTGTATCAAACTTCAGCCTTATGGAAAGATATAGCTAATTTGTTTTCTTTTATTGTTATTCATACCGCTGCCCCATGTGGGTGGGGGTGGGTTGGCAGCGGCACAATTCGCCGCTCTTCAGCCAAAAGACTGTGTAAAATAAAACGTTAGATACATAAAATACGGGGATATATAGTTAAAATGTACATTTTCGGCGAGTTGCAGGACTTAAAACAATTAAGATAAGGCTGTGAAATAAAGCAGATGGCCAGATCAAAGGTTTACAAGTCGTTTCGACGTTCTTTGGCCATCTGTGTAGTTGAGGATTGCAAGTCAGTGCACTTTGGCAAGGTCCGTGGTCCATGAGGCCGTTCGGCTGTTACGATACATTAATTCTACAGCTGTCGCCTAAGCCTCACCTGGAGGGGGTCCCAGCGGTGGCGAGGGCGCTGCAGGTGTACGTTAAGTGAGTCAAAGGTAAGACGATGTGCGACCTGCGAGGCTGCAGCACATACGTGCCTCAGCAACCGTACGCATGATGAACCGCCATTTAAATTCTGCAGGAAGGATCCTCCACTGAGGTATTTTAACAACAAACGCGGGGAGCTTGGGTTGCGGGGTGCGGGCAGAGCATGTGTTACGTGTTGCGGAAAGGCGTGCGACGTGGGGGGGGGGGGGGGGGAGGGACAGACTCCGTCGCCTCTGTGTACTGAAGTACGCCGTGTTCTGAGCTTCGACGACCTCCTGATAATCGGTTTCCTTTTCCACCTGAAGTGGAAGATAACCACCACGATGTTCCAGCAACTGCGTCATCACTGTTTCACTGCGGAAAATCGTAACACGGTCCCTGACTTCAGCCGTCGCACGGACGCCAAAATGGAAAATATTGAAATAAACGATATCGGAATTGAAAAACAACTGCTATCACTTAGTAGCGGAAAAGCATCCGGACCAGACGAGATACCCTTAAGATTCTACAGTGATTATGCTAAAGAACTTGCCCCCTTTCTATCAGCAATTTATCGTAGATCGCTGGAAGAACGTAAAGTACCTAGCGACTGGAAGAAAGCGCAGGTCGTTCCCATTTTCAAGAAGGTTCATAAAACAGATGCGAATAATTATAGGCCTATTTCGCTTACGTCAATCTGTTGTAGAATAATGGAACATGTTTTGTGTTCTCGTATTATGACGTTCTTAGATAATACAAATCTCCTTCATCATAACCAACATGGATTCCGCAAACAGAGATCATGTGAAACTCAGCTCGCCCTATTTGCCCAAGAAATTCACAGTGCCGTAGACACTGGCGAGCAGATTAATGCCGTATTCCTGGACTTCAGGAAGGCATTTGATACGGTTCCGCACTTACGTTTAGTGAAAAAAATACGAGCTTACGGAATATCGGACCAGGTTTGTGATTGGATTCAGGATTTCCTAGAAGAAAGAACACAACATGTCATTCTTAACGGTTCAAAATCTGCAGATGTAGAGGTAATTTCGGGAGTACCGCAGGGAAGCGTGATAGGACCTTTATTGTTTACAATATACATAAATGACTTAGTTGACAACATCGGTAGTTCCGTGAGGCTATTTGCAGATGACACGGTTGTCTACAAGAAAGTAGCAACATCAGAAGACTCGTACGTACTCCAGGAGGACCTGCAGAGGATTAATGCATGGTGCGACAGCTGGCAGCTTTCCCTAAACGTAGATAAATGTAATATAATGCGCATACATAGGGGCAGAAATCCATTCCAGTACGATTATGCCATAGGTGGTAAATCATTGGAAGCGGTAACGACCGTAAAATACTTAGGAGTTACTATCCGGAGCGGTCTGATTTGGAATGATCACATAAAACAAATAGTGGGAAAAGCAGGCGCCAGGTTGAGATTCATAGGAAGAATTCTAAGAAAATGTAACTCATCGACGAAAGAAGTTGCTTACAAAACGCTTGTTCGTCCGATTCTTGAGTATTGCTCATCAGTATGGGACCCTTACCAGGTTGGATTAATAGAAGAGATAGACATGATCCAGCGAAAAGCAGCGCGATTCGTCATGGGGACATTTAGTCAGCGCGAGAGCGTTACGGAGATGCCGAACAAGCTCCAGTGGCGGACACTTCAAGAAAGGCGTTACGCAATACGGAGAGGTTTATTATCGAAATTACGAGAGAGCACATTCCGGGAAGAGATGGGCAACATATTACTACCGCCCACATATATCTCGCGTAATGATCACAACGAAAAGATCCGAGAAATTAGAGCAAATACGGAGACTTACAAGCAGTCGTTCTTCCCACGCACAATTCGTGAATGGAACAGGGAAGGGGGGATCAGATAGTGGTACAATAAGTACCCTCCGCCACACACCGTAAGGTGGCTCGCGGAGTATAGATGTAGATGTAGATGTAGATCACTCATTTTCGAGGAAAGGTGCCTGCGGGCGCGACGAATAGGAAAAACCTTTCCAATTAGGCGGCTGAACCTGCCCTTCAGGGTCTTCCGGCCACTCATGCCTTACGGCTTTACTTATATCACTCATTTGCGAAAAAATCGCCACGAAAATAGCGCAACAAAATACAAACGGCGAGAAGCACAGCTCATCAACCAAGCAGACAACAATGCAGGCAACACCGGCTAGGGTTAAGCTGCACAGTTGCGACCATCATCTGCGACATCACTACGGCACGAAGTCTCCCGACTGCTACCGATTGGAACTGACGATTCCGTGTGGCAAGTTATATAGCTCGGTCATCGGTGCGTTTACACAAGCCATAAAACTGCGTATTGCCGGAGGTATATCCCAACAGTATTGTCCGGTGGCACAAGAATACAGCCAAATGTAATACAACATTCCTGGCACTATGGCCCGGCAATATTTGCGGCAATATATTTCCAGGACAGAAGTGTTTACACTACTGGCAAAAAATGATCCAACGCGAGGAGGTGGGAGTGAGTGCGTCCGTCTTGCTTTTACATCACACAATGAAAAAAGCTAGAAAGAACAAGAGAAATCGGGCTGTGTTTATGTATTCCTTTTTAAGTAAGCGGAATGCTTCAGAAATTTTAACTCGTTCACGCTAGTGGTCCGATACAAATATGAGAGCGTGTATTTCAGTTACAACCCGATTGGTGTTCATTGTCAGGCTTTCAGCTACTGCTGATATTCCTCTTTATAGTACACTATTCATCAATAAGTCTCTTGGTACCAGTTGTGTGAGACGATTTGGCAGAAGGCTTGGAGGATTTTATTAAGGTTAGTCTGAAATAAGAATTAAATTTTTCTTTACATTTTATTTTTGTTCACCAGCACACATCACTATTTACACAGTCAATTCCAGCTTCAGACACGTCTCCAGAAAGTAAATCATGTAGATGAAGAACCTTCTGCGCTTCGTCTCTTCCTATGAAACTTTTTTGCATGCATTTGGCATGGGTTCGAAGGCTTCGGAAGTTTCTGTGTGCTCCATCAAGTGTGATTCTGAACTCGAGGACAACAGCTTCTCAGTTGTCATTTTTTAGACTGTGATCTCTGTATATCTTACTTTCTAAGTCTCATAGCTCCAATGTTAGACGAATCGCATTTATGAAATTCATTGTTCTCTCGTGCGGACACTTCTTCATAGCTGTACACAACAAACTCACAACTACCATAAGAGGTTGGTATATGTACGGGAGGAAGGTTTCTAACGAAAGGGAAACGATATTGTTTACGTTCATACACGTGACTGCTACACTCATACACTTAATTGCTGCGCCGTCGGTGAGAGATCTAGGAAACAAAGGCGAGAGCGAGAGGGAAGTATTTACAGGCAAGGACAAAAGTAAATATTGTAGTGCAATATTAAGTATCCTCCATCCTTGATGGACAACACCGGCCCCCTCCCTGCAATACGCCGGCAACTAAGCAACAACAAACGCCCACAACATTATCAGTATTGGTTGTATTGCTGCCACATTGCAGCGTTCTTGATGGCAACACTGTTGCGGCCAAACATTGCCATAAAATATGACTCGTGTAAACGCACCTGTAGGATGAACAGAGTATATCTGTGTTTATGGCTGTTGTGTCAAATGCTTAATAACAGTTCGTGTTCATTTATTTAACGAGTTACTCAGTTTCAAAGTGTTTATCTGTTTATAGGTAAATTAAGCGCATGAAATATAAACAATTGTAACAGTGGGCTCGCGAATAAATGTTCCTGTTTGTAAGGAATCGCCGACGAATACGTTTACCATACGCGCATTTGAAATTTTTGACGTTTTTTTAGTAGTAGAAAGAGACTTTGATTTCTTTAACTCTACGCAGAGCAGAGCTCTGTGGTGGTTGCTTGCATACAGTGCTAGTTGCGGAAACGCCGCCAATTTGGGCCTTAAACGCCGACGAGAGCCAAGTTAAATTAGGCTAGAGTCCAACTGCCTGGCAACCATCACTTTTAGACGAAATCACACTACAGATTGGCTGGATATGTGCTTAAGAGAGAAGAGCCACTCGTTTTTGAATGGTGCGATTCCATTCGTTATCGGTCTGTTCCGCTTCGTTCATTTTCTCTTGATTGTAAGGCTAATGCTGGAAGTGGAAATCTCCTCCCAAGTATTCACAACTGGGACTCCCTCGCCCCAGTACCAGGCGCCATGGTACTTGGCGAAAGAGAACCTGACTTCACTACAATTTCTCCCACCTCGAACGTACTTCTATACTTTGTAAATGAAGAAAATGAAAAGTTAAAAAAAATCCAGCCATATTCATATTACATGATTTATTTAGCAATTATTCAACCCATCTCTAGAACTCTTAACACCGGACGTATTAATCACATTTTGTATCCTTATGGATTAATCAAAACAACTACACGGACGTCTGAAGATAGGATTGTCTAATCCCGAAATCCATCTTGTAATATGAATATCTTAAAAGAAAGACAGCTGACTGGAAATTTACTCGGTATGTGATTAACAAAATACAGTTGAAACACCCTCCACATCGGTCTGGAAAGATGGAGTCTACAAAATTATTTTATTTTTTGCATAGTAATTTGCTTTTCTGTTTTCACGCAGGAATACAGGACAGCATTTTTGCATTTGTATATGTAGGAACACGTGAGTTTCTTGTCGTCCCGTTTTCCATAATATTAATCAGTAAGCTGCGAATCAATAGAAATAAGTGTGCTCCAGTTTCGACCATAGGAAGTATATTTCACTAAATACCACAAGAAGATTGCGACCATATACGTCAGTTGATCGTGTAATAAAATGTGCTAACACCCTTCCTACCCACTAGTCTCAACACGGTAAGTGCATACTGCCCATGTCCCGTAGAGTGTTATCCAGAAAGGATAGGCCTCTCTTCCCTGCACAACAATGACTCTTTGTAGGCAACTACCCTCACGGCGTTAGGCAACAATAATGAGAAAGTTCATTTGGGGACTGGAAATGGAAAACTTTCTATGAACCAAATCTCACATTTGTCAGGAGAATCAAAACACAATTTTTGTTGGGACGCGAATAGGTCCCGTATTTTCTTGACACTGTGTTCCTAAATTAAAAACCGAACAGTTTTTGGCATTGCATATTGTGAGAATAACTGCATTTTGCATAAAAACAATGTTTATTAATAGCCTGAGTTAAGTGCACTTACAAATCCTTAATATTAGTAGAATTTTGTCTGTATTTTTCGCCTGAGTAAATTTCCTCACATAACTGCTTATTGCGTAACCATCTGTTGTACAAGTCTGCACATGAAATGCCTACATTACTCTTGAGAATCATTGCACTGGAACTCCACTACCTAAAACATTTGTTTCATCACATGACCAATAATATTTCATTTTTGGAAACAAACTCTCAATTCCAGTATTTGGCTCCAGGGTCCACAGAGCTAGTTCCACAATTTTAGGCAAAAATTTTACTGTTTTGCATTTTTCGTTTAACACCATAAATATCCCAACCCACCTATTACGCACTTCTTCCTTCGAATCATTTCAGTAACTTATTTTTCAGCTTCAATCGCTTTGACAATACGATATTGTTCAAACATTTTGCACTACCAGTTTCTACACTGATTACCTACTGAATCAAGGGTATACTTGACTCTATATCTTTCCTCTGTGCCTCTTTTTTCACACAGTCCCTGCGAAGTGAATTACAATCTCGAAACTGCTTCCCGCATGAAACGAAATATTCAAGTGCTACATTATAAACTGAATGAGTAGTAGTAGTAGGAGGAGGAGAATGAAACCTATTGTGAACAGCTTGATAAGCGTCATAAAATTCCTTCAACACAGACGGAACTTCAAAGCTCACGAAATTATTTTCTATCGCGTTTTTTATCTTTTTTATGAGTAGTTCATAATAAGATATTGTCTCTATAAAGCAGGCATTCTGCTTTTCGATTTCTCGAATACTTATTTGAAAAAGACTGATCTGACAATGAGCAAACCAGTGAAAATGATATAAAATGGTTGCAGGAGCGCCTAATACAAAATATTCCAGGTGGAGGTATTGTGGTATTAGACAATGCACCCTACCACTGTATTCGCGAAAATAAAGCGCCTAAAACATCTTCTCGTAAAGCGGATATAAAATAATGGCTAAATAAGCACAAAATTCCGTTCGTTGCGGATGTAACGCGCAACGAGGTTTTGGAAGCTCCGAAACGTTACAAATTGGAGGCAGAATATACCGTAAATAGAGCACTCAGAGAATCCAAGTAAGAACTTAACAGTATCACGCCTTCCACACTGCAACTGTGATCTGAACCCATCGAACCTATCTGGAATTTAAAGAAACAAAAAGTTTCATCGAATAACGTTAACAGCGTTACCCTTTCCCAACTTAAACAAATGGTTATGGCTGCAATATAGAGCATTACGAAAGACGACTGGAAGACGACGTGTGATAAAGTGAAAACTGTTACGGACGAATACAGGCACAGAGACGCTCTGATGGACGAAGCTATTGACACGTAATTATTCTACTTCAATCAGACAGTGAGAATGAAATTTCGTCGCGTGGTTCTGAGGATATATCGGACGAAGCGAATTCAGAATCGACAGAGATAGCTGCTTCGGACATCAGCAAAAGCTCCACCGAGTCATAAGATGAGGTAGAATTGTGTGCAGAAGAGCTAGGTGTTCAGCATTTACATATGGATTAAAGGTTGTTGTAAACATTGTATTAACGTTTTTCAATAGGTCACTTTTTTGTTCCTGTCTTTGTTTTTTTTAATTTGGAATCCCTGTAAACGTGGTTTTAATTATTTTTATTTACCCATCATATTATTTAAACGTTTGAAAATGCTGATGTATTGATTAAAAAACAAAAGTAGAATAATCTCTGTCTATTAGTTGTGCAATGCTGTTAAAATGTGTGTTTCGCTACAAAAGTTAATAATGTAGTGATCAAAGTCATTTCGATAAGGATTTGGAAATAAAAAAGAGTTACAGCACCTAACAAGATTTGAACTCACAACCTCATGCAAAGCAAGGAGACATGTTGTCCACTGCACTACTTCAACTGACAGTATATGCTTTCTGTTTTAATGGTATAGATTCTCGCGAGAAATTACGAAACTTTTTTTTTTCGTCCATTAGTTGCAAACGAGGGCCCACTAGGGTGAATCGCTCCAGGATGTGATACCTGGAACCAAGGGCGTACCCAGGATCTGAATTAGGGGGGGCAGGTCATACTAGTCTCAGGAAACAATGACTCGAGACAACACACAGCACTTATTATTAAATAAAACAGTAAACCAGTGAAAAACTGCTTTTAATAAACATTTTAAATACAAGACTGCACTTGTACAATCCGAGAAAACATGCAGCATTTCTTGTTAAATAAAACAGTAAACTAGTGAAAAACTGCGAATATCTTCTAGGGGGGAGGGGGGGGGGGGAGCAGCTGCCCCTCGCTGGGTACGCCCATGCCAGGAATCCTTACCTACACCATCGTATATATAGTTTCAAAGGACGATTTCCCCCCCCCCCCTCCCCCCCGTGGGCACCTCTTTTTTAGTTATCAGATTGTACACAAAAATTTCTATTTCATTTTCATTTCTTGTGCTTTGTTGTAGAATAATATATTAAAAAGCGAAAGTATTTTTATATGTTGCCCGCCCAACCCAAGTTATTAGATCCAAAAACAACAGTTTTATTTCAGTTTCGGACTATTCTCTGTAGGCGAACGTGTTAATAGCAATTGTATTACGCGTTTAGTTCAGATATTAGACAGTAACTCAACCGTTTTTGTTTTTCTACGCTTTCCTGTAGAAGAATACATTAAAAGCGAATGTACCGTTGTCTCCTAAACGCATGCACTATTGCTTTGTTCGATCGTAAAACAACAATTTTATATTATTATTGTTGATTTCGATTGTTTTTCTGTACAAGAATGAGTTAAAAGAATGTATACTGGTTTTATCTGCACGTATACCAAGTACAGTTCACGAGCCGTGTTACATTTTCATTGAGCGCAGTTATATCGTTCGTACGACATCCGCATAAGGGGGAATTATAGTAACATCAGTGTGAAATACGGCTTACCTTCGTCTGCTGAGAAGAGTGTTGGATTTGGCAGCTGCCACCATGCCGTATGCTACGGCCATACTTTTCATCTTCCATTCATTCTAGTTTACTTACTTCTTCTTTATCGCTAATCGCTTAACGAAATATTGGACATTATCAAGGATGAGGACTTGGTTTATAAGAAACTGGTCGGGACGGGGATATTCCGACGTATTGTAAACCTGCTGTCGAATATCTTCAAGTGGGTGTGCCGCTGTTTCAGCCACACCTCGACGC
This sequence comes from Schistocerca americana, assembly GCF_021461395.2. NCBI lineage: Eukaryota > Metazoa > Arthropoda > Insecta > Orthoptera > Acrididae > Schistocerca > Schistocerca americana. The sequence continues at coordinate 643,856,545 of NC_060123.1, forward strand.
TCTACCTTTGGAGATGACGTTGGCTGACACCAACCGTCTGTAAGAATTTTGTACCCTGTGTTTTTGGAACGAACAATGCTTGATTTCTTCACAGATGAGCCAATCACCTCAACAACTGAGCTTCCACTGTCCTGACAGCAAGATGATAGTCACTGTGAATCTATTTTGCTACGTGCTGAAAGGAAAATTGACGCTCCTCGCAATTTTCATTCAGGTAGTAGAAAAATTATTGCTTAGCAACATCATTTTCACTGGCATATGGACCTCGTTTTTTTTATTTTCCTACCTGCTTTGGGTATTCGTGGTAGATCTTCGTGCATTTGATGTCGTGCTGGGCATCTGTTGCGACCAAGTCAGGAACTGGTCTAATACGACGTTTTATTGAGCGTTCTAATTCAGTGTTTTGTCTCCTAATTCAGTGTTTTTCAGTTTCAGAACAATCTCTCGTAGTCCCAGCTTGCGCACGCTGTACACTAGGTTTCATCGATTGATTGGGAGCACTTGCTTTGTTGAGTTACAACAAAAAAACGTGCCGCAGCCATACATGGAGTTCAGTCGTCTGGGCTCTTGATGCTAGTTTGATATATACAGTCAAGGTTTGATTCCCACTTCAACCGATGGTTTTTAATAGGTATTAGTAGATCCTATTTACCCCAAATTCACATTAAACATGATGTCCCTTCGTTACTGACTACAGGTGTAGAAGTGTAAGTGGCAGCATGTAGAAACACTATCACCAATAACCTATGTTATACTTGTATTTTTGTTTTAGTGAAAGCAACATACGCCAGTTTTAGGTCACAGGCAGGATTTCCAAATCTAGCTGGGACCTCGTCGGGACACTCTGAGATGGGGGGTATAGAAATGAAGTAAAACTATATATATTTTATATAATTACGTTTTATTTAGAACACAAATACATGGAAGTAGTTTGTACACCATATTTTTCGGAAGATTTCACCTTTTTCAGCAAGTCTTTTTTCTCTTTTACGTATTTATAAAACGCCACGCAACTCAGCTTGTGGATAAACTGGCACTGTAAGATTGTTTTCACAGTCACCGGCAGCAGTCGAATTCTTTCATCAGTCCACTGGGCCGACATCAGCGAAAATACACTTTCCACAGTGGCGTTCTGCGCGGGAATAGAAATCAAATTCTTGCACAATTTTATCGGTTGACATTTGCGTTCGGGATTTTTGTTCGTATTACATTTAGAAAAATTCGTCTTATCAGATCGCTATTCAAATGGGAAAGGCTTGATTCTTCTGCGAGGCGCTGATTAAATAGTTCCAACCCCGCACTACAGGAAAAGTCTGGTATTTTCTCGAATGATGGCGCTAGATTTAGAAGATGCTTGCAACGTCGATACAGGTTATGCAACATGCAACGCTATCTCTGAGACGACCTTGTCGACATAAACTTGTTGACATAAATATAACTAAGTGAGGCTTCATTTACATGTTGCGCTAACAGATGGCGGCGTTACTTCAGTACTTGAGTCAAGCTGTCCGCATCTCGTGGTCGTGCGGTAGCGTTCTCGCTTCCCACGCCCGGGTTCCCAGGTTCGATTCCCGGCGGGGTCATGGATTTTCTCTGCCTCGTGATGGCTGGGTGTTATGTGATGTCCTTAGGTTAGTTAGGTTTAAGTAGTTGTAAGTTCTAGGGGACTGATGACCTAAGATGTTAAGTCCCATAGTGCTCAGAGCCATTTGAACCATTTTTGAGTCATGCTCGTAACAGTGTTTTGCAAAATCGGGACAGAGTTGGGTCTTATCGGTATCTTGGGACGAGAAGGTCCATAACGGTGACGGTCCCGATATAGCGGGACGGAGGGCAACGCTTGTCACAGGGCACTTATTCTATCTTTTATTTCAGCTTGAGGTGTTGAATACATTAGTTCTGATTTGGGATTCGTACTTGGATCTTCCCTGTCGTGGGGTTTGATACCTTCGTGACGACATACTGACATCAGTTCATTGTTTGCTCAAGATACCAAACTTCTCAAGTTCTCTACGTAATGTGCGTGTCAGGGTTCGGTTCATGGTTTGACACAAAAATTTTTATAATGTCCTGTCGGACTTTAGCATGAGCGCACCATATTGTTGGTGGAAATTTATTTTGATTTTTAGCGTCTCTGCATTCATTGTCAAAAACGACATGTTACGGTTTCGACTGACAAAGAGGCACAGGTCTTTTCAGTACATCATTTCAATTTGTCCGCCCCCGGTAGTTGAGTGGTCAGTGCGACAGGGCCCGGGTTCGATTCCCGGCTGGGTGGGAGATTTTCTCCGCTCAGGGACTGGGTGTTGTGTTGTCCTGATCATCATCATTTCATTCCCATAGACGCGCAAGTCGCCGAAGTGGCGTCAAATCGGAAGCCTTGCACCCGGCTAACGGTCTATCCGACGGGAGGCCCTAGTCACACGACATTTACGTATTTCAAGTTCAAAAATACCACTGCTAGTTAATGGTGAAAAAGAACTGGGCAGTTAACGTATCTTCAAGTGTAGTCATCGACGATATGTGCGGGGTTCGATTTCCATCGCTGTACTCTTCGTCACGTCATTTCTAGTTCAAACATGCGCACATTTCGTTGTCGGTGAAAGAAACCTGTATTTTATGTCCATTCGTGGCTAGAAAATAACGGCGATAGGAGCCGTATTTGAATCCTGGGAAGACAGAAATTATTCATTTTCCTCATCATCGCAGTTCAAACATTTCGCTACTGCTGAGAAAATTGGGTATTTGGCATTTTACATAATAATTGGATTAGATGCTGGGTTCGATTCGCCACACAACACATACATTACGTTATTTCAAGTTTTATAGTTGGGAATGAAACCATATTTAACATCATTCGTGGTTATTCAACAGGGACAATAGTTTTTGGGTAGGAGTCCCGGTCCTGTACAAGCATTTTTGCCATGTGATTTCAAGTTTAGATTTGCTACGTGATATAGGCTAAAAAAGTGTTATACGACGTCTCTTTAAGGATAGATAGCAATTGCCATCAGCGCTGTGGTCGGGTCTCGGTCAGGCACGAATATGTTGCATAATTAATGTTGGATTTCAGTCCACATCCAGGAATAAACAGTTCGACATGTCATTTAAAGTTCAAACATATGCACAGCTCATTAACATAATTTCATTTTTAATCTCACTGTGTGTTAGATTAACAAGTGCGATAGGTGATTTTCGAGCTGCACCCAGATCAACGCACCATCATGAATATGGTGAAATTATTAGTGATACATTGTTGATGGTAAGATTTCGATGGTTTTTATGACTGATTAGTTCATTAATCAGTTTATGAGAATCCACTCAGTTAGTGACGGTTAATAGGTGTTTGCAAAACCATTTAGAAAGCAAGAATACTTCGCATGATCATAGAGGTTTGGAAGTACAGATATTCTTGAAAAATCTCTTACGCAGTAAAGCTTAGTTTTGAGTAAGGGTTGCGGAACGATTGTCCCGCTGCTTAGCTGAGTGGTTACGTGTATGCCTCCCATGCAGCGGGTGCGGGTCCGATTTTCGGCCGGGTTGGAGATTTTCTCCACTCGTGGACCGGGTGTTGTGTTGTCCTCATCATCATTTCATCCTCATCACGGGCACGCGAGTCGCCCAACGTGGTGTCAACTGTAATAAGACTCGCACTCGGCGGCCGAACTTCTCCGTATGGGGCCTCCCGGCAGGCAATGCCATACGATCATTTCATTTTTACGTGATGATTGGGAAGTTAGAGCTACGGGCGTATTTGCAGTATCTTGGCAGCAATCTACACCGGAAGTTACTGCCATGCAGAGTAAATAAATGGCTCAAATGGCTCTAAGCACTATGGGACTTAACATCTGAGGTCATCAGTCCCATGAACTTAGCACTCCTTAAACCTGACTAACCTAAGGACATCACACACATCCATGCCCGAGGCAGTTTCGAACCTGCGACCATAGCAGCAGCGCGGTTCCGGACTGAAGCGCCTAGAATCGATCGGTCACAGCCATGCAGAGTATTTTTTTACTTGTGGTAACCATTTTGCATAGTCAAACGACTGTACCGATAGGAAAAGAATGGACCTGCAAGACAGTTTCGTTATGTAGGCCGCATGCAAATCAGGCGGAACGCAATTGTGGTCGTTCGGATACTTTTGTTAAGCATGATAGGACACGTAAAAGTTCACAGATTTCGGGAATAATGTTGCTGTACTTGCCAGTTTACTGCATAATACACACTTTAAATATGCGGAACACACAAAATATTCCTGGAGGATTAAACTTTCCATTCCCATGTGAAGGAAGAAGCTATTCTGGTTATGTGGACGTCTTCTAATGAAGGATTGAAAGATTGTGCTGCGTCGTTAGTGGCCTGTCTGAGTGACAGTTGCAGTAAATAAAAAGATTTGTAACCCGCATTAAGATAATAATCCCTAATGATGAAGAGACCGATCGAAGTGTTTTGCATCACTACAAATGGCGGAGTGTGCAGACTACAGGAATCAGGCGCGCGGAAGTTCAACGCTTAGAGACCAACCAGATGGTTTAGAGTTTAGAGATCACTGGGTGAGTCACACAGTAGATATGTAGCCTAGAGTACCGTACCTCGCCTCGCCTCTTTGGAAATCCGATTAGCACTAAAACAATCACGTGGCAAGAGGTCCATTTGCTTACGTGGAGAGATGACGACGGCTCACTCGCTGTGTGACGTCCTGTCACGTTTCCAACACTGACCGTTACCTATTAGCGTAACGATGCACCTACTTGCGTAAGCGAGTTTGACGACTGCGCGCCAAGAGGTGGCCCAGTGATGGCACCTGGTACCGAAACCGCAAGACATTTGACCAAAATGAAAGTGCGACTGTATACAGGACTGTACTCAGACCTAGGCCAGGCATGCACGGGCTTAGGGCATCCAGAAGAAAGAGGCTCCGAGAGACCTCGATCTGCGCGTTTATGTTCCGTAGACTTCGCCAAATATTAAAGCAAAGCGTTGCACGTAATTTGAAAACATGGAAGGTAAACCAGCAGCCAGCAGCACTTTAGCTACATCTACACTTGCATTTACATCTATACTGAGTGAAGCGCAAGGCAGCGGGTACTTTCCGTTGTACCAGTTATTAGAGCTTCTTCACATTCCATTAATTTATGGAGTGCGGAAAAAATGATTGTTTACATGCCTCTGTACGTATTTTAATTAACCTAATCTTGTCCTTGTGATCACTACGGGAACGATACATAGGATGGGCGGGGGGTTTGTAGCATATTCCGAGACTGGTTTTTTAAAGCTACTTCTTGAAATTTCATAAGTAGGCTTTCTCGGGACAGTTTGCGTCAATCTTCTTCAAGTATCTGCGAGTTCAGTTTCTTAAACATCACTGTGACACTATCCCACGGGGCAAACAAACCTATGACCGTTCGCGCTGACCATTATATACGTTCAGTATCTTCTGCTAGTGCTATCTGGTAAGAGTCCCACACACTTGAACAGTATTCTGGGATGGGTCGCACGAGTGTTTCGTAACCATTCACTTTGTAGGCTGATTTTATTTCCGTAATAGTACTCTAGCAATGAACCTCCTGCTTTACCTACGACTGACCCTATGTGATCGTTCCATTTCATATCCCTACAAAATTACACCGAGGTATTTGTATAAGTTGATAGATATCTGTTGTGACTCGTTGATATAGGATACGACTTTTTTCTCGTTTTTTTAGGTGCACAGTTTTACAATTCTGAACATTTACAGCAAGTTGCCAATCATTGCACCACTTTGAAATCTTATGAAGAACTGACTGAATATTTGTGCAGTTTTCTTGAGGCAGTACTTCATTATAGATAACTGCATCATCTGCAAAACGTCTGGGGCTACTATTGTCTGCAAGGTCATTGATATACGCGTGGACAGCAATGGTCCTAACACGCTTCCTTGGGACCACCTGAAGTTACTTCTACATTCCCATATTTGTAATTTTTCCTTTAGGAATGGTCAGTTTCATGAGCGATTAGAGTACTCAGTAGTTAAGTCGCTTTATAAAAAGGGAGAAAGGGATAATGTAGATAATTTTAGACCTATTTCTATGCCATCAGTGTTTGCAAAAGTTATTGAAAAGGCGATGTATGTAAGGATAATTGATCATCTTATATCACACGATTTGCTATCAAATGTAGAGTTTGGCTTTAGAAATCGTTTAACAACTGAAAATGCAGTATTCTCTTTGTGAGGTACTGGGATCGTTAAACAAAAGGTTTCGAACGCTTGGCATATATTTTGATGTAGCTAAGGCATTTGATAGTGTTGATCATAAAATATTGCTCCAGAAGTTGGTCCCATTACGGAATACGGGGAGTAGCTCACAATTGGTTCACCTCTTACTTTAGCAACAGGCAGCAAAAGGTCATTATTCACAATGTTGATAACGGCTGTGATGTGCGGTCTGAGTGGGACACTGTCAAGTGGGGGGTGCCCCAGGGATCACTGTTGGGGCCACTCCTGTTCCTTATTTATATAAATGATATGCCCTCTAGTATTACGGGTAACTATAAAATATTTCTGTTTGCTGATGACACTAGCTTCGTTGTAAAGGATGTTGTGTGCAACATTGGGCTCGGTTTCAAATAGTGCAGTACATGACCTCAGTTCATGGCTTGTAGAAAATAAACTAACGTTAAGTCACAGTAAGACTCAGGTTTTACAGTTTCTAAGACACAATTCAACAAAACCTGACGTTTTAATTTCACAGAATGGACATATGATTAGTGAAACTGAACAGTTCAAATTTCTAGGTGTTCAGATAGATAGTAAGCTGTCGTGGAAAGCCCACGTTCAGGATCTTGTTCAAAGACTTAATACTGCCATTTTCACTATTCGAACGGTATCAGAAGTGAGTGATCGTTCGACACGAAAATTAGTCTACTTTGCTTATTTTCATTCGCTATTGTTGTATGGTGTTATATTTTGGGGTACTCTTCTCATTCTAAAAGGATATTTTTGGCTCAGAAACGGGCGGTTCGGGCAATAAGTGGTGTTAGTTCACGAACCTCTTGTCGACTTCTGTTCACGAGTCTGGGTATTTTGACATTGGCCTCTCAATACGTATACTCCTTATTGTCGTTTCTTGTTATCAAAAATGGTTCAAATGGCTCTCAGCACTATGGGACTTAGCTGCTGAGGTCATCAGTCCCCTAGAACTTAGAACTACTTAAACCTAACTAACCTAAGGACATCACACACATCCATGCCCGAGGCAGGATTCGAACCTGCGACCGTAGCGGTCGCGCGGTTCCAGTCTGTAGCGCCTAGAACCGCTCGGCCACTCCGGCCGGCTCTTGTTATCAATATTGGTTTATTCCCAAGAATAAGCAGCTTTCACTCAGTTAATGCTCAGGAGAAATCAAACCTGCATTTAGATCGGACTTCCTTAATTCTTGTGCAAAAAGGTGTTCAGTATACTGCTGCGTCCATTTTTAGTAAGCTGCCACTCGAATTCAAAAATCTTAGCAGTAATCCACGCGCTTACAAATCAGACCTGAAGAGTTTCCTCATGGCTCACTCCTTCTATTCTGTCGAGGAGTTCCTTGATAAATTAAGCTGCTTTTTATTGTATTGCTGATAGCGTTTACTTAAACTTATGGACTGCCTTTTTGAAGGGTCATGAACATTTATTTTTATCTGTTATTACATTTATGTTGTAATTTCATGTACTGACGCGTTCCATGACCTTGGAGATTTGCTCTTCAATTTGGTCCTACGGAACTTGACGAGTAAATAAAAATTTAAAAAAAGTCGATGGCTCTCCATCCAAGATAGCATGCTGAGTCTTTCCTACCAGGAAATCCTCAATCCAGTCATAAATTTCTAGTGCTAATTCATACAATTGTACCAGGGCGTCGTGAAAAATAATGCCTCCTAATTTCTTATGTGAAAATTCTTAAAGCTTTTTAAATAAAAAATACTTCATTAGCATTCTACATCTCTGTTCTTCATGTCATCATCTTTATTTCTCAACCTCACTTCTAACTGCACCACTTCATCACTATCGCAGTGGAGTCCTTTAAAGTTTGGAAACAGATGAAAATCGGATGGGGCCAAGTAGGGACTGTATGGAGCATGATTGATGAGAGTGAACTCAACACGTCGGATTGATAAAGATATCGCACCGCCCGCACATGGTCCGGCATTGTCATACTGAAGGAGGGGATGCTCCATGTGAGGACGAACTCCTCGAATTCGTGCTTTCAGACTTCTGAGCAGGGTGTGTTTCTCACACGCCGACATAGCTACGCGTTACAATGCGGAGCCCTGTAGCGGCAGAGGGTTGCAACTTGCCTCATCGAAGCGGGGAAGTCGACCGAGTACTGTGCATAATTTGTAATACTTCAGCGCATGTTGGGAATACAGGGTGTTACAAAAAGGACTTTACAACTTTAAAAATTCATATAAATTTATTGAAACAAGATATAGATCTGCGGTTAGTGTTGTTTCGTAGGGAAACACATCAAGTTTTTTTACCTTAAACTAAAGGTGTTGTATGTGGCTTCCGTTGGTTATCCTGCACACATCCCATCGGAAGTCAATTTCTTCCCTAACTCGCTGTAGCACTGCAGGTGTAACTTGCTCAGTGTTGGCGTAAATTCTTGCTCCAAATTCAGGTAGAGAAGTCGACACAGGAGGTACAAACACGATATCCTTGATGAATTCCCGTTAAAAAGATCTTGTTGTGTCAGGTCTGGGGAACGTGGGTGCCATGCAATTGGTGCATCACGGCCAATCCATTGATCTGGAAAGCGGTCACTGAAAAAATCCATCTTGTATGAAGCAAACATTTCGTTCTTGGTCATTCTCATCGATCTGTGGTATCAAAAATTATTGTAACATATCCCGTTGATGGTTCGTTCACGGAAAAAAGGGGCCATACAATTTGTTCTTGCTCAATGCAGAAAAAACATACATTTTAGGACTATCACGAACATGTTGCAATGTTTGATGTGGATTTTTCACTACTCCAAATCCTACAGACGTGTGTGTTAACCTTGCCACTTAAGTGAAAATTCGACTCGTCAGAAAAGATGGTTTTGTCCAAGAAGTGTTCATCCTCATGTAATCGATTTAACATATCCGCACAGAAGTTCTTGCGAGCAATTTTATCAGTGTCTTTCATTGCTTTACGATCATCAATCTGTACGGTTTCAGATGCAAACGGTTTCTCAACACACGCCAAACAGTCGTATGTGGGATTTGCAGTTCGTGAGATGCACGCCAGGTCGATTTCGTAGGGTTGTTGACAAAACGTTGCCTCACTCGCTCAACGACGTCGTCAAGTGTACTTGGACGACCTGATGATTTCTCATGTCTTACTGAGCACCCTGTTTCTACAAAACATTTATGCCACTCATAAATTGTAGGCCTACTAGGAGTATCTTTAGCGTACTTGGTACGGAAAATACGTTGAACTGTTGTCGCAGTCTTCGATTTTTTCAAACCAAACCAAAACACACTTGCCACTTAAGTGATAGTTCGACTCGTCAGAAAAGATGATTTTGTCCAAGAAGTGTTCATGCTCATGTATTCGATTTAACATATATGCACAGACGTTCTTGCGAGCAATTTCACCAGTGTCTTTTATTGCTTTACGATCGTCAATCTGTACGATTTCAGATGCAAACGGTTTCTCAACACACCAGCTACAAACAAGAAGATTGCCATGCGCCACCTCCTCTGGCAGACATTCATGGTCCGAAGATGGTCTGATAAAAAGATCGATACCGGTCACCATTAAAAAACTTAAGCGATCAACACTGTTTCCAGTTTATTCAAAACACACAGCTAGCATGCTCGGATTCAAGGTAGACAGCCATCTTTAACGCAACTGCCGCTAGCGCTCCTTACGGTGCGATTCGGCATTAGCGAACTACGCGAGACAAAACTTAATGTATTTCCCTGCAAATTGACACCTCAATCAGCTCTGTGGGAACTATGAATTAATTTATATGAATTTTCAAAGTTGTCAAGTCCTTTTTGAAACACCTTGTAGAATAAAAAATTTCTGAGTAATTGCTTTTCAGTATGCCCTCGTCTTTCGACAACAAGCGTAGCTGTGGTATTGAGTCAAATGCTTTTCGATCACGAATCCTGCAATTCAGCTGCAGAGTTTTCTTGCCCTCTTTGACATAAAGTGGCATAAACAAAACCACTGGGCGCAACATTAGATGAAACTGTAGTTTAATTACAAGGTATCTTAAGCCGACATTCGTTGACAAAAACATTCTTGCTGGAATCGCACCACTTAGCACAAAACATAATAGTGATAGGTAATATAGAAATCTTTGAGGTAGAACTCTTTATTTGTTACGATTGGTTATAACTAATGGTAAAATTTAAATGTCGTGTGACGAGGGCCTCCCGTCGGGTAGACTGTTCGCCTGGTGCAAGTCTTTCCATTTGACGCCACTTCGGCGACTTGCGTGTCGATGGGGATGAAATGATGATGATTAGGACAACAGAACACCCAGTCCCTGAGCAGAGAAAATCTCCGACCCAGCCGGGAATCGAAACCGGGCCCTTTGGATTGACAGTCCGTCGCGCTGACCACTTTTTTTTTTATTAGTCTCATTTTGTTCGTTTTCGTTCTTTGTATCTGCTCTAGGCGGACGTCTAAAGACACCCGTTTCAGTTCGTTGTTCATCCATTAACTCAGTTTTTTTTTTATTACAGAGGTCAACTGGCCCTCTGACCCAACACGCTGAGCTACCGTGCCGGCTCCAGCTACCGGGCGCGGACATAATTCATGGTCATTCAGTGTATAAGGGGTGATCAAAAAGTTTCCGTCCGGAGACTATACAGTCCAGAATCGGTATGCCAATCGGGCGAATATGTCGTGAGCACTGAGTCAATCATCCTATCGACGCACCTCGCTGAAGATATCCGTTTGGTATAACAACGTTTTCTGCTGCGTGAAGTAGTCCTTAACTGCATACTGGACATCCTTGCCTGATAGGAATCACCGACGCTGCAAGGGCGTTTTTAAGGAACCAAGGCGCTATAATCGTGTGCGGAGAGATCAGAAAGGTAGGACAGATGCTGGACAGCTTCCCACTTGAGTTGGCATAACGTGAGCGTTACGACATTTGCGGTACGGGGACTTGTTTGATCATGAAGCAGCAGCAACCCTGACGTAGTTTTCCTGGACGGTGGTTTCGACAGGCATACTACCCCATACACATTCTTCGGCAGCCAAGGAAACAATAATAGCACGTTAGTCTTACCTGGAATCATTTGGTAGTAACGTCGCCCAGTTCACGTTACCCCCATTTACCGCAGGCACCTCGGAAAGACACGAATGCCACACTAATCCCTTCCTGCATTTCGGTGCTTATATATTCGCATCGACTTCCGCTGCGTTGTATATATGCTGCAGCAACGCCCTCAAATGGAAATTTTTTGATCGCTCCTTATAGATTGCATGTGCTGAATCATTTATGCCTTGTGAATTTTCTATTGTTATATTTATGTATATTGAGCAAGCAGTAAAGGAAACAAAAGAAAAATTTGGAGTAGGTATTAAAATCCATGGAGATGAAATAAAAACTTTGAGGTTCGCCGATGGCATTGTAATTATGTCAGAGACAGCAAAGGACTTGGAAGAGCAGTTGAACGGAATGGAAAGTGTCTTAAAAGGAGGATATAAGATGAACATTAACAAAAGCAAAGAGAGGATAATGGAATGTAGTCGAATTAAGTCGGGTGATGCTGAGGGAATTAGATTAGGAAATGAGACGCTTAAAGTAGTAAAGGACATTTGCTACTTGGGGAGCAAAATAACTGATGATGGTCGAAGTAGAGAGGATATAAAATGTAGATTGGCAATCGCAAGGAAAGCGTTTTTGAAGAAGAGAAATTTGTTAACATCGAGTATAGATTTAAATGTCAGAAACCCTTTTCTGAAAGTATTTGTATGGAGTGTAGCCATGTACGGAAGTGAATCATGGATGATAAATAGTTTAGACAAAAGGAGAGTAGAAGAAGCTTTCGAAATGTGGTGCTACAGAAGAATGCTGAAGATTAGATGGGTAGATCACATAACTAATGAGCAGGTATTGAATAGGATTGGGGAGAAGAAGAGTTTGTGGCACAACTTGACTAGAAGAAGGGATCGGTTGGTAGGACATGTTTTGAGGCATCAAGGTATCACCAATTTAGTATTGGAGGGCAGCGTGGAGGGTAAAAATCGTAGAGGGAGACCAAGAGATGAATACACTAATCAGATTCAGAAGGATGTACGTTGCAGTAGATACTGGGAGATGAAGAAGCTTGCACAGGATAGAGTAGCATGGAGAGCTACATGAAAACCACAACAACAACAATATTTATGTATGTACTGTAACATCTCTGACGGCGTTTGGTCTATTGTTGAGTTCAGTTGGACCTGGAGGGCGATTGGTAATGCATGCCGTATAGTTGTATCGCGTCGATTCGTGTACGAGTTGATATTATTTTGGTTGTCAGTTGTCATCAGTGAGCATGTTAGCTATTGTGCTTTTTTAATGTTGGCCTAAGTGGTGCTTAATATAGGAAACGAACTACTGAACGAGAAAGGAAGATGCAGTTCAAGATAAAAGATTTGGCGAATATTTCTCGAAGCATGTAAATGCAAATTTGAACCTCTAGATCGGAAGTAGTAACAGTAACAGTCAACAGAGATTTGAGCGCCATTTAATAAAGCGTTGATGGCGATGAAACGTATGTTGCTAAAAATTACGTATCGAAGCGATACGGTTACTGGCGTTGATGTTGAAGCGGCATTTAAGATGATGATCGTCATGGTAGCATGGATACTGCAACATTTCGAAAAGTGGAAATAGAAATAGGCTGAGCTGATGGCGAAAAGAGTGTGTCAAGAAGAAAGAAAGGTGCATTACGAGTGCAAGCGCAATTTTGGACGTCTCACTTTTTTCGCTGTTATTTAAGCTGAAAACCATACTTGGATCTCCCTCTAGCGTACCTTCTTCCCACACAAAACGACAAAACGTGACGTGACGTTGGTCGGGCTTGTTCCTTTCTCTGCTTTGATATGGTTTTGCTTTTCACAGCAGAAAAATATCTTAAGTACGCAGTTTTTTTAAGTAGTTTCAGTATTGATTACAGTTTTTGTAACATATAATCTTAATTTTGAAAGGCAAAGAAGAGTGTACGAGAAACAATGACGCCGAAATTCGAAAAGGAACGGAATTTTTTGGGGGGATTGTAGCGCGGGAGGGCTACCGAAACATATCTGGTCCAGGGCGCCGTCGTCTGTAAATCCGATCCTGACTGTAGGTTAACGTGAAGAAAATTTTTTTGTGTGTTTTGCATTCGCAAGCCATATGGGAGGCACGCACATTTCGCATCTCATGCCCTGTATGACCTTGAGAGTCATGGCCTCGTATGGAAGCGAGTTTACATGACACTATCACTCACGCACCGACTGTTTACTCGCTCAAATCACTTCCAGATGACTGGGCGGCGATGGTATCTGCGCACACGCACGGTCATGCAAACACATACAAACATGTCCGTACTGCTGTTGTGCTACACAGGGCCGTAAAGTCAAGAAACTGAAAGCTAAACTTCGAATGCGGTCATCCCGTATCCCGTTTGACATACGATATCAGTCAGTAATCATCTCGTCACTGGCGGTGAGTCCACGTTAGTCACCCCACAAAATGACCAGTAAAAATCTCTTGTCCTGCTCAGGTTTTTCATTACTACTTTATTACGGGGCTACACAAACCAGTCTTGTACATCGATTTACCAGTACCGCGTCTGATTGGTCTTGTAAACAGCATCATCGACTATGGAAATGCTGTTCTAGCTGCTGGATTTCCTCTGCCACTGTCGATTTTCACCTCCGTGAAGACGCTCAACAGTTTTTTGGAACACCCGGTGTAACTCGGTAATACTTCTGCTATCACATCTCGATAGAAAAACTGTGAAAGTGTGAATTAAAAAAAAAAAAAAAAAACACAACACTGGTGTAATATTCTACAATATTACACCAATACCGTCCGTTTTTAATTCATAATGTATAAAATATTCTGCTGAGAACCAATGGAATACGTAGTCAATTTATGGAATCCTGAAATTGCTTCTGTGTCCGTAACTGACTGTCCATTCGGAATAACTTGCTCATGCTGTCCAGATGATTTCAGACCAGTGGCAAACCTCGATACATATTTCGTACTAACGTATTTTCCTTAGTTAATATCAGTGTGGTTCAGAATTTATTTCACTTATTTAATCTGATCTGTTTAGGGCTATCTTACATCGGACCAGGGCTTCACACACACAATACCTTTTTACATCATGGTTTTCTCATAAATAGCAATATTAATATGGCAAATACGAGGGTTGGAACTGAAATAGTGGTAACTATTTATTTACAACCGATACAAAAGAGTTACATGTTTGCACCTGTTACTATCCTTCAAAGTAGTCATCAGCGTTGTATAGAACCCGTTGCCAGCGATGAGGAAGGTGTAGTATACCATTAGCAGAGCCTTCCGAAGATGAAGGAACCGCTTCGTGGCATTCGCTTCAGAACTGTTCCAGAGATTCGACAGGCAGTAGACCGCTCCATTCGCACCATCAACAGAACAGACTCTGCTGACGGTACACTACGCCTTCCACATCGCTAGCAACGGGTTCTACACAACGTTGGTGGCTACTTTGAAGGACATTAACAGGTGAAACATGTAACTCTTTTGCATCGGCTGTGAATAAATAGCTGCCACAATTTAAGTTCCAACCCTCGTAGTATTAAAACAGGATGAGTGCCTGAAGTGGCAATGTGAGTAAGTAATACTGACTCTGAATAAATAAAGTTAATGGTGGCAGTACTTGTACTACTGCAGCTGCTGCCACTAATAGTGATAATAGTAATAATAATAACAATAAAGACAGTGACAGATGTAAAAATAATTTATAAGTGTACAAAGTAGAGGTTTTCTGATGTAGCGTGTTCCGAGGAAAGGAAATTTAAGGAGACTGCGTCAGCTGTGAATACTGGGAAATGAGAAAGATCTGGTTGGAAAGAAGGATGTACAAAGGTAACGAGTGTTACAGGTACAGTGGTAATTATTATTGCTGCTTTAGTAGATATGTCAATAACTGTTTTCTGAAGCTGTAGGTGTTATTCAGTTATATAATATAATGCAAGAAATTATTCCAGAGCCGGTTTCTGTTACTGGGAAGGACTATGAGAAAGTGCCTGAACGTTGGAGTGGGACAGAAAGGATTTTGCTCTGATGGTAACAGGTGTTTCTACCATGTTGTTCAGATATGAGCGTTAAGGTTGAAGAGAGAGAATTCATGAAAATCTATAGACACTGAACTCTACATTTATACTCCGCAAGCCACCCAACGGTGTGTGGCGGAGGGCACTTTACGTCTCCCGGTTACTCAGAGATGTGACTCAGAACGTCATATTGGAAGAAGAGCAACCTTGACCTCGCATTGTGGTACTTGTTTTTCTGTTGATGCTGTGGAACTCGCGAGAAATCTTAAAGAAATTTCAGAGAGGCTGCCGGCCGGGGTGGCCATGAGGTTCTAGGCGCTACAGTCTGGAACCGAGGGACCGCTACGGTCGCAGGTTCAAATCCTGCCTCGGGCATGGATCTGTGTGATGTCCTTAGGTTAGTTAGGTTTAATTAGTTCTAAGTTCTAGGCGACCGATGACCTCAGGAGTTAGGTCGCATAGTGCTCAGATCCATTTGAACCATTTTTTTTTCAGAGAGGCTATCAAGTACAGGGTAGGTAAAATAACATAGGCACAAAATGTGTCCAGCAGTAAAGAGATCATTTGAGAACCACCCGAAACGAATCTGAATATCAGTAGACAGTACTCAAGTAAGAGATGTTATTATTGTTGTAGTTATTTATTTTTGTTAGCGTTATGGTCTTCACTCCGGAGAATGGTTTGATGGAGCTCTTCACGCTTGTCTGTCTTCTGCAAGCCTCTTCATCTCCGCATAACTGCTGTTGCCTAAATCCGTCTGAACTTGCTTACTGTATTTAAGCACTACACAATCTCCCCCTCCTTCCCCCCTTCCCACCAATGACAAATTCGCTATTCCTAGATGCCTCAGGATGTATCCTGTCAAACTATCCCGTTTTTAGTCAATTTGTGACGTAAATCTTATTTCACTCAAATTCGATACTGTAACCTTCCTTTAGTTATTCGATCTACAGGCATAATCTTCTGTATTTTTTGTTGCCACACCTTTCAAAAGCTTCTGTTCTGTTCGTGTCTGAATCGTCTATCGTCCACGTTCCACTTCCGAACTAGGCTACGGTCCAAAATGAAATACGAGTGGCGTTCAGTAAAGTGATGCAACATTTCTTTTCTCCGTCAGTTTCGGTTGAAAAAATGCGGAATTTGTCGCGGGACATCGTGGAATATTTCCATTTCAGCCTCTATAATCTCATTAAGTTGCGATAGGTGGGGCCGCTCTTGGTAGGCTTCAAAATGGCGTCTGTAACGGAGGCGCGTTCCAAGCAGAAAGCTGTGACTGCGTTTGTTTTGGCGGAAAACCAGAGCACCGCAGATACTCGTAGGCGCTTGTAGAATGTCTGCGAGGAGATGGCGGTGGACAAAAGCACGATGAGTCGTTGGGTGAGGCGTCTGTCATCATCGCAACTACACTACTGGCCGTTAAAATCGCTACATCAAGAAGAAATGCAGATGATAAACGGGTATTCATTGGACAAATATATTGTACTATAACTGACATGTGATTACTATTTCACGCAATTTGGGTGCATAGATCCTGAGAAATCAGTACCCAGAACAACCACCTCTGGCCGTAATAACGGCCTTGATACGCCTGGGCATTGAGTCAAACAGAGCTTGGATGGCGTGTACAGGTACAGCTGCCCATGCAGCTTCAACGCGATACCACATTTCATGAAGAGTAGTGACTGGCGTATTGTCAAGAGCCAGTTGCTCGGCCACCATTGACCAGACGTTTGCAATTGGTGAGAGATCTGGAGAATGTGCTGGCCAGGGCAGCAGTCGAACATTTTCTGTATCCAGACACGTCCGTACAGGACCTGAAACATTCGGTCGTGCATTATCCTGCTGAAATGTAGGGTTTCGCATGGAACGAATGAAGGGTAGAGCCACGGGTCGTAACACATCTGAAATGTAACGTCCACTGTTCAAAGTGCCGTCAATGCGAACAAGAGGTGACCGAGACGTGTAACCAATGGCACCCCATACCATCACGCCGGGTGATACGCTAGTATGGCGATGACGAATACACGCTTCCAATGTGCGTTCACCGCGATGTCGCCAAACACGGATGCGACCATCATGATGCTGTAAACAGAGCCTGTATTCATCCGAAAAAATGACGTTTTGACATTCGTGCACCCAGGTTCGTCGTTGAGTACACCATCGCAGGCGCTCCTGTCTTTGATGCAGCGTCAAGGGTAACCGCAGCCATGGTCTCCAAGCTGATAGCTCATCCTGCTGCAAACGTCGTCCAACTGTTCGTGCAGATGATTCTCGTCTTGCAAACGTCCCCATCTGTTGACTCAGAGATCGAGACGTGGCTGCACGATCCGGTACAGCCGTGCGGATAAGATGCCTGTCATCTCGACTGCTAGTGATACGAGGCCGTTGGGATCCAGCACGGCGTTCCGTATTACCCTCCTGAACCCACCGATTCCATATTCTGCTAACAGTCATTGGATCCCGACCAACGCGAGCAGCAATGTCGCGATACGATAAACCGCTATCGCAATAGGCTACAATCCGACCTGTATCAAAGTCGGAAACGTGATGGTACGCATTTCTCCTCCTTACACGAGGCATCACAACAACGTTTCACCAGGCAACGCCGGTCAACTGCTGTTTGTGTATGAGAAATCGGTTGGAAACTTTCCTCATGTCAGCACGTTGTAGGTGTCGCCACCGGCGCCAACCTTGTGTGAATGCTCTGAAAAGCTAATCATGTGCATATAACAGCATCCTCTTCCTGTCGGATAAATTTCGCGTCTGTAGCACGTCATCTTCGTGGTGTAGCAATTTTAATGGCCAGTAGTGTAGGTCGCCAAGCCTGCCAGATCTCCCACTTGCCGGCTGGCGGCACACAGCTGTGACGCCAGCAATGTTTGAACGTGCGTACACTCTCATTCGAGATGATTCGACGGATCACAATCAAACATCTCGCTGCTCAGCTGGGTGTCTCTGCTGGTAGCGCCGAAACACTCGTCCACCAGTTGCGACACTCAAACGTGTGTGCCTGCCGGCTTCTTCGCCGTCTGACAGAAGACCGTGAAGAACAACGAAGGACCGTCTCTTCGGAATTGCCTGCGCGTTACGAGGCGGACCGCGACAATTTTTTGTCGAACATCGTCAAGGGCAATGAAACATTGGTTCACGACTTCGAACTACAAACAAAACAGCGATCCATGGATTGGCGCCACACCACCTCTCCTCCGCAGAAAATGTTCAAAGCTGCAACCTCAGCCGGTAAGGTGTGAAGTTATTCACATGAGTACTAAAAGAAATCAGCTAAATTTAGATTACGCGATAAGTCACACAAATCTGAAGGTTGTAAATTCAACTAAATACTTAGCGATTGCAATTACAAATAACCCAAATTGGAACGATCGCATAGATAATATTGTGGGTAGAGCAAACCAAAGACCGCGATTCACTGGCAGAACACTTAGAAGGTGCAACAGGTCTACTAAAGAGACTGCTTACACCACGCTTGTCCGCCCTATTCTGGAGTATTGCTGTGCGGTGTGGGATCCACATCAGGTGGGACTGACGGATGTCATCGAAAAAGTACAAAGAAGTGCAACTCGTTTTGTATTACCGCGAAATAGGGGAGAGAGTGTCACAGACATGATACGCGAATTGGAGTGGCAATAATTAAAACAAAGGCGTTTTTCGTTGCGACGGGATCTTCTCATGAAATTTCAAGATGTAGATGTAAGGTCATGGCGGCGGTTTTCAGGGATTCTGAAGGGGTTATTCTGTTTGATGTCCTCCCTCATGGAGCAACGATCAACTCTGAAGTGTATTGTGCTACCCTCAAGAAAGTGAAGAAACGGCTTCAAGTGTTCGTTACCATGACAAAGCGAGGCCTCGCACAAGTCTGCTCACCCGCGAGGAGCTCACAGAACTTCACTGGACTGTGCTTCGTCACCTACCCTACAGCCCGGATCTCGCACCATCCGACTTCAATCTGTTTACCGCGGGAAGCAGTGCGTGGGTCTTGGAGACATACAGGCCCTCTCAGTAAGGTGTCGTAAGGTCGTCGCGATGAACGGAGATTATGTTGAAAAACAGTGTTCTGTGAGGAGTAATAAGGTGAACTGGAACCCTGAACAAAACTAACCTGCTTTCAGAAAAAAAAAACATGAGTGACATTACTTACTGAACATCCCTCATACTTTCAGCAAAGACTTCCCAACATGTAACTTTATATTAGATTTTAACAAATTTCTCCTTTTTGAGAAATCGTTTTTTTGCTATTGTCGGTCTGCATTTTGTGGCTTCACTACTTCAACCACAATCAGTTATTTTGCAGCCCAAATAGCAAAACCCGCCGGCCGGGGTGGCCGAGCGGTTCTAGGCGCTACAGTCTGGAACCGCGCGACCGCTACGGTCGCAGGTTCGAATCCTGCCTCGGGCATGGATGTGTGTGATGTCCTTAGGTTAGTTAGGTTTAAGTAGTTCTAAGTTCTAGGGGACTGATGACCTTAGAAGTTAAGTCCCATAGTGTTCAGAGCCATTTGGACCATTTTTTTTTTTAGCAAAACCCATCTACATTTAGTGTCTCATTTCCTAATACAATTTCCTCAGCATCGCCTAATTTCATTCGGCCGAATTCCTTTACTCCTGATTTATTTTTGTTGATATTCATGAGTAAAAGACAGCACGCAGTAAGGTCCGACAAAATAACGCCGCCACTGACGTATCCAAGTAGGAACTGGAAAACCGTTCGTGTCAGAACATTGTCAGAAAGCATCTGCATCCTTATCAAATTTTCTGTTTTACAGGAGTTTAAACTTCCAGAAAACTTGTCTATTTTCAAAGCCACCAATGGTTTCTGAATTGGGTGTTTGGATCCCTCATACTTCATTTCTTCAGACGCAGCCTGCTTCAGCTTGTCCGATAACGTAAACTCATAGACCACGAGGATATATATACGCCAAAAAGTCCTCGTCATTACCTTGAAGTGATATTGCATACTAATATAAATGTTCTGTTTGTAATATTCGAACTAGTTTCATTTTCTACGATAGTGATCGAAGCAGGTGAAATGAATTAAAATTTGTGCTATGGCCGGGACTTGAAACCGGGTCTTCTAGCTTGGTAGGCAGAAATACTAACCATTGCATCACAGCAGTACAATGGACAGCATTGCTGCACGAACTGCGGAAGTTAAATGCCCTCCCCAACACAAACTTCACTCCATATCTTTCTCTTATTTTCCCTTACACTGTCAGTACTGCCAGGGCTCTCCGACATTGGAATAGCACCCTAGCGTTGGACATAATGGGAAAGTTTCATTTTACCGTCCTATGCTTGTAAGAGAATTCCTTCGGTGAGATGATGTGGAGGCAAATTGCTCTGCATGCTGACCATCTGTGACGCAGATAAACTGGGAAAATTTATTTACCGGAGCCTGCAGTACCTCGTTTGTGGTCTCGAAAAACAAACGACTTATCTTACTGACGTCATCAGGTTTACTGCCGCCACACATGAAAAGGAAGAACAAGCTTCGTAAGCTTCCTCGTTCTGGGCGGCATTGATCACGTGCGAAGCTCTTCATGTGTGCAATTGTCCTGCACGGCTTGTAACAGTTTTGGTCTTCTAATGTTATCTGCTAAATGTTGTTCTAGCGTAGTCGTGAATGTTGGCTGCAGAACAGTGCTGACAACGCTGTCACTCATAAATGGCCCTGGCAGATAGTGTGGATATTGCAACCTCCCTCTCACATTTTACACATAATATTGCTAGTTAGAAGCAGACGCTTTGTCCTTGAAGTGTGACTTTGCTGCTGTACGGATACAACGGGAAAAACCATGTCAATGAGGGAGACAAGGTGAGGTTAGTTCGTTCTTTACTTAACGTCCTGAGTCTCGAACGTGTTGCATTTCTCCTAATTATGTCTCTCGCAGTCGGTAGCGCTAATTGTGTTATCCAGATCCGTATATATTATAAAAATGTATGTTCGAATGCGTGTGTGGGTGTGTGTGTCTGTGTGTGTGTGTATCTCCTTCTAAACATCTGGACCGATTTCAACCAAACTTGGTATACATATGTCTTACGGTCAGGCGACAGTCGCTGTGGAAGTAATACCCACGTGCCTATCAAAGGGTTGGAATGGGTGTGACAAAGGGGCGTAGCTTGCGACGCGTTAATTCCCAGTCTTTATTCATCCAGTATTTGAGAGCGATAGCACTTTAGCGACCTGCAACAAACTTTAAATATAATTTGAAACCTTTACAAAAATATTTCTCGCTGACAACCTGTACAAAAGGGACAAATGTTTGTCGCTTATCACTTTTGCGCTGTTTATGCAGTAAAAGTACCACATGAGGCATGACATTAAAATTTATTATGTATTTTCTATTAACGGGATCCGCGATACACTTTACAGACACTGTGAACATATACCACTGAACGTAAGTGCAAAATTATATCATTGTACGACACTTAGTTGAGGAGATATTGTAAGTAGGCTGTTTAGGTTCTTATATTGGTAACGCCACCGCCACGTAGCGCTCTGTATGAAAATCACTGGCTGTGCTGTGTGCAGTCTGTGGCTGGGTGGCATTGTTGGAATTTGCTATTGTAGTGTTGGGCAGTTGGCTGTTAACACGTAGCGTTGCGCAGTTGGGGGTGAGCCGCTAGCAGTGGTGGATGTGGGGAGAGAGATGGCGGAGTTTTAAGAGCGGACGACCTAGACGTGTGTGCGCCAGAAGGAGTAAATTTGTAATACTGGATATCATGAACTGATATATATATATATATATATATATATATATATATATATATATATAGACTTTTGAACACTATTAAGGTAAATACATTGTTTGTTCTCTATCAAAATCTTTCATTTGCTAACTATGCCTATCAGTAGTTAGTGCCTTCAGTAGTTAGAATCTTTTATTCAGCTGGCAGTATTGGAGCACGCTGTATTGCAGTAGTCTGAGTAACGAAGATTTTTGTGAGGTAAGTGATTCATGAAAGGTATAGGTTATTGTTAGTCAAAGCCATTCTTTTGTAGGGATTTTTCAAAGTCCGATTGCGTTGCGCTAAAAAATATTGTGTGTCAGTTTAAGCACACTCATTTATAACTTTTCTAAGGGAACGTTTCAATATGAAGTACGAGGAGGAATCGAAAAGTTTCTATCCTATCAGATAAAAAATGACAGAAATTTCATAATACCAGTTTATTTTTCAATATAATACCTGTGTGCAGTAATATACCTGCGGGCACGTTCAGATAACTCCTGCAAACTATTCTTCGATTTCGAGTCCAACCAAGCGTTCACAGCATCAGTGACTGCATCATCTTTGTTAAATCGTCGCCCTTCGAGGTCTTTTTTAGGTATTCGAAAAGAAAAATGATGGAGCCAGATCCGGAGAATATGGCGGATGACGAAACAATTCAAACCCGCAGTCACGCAGAGTTTGCAATGTTGCAAGGCGCTGGTGCGTTGTACTGGTGCAAAAGAACTCCGCTCGCCAGTTTTCCGCTCATTTTTTTCTTTATCTCTTCTCTCAAACAGCGCACGAGGGTGCAATAGTATGATGTATTGATAGTTAAGCCCTTTTGCAAGTAATCCACCATAATTACTTCTTCTGCATCCCAGAAGACCGAGACCAACACCTTACCGGCTGGAATATTTTTGGGTTTTGGGATGAAAGATGTTTCCACTGTCCTGACTATTGTTTCGTCTGAGGATCAAAGTGGTGAACCCACATTTCGTCCGTTGTTACATATCTTGCAAGAAAGCCGTCTTAATCCGCTTCACACGCTCCCGTCTCCGATCTGCATTCAAGTTTTTCGGGACTCACCGAGATGAAACTTTCCGCATTCCCAAAATATCCACAACAATGTCATGAGCTCGCCCACAGGAGATTCCAAACGAGGTTTCAGTGTGCTGCAACGTTGTTTGATGATCCTGCAAAATCGTATCGTGAGTTGCAGTCACCGTTTCATCAGTGGCAACGGTGACAGGCCTTCCGTTCCTTGGCGCATCTTCCACATCCGTTCTTCGTCGTTTGAAGTCGGACACACGATTTTTCACTGTTGCATAAGACGGAGCACTGTCCTTAAGTGTATTCCGCATGTCCTCCGCAATCTCCTTGGGCGTCATTTCCTTCAAATGAAGATATTCAGTCACAGCACGGTTCTTGATTCTCTCGATATTCGCCATTTTGCTTACACTACGTATACAAGGCATTCTAGAGGCAAAGCTAATGAAGCTGGAGCCGCGATATTTGACGGGCATACCCAGAAAGTAAGAGTAGGTGGTGTTGTTTGAGCGAGACATTCTGGTAACTATCTCGGGCTAGAAACTTTCCGACCGCACCTCATATGAACAATGAGATGCGTGAAAAACTGCAGCATCATGCATGACGTTTAAATTTATTACTTCATTGCTACTGACTTCATTCGCAACACGTTTTGTAGACAGTAACCACGTATGCCGCTGAATGTAACTGCAAAATTGTATCATTGTACGATCCATAGTTCAAGAGGCATAACATCTTAAACATTACGAACAAGGCCAGATGCTACGTAGTATAGGCGTGTAGGCACAGCTGTAAATAAGTACCTGGCCAACGCCGGGTTTCGACGCTAGTAAACTGATAAATTGTGGCTTCTGATAACAGCGCGGATAGTTATCTTCAATAAATGAATAATGTGGATACCATCATATTGCGGTTAGTGAAAATAATAACAGTGAGTTTTACAGAAATATACTTCTGAAATTAATTAAAATAATTGACTCCAAAACGGAAAAATATGAAGAACATGGATTACACGCAGATATTGTCTGGGTCGTGTCTAAATACCGTCTGACTAACTTGGCACTGTAGCGTATCTATTGCACGACATGTGACTTCGTTCCCGTCGCTTATTTAGCGAAACTCGACATTTCCTGCGTAGGAGTACTACCGAACTGCAGCCAACGACTGGTAGATGTTTCCTGACATTTTATATGTACAACATGAGTTCTTTTTAGTTGTATTTGCATTTGAAACTGTTACTGTTCGGCGCTGATTTTTCGGATCATCTCCGTTCTCTGTATCAGCTTGAAAGATACTTTCCCACCCAGTGATCGATTCTCTCACCAACAATCTGCTATAAGCAAACATGACATATGCTGGTACGTGACGCTGTGGGGAAAGTATTCAGGGTGTTCGGAAATTTCCGTTATAAACTTCTAGCGCTTGTAGAGGGGAGTGACTAAATAATATTTTGAACAGGAACCCATGTCCGGAAACGTATCATTTCCGTCATACGACGCTTTCAGATGTTTAACTCATACACTTCTGATTGAGGAAATGAATTAGGCGCGACGCAGAACAGCTGTTAGGTGACAATTCGTAAGGGAACATAACGAAACATCCATTTATCACTTGAGGACATTTGTTTGCATTAACACTTAAACATTACATGTTTACATTATTCCAAAAAAACAAGAACATTACAACAGTGACTCGATGTAGCGACCATCAACGTTGTTACAGAAGGCTGTTAGTAAAATATCGATTCCTTCTGTAAAAACATTCATGTTAAGCAGCAGTTTTATTCACGATAAATCGATATGGAAATGGAAATATCGAGAGCTGATATTTATATTTTATACACTCCTGGAAATTGAAATAAGAACGCCGTGAATTCATTGTCCCAGGAAGGGGAAACTTTATTGACACATTCCTGGGGTCAGATACATCACATGATCACACTGACAGAACCACAGGCACATAGACACAGGCAACAGAGCATGCACAATGTCGGCACTAGTACAGTGTATATCCACCTTTCGCAGCAATGCAGGCTGCTATTCTCCCATGGAGACGATCGTAGAGATGCTGGATGTAGTCCTGTGGAACGGCTTGCCATGCCATTTCCACCTGGCGCCTCAGTTGGACCAGCGTTCGTGCTGGACGTGCAGACCGCGTGAGACGACGCTTCATCCAGTCCCAAACATGCTCAAT
Organism: Schistocerca americana; assembly: GCF_021461395.2. Classification (NCBI taxonomy): domain Eukaryota; kingdom Metazoa; phylum Arthropoda; class Insecta; order Orthoptera; family Acrididae; genus Schistocerca; species Schistocerca americana. The sequence goes on from NC_060123.1 coordinate 643,881,774, forward strand.
GGGGGACAGATCCGGAGATCTTGCTGGCCAGGGTAGTTGACTTACACCTTCTAGAGCACGTTGGGTGGCACGGGATACATGCGGACGTGCATTGTCCTGTTGGAACTGCAAGTTCCCTTGCCGTTCTAGGAATGGTAGAACGATGGGTTCGATGACGGTTTGGATGTACCGTGCACTATTCAGTGTCCCCTCGACGATCACCAGTGGTGTACGGCCAGTGTAGGAGATCGCTCCCCACACCATGATGCCGGGTGTTGGCCCCGTGTGCCTCGGTCGTATGCAGTCCTGATTGTGGCGCTCACCTGCACGGCGCCAAACACGCATACGACCATCATTGGCACCAAGGCAGAAGCGACTCTCATCGCTGAAGACGACACGTCTCCATTCGTCCCTCCATTCACGCCTGTCGCGACACCACTGGAGGCGGGCTGCACGATGTTGGGGCGTGAACGGAAGACGGCCTAACGGTGTGCGGGACCGTAGCCCAGCTTCATGGAGACGGTTGCGAATGGTCCTCGCCGATACCCCAGGAGCAACAGTGTCACTAATTTGCTGGGAAGTGGCGGTGCGGTCCCCTACGGCACTGCGTAGGATCCTACGGTCTTGGCGTGCATCCGTGCGTCGCTGCGGTCCGGTCCCAGGTCGACGGGCACGTGCACCTTCCGCCGACCACTGGCGACAACATCGATGTACTGTGGAGACCTCACGCCCCACGTGTTGAGCAATTCGGCAGTACGTCCACCCGGCCTCCCGCATGCCCACTATACGCCCTCGCTCAAAGTCCGCCAACTGCACATACGGTTCACGTCCACGCTGTCGCGGCATGCTACCAGTGTTAAAGACTGCGATGGAGCTCCGTATGCCACGGCAAACTGGCTGACACTGACGGCGGCGGTGCACAAATGCTGCGCAGCTAGCGCCATTCGACGGCCAACACCGCGGTTCCTGGTGTGTCCGCTGTGCCGTGCGTGTGATCATTGCTTGTACAGCCCTCTCGCAGTGTCCGGAGCAAGTATGATGGGTCTGACACACCGGTGTCAATGTGTTCTTTTTTCCATTTCCAGGAGTGTATTATAGTCTTTTCGCAGTTTTCGGCAAATATTTGAAACTGTTCTTTTGAAGTTGTAGTAGAACATAATTTTGCTCTAACTATTTGAAGAAGTCTTACTACTTTTTGAGCTTTCATCACGTCCAGTCATTCTCTTTGAATGTGTGAAGCAAGTACAGGTCCCAGAAACAATAAGTCCGGTTGCACTGTGGGGAGGGGGGCGGGGTGAGGGAGGGGCGGGGGTGGCAATTTTTAGCGCAAGTATTGGGCTATTTCTTCGCATTGGCAGTCTTCAAAAACAGTTGCTTAAAATTGTGAACAAAAATCTAAGTGACAAGATTTGAATAAAAGATTGGTCTTTGTGGTGAGCAGAGACGCGTGAGGGGAAATGCTGACGCAATCGGTTCTCGGCGCTTCCAACAGGAACTGTAACGTTTAACTTCACCACACAATTTTGGCACTACAACTGCTAGGTCGCTGGCGTTTGCAGAAATGAAAAAAAAATGAAAAAAAATAAACGGGTAAGTCGACATGAAGAGTTCCGGACAAATCCAATATGTGACGACATCGAACGACGGACTCACCGGACACCTTTTATTGCGCCACTTACATGCAGGTACCATTGTTAGCAAAGTGGTTATCGCCAAGCGTGAGCGTGCATAGGTTTCCTTTCACTTCTTGCTCTAAGGGGGCTTAAGGAGGCTGCTAGCTTATTGATGAACAGAATACCTAATAAGAAATCCTTAAATGTACAGTTCTAAGATCGGCAGTACATTTACAATGTGCAGCCGATATTTTTATAGGCCGGTGCGTCCATCTCCTTTTACTTGGATGTCGATACTTTTTTGATATATCGAGAGCCTACAGGCATGCACCCCCCAAGAAGCAGTCCACAGAAATTAAATCCGGCAATTGCGGCGGTCGTGCAGTTCGATCACTTCGACGTACCCATCTTTCACCATATCGTCTGTTGAGATGTCTCTGAACCGCGTGTGAGAAGTGGAGACATGCACCATCTCGCACCAAGCACGTTAAGTAACATCAGGTCACTGTCTGACAAAGAAAATGTCATTCTGTCTAGCCTATTACATACTAGGACAAGCAACTCTGAGACTTTTCTCTTTCCCTCAGCAGATGTGGACGCGTCACACATCTGAACTGAAACCGTCGTAGAACGGAAACGATACGTTTCCGTACATGGGTTCCTATTCAAAATATTATGTGCTCGATCCCCTCTACAGACCTTAGAAAGAACGGGCATTTCGAAAACTGGGAAGCTCGTAGCATTATAGGCGGCGCAATCTGCGGCGTGTCTGACGACAAAGTACTGTGTTTCGGAACGTACCGCTCACTGCACGTTTTTGAGTATGGTACTTCGCAGCAGGCCTAAATGTTCCTATATTGCTCCAACGATATCGTCAGTAGCGATTGCAGTGGACACGGGTCATCGAGTTAGGACTGTGGATCAGCGGAAAGTTTGGCCATTATGCAAGCTGTTGTTCAGCTTGGCAATGATTGACAGAGTAGATGGGTGGCCAAATTCTGATCAAATGGAGCGTTAGATCTTGAGAATCCCGAGCTGATTGGGAGACCATGTCCATAATGTTCCAAAGGTTCTCAACTGGGAAGAGATCCGGTGACCTTGCTGGTTAAGGTAGGGTTTGACCAGCATGAAGACAGGCAGTTGATAGTCTCGCCGTGTGGCGGCAGGCATTACCTTGCCGAAATGTAAGGCCAGGATGGCTTGCCATGAAGTACAACAAAACGGGGCGTAGAATATCGTCGACGTACCTCTGTGCTGTAATGGTACCGCGGATGACAAACAAAGAGGTCCTGTTATGAAATGAAATGGCATCCCACACCATCACTCCTGGTACGATACGATATTGCAGTGCCCGTGTTGTTCCGAATTATGATGCTATGTTCTTTCGGACATCCTTGCATGTCCGAAGGAGAAGGCACTGCGGCGTCTACAACCGTTATAAGTATGTCCCAAGGAACAGGCATTGCTGCTTCTACAGCCATTTTGAAATACCGCAATGCCTGTTCCTTCGGAAATAACAGAAGCACTGCAATATCGTGTGACCCTCCAACCAACGCGCGAATTTATCGATCTAACGCGCCAGTTGGACTGAATTTGGGACGATATCCCTCAGGAGGAGATCCAACAATTCTATGAATCAATTCCAAGCCTAATAACTGCTTTAATAAAGGACAGAGGTGGACCAACGCGTTATTGACTTGCCCAATTTTTTAAGCTGTTTCTCTTGAATAAATCATCCAGTTTTTCTGAAACTGTAATAACTTGTTTGTCTGTGCATGTACGAGGTGCATTCAAGTTCTAAGGCCTCCGATTTTTTTTTCTAACTAACTACTCACCCGAAATCGATGAAACTGGCTTTACTTCTCGACGTAATCGCCCTGCAGACGTACACATTTTTCACAACGCTGACACCATGATTCCATGGCAGCGGCGAAGGCTTCTTTAGGAGTCTGTTTTGACCACTGGAAAATCGCTGAGGCAATAGCAGCACGGCTGGTGAATGTGCGGCCACAGAGAGTGTCTTTCATTGTTGGAAAAAGCCAAAAGTCACTAGGAGCCAGGTCAGGTGAGTAGGGAGCATGAGGAATCATTTCAAAGTTGTTATCACGAAGAAACTGTTGCGTAACGTTAGCTCGATGTGCAGGTGCGTTGTCTTGGTGAAACAGCACACGCGCAGCCCTTCCCGGACGTTTTTATTGCAGTGCAGGAAGGAATTTGTTGTTCAAAACATTTTCGTAGGATGCACCTGTTACTGTAGTGCCCTTTGGAACGCAGTGGGTAAGGATTGCGCCCTCGCTGTCCCAGAACATGGACACCATCATTTTTTCAGCACTGGCAGTTACCCAAAATTTTTCGGTGGCGGTGAATCTGTGTACTTCCATTGAGCTGACTGGCGCTTTGTTTCTGGATTGAAAAATGGCATCCACGTCTCATCCATTGTCACAACCGACGAAAAGGTAGTCCCATTCATGCTGTCAAAAATGGTTCAAATGGCTCTGAGCACTATGGGACTCAACTGCTGAGGTCATTAGTCCCCTAGAACTTAGAACTAGTTAAACCTAACTAACCTAAGGACATCACAAACATCCATGCCCGAGGCAGGATTCGAACCTGCGACCGTAGCAGTCTTGCGGTTCCAGACTGCAGCGCCTTTAACCGCACGGCCACTTCGGCCAGCTTCATGCTGTCGTTGCGCATCAACATTGCTTGGCAACATGCCACATGGGCAGCCATGTGGTCGTCCGTCAGCATTCGTGGCACCCACTTAGATGACACTTTTCGCATTTTCAGGTCGTCATGCAGGATTGTGTGCACAGAACCCACAGAAATTCCAACTCTGGAGGCGATCTGTTCAACAGTCATTCGGCGATCTTCCAAAACAATTCTCTCCACTTTCTCCATCATGTCGTCAGACCGGCTTGAGCGAGCCCGAGGTTGTTTCGGTTTGTTGTCACACGATGTTCTGACTTCATTAAACTGTCGCACCCATGAACGCACTTTCGACACATCCATAACTCCATCACCACATGTCTCCTTCAATTGTCAATGAATTTCAATTGGTTTCACACCACGCAAATTCAGAAAACGAATGATTGCACGCTGTTCAAGTAAGGTAAACGTCGCCATTTTAAGTATTTAAAACAGTTCTCATTCTCGCCGCTGGCGGTAAAATTCCATCTGCCGTACAGTGCTGCCATCTCTGGGATGTATTGACAATGAACGCTGCCTCATTTTAAAACAATGCGCATGTTTCTATCTCTTTCCAGTCCGGAGAAAAAAATCGCAGGCCTTAGAACTTGAATGCACCTCGCAAATCACATTTACCGATTTCCGTCCCATTGGGATAATTCATAATGCGTCTTTTTTGTATTATAGTGTACACCACGTTTTTAACCGGACTAAGAAGTGTAAAATAATTTCTGCCATCCTGTACAGATTCCTAACGACCTACAGATAGACCTGAATATTTGTCATTGCGAATTTTTCATAGTTATGAAAATACTTGTAACATTTAAAACGAAAAACATGGGGTGCATGCGATAAATAATAGTAAGGAAGTGAGCTATTCATGCATCAGTTAGTAAATAGTGTAACAGTAAGAAGCTGAAATATTCAAGCATAGCTACTAAAAATTCACTATCATAAATTTTCAGGGCTACCTGCACGAGGTTGGGAATTTGTCTGGAGCTAGGAGAAGACTGACATTTATTGTTAGAATTCTTAGGAACCGTAATACATCCACGAATCAGGCAGCGTACAAAATCCCCGTTTGACCAATATTTGGTTATTGCTCCTCAGTCTGTGACTGTATAAAGGCACATTTGCGTGCCGAGCGTGAGTTTCCGCAGAAACGCGAAATACTAATTAAATAAATAATCAGTGACAAATAAATAAAGCCTATGGCACACAACTGCAGCGCTGTGTCGCTGATAAAACAAAAGCACAATTACGGTACTCTTATGTTTGATTAAGAAAGGGAGAGCTCTGGTAGAAGTGGTGCGAGAAGCACGTATTTTATTTTATTGTCTGGCACACTGCCATATTTCATGTTATAGAAGAATACTGCGAGTTGCAACCACACTAGGCACTCGATTCTGTAAACAATTATATTTATAAAAGTAAGTAGGATTATGAACTGTAGGCTTATTCATTGAATATATCTGATTTAACTAACTGTGTAACTTTTTTATGTTTAGTGGACAATCACCTCTGTATGACGTATTGGCATGGCTGGCAAATTATTGTAATATTGAGATTTAGATTATGAGTCCGCACCTACCGCAGCAGTCTTTGGAAACGATTTAATTACGAAGTCCGATTATTCAGTTTTATTTCACGGTCAACTACGAGTAACATTGCCTTTACGAAAAAGCCATTGTCAAGCGTCTGATATCGAATAATTAAACGTCCACGTTCCAGATAAGCAAATACAATTGCAATCACAATCACCATCATACAGATAGAATAATCAATATCTAAATAACAATATAATTTTATTTATTTATTTTATTTATTTTATATTGGCGACTGCGTGTCGGACTTGTTATTTTGTCATTTGTTACATTGTTCTCTTTGTTTCATGTAAAAAATCAACTTTCTGGACCTGGACGTCAATGTATGAGAGATAACAAAATCTGAAGATATTTTCCAATTCTGAAATTTTGCGGGAAGACGCAATGAAACTTCCAGCAATATAAGGTAAGACGCAGCATCTTTGCATTAGCAGGCTTGACCAGACGTATAATTCAGTGTATTAGCTTTTCAGTAAATTCTGTAGTGTTTCTTTTCCGCATAACAGTTTCAGTGATAAATTTCATTCTCAGTACTTTTCCCTAAACAATAACGTATGCAACAATACCAATACACGAGTGTACAATATGGCCGACTTCTGTATGATATCATGTAACATGGCCAGCAGCCATTACCAATAATCTCAAATTCAGTTTATATTTTTAAATTAACAGACAGCCATTGTTGCTACGAGCGATTCATGCTCAACTACATTTTATTTTAAAATCAGTGTCAAAAATTTTCTTGAAACATATATCACGTGTGGCATAGTAATAACTAGAAAACAATACGCAAAAATGGAACAGCAAGGACGTACTATTCAGACGCAATCCGACTCGGACGTGAGACAAGTGTTAGAAAATGACTTTACGACAGCAACCGGTAGTGACGATTCATCAAACATTGACGCAAGTGTTGACGAAAATTTTGACGATAGGCCGTCCACTACAAAAATTTCAAAATCTCAATCAGAGCCCATGTTAATGCATGACGTCACGTCTAATGACGCGGCGGGGGCAGAGACCTTGCAAACGGTAAACATTGCCGACATGTTACAAATGCTAGTGAAACAAAACGCAGAAAATATGGCAACCATAAGGAAACAGAACGCCGAAAACATGGCAACCTTAAAGGCACAATTAGAGACACAAAATGAACAGTTAAAACCACAAAATGACGAAATCAAATCTGATCTCATAGCAATCAAGATAGGTAATGACACTTTGTGTAAACGTGTGGAACTTATAGACGCCACACTGACCAAACAGATGACCGAACTCAGTACTAAATTTTCCCAGCTTAATACGAGACAAGAAAAGACTACAACTGACGTAGCACTTTTACAGACACAAGTAAAAAACCTTAATGTCACGTGTGAAGTTCTTACTGAACAAATTCAAACATATCCTTCAGTACATGACAATCTTGAAAAACGAATTACTGACGTACAGAATAAATTTGACAATGTTGAACAACACCTGACTGACATCTTACAATCAGATGCCACAGTTCATTTTCAAAATATTAATAAAGAATTTCATGATTGGGTTGAGAACAAAGACAAACATTTTGATAGATGCTTACGTGAAAATTTACCAACAATTGTGCACGACTCCGTAGCGCAATACATTACTAATAACAAACAGCTGATCAGTGACGCAGTACAATCCGTCACTGCACCCATGAGACAATTCACCGATCAACTACAGTCTGAATGTAACGAAAATATCAGTCAAAATGTACAGTTCAGAAACCAATATACATTCGAGTATGATACACACATTCCGCACACGACAAATACACAAGAACAAAACACACCACGACTACAACACATACCACGATGTGGAAACACAAACACAAGCTATTATCATGGTAAACCACAGCAACATTATCGTAATTACTCGCCAGCTGAACATACCAGTAATTACAGTGGAATAAATCCATATCACAATGCGAAGGAAGATGAAAGCTTAATGAAACACAGGCAATTTCAGATTTTTATCCCAGAAAAACGAACCATTCATCCGGTGATTTTTCTTAAATCTTTTAGTAACGCATTTCCACGCACTTGGAGTGACCGGAAAAAGATTTCATATATCGTCGGTTACATCCAAGGCGATGCAGCTGTCTGGGCATACAGTCAAGCTGACGTATGTACCACGTACAGTGAGTTTGAGCGTGCTTTTCTGAACAAATTCTGGTCGCAATCCGTCCAGGAGCGACTCAGATGACAAATTTTAGAACCTGAAACTTTTAACAGTAAAAATGGTAACTTACGCAGATATTTTGAAAAATACTTGAACATGGGACATTTTTTAGACGAACCAGTCGCAACGCGTGATATACTCCGAGCGTTGAAGGCCAAATTGCCTTTCAACATTAAAGAAAAACTCCTACATATCCCGGATGACGATTCAGATTATTTTTTAACAGCTTTAGATTCGGTTGACATGTTACTTGAAGATCAGCGCTTCGCGCGGCAAAACAGCAGCCACAATGTTTACACTAGTGGTATGCAAAACATGCAGGCTTGCCAACACAATTCTGGCGCGCCCACAGTTGGATACGCGGTACAACAAAAACAGCAAACTCACATGCCGTCTCAGTACGGAAATCAAAATCAACACGCGTATTCCAATACAAACAATAGTTACAACAGTAATAACATTTCATGCGGCAATCCATACAAAAGGCACCGCGGTAATAACTACAACGGTAACAACGGATACAAAGGTAATAACAAAAACACAAACAGAAATAGAAATAATAGTAACTACGAGCCAAGACAGCATCAAGGTTGGACTCGTAACGATCAGTACTTTCATTCAAACTCTGCTTTACCACAGCAGCCACCAGGTCAAAATTGGAGCATACCTTACGACCGACAGGTAAGTTATAATGCGCAACAGCAACGACAACCGCAAAAGTTTGGAGATCATAATAGGCAATATCCGAATGTGAATATAATAGAAATGACACCTGATGCACAACCTCAATCTGTGTCAGTACCTAGTACAAATGCTAATCCATCAAACTAGAAACAGTCACTACTTTGCCCCAGGTCGTGGCTGAAGAATTCTTGGGGGGCGACTTCAATGTTAATCAGTTATTTGACACCACACTTGAACAACAGAATAATGATATGCCGAGTAATTCTAAACAAAAACTACCTGTTTTATTTATAAGATACAACCACAATAACAATATATCAGATGAACTTTTACAAGACAGTACACAATGTCGTTTAAACACAAATGAAGTTGTTTTAGCATCTACTACTGGTGTAGTAGGTGGGATTCCAACTACTATTATCCTAGATACAGGTGCAGCTGTGAGCGTTTTGTCTTTTAATTTCTATAAAAAGATGTGTGAATTGGAACCTGTGCCTGAGTTTCCTGCCCAAAACTGTAAAATAACTACTGCACTAGGTAATAAGTCATGTAGGGTTACGAAGCAAGTTTTTGTAAACGTTAAAATAGGTAATGGAACCGTACAATGGCCATTCCTGGTTGTACAAAACCTTGTGACAAATTGCATATTAGGAATAGATATTATGAGCGAGAAGGACTGCATTATAGACTTCTCCAAAGGTAAATGTATTTTAAATGATAAAGGCAGTGTAATTATTATTGATTTGGACAGGAGAACTCTAAAGCATGACAAACACTGTACAGGGTACAAGGTTCAGTTAGTACTTGACAAAGACATTCAAGACATGCAAACACACTCATCTGACACAGAGATAATGGACTTGAAAAGATTGCTTGATCATAAGATAAGTGAAGCTACAGCTCTCAGTGTACATGAACGTATAAAACTACAAGAAGTGTTATCCAAATATTTACAAGTTTTTACCAAACGATTAGGTGTTATCAACACGTATGTGTACAAGATTGACGTTAGGCCTCACAAGATCTTCTACCATAAGACATATAACGTACCGTTATCTCAACGACCTGCTGTGTGGCAAGAATTAAAACAAATGTTAGACTGGAAGGTCATTGAACCATCCACCTCACCTTATTGTAGTCCTCTACTTGTTGTCAAAAAATCAAATGGAAGCATTAGGTTAGTGTTAGACGCACGAGCTATTAATGAAATAATTTTACCGGTTCACACAAAACCTGAAAATTTAGAAGAGCAATTACAGAAATTTCTAGATGCAAAATATTTTTCCACAATAGATCTCGCTAATTCGTTTTGGCAGGTGGGTATCACTCCTGATTCTCGGAAATATACTGCATTTATGTTCGGGGGGCGAACCTATCAGTTTTGTGTTCTACCCTTCGGACTGAATGTCAGCTCGGGGGTATTCATTACAGCCCTGGATACCGTGCTTGGCGACGATTTAGTTGAGACAGTCACACACTATGTAGATGATATACTGATAGCTACACAATCTTGGAATTAACACGTTGACACTCTTCAAAGAATTTTAGAAGAATTTGCACAAGCTGGAGTCACAGCCAACCTAAGAAAATCAAAATTTGGTTGCAGTGAGATAAAGTATTTAGGACATATCATTAATTCACAGGGCATACGTCCGGATCCCAGTAAATTAGATGCTATCAGAAACTTTCCTAGCCCTCGAACTAAAAAGCAGTTAAAATCATTCCTTGGGCTATGTTCATTTTTCAGACGTTTTTTGCCACAACCACTTTTGAACAGTAAACATCTGCTAAATCTACTCAGAAAGAATCAAGTTTGGATCTGGTCGGAACAGTGCCAGAATGACTTTAATACAATTAAACATGCTTTAGTGAATGCTAACATATTGAGCCATCCAGATTTCAATTTAGATTTTTGTATGACTTGTGACGCTTCACGTACTGGCTTGGGCTGTTGCTTATTTCAAGTTGTAAAGAATAAAGAGGAGGAACAGATAAGAATTATTGGGTTTGCGAGTCGCACTCTAACTGAATGTGAGCGTACATACTCCACTACTGAGTTAGAAACACTTTCCATAGTATGGGCATTCAAGAAATTCAATTATTATTTATTTGGAAAACATACAGTAATTTAAACCGATCACCAGGCCCTGACATTTTTGTTAACTTGTAAACTTGTACATCCTAGACTATCACGATGGGCAGTTACACTTCAGAACTACTCTTTTGAAATTAAGTACATAAGAGGTAAGGACAACACCATTGCAGACACTTTGTCTAGACTTCCACAAGGTATGAATGATACCAACAGTGACTTAGAAAATATAAATGACTACAGGATTCTCTTAATGCAAGACAAGCAGTATCACCAATATTATATTGATATGTGCAGAAACATGGCTGAATTACAAAAATCTGATCCTCACTGGTATAAGATAATAACATTACTGGTAGAAAAACACAATCATCCTTTGACTAAGTATTACAAGTTACACAATGATGTGTTATTTTACCGCCGACATCCAAATGCTACTAACTGGTGTGTATGCATTCCCAAAGAGTCTGAACGTAATCTAATTTGGCACACGCACTTAGTTTGGGGTCATTATGGGACGAAAAAGTGTTTGGCAAAGCTCAGTACATACTGTTATTTTAGCAATATGAGAAGAAAAATTTACAGGGAACTAAAAACATGTGTCATATGTCAAAAATCAAAACCTCAGAATTTATCCACAAAAACAGATTTACATTCTATTTTACCCAGTAAACCCCTGGAAATTCTGTGTACTGACATCAGTGGACCGCATCCAGCAAGCTCTGGAGGCGTCAAATATATCTTAGCTTTTTACGATATATTTTCTAAACATGTAAAACTTTATGCTTTAAAATCCGCCACTGCAAATGCTATAATACGAAGATTCTCAAGTGATTACCTGACGCACGTGGGAAAACCTAAAGCAATTCTATCAGATAATGCAGCATACTACTCTGGGTACAAATGGAGAAATTTCTTGAAGGACAATAACATCAAAAGTATATTTATTTCGAGGTTTAGTCCACAATGTAACGCGACTGAGAGACTTTTCCGAGAATTAAACCGTTTCATGAGGACCTATATTTCATCAAAACATACTAATTGGGTGTCCTACCTAAGTCTTTTCGAAGACGTACACAATAACTTAAATATTTACGATACGAATTACACACCTAACGAGATCATGTTCAATTGCAAACAGAACGATCAGTGGATAGAACCATTACCTAAGTTGTCAGACAAGGAAATCACACCTGAACAGAAAATAAAAGAAGTATTGACTACATTGACACATCACGCACAAATACGAAACAAACATCACAGAAACATAATAAAAAGAAAACAAAAATTCGAGGTAGGAATGCTTGTACTACTTCGTACTCATCATAAATCTGTAGCACTCAAACGACGCAACGCTAAGTGGCGTCTGCTATATGAAGGACCTTATATAATTGTTAACATACCGCATCCTGGTGCGTATCTGTTACAACATCCTAGAACTAACAAAATTATTGGGCTATACGCACACCGAGATCTTAGAGCATTTCATGCTGAATAATGTCAAGGTCATACCCATCAAAATATTGCTAAGCAACTCGAAAAACTCTGTTGTTACAACACAGATAATAAGTAGTATAGAAATTTTCATTTCAGCGGTTCCAGTGACGCAGTTGAAGACAGAAGAACTCTTCTTTCAGCGCGCGCCTCCACCTGAAAGACGGAATATTAAAGTAAAATTTATGATTACGTAGCAGTGGATGACATATTAATTTTTCACGGAACATTTGTTACTGAAGGTACCACTGACTTGGTGTGACACCTGACGAACTGACAGACGTCATCTGTGAAGCGATCTTTTACTTTGAGAAATAGATTAGACGCACATCTCTCAACACGAAAAGCATCTATCAGTAGTCAAGGTCACACAGACACTCTACACACACGCACAAAACGCGAGGAATCGAACATTTTCTCTCTCTTACTATTTTGAATATTTATTGAGTAATGAAAACGCCTGGTCTTGCCTACTGATGTAATGAATGTTGTGTCTAACCTATCTTAATTTCAGATGACATCACAAAAAACATCGATAATATCCCAGCAAAACCGCTAAAGAGGATGTAAATATCTGCAATTCATGTAATCAAATGTGACACAATTTAATAACCTATAGCGATGTAATGATGATGTAAACATGTTTATGTGCAACTATATTATGTTTATGCTAAGAAAATATGTGACGTGTGTATATATAATTACTTATTTTTTTAACTGATGTATAGTGTAACTGTTACTATGTAAAAATTTGAACAAAACGAGTGCCAAAAAGACATTGCATAGTGAACCACTGTTCACGGACATTAACGAACATTACTAACTCTGCAACTACGCGGAAACCCATGTGAAAGAAACTGTTAATGCCATTCATTATGCAGCGTATCTATGTAAACGCGATGAACGATTTCCTTGATTAATAACTACGAACATTTAGGTGAGCTATATTCAGCAAAAAACTGAAAATGTGAAGTGCATAATTCGTGCATCGTCTAGTGATATTACTACAGTACCCAACTTCAAGATGTTAACTGGATTAAATGGACACAAAGTGCCTGTCCAGAAAACAACACGACGGGTGGAAGAATTTTGGTTGGAACTTCAGGGAATGAAATGTTCTCGAAATGTGACGGACACTCTTACCTGGACTGTCCAAGGATCGACGCCAGCTATGTGCCGTCCGAGGTTCTGCAACCAAGCTTCCACGGAATGTAAAAAACGAACTGCACGTGGACCAATTACTCGACGGGTCACGTCTGATCTGTAATAAGCAATGCTTTTAGTCACAACGAACTGCATCACTACGACTATAATGGAAATGAGAAATGGACACGCTTATGTATTAATCACGTTGTTATACAACGATGTTACTGTGATCAAAAAACTTTACCACGACGATACTAACCTGTAAAAAATTATTGTGCAGCGGATGAATATGAACTGTAATAACGACACGATGTGTATAGGTCAACGCACCTGAAAAATACGGACATTTTTCTTTGAAGTATTTCAAAACAATACTATGTAACTAAGAACATTCAACAATCTAAGTTGTATTGTGTTATAACAAATATTGTAAATTTAAAACTAAGTTACCTGTCATAGAATGTAGTCTTCATATGTAATCTTGGTTGAATATTTTCTTTGTGCAACGACTGAAAAACGCGCGCACACGAACAATATGATCTGCAATACTGTGCCGCGTGATCTAACTGTACGATATAACGGCAGTGCCGCAGTTACACAGACGCTTCTGCGCATGCGCGCACTCTATCTGCCAACATAAGAACTTTTACGGCGCACCCGCGTCATTCAAATTTTGTATATAATGTGTATAATGTGTAATGTAAGTCATGTAAATAGTTGTAGACAACTTAGATTTTCTTGTGCCTTTAGGTGAATTGCTCGCCTGCAGGTGTGTCCTTTCGCCTCGCAATTCAGGGGGCAATATAAAGGCACATTTGCGTGCCGAGCGTGAGTTTCCGCGGAAACGCGAAATACTAATTAAATAAATAATCAGTGACAAATAAATAAAGCCTATGGCACACAACTGCAGCGCTGTGTCGCTGATAAAACAAAAGCACAATTACGGTACTCTTATGTTTGATTAAGAAAGGGAGAGCTCTGGTAGAAGTGGTGCGAGAAGCACGTATTTTATTTTATTGTCTGGCACACTGCCATATTTCATGTTATAGAAGAATACTGCGAGTTGCAACCACACTAGGCGCTCGATTCTGTAAAGAATTATATTTATAAAAGTAAGTAGGATTATGAACTGTAGGCTTATTCATTGAATATATCTGATTTAACTAACTGTGTAACTTTTTTATGTTTAGTAGACAATCACCTCTGTACGACGTATTGGCATGGCTGGCAAATTATTGTAATATTGAGATTTAGATTATGAGTCCGCACCTACCGCAGCAGTCTTTGGAAACGATTTAATTACGAAGTCCGATTATTCAGTTTTATTTCACGGTCAACTACGAGTAACATTGCCTTTACGAAAAAGCCATTGTCAAGCGTCTGATATCGAATAATTAAACGTCCACGTTCCAGATAAGCAAATACAATTGCAATCACAATCACCATCATACAGATAGAATAATCAATATCTAAATAACAATATATTTTTTTATTTATTTTATTTATTTTATAACTGATCAGGATTCGTTGATGAGATAGAGAAGAGCCCAGAAGGTTCGTTCAGTAGGCGCGAAAGAGTCACGGAAATGCTCTAACTCCATTGACAAACGCTACAGTAGAGGCGTTCTGCATAGGGACGTCATCTCCTGTCGAAATTCCGAAAGCGTAACTTCCTAGAATAGTCAACGAATACATAGTTTCCTGCTACGTATATTTAGCAAAGTGGCAATGACGGGAAGACCAGAGAGATTCGCACGCACGGTTTCCGTCGCGTAAGGTGGCTCTCGGAGTATAGATGTATTCATTAGACGTAGACATTATGCCCCAGACAAAAATATACTGCTTGACAATTGCTAAGGAACATTCCTTGTTGTACGGCAACACGTTATTTGAATGATTACTGTCGTGGACGAGCAGTTTGACGGCACGAAGCCAGTCAAACAGTCACTTCTTTGGCCACAGTAATGAGGGTACCCAAAAGTCTCATCTCGATTTTGGAAAAGGCCATTGAAGCTGAAAATGCTATTCGAAAGCATGACGGTGGTCGTAGACGGAGCACAACATCGCAGGAGGGTCGATAAATGGCCCTAGTGGCGAAAAGGGACAGACATTTCTCTCCTAGGAGATCGCTGCAGACCTTGCAACCGCTACACGTGTGTCTACCAGAACCATTTCGCGGCGATTAAGTCAGGCTGGTTTGCATGCTCGGAAGCCTGTTAATTTCATTCCATTTGAACCACGCCATTGTCGAGAAAAAAATCGATGGTGGAGGGAGCACGTTGTTTGCGGTCAGCAACATTGGTCCACAATGATGTTTTCCGACGAATCCCGCTTCACTGTGGCAAGTCATTCTGGCAACCAGTTAGTGTGGGGAGAGGGGAACACATTACACACCACAGAATGTTCACGAACGTCATTGATATGCCCCAGACCCTATGGTGTGGGCAGGCATTATGCATAGTGGCCAAAAACCGCTGCATTTCTCTGCGCGAGCGGCCGTTACAGCATAGCGATATTACAGGGACACCATCCTGGATCATACCAGTCTATCTGTGGGTGCGGTTGGTACAGATTTTCTGTTTATAGACGACAGTGCCCGTCCCGTCCACACAGGACCGCTGAGGTGTCGGACACGTTGGAAAGTGTAGGTATTGGACGTATGGAATGACCTGCGATGCTCTTGGCTCACGTGTTTCTCGAAGGCTCAAGTGGTTCAAGTGGCTCTGAGCACTATGGGACTTAACATATTAGGTCATCAGTCCCCTAGACTTAGAACTACTTAAACCTAACTAACCTAAGGACATCACACACATCCATGCCCGAGGCAGGATTCGAACCTGCGACCGTAGCAGTCCCGCGGTTCTGGACTGCAGCGCCTAGAACCGCACGGCCACCGCGGTCGGCGTTTCTCGAAGAAAACCCCCTCCCTGAACCGTACAAGGATTGAAAACTGCCTCGAGAGAGGCGTGGGGAAATAGCCCCGAACTATATCAACTGTTTAGTAGCGAGCATGAAGAACAGGTGCAAAATGTGAACTAGAGCCCGAGGAGGGGATATTCCTTACTGAGAGTCCGACATTGACCTTTATGCTGGGAGTCTGACCTGTGTCAAACATGAACGTTATTTATGGCTGTTGTCCTCCTTTCCTATATGGTGAAACCTGTACCATTGTTCGTTATAAAGACAGGGTGTTTCAAAAAGAATATACGTATTACAAAGTATTATTATGTCCAAACTATCGATCGCTGCGCCTCGGCTCGACTATTGGAGAAACGAATACGTAGTCTAGTTTGTATTAATAGCCAATAGATGCCAGTTGTCTTCTGTTTTGCTTGGTAACCGTCGTAGGTTTAAATTGGCTTCTCCGCAGCAGAAATCATTTTGTGTTCTCGTGTTTGCGAAGTGCAATTCCTTGATTACAGCGCAAAGATGTTTGAGATTGAGGTATACCAAATTGATCCTCCGAATGGGTGGAACATTCGCAGATGGTATCGACAGTTTCTAGATAAAGGATGTGTATGTAAAGGAAAGAGTGCTGGCCGCCCTTGTGTTCCTGAAGAAAATGTTGCACGAATTCAAACTGCTTTCCAACGTAGTCCTTCAAAATCAACTCGTCGTGCTAGTCGGGAGTTACAACTGCCTGCAACAACAATTTGGCGTGTTTTGAGACGTCGGTTGGTTATGAAGCCATACAAGTTACAGCTGTTACAAGGTCTGCGTCCTGATGACAAACGCAAACGTGTGGCATTTTGTAACGAGATTCTTGATGCTATTGACAATGATAACACTTTCGCACAACGCATCGTTTTCAGTGATGAAGCGAATTTCTATGTTAGTGGTCAGGTAAACAACCACAGTGTTCGAATTTGGGGCCTACAGAACCCACATACAGGCATTGAACATGTACGAGATTCGCCCACAGTCAATGTGTTTTGTGCAATATCCCGATCACGTGTTTACGGCCCATTCTTCCTTGATGGAAACACGGTTAACGGTCAGCAGTATCTCGATATGTTACAAAAATGGTTGTTTCCGAGGCTGCACGAAGACAATTTCATTTTTCAACAAGACGGGCCACCCCTCACTGGAGTCGCTAAGTGCGTGATTATCTGGATGAAACTCTACCGAACCGCCAAGGAGCTGGCGACTTAGCATGTCTCAGCTGGGCTCCACGGTCACCGGGTTTGACACCCTCTGACTTCTTTCTGTGGGGTTTCGTTAAAGAAAACGTTTATGTACCACCACTCCCACAGAACCTGGAAGAGTTGAACAACCGGATCCGTACTGCCATAACATTAGTGTGAAGAAGGACATGCTTTCCCGAGTATGGGAGGAATTTATCGATGTGATATTGTTCGTGTCGCTGATGGAGGACATATTGAACATCTGTAATCTGAACTTGAGAGGTTCGTAAATATGTGTGTAAAGTTTCATATTCGAATGTCTTAAAATTTAATAAATATATGCATTCGACATACGTATATTCTTTTTGAAACACCCTGTATACCACTCCTCCTTTATTACATATGTACTGCTTTTCATGTCGCCCATCACTGCCTGTGAGTATTCCGGTCTAAGAACGTCTCTGTTCTTTAGAAGCTGTCAAGCAGTGCGTTAGCACCTTGCGATTGTTTGTGTACATAAGAGATTAAAGACAATGACCTGCTTAACGTGCTGATTTCTGTACTCATTCCTTCAGAATCTTTACCGGTTGTCCTCTGGCGGCAAAATTTCCCAGTGCAGACTTTGCGGTGCTGCTTACTGTGGGCAGTAACGCACATTTAAAACTGAAACTGAAGTCATCAGAGCAATAATGAACGCACGCATGGTGAACGAACGCAAAGCCTTAATAGTATTTTTTTATGAGAATAACCGGTGCTGAAAATTGAATTTCTGGAGAAATCTGGCGAAAACGATAGCTCCTCATGACCATGACTATGACCTCCATGTTCACGATGTCTGGAGAAGAATGTTCGTTCTCGACGGCTTAATGTTCTGTACTCACTTATGCAAAGCACTATATCTGCTTCTCCTGTCTCCAGAACGCATTTGATAGAATGCCATGCGATGCATTTTGTCGCTAATGTGAAAGAGAGTCTCTGCGCTGACTTCGTTGTCGTTGGTAAGAAGTCTTCACGAAGAGAAGCAATGCGAGATATGCGTCAGTGGTGTGCTCTCAACGTCGTCGTAAGATCTCCTATGGCGTGAAGGGGAGGTGTGTGTTCCCCTCCCCCCTAGCCTTCCCTCCTGCCTCCTTCATCCCACCGCTCTTCCCCCCCCCCCCCCCTCCCTCCTATGACTTTCCTCAATTTCAGCGGAACGACCTGGCTCTCTCGTTAGTACGCAGGACTCGCTTTCGGGAGGATGGCTTTTAAATCACCGATGGACCACATCGATTCAGGCTTTGCGTGATTTCCTCAAAGCGCTTAAGGCAAATGCCGTAATGGTTCTTTCGAAAAGGACAGGACCGAATTCCTTACCCAGCCTGTCCCTCATTCGGAGCTTCGTCCCCTCCGTCTTTAACGAGCTCAGCATCGACGGGACGTTTATCTCCGACCTTCCTTTCTCCTTTTCTCCATCTATTTCACTACTGTTATATTGTCAGACAGAATCCGGAATCAAGTTGTAGTTACGATAGCAGGACTGCAAACGAATACTAACATTTCACACAGAAAGCTCGTTTGTTGATCACGCGGGATGTACACGCGTAGCTTAACCGCAGAAAGTGGTCCTGCTTATAGATACAAAGAATATTCTAGGGTGCTCCAATAATCCTTTAATAAGCAAGCCCCAGACCCGTCCAGAAATCACGAATGTTAAATTACTGCAAGTTGTTAGATCGAAACAGTGACGCGCTAGTCGCCAGTCAGTGAAGATAATCGCTATATCCCTTTTGTTTTTTTATTTCCTGCCCATCGCGAACCGTCGTTTAGAAAACGTAAGTTGTTCAATTCTGGAAACAGTCGGAAAACTATAATTGCACGTTCGTAAAAAAAATAGTTTTTTTTTAAAACTACAAACTTGTTTGTTCTTCACAATAAAACATGTTAATTGTTGAAAGCAAAATTCTTTAAATTCCAATTACGATTTTTGGTGTAAAAAATCTAATATTATTATGCCCCTAAAGCTTTTATTAGGAAGCAAACCAATTTTTATTTTCAATGTATGTAATATACATACACTGAAGCGCCAAACAAACTGTTATTGGCATGCACACCGATTTTTATTTTCTATGTATGTAATATACATACACTGAAGAGACAAACAAACTGTTATAGGCATGCGTATTCAAATATAGAGATATCTAAACAGGCAGAATATGGCACTGCGGTCGGCAGCGCCTATATAAGACAACAAGTGTCTGGCGCAATTGTTAGATCAGTTACTGCTGCTACAATGGCAGGTTTTCAAGATTAAAGTGAGTTTTAACGTGGTGTTATAGACGACGCACGAGCGATGGGACACAGCATCTCCGAGGTAGCGATGAAGTGGGAACTTTTCCGTACGAGGATTTCACGACGTACCGTGAATATAAGGAATTCGGTGAAACATCAAATCTTCGACAGCGCTGCGGCCGGAAAAAAACCTGCAAGAACGGCTGACTGCACGACACAAAGCTTTACTGGTGACGACTGGAAAAATGTTGCCTGATCGGACGAGTCTCGTTTCAAATTGTATCGAGCCGATGGACGTGTAAAGGTATGGAAGCAACCTCATATATCCATGGACCGTGCCTGCCAGCTGTGGATTGTTCAAGCAGTTGCAGTGATATGGTACCCCTGATACATCAAGATACGACTCTGACAGGTGACACGTCAGTAAGTATCCTGTCAGATCACGTGCATCCATTCATGTCCATTGTGCTTTTCGACGGACTTGGGCAATTCCAGCAGGACAATGCGACACCACCCACGTCCAGAATTGCTATCGAGTGGCCACCAGGAACACACTCCTGAGTTTAAATCCTTCTTCTGGCCACCAAACTTCCCAGACATGAACATTATTGAGCATATCTGGGATGCCTTGCAACGTGTTGTTCAAAAATGATCGCCACCCCTTTGTACCCTTAGGGATTTGTGGAGAGCCCAGCAGTATTCATGGTGTCAGTTCCCTCTAGCACTACTTCAGACATTAGTCGAGTCCATGTCATGTCGTGTTGCAGCACTTCTGCGTGCTCACGGGAGCCCTAACACGGTATTAGGAAGGTGTACCGATTTGTTTGGCACTTTATTGTATTTATATACTACATGGCGCTCCAGTAGATATACAAAAACATGTAACTATTCGAATGCAACGTTGTATCGAAGCTTCAAAGGAACTGATGAAGAACATTCGGAGATTTAAGATTTTGATCAAACGAGTATGAGGTTTTTGCTGGCAATTATTATTTATGTACATGGTGCTTCAGTAGGTTTATAGAAACACGCTCGTATTCGAACGCAATCTCGTGTCAATCGGACGAACTATCGGAGATTTTGAACAAACAAATACTTACATTTTTATTCTTTAGATTAGTAGCTTATGCATTATTATTAATTTATGAGGGGCAAATAAACCTGTTGTTTAGTATACATCTAACTACATTCAGTGCACGGAAGCTGCTATAAACAATAAAATACAGATTTTGATTTACGTTACTTTCTCCGAAAGTTTACGCAGTGACACGTTTACTTTATTGCGTGGGATTTTTTTATTCAATGTAGTTCATTTAAGCAAGTTTTTCAGTGATGCTTTTTTTTTGAAAACTACTTACAAAATTCCAAAATTTTCCAAATATGCGTAGCAAATATTTCAGGAAGGTAGCTTTGTCGTGGGTTTGTTGGGGCAGGGGGACAGCTTTGGCAGTTCAGTTAGGGGCGCAGGATCATCTTGTTGCGCTCCTGCATAAGTATGCTGTACAAGTAATCTAGACACGCTATGAAATAGGATTTTAGCCATATCAGATGTTTTTTGTTACACTATAATAAGTGCTTTCGCTTTCTGGGAACGAAACTTCTGAGTAAAATATATTTCTTACAAACAACCTCAAATACAGGGTGGCGCACGAAATGTGTTACCATTTTGTTTTTGAATATAAACTTTATTGTCAATACAGTCTGAAAGGAACATATACTACAATGAAGAGCCGTCCATGGAGATTTGTTCTAATTCAGCACATGCTCAATATGTCCACCACTTCGTTTCCTAACTTACTTCAAACGAACACTGAGGTTAGTCATTACCCTACGGCACATGTCTTCCGTAATTTCACTGCAAGCTTGAAGAATAAGTCTTCTGAGCTCCATTAAATCACGTGGACGTTTCGGGAAAATTTTTTCCTTTAGGTACTCCCAAAGAAAAAAGTCACATGGATTGAGGTCTGGACTATTGGGGGGCCAATTTTGTCCGTCATTGAAGCGACCTGGAAACCTGAGTGAAATGATCCGCATGTCGAAATGCTCGTGTAAAAACTCCAACGCAGTGTTTGCAGTATGTGGCCTTGTTCCATCTTGCATGAACCACTGCGTGTTGAAGGGCAAGGCAGTAGCAAGAAGCTGTGGAATGAAGCTATTGCGAAGTATGCTTAAATAAAGCTCGCTGTTCCCAGTTTCTTCAAAGAAAAAGGGTTCAATAAGTCCGTGACTGGAAATTGCTGCCCACGCTGTAATCCTCGGAGCATAATGTTGTCGTTCATGAAGCACTTGTGGGTTTTCAGTGGCCCAAAAGCGTACATTTTGTTTGTTAACCACACCGTCTAAATAAAAATGCGCCTCGTCTGAAAACCAAACGTTGTTGAGAGTTTCTTCCCTATACTCCAACCACTGAGCAAACAGTAGTCTCTGCTACTTGTGTTCTTCAGTGAGCTTCTGTGCACAGGTCATCTTGTATGGGTACATATGGAGGTCACTTTTAAGAATGCGTTGAACAGCGCCTGGATATTCCCAGTTGCACTGCTGCCCTTCTACACGATTTCCCGGGACTTCTCTGTACAGCAACCCGTACCGCTTCAATATTCTCCGGCGAACAAACTGGCTTAGGCCGAGGTCGCTGCGCTTCCAATACTGTTCCTTCCTGTACAAATTTATCGTACAACCTGTGGATGGTCTTCTTGCAAGGGACCCATCGTGTGTTAAACTGTTGTCGAAAACGCCTCTGAGTCACAACCAGGCTTTTCGTTTCATGAAAAAGTAACACAATTGCCGATCGTTGCTGTGTCGTCAGTCTTCCATTGTCAGCCATTGCTGCTTACTAGTCTCCTAGCGGCAGTATCGTGATTTACACGTCATTTCGTAACTCATTTGTTTCTCCAAGCTCTGCTGGTACTGCTGTAGAGATCCCAGCGGGATATCTAATGTGCGTCGTAAATTGTGAAAGAAACAATTGGTAACACATTTAGTGCGCTACCCTGTATAATCCCGTTTGTAGCAGCAGTTTTGTAACTGATCTCCGCCATCTGCTCTTTAGCTACATTAAATTTCACTTAGAGACACATGACAGCATTTGTAACACTCCAGCAATAACTAGGGCATATTGGAAACAAAAAAGTTCATGTCTTCTTTCATTTATGTTCTTAAGAGTGGGAGTTCGTTAAATGTACTCACTTTCCGTGTGGAGCCCTGGTAGCCTTACATCATGGCAGCGCTAGTTGCGGGCAGCACCTTGCAATTAATGCAAATCATTGGAGACAGCATCACCAATAGATTAGATACTCCACGCTGGCATCATCTGGAAATATTTACTGGAACTGCTACCAATAACTTCTCGAATATTCAATGTACACTTTTATAATTTTATTCTTTGGTTGATCTATGACAAAAAATGATGTATTTTGTGTGATCTGTATTACTTTGTAGTAAGTTGAATGTTTAGCGCTGTTAAAGCAGAGACTATCTTATAAATACTTTTATAATTCTGAGAAACTCGTGCAAGAAAAGCTGGCGAGACGCGTTGTAAGAACAATTCAGTATCTGATCGATCAATAAATAAATAAATAAGTAAATAAAAAAATGCTGTGGAAAAACCGGAAGCAGGAACAGCTGCGGATTATTTCACCTTTTTACACAATACGCAATGCTGTTATGGAGTCACCATGGTCATTGTTGATTGGAAACGTGCGTTCAGTCATATTTTGTTGAGGACATCGCGGAAGAATGCTGACTAATGCGCGATGTAACCTCGTTACAAGGGAGAATGAACGTCTTGTAGGAGGCTGCGTAGAAGACAGCTTGTGAAATGTTATTTACTTGTAGTGTGCTGATTACGTACGTCGGTTCTGACATATTACAAAATCGCTAAGTTCTTTTATGATTTCTGAAGTCAATTTCTTTTTCATTTTTCTGCCTTTATTGAAATAATAATTTCTCGAGAATCTCTATGTTTTCTTCTCATTCCATTGTGTGACGATCTTTCTCCGCAGTAAGTTCCATACCATTGGACTGAATTTGTAAAACTCCACAGCTGACTATCCAGCTCCTCTTGTACCTGAATAGTGCGTTTGCCGTCGGAGGTAGAAAAATGTTTCTGTGCAATTACCATGATGATACGACTCCATATCCAAATCTAGGTAACTGTTTCAGTTGTGAAGTTTCGTGATTTAAAACGGTAGTGAAGTAAAAATAAACCTTAAAGTCTTAATGAAACGAAATACCAGCAACAAAAGTAAGTGCGATTCAATTTATTTTCATTTCTGTGAGCCAGAGTATTAAGTAACTTACAGACAAAACGCCGTTCAGTTACTAATATTAACTGTCGATTACTGTTTTTACAGTAAAAGCGTCAATCGATATTACTAGGACGGAATTATTTAAATATTCTACATATTTCAGTTTTTCCTCGCTTAAATAATTACCATTTCAAACATTAATTAGCCACCTCAGGCAATTTACTGGGCCCTAATAATCTATGATTTTTTTCTTAGCATGATTGTTAACACAAAGAGCGCCACTGAATTCATGTGGTGTTTTGTGCATATAATATATGTAACCAGAAAGAATGTCGTGAGCTATTACTAGTGTGAACCTTGAGGATCATAGCCATATGATTTGCAATTATTATTGTGAGACTTGATCGCTTTCCTGCTCATTACAGACATGACAAAAAGTCAGTCAGAAGTTACCTGATTCGTCTCAACAGCGAGCTAGTGGATGGAGCCCATATTTCACCTGGCCAGTACACATGCTGTTACAATCCCTGCACGTATGCTGGCTGTGCGTGTATCAACCGATTGGAGAAGTGAATAATTGCGCTCGTCTGTTCTAGTATGTATCTTTTAGCATTTTGTGTGGTGATTAGGCATTTTGTGAGTCATCACACAGGTACACTTTGCCATCTGAAGATGTTCTTTAGAACGAAACACGTTGTGACGTAATGCACATGTAATAACTAACAGCTGTGAGGGTTTTTATTAACATTCACGTTTTTCAGCCGCAGAGGCACGAAGTGATCAAATTTTGTTGTTGTTTTATTATATATTCCTAGATCATGTGCACCGTGAGAAAACGCACTAAATGATTTTTGGAGGAGGATTATGGCATTCCAACACACACTGAGGTGTCAATACCTCCCAATGTCGGACCAATACGGACCGCGTTTTTTCCGGCATAATGCAGCATCTCGACGTGGTATGTCATGGACTCAGGTCGTTGGAAGTAGCCTGTAGAAATATCTAGCCATGTTTGTTGCCTCTACAACCATCCATATTTGCGAAAGTGTTGCCTGTGTTGGATTTTGTGCACGAACTGACCTCGTGATTATGTCCCATAAATGTTCGGTGGGACTGATGTCTGGCGATCTGAGTGGCCAAATCAATCACCCGAATTGTCCACAATGTTCTTCAAACCAGTCGCGAAGAATTGTGGCGCGGTGAAGTGGCGCATTGTCATCCATAAAAACTCCATTGTTGTTTTGCTGCAGACGGTATCCAAGTAGCCGAAAGTAACCATTTACAGTAAACTATCGCTTCTGTTGGACCAGATGACCCAGTCTGTTCAATGAAAACGCAGCCGATACCATTACGGAGCAACTATCATTTTGCTGAGTGCCATGTTGACAACTTGTGGCCATGGCTTCGTGGGCTAGCGTCACACTCGAATCCTGCCATCAGTTCTTACCAACTGAAATCGGGACTCATCTGCCCAAGCCAAGGTTTCCCAATCGTCTAGGGTCCAACAGATATGGTCACGAGCCCAGGAGAGGAGCTGCAGGCGATGTTATGATCTTAGCGAAGCCATTCTCGTCGGTCGTCTGCTGCCACAACCGATTAACGCCAGATGGTTCAAAATGGTTCAAATGGCTCTGAGCACTATGGGACTCAACTGCTGTGGTCATCAGTCCCCTAGAACTTAGAACTACTTAAACCTAACTAACCTAAGGACATCACACACACCCACGCCCGAGGCAGGATTCGAACCTGCGACCGTAGCAGCAGTGCAGCTCCGGACTGGAGCGCCTAGAACCGCACGGCAACCGTGGCCGGAAACGTCAGATTTCGCCCCACTGTCCTAATGGATACTTTCGTAGTGCGTCCCACATTGATTTATGCAGTTATTTGGCGCACTGTTGTTTGTCTGTTAGCCCTGTAAACTCTACGCAAAGGCCGCTGCTCTTGGTCGTCAAGTGAAGGCGGTCTGCGATTGCAGTGTCCGTGGTGAGCGGTAGTGCCTGAAATCTGGTATTGACGGCACACTCTTGAGATTGCGGATTTCAGAATATTGAATTCCCTAACGATTTCCGAAATAGAATGTGACATGCGTCTAGCTCCAACTACCGTTGTGCATTCGATGTCTCTTAGTTCCCGTCGTACGGCCACAGTCACGACGGAACCATTCTCATATGAGTCACGTGATTACGAATGTCAGCTCCCCGAATGAAAGCCATTTGATAACATGTGTACGCGATACGACCGCCAACTGTATACGTGCATATCTCTATCCAATGACTGTGTACTGTGACAGACAGGGGCCATTAAGCACTGCAGAGGGTTGTTGTAAAAATTGGCACGAAATCAGTGGAAGGAATCACTCGTGAATGCCAGAGTGTTGCCAGCTGACCAGCTAGCAGAATTATTGAGCGTAGTGAGTTACAAATAATGCTGCACAGTGGTCGAGCAGCTCCTCATAAGCCAAAAATTGGTGTAGTGAATGCTTAGTGGCGGTTGAGGTTAGTGTTGT
Source organism: Schistocerca americana (assembly GCF_021461395.2). Lineage (NCBI taxonomy): Eukaryota > Metazoa > Arthropoda > Insecta > Orthoptera > Acrididae > Schistocerca > Schistocerca americana. The sequence goes on from NC_060123.1 coordinate 643,908,427, forward strand.
GGGTTGGCAGGAGAGCCAACACCGTATTATTAGAGGAAGCCGAAAGGCACGCGTTTTAGCTCACGCAGGCTGACGTGAGGTCTTGAACAGGGCAAGGAAATTAGACTTTAGAAAAACGGACGTAGCTGGTGGAATACTTAACTTTAATCCATTAATGATGAGCGTCGCTCTTGACTGTACGTGATTCATAATATCAATAGTAACTGGTAATGGCGCCTTGCTAGGTCGTAGCAAATGACGTAGCTGAAGGCTATGCTAACTATCGTCTCGGCAAATGAGAGCGTATTTTGTCAGTGAACCATCGCTAGCAAAGTCGGTTGTACAACTGGGGCGAGTGCTAGGAAGTCTCTCCAGACCTGCCGTGTGGCGGCGCTCGGTCTGCAATCACTGATAGTGGCGACACGCGGGTCCGACGTATACTAACCGACCGCGGCCGATTTAAAGGCTACCACCTAGCAAGTGTGGTGTCTGGCGGTGACACCACAGTTAGTGTAAGGACCGACACCATTGGACAATGGATGACAGGAAACGAATAAATTGTAGTGATGCGTGATGCGTTGTGGAAATTCAGTGGAAGTGTTTAGGTTTGGGGAATGGCTGGAGAACGTTGCCTGTCACCATGAGTTGTGGCGACACGGAAGTACGGAGGACATGCTGTTAAGGTACGGGGGTGTTTTTCGTGATAAGTGTGTGGTTCCCTTATTACGCACAAGAAAATGCTTACTTGGGAAGGATATGAGCACATTTTACTTCATTGCCTACCACACTGAAACGCCAAAGAAACTGGTATTGGCATGTTGTTGTTGTTGTTGTCTTCAGTCCAGACACTGGCTTGATGCAGCACTCCATGCTACTCTATCCTGTGCAAGCTTCTTCATCTCCCAGTACTTACTGCAACCTACATCCTTCTGAATCTGTTTAGTGTATTCATCTCTTGGTCGCCCTCTACGATTTTTACCCTCCACGCTGCCCTCCAATGCTAAATTTGTGATCCCTTGATGCCTCAGAACATGTCCTACCAACCGGTCCCTTCTTCTTGTCAAGTTGTGCCACAAACTCCTCTTCTCCCCAATCCTATTCAATACCTCCTCATTAGTTATGTGATCTACCAATCTAATCTTCAGCATTCTTCTGTAGCACCACATTTCAAAAACTTCTATTCTCTTCTTGTCTAAACTATTTATTGTACATGTTTCACTTCCATACATTGCTACACTCCATACAAATACTTTCAGAAACGAATTCCTGACACTTAAATCTATACTCGATGTTAACAAATTTCTCTTCTTCAGAAACGCTTTCCTTGCCGTTGCCAGTCTACATTTTATATCCTCTCTACTTCGACCATCATCAGTTATTTTGCTCCCCAAATAGCAAAACTCCTTTACTACTTTAAGTGTGGTATTGGCATGCGTATTAAAATACGGAGATACTAAACCGACAGAATACGGCGCTGCTGTCGGCAACACCAATATGAGACAAGTGTGGCGCAGTTGTTAGATCGGTTACTGCTGCTACAACGGCAGGTTATCAAGATGTAAGTGATTTTGAACGTGTTGTTATAGTCAGCACACGAGCGATGGGGCAAAGCATCTCCAAGGTAGCGATGAAATGGGGATTTTCCCGTACGATCATTTCGCGAGTGTACCGTGAATATCAGGATTCCGGTAAAAAAATCAAATTTCCGACATTGCTGCTGCCGGAAAAAGATCCTCCTGAAAGAACGGGACCAACGACGACTGAAGAGACTCGTCAACGGGACAGAAGTGCAACCCTTCCGCAAATTGCTGCAGATTTCAATGCTGGGCCATCAACAAGTGTCGACGTGCGAACCATTCAACGAAACATCATCGACATGGGCTTCCGGAGCCCAAGGGCCACTTGTGTACCCTTTATGACTGCACGACACAAAACGTTACGCTTCTCTTGGGCCCGTCACCACCGATACTGGACTGTCGATGACTGGAAACATGTTGTCTGGTCGGACGAGTCTCGTTTCACATTGTATCGAGCGGGTGGACGTGTACGGGTATGGAGACTACCTCATGAATCCATGGACCTTGCATGCCAGCAGAGGATTGTGCAAAGCTGTTGGAGGCTCTTAATGGTGAGGGGCGTGTGCAGTTGGAGTGATATGGTACCCTGATACCTATAGATACTACTTTGACAGGTAACACGTGTGTAAGCATGCTGTCTGATCACCTCCATCAATTCATGTATATTGTGCAAGCCGGCCGATGTGGCCGAACGGTTCTAGGCGCTTCAGTCCGGAACCGCGCTGCTGATACGGTCGCAGGTTCAAATCCTGCCTCGGGCATGGATGTGTTTGTTGTCCTTAGGTTAGTTAGGTTTAAGTAGTTCTATGTCTAGAGGACTTAGTGCTTAGAGCCATTTGAACCATTTTTTGCATTGTGCATTCCCGGACTAGGGCAATTCTAGCGGGACACTGTGACACCCCACACGGCCAGAATTGCTACACAGTGACTCCAGGAACACTTTTCTGAGTTTAAACACTTCCGCTAGGTACCAAACTTCCCAGACATGAACATTATAGAGCATATCCGGGATGCCTTGCAACGTACTGTTCAGAAGAGATCTCCACCCCGTCGTACTTTTTCGGATTTATGGATAGCCCCGCATGATTCATGGTGTCAGTTTCCTCCAGCACTTCTTCAGGCGTTAGTCGAGTCCATGCCATGTCATGTGTGGTGTCACCGCCAGACACCACACTTGCTAGGTGGTAGCCTTTAAATCGGCCGCGATCCGTTAGTATACGTCGGACCCGCGTGTCGCCACTATCAGTGATTGCAGACCGAGCGCCGCCACACGGCAGGTCTAGAGAGACTTCCTAGCACTCGTTCCAGTTGTACAGCCGACTTTGCTAGCGACGGTTCACTGACAAATTACGCTCTCGTTTGCCGAGACGATAGTTGGCATAGCCTTCAGCTACGTCATTTGCTACGACCTAGCAAGGCGCCATTATCATTTGTTATTTATCTTGTGATGCATGTACCGTCAGACCGATGTTCACCAATTATGGATTAAAGTTAAGTATTCCAGAAGCTACGTACCTTTTTTGCTAGTCTCTATTCCTGTAACTGTTCCAGACCTCACGCCAGCCTGCGTGAGCTTAAACGCGTACCTTTCGGCTTCCTCAGAGTGGCTTGGTTGTCTTGCCAAGTCACATCATGTTGCGGAAGTTCTACGTTCTTGCGGTGGCCCTACGTGATATTAGGCATGTGTACCAGTTTCTTTGGCACTTCAGTGTACATACATTAGGGTAGAGGTCGTCAGCCCTTCTTGCTCATGAGCCAACACACGTTTTGTGGCGTCACCTAAGGCCTCATATGTACCGATGTTATTTTTAATTGATAACGTACGTATATTATTGTGTTATGAGTCCTCGAGTAGGCTGTAGTAAGGGCGCGGTAAGATGGACGCCGGCATCAAAGTACTGGCTGTTAACAATCGGCACCACTCGGTACATTTCGTGTCGACTGTTCTCTGGTTCAGATTGGTGCCCCCTTCCCCCCGCCCCCCGCCCCACCGTTCCCCTTTTAGCGACCACAAAGGTGTGACACTGTAATTATTTGACGAAGTATTGTTGTAGTGCCTTTGTGATCGGATTAACAATTGCTTAATAAAAGTAAGTTATTTATTGTAATTTATTTATCACAAATGTTTACTAAATGTTTTGAAAGTAATTTTTCCTCTACGCACTGCTTGTATTACTACAGTATTAATTTAATTTCATATTCCTTGCTATAAATATGTACCGCATTTGAAGATGACCGTATCTGTTATGCAAATTCACGAATCCATGTAACTTAGGTTTGAAATTTGGCAGCTGATTGGTGTGAGGCACACAAGCCCGTGAGTTGTCAGTAATGGAAGACACACAAGAAAACATCCCCCCCCCCCCCCCCCAATATCTTCTAACACTGCAGTGTCCACGCTTCTTTACTCCTCTGCATCTGGGCTAAGCGGCCAATATTACTGTATGAAATATAGGAGTTGGGCAAAAATGGGTAAACGTAACACAATACCGTGCCTAATATGTCGTAGGAAAATCATTGGCATTCAAAATAGCTTCTAGTGGTCTCGCAATGGATAAATACAATTCCTTTATGATTGGCAAGGAAGTCTTGTACCACATTTTCCGCATAATACTGGCGAGTTCAGCTACCGATGCTGGAGGAGCATTGCGATGGCGCACCCTTCTCTCTAAAGTAGACCACAAAGACTCGATTATACAGGGAGTTTCAAAAGACTTTACAACTTTAAAAATTCATATGAATTTATTGAAAGAAGACATAGAGCTGGGTTTAGTGTTATTTTGTAGGGAAACATATCAAGTTTCTTTATCTTAAACTAAAGATGTTGTATGTGGCTTTCGTTGGTTATCCTGCACACATCCCATTGGAAGTCAATTTCTTTCCAAATTCAGTGTAGCATTGCAGGTGTAACTTGCTCATTGGCGGCGTAAATTCCTGCTCCAAGTTCAGATAGAGAATCCGGCACAGGAGGTACAAACACGATATCCTTAATGAATCCCCACAAAAAAAATCGAGTGGTGTCAGGTCTGGGGAACGTGGGGGCCATGAAATTGGTGCATCACGGCCAATCCATTGAGCTGGAAAGCGGTCTCTGGAAAAATCCATCTTGTATGAAGTAAACATTTCGTTCTTACTCATACTCACCGATCTGTGGTATCAAAAATTGTTGTACCATGTCCAGGTACACTATCCCGTCGACGGTTCTTTCAAGGGAAAAAAAGGGGCCGCACATTTTGTTTTTGCTCAATGTACAAAAAAAAAAAAAAGTTTAGTTTAGGGCTATCACTAACATGTTGCAATGTTTGACGTGGATTTTCACTGCCCCAAATCCTACAAATCCTATAGTTATCTGTGTCAACATTACCACTTAAGTGCAAAGTCGACTCATCAGAAAACGTGATTTTGTCCAAGAAGTGTTCATCATCATGTAATCAATTTAGCATATAAGCACGGAAGTTCTTGCGAGCAATTTTAGCAGTGTTTTTTATTTCTTGTACGATTGTCAATCTGTACGGTTTCAAATACAAACGGATTCTCAACACAGGCCAAACGGTCGTATTTGGGATTTGCAGTTCGCGAGATGCACACCAGGTCGATTTCGTAGGGCTGTTGACAAAACGTTGTCTCACACGCTCAACGACTTCGTCAGACGGAGGACCTGATGATTTCCTATGTCTTACCGAGCACCCTGTTTCTACAAAACATTTATGCCACTCATAAATTGTAGGCCTACTAGGAGGATCTTTAGCGTACTTGGTACGGAAATTACGCTGAACTGTTGTCGCCGACTTCGATTCTTCAAATCAAAACACAGAGCTAGCACGCTCAGGTCCAGTGAAGGGAACTGACGCTACAGCTCCTTAAGGTGTGATTCGGCACCAACGAACTATGCTAGACGAAACTTGATGTATTTCCCTACAAATTAACACTACAATGACCTCTGTGGGTACTATGAATTAATTTATATGAATTTTCAAAGTCCTTTTTGAAACACCCTGTATTGAGATATGGTCGTTGTGGTAGCCAAGAGAGATAGGACAATTTATCCTCGTGTTCACAAAACCAGTCCTCGACGATGGGAGCTGTGTTGGAAAGCAGCATCACCACTGGCGAACAGACGTTATACCATGAGACCTGATCGGCCAAAATGGTCACATAATACCTGCCACTAATACGACAATTGCAGTGCAGAGAAACGACGATGCCGATGGAGTGTGGCTGCCTAAATCATCACCGACGTCCCGCCATGTTTCGCTCTTGGGCTGCAAACTCGGCCAGAATTTGGAAACAGTGTGAATCAAGACTCATCCGACCAAATGTGGTTTTTCCGTTGCTCCACAGTCCAGATTTTATGATTTCGGCACCATGTTTTCCTGTTACCGGCATTTGCGTCGCTGGTGAGTGGTTTTGGAATTCCATCTCGTCCTGAAATTCCCGGTCCATGGAGCTCTCTTCGTGTTGTTTTATACTGACAGAGTTCAGGAGTGCGACATTCAGTTCTGAAGTCACCTCTGCACCACTCGTCCTCTTACTTTCCGCCCAATTACCGTCTGTCGCGGTCGCTCAACACACACTTCGTCCGCGTTGTGATTTAGTGGATGACGTTTTTTGCTTTCCCTATGCGGTATAAACCTTAGAGACGGCTAAGAATGCACCCCTCCCTCCCCCCCTCCATACGAGCACCAACACCTTCGAGTTCACTTAGCCTCGACAAAATGCACTCACAATTACACAGAGCAGTGTTCTGACTTTGACACTCGCAATGTACTGTGGACGTTACACATGCGCCGTTCCTGGTCAAACACAACAGCACAACCAGCAAGCTTGTCTAGCATCTGCATTTATGTAGAAGCATACATTTCTCGCTATATTTCATATTTGTGGCTAATCCCTGTATTTTTGTTTGTTAGTGAACAGGACAATTACACTCTTCACGAGCTCTGAACGTTAGTTCACGTTTTTACATTCGTCTGTTCGTTGCTACATTGTGTTCATCGTAAGAATAAACATGATGCAAACATTATACCATGTATTCTTCCGCGTTTGGTTGAACCTCATTAGGTTTCGTTCCACGTGGAGTGGAAGCCAAGCTGTGTCCAGTAGAGCAGAGTACCATCACACGTTTCATGCTTTGTTACGCGCATTTAGACTGAGCGATAATCTGCGGAACAACAGATTTACCGCATTTAACTTGGACAGCAGTGGCAAGCCGGCTGTCCAACTAACCTGCAATGATGTGAGCAGTTGCAGTTCAGACATAAAAAGAGACTAGCAGAGGAACAAGCTTCGAACGTGATTTAGGTTTTTAAAGAGAATGAAGTAATATTCGGCAAAACTCCAGTAATACCACACGCTTCTTAGGTGGCCAGACGGAAAGCATAAAGTCGTCTCCTTCTCACCTAACATAGTATTTTAGTACACACATTAGTGATGAAAATTTCTAACTTAAACGCAGGATAATTTTTCTGAGCGAGCTATGTGTGATGCAAAAGCATACTGCAAGGATTACACCAGGGGCGGTTCTAGAAATCCGTCAAGGCGGGGGCGGGGGGGGGGGGGGGGTGTTAGGGGGAATGAAATATGGCTTAACAAATGGAGAGTTGGGGTCCTCTACCGACAAACTGGTAAAATTTGGTGTTGCTTAAAATAGTTTTTGGTAACTGTTTCGGAGTTCAGGGTAAAAAATGTGATTAATAAATAATAAGACACCTATTTTAAGTTAAATGATATTTATTGGTCTATTTGCCTCTCTTATTCTTTTGTTAAAACGTGTTTGGAATACATTTCAACCTATATTGCTACATAATTGTAAAAAAAAAATGATTGAATCTGTTGGAGTAATATATTCGATGATTTCTGAAGTCATTTTATCGTGTAATATGATACTCCATGGTGGGGGGGGGGGGGTATCGCCCCTATAGCCCCCCCTCCCTTGCCACCGCCCCTGGATTTCACCGTATTCTTGAACACTGAAACCACTGAAGCTATTAACAACAGTCAGTCGTCTGGTAATCTCTTAGCTCCTTCCTTATCCGAATCCGAGAACTACGTTTCAGTTCTTGAACTGACATCTGCTACGTTGATAACGAGTCGATCAACAACAAAATCCACGAAGACACCCAGACGCCGCATTACCTCGTTTTCTTTTATGACGTTCCGTTCTATATCCAGCCAACGTTCGGCATTGACGTGTGAAAAAACTGCTTGCGCTACTTCCAGTACGTCTGGCAGCTCAACAGTCTTGTTATTTCTCGCGACAAGTTCCTTAACTTGGCTCAAGATCAGTTCTGTTGGTTTCATATTGTAATAGTACAATGACAAATGTAAAAATGCAGCATTTGTATGGTGGGCTCGATGCTGTGAAAATGACTGTTTTTCGTGTTTCTGCGACATTTATTACTCTGGTTCGTGTGAGATTACATCTGTTGTATCAAAGATGGACATAGTCCAAAGAGAGTATTTGGTTTTCCGTTTTTATCCTAAAAAATGAAATTGTTGTGTTTTGTTAATTAAACAACCTTTGTTAACAATCTTTCATAAAATGTCGATGATTAAGAATTTATATTTGAAATGAAAACAGGAATTTCGTATGCAAATATAATTAGAAACAAGAAGACGTGCATTATTAAGAAAAATGGTGATGAATTTTACAATTACGAGATGCAGGTATTTCAAACTAAACGAAAAAAAGGGTGACCAAGGCGAGACTTGAAACAGCGATTTTCAATCTACTACGCTGCCGATGACGTTATGTATCAAACGTGTTTTGATATCTGAACTGTATCAAATACAGTCCCTCGCAAAACTTCAAAGCCGATTTTTTCTGTAAATATATTAAAAATATTAAAAACGACCTATTTCTCGCCACTTTTTAACCGTGTTCCAGACACATGTTTCACTACGGAGCAGGAAGCAGCCTCAGCTATTCTCATACAGCGCGACAATCAGAGCACTGTTTCTATACACGTTTTTTGAAATAAAAACTACGTAGCCAAGCCGTGATTAAGAAAAACGTTGATGGTTGTTAATACATCAGAATATCTTGTGGTTTCATTTAACATAACTTAGTAACAAGATATCTGAAGTGTTGGCAGAAGAGCCAACACCGTGTTGCTAGAGGAGGCCGAAATGCACGCTTTTATGCTCACGCAGATTGGCGTGAGGTCTGGAACATTACAAGGAAATGAGAACTTAGAAAAACGGACGCAGTTGCTGTAATACTTAACTTTAATCCATAATTGTAGAACATCGCTCTTGTGTATACATGCTTCACAATATAAATATCAAATGCTATGGCGCCTTGCTAGGTCGTAGCAAATGACGTAGCTGAAGGCTATGCTAACTACCGTCTCGGCAAATGAGAGCGTATTTGTCAGTGAACCATTGCTATTAACGTCGGCTGTACAACTGGGGCGAGTGCTGGTAAGTCTCTCTAGACCTGCCGTGTGGCGGCGCTCGGTCTGCAATCACTGACAGTGGCGATACGCGGACCGCGGCCGATTTAAAGGCTACCACCTAGAAAGTGTGGTGTCTGGCGATGACACCACAATATCTAACACATAAGAAGGACCTACTTCCAAGAGCGTAACACCACTGTACGTGTGCTGTGATTTCTCCCCAACCATCGCGTCTGTGTTTGTTTATATCAGGTTTACTCTTATGAGGAACACATTATAGATGCATATTATTGTTGTTGTTGTTGTTGTGGTCTTCAGTCCTGAGACTGGTTTGATGCAGCTCTCCATGCTACTCTATCCTGTGCAAGCTTCTTCATCTCCCAGTACCTACTGCAACCTACATCCTTCTGAATCTGCTTAGTGTATTCATCTCTTGGTCTCCCTCTACGATTTTTACCCTCCACGCTGCCCTCCAATACTAAATTGGTGATCCCTTGAAGCCTCAGAACATGTCGTACCAACCGATCCCTTCTTCTGGTCAAGTTGTGCCACAAACTTCTCCCCAATCCTATTCAATACTTCCTCATTAGTTATGTGATCTACCCATCTAACCTTCAGCATTCTTCTGTAGCACCACATTTCGAAAGCTTCTATTCTCTATATTATTATACATCTACATTTGTTTGTTTACATCAGGTTTATTCTTATAATGAACAGATTATATATGCATATTATTATACATATGCATCTACATCTACATGGATACTCTGCAAATCACATTTAGTGTCCAACCACTTTCACAATTCTCTATTATTCATATCTCGTATAGCGCGCGGTAAGAACGAACACCTATTTTATCATTATGATCGTTTCTCCATATGTAGGTCGGCATCAACAAAATATTTTCGCATTCGGAGGAGAAAGTTGGTGATTGGAATTTCTTGAGAAGATTGCCCCGCAACGAAAAACGACTTTGTTTTAATGATGTCCATCCCAAATCCTGTATCATTTCAGTGACACTCTCACCCCAATTTCGCGATAATACAAAACGTGCTGTCCTTCTTTGAACTTTTTCGATGCACTCCGTCAATACTATCTGGTAAAGATCCCAAACCGCGCAGCAGTACTCCAAAAGAGGGCGGACGAGCGTAGCCTCCTTGGTAGGTCTGTTACATTTTCTGTGTGTCCTGCCAATAAAACGTAATCTTTGGTTAGCTTTCCCCACAACATTTTCGGTGCGTTCCTTCCAATTTAAGTTGTTCGTAATTGTAGTTTCTAGGTATTTAGTTGAATTTACGGCCTTCAGATTTGACTGATTTATCGTGTAACCGAAGTTTAACAGATTCCTTTTAGGACTCATGTGGATGACCTCACACTTTTCGTTATTTAGGGTCAACTGCCAATTTTCGTACGATACAAATATCTTTTCTAAATCGTTTTGCAATTCGTTTTGATCTTCAGATGACTTTCTTAGTCGATAAACGACAACGTCATATGCAAACAACCTAAGACGGCTGCTGAAATTGTCTCCCAAATCGTTCATATAGATAAGAAACAGTAAATAGGCTATAACACTACCTTGGGGAACGCCAGAAATCACTTCTGTCTTACTCGAAGACTCTCCCGTCAATTACTACGAACTGTGACATCTCTGACAGGAAATCACGAACCCAGTCACATAACTGAGACGATATTCCATAAGCACGCAATTTTACTGAAGCCGCTTGTGTGGTACAGTGTCAAAAGGCTTCCGGAAATCCAGAAATACTGAATCAATTTGAAATCCCTCGTCAGTAGCATCAACACTTGATGCGAGTAAAGAGCTAGTTGTGTTTCACAAGAAAGATGTTTTCTAAATCTGTATTGACTGTTTGTCAATAGACCATTGCTTCGAGGTAATTCGTAATGTTCGAAAACAATATATGTTCCAGAATGCTGCTGCATATCGACGTTAATGATATGGGACTGTAACTTAGTGGATTACTCCTACTAGCTTTCTTGAATATTGGTGTGATCTGTGCAACTTTCCAGTCTTTGGCTACGGATCTTTCGTCGAGAGAACTGTTGAATATGATTGTTAAGTATGGAGCTATTGCATCAGTATACTCTGAAAGGAACCTAATTGATATACAGTAAGGACTAGAGGACTCGCTTTTATTAAGCGATTTACGTTGCTTCACTACTCTGAGGATGTCTACTTCTACGTTATGTTGGCAGCTGTTCTTGCTTCGAATTCTGGAATATTCACTTCATCTTCTTTTGTGAAGGCATTTCAGAAGGCAGCACTGTCTTGGGTGGTATCTCCATTGCTATCATGGAGAGAAGGCACTGATTGTGTCTTGCCGCTGACATACTTCACATACGACCAAAATCTCTTTAGATTTTCTGCCAGGTTTCGAGACAAAGTTTCGTTGTGGAAACTATTATCAGCATCTGGTTTCGACCCCTGAGAATGAATAGTACTGCCATTCCCCCACATATATTCAGACATCTCATTGAAACTGTGTCCAGCGAAGTTTAAGCCGACGTAAAGGTGATATGTGGAGACATCCCATATTAGCGCTCGCTACTAGGTGTCAGGATACTTTTCATAAGATGGTGTACATTAACCAATGTTTAAAAAGTGAGTAGCAGTTTTATTGCCCAATCATGAGTCAAAAGAAGTAGAATCTTTACATGGCATAAATACTGATCATGGAATCTAAATTCCGGCAACTAAAGCCGCATATCCAGAACCAATACTGGAATGTTTACATGACCAAGCAGGTGTGGCATTGAGAAATCAGTTTACAGGGACTCAAATTTGGGAGCCCAATGTAAACGTAGTGTGTAAGCTACAGACCTATTCCGCAACCTACTGACGGCGGATTGTAGACAGGTTACTTACCCTGGGGGAGGCGGCTGCTAATATCGAACTGGTCGCATTCCCCATCAGATGTCAAGTGAGTTCCACATGGAACAGCTCGTTTTAACAGATAAGACCCTGTGGACTGATGTTTTAATCTGCCTACCGCATCGTAATAAGAGGAGCGGTTGAGTATTGTGGACGTCCGGTCGTCCTCGGCTGGGAAAGCGCTCAACAAAAGGTGGAATCTCCGGCGTGGAACTGCACACGGATACAAAAAAACAACGGAAAGAACTACGTGAAAGGTATCTGATCCGTGGTCACGAAAAACTATCTCATTTATTTTAACGTTCCTACTTCGTGCGAAAATCGTGTTGTCTTTGATTGATATCTATGTCAGGACTGCTGGGGAAATAATCATGAAAACATAACGGAGTATGAAAGAAGTTAGACGTATGTAGGTTATAAACGATACTTATTATCATCGTGCTGTGCCATTTTTTCGGGATTATTGTTCTGCAGGTCTTGACTTGGGTGGATTCAGCTACATGATCGAGTGACTTTGCGAAGAAATCAGATACAATACGATTGACCAGAAACTTTTATAATACACTGCTTGACAAGAAAGAGAAGCACCCAGAAGATGATCAGATCACAATGTAATTTCGTATACATAAACACCATAGGCGCACATGTAAATGATATATAGTTACAGTACTGTATAGCAGGTAGAACTGTCATCAGAGAGAATTAATGTTGTTAATGTTAGGTAGTGGCAAGGTACAAAACGGGCGTGAACTGTGTTGGGTATTGATTGATCAATGTGAAGAATTTGGAGATGCCACGTACTCGTGTGAGACGCATGAAAGAGTCCGAAAGGGGCCTCATTGTGGGTTCCCATTTGTATAGCTGGTCGAATCGTGCGGTACCCAGATTTTTGGTGCATTCGGATGTGACACTGGTGAATTGTTCATGGGAATGCAATGGTTCTGGTCGACCACTTATAGCGACCACTAGGGAGGATCGCAGTACTGTGCACATCGTAACCCCTTTACGTCTGCACCTTGTGATATTTCCCATTTCCCTTACATAATGTGGGTTGTAGCCTCTCCCCGATGTTATTCAATCTGTATATTGAGCAAGCAGTAAAGGAAACAAAAAAGAAATTCGGAGTAGGTATTAAAATTCATGGAGAAGAAGTAAAAACTTTGAGGTTCGCCGATGACATTGTAATTCTGTCAGAGACAGCAAAGGACTTGGAAGAGCAGTTGAACGGAATGGACAGTGTCTTGAGAGGAGGATATAAGATGAACATCAACAAAAGCAAAACGAGGATAATGGAATGTAGTCAAATTAAATCGGGTGATGCTGAGGGAATTAGATTAGGAAATGAGACACTTAAAGTAGTAAAGGAATTTTGCTATTTAGGGAGTAAAATAACTGATGATTGTCGAAGTAGAGAGGATATAAAATGTAGACTGGCAATGGCAAGGAAATCGTTTCTGAAGAAGAGAAATTTGTTAACATCGAGTATAGATTTAAGTGTCAGGAAGTCGTTTCTGAAAGTATTTGTATGGAGTGTAGCCATGTATGGAAGTGAAACATGGACGATAACTAGTTTGGACAAGAAGAGAATAGAAGCTTTCGAAATGTGGTGCTACAGAAGAATGCTGAAGATACGGTGGGTAGATCACGTAACTAATGAGGAGGTATTGAATAGGATTGGGGAGAAGAGAAGTTTGTGGCACAACTTGACTAGAAGAAGGGATCGGTTGGTAGGACATGTTCTGAGGCATCAAGGGATCACCAATTTAGTATTGGAGGGCAGCGTGGAGGGTAAAAATCGTAGAGGGAGACCGAGAGATGAATACACTAAACAGATTCACAAGGATGTAGGTTGCAGTAGATACTGGGAGATGAAGAAGCTTGCACAGGATAGAGTAGCATGGAGAGCTGCATCAAACCAGTCTCAGGACTGAAGACCACAACAACATACATAATGTGTAGTCAGAGTAAAGATGGAATGTTGGATTTCATTGTGCCTCCAATACCAATTGTTCTTAGGTGGGAAAATCGCAAAGGCTGCAGTGGGAGTGACAATGATTTTATTTACTTTACAGTTCAGATATAACATGAACAAACTCCCACTTTAACTGATTCCGCGCGTGTTACCATTATTTTTCCCGTTGTGACGAGATCATGCCGAGAGAGCGCTGAGTTGGGGGATTGGTGACCATGTTAAAATGTAGCACAAGAGGATGAAATATGTCGCAGTGCACAGCAAGAGTAATCGGACTTCGTATAAAAAACAACGTAGACTGCAGGTTCTACGAGGAAGGATGCGATTATGCTTATGATACGCACGCTGATAGCTCGTAATCGTCGTATCACCGACCTTCCGCTTTCGTCCGCTTCGTTAGCCACGGGATCAGCGCGGGAGAGTCCTAACCAAACAGCCCTAGGTCCGGTTTCTGGCCAGGTCGGAGATTTTCTTCGCTCGGGGACTGGATATTGTATTGTCCTTATTTCATTACTGACACGAAAGTCGCCTCAAAACACTGTCACATTCTGAGCGTGACGGATCTATTATTCTGTTATTCTGCGCAACGGATTAATCTGTTATGTACCCTTTATCCTGAGGCTCCTCCAAGATGCAATTTCCACCCCCACACTACTACAGAAGTCAGACAGACGCTCCTAACGTTCTAAAGAGAAATGCCTGAAAAACTTTCAGCAATAAATATCTTCTGGAGTCGTCCGCTGTAAGGAAATGACACAAAAATTCACAAAATTTCTTGCGAAACTAGTGGGATACTTGGGTACTGGAGTAGTGCTAGTTAGTGTAAGAAAAACATGAAACTAACGAAAGTTATTATTCATTTTGCAAAAATTCTGAGAAATCACAATGACAGTTTTAGTTTTGAATTGAACAAGTTATATCCTGGTTCTTTTCGGAATGTGAAGTTATCTTTCAAGGATAGGATTCGCTAATGTAATTTCTACACAAAGTTTAAGATGGTTGTTAACTTGGCAGAATGGCTGAGAGGTGCGCCTACTCAACTTGAATAATCATCCTTTAGAATGTTGCTGGGTACGGTCAAGGCTGTCGCGTGTGAAATGCAGTGAAGTGTACTGTCGTGGAGGAAATATGGGGCTCGCAATAGCTGTAGCGCACAATACTATAAGCTGCGATGACTGCTGTCTGCGCCGCTCGCTGCTGACAAATAAGATAACTCTCGTTCTATCTGGATTGACTTTCGACAATCAAACTGATGTGTTGGTAAATGTGCCAACACCTTGTAGATAGAGGCGGCCTAAATGCACGCTATCTAACGCAGACGGGCGTGAATTCTGGAACAGGATAAGTAGTGAATTCTAATAAGAAAAGTATGCAGCTCCTCGAATACTTATCTTTATTCCATCCTTGTGGTACATCGCTCTTGATAATACAAATAAGACTATCTTCAGATACGGTTAATGGCGCCTTGCTAGGTCGTAGCCATGGACTTAGCTGAAGGCTATTCTAATTGTCTCTCGGCAAATGAGAGAAAGGCTTCGTCAGTGTAGTCGCTAGCAAAGTCGTCATACAACTGGGGCGAGTGCTATGCCGTATCTCGAGACCTGCCTTGTGGTGGCGCTCGGTCTGCAATCACACAGTGGCGACACGCGGGTCCGACATGTACTAAATGGACCGCGGCCGATTTAAGCTACCACCTAGCAAGTGTGGTGTCTGGCGGTGGCACCACACAAACTCTCTCTATGCCTTGATGAAGTCAAGGATTCCTATTCGCCCCTAGTCTAACAAGTGGCGTGGTACACCGGTCAGATAACCAGTCCACCGCGATGCCACTCAAAATTCGCTCTCAGGCGTTTAACTATAATTCTGACCATTCACACCGCACAATAAGTGTGTCGGCCAACACAGTGAACAACGCTTAATCACAAGGACTCAACATAGAGTAGCCCTTTGATTCGCGCTCGACAGAGGTGCTCTCCCAGTGAAGTACTGAGGGGAGACTTGTTCCTCGCTCTTTCGAGTACACGTATGAGCGCGCACGCTCTCGTCACGTGTTCTCGCTCCAAGAACAACAACAGAACTGTGCCTCACGCCAGACGTGAAGGGGTATATCTTTCGGTCTCTTCTATTATTCCTTCAGCTCAAGGTGTCACAAATATCGTCTGCCAATCAGCATTGCTCTTCTAAAACGGGAGAATGACGTTTCGTTTAAGGCGACCAACCCGGAAACTTGTAGCATTGGCGTTTGGCGTTTGCTGTCTCCCTGTGAAAATCTCTGAAACTGCATGCTATGTGTAAAGAATGCGTAGGCTGGCCATTTCCACACAATGTAGCGGAATTAGCTTTTAAGCCGAACATGGGGTCGTTCCCCCTTTTCACTCGGGCCCACGCTGTCGGCTTCGGGCGGTCACCGGCCGACATGAGTTGGGTCGTCCTCTGAAGGGCCTGGCGCCCCGTTGTGCAGCCTCTCTCCCGAACTAAAAGCCTCTGTGACTGTCGTGTCATCTATGTGTGCACGCCAGCCTCGAGTATTTCAACCACGGTGCGCTCACTTGACAATTGCATATCGTTTACATGAATTTATACAACATTGACTTTATCTTATCGAGTTTGGGTTAGAATGAAGCGTCTTGATGTGCGGAATATGAGTGTGAGGGCGGAATATGTAAACAATGAAGGTCAGGAGACCACGACGTCTTATAACATCTCCTTTCCACTACTGAGATGGCCGTAAGGGCACCAATTGAAGAGTGGAGGAAAAAAAAAAGAAAAACTTTTGCCTCCAAGCGGAATTAAGCTGCTGAAACAAGTAACAAACTTTTACAGGCTGTTATATTTAAGGAACATATTCAATAAAAAGTAATCATTTTATATATACTAAGATGGTATCTGTTCTTTCGGACATGTAAGGCTCACCGGCCACTTGACCATCTTCTTCTTCTCAGCGAATGCACAAGCAGTGCCCGAACTGTTACGGGAATCGGCAAAGCGCCGCGAGTAAAGAGTATAATGGGCGGGGGCACTACGAATGTAGTGCGGGACAATACGTTGAGAATGTGGGTTTCGCGGGAGGCGTGCCAGAGATAAATCCCTGCAGTTGCGCTATGTTCTGTCTCCTCGGTGGCTCAGATAGATTGAGCGTCTGCCATGTAAGCAGGAGATCCCGGGTTCGAGTCCTGGTCGGGACACACATTTTCATCTGACCCCGTTGACGTATGTCAACGCCTGTAAGCAGCTAAGGGTGTTCATTTCATTGTAATTGTAATCATTTAAATTCAGTATCAAGTTCATTAGTCATAATTAGGCAGAAATAGAAATGAGAAGTATTTTCTTTCTTCTTTTTAAGGGCCAGTTTGATTACATGATTGTTAGCGTAGATGCACCAAATAGCTGCTTTCACGACAGACTGTACTAACAACAAGAAAAATGATTTTCAGTGACAGTGTTCAAATCATGAAAATAATAAAATGATTAAAAATTAAAAAATATTGAAACTGTAAAAAATTTGAAATGATAGTAAGTATTGTACATGTCGTCTTCAGTACAGCGACTGGTCTGAGGCAGCTCTGCACACTTGTGTGCAAGCCTCTTCGTCTTTGTAACCTAAATCCATTTCAACTTGCTTACCATATTCAAGCATTGGTCTGTTCTCACACTCTTTATCCTCCCTCCCTCCGTCCCTGTTTCTTTCCATTACAAAATTAACTACCCCTTGATAAGCCAGAAGCAGGTGTTACAGTGGTTGCAGGAGCAACAGTCTGAATGGTCGACTGATGTGACCTCGTAACCTTAGCTAATATTGGCTTGTGTTGGCACTGCGAGCGGCTGAAAGAAAGGGGAATTTACAGCCGTTATATTTTCCATGGACATGGTGCACCACTGTACGACTTATCTTACAAGATACGTGGGAGAAAGCAAACCTATATTTATAGCATTTGTAGATTTAGGCAAAGTTTTTGAAAATGTTGTTGGCAACACACTTTTTAAAATTTTGAAAGTAACGGAGATAAAAGGTGTCTACTTGTAGAGAAAACAGACTTCAGTTATAGAACTCGAAGAAAATGAAAGGGAAGCAGTGATTGAGAAGGGAGTAACAGAGGGCAGTAGACCCTTCCCCGTGGTATTTCATCTCTATATGAGCAAGCAGTAAAGAAAACGAAAGAGTAGTTTGGAAAGGGAGAATAAATGAAAGCTTTGAGCCTTGGCGCTGATACTGCAATTCTGTCAACGACGGAGCAGTTGAATGGAACGGACAGTGTAATGGGACAGCGTAATGGAACCTAGTGGAATTAAATCAGTCCATACTGAAGGAACTGGATTAAGAAGTGAGACACTAAAAGTAGTAGATGAGTTTTGTCATTTGGGCAGCAAAATAACTGAAAATAGCCGAAGTAGAGGAGATATAAAAAACAGACTGGCTGTTGTGCGAAAAGCGTTTTTGAGAAAGAAGAATTTTTTAACATGTAATATCAATTTAAGTATATACAGTCGTTGTTCTTGAGATATATTGAGTCCCACCTTTATGAACGATAATAATGTAGGCTGAAGCAATGAATTAATATGTCACCTACGGCTCAGGAACATGCAGGATTAACCCCATTTCGCTCATTTCTAAGGTGCTATTCCAGTATTGGAGAACCTCTGCAATACTGATGCGAGTTTCGACGGAGGTAAAAAAGTAATGGAACAGCGATATGAAAATGTACAGATGGCGGAAGTATCGCGTACACAAGGCATACAACAGCAGTTCATTGACGGAGCTGTCATTTGTACTCAAGTGTTTCATGTGGAAAGCTTTCCGTTGTGATTATGGCTGCACGACGGTCATAAATGGACGTTGAGCACGTAATGGTAGTTGGAGCTAGTTACGTGTGACATTCCATTTCGGAAATCGTTAGAGTATTCAATATCCCAAGATCCATAATGTCCAGAGACTGCCGAGAGCATATTTCGCGCATTACCTCTCACCATTGACAACGCAGTGGCCGACGTCCTTCACTTAACGAGCGAGAGCAGCGGCGTTTGCGTAGAGTTGTCAGTGCTAACAGACAAGCAACACTGCGTGACATAACCGCTGAAACCAAGGTGGCACGTATGATGAACGTGTCCGTTAGGACAGTGCGGTAAAATTTGGGATTAATGAGTTGTGGCAGGAGACGACCGACACGAGTGCCTTTGTTAACAGGACATCACCACCTGCAGCGCCTCTCCTGAACTCGTGACCATATCGGTTGTACCCCAGACAACTGGCAAACCATGGCCTGGTCAGATGAGTCCGACTTCAGTTGGTAAAAGTTGATGGTAGGGTTCGAGTGCGTCGCAGACCCCATGATGTCATGGACCCAACTCGTCAACAAGGCGCTGTGGAAGCTGGTGGTGGCTCTATAAAGGTGTGAGCTGTGTTAACACTGATCATTGACTGGAAATGGTTAGGGTTGGGTGCTTCGAGATCATTTTCAGGCACTGATGGAGTGCATGTTCCCCAACAATGACGGAATTCTTATGGATGATAATGCGCCATGTCACCGGACCACAATTGTGCGCTACTGGTTTGAAGACCATTTGGATAATTCAAGTGAATGATTTGGCTACGCAGTTCACCGGAATGAATCCTACCGAACATTTATGGGAAATAGTCGAGAGGTCAGTTCGTGTATAAAATCCTGCACCGGCAACACTTTCCCTATTATGGCCGGCTATATAGGCACCGTGACACTGTACTTCTGCAGTGGACTTCCAGTGACTTGTTGAGCCCATACCACGTCGAGTTGCTACACTACACAGGGCAAAAAGAGGTCCGACACGGTATTAGGAGGTATCCCATGACTTTTGTCACTTCAGTGTATAAGGGGAGTAACAATGGGCTGAGGCATGAGCTGGATTATGTATAAGGGATGGAGACGCACTACGGTAGCCCGTGCAGCTCTGATGACTCGCATTTCTGTGCTACCCTGGATGACCGTCGTCGGCTAGTTTGGCGGCGAGTTGAGGAGAGAGCCACTGTGCCAATGTTTTAGAGAGGCACAACGGAGTTACTCGTAGCGTCATGGCGTGGGGAGCCATCAGATATCACTTCATGTCACGGCAGGTAGTGACTGAGGGAACTTTCACAGCAAAATGGTGCGGCATCATAGATCGATACTACCTCACTTGCTTCCCACAGTTGGTAATGACACTGCAGGTTTCCATCAGATACCGATAGCGGTCGTGCGGGACCCAGCGGACCAGTGGAGCACCCCTGCTGAGCCACACATCCAGCGGCTCCATACCATGAGTGCTCCCTGCAGTCGCCGTGTGCGGACATTTGCCATATATTGCCATATATTACCTGCCCCAAAGGGTTGGGTCCCTTGTCTCCCCCTCCTCCTCCTCTTCCTTATCGTTTACTGAGCCTTTCCGCTGGTTTACTTAACATAGAACCAGAATCTCTTTGCATTTCCCCCCACATTTCTAGAGAGAGTTTCGTTGTGGAAACTATTAAATGCATCTCGCATTGAAATCCGCACCAAATTTCGAGCCTCAGTAAAACTTCGCCAATCTTGGAGATGTTGCGTTCGTCTGAATTATACGTGCCTTTTTCGGTGCTCCTGCAGCAGCTTTCTGTCGTGTTTTGTGTACCATGGGTTGTCCGTTTCGTCTCTTATTAATTTATTTGGTATGAATCTCTCGAGTGCTGTTGATACTATTTCCTTTGAACTTAAGCCACATATGGTCTTCATTTACATAGTTTGGAAGGATTGGAGACTGTCTCTTAGAAAGACGTTAACCGAATTTTTAGTTGCTTTTATAAATAGACATATTTCGCGTTTAGATTGGGTGAATTTCTTTGTTACGGAACTGAGCCTCGCTATGACTATGTGTTCACTAATCCCTGTATCTGTCGTGATGCTCAGGATTATTTGTGGCTAAGAGGTCAAGCGTGTTTTCGTGACCATTTACAATTTCAATGGCCTCGTGAACTAATTGATCAAAATAATTTAAAAAGAGGCATTTAGAATAATTTCGGAAGTTGTTTTCTATCTACAATAGGGTCTGAAAATGTATTTTTGTCAACATACGGAAGGTAGATTGAAGTCACTGCCAACTATATGAATAGGGTACCTATTTGTGATGAGACTCAGGTTTTCTTTGAACTGTTCAGCAACTGTTTCATCTGAGACCGGGGGTCGGTAAAAGGAGCCAGTTATTAATTTATTCCGGTTGTCGAATATAACCTCTGCCCATACTAAGTCACAGGAACTATCTGCTTCAATGTCGCTTGCGAGCTGCAACACACATTACATTATTTTTCCTTAAGTTGTGCTTCTTGTTTCTGTTGTAGTGCAGATCATTACAATTACGGCTTTTCTCTCCAAAACCTAGGATGCTTTCTCTGTAGCCCTGTAAATACCGGAGCTAAACAATGTAGAACAACAACGTACGCTACATCATAGCATTCTGTATTACTTCATTTCCTTATTTCTAACATTTTAAAATTGTACGTCGACTTTAGATGACATGTCAATCATAGATGTTCTTATCTCTATTTAGTGAACGTATTTTCAGTCATGTTTTGAACATTGTCCCGCTACAGTTTATTAACTAATGTTTCGCCGGAAGGGGTATCGCATTTTAGAGAGTAAATTAATATGGAGTATATCGTTCTTCTTTTCACACATTCACATACCCATTTCTTCTTTCCTTATTGTCTTTTGGGCATGCAGTTGTATTAATTAAAGTAGGCACAAATGCAGTGATCAAAAAGAAATGATTAGCGTACATTCGCATTCTCTTTAAATCGTTCCTTTCCTGTTGCTCCCATGGCGATGGACTGTTTCTATCGCAATCAGTAAGCGTACAAGGAATCTACCGTACAGACAGAGGGATCTATATTTATAGTTGGCAGAATTAATTACATAGTGACATAATCGTCGGTATTGTTTTAGTTTCCCAAAAGTTATAAATATTTCGATTTCGGAAAAGAAGCTCTGTATTTGGCGAAGATGTCGAAGAAAAATGTCCCTTACGTACTGTCTGTATCGAGTAAGATATGTAGACGGCGGTTTGAAAGCAGACAGAAGAAGAACGAGGAAGGGCGTCCCTTACCTGAGGGATCGCTACTCAAGCTACCGGACGAAGGGGCAATTGTGGCAAATGTCCGGCGTGGCAAATGTCCAACGTGGCAAATGTCCGGTACTCGCAGTCGCGATATAGGGTGGTCAGCGGCAGCCACCTGGCCCATTTGCAACGAGGTGCGGGCTATTCGCAACGAAGTCTCCACCGACACATATCCCAGTCGCGGCCCTGTCACTATCGCTCTTGAATTATGTAAGAGGGTCAACCTACGATGCTCTTGTTGTTAGCTGAACTTTACTGCTGCTGGTCATTTGTCAAGAGTATTCATGCGTTTGAAGACAGCTACAAGTTAAGTAAAGCTTCTGTTACTGTATTTCCTCGTTCGGTAATCATTTCTGCTCCTGACCAGCTTTCCTTACCGTTGTGTACGGAGTAGTACACAATAAATGGTATCTCATGGACTTCGGCATGTTATCTCTCATGCGACAGTATTGTGCCGCTATTTTGCTGCAGGACAAAGTTCATCCACGGATGGCACATGTCCGTACGAACTTTCTACCTGACACTGAGATACTCAAGTGGACTGCGAGATCCACAAATCTATCCACAATAGAATACGTCTGGGGCCAGCTCGGACCTCAACTCCGTCCCAGTGCAAGTATCCGGGTTGCCAGGGATCAGTTACAACAGTTTTGGGACAGTTTTCCTCAAGGAGAGGATACAATCGCTTCATGACATGCTTCCATACCGAATCAGAACATACATCCAGACCTGAAGGTGTGTAACCTCCTACTAATAAGTGGACCCATACTGCAAAGGTCGTTCTAAATTCGACACGATTCTGCAAGCACTGAAATAACATTAAATGCCCTCTCAATCCGCGAAGTTTCATTTCGTTTCCTTCTCCCTTTCCGGGTGCTTCCACTTTCTTGTCAGTTGTTAGAGTATTGAGTTCAGTTGTCTGCTGGTAAGTGCACCACGTCTCTGCCAAAGTGCTGACGGCCGACGTCCCATTGCCGCCACAGAGGATCGCGATACGCCGAGTTACTTCCTGTGACCGCAGCATCGGCCTTGAGCGGCTCCCGGCCTCAGCGTGGCGTGTCCGGATCGCTCACTGCAAACAGCACCTGCCCGGGAAACAGCTCTGACGTCACCACTGCTGCTGCACGGGCCATCCACCTACTTCCGAAAATGACGTGTTACGACTGACAGTGAGACAACTGACAGTGTACTGACCACAGATCTATAATAGGCAAAGGTTTCAGTTCCGAAGTTCGAGCCATAAAAACCGTTTTTCTAAGGAACAGGTAGACGTATGAACTTGAAATTTATGGCACATATTAAGGTCTACGGTTCCTTGGAGGTGTAAAAAATTATAAGTCAATGAAATCAAAACATACGGCCATTTATGTCACATTATGTCACATTCAAGCCGGCAGGTGTGGGCGAGCGGTTCTAGGCGCTACAGTCTGGAACCGCGCGACTGCTACGGTCGCAGGTTCGAATCCTGCCTCGGGCATGGATGTGTGTGATGTCCTTACGTTAGTTAGGTTTAAGCAGTTCTAAGTTCTAGGGGACTGATGACCTCAGCAGTTAAGTCCCATAGCGCTCAGAGCCATTTGAACCATTTTTTTGTCACATTTATGTCACAGCAAACATAAACATAGCCAAAGCCTTGCAGACAAGCAAAAATTACACGAAGCGAAATGTAGTGTGAGGAGGGCTATGCGAGAGGTGTCCAACGAATTGGAAAGTAAAGTTCTATGTACTGATTTCGCAGAAAATCCTAAGAAATTTTGGTCTTATGTCAAAGCGGTAGGTGGATCAAAACAAGATGTCCACACACTCTGTGACGAAAATGGTACTGAAACAGTGGATGACAGACTAAAGGCCGAAATACTAAATGTCTTTTTCCAAAGCTGTTTCACAGAGGAAGACTGCACTGTAATTCCTTGTCGCACAAATGACAAAATTGTAGATATCGAAATAAATGACAGAAGGATAGAAAAAATAATTAAAATCGCTCAAAAGAGGAAAGGCCGCTTGACCTGATGGGATACCAGTTCGATCTTACACAGAGTACGCGAAGGATCTTGCCCCCCCCCCCCCGCCCCCCCCCGCCGCCCCCCCCCCCTTCTTGTAGCGGTGTACCGTAGGTCTCTAGAAGATCGTAGAAGATTGGAAAAGGGCCCCTGTCATCCCCGTTTTCAGGAAGGGATGTCGAACAGATGTGCAGAACTATAGGCCTATATCTCTAACGTCGATCAGTTGTAGAATTTTGGAGGACGTATTATGTTCGAGTATAATGACTTTTCTGCAGGCTAGAAATCTACTCTGTAGAAATCAGCACCGGTTTCGAAAAAAGACGATCGTGTGAAACCCAGCTAGTGTTATTCGTCCACGACACTCTGAGGGCCATAGACATGGGTTCCTAGGTACATGCCGTGTTTCTTGTCTTCCGCAAGTCGTTTGATACAGTTACCCACAGTCGTTTAATGGACAAATTGAGAGCATATGGTCTATCAGACCAATTGTGTGATTGGATTGAAGAGTTCCTAGATAACAGAACGCAGCATGTCATTCTCAATGGAGAGATGTCTTCCGAATTAAGAGTGATTTCAGGTGTGCCGCAGGGGAGTGTCGTAGGACCGTTGCTATTCACAATATATATAAATGACCTTGTGGATAACATCGGAAGTTCACTAAGGCTTTTTGCGGATGATGCTGTAGTATATCAAGAGGTTGTAACAATGGAAAATTGTACCTAAACGTAGGAGAATCTGCAACGAATTGACGCATGGTGCAGGGAATGGCAATTGAGTCTCAATATAGACAAGTGTAATGTGATGCGAATACATAGAAAGAAAGATCCTTTATCATTTAGCTGCAATATAGCAGGTCAGCAACTGGAAGTAGTTAATTCCATAAATTACCTGGGAGTAGGAATTATGAGTGATTTAAAATGGAATGACCATATAAAATTAATCGTCGGTAAAGCAGATGCCAGACTGAGATTCATTGGAAGAATCTTAAGGAAATGCAGTCCGAAAACAAAGGAAGTAGGTTACAGTACACGTGTTCGCCCACTGCTTGAATACTGCTCACCGGTGTGGAATGCGTACCAGATAGGGTTGATGGAAGAGATAGAGAAGATCCAACGGAAAGCAGCGCGCTTCGTTACTGGATCATTTAGTAATCGCGAAAGCGTTACGGAGATGATAGATAAACTCCAGTGGAAGAGTCATCAAGAGAGACGCTCAGTAGCTCGGTACGGGCTTTTGTTGGTTTCGAGAACATACCTTCACCGAGGAGTCAAGCAGTATATTGCTCCCTGCTACGTATATCTCGCGAAAAGACCATGAGGATAAAATCAGAGAGATTAGAGCCCACACAGAGGTATACCGACAATCTTTCTTTCCAAGAACTATACGAGACTGGAATAGAAGGGAGAACCGATAGACGTACTCAAGGTACCCTCTGCCACACACCGTCAGGTGGCTTGCGGAGTATGGGTGTAGATGTAGATATTTTGATACTCGCAAAGTCACCCATCAAAAAGTTTGGCGTACTTGCCGTTGACCTGGAATCATGAAATTGGGCAAGGTTTTGCAGCGCAAGTGAAGGAAAAAAAATCCGAATATTGTTAATTTGTAATTATAACCCACGAAAATATAATTTTGGTCATTTGTTATTGGACTGTCTGCCTGCCCGTCCGGCTGTTAAGACGTCTTTCCATCAGGAACAGGTAGA
This sequence comes from Schistocerca americana, assembly GCF_021461395.2. Taxonomy (NCBI): domain Eukaryota; kingdom Metazoa; phylum Arthropoda; class Insecta; order Orthoptera; family Acrididae; genus Schistocerca; species Schistocerca americana. Next base: position 643,934,047 of record NC_060123.1, read on the forward strand.
TGTATTAAGTTGAAATTTATGTCGCGTGCTAAGGTCTGTAGTCCCTTGGCGGTGTATAAATTTTTAATCTTCTAAATGAATGCAATGACAAGATACGACCATCTATGTGACATGTTTGATACTCGCAAAGTCACTCATCAAAGCCTACAGCGTACTTCCCATTGACCAAGAATCATGATATTTGGCAAGAAGCAAAGTTTCACGGTACAAGCGAAGGAAAAAAATCCAAAATTTATGTATTTGTAATTATATCACACGAAGAAAATATATTTTGTCGTTTGTTATCCGACTCTCCGTTTGTCCTTCAGTTAAAAACCCTTTCTCTCAGGAATGCCTAGACGAATATCTTGCCTGTATCAATAAGATAACGGAAAAAATCGTCGAAATTTTCGATTTCCAAGATGGATGAATTACCTAAATTCATAATTAAGTTTGTAAGAAACCCTCAGTGCGCGAGCCCTACTTGCAATTTTCCGGATTTTTACTAGACTAGCGTTTTGAAACTTACAGTTATAAATAAGATACAAACTATTTCAAAACAAGCATCCTAACACTTAGATTTATAATTTATTTCGTTATACATCCGTTTCCAAGAACTATGTAATTATATTCACTGCCGGTTATTTGGTAATTTACGTATATGTGTTTGAACGCGATGTTTCTGTTGCTATCGTGCATATTTTGAGACTTACATTCGCTATTTGGCGATTGCAGTCCAGAAATAGTACACTTCATACGCAGATATCTCATTTTCGTGAAACTACTGGAAAAAAGTCACACACAAAAGGGATCGGAAGGGATGACACAGGGGATCCAGTATTACAGTTAGAATTTTTATAGAGCTGTGGAAGACTTGAGGTCAAATAAGGCAGAATGGGTAGACAACAATCCAGCGGAATTTATGAAATCATTGGGAGAGGTAGCAACAAAACGACTGCTCACGTTGGTGTGTAAAATCTATGAGACTGGCGACGCATCACCTGAATTTCGGAAAAAATATCATACACAAAATTCTGAAAACAGCAAGGGTAGATAAGTGTGAAAACTGCCACACAATGAGTTTAACAACCCAAGCGTCTGTGCTGCTGACAAGAATAATATACAGAAGAATGGAAAGGAAATCTTAGGAACAGTCAGATGACGATCAGTTTCGCTCTGTCAAAGGTTAAGGCACCAGCCAGAGAGGCAGTGCTCACGTTCCTCTTGAAATGGAAGCAAGGTTGAAGAAAAACCAAGACACGCTCGTAAGATTCGTCGACCTAGAAAAACATTCGATAATATAAATGGTACAAGATGTTCGAAATTATGAGAAAAACAGAAGTACGCAACAGGGAAAATCGGGTAAGGTTCAAGAACCAATAGGGAACAATAAGATTGGGAGAGCAAAAACGAAGTGCTCGGATTAAAAAGGACCTGAGACAGGGATGCAGTCTGTCACCCCTACTGTTCAATCTGTACATCGAACAAGCAGTAACGGAAATAAAAGAAGGGTTCAAGAGTGAGATTAAAATTCACAGAGAAAGGATATCAATGATGTGATATGCTGATGACATTGCTATCCTCAGTGATTGAGAAAAAGAATTACAGGATCTGTTGAATGGAATGAACAGCTTAATTATTAAAGAATATGGTTTGAGAGTAAACCAGAAAAAAAGAAACGTTATGAGAAATAGTTGAAATGAGTTTAGCGAGAAACTTAACATAAAAATTGGTGATGAGGAAGTAGACGAAGTTAAGGAATTCTGCTATCTTGCAAGTAAAATTACTCACGACGGACGAAGCAAGGGGGACATAAAAATCACACTTGTGTAAGCGAAGAGGGCGTTCCTGACCAAGAGAAGTCTACTGATGTCAAATATAGGCCCTAGTTTGAGAAAGAATGTCTAAGAATGTACGTGTGGAGCACGAATCATGGACAGTGGGAAATCGGAACTAAAGAGCAACTAAGCGTTTGAGATGTGGTATTACAGAAGAAAGTTGAAAATCAGGTGGGCTGACAAGATACGGAATGAGGAGCTTCTCTGCAGAGTCGGTGAAGGAAGGAACATATGGAAAACAATGACAACAAGAAGTGACTGGATGACAGGACATGTGTTAACACATCAGGAATTAATTTCTATGGTACAAGGGGGAATTGTAGAGAGTAAAAAATGTAGGGGAAGGCAGAGATTGGGATACATCTAGCAAATAATTGAGAACGTGTGGTGCAAGTGCCACTGAGATGAAGAGGTTAGGGCAAGAGAGGGATTCGTGGCGGGCCGCATCAAACCAGTCAAAAAAGTGGTTAAAAACCGTGGATCTTTACTTAATTCCGCGTTTTGACATAAAATATGAGTCTCCTAGAAGAAACATTGAAAATTTATTTTGCGCACTATTTTCTCAAGAAAGTAAGAGGTGCTCCGAAATAAGGTGTCAGCGCACGGGACACCACATCCCAGAAGATAATACACAAATAATCTGTGCTTAAAAACGTGTCACTGGCAGTGCGAATCTTCTGAAGTAAACAAAACTACTGTCGATTTTTCTCTTTCGGACCGAGTGAGGTGGGGCTGTAATTAAGGCACTGGCCTCACATTCGGGTGGACGTCGGTCTAAATTCCTGTCCAGCCGGCCACAGCGGAGTTTCTCGTGGTTTTCTTGCGTCACTTAACGGAAGAAACTGCGGCGGATTTCCTTCCCCATCCATTTACGATCTGAGCCTGTGCTCCGAATATAACGATGCCGTCGTCGACGAGACGTTGAACTCTATCTAACCTCCCTCCCTCCCTTCCTTCCTCTTTCCAATCACTTGCGGACCAACTATCCACGACCGTCAGGACAGACATCCAGCACGTACAACTGTTGTAGTTTCAAAATCGATGTCTGTATCGAAACCGATAACGGAGGAATTTTGTAGCATGAAAGAATATATTAAACTGCACAAAAGGCAATACATGGAAAATTCATTGACACCAGCGACCGATATCTACCTTTCTGCAAACGATACTCATGTGAGGTGAGATCTCTGACAATCATTTGTGTGTGGGGTAGAGAAGACAAAGGTCAGAGTCACAGTGAAGAGATGTATACCTTTTCGTAAGTGATCCAGGAAGTATAGAACTTGTGTTATTCCAGTCTTTCATCACAATGACTGTCCTCCGACTATCGAGTTCGGTGAGTGGTGACTATTTGCAGATCAGAAAGAGATGGCACCAGATACAACTAACAAACAGTCTTAATCTTAAAACAAATATTTCTGACGTAATGAGAAGGTATTACTTTAATACATATAAAATACATGAGCTTGAAAATGTGACTGACCATGTCTGTTTAAAGCATATCCAAGTATAATAGATTCGAGGTGGTATCGTCAAGAGATACAAAAAAAAAAAAAAAAAAAAAAAATTAGCTAGGCATCATTTAACAGAACTAAAAATATAGGCCGCAGTGCCGGCAGAGTGATCACGTCAGCGGTACCACTCTTCACTGCAAGCTAGGGTACAGTGGCGACAAAAATATATTTGTGACGTAAAACTTGTCTGATATTGCTGCTGTATACATATATTACCGATATACGAATGTGCATTTGAATAGAAACGAGCAATTATGTGAAATTATTCTGGAATTACGTGGTGTAATAAGTTTTTACAGTAATAAAACGAAACGCATTAAAAACGCAAATGAATTAATCTTTTAAAAATTATTATAAAGAAAATAAGTAAGTGACAGTATGTGATGCCGACTGCTGAAGCACTATTCCGGTAGGTTAAGGTAATCAGTAATAATAGCTACACCACAGCATGAAGTTAACAACATTACGTAAAAGAATGATACAATAACTAGTGAAAGCGAGTTTATGCTGCGCCTCCAATGAGCTTGTAGTGGCGGGACGAATGATAAAATAACTAGTGAATGCCAGTTTATCTTGCGATTCTAATGACTTTGTAGTGTTGGGACATTGAACCATAATCTTCCAGCCTTCATTTTTTTTATTTACGTTACCTTAGACGGTGAGAGTGCTCCTCCCGTTTGTACAAAAATATATTTCATTCGATCAAATTAATCAATTGCACTCTCAGATTCGCATTTATCAGTTATTAGATGTGGAATTCCATAGCATCAGTTGATTTTACTGTTTATATAATTACTGTTTGATTTCAATACTCCCATTTTTCTTAGGATGGGTATTTTCTTAATTTCACATTTTTGTTTTCTTTTGACATTCTGTAGAAGAATTATTTGTAACGAAATTTTGTGCATCTGTGAGGTCGCAGCTTACTGTGTCATGCCAAGTTCTTTGCACGTAAAGAGGTAAATATATTACGCGTCAATTTCTTGTGTAATGTCACGACTATATGTTTGTTAACTCCTTGCGTTTTCTTGTATACAGTATAAGTAGAATTTGAGTAACGTAGAAGCTTTTGCACTGTCTTGTGTTAACTGAGTTCATCACTATTTTTATTATTTTTATTATTATAATTATGTCAAAGTTGAAAAGTGTGCGGTACACTTCGGAGGGTCCTCCGTTGTTATTTTGAGCTCCAATATTTGTTCTTCAGTCGGTTACCTCTGCCAGCTCTTCCATTGTCACATGTAACAATTCGCGATGTCTATCTTTTCTGTTAACTTCCCGGGTAATTAATCGAGCCATGGATTCCGTAGCAGTTTCCCGAAAAAATGTATTTTTCCCTGTTGTCTCTCTTTATATTGAGCGCTATATGATCCGTAACTTGGAGTATTTCTAGTACGCCTCATTGTTTTCATCGGAAAGCTGCGCGTCATTTGGTTTTAGCAGCTGTTACGTGACATTCGTAGCTATGTGTTCAAATAAATATCCTTCTACGGATGATATGCTAATTGCGTGGTCGAGCAGTTATAGGCGCTACAGTCTGGAACCGCGCGACAGCTACGGTCGCAGGTTCGCATCCTGCCTCGGGCATGGGTGTGTGTGATGTCCTTAGGTTAGTTAGGTTTAAGTAGTTCTACGTTCTAGCGGACTGATGACCTCAGATGTTAAGTCCCATAGTGCTCAGAACCATTTGAACCATATGCTAATTGCGCTGTTGCTCGTGATAATCATTAAGTGGATGTTGGAAATTCTGTTGTGCAAAATACCTTGGAGAACGAAAATACTGAGTTGCCCTAATCTGGTGATTATTGCTTTGCGGTGCCAGTTTTTTGGCCAGTCGCTGGGATCAGCAGTTGAGTTATTGTGCAGCTTTCTGAAGAGGGTCAAAAGCTGACTACTCTGCACAGAACATTCATTATCTACGAATAAATGCAAATATTAGAAGAATCACAATCAAATAACGTCACAGCTTTAAAATACATCCTAAGCAATACACCAGAGCGAATTAAAAACTTCCTTGGTGCATAATGCGTGACTGTTCTCCTAATTTTCAGTTTGTTTAACCACTGTTATATCATTTGTTACGTAATTCAATTGAAACGATTCGTGCTAATCTGCAGAACGTGTGAAAAACAAAGTAAATTGAAAACGAGCTACTACTATACACCAAACGTGATAATGAAATCTTTCTAAAAAAGGGGGACAGGAATTAATGCATATTTTATAAAAGTCATTGACATGTCCTCTGTGACACATATATTCCTCTGCTGAAAAACCTGGGTTTGCACTTTGGGTGATTCCAGTGCTGCCAACCAAACAACTGCAACAAACTGCGCTTTTCGTGCTGCATCTTGTGAAAGAGGACAACGGCTGGATTTCGCACGTCGATGTGTTGCCCTGGCCGTGTGCAGTGCGCAGCGGAAACATACAGTAGCCATGACCGTCAGGACATTTCGTGAAGGTTTCAGCTTTCGTAAGAGACGTGAGAAAGTGTAATAATACATTCAGTAGGCTCGTTGTTTTATTATAAAGTGAGAGCCGAAGCCGTGATTTAGGAGCCTTAACCACCAGTATTGCGTAACTGTACAGAAAATAACACTCAAGTAACTCTAGAGAAGTAAATAATATATTTTCATTCTGCACTTGAATCGTCGAGTGAATCGCACACTGCACACTTACGTTGCGAAAATCTAATGCGATGATCATTCCCTTTTGAGGTACGCAGCTCATGTAATGAATCTTCTTGATTCCTGTTAATTGCTGCTTCATCTAAAGCAATGGCCATGATACTTTTTTTGCTCAGGAGCCAATACTGACATTACACGATGGCGCCTAAGGTCGCTTATGACCCGATCTTGTTATTAATTGGTAACCTTCATAAAGTAGTATGTTATGAGCCCCCAATACATTAGTTATAATAAGGGCGCAATACGTTGGCCGCCGGTCTTCTAGTACTGATCGTTAAAAGTCAGCACCAATCGGAACACTTCGTGTCGACTGTTCTGTTTCAGATTGTGTAACATTGCAATTACCTGACGAAGATTTGTTCTATTATCTGAGTGAGCGGCTGGCTAATTAATAACTGTAATTATATTTAAATGCATTATTGAATCTGAGATACGATCAAAAACGTGTACTATAGCTTTTGAATGTCGTTTCTCTTCAACTCGGTGTGTTATATTACAAGAGCGTTAATTTAATTTCGTAATTCTTGCTGCAACTGCGATGTCGGAAAGAAACTGCAACACAGTCAAGGACAAGTTCATTTTACTGATAGGTAGTTCATCATTGTACGCGTATATGTTAAATTCATACCAAGTGGTACACACACGTCACAGCAAAGGGTGCCCAAAAAGTCGCATTAATACACTGTGTATTCTCGTATGTAAAGTGTCACTGATGATGATGATGATGATGATGAGTCCCATACTTCTTTACAGAGCGTAGGGGAGCGACGCGGGAGAACCGCGCCGCCTTACTAGGCAAGGTCCTAGTGGAGGTGCTTCGCCATTGCCTTCCTCCGACCGTAATGGGAATGAATGATGATGATGAAGACGACACAATAACACCCAGTCATCTCGAGGGAGGAAAAATTCCTGACCCCGCCGGGAATCGAACCCGGGACCCCGTGCTCGGGAAGCGAGAACGCTACCGCGAGACCACAAGGGGCGGACTAACCTGCAATAATTGCCCCAAGCATCTTGCGCCATTTGTTGCACTGCAGTAATGGTTTTGCTGGCTCTGGAGAACGAGCAGATTCTCACTTCATCATGTCTCATACGTGTTCAGTTCGCGAGAGATCTGGTCAGGGCTGTTCTACACCATGAAGAGCACGTTGCGCTGCCGCAGTCGTATGTGAACGTGCATTGCGCTGCTGAAAAGGCACCCGAACTTCCTGTGGAAGAAATGTGAGTTAATAAAGATGGGGCCCCTCCACGCCCGCACCAACGTGGTGACCAAACCAAACGTTCTACTGTCACCTCCGTCAACATGTTAGTTATCTAGTAAGTGGATCACAGGATGCTGGGCTGTGATGTTATCCGTGCGTCTGGGTAAGACTACGCATTAACACAGTCCATCAGGTGATAGATAGTGGACGAAAAGCGAATGAGGGTAGCGATTTGAAGAGCAGAGGGAAAAAAGTGCCAAGACTCGTGCCGTGGGGAAAAAAAACCTCTGCGACAGTGGGATGGGTAGTAAGAGCAGTAGTGGCTTACTAGCTGCGATAGTTCATGCAAGATTGGATTTGTTAGTATGGGTATCATGCATCATTACCGTGGCAAGCGATGGCGATGTATTCCAGTTGCTGCAGCCGCTACATTCCTGGAACAATCAAGATCGTTATACCGTAGTGGGAGATCGGCCATAGATCATCTCACTGTGTGGGGGATGTGTGGAGCTTGTCTGCATGCAGTGTACGGTACGGCTTCCCTGCGTGGTGCTAGTTATTCAGCAGTGTATTCCAGCTGGATATTCAGTAATGGCGTCTGATTAATAGGGGCTCACCTGTACCGTTGTGTTTGCGTGTGCTTGGCCATAGATGTTAGGTCCTTTACAAGTATGTCTTTTGGTCTTTTATGTTTCCATCTATGGTTGTGGTCGTAGTTCCCCAGATTCAGAATAAACGGGTTCTGCGAATGTCTGGAGTTTCTGTATAGTCTTGTGGTGAGTTTGTGGATTACCTCCGTGAGAGTCTGAAGTCGGTATTCCCGGTGACGGTCCGCGATGCGTGTGTATCGTGGAGCATTGCTTATGATTTTGAGTACTTTGTTTTGTATGAGCTGCAGACGGCGCAGGCGTGTAGGCGCAGCGTATCCCCAGACAGGAGCTGCGTACGTCATCAGGGGTCGGATAAGTGTCATGTACATGGACCTCGACACCCTTCTGTTCAGTGTGCTACGCCTGTTGAGCGTAGGGTAGAGCTGTTTGAGTCTCGCGCTAGCTCGGTTGGTCATGTGTTGTATGTGACCCCCCCGAGAGTAATTTCCGGTCCAGCCAGACACCGAGGTATTTGACTTTCTCACGGAAACGTATTGGGCGTGCATGTAGAGTTATTGGTCTGCAGTATCGGTGTTTGCGCTTTTGTTTCGGTCTTCTAGTGAACAGAACGGCTTCGCACTTGTCGACGTTTACTCTAACACGCCATTTCTCCAACCAAGGCTCAGCCACCCTGAGTGCAGTCTGTAGGCGTGACGTAATGTTTGATGGTTTCCAATCTTGCTCGAGGATGACTGTGTCATCCGCGTAGATTGCCATCGTTGTGTTGCGTGTGGTTGGGAGATCGTTTATGTAGAGTTTAAACAGTATGGGCCCTAGGATGCTTCCCTGGGGTACTCCCGCGTGTATACCGTGTCGTGTTGATTGTTTTCCCTGCACGTCAGTGTTGAAACTCCTGTCTGTGAGGTGTGAGTGTATTAGACGCACCAGCCCGTCGGGGAATCCCGCGTCGCTGAGTTTGCGAATGAGGCCGTTGTGCCATCCAGTATCACGGGGACAACAACCTGTGCAATGTAGTGGGCAGCGGTTACTTTACCCTGCAGAAACACCAGATGTATCTGCTACGAGTTGTCACTGATGCTCCCCCCCCCTTCGCTCTCTCTCCCCCCACCCCCCCTCCAACAACCCATGAAGCCTGCCTGGTATGGGACCTGTGCCGTGGGCGAATGCATTCTGGATAGGCAGCTCACTATATCTACATCGTACACGTGTATATCCGCCACTCACATTGAGACAGTTGATACTCAGCAATGAAGACAAGACAGCAGCATTCCACTCTCCAGGGGACTGTTTCACGACACCAGAGTAGCCGTGCTTGGTCATGTGTGTCAGTGGAGCCTGGCCAGAGGTACACGTGATCTTAATCTTGCTGCAGGCAGAAGGATCCCACTGCAGCTTGCACAGTCGTCGATTTGGACGTGCGTGTGTGCAGTGTGGAGGTCCAGAATCTCGTCTACAGGAGTAGACTGCTGAAAGATGCGACACAAACCGATACATTGTGCCCAACATGTGAGTACTCCGTCCATGCATCCATCCAGCTTCGCGTAAGCTCACAATGTGACCCTGTTCAAATGGTTGACGCTGTCCGACAGGGACTACGTACACGTAGGTATGGCGTGGTTGTACCCCGGAATGAATGTCTCAAACACTGCTCGCGCCTAAACTCAGCTCATTTACTGCCTGCAGAGACAAAACAGAGGGTGCACACACAGCCTTTCTGGTTGCTGATAACTGTGGCGAATGAATCACTAACACTACAACCCCTCAGTCGGCGCATATTATTGAATAATGGCCCGGAACACATTTCTTGAGGGTGTTGAATTTTTCCCCGGCAGTGTATGGACCGCATTTGAAATGACCGAGACGGTCATGCTCACTCGGGAATACATGTTACTTCCGTGTCAAAATTTATGCCATAGCAGCTGATAGGCACGGGTCGCGCACGCTCTTGAGTATTCGTAGACAAACAATAAAACATTCCCCCTCTCACATCCTCTAATTCCGCAGTGGTTGTTTTACTTAAGGCAGCCTCACTTATGCCTATGTGAGTCACGATTTTCAGCCGGATGCACCCAATGGACTCAACTGCCATCCACAAAGGCAGTATTGGCTCTTGAACAAAAACGTTTGACGACCACTGCCTTAAGCCCAAAAAGAATTAAAGTTTGAGCAATTGTAAACTGCCTAAAGTATTACTGTTTTTGTAAGTATTTATAATTGTTATTGATGACGAAAATTTCACTCTTTACAAGCTATTAACGTTAGTTGACGTTCTTGGACTCGGCTGTTAACTGTTGATGCATAATATTGTAAAATACGACTGAGCACAGCGGGCTGACCTAATACGTAGTTCGGGCTGCATGCGGTCCTTAGGCCGCAGTTTGCCGATCAATGATCTAAAGGCACGCCATCGCGTGACTGGCATGTTGACATGTTCCCCACGTGAAGCACTGTTCATCTCAGTGCGTAATTGCTCAAATTCCTATTATTAAATTCATTCATACGCCAGCGAGATTCAACGCAAAAATCTTACCGATCTTCGTATTTAATTCTTTTGGATGGCGAACCATTTAGCAATGATGTGCGTGTGGTAAGCCCGCTGACGGAAATGTGCTCTGCGGACGCGCTCTCAACCGAGCCTCTGAGATCTATCAGGAAATGCCGCAAAAAATGTAATTCAACAAAGATGCGTTGCAAAATTAGATGTTATCAGGCCAAATTAAACCGTTATATTATGCGAAATCAGTCTACATATTATGAAAACGAATATTATTTTAAATGCATTTAGGCATTAAAAAGATCAGTTTTTTGCATAAAACTGGATCTGAATTCCCATAACAGAGTGTCCAAAACGCCCTCTGTTATAGCTTCAAAACCAAACGATGAAGAACTGTTATAATGTCTCAGTTGACGTTTTAGGCGCCAAAACTTATATGCGTACAATTTATTGATTTAGGTATATGCACGTAACGACTTCAATTTTTAGAGTAGTTTGAATATCAGCCCATGACAGACAAATACACTGTCTGACAAAAAAGTGGAACACCTGCATGGGCAGGAGGAAACGAAATGAAACTTTACAGCTTGGGACGGTGTATGATGTTGATTCCAATTTATAAAGAACTTGAAGTGACAGCCCAGTCTACAGGACGACATTACACCCACTGTTGTCTCGATGCATGCACTGATTCGATGGGGACGCTGTATCGTCTCATGAGAGCTAACGTGACTGCTGCGTGGTAGTACCGGTCCCCGTCGGCTCACTCAAGTTAAGTGCTGTCAGGCTTGGCTAGCACTTGGATGGGTCACCGTCCGGATCTGCCGAGTGCTGTTGACAAGTGGGGTGCACTCCGCCCTGGTGAGGCCATTTGAGGAGCTGCTTGATTGAGAAGTGGCGACATCAGTCACGAAAACTGACAACGCCCGCAAGAGTGCTGTGCTGACCACATGTCCCTCTGTAACCGCATCCAGTGACGCCTAAAGGCTGAGGATGACACGGCGGGCGGTCGGTACCATTGGGCCTTCAAGGCTTACTCGGACGCCGTTTGTTTGTTTGTTGCTTTTATCTTCACCTGATGCAATGTGGCTCCCAACTGTCGTAAATGGTCCTTATACCATGGATACTAGTACTGGGACGGAGTTCATGTCCAAACTGGTCCCGAAAATGTTCTGTAGGCAATAGGGGACAGATCTGGGGATCTTGCTGGCCACGGGAGTACCTTGACATCACGGAGGTAATTCATGCGGAGGCGTGCCATGTGTGGAAGAGCAATTCTCTTATTGAAAGATGGCAGCAAGATACCGTTCACTGAGGGGTAACACATAATGACGCAAAATGTCGGTGACGTACTATTGTGGTGTGAGAGTTCCCTCAGCCTCTTCCAGCCATAACCGGAAGCCATACCCGATGGCTTCCCACGCCATGGTACTAGGAACAAAACATTGGAAGAATGACATATCACCCTACGCCACCACCATACTCGCTGACGATGGTCATCCAGGGTAGTGCAGAACTGCGATTCGTCACTGAAAACAGTGCGACGCCATTAATCAGCAGTCCATGCTTCGAGGTGACGGAACCTCTCCAAACGCAGCCGTTTGTGTTGTGTTGTGGTAGCCTGTGTAGGGGCAGTAATTCCCTATCCGGCTGCTACTAGTCTATGATCCTTGATGTGTGATGACATAATGTTGCAGGGTGTCCATTATTTATTTCTGGACAGAAGACGTGGATATGAAGGGATCACAGGGTGCTTGGTGCACAACATTTGGCCACTGTCACAGCTGGAAGCCCCACAAATCTGGATGTTGCACGATTCAACCAGCTGTCCAAATGGAGACTCTTTCAAGTCCTGTCAACGCTGCCTCATACAAGTACTCGCCACCTCTGTGTCCTTCTACTGTTATACCAAGGTGCCCGGGTTCGATTCCCGACTGGGTCGGAGATTTTCCCCGCTCAGGGACTGGGTGTTGTGCTATCCTAATCATCATCATCTCATCCCCACCGACGCGCAAGTCACCGAAGTGGCGTCAACTCAAAAGACTTGCACCAGGCGACCGCTCTACCCGACGGGAGGCCCTAGGCACATGACGGCAATGATCACTCATCTGATGCTATATGTAGTACCAGGCCTGGTAACAACACTAAACACTAATGCATTCTGGTGGCCACTGTACCTGTCATATAGAAAGAATATGGTGTTCATCATTTACATACTTGTCAAAACTGTGTATCTTCACGAAAGTACATGTCTTCTGGGTGCTTCACTTTCTTTGTCAGGCATGAAGGAAGAATACACGAGAGACATTTTCAGGTAAATGCCTGCATCACATTCGTAATTCTGTGGATTTTGTGAAATGCCTCAACTACCTCTGGCCGAAGGGTTCCGACATCCTGGTGAGTTTTTATATTGCTTCTCTATTCGCCAGGGTGTATCTACGAGAGTCACTAGAACTCATTGTTCAGATGTTTAACACAAACATTGCCGGCCTTTCAAGGAATATCCTGACTTCACAGAGAGTACTACGAATAGAGGGAAGGAGCCGCAATGGGCGGTTTACGCTCCCTTATGGCTGCCATTAATTATATGGAGTACTTCGAGACAGAAGCCGCAAAACCATCCAGATGGAAACCTTATTGCTTTTTCCATTACATGGCTGATACGTTTGTTATGTGGCTCTGTGGAAGAGACCATCTTCATGTCTTCTTTGCACATCTAAACTCGATACATGACAACACCAAATTCACTACAGAGATCAAGGCAGAGGGGCGACTACCATTCCTGGGCGTTATACTCAACAGATGAGTAGATGACACCATGCATCACAGCCTATGTTGGAAGGAAACGCACACTGACCTGCACCTGTATTGAGGCTGCTGCCACTACCCTGTGCACAGGGATGTTGTGCTCAGAACGCAAGTACACAGGGTAGGGACCATCTCTGGTGCCTGTGTAGTGGAATACCTGTTACAGAGAACTGGAACTCTAATCATTTACACACCAGCCCGTGGTGTGTGCATGTGCAGTTACACTGACATCCGACCATATTGTCAGGAGCGCTTAAGTTTTTTTGTCAGTCTCTATATACAGACTACTGTTTGAAAAAATGCGGAACATCAAGACCGAGAGATGCAATCACAATGAAATTTAGATCACCGATTAGGGACATGACACGACACAAATGATCAGCATTACACAGCTGTGCAGTATGGAGTAGCGCCACCAAGTGCTGCAATCCGAGCAGCTAAATGTCGTGGCATGGAACCAGAGAGCATCTGAATATACTGCTGAGGAATACTCTGCCACGCGGTTCGTAGGTGTGTCAACAAAGAATCAACTGAGGCTGCAAAAATGGTTCAAATGGCTCTGAGCATTACGGGACTTAACATCTCAGGTCATCAGTCCCCTAGAACTTAGAATTACTTAAACCTAACTAATTTAAGGACATCACACACATCCTTGCCTGAGGCAGGACTTTAACCAGACTGAAGCACCTAGAACCTCTCGGCTACAGCGGCCGGCCAACTGTGGCTGCAGGAGAACCTAAGCGAGCAAGATGCAGAACGACCATGTTCCAGACATATTTGATGGGCGACGTGTCAGGAGAACGGTCAGGTCAGGGAAGCGGTGGTATCCATCGTTCTTCAAAGAAGGCTTGCGCATTCCTCGCCAGATGCATCTGGGCGCTGTCCTGCTGACCTATAGCATTTGGAATGCCCTACAGGAGGGGCAGCGCCTCCTGATGTAGCTGTGGCTCTTCAGACTGCCATCAAGACGTAGGAGGCGACAGCGCCGGTTATAGTCAAAGACGCCCCAAACCATCACACTTGGCGTTTGTCTGCTGCACCGCTCAACAATACCGCCTGCCCGGCTGCGTTCACGATTGCGGCGCCGAACACATATGCCGCCATCAACCTACACTGACAGGTTGAAGCGGTACTCGTACGAAAACACTACATTTTGCCACTCAGCACTCCAGTGTCGGCATTCACCTGCCCTTTGCAGTCGGTGGCTTTGGTGGGTTCTGGTCAATGGAAGCCGACACAGTGGCACACGTGCCACCAGTCTTAACTAACCTGCAGGAGACGGCGTCGAACTGTCCACGCAGACACGTCCACAGCCGTTGCCGCGCACCAGCGTTGCGCCAGCACTGTGGACGAAGATGCTCTGTCCGTTACGGCCAAATAGGGAAGATGGCGGTCGTCTCGCGCTGTGTTCACATTGTGCCGTGCAGTATCCTGATGGCGCTGTGTATGCCCCTCTCTTCGACCATAAATATAATAGACTGGCCCTGACGTCATTTTCGTGGCTCCAACATCTCTGGGCTTAAGTCACGTGAATGTTGGCAAAACATGGTTATTTCCTGTTGCGCTTATGGCTCTACTCAGCGTTTTGTCTGGGGAAATGGCATTACATTTCACGTGTGTTTCTATGAAAGTGCAGATGCGTTTATTGAAATCTGCTGAAGTGACTTTTATATGTTTTTTACACTTGAAATAGAGTATCACGTAAATTAAAGTGTTGAAAGGGACGCCTGTAAAGTCAGACTCATATTACATTTGGGAAAGTATCTGTGGTAATTCGGTTTCAGAAGTAAGTATAACTGTTTCTCGTTCCTACTCATAGGTTCCCTAAGGATGAAAACTGATGGCAACTTTGGATACAGGCCCTGAAACGGAAAAACTTTAAGCCATCTGCACATACGCGCCTTTTTGTATATACAAGTGAGATTATAATAAGGTAAGAGCACCTATAGTCGACACTTGAAGAGAATTTTTTCTACCGTCTAATACTATTAAATAAATGTAGGCTCCAAAATTATTTTCTGAAACTTCAAAGTCTCACCTTTCATCTAAAATATCATTTTTTTTAAACTGATAGTTTAAACTTTTGTAGAAATAGTAGGAACTGAACCTTTGTAGTGCACCTAAAATTGATACTCTAAAATGGACCTGCTCCTAACGTCGACAATTTTGGCACCTATAGTTGACGTAATTCCCATATCCCATTTTCTTTTATAAGTTACTAGAGCTCAAAACGTGGCGAATCCAATATTTAAAGTTTTGACACGAGCCCACTCTTACTGTTTAAAAGAATTTTAACGACATTTTACTTTAATTAATAGTTTATAGTATTTCGTCCCGCTGCCCACCAGAGGGGCGTTCCATGTATTTGTTAGATTTTATAAATGGTACTGTGAACAAATCCAGGTCAAATATAGTTCTGACATAATTTTTCGCAAATAAAAAAGTAATTTTTGTTGGAAGCGTTTGGCAGTCAATTGAGAAATGTGGGGAAAATACGATACAAACATAGGATGACAGACCGCTGATTTGAAATCCCGCCACGTTTTGCCAACAGTCACGTGACTTATGTTGGAGCCACACCAGCCCTATAGCTTCTGCACAGCAAGGCCAGTCTACTAGTATCTATGGTCGAAGGCCCCTATCCACTCCACTGGTTCCACACACGCCTCACTGTTGAAGCAGCGTCCCGTGTATAAGCCTCAATGTCACGGAATGAAAGACCCGCCTCCCGGAGGCCAGTCATTCTGTCCCATTCGAACGCACTCACGTGCCGATAGTCCACTCTGTGAGGTCGGCGAGGCATAATGGTACTTGGCTAGATGTTTCCATGACGTTTCCGTGCTGACTGAGGTTGCGTAACATTGGCCTGTCTAGTCTCACAAAAGAGGGCGCTGTAGGGCCTACGCGCACCCCACCTCTCTGCCATTTAAATCACTTATTATGTTTCAGCTGTTCTACACGTCCTCTTATCGTAGCGTGTTGAAGACCATTGCTTCTGACTGTTTCACTTTTTAGAAATGATTGTTTTTGTTGTGACGTAACAAGACTGTTACGCCACACTGAAATAGCCGAAAGAAAGGCACGCGTACACACACGCCGACTGGCGTCAAGTCTGGAACAAGATACGTTATGACTGCTATCAAGAAAATACGTAGCTTTGGAATATACTTAACTTTATTTACTCCTTGTGATACATCTCTCTGGACTATACAAATGAGACTCGTAAGATACATGCACTGTTACAATTGGCGCCTTGCTAGGTCGTAGCCATGGACTTAGCAGAAGGCTATTCTAACTGTCTCTCGGCTAATGAGAGGAAGGCTTCGTCCGTCTTGTCGCTAGCAATGTCGTCCGTACAACTGGGGCGAGTGCTCGCCCGTATCTCGAGACCTGCCTTGTGGTGGCGCTAGGTCTGCGATCACACAGTGGCGACACGCGGGTCCGACATGTACTAAATGGACCGCGGCCGATTTAAGCTACCACCTAGCAAGTGTGGTGTCTGGCGGTGACACCACAGTTTTAGCCTCAGTTTAGAGAAAAAGGAATGGTAAATTATTTAAAAACCCTAAGTTCTGTACTCAACCACTCACACTTGAATAAGGCAGATATTTCAGTTGTACTTCCACGACTTACTGTGTAACGTATTCAAGATCGTTGAGCTGTGTTTAGACGTTAGTGTGATTTTGTAACTTACTTTCATGGCTTTTTTTCCAACTTAGCCATGCTTAGTAAAGCACTGTCGTGTTCAAACCAATCTTCGAACTGATTACACAGTTTTTTGCCATCCCTCTTTTTATTTCTCATTAAGCAGACTAGCTAATGACAACTTACTAAGAGCTCAAAACTGGCCATGACACCATTTGTGTGACATATGCCTGGAAAAAAAAGTTTACATGACGGTCACTATATTCCGCTGAGGAAGTGTAGTCCGAGTAAAACTTTTTGCAGTTGGCTCCTCTTCCGTTGCGACTGACACATCTAAAAACGGCTTTATTCAAGATATCTCGTAGCGTGTTCATTAGGTTAGCATGAGTGTGCGACATACTGTTTGCATTCCTCGTACTATCTTTGTGTGTCAAAGAGGGTAACTAAGTTCGTGACCAATTTCTAAAGTTCGTTGGCTACGCCTGTGGGTCTAGCGGATGACTACAAACTTGTCGCATTATCCTGTTGTTAGTCATTTATCTTGCTGTAACGAGATTATGCTGCAGGGAAGATAATGGACGGCGAAATCAGTAAATTTTCGCAATCACAAGCTGGGTTCTGTGTAGCAATGAAATTGTCTATTTAAAGTTTTCTTAACACTGTGAAAGAGCAACGACAGATTCAATCACTAGCTCGATTAAGAATGCACTAAGTCTAGCAGTCGACGTTGCTGTTCGAAATTAAAATTCGGAAACAGATTGTGGGCAACATTCGAAATTCGGGGGAGCTGTTCAGAAATTCCGCCAAGTCTTCAAATACCTCGGTGCAGCTCGAAGTTAAAGCTGACGAAGCTATGCGGAAATTTGACAAGTCCTTAAGCCATCTGCTAGTCCGAGTTGAAGTTCACGAGCACAACTGTCGAAAAGCTTATATAAATATCCGATCTGCTGCGGAAATTATACAACTCCCTAGGATCCGAAGTGCCTGAAAAATAATTAAATGTGTGACGCGCGACCTTCCTAACGCACACTTTTTGAAGCAACACTTCAATACTAATCTGGTGAACAATGATGCCGTGGATTATGTTAGTAAGGAGAAATTTCCAGATTGTATCCTGGATGTTGTCAAGCCCACTCACAGGTTTCCGGTCGATCCTGAACTTCTTATAATGTGTGCTCATGGCACAACCCAGAATCCAAATGAGCCTCTAAATCCACTCATATGGAAACGATGCTCTAAAACCATATTTTTCATCAGCTACAGTTGTCAGAATTGAAACTTATGATGCAGTTCTTCTCTTTAATGATGGGAACGCAGAGAGGATGAAGGTATTAGAGAGAATGGGCCTTAAGGTAGGAAATTTCGCTCAAGACGTCTTGAGGAAAATAGATTTACACTGCCACTCCAGCAGCTAAAAAAAAAAAAAAAAAAAAAAAAAAAAAAAAATCATTTAAAGACCTAGTAAAGCAAAGAAGACAGAAAATAAACAACCAGAAGAGAAGTCTTGAAGGGAAAGAGGACCTTGATTATAAATCCAGCGCCTTCTCAAGAGGTGACGTAAAAAAGCGTTGTGTTGAACTTTAAATTGCACTTCGTGAAGACAATGGTTTTTAAAGTTTATGTACCTTTTGCTCAGTATCTATGAAGGCTATAATTATGAAATTTTGCACACTTGTTTCTATGGACCCAATAAATGTTGTCTCAGGAGTAAATTTTGAAATTATGAGTTTAACCTGAGATATGGAAAAAAGTACTTGGAATTTTGCATATATTTTATACTATATTTACAAATTATGGTTAAAAATTATTAAAATTCTCGTATTTTATACATTCAAAAACATGAACGAAGCTTACTATTTCCAAAGAAATTAAACACTGAAAATTTTGTAGAAATCTCTTTAATAAGCTCTGAGAACAATATACATACATTATTTCCAGAAAATAACGTTTTTAAATATCATAAAAAGTTAGAAAAATAAGCTTCACACTAAGAAATGTGTTGATTATTTTCGAGGGGAACGTCTGCTGGCGCTAAAATTAGCCGGCCGCCCCAGCCCCCTGGGAGTGGGGCGGGTGGCAACTTTAAAATTGGAACCCCCATTTTTTATTGCAGAATCAGATTCTACATAAAAACTATGTACATTTTGTCTTAAACATTTGTTTTGTTTCCTGGTAGTTGGCGCTGTAATTCAAGAAAATCCATGTTCTCATTTTTGCGTGGAAAATGGTTACAGATAAATAAAAAATACTTATTTACTTCGTAAATTTTGATTCGCTAAAACTAAAACTCTCCCTCTCTCTCCATAGGGTGGGGTTTGAGATGGAGGAATTAGAGTTTTACAAATGCTGAGCCAAATATTAATTTTTAGTTAGTGAGTGGGTTAGTCTTTTCCTCAGTTAGTCTTTTACTTTGTTTACTCTGTGAGTTAATGAGTTCATTCTTTAGTAAGTAGGATGTTTGGTTAGTTAGTTAGCTAGCCGTGGAAAAAATTTACACACTGTATAATCCAAGGAACTTAACAGTAAATCTGTTAATTTCATGTAAAGCGTGGTACAAAATTTCATTGCCGTATCTTCAAAATTGTGGATTTGGTTCATCTTTTAAATAGTGTGTGTTCTTCGCTGATGTCGCTCCTTAAACACTTACGTCGCGGCTGCAACGCCACCCAACAACATGTAGGTGCGTATAAGCCGGATCCTGCCTTTCTACAAATATTTGATATATCGTCTCAAAATCTACAAAGCTACAGATACTGTACATGTTATTATGATAGCTAAAAATATAAATACTCTACATGACTATCACTTGCGCGTTGGTTCATTTTGACTGTCAAAAAATTTTGGTTTCATTGTCTATTTATAAAAAACCCAGCGTAACAACTTTTGCTTGTTGCACATAAACCTTATAACGAATAAAAATCAGATTAAACTCCTCGCTACCGTAAGTACGCTGAAGAACCAAAGAAACTGTTACACGTGCCTAATGTCGTGTAGGGCTCCTGCGAGCACGCAGAAGTGCCGCAACACGACCTGGCATGGACTCGACTTTTGTCTGAAGTAGTGCCGGCGGGAACTGACACCACGAATCCGTCAGGGTTGCCCATGAATCCGTAAGAGTACGAGGGGGTGGAGATCTCTTCTGAACAGCACGTTGCAAGGCATCCCAGATATGCTCAATAATGTTAATGTCTGGGGATTTCGGTGGCCAGCGGAAGTGTTTAATCTCAGAGGAGCGTTCCTGGAATCACTCTGTAGCAATTCTGGACGTGTGGGGTGTCGCATTGTCCTGCTGGAATTGTCGAAGTAGTAAGATCGCTTTGTCGCCCATCAGTCTATGTGTCCGAGTGCGCAAATCTTTTTGCTCAGGAATAGGTAGCTGCATCATGATCAGATTTATGTTACTTATTGAAATGGTCTCCTGGAGATGCAAAAATGTTAAGCTTCTAAGTTACTTCGATCAAAAGATACGGCCATTTTTGACACTTGAAAACCTATAGGGTGCTTCCTGCTGACTTAGGATCATGAAATTTTGCAACAAGTAAGGTTTCACAGGACAAATAAAGGGAAAAGACCCGAAAAGTGTTAATCTGTTATTATATAACACGAAAAAATATTCTTGTCTTTTTTTTATCCGTCAGTCGTTTAAGAGACTTTTTCTCTTGAATAGTTTGGCGTATGAAGCTCAGATTTAGGCCAGATACTAAATTCTACTGTCCTTAAGCACCTAAGTCGACGCAATCAAACAATTCGATTATTTATGTCAATTAGTTTGATACTCGCAAACTCACTAATTAAAACCTATATGGTACTTCAGGTTGACCTGGAATCGTGTAGTTTGATAAGATACAAAGTTTGGCACTACAAGTAAAAAATCTGTAACTAGTTAATTTGTTATTATATCACATAAAAATATCTTTTTTCATTTGAACATATATTGCATTCGCCACCCGTCAAAAGCATAATAGATGAACATTACTGCATGCAATTATGAAATGTAAGTTGGTAATCATTTTTAGTAAGTATAGTAAATACATAAAAATGTTTTATTAATCTTTCTCACTCTACATATATAAACTGAAGTCCCCTGCTCTCTTCTTTTTCTTTTTTTCTTATATCTCAGGGCTGAGGACCTACTATTGCAGAGATTTTGATACGGTCTTGGAATTTCCAGTACTCGTATACAATTAAGTTTGCACGGAACCCTCACTGCTTGGCCAATTTTACACCTAACGAATAGTTCACATTCGAAGCCACTGACCTCTCCTGTTTGTTGTTGCTGCTTTTCTTCTGACAAGACAATACTCTCTTTATACTGGAGGTTCCGCCTCTCATGACGTCTAGTGGTCAGGTCCGCGTTATATAGGGGTATCCGGAGTCAGTAGAACTTCTACGGCGTTCTCTGCTTGTGCCTCTTTAGTAATGAGGTAAGTCCGACTTAGGTGATCCAGATGGTTTGTCACTGAAACGGTTCGACCTCCAGGACAGGAAAAGGCGCTTTCAAGTTGACAACATGGACGATGTCATGGTGGTGTTCGCATAACAAACACTTTCCTGTCTTTCCTTAATGGCTACCTAGCAGCAGTTGATACAAAATCACTCAAGTGGGCATGACTTGACTCTCCACGACACAGGTACCGCGAGTGTAGCGTATGTGTCGTTGGGATCCTAGTCATGTCGAAGAGGAACTAGTTCCTTCCGAACAGAGCTCATATGAAGGGATGATCAGCAAATTACAACTGAGAGATGACAGACAGGCGCCGTTAGACTCCAGGGCCGCAAGTTATATCATGGCCGCCACATACGTAAAATCCATACAAAAAAAAAAAAGAATAGGCAATGGAGCCATTCGAAAGAGAGAAACGAGGCGAAGAAGCACGCCTAAACATCCATTTTGTAGATATAATAATACCTTAAATATTGGCGGTAAATTATACAAGTGCACTAAGTAGCTTCAAAACTAATAACTTCCAAACGCCTCAAGCGGCCTTAGGGAACAAAGTGCCTATAGGTAGCACTGTACAGCAGTATCAAAAAACAGCTTCACAACTTTTATTAAATCAATAAAATTTAAGTTTTGAGCCGGAATGTTGAGACTGACACATTTTTATGCAAAATAAATTGCAAAACAAATAAATGTGGCGGCAGTATTAGATAAAAGGCGACAATAAACATTTGTAGACGCATAATGCTCATTATATTTACTATATAATGTATAATAATGGTAAGTGGTGCTAACGTAGACTATCTAATTGAATAGAAAGTAAATAACTCAAACCCAGACACATTAGCAAAACGCTAATGTAACCACTAAAAAGCTGGCGAAATTCTAGCCCAAATTCATGTATAATGCACTGAAGCGCCAAAGAAACTGGAATGGGCATGGATATTCAAATACAGAGATACTTAAACAGGCAGAATACGGCGCTTCGGTCGGCAACGCCTATATAACAAAACAAATGTCTGGCGCAGTTGTTAGATCAGTTACTGCTGTTACAATGGCAGGTTATCAAGATTTAAGTGAGTTTGAACGTGGTGTTACAATCGGTGCGCGAGCGATGGGACAGAGCATCTCCAAGGTAGCGATGAAGTGGTGTTTTCCCCGTACGACAATTTAACGAGTGTACCGCGAATATCAGGAATCCAATAAAACATTTAATCTCCGACATTGTTGCCGCCGGGAAAAGATCCTGCAAGAACGGGAGCAACGACGACTGAAGAGAGTTGTTCAACGTGACAGAAGTGCAACCCTTTCGCAAATTGCTGCACATTTCAATGCTGTACCATCAACAACTGTCAATGTGCGAACCATTCAACGAAATATCTTCGATATGGGCTTTCGGAGCCGAAGGCCTGATCGTGTACCCTTAATTACTGCACGACACAAAGCTTTACGCCTCGCCTGGGCCTGTCATCACCGAAATTGGACTCTTTATGACTGGAAACATGTTACCTGGTCGGACGAGTCTCGTTTCAATTTCTATCGAGCGGATGGACGTGTGCAGGTATGGAGACAACCTCGTGAATCCATGGGTCCTGCATGTCAGCAGGGGACTGTTCAAGCTTGTGGAGGCTCTGTAACAGTGCGGGGTCTGTGTAGTTGGAGTGTTATGGGACCGCTGATACGTCTAGATACGATTCTGACAGGTGACACGTACGTAAGCATTCTGCCTGATCACCTGCATCCATTCATGTCCATTTTGCATTCCGATGGACAATTCCAGCAGGACAATGCGACACTCCACACGTCCAGAATTGCTACAGAGTGGCTCCACGAAAACTCTTCTGAGTTTAAACACTTCCGCCGGCCACCAAATTCCCCAGAAATGAACATTATTCAGTACATCTGGTATGCCTTGCAACGTGTGGTTCAGAAGAGGTCTCCACCCCCTCGTATTCTTACGGATTTATGGACAGCCGTGCAGGATTCATTGTGTCAGTTCCCTCCAGCACTGTTTTAGACATTAGTGCACCCCACGCCACATCGTGTTTCGGCACTTGTGCGTGCTCGCAGCGGCCCTAATAACAATTTAACTAGTTACATACATTTTACTTTACTTGTAATGTGAAACCCTTCTTCTTGTCAAATCTCATGATTCCAGGTCAACGTGAAGTACCCTATAAGTTTTGCCAAGTGAGTTTGCGAGTATCAAACTAATTGACAAAAATGACTGAATCTTTTGATTACATTGACTTAGATGTTTAAATTCTTTACACCGCCAAGGGACCATAGACATAAATTTGTTCAAGAGAGAAAGTGCCGTAGTAGACGGATGGATAAAAAAATGACAAATATTTTTTCGTATTATGTAATTAAAAATTAACAATTTTAGGATTTTTTCCATTTATTTTTCCTGTGAAACTTTCAGGATCTTAATTAAACGAGAACCACCCTATGGTTTTTGGTGAGAGTTTTCGAGTGTCAAAAATGTGACAGAAATGGCTGTAACATTTGATTGAAGTGACTTAGAAGCTCAAACTTTTTGCATCTAGAAGGGACCATTTTAATATGTGACATAAATCTGATCTTGAGGCATCTAACCATTCCTGAGAAAAACGATTCTGGACACTTGCACAGAGATATAGACAAATGGACAACAATGCGATCATATAAGCGTTCTGTTTTTACAGACTGAGACACAAAACCCTAAAAACGGGTGAAATCAGCAGAAGAAATCAGTCGTGAGTTCCAAAGTGCTACCACCAATCCGTCTAGCACAATGACTCTGCGTAGTGAGTTAAAAAGGATGGGGTACAATGGTACAGCAGCTCATAAGTCACATATTTCTGTGGTCAGTGTTGACCAACACTTGAGGTGGTGTAAAGACCGATGCCGCTGGACAGAATGTACTGGCATAAGCTGGCGCCAGCACACCATGCAGCAAAGAGGTTGCGAGAAGATCTATAGAGGCCAACGACAGGCTCACAGGAAACGGGCCGCCAACGCCCCTTCGGCCGCCAGTATTTAGATCGCCGCTGCAGACTCGAGAGCCAGTCTGTCGCACCGACTGGGTTCGAGTCTGTCATCAAGGAGTCACCGAGTCGGAGTCGCAATCACAGCCTCTAGTTCAGAATCAGACATGATATAGCGACCAGAATAGTGTACATAGTGGATTTGTACTGCACCACCAGTGAGGCTAATGTGGGCTATTGCAGAGAGCTTGTACCACAACGACTATCTTCAGTTAAACAATTTTCTATTCTTATAAAAAGGAATCCAGTTAATATATGTGTGCAGTTTGTGATACAGAAAGAAGATACTGGCCACCAAACATCTTCTCCTTGTTTCCCATGGTACAGCTCTACAGAGACAATGGGACGACATGAAACAGAAGATGACTGGAAACGAATGATTGTGAATGGTTGAACGACCCCACACCGTGCTGCAGTCCCACGGAGGAGTTTGGGTTTGGGATATACTTAGAGAACATTACCTGCCGTCAGGTGTAGTGCTGAAAGCGAAGTATGGGGCTGGTACTGTTACGATGTGACGGTGTTTATCGTGCTTACCATGTGATCCCCTTATTACGCTTAAGGAAACGCTAAATGCGAAAGTAAATTCGAAAGTATATGAGCTCGTTTTATAGCGTTGTGTATTGTGTGCAGTAGAGAAACAGTCCAGAGACAAAGGTTGTTTCTGTTACCATGGCAATGCACCTTGTCATAAAGCAGCCGTCATACGAAGAGTCCCGACTTGAATCCAGCGAAACACCTTTGGGATGAGTTAGAACCTTCGCTCCAGCCCCAGCGTTCAACATTATTGCCTTCTCTGGTCTCGACTCTTGTGGAAGAAAGGGCTGCCATTCAGACATCTCACCGAGAGTGTCCCTAGCACAGTTCATGGTGTCATAAAGACGAATGGTGGACACACTCCACATTAACGTGTACTAATAGGTGTCCAGATGATTTTGATCTCATAGTGCTTGCGTAAAATGAAAGCAGAGAAGGAAGCGACAGTAAGAGGAGCCAGAAGAGGTAATTTTCAGACAGTTGCTAAAGGAGCTAACTTAGCTGTTTTACGACGATCCATTTTTGAAAAAAAAAAAAAAAAAAACAAAGAAAGAAAGCCTGTGCTATGAACATCCAGCAACGGCTGGTGAAGAGCGTTTCAGTCCGAGGGCAATGTTCCGTCTGATGTACTAACTCGTTTCCGATCGTGCACCAATCACGCAAAGAAACACTTTCGGTGGTAGGTTTGCAGGTTTGCCTTCCCAGAAGTTGTAGCGTTCTCCCATGGAAGAGCACTCCCCTTACCACTAGGGCTGCTCGCTCTTCGGCTTAGTCAGACTGCACCTCGGTCACGACCGAGTTCCCTCGGCTATAGCTGCGAAGCGCGAGGCTGAGAAAGCTGGCTGCGGTTGATTCGATTGTTCTTGCCCGTTTTCGTAACACACCGTAGGCCGTGCGCAGAATGCGGAATCGTACTTTACCGAGTACTTTCAGGACTGTTTTAAGGTTTGTGAAATGTCCTGTTGTTCGGTAGAAACAGTTGGTGTGTTTTCAGATTGACGACACTTTCATTGAACGCACGTTCTTCTAAATCTGTGGAAAATACTGTCAATTGAAAGAACAGTTATGATTCACAACCGACCAGTTGATAATTTGACTTGCGCAGTATTTAATTCAATATTGCTTAAGACAGACTACAATGGAATTTATGTGATGTACTTTAACATGAAAGAACGATTGTCGCTTGGATGAGGCCGCTTGTTACTTTGCCTGGTCGCTGATAGCGAGGTGTCCTCAGGAATAGTCAATCGTCAACTCCGCCTGATGGCGACAAGCATAGTATTCCGACCAACAAAACTAATGCCGTAGACGCTTTAGAACACCAATATATTCTTCTTTCCTAGGGAATGTCCTGCACTGATGCAGATTTCATCTGCCTAGTTGCCTGTCGTCACAGCTTTCTGTCGAGAACATCTCCTTGATTTTGTCGAACCATCGATGGATATGGTGTTACTTTCTCCTGGATCGTGTGAAGTTGTCGTCACTTTCAGTGATGTGCCAATACCACCTAAGGTACGTTGGTGTTAATTTTATCCGTTCCATTACATGTTCGTTTTCATTTGATTTAGCCTTGTGACACCCATGGGCCATCACGATATACAAGGCCACTGGACGAATGATATATCTATAATCTTTTAATGGATATGTCCTCAGTTGCTGTACATTTGCCGACCGGTGTGGCCGAACGGTTCTAGGCGCTTCAGTCTGGAACTGCGCGACCGCTACGGTCGCAGTTTCGAATCCTGCCTCGGGCACGGATGTGTGTGATCTCCTTTGGTTAGTTAGGTTTAAGTAGTTCTAAGTTCTAGGGGACTGACGACCTCAGATGTTAAGTCCCATAGTGCTCAGAGCCATTTGAACCATTTTTTTACACCCATGGGCCATCACAATATACAAGGCACTGGACGGATAATGGATCTATAATATTACCCATAGATATGTCCTCAGTTGGTGTTTATTTATATTATTACGTTGTGTTACAAGAGCCAAGAGCCTTTTTAACTCACGACCTCTTCCTTAACTGAACAAATAGCTTCAACTTGTTGCCTTTTTATTTCAGTTACGGAGATTTAAGCCTTAACACTCAAATTATTCATCTGCTTATGTATTGCTGCCAGATCTGCAGATACTTTTTGTTGTAACTTAATATAATTTTCGTGGCCAATTATTATTACGCTGACAACAAAAATCGAAACACCAAAAAATAATTAATGTAGAGTAATGAAATTTCGGGAATACATTTGTCTAGGCAACATGTCTAAGTGCTTGACGATGCAAGATCACAGTTTAATGTAAGTGCGAGATATTCCATTGCAAACGTGGAATCTTGGTACATTAATAACCAGTGTAACCACCAGAATGTTGAATGCAAGCTTGCAAACGTGCATGCATTGTGTCGCACAGGTGTCGGGTGTCAGTTTGTGGGATGGAGTTCCATGACTGTTGCCCTTGATCGCTAGTATAGGTACGGTTACTGCTGGTTGTGGATGACGCTGGAGTTGTCGTCCCGTGATGTCAGGTATGTGCTCGATTGAACGCAGATCTGATGATCGAGCAGACCAACGCAACATGTCGACGCTCTGTAGAGCGTGTTGGATTACAACAGTCATATGTGAGAAAGAGAAAACACCCCCCGGAATGCTGTTCATGAATGGCAGCACAACAGGTCGAATTACCAGATGCAGTCAGGTTGCGTCGGATAAGCACGAGAGTGGCCCTTCCTTCATACGAAATGCCCCCCTTACCATAAACTCCAGGTATGGGTCCACTGTGTCAAACCAACACACGGTCATCACTGACATCGAGGCAGAACGAGCAGAAAACACAACAGATCTCCACCCTGCCCTCCAATGATCTCTCGCTCTCGCAAGTTATCATGGTTTGAGATTAGTGGAATGCACCTACAGGGCGTCTGTGTCAGAACATTCATTGAGGTACCCGATTTGTAACAGTTCATTGTCCCACTGCCGTGCCAATTGCTGCTCAAAGTGCTGCTGCAGATGCTGTACAAGGTGCCATAGCCATAGGCTGAGCATCATTATCTTCCCTCTCGGTTGTGCCACGTGGCTGTCCGGAGCCCGGTCTTCTTGTGACCGTACATTCTCGTGAACACCGCTGCCAGCAGTCATTGAAAATGAAATGTCGTCTGACGAGGGCCTCCCGTCGGGTAGACCGTTCGCCTGGTGCAAGTCTTTCGATTTGACGCCACTTCGGCAACTTGCGCGTCGATTGGGATGAAATGATGATGATTAGGACAATACAAAACACAGTCGCTGAGCGGAGAAAATCTCCGACCCACCCGGGAATCGAACCCGGGCCCTTTGGATCGACAGTCTGTCGCGCTGACCACTCAGCTGCCGGGGACGGAATGTCAGCAGTCACTAAAGTGACAACATTCCTGCCAAGTCTTTCTCCAGTATCGCAGCCTCTCGTAACCCTATTACACGACCTCGTTCAAACTCACTGAAGTGTCGACAATGGCGTCTTTGTCACCTTAAAGGCATTCTTGACTAACATTAGCTCGCCATGTCTAGACTCAAACGTGACCAACATTCACGTCCGTTACAGCACGTATTTAGAGCAAAGCTAATTTGCATCCTCATAGTGGTGCTACTACCGCCACTCTTGGGCGACTAGCGCGAAATCTGAGTAGAGATGAGCTTTCAGATGTAGAAACACACGTGCCAACAGTCATCTATGTCGCACAATACCTTCTTGGTGTTGCGATTTTTTTGCGTCTGTGTATTTCCTGCCCTTTTTTTTCAGGTTTATTTCTTATTTCATACAGAGTGGTAATTGGTTCCAGGTCAAATGCACTACAGTTAAACCTCATGTTATTGAACATTTCTTGGTATCAACTTGGAGTTCTATTGTCTCCATAATCTCTGCAGGCGCCCTCTCTAGATTCGTCCTTTTTATTTTCAGGTACTGATGTTTTGTCACCTTGTACTTCGACAGTCACCTTCCTTCCGCTGTGGCAATAATACACAATATTCTGAAATATTTACATTCGATCCTCCTTCTTTCTTCCTGTTACTACTAATTAAATAAATGACTATGGACTGAGCTTATTGTATTCTGCTACGCTGCTGTGGTGCAACCACTGTATCGCTCAGCCGTGGACAGGATGGTGAACGCCACTGTCAAAGACCCACGAGGTGCACATGTAGAAGCAGCCAAGACACTGCATGAAGTTGCGAGTGACTGAGAGCGTAGTTTGCGAGCCTCTGCACTGCCGTAGATGACATATTGCCAGCAACTCGCCCCGATGAGTTGGAGAGACAGTATAATGACCTTTCCTGGTCAGTTAGAGGCTCACCAGTCTGTTGTAAGCCCTCGTGACAACACTAAAACTCTCGTGTCACCACGTCAATGCGGGCAAGCCAAATAAACTCACAGCCTGCTCGAAATACGTAACAACTGTACAGTCAGTGCCCACTTCGAAGTATAATCGATCACCAGACCCCCATCTGGGAAGCCGGCGTAATCTAGTTGTCCAGAATAACCACGCGCCGAAGCAGACGCGGTCAAGGTGAACGGCAGCACCTTGTCTCTTGTGCAGATCATACACGTAGCACCAACTACAGGTCCTCAACTTTCTCCAGATAAAAATCTCATTTACTAAATCAGGATACTCTATTTTAATGCAAATCGTGTTCTGGCAGAATGGTCGCCATTGAGGTGACTCTTTTTCTCATAATGCAGCTTGAATTTATTTAAGAGAATTTCAGATTACCTCCAGTACAGAGCACTACTCTTCTGCCTAAGAGTATGTTCGTTTTATAATTTGGCGCGGGTGAGCCACTGCAATAAAGGACCTAAAATAAAATTTGCTATGAAAATTAATGTACCAGAATAAAAAGCATAACTGGAGACCTAGACTGAAGCGTCTGGCTGCATTAAAAAATTTTCCTCCACTTTTCGACTGATAACAAAACAGGTGAACGCAAAATGAAATTCCAAGGAGCAAACGATTGTCATAGCTTGTTTGCAGCCATTTAAAAACTGCATGCTCCGTAAAATTACTGAAAATAAAATGAAAACACTTTCATATCATATTTAAATATTCCATTGTGATGTAACGCAGGAATACATATATACTTCATCGTGATGAATCTTGTTCGATGCTAGGTAAGCTCGTGATTTTCCGCCAAACAGCAGTGCGAGATACTGTCAGATGCCTTCCTCAAGTCGAGGAACATGGCGTCAAATGGTTCAAATGGCTCTGAGCACAATGGGACTCAAACATCTGAGGTCATCAGTCCCCTAGAACTTAGAACCACTTAAACCTAACTAACCTAAGGACAACACACACATCCATGCCCCAGGCAGGATTCGAACCTGCGACCGTAGCAGTCGCGCGGTTCCAGACTGAAGCGCCTAGAACCACTCGGCCACAGTGGCCGGCGAACATGGCGTCAACCTGAGAGCCGACCGCTACAGTCTGGAACCGCGTGACCGCTACGGTCGCATGTTCGAATCCTCCCTCGGGCATGGATGTGTGTGATGTCCTTAGGTTAGTTAGGTTTAATTACACTCCTGGAAATAGAAAAAAGAACACATTGACACCGGTGTGTCAAACCCACCATACGTGCTCCGGACACTGCGAGAGGGCTGTACAAGCAATGATCACACGCACGGCACAGCGGACACACCAGGAACCGCGGTGTTGGCCGTCGAATGGCGCTAGCTGCGCAGCATTTGTGCACCGCCGCCGTCAGTGTCAGCCAGTTTGCCGTGGCATACGGAGCTCCATCGCAGTCTTTAACACTGGTAGCATGCCGCGACAGCGTGGACGTGAACCGTATGTGCAGTTGACGGACTTTGAGCGAGGGCGTATAGTGGGCATGCGGGAGGCCGGGTGGACGTACCGCCGAATTGCTCAACACGTGGGGCGTGAGGTCTCCACAGTACATCGATGTTGTCGCCAGTGGTCGGCGGAAGGTGCACGTGCCCGTCGACCTGGGACCGGACCGCAGCGACGCACGGATGCACGCCAAGACCGTAGGATCCTACGCAGTGCCGTAGGGGACCGCACCGCCACTTCCCAGCAAATTAGGGACACTGTTGCTCCTGGGGTATAGGCGAGGACCATTCGCAACCGTCTCCATGAAGCTGGGCTACGGTCCCGCACACCGTTAGGCCGTCTTCCGCTCACGCCCCAACATCGTGCAGCCCGCCTCCAGTGGTGTCGCGACCGGCGTGAATGGAGGGACGAATGGAGACGTGTCGTCTTCTGCGATGAGAGTCGCTTCTGCCTTGGTGCCAATGATGGTCGTATGCGTGTTTGGCGCCGTGCAGGTGAGCGCCACAATCAGGACTGCATACGACCGAGGCACACAGGGCCAACACCCGGCATCATGGTGTGGGGAGCGATCTCCTACACTGGCCGTACACCACTGGTGATCGTCGAGAGGACACTGAATAGTGCACGGTACATCCAAACCGTCATCGAACCCATCGTTCTACCATTCCTAGACCGGAAAGGGAACTTGCTGTTCCAACAGGACAATGCACGTCCGCATGTATCCCGTGCCACCCAACGTGCTCTAGAAGGTGTAAGTCAACTACCCTGGCCAGCAAGATCTCCGGATCTGTCCCCCATTGAGCATGTTTGGGACTGGATGAAGCGTCGTCTCACGCGGTCTGCACGTCCAGCACGAACGCTGGTCCAAGTGAGGCGCCAGGTGGAAATGGCATGGCAAGCCGTTCCACAGGACTACATCCAGCATCTCTACGATCGTCTCCATGGGAGAATAGCAGCCTGCGTTGCTGCGAAAGGTGGATATACACTGTACTAGTGCCGACATTGTGCATGCTCTGTTGCCTGTGTCTATGTGCCTGTGGTTCTGTCAGTGTGATCATGTGATGTATCTGACCCCAGGAATGTGCCAATAAAGTTTCCCCTTCCTGGGACAATGAATTCACGGTGTTCTTATTTCAATTTCCAGGAGTGTAGTTCCAAGTTCTAGGGGACTGATGACCTCAGAAATTAAGTCGCATAGTGCTCAGAGCCATTTGAACCATTTTTTTGAGAGCCGACGTCTACGTGCATCTCTTGGAGGAACAGAACGAGCAGTTCCTTTAAAGTCAGTACCACCATCAGACTGTTTTTTATTTGGAGTGTTGCATTTACACGATCATGATTTCGGCTCCAAAGTGCAATTATCAAGTGTTTTAATGATATACAGTGCCAAAGATGGCATACTGACGTATAAGATTAAAACACTTGATAGTGGCACTTTGAAGCCGAAATCATGATCGTGTAAATGCAACACTGCAAATAAAAAACAGTCTAATGGCGGTACTGACTTTAAAGAAATATAATTATTACGACTGTGGCCCCACATAATGAAAAAATTATTAGAACGACCTGTGTTTCGAAAGATTTCTGTCTGCAAAATCCATGTTGATTTTCAGAGATTTTCGTTCTCCAGAAATTTGATAATACATGAGGATAAAACATGTTCCATAAATCTAAATCGGGATGACGTCAACGACATGGGCCTCTAAACATGTGCGTCTCTCATACGACCCTTCTTGAAAACGTGAATGGCCTGCGCTTTTTTTCAGGCAGTAGGTACCCTTCGTTGCTCCAGTGAACTACCATAAACTGCTACGAGAAAGGGAGCGCCTTCTTTCACTTAATCTCTGTAGTCTTCCACGTATAGTTCAAGCAAGATAAGGTGGCTGATGCGCAGTGATCAATTTTCGTCCAAATCGCTGAGCGACTTCATTCGTTTGTTCAGTAGGGGAGGCCGACAAATATTTACCATCTCTTAGGGCTTTAGGCAGTCAGCGGTGACAGAATCGGGGCGCACGCCCTGCAGTCTTTCTCAAACGATTTTGGGGGAACTATTCAGTAAAAAACTCATTTTTGCGTTACTTATAGCGTTATGTCAGGTTCATGATGAAGTGCCCATTATTTCGTTAATGGTCGTAGTTATTGTGATATTTACATGGAAGTAACACACTGCGCGAAATTGGAAAAAGTTTGCAGTGAAAAATAGGGGTCGCTATGACTTTGAATTTGGTGCAAATTACATAATATGTTGCTGCGTATGAAATTTAGCTAAAATATAGAATTTAGACTTGGATATGGAGGTCTCTGTCACCAAGCATGACAAAATTGGTCTGATTCAGCACAGCATTCCTCGTATTTCATAAACGGTTTGAGATATCGAACTGAGATTTTGGAGAGTATTTTACCATATGATTATTATGCAAAAATTAATTATATACCGTGTTAATCCACTAACTGCAGACTTTTTCAATGAAAGAATGTAATTTTTAGGGGCCATCAATAGCTGGTGAAACGAGAAATGCTATTGGTTTTGGAAGAACATAAGTAAGGACAGTACACATTTATTTTGTACCGAGGATGTGCTTGGTTCAAATGGCTCTGAGCACTATGGGACTTAACATCTGAGGTCATCAGTCCCCTAGAACTTAGATCTACTTAAACCTAACTAACCTAAGGATATCACAAACATCCATGACCGAAGCAGGATTCGAACCTGCGACCGTAGCGGTCACGGGGTTCCAGACTGAAGCGCCTAGAACCGCTCGACCACACCGGCCGGCTGAGGATGTGCTTATTTAATAAGCTACTGACCTTACTTTTCCTCAGTTCCTCACTTAAGAAAGTTAATAAGCCACTGTTCCAGAATTCTCTCGCATCTGCGTCTGCGCAACATGTTAGAGAGGTGACTCCGCTGTCTTTTGGCAAAAGAAGGAAATTTTAACATCGCAACAAGATAAATGTGTAGGTTATACTCAAAATTCGCCACTCAGACGCTTCTCTGAAAGTTACAAATGATTAACAAGCAAAGCGAAAACATATCATTGCAATTTCAGGAGAATTCTTTTTAGATGCTAATCAAAGCAGAGGTGACAGATCTTTTTAAATGGTCGCCTTGCACGTATGGGCTTCGAGGGGCTCCACTTAATATAATGTTTCCTAAAAAAGCGAGTGTAGGTTTCAGTTTCGAACGGCACTTCCCCTCCAGTGCCTCCACCACTCTCCCCACATCTGTCGACTGCGCATCTACAGGCTACGGCAGTTTGCTTCTGCCTCATCAGGTCCAGTTACATTTCCACTAGTCAACGATTTTCAGCATAACGTGCTAGTAACCAACTTGAAGGGGCTTATCGACACTTAGCAGTTAATGTCTCAGTCCATTGGTTGAATCTCTGAATCTTTCTGATTACTGTTAAATAGCTACAGGGCATTAATCATTGAGTGTGGAGCGCTGTAAGTTCAACCCTTTGCCACGTGTTAACGCGAGGTCGGCAACCCTTGTCAATATAATTTTGTTACAGTAGTAGTGCATTTAATTGATCTTTGCCCGCCAATAGACACTTCCTTTTTAATCTGCGACACAGTACGTGAGGTAACGTGTCTCGCGCGTTACGAGCGCGTGGTTGCCGGTCGCAGCCTCCACTGGGAATTCGCGCGATGGTGCGACCTCTCCGAGGACGAGACTGACGAAGGAATGTTACACCTTCTTTCTTTACATGTCTAACTTTTTCTTTCTTGAAGTAGTCTTTTATTATTCTTGTGAAGTTTGTCCGATGGAGAAGATACGAAGGGATTTCAAAAACTAAGTTACACATTACCGTCGTATGACAAACAATATTTATTCTCGGTGTTGCACTACTAGTGAAAGTGACGCAGATATCTGACACTTCTTTTCAACATAGTCCCCAAGTCTCTGCCAGCAACAGTTGTAAAGTTCTATCAGCCGTTCAGTTCCTCGACGATAGAAAACCGCTCCTTGATCGCGGAGCTATTCGACAACCACTGTGTGAACGTTCTCGCTGTCGGAAATCTGCGATTTCTGTGTATCAGTTGCTCGGCTGCCTGGACATTATTGTCTGTGGTTGATATCGATGGCTATACATGCCAGTCAGAATCACCCAAGATTGTGGGGTCTTGGTCAAATTTTAGGTACCATTTCACTACGTTTCTGGCTCCCATGTCATGTCACTCTAACACTATTATACATCTGTTAACAGTACCGAAGCAGAGCTGTCGGAAATCTGCGATTTCTGTGTATCAGTTGCTCGGCTGCCTGGACATTATTGTCTGTGGTCGATATCGATGGCTATACATCCCAGTCAGAATCACCCAAGATTGTGGGGTCTTGGTCAAATTTTAGGTACCATTTCACTACGTTTCTGGCTCCCATGTCATGTCACTCTAACACTATTATACATCTGTTAACAGTACCGAAGCAGAGCTGTGCCTGCAGGAATCGTGGGGTCTTGGTCAAATTTTAGGTACCATTTCACTACGCTTCTGGCTCCCATGTCATTTCACTCTAACACTATTATACATCTGTTAACAGTACCGAAGCAGAGCTGTGCCTGCAGGAATCGTGGAACATGAACCCTCCTCTGACAGCGAAAACCTCTTGTACCACAATTGTCTAAGCGTGGGACGACATACACTATGTGATCAAAAGATCAGGACACCCCTAGAAACATAAGTTTTTCATGTTAGCTGCATTGTGCTACCACCTACTGCCAGGTACTACATATCAGAGACCTCAGTACTCATTAGACATAGTGAGAGAATAGAATGGGGCGTTCCGTGGAACTTACGGACTTCGAACGTGGTGACAGGGTGTCACTTGTGTCATACGTCTGCACGCGAGATCTCCACACTCCTAAACATCGCTAGGTCCACTGTTTCCGATGTGATAGTGAAGTGGAAACGTGAAGGGACACGTACAGCACAAAAGCGTACAGGCCGACCTCGTCTGTTGACTGACAGAGACTGTCGACAGTTGAAGAGGGTCGTAATGTGTAATAGGCAGACATCTATCCAGACCATAACACAGTAATTCCAGACTGCATCAGGATCCTCTGCAAGTACTGTGATGGGAGGGAGCTGAGAAAACTTGTATTTCATGGTCGAGCGTCTGCTCATAAGCCACAAATCACGCCGGTAAATGCGAAACAACGCCTCGCTTAGTGTAAGGAGCGTAAACATTGGACGACTGAACAGTGGAAAAACGTTGTGTGGAGTGACGAATCACGGTACACAATGTGGCGATACGATGGCAGGGTGTGAGTATGGCGAATGCCCAGTGAACGTTATCTGCCAGCTCGTATAGTGCCTACAGTAAAATTCGGCGGCGGTGGTGTTATGGTGTGGTCGTGTTTTCCATGGAGGGGGCTAGCATCCCTTGCTGTTGTGCGTGGCACTATCGCAGCACAGGCCTACATTGAGGTTTTAAGCACCTTCTTGCTTCCCACTGTTGAAGAGCAATTCGGGAATAGCGATTGCACCTTTCAACACGATCGAGCACCTGTTCATAATTCACGGCCTGTGGCGGGGTGGTTACACGACAGTAACACCCCTGTAATGGACTGGCCTGCACAGAGTCCTGACCTGAATCCTATAGAACACCTTTGGGATGTGTAGGAACGCCGACTTCGTGTCAAGCCTCACCGATCGACATCGATACCTGTCCTCAGTGCAGCACTCCGTGAAGAATGTACTGCCATTCCCCAAAAAACTTTCCAGCACCTGTTTGATCGTATGCCTGCGAGAGTGGAAACTGTCATCAAGGCTGAAGGTGGGCCAACACCATATTGAATTCCAGCATTATCGATGGAGGGTGCCACGAACTTGTATGTTATTTCCAGCTAGGTGTCCGGGTACTTTTAATCACATAGTGTATTTAACTTACCTTTCAAGACCTCTCATACGAGTGTACGCTTTCTCATCAAAAATATCCGGACACCAATTAGTGGACAATAACATGAGGTATGTCCACCCTTTGCCTCTATAACAACTTGAACTCTGCTGAGGACACTTTCAGTGAGGTGTCTGAATGTCTATGGCGGAATGGTACTCATTTCTTCCTGAAGAGAGAAAGAAAAGGAAACAGTTGGACGCTGGAGTCTGGAGCGAAGCTGACTTTCTGATTTATCGCAGACGTATACGCACTACACATAATGACAGGTAACGTTCTTCAGGCATTCACCAAATCCAAACCCCTCCACCCGATTGACACGGGGTATCGCGCGATCTATCACTCCAGTTCATCCGCACCAGTCATCCACTGTCCGCTGGCGTCTTTCTTTACAGCACCTCAAGGGTTGCTTAGCATTTTGGAAGTCACGAGTGATTTCTTTCGCTAATTTCTTGCGATTTCATACCACTACCCTTTCCAGTAGTCGACGGTTCCAGTCCATCAGTGCATGAGCTCTGACTGGTCTTGGCGTATCTGTGGTTGTTCTTTCGCATTTCCATTTCAAAGTCAAATCACCAACAGTCGACTTCAGCAGTTTCAGAAGGGCTGAAATGTCCCTGTTGGATCCGTTACTTTGGTGACATCCAATGAATAGTCTACATTCGAAGACACTGAGCTCTGTTGACCGTCTCACTCTACTGTTACTGCTTTTTTACTGGCAACACTGTACTCCCGGTCTCATTTTATTCTGGCCGCTGTACATTACATAAGGCTGTAGAGATAAATTTGATCAGATAATGTATACTTTGTTCCGGATGAAGGCAAAACTGGAGGAGGGTGGTAGAATAGACGGCACCCAGTAGATTATTCGATATGTGTCACTTACCAGGAGTCCAGTACAACGTGGGAAGAGGAAATAGTGGGCTATGACTGAGAAATGGTTGAAGACCTTCAGTGGGATGTTTTGTGTTGTGTGTGACTCCATAAATGAAGCCACATAGGAAGGAGAGATTTCCGAACTCCTGCGTTGCCATACTGATTAAAGTTTCCCGTGACCAAAATGACAAGTGTCAAGTTACTGTGTATGTCCATCTTTTTAGTGCTGGTCGCGGGACTCAGGTGTTCGATAGAGGATATCAAATTAAACACCTTTCAGCCGTCAATTTTCAACCTTATTTCATTAGGCAACCAGTTTCAGCGCTTTATTACGCCAACTTCAGGCCCCTGTCCGACGTGTAGGAATAATCTGCCTTCCTTGTGATCGAAGCAGGGACCAGCAAAACTAGTATTAGTAGACATCTACTTGCTGCAGTGACCACTTCAAACATCACCCTCCCACTAATGTGATGTTTGAAGATCACAACAGGTGCTCGATCGTGTTGAAAGATGGAGTCGCCATCCCCGAATTGCTCTTCAACAGTGGGAAGCAAGAAAGTGCTTAAAAAATCAGTGTATGCCTGTACTGTGATAGTGCCACGCAAAACAACAAGGGGTGCAAGCTCCCTCCATGAAAAACACGACCACACCATAACACCACCGCCTCCGAATTTTACTGTTGGCACTACACAAGTTGGCAGATGACGTTCACCGGCCATTCGCCATTCCCACACCCTGCCATCGGATCGCCACATTGTGCACCGTGATTCGTCACTCCACACAACTTTTTTCCACTGTTCAGTCGTCCAATGTTTACGCTCCTTACACCAAGCGAGGCGTTGTTTCGCATTTACCGGCGTGATTTGTGGCTTATGAGCAGACGCTCGACCATGAAATACAAGTTTTCTCACCTCCCTCCTATCACAGTACTTGCAGTGGATCATGAAGCAGTTTGGAATTCCTGTGTTATGGTCTGGATAGATGTCTGCCTATTACACATTACGACCCTCTTCAACTGTCGGCAGTCCCTGTCAGACAACAGACGAGGTCGGCCTGTACGCTTTTGTGCTGTTCGTGGCCCTTCACGTTTCCACTTCACTATCACATCGGAAATAGTGGACCTAGGGATTTTTAGGAGTGTGGAAATCTCGTGTGCAGACATATGATACAAGTGACACACGATCACCTGAAGTCCGTAAGTTCCGTGGAGCGCCCCACTCTGCTCTCTCACGATGTGTTAATGGCTACTGAGGTCGCTGATATGGAGTACCTGGCAGTAGGTGGGAGCACAATGCACCTAATATGAAAAACGGGTCCGGATACTTGCGATCACAAAGTGTAGTAGTTTCACATCTCACTTTCTGTCCAAAACTTCAGTACATGCGTGTTATTCTAAGAGAAACGAATTTTCTTGCTCTGATCTATCGTTAATGTGAGAATGAGAAGTATAATTTTTGATTACTTCCTTGAATTGTGGATTCTGACGAAATGTCGTTGTTCTCCAGGTTTATTCTGCAACATGTTCATTTCCTAGGATATGCACCTGCCACAAGAGTGGAGAAAGATGTAGCTCTCAGAGGCAAGGATACAAGGCTAGGAATTTTGCGGGTCCTCTTTCTAGGATATATCTGCGAAAGATACAAGTTGATCTAGACAAAGCAAGTTTCGTAACTTACGGATTTGCTGAAGACGCCACATCGCGTACGACAACTGACTCAACTGGTAGGTTTACAAAGTAGCTAGCATATAAGCGTTCATTTATATCGATATAGTAGACGTTGCTCATGTCTTTTCGTCCATGAGATCAAAAGCACAGTACACAATGGCGTCCGGACCTTTCGAATGGATTTGGAACATGCTTGTGGTTGCTGAAAGTGTGCTGGCATCGATGAGGAGCCTGTCTTCACGTACACGGTTGCCATGTAAAATGCTTGTTGCTGTTTTGCTTGTCCTGAATTGTACTTCTGGAATATGGATCCTTGCCAACTGTTACAAAGTGTTCATGTACTCAGTCGCAATCATTGTATCGGGAAAAGAACTGACTTAGGGACCTTTGTTTAAGAGGCATACACTACTGGCCATTAAAATTGCTAACCCAAGAAGAAATGCAGGTGATAAACGGGTATTCATTGGACAAATATATTATACTAGAACTGACATGTGATTACATTTTCACGCAATTCGGTGCATAGATCCTGAGAAATCAGTACCCAGAACAACCACCTCTGGCCGTAATAACGGCCTTGATACGCCTGGGCATTGAGTCAAACGGAGCTTGGATGGCGTGTACAGGTACAGCTGTCCATGCAGCTTCAACACCATACCACAGTTCATCAAGAGTGGTGACTGGCGTATTGTGACGAGCCAGTTGCTCGGCCACCATTGACCAGACGTTTTCAGTTTGTAAGAGATCTGGAGAATGTGCTGGCCAGGGCAGCAGTCGAACATTTTCTGTATCCAGAAAGGCCCGTACAGGACCTGCAACATGCGGTCGTGCATTATCCTGCTGAAATGTAGGGTTTCGCAGGGATCGAATGAAGGGTAGATTGGTTGGTTTGGGGAAGGAGACCAGACAGCGTGGTCATCGGTTGAAGGGTAGAGCCACGGGTCGTAACACATCTGAAATGTAACGTCCACTGTTCAAAGTGCCGTCAATGCGAACAAGAGGTGACCGCGACGTGTAACCAATGTCACCCCATACCATCACGCCAGGTGCTGTGCCAGTATGGCGATGGCGAATACACGCTTCCAATGTGCGTTCACCGCGATGTCGCCAAACACGGATGCGACCATCATGACCCTGTAAACAGAACCTGGATTCATCCGAAAAAATGACGTTTTGCCATTCG
This sequence comes from Schistocerca americana, assembly GCF_021461395.2. Lineage (NCBI taxonomy): Eukaryota > Metazoa > Arthropoda > Insecta > Orthoptera > Acrididae > Schistocerca > Schistocerca americana. Next base: position 643,974,259 of record NC_060123.1, read on the forward strand.
TGCACCCAGGTTCGTCGTGGAGTACACCATCGCAGGTGCTCCTGTCTGTGATGCAGCGTCAAGGGTAACCGCAGCCATGCTCTCCGAGCTGATAGTCCATGCTGCTGCAAAGGTCGTCGAACTGTTCGTGCAGATGGTTGTTGTCTCGCAAACGTCCCCATCCGTTGACTCAGGGATCCAGATGTGGCTGCACTGTCAGTTACAGCCATGCGGATAAGATGCCTGTCGACTGCTAGTGATACTAGACCGTTGGGATCCAGCACGGCGTTCCGTATTACCCTCCTGAATTCATCGACTCCATATTCTGCTAACAGTCGTTGTATTTCGAACAACCAGAGCAGCAATGTCGCGATACGATAAACAGCAATCGCGATAGACTACAATCCGACCTTTATCAAAATCGGAAACGTGATGGTACGCATTTCTCCTCCTTACAGGAGGCATCACAACAATGATTCACCAGGCAACGCCGGTCTACTGAGAAATGGGTTGGAAACTTTCCTCGTGTCAGCACGTTGTAGGTGTCTCCACCAGCACCAACCTTGTGTGAATTATTTTAAAAACTAATCATTTGCATATCACAGCATCTTCCTGTCTGTTAAATTTCGCGTCTGTAGCACGTCATCTTCATGGTATAGCAATTTTAATGGCCAGTAGTGTACTTGGTTGTTCAATTGTCCTCTCCTACCCCTTCCGTTTTTACCTACAATAGTCAAGCACTCTGTATAAAAATGACGTAGTGGACAACATCGCAAGCCTCGTCAGATTTTTCGGTTGAGAATCGACGGTGCAAACAGCCAGATTGAGGTGGTCCTACAGATTCTCAGTTGGGTTAAAGTCCGGGTAGTTTGGTGACCAGGTGAGTACGGTAAACTGACCCTGGTGCTCTTTGAACCCAGCATGTGCGCTGCGAGCTGTGTGACACATTGTATTGTCCTGTTGGCAGACACTTACGTGACAAGGGAAAAACAAATTGCATATCTTGGGGGACATTGTCCAAATGTTAGATGGATGCTTGTGTTGATCCAGTGTGCCGTCCAGAAAGACGAGATCACCCAGGGAATGCCACGAAAAGATTTCTAAGAGCGTACCGCTCCCTCCTCCATCTTGGACACTTCCGACAGTTGTTGCGGGGTCTTTTCGTTCAGACGTTTCACGCCGTACGCGCCAAGTGCCGTCTGTCCGTTGGAGCTTAAAACGTGATTTATCTGAAAAGACCACCTGTCGCCATTTAGAGGACGTCCAGTTCCAGCCCTCGTAGCCGACGAAGAGCAGCCAGCATGGTTGCATGGACAGGCGCCCACTGCGGAGGCGCACAAGCAACAACGTTCGCAGAAGAGTCGTTGAGGAGACACTGTTGATGGCGTCGCGGTTCATTTGGCAGTCATTTGCTCAACAGTCGCGCGTCTATTCGCCCGTGCACATCTACACAGTCATCGTTCACCCCCGTCACCTATAGCTTGTGCTGCACCACAGTTGCCTCCGTAACGATTTTGGATAGCGCCATTTTGCTATGCATGTAATATTTTTTTTTGTACATGGCTGCACGTTCAGAGACCGTGAATAGTTACAACTGAAAGAAAAACAGCCGTCGGTCACTATTGTTAACAAATTAACCTGGTTTCAACACTGCTAGGAGTATCTTCCTCAGAATTTAAATCAAAGAATGGTCTATATTCTATAACATGGTCACAGAATTATGACTAAAAACGTATGATAGGGTATAAGTACGGAATCATCGTGACAGACTGGCAGTACTTACATGTCATGTATAAAATAATAAATATGCCAAAAGGGCATTGGTCACAAAGATATTTAAGATAAAGAAAACTGTGATGGCGAGCCACTAAGGGCTGCTCGTTACTTGCGTTGTGCAGGTTGCAAAACGAACACCACTGGATCCCAACGGCCTCGTATCACTAGCAGTCGAGATGACCGGCATCTTATCCGCATGGCTGTAACGGACCGTGCAGCCACGTCTCGATCCCTGAGTCAACAGATCGGGACGTTTCCAAGACAACAACCATCTACACGAACAGTTCGACGACGTTTGCAGCAGCATGGACTATCAGCTCGGAGGCCATGGCTGCGGTTACCCTTGACGCTGCATCACTGACAGGAGCACCTGCGATGGTGTACTCTACGACGAACCTGGGTGCACGAATGGCAAAACGTCATTTTTTCGAATGAACACAGGTTCTGTTTACATTATCATGATGGTCGCATCCGTGTTTGGCGACATCGCGGTGAACGCACGTTCGAAGCGTGTATTCGTCATCGCCAAACTGGCGTATCACCCGGCGCGATGGTATGGGGTGCCGTTGGTTACACGTCTCGGTCACCTCTTGTTCGCAATGGTGGCACTTTGATCGGTGGACGTTACATTTCAGATGTGTTACGACCCGTGGCTCTACCCTTCATTCGATCCCTGCAAAATCCTACATTTCAGCAGGATAATGCACGACCGCATGTTGCAGGTCCTGTACGGGCCTTTCTGGATACAGAAAATGTTCGACTTTTGCCCTGGCCAGCACATTCTCCAGATCTTTCACCAACTGAAAACGTCTGGTCAATGGTGGCCGAGCAACTGGCTCGTCACAATACGCCAGTCACTACTTTTGATGAACTGTGGTATCGAGTTGAAGCTGCATGGGCAGCTGTACCTGTACACGCCATCCAAGTTCTGTTTGACTCAATGCCTAGGCGTATCAAGGTCGTTGTTACGGCCAGAGGTGGTTGTTCTGGGTACTGATTTCTCAGGATCTATGCACCCAAATTGGGTGAAAATGAAATCACAAGTCAGTTCTAGTGTAATATATTTGTCCAATGAATACCCGTTTGTCATCTGCATTTCTTCTTGGTGTATCAATTTTAATGGGCAGTAGTGTATGTACATCCCAAATATACTTGTCTTCTTCAAATGTGGCCCTGGTTAGCTAAAAGGATAGACACCCCTGACATAATGTAAATTCCGTTATGTGTTGTATGTTCTTACTTAAGTGCTTGTATCTAATGCACTTCAAAAGGAAGTGTTCTGGGGAACCCGGACGGCAGTGGGATACCAACCTGTCTATCGCCTGTTTAATAAAGTGGAATATCGTGCGACAATTCATTTTCTGCTTTCGGGTGCGAATAGAATCGCAACAACTCACGGTTAGTCGCTGGAAGCGTACGCCACCAAACCACAATCGTATGACACATTGGTTAGCCGGAGCACGCTCTTCTTGTGTGGTCCAACAACTCTGAATGACGAAGAACGAAGTGGTAGACCATTTCTATGTGAAAACAGAGGATAGCGATAGCAGTGGACTCTCTGGGGCTGGAAGACACAATCGGAGTGACAATGGAGAAAGCGAAAAATCAGTCACGGACCAGCTTTCATCGCCTTAACGTCCGCCCCCGGTAGCTGAGTGGTCAGCGCGACAGACTGTCAATCCAAAGGGCCCGGGTTCGATTCCCGGCTGGGTCGGAGATTTTCTCCGCTCAGGGACTGGGTGTTGTGTTGTCCTAATCATCATCATTTCATCCCCATCGACGCGCAAGTCGCCGAAGTGGCGTCAAATCGAAAGACTTGCACCAGGCGAACGGTCTACCCGACGGGAGGCCTTCGTCACACGACATTTCCATTTATCGCCTTAACGTTTGAAACAAGCGTCTACTCACGATCCGAGACAGCATCGGTGATGTTGCAGACTTGTCAGACCAATCCAGGCAACGTTTTCGCCCGGAACAGGACCCACTCATCCCGCGGTCACAAAAATGGGAGCCGCTCCTTCAGAGACCTCGAGGGCGCGGAAGAGGATCAGACTCATTCCTTCCGTTTGAAGCAGGTAGACGTATCTTTCGCGGCTGGTGACGGCCTTCAGCGCATCGGGCAATGTAGTCCGAGTGTGTGGCCAGACGGTGGAACAGTTAACTTTCTCGTGCGGGCTTCTTCTGACCAGAAAACGGCGCTTTTCTCGGCCCAGTCTTCTGTCTAAACTTCATCTACATTGCAGTCAAGCAAAGTTTTCTAGCATGCGGGGTGCGACAAATTTCAATTTGAATTTCCCGCCTCACCGGTGGAATGTCGCGATTGGCATTCGTGAAAGCCACAGACATCTAGTAAACAGTCAGAACCTCAAAATGGCCGAGATGTTACGGACAAGTGCGGAGTACAAGCGAAGAGCCGCGATTATTGAAAGTCTTCGCGCTGGGTGTTCGACCAGTGAAATAGTTCGGTTCTTCGGGTACACGAGATCAACTTTTTACTATATTGTGGCCAGATATAATGCTTCGGAGAAGTCTGGGGTTCACGCCTTGGGTGTTGTGTCCACTCACGGTGGTATCATGTCACAAAAGAAATTTATCTGCAAGTTTTGACGAATATCTGAAACCGTGGCCTCGGGAGAACAATATGTCTGAGGACGGTGCACCAGCTTATACGAGCCATTTAATGCACAAGTGACTCTCGGATAACGCTGACATGTTCTGATCAAAGGAGTTATGAACCCCGAATAACCCGGATCTGAACCCCATCGATTACTATGTTTGGATAGTGCAAAGAGTTACCAACAAGACGAGGCACCCTAGTGTCACATCTGTACGCACTGCTATCGAAGCAGCATTCGCGAATATGGGCAGCTCTGCTTTAAAGAGTGCGTGCCATCGCTTCAGGACAAGACTTGATGCGGTCATTGCGGCTGAAGGGGGTTACATCGAGTAATGTTACTTTAGAAAGATACCACTACTTATAAGCAAAGAGATTTTCATATTTGTTTGTATTTTGTTTTAATACATTTTCTTTTTTAAAGAAAGTCTCATTTGTCCTGATTTAAGCACCGCATCCTGTATAGACTTATAGTAGTAGCTGTAAAACTTTATCGCGTTTGTCGTGAATATCGTAAAATGTGACGTGGGCATTTCATTTTTCACTCGACAAGTTCAGTTAAGCATAAAAAGTCCGTAATACAGCTGGATATAAACTAGCACAATAGCAATGAAACACAGAATTTGGCTGAAGTTTCTCCTAGGAACTGCTAGACATAACAAAAGGAGGGTGCCATGAACATATCCTTCAATTTACATTGTAAAGTGCGAGGATTACAGCTAAGATCTTTCACATGTGATAGCTTACTGAAAAGGGATGCAGTGGAATATTATTCAGCTTTCCGCAAAGGAGTGAGACGGATGTGATGCAAATGCAGATTGAATTTCTGTCCACTATTAACTGAATGAAAGTTATTAAAAACAAACATCATTAAAGAAAATACGTGTACGGAATACCGGTTTGTTTTGTGTTATCCTGGGTACACCACGAGACGGCGAACTGATGCACATACCAAACAGTATTTACATAATTAATTTTTTTGAATTTTTAAATATATTTAGAAAATGTCTTCATTTACATCCTGACATGTGTATGTACATCTAAAATCACAATTTTTTGCTGTGTAATTTCTGGTCTGATTTTATAGGAAACACATTTCACATACCGTATTGACGTTTAGAAATTTTCCCAGCTTTACAGTATCATGAATGTAAAGTCTGGACAGTTCATTTCCTTTTTATTGGTTTTTGACGAATTTATTGCGATTTTAGAGTCGAGATCAATTTGCTTCACCACTTTAAAGAAATCTCTAAATGTCTGGACTGCAGGACTAGAACTCAATATTATATTCACTGTGCAAACTTTCACGAACATGGCGGTTCATTGTCGATTATAGCTTTATTCTCCCCACATAGGTGGAGGAAAGAATACATTCTCTTGTTTATGAGTTTCAACTAAGTAATCACCAAACTTTGCAATTTTTCGATACATGCATCGCTGACTTTAAATCGTCAACAAAACAGTCAGCAGCGACATCAGGATCCAGCATCAGCAAACCAAATATATGTCAGAAACGTGCTAATGTAATTTCTTGCGTAATAGTCATGTGCAAGTCCCAGTGTTTGTATTTTTCGCCATCAGCTCTGGGTTAAATGAAATTTGCATCCTTGGATTGTCATATCAATCCAGACATCAGTTTTCGCTTTCACTATCCTGTCTTCAAAGTCTGGACACATCATTGACGGTGAATCTTTCAGACCTAGATCATTACATTTATCGATAACAGTTTGAAAGGCACTGATAAATTGGAGTCTTCTTGTCGATCAGTAAATGAAGAGAGAGAGAGCGAGAAAAAAAAAGACATTGGTGCCACGCGGGGTAGCCGTGCGGTCAGTGGCGCTGTGCCACGGTTCGCGCGGCTCCCGCCGTCGGCGGTTCGAGTCCTCCCTCGGGTATGGGTGTGTGTGTTGTCCTTAGCGTAAGTTAGTTTAAGTTAGATTAAGTAGCGTGTAAGCCTAGGGACCGATGACCTCAGCAGTTTGGTCCCATAGGAACTTACCACAAATTCCTAAGCAACCATTGGAACATACATTACTGGCCATTAAAATTGCTACACCACAAAGATAACGTGCTACAGACGCGAAATTTAACTGACAGGAAGAAGAAGATGCTGTGATACGCAAATGATTAGCTTTTCAGAGCATTCACACAAGGTTGGCGCCGGTGGCGGCACCTACAACGTGCTGACATGAGGAAAGTTTCCAACCGATTTCTCATACAACAAACAGCAGTTGACCGGCGTTGCCTGGTGAAACGTTGTTGTGATGCCTCGTGTGAGGAGGAGAACATCATGTTTCCGACTTTGATAAAGGTCGGATTGTAGCCTATCGCGATTGCGGTTTATCGTATCGCGACATTGCTGCTCGCGTTAGTCGAGATCCAATGACTGTTAGCAGAATATGGAATCGGTGGGTTCAGGAGGGTAATACGGAACGCCTGTGCTGGATCCCAACGGCCTCGTATCACTAGCAGTCGAGATGACATGCGTCTTATCTGCATCGCTATAACGGATTGTGCAGCCACGTCTCGATCCCTGAGTCAACAGATGGGGACGTTGGCAAGACAACAACCATCTGCACGAACAGTTCGACGACGTTTGCAGCAGCATGGACTATCAGCTCGGAGAGCATGGCTGCGGTTACTCTTGACGCTGCATCACAGACAGGAGCGCCTGCGATGGTGCACTCAACGACGAACCTGGGTGCACGAATTGGAAAACGCCATTTTTCCGGATGAATCTAGGTTCTGTTTAAGCATCACCATGGTCGCATCCGTGTTTGGCAATATCACGGTGAACGCACGTTAGAAGCGTGTATTCGTCATCGCCATACTGGCATATCACCTGCCATGATGGTATGGTGTGCCATTGGTTATACGTCTCGGCCACCTCTTGTTCGCATTGACGACACTTTGAACAGTGGGCGTTACATATCAGATGTGTTACGACCCGTGGCTCTACTCTTCATTCGATCCCTGCGAAACCCTACATTTCAGCAGGATAATGCCCGACCGCATGTTGCAGGTCCTGTACAGACCTTTCTGGATACAAAAAATGTTCTACTGCTGCCCTGACCAGCACATTCTCCAGATCTTTCACCAATTGAAAACGTCTGGTCAATGGTGGCCGAGAAACTGGCTCGTCACAATACGGCAGTCACTACTCTTGATGAACTGTGGTATCGTGTTGAAGGAGCATGGGCAGCTGTACCTGTACACGCCATCCAAGCTCTGTTTGACTCAATGTCCAGGCGTATCAAGACTGTTATTACGGCCAGAGGTGGTTGTTCTGGGTACTGATTTCTCAGGATCTATGCACCGAAATTGCGTGAAAATGTAATCACATGTCAGTTCTAGTATAATATATATTTTCCAATGAATACCCGTTTATCATCTGCATTTGTTCTTGGTGTAGCAGTAGTGTACATCGATTTGCAACATCACCTAGTAAAGAGAAGTTATATTTACGTGAAAGAAATGTGGCTCTTTTATTTCGTTCTTTAAAGAGTCGGTTGCCGGTGATGTTACTTGATCTTTCGGCACTGGTGTCACTTACCCTTGAAGTGTACACGAAGGCGGCAGCAATCCGTCAAGCGCCACATTGAGGATGTCAGCCGGCAGTTTTTTGCCGACGCTGTTCGTGCTTGCGGAAGAGTACCGACGGTATCTGAAGCGTTCCGGAGGTCACACAGTTGATGCGGGCGTTACGCAAGGGTCGCCTGCGACCTGCTGTGCCACCGGATGTGAGAGCGGCCTTTTGTCTGTGATGACGCTCGCTGTAGGTCGGACGCAGCTGACCAAACCGCTCGTGCAAATTCACTACGCGTTGTCGTGTGAACGGAACTCGGGCCCTGTTGAACACTGCTACACCCTCCAACTTTTGAAGCACCTGCAGGAGGTTCGTTCCCCGGACGACTTCCGACGGAGAAATCGAGAAATGGGTTCCACACTGTTATCGAGTCTCTTTCTAGAAAGCCACATGTTTACACGAGCGTTTTCCTTACCCTGCCTGATAATAGACTGGCCTAATGCAGTACAGTTTTCTTCTACCAGATCACAATGGCTGCAACAACTCTTAAAAAGTCAGAAGACTTCTTGGTTCTCTTACAACGTCAGCTTATGCCCAGTGTATCACGGATTTTATTCGTCTTTCACTCGGTAGTAGTACACACTCGGTAGTGGGAATTGCTGCTTCGTCAAGCGTTTCCGACAAATCGATGTCCAAAGATTTACGAGTCTGCTTGTCATACGAGAGCGTCAGGCACCAAGCAGCGGCGTTACGCCGGTATTGCACTATCATATTCCTTTGTCGAAGTTGATATGTCAAATATTTATGTCAAAGAAATTTGATAGCGTAATGGAAAACTTTCTCAAATCTCGCCTGTCTTCAAATAAATATGATCAAATCTAGGGCCTCGCCGTACATTTTGTAAGTAGGCTGTTTAGGTTTTTATGCTGGTAACACCATGTAGCGCTCTATATGAAAATCACTGGCTGTGCTGTGTGCAGTCTGTGGCTGGTTGGCATTGTTGGAACATTCGCTATTGTAGTGTTGGGCAGTTGGATGTGAACAGCGCGTAGCGTTGCGCAGTTGGAGGTGAGCCGCCAGCAGTGGTGGATGTGGGGAGAGAGATGGCTGTGTTTTGAGAGCGGGTGATCTGGACGTGTATCCATCAGAGACACTAAATTTGTAAGACTGGATTTCATGAACTGATATATATTATAACTTTGAACACTATTAAGGTAAATACATTGTTCGCTCTCTATCAAAATCTTTCATTTGGTAAGTATGCCTATCAGTAGTTAGTGCCTTCAGTTCTCTTTTATTTAGCTGTCAGTATTGGCGCTCGCTGTATTGCAGTAGTTCTAATAACAAAGATTTTTGTGTAGTAAATGATTCATGAAAGGTATAGGTTACTGTTAGTCAGGGCCATTCTTTTGTAGGGATTATTGAAAGTCAGATTGCATTGCGCTAAAAATATTGTGTGTCATTTTATTGATGATCAGAATAAGTAAAGAGAGAAATGTCTGAGCACGTTCAGTTTTGCTCAGCTGTTTGAAAATCAAATAACGTAAGAGGTTTGGCTCTGAGCACTATGGGACTCAACTTCCTAGGTCATCAGTCCCCTAGAACTTAGAACTAGTTAAACCTAACTAACCTAAGGACATCACACACATCCATGCCCGAGGCGTAAGAGGTTTATCAGCACTGCAATTCTTGAATTTTTCTAAGGGACGTTTCAATTTGATCATAAAACTCGTTCGTCTTCTGTTCACTGCGGTGTGAAATGTAACCGACTGGAGCGCTAGCGTCGCTACAACTATTTGACGTCTCTGTAGTGTCTTTATAAATATGGCTTCGAAGTTGGTGTGATCCTTCGACTCTTTTTTTTTTTTTTGCATATAAACTTGCTTAGACTATGGCGTTTGGTGAGGAGAGGGCACAGTGCATGCTATTAATTGTGTGTTGGGGAGGCATATGGAATATGGTGCAAGTGACTTCGTGTCCACAATCACAGCTACAGCCATGCACCTCTACATCTGGAAACATCCAGGCAGCTTTTCAGCTTTCTGCTTGTGGTCGCACTCTGAAATAAAAAAAAAAAACTTTCTTAGCTTTCCATTCTACTTCGTCTATTTTTGAAATCTAGATGCCACAAGTTAAAAAGTGCTTCATCTGTTTCGTACTTCTTATTAATTTTGTAGTTGTTTGATCAGTAATTCCATTAATTAAATTATGCAAAAATAAAAATAGGTATTATTGCCCATATAGTGTACTAAGCATTTATTTACCTTCACATATTCTCCCTTCAGTGCATTATAAATAGCTTCACACATAATTCTGGAATTATTTTGGTTAATATGCAATGTGATATTTGAGTGCAGTGTTGTAAACTAGAGTAACTCTCTCCTGTATCAAGAAATCCCAGTGTCACAGTGTTCCTGTTTTTTGCACATATAGCATTTCTCAAGAGAGTATTCTATTTTGTAATAGGAGAAGCCACTTTACTGAGCAAATACTGAAATACACTCTCATCCATTCGTAAGTTAGTTATGTGTAAGGCTTGACGTCCTCCACTTGCAGCTCTCGTAACAAGTTTTGCTGAATGCTTTTATTATCTCGACGTAATACCTATGGCTTCAACCAAGTGTGTTTCCTTTTTTTTCTTTCAAATACGCAGACAGTGCAATTGTGTGTCGTAGCAACTGCAGCGCAAAATAACAAGTTGTTGTCCGCCATTTTGAAATTTGACGAAAAATATGACGACAGTGTAAATACGGGTTTTTAGCGCCACGTCAAAGATCTCTGTCAAAGCAATTTGACGAATATTTGATCACATTTCTTTCTCAAAGAAATATGATAGCGTAATACCGGCCTTCGCACAACCATCTTATAACTCTGGCAGACTTCGAGTCATACCAGTCTGTGTCAGAGTCACGTGCTTTTCTCGTTTATTTATGTATCATCAAACACTTATATTGTTATAGCGAACTATTGTTCTTCGGAAAGGAATAATAATCATGATGAAAATCATTGTTGTACACTTATGGCGAAATACAGCATCTGATCAAAAGTATCCGGACACCTAGTTCAAAAATGGCTCTGAGCACTATGGGACTCAACTGCTGAGGTCATTAGTCCCCTAGAACTTAGAACTAGTTAAACTTAACTAACACCTAGTTATGGAAAGTGAAACGGGTTGTGCTCACCGTTCGCTTGATTAGCGGCTTGAAGTCTGCTGGGGACATTTACAGTGATGCGTCTGAATGTCTGTGGAGGAATTCCAGTCCATTATTTCTCAAAGGCCGAAATCAGAAAAGGTAGTTATGTTTTACGCTTGAGATCTTCAGCGAAGTCGATATTCTAACTCATGCTAGTGATGTTCCAGTCGGAACTCTAGAGAGGCCAGTCCGTTCCAAGAATGTTATTGTCCACAAACCTTTCCCTCATAGTGCTGCCTTATTACAGCGTGCATTGTTACGCTCACACAAACAATCATCGTCTCCGAATTATTCCTCTGCTGTACGCAGTGAACAATGCTGTAAAATGTATGCACATCCTTCAGGCGGCGGTAGTACCGCGTACACAAGGTATAAAAGAGAGGTGCATTGCCGAGGCAGCGATTTGTACTCAAGTGATACAATGTGGGACGTATTGCGAACGTATTCTTTAGAACAGTGCGGCGAAATTTGGTGCTAAAGGTCTATGGCAGCAGACGACCGACACCAGTGCCTTTGCTAACAACACGACATCATGTTCAGTATCTCTCCTGGGCTCGTGACCACATCAGCTGGACCCTACATGACAGGAAAACCGTAACCTGATGAGACGAATCCCGGTTACAGTTGGTAAGAGCTGACTGTAGGGCTGCGCAGGATTAGCCGAGCGGTCTCGGGCGCTCCAGTCATGGACTGTGCGGCTGGTCCTGGTGGAGGATCGAGTCCTCCCTCGGGCATGGGTGTGCGTGTTTGTCCTTAGGATAACTTAGGTTAGGTAGTGTGTAAGCTTAGGGACTGATGACCTTAGCAGTTAAGTCCCATAAGATTACAAACACATTTACACATTTTTAGCTGACCGTAGGGTTCGAGTTTGGCGCAGACCCCACGAAGCCATGGACCCAAGTTGTCAACAAGACACTGTGCAAGCTGGTGGTGGCTCAATAATGGTGTGGACTGTGTTTACATGGGACGGACTGGGTCCTCTGGACCAATTAAACCGATCATTGACAGGAAATGGTAATTTTCGGCTACGTGGAGACCATTTACAGCAATTCATGGACTTCATGTTCCCAAATAGAGACGGAATTTTTATGAATGGGAGTGCAGCTTACCACTTGGCCGCAGTTCATGCGACATAATCGAGAGCTCTGTTCGTTCAGTTGGTAAGAGCTGATGGTAGGTTTCGAGTGTGCCGCAAGGCCCACAAAGCCAAGGACATCAGTTGTCAAGAAGGCACTGTGCAAGCTGCTGGTGGCTCCATATGATGTGGGCTGTTTTTACATGAAATGGTCTGGGTCCTGTGGCCCAAGTGAACCGATCATTGATTTGAAATGGTTATGATCGGCTACTTGGAGACCATTTGTAGTCATTCACGGGCTTTATATTATGGGTGACAGCCCTCTATGTCACCGGGGAAGAATTGTTCGCGTTTGGTTTGGAGAACATTACGGGCAATTCGGGCGAATGGGCTATCCAAATCGCCTGACATCAACCGCATCGAGAATTTATGAGACATAATCGATAAGTCAGTTGTTGTACAAAATTCTGCATTGGCAACACTTTTACTATTACGGACTGCTATGGATGTGGCTAACAACACAGTATGGCTCAGTATGTTGAGTCCATGCCACATCGAGTCACTGCACGTCGCTGGGAAAAAGGACGTCATCCACGATATGAGGAGACATACCACGACTCTTGTCACCTCAGTGTATATACCTTTTTAAACTTTATAGTCAGCCAGAATTTTACGAAACAGTCGTACAGTAACTATGTCCATCTACGTAAAGATTTATAGCAGCTGTTTGATATTCTCTATCAAAGCTGCAAAGTAAACATTGAGAAAGATCTTATGTTCTCTGAAAGACATAATTATCGCTCTTCCACTGTTAAAATTAATAACTCCACGATGAAATTTGCGTCTTTGACTCTTTCCAACTGATACTTAGCGAAAATGTGCTTCAGTACATCTTAAAATTTATAACTTTTAGAAAATGTGTGGGTCTTGTCCACTCGTCTCATATAGGGTGCCTAAAGGATGCTGTGTTCTCGGAATGCTATACAACAATTCAAGCAAATAACATTAGTAGTTTTATTTCTATGAAGAAGATTCAATACTTAATTTCCGTCCGAACAGGCCATAAAGGCCCAAAGGCACCGACCGGCAGCCGTGTCATCCTCAGACCACAGGCGTCACTGCATGCGGATATGGAGGGGCATGTGGTCACCACACCGCTCTCCCAGCCGTATGTCAGTTTACGAGACCTCTCAATCAAGTAGCTCCTCAGTTCGCCCCACAAGGGCTGAGTGCATGTAGTGTAACGACGTATTAGTTTTCGTTTGATATATGTATGACCATGTGCAGACTTCGTCACCTACGTCAGTTACAACCCACTTCAAAAATGATTCATATTCTTTTAAATTGTCATAGAATGGTTCTTGAACGAAACTGTAAAACATCAGTTGAGTCGTATGCAAAGAATTACATCACTTGGGCCAATTGGTTTTTGTAACTTTTCCGAATTTAAATTTCGTTTGTTTCTCCTCAGAAATTATATTGACACACGTTATCTTGATCTAATCGATATCAGAATCACACATTAAATAAACTTTTTAGATTCAAAGTTTCGGCGAACGCCGTAAGAATCACGAATCTTGTCAAATATATTATTAATCCGTTGACATAATTCTTCATAAATAAATCTTCAAGACACGTGTTTCAACTTTAGTAGCATACACTATTTTATTAGCTTCCTACACATACAGATGTGAACTTGAGCGTTGAGAGTTAGTGACTGACATTTCAATAAGATTAAGCTCTATATGACGTCATTGTTGTACAAAAAGAGTATAAAACTTCATTTTTAATTTTTAGAAGCACGACGCAACAACTCGGTTCCAGGATCTTCTGTTGCTCCTTGGCTGTCGACCCGCGACGTATAGCGGCCAGCAATTTCCTCTCTGGTCGCGGCAACGAAGATGCTGTCCCCGTTCGTTGCGCCGCCCTCTCCGTACATGAAACACATAAAAAAATACAAAACTTTTAGATAATTCACATCTATTACAAATAATAAGAAAACACATAAACAAAACTAAATTAAACTTATAGTCACCTGCAAACTGGGCTGACTTTGGTGGATGGGTGACGCTTAATTTCGTCCCACTACATGCACCCCGCTTGCCAACAGCTCTCGGCACACCGGATGGTCACCCATACAAGTACTAGCCCAGCCCAACAGCGTTTAACTTCGGTGATCTGACGGGAACCGGTAATACTTAATTTGAATGTACAAAAAGTTGTCGCAAACTATAGGCGACATGCAATATAATTGAAAGTCCATGGCTGTCTGCAATGTTCCTGCAAGTTGCAACACAGTTCGTGGATGACTACCATCTGATCTCGTAGCTCTCTCTGCTAGGCCGTGCTGATACTGTCCCCTAATGTCTGGCCGAGGCTGACAGGAGCGCCGCTTATATTCACTTCTTGGACGTGTCGCAGTCATGGCGCGGTCCTAATCAGCGCACCATTGGCCGACGTCGTTTCACCGCCTTCTCTGGTCTTATGCTCTTCGTCTTCGTTCCGGTGCTTGTGGTTACGCCAGAACAAAATGTATACATGTTGTCTTCACATGGTCCATCTTCAACGGCTGTGTATGTAACTATCTATAACTTCGGATATAGACGAAGTGACGATGACAAGTATACATTGTGTGATATTTTAAATTTTCACAAGTGTTAAAGCACTAAATTTTTCGCAGTGTTCCACTTCAAAGCAGCCAAATGCCAAAGTTGCAATCGTTTATTCGTCATGAGGTTGGAGCTCATTGCTGTGACCATGTGTGCTTACAAATTTGATCTGTTTGTTGATAGGTTTCGCCAACATTTCTTCTTTGTACTCACATAACATTTCACATTTTATGTTTGCATGGAGTAATGTTCGTCTGCTATGCTTTTGACGGAATGCAATGCATGTTCTAATGGCAAAAAATATATTTAGATATTTTTTATGTGTTATAATTACAATTGAACAATTTTCGGATTTTTTCCTTGTACTGTGAAACCTTGCAACTTCAGGAATTTCATAATTCTAGGTCAATGGGAAGTACGCTATATGTTTTGATGAGTGAGTTTTCGAGTTTCAAAACAAGTTTTTAATAAGTGAATAAAAAAATATTTTATTAAATCTTCTCTGACTACATACGTAAACTGAAATCCCCTGATCGCTTCTTTTTGTATGTCCGAGCTATTCTGAGGAATTACTTAGACGAACAAGTTGTTCGCCATCTTGTTTTCGTAGCTTGTGAATAGTGACACAGTGCAGTTTCGCAGTGAAGATAATGGGGAAATCTGGAAAAGTAAGGGGAAACACACACACACACACACACACACACACACACACACACACACACACACACACACACACAGCCACACAAAATCTTTCACACAGAGTGAAATAATCTTAACCACAACAGTCTAACATTCCCAGCCGTAAATTTTCCATGTAACCGAATTTCTACATTAAGTTCTCTATGGTTGCAGATGACAAACTGTGAAACAAACACGCCAAACAACAGCTTGTGTTTACAAGGTTTCTAGAAAAAAATTGGTTTGTTTCTAAATTTGTGAATATTTTTCTTAAAAACTGAAATTCTGTGTGTATAAATACTAAAGAGGAGCTTCCCTGTTATGTATTAGAAAGAAAATTACAAAAAGGCCGGCCAAGTACGAATCGGATTTGCGCACTGAGGGCTCCATACGAACCGATTATCCGTCCTGGGAATTAAGAATCTCAAAAATATTTGCCTATTATCGATATAGATACTGGCAAGATATCGGCCCTGGGAATTTCAAGACTGCATCAAAATGTCTAAGTAATTCCTCAGAATAGCTCGGACATACAAAAAGAAGCGATCAGGGGATTTCAGTTTACGTATGTAGTCAGAGAAGATTTAATAAAATATTTTTTTATTCACTTATTAAAACATGATAACATTTCACATTTTATATTTGCATGGAGTAATGTTCGTCTGCTATGCTTTTGACGGAATGCAATGCATGTTCTAATGGCAAGAAAGATATTTAGATATTTTTATGTGTTATAATTACAATTGACAATTTTCGGATTTTTTCCTTGTACTGTGAAACCTTGCAACTTCAGGAATTCCATTATTCTAGGTCAATGGGAAGTACGCTATAGGTTTTGATGAGTGAGTTTTCGAGTTTCAAAACATGTGACATAAATGGTCGAATATCTTCATTGCATTGACTTAGAAGCTTGAAATTTTTACAGCACCAAGGGATTATAGACTTTAGTTTGTGACATAAATTTGAGCTTGATACGCCAAAACGTTCCAGAGAAAAAGATGCCTTAACAGACGGATAGGTAGACAGACGGGTAAAAAAATAAAATCATGTTTTCCCTCGTGTGTTATAATTACAAATTAAGAATTTTCGGATTTTTTTCTTTTACTTGTACGTGAAATCTTGATGATTGCCAGATTTCGTGATTCTAGGTCAACGGGAAGTACAGGTTTTGAGGAGTGACTTTTCGAGTATCGAAATATGTGACATACGTGGCCGAGTAGTTTGATTCCATTGACTTAGAAGCTTAAAATTTTTACACCATCAAGGGACCACACAGATTAGTGTGTGACATAGATTTTAACGCGGTGAGTCCATCCGTTGCTGAGAGAAAAGAGTTCTCAACAGTCGAATAGACAGACAGACGGACGGACAGACAACAAAGCTGTAGCACGGAACCCTAAGAACCTACTGATGATACTAATTTCAACGAAACATGTGGGAGTAAAAAGAAGCAAAAACTGTATTTGCTGAGGGCGGAACAAATCGAAATGCAATAGTTTACTTCATAAATATCTCATGTTAACTGAATCTTCCGTCTGTTCTTGGTAGAACAGCATTATAATAAATGAAAAGCACCGGTCTGCTTTTGTTATACAGTATTAATTTCTTGTGTTAACCGGTGCTAATTTTATTTCATTTTATTTGTTTTGTTTATGAATAGAAACTGTTATATGGGCATGCTGTTTCTATTTTGTGTTAATGTTTTTCCTGTCTACTACATTTTTTATTTATTTACTGTTAAATTTTTTACTTTTTCATTGCATTACCATCACACTTCAAAGATGTTATTTACTGTACGTTTCTGCTTCAATCTAGACGTGTAACTTCTTTTCCAATTTGGGTTACAACTTCTTTGGCGACAATACTCAGTAAATGTCTGAAGATGGCCTTGGAAGAAAACCGGTTAACACAATAAAAGAAATACTGTAGAACAAAAGCGAACTGATGCTTTTCATTTATCATAAATATATCATTTTAACAAACGAAGGCGACAAAGACGTCTTTGAAAAAGATTTATATGGCTGTGAATTGCACTCAAAAGTTAAAGTGCTCTTTTTATTTTACTTCAGGGATGACGTTCCTGACAAACATAAAAATACATCGCTCTGAAGAAATGAGATGCAAATGATTATTGGAGAAAATCGAGAATAGATATCTGTAAAGACAGCAGTTATATCAGAGCACAAGGGTACAGGGACTCTGGCGAGAAATGTACAAGACAGCGTGCTGTGAATGATTCCTCCGACTGACACAGCTATGTAGCAGGTGAAAATTACGTACGCCAACTGACGTGTCTTGAAGACGTGCGGCTTAGCGAAAGTTGTCAGCAGCGCGTGAATTACATAGATCAACAATCCATTTTCTTCCATTGTTAGTGCCAACATTTTGTGCGCGTCCTGGTAGAGAGCAGTAATATGAACCAAGTTTTGTTTTTGCTATGTTGGCACATGCGCAGTAACGTCAGCCATACGGCGACCTCTAAATGAAATGGATATCGAACTGCTGCTATCAGGGCCTGCCGGCCATATTCTCCGTATTTTGTTTCTTTCGTACGTACAACATGGCGACCGTGGGGTATTACTAGATCGCAAAAGAAACAACAACAAAAACTAAAACAATAATAGGGCAAGATCGAGTGAGACTACGCATCTGGTAATAGTTCGCAGTGGCATTTTCACTACTTTGGCAACACTATCGACAACGAAAAATTAGGTAAAGTTATTGCTTCTATAGCGACACCGTCACATCTAATCTTGAAGAACTCCGCCAGATTTATTGTTTGTAGCAGGTAAATATAAGTTCTTGTTTCAAATTACGAAAACTTTAAGTTGTATATCGTACGCAGTAAGCACTATCTACATCTACATGGATACTCTGCATATCACATTTAAGTGCCTGGCAGTGTGTTCATCGAATCACCTTCACAATTCTCTATTATTCCAATCTCGTATAGCGCGCGGAAAGAACGAACTCCCATATCTTTCCGTATGAGCTCTGATTTCCCTTATTTTATCAAAAAAATGGTTCAAATGGCTCTGAGCACTATGGGACTCAACTGCTGAGGTCATTAGTCCCCTAGAACTTAGAACTAGTTAAACCTAACTAACCTAAGGACATCACAAACATCCATGCCCGAGGCAGGATTCGAACCTGCGACCGTAGCGGTCTTGAGGTTCCAGACTGCAGCGCCTTTAACCGCACGGCCACTTCGGCCGGCTTATTTTATCGTGTTGATTGTTTCTCCCTATGTAGGTCGGTGTCAACAAGATATTTTCGCATTCGGAGGAGAGTTAGTGACTGGACTTTCGTGAGGAGATACCGTCGCAACGAAAAACGCCTTTCTTTTAATGATGTCCAGCCCAAATCCTGTATCATTCCAGTGACACTCTCTCCCATATTTCCCGATAATACAATACGTGCTGCCCTTCTTTGAACTTTTTCGATGTACTCAGTCCTATCTGGTAAGGATCCCACACGCGCAAGTCGTGTGAAGTTAACACCCCTTTTTCAAGAAATATATATTTTTTTCACAGTTCTTGATAGATATAGCATAGTTCTAGAGTTCTTTGTACAAACTTTCAATAGTTCTGCAGAATTTAGAGACGAAAACAACAATACTCGAAAAAATTTTCGTATCGAAAACATTCTTTGGCAATTTCCGCAAAATGTAAATAAGTACAAGAGTTCTGAGCAGAGTTCTGAACAGAGCTCCAAGAGTTCTTTCGAAAATCCAAGTAACATTTTTTTGTGCAGCTAATAGTTTACGAGATAATTGCATTTTAATGAGAAAATCTTTTCACTTACTGTGAAGTTGGCACCCTTTTTTTCAGAAATATATATTTTTCAGAGTTCTTGATAGATATGGCATAGTTCTAGAGTTCTTTGTACAAAATTTCAATAGTTCTGCAGAATTTGGCGAGGAAAACAATATTCGAAAAAAATTTCGTATCGAAAATATTCTTCGTCAATTTTTGCAAATTGTAAATAAGTACAACAGTTCTGAGCACAGTTCTGAACAGAACTCCAAGAGTTCTATCGAAAACCCAAGTAACATTTTTTTGTGCAGCTAATAGTTTACGAGATAATTGCAATTTAAGGAGAAAATCTTTTCACTTACTGTGAAGTTGGCACCCTTTTTTTCCGAAATGTATATTATTTTCACAGTTCTTGACAGGTATGCCATAGTTCTAGAGTTCTTTGTACAAAATTTCAATAGTTCTGCAGAATTTGGCGAGGAAAACAATATTCGAAAAAATTTTCGTATCGAAAACATTCTTCGTCAATTTTCGCAAATTGTAAATAAGTACAACAATTCTGAGCACAGTTCTGAACAGAACCCCAAGAGTTCTATCGAAAACCCAGGTAACACTTTTTTGTGCAGCTAATAGTTTACGAGATAATTGCAATTTAAGGAGAAAATCTTATCACTTACTGTTAAGTTGGCACCTTTTTTTTCAGAAATGTATATTTTCTTCACAGTTCGTGACAGGTATGCCATAGTTCCAGAGTTCTTTGTAATAAATTTCAATACTTCTGCAGAATTTAGCGAAGAAAACAACAATACTCGAAAAAATTTTCGTATCGAAAACAATTTTTGTCAATTTTCGCAATAATTAAACTTGTACAACAGTTCTGAGGACAGTTCTGAACATAACCCCAGAGCTCTATCGAAAATCCTAATAATATTTTTCTATGGCGATAATAGTTTGTGATAAATTGATTTAATGTGGGACACACTTTGTCTACGGAAAAAATAAATATATTCGTACAACAGTTCTGATGACAGTTCTGGACAGCACGTGAAGAGTTCTATCGAAATTCCTAGTAGAATTTTTTTGTGCAGGTAATAGTTTAAGAGGTAATTGCAACTTAATTAAGAACCCCATAAGAGCTCCTACTGTGAAGCTGGGGCCCTTTTTTTCAGAAATATTTTTTTTTCAGAGTTCTTGGTAGATAAGTCATAGTTCTAGAGTTCTCTGTACAAAATTTCAATAGTTCTGCAGAATTTATCGATGAAAACAACATTGTAAAACATAGCTGATTCAGGAACCCTTTGTACAACGCTGCAATGGTTATATTTTTGTAATGATTAGTACAGTTGGAATCTATGCACAAGTGATTTATTGTGGCAACAGTAAGAATTGTATCAGAAGAAAAGGGTTCCTGAATCGCTATGTTATACAGTGTTGTTTTCATCGATAAATTCTGCAGAACTATTGAAATTTTGTACAGAGAGCTCTAGAACTATGACTTATCTACCAAGAACTCTGAAAAAAAAATATTTCTGAAAAAAAGGGCCCCAACTTCACAGTAGGAGCTCTTATGGGGTTCTTAATTAAGTTGCATTTACCTCTTAAACTATTACCCGCACAAAAAAATTCTACTAGGAATTTCGATAGAACTCTTCACGTGCTGTCCAGAACGGTCATCAGAACTGTTGTATGAATATATTTATTTTTTCCGTAGACAAAGTGTGTCCCACATTAAATCAATTTATCACAAACTATTATCGCCATAGAAAAATATTATTAGGATTTTCGATAGAGCTCTGGGGTTATGTTCAGAACTGTCCTCAGAACTGTTGTACAAGTTTAATTATTGCGAAAATTGACAAAAATTGTTTTCGATACGAAAATTTTTTCGAGTATTGTTGTTTTCTTCGCTAAATTCTGCAGAAGTATTGAAATTTATTACAAAGAACTCTAGAACTATGGCATACCTGCCAAGAACTGTGAAAAAAATATACATTTCTGAAAAAAAGGTGCCAACTGCACAGTAAGTGATAAGATTTTCTCCTTAAATTGCAATTATCTCGTAAACTATTGGCTGCACAAAAAAGTGTTACCTGGGTTTTCGATAGAACTCTTGGGGTTCTGTTCAGAACTGTGCTCAGAACTGTTGTACTTATTTACAATTTGCGAAAATTGACGAAGAATGTTTTCGATACGAAAATTTTTTCGAATATTGTTTTCCTCGCCAAATTCTGTAGAACTATTGAAATTTTGCACAAAGAACTCTAGAACTATGGCATACCTGTCAAGAACTGTGAAAAAAATATACATTTCTGAAAAAAAGGGTGCCAACTTCACAGTAAGTGAAAAGAATTTCTCCTTAAATTGCAATTATCTCGTAAACTATTAGCTGCACAAAAAAGTGTTACGTGGGTTTTCGATAGAACTCTTGAAGTTCTGTTCAGAACTGTGCTCAGAACTGTTGTACTTATTTACAATTTGCAAAAATTGACGAAGAATGTTTTCGACACGAAAATATTTCGAACATTGTTTTCCTCGCCAAATTCTGCAGAACTATTGAAATTTTGTACAAAGATCTCTAGAACTATGGCATATCTATCAAGAACTCTGAAAAAAGTATACATTTCTGAAAAAAAGGTTGCCAACTTCACAGTAAGTGATAAGATTTTCTCCTTAACTGCAATTATCTCGTAAGCTATTAGCTGCACAAAAAAATATTACTTGGGTTTTCGATAGAACTCTTGGAGTTCTATTCTGAACTGTGCTCAGAACTGTTGTACTTATTTACAATTTGCGAAAATTGACGAAGAATGTTTTCGATACGAAAATTTTTTCGTGTATTGTTTTCCTCGTCAAATTCTGCAGAACTATTGAAATTTTGTACAAAGAACTCTAGAACTATGACATATCTATCAAGAACTCTGAAAAAAGTATACATTTCGGAAAAAAAGGGTGCCAACTTCACAGCAAGTGCAAAGATTTTCTCCTTAAATTGCAATTATCTCGTAAACTATTAGCTGCACAAAAAAATGCTACTTTGGTTTTCGATAGAGCTCTTGGAGTTCTGTTCAGAACTCTGCTCAGAACTCTTGTACTTATTTATATTTTGCGAAAATTGACGAAGAATGTTTTCGATACGAAATTTTTTTCAGGTATTGTTGTTTTCTTCGTTACATTTTGCAGAACTATTGAAAGTTTGTGCAAAGAACTCTAGAACTATGGCACATCTAACAAGAACTGTGAAAAAAATGTATATATCTCGAAAAAGGGGTGCTAACTTCACACGACTCACCGCGCAACAGTATTCTAGAAGCGGACGGACAAGCGTGGTGTAGGCAGTCTCCTTGGTAGATCTGTTACATTTTCCAAGTGTCCTGCCAAAAAAACGCAGTCTTTGATTAGCCTTCCACATAACGTTTTCTATGTGTTCCTTCCAATTTAAGTTGTTCGTAACTGTAATACCTAGGTATTTAGTTGAATTCATGGATTTTAAGACTGACGGCTTTATGGCTTTTAGACTGATTTATCGTCTAACCTAAGTTTAACGAATTCCTTTTAGCACTCATGTGGATGACCTCACACTTTTCGTTATTTGGGGTCAACTGCCAATTTTTGCACCATTCAGATATCTTTTCTAAATCGTTTTGCAATTAATTTTGATCTTCTGATGACTTTATTAACCGATGAACGACAGCGTCATCTGCAAACAACCTAAGACGGCTGCTCGGATTGTCTCCCAAATCGTTTATATTGATAAGGAACAGCAAAGGGCCTACAACACTACCTTGGGGAACGCCAAAAATCGCTTCTGTTTTACTCGATGAGTTCCCGTCAATTACTACGAACTGTGATCTCTCTGACAGAAAATCACAAATCCAGTCACATAACTGAGACGATATTCCATAATCACGCAGTTTCACTACAAGCCGTTTGTTTGGTACAGTGTCAAAAACCTTCGAAATCCAAAAATACGGAATCGATCTGAAATCCCTTGTCAATAACAGTCAACGCTTCATGTGAATAAAGAGCTAGTTGTGTTTCACAGGAACGATGTTTTCTAAACCCATGTTGACTGTTTGTTCAAAAAAATGGTTCAAATGGCTCTGAGCACTATGGGACTTAACAACTATGGTCATCAGTCCCCTAGAACTTAGAACTACTTAAACCTAACTAACCCAAGGACAACACACAACACCCAGTCATCACGAGGCAGAGAAAATCCCTGACCCCGCCGGGAATCGAACCCGGGAACCCGGGCGTGGGAAGCGAGAACGCTACCGCACGACCACGAGCTGCGGACAACTGTTTGTCAATAGACAGTTTTCTTCTAGGTAATTCATAATGTCTGAACACAATATATGTTCCAAAATCCTGCTGCCAACGACATGGGCCTGTAATCTAGTTGATTACTCCTACTACCTTTCTTGAAAATTGGTGTGACCTGTGCAACTTTCCAGTCTTTGGGTACGGATCTTTCGTCGATCGAAGGGTTGTATATGATTGTTAAGTATGGAGCTAATGCATCAGCACACTCCGAAAGGAACGTAATTGGTATACGGTCTGTACCAGAAGACTTGCCTTTATTAAGTGATTTAAGTTGCTTCACTACTCCGAGGATATTTACTTCTACGTTACTCATGTTGGCAGCTGTTCTTGATTCGAATTCTGGAATTTTTACTTCGTCTTCTTTTGTGAAGGCATTTCGGAAGGCTGTGTTTAATAGCTCTGCTTTGGCAGTAGTGTCTTCGATAGTATCTCCTTTGCTATCGCTCAGAGAAGACATTGCTTGTTTCTTGCCGCTAACATACTTCACTTACGACCAGAATCTCTTTTGATTTTCTGCCAGGTTTCGAGACAAAGTTTCATTGTGGAAACTGTTATACGCGTTTCGCATCGAAATCCGCGCTAAATTTCGATCTTCTGTTAAATATCGCCAATCTGGTGGATTTTGCCTCTGTTTAAATTTGGCATGTTTGTTTCGTTGTTTCTGCAACGGTGTTCTAATCCGTTTTGTGCACCAAGGAGGATCAGCTCCGTCGTTTGTTAATTTGTTTGGTATAAATCTCTCAATTGCTGCCGACGTTATTTCTTTGAATACAAGCCACATCTGGTCTACACTTATATTATTAATTTGGAATGAGTGGAGATTGTCTCTGAGGAAGGCGTCAAGTGAATTTTTATCTGCTTTTTTGAATAGGTATATTTTTCGCTTATTTTTCGAGGATTTGGGGATTACCGTATTCAGTCTTGGTACGACAACCCTGTGTTCACTAATCCCTGAATCGGTTTTGATGCTGTTTATTTACTCAGGATTATTTGTTGTTTTGAGGTCAAGTGTGTTTTCACAACCGTTTACTATTCACGTGGGCCGGCCGGGGTGGCCGAGCGGTTATAGGCGCTACAGTCTGGAACCGCGCGACCGCTACGGTCGCAGGTTCGAATCCTGCTTCGGGCATGGATGTGTGTGATGTTCTTAGGTTAGTTAGGTTTACGTAGTTCTAAGTTCTAGGGGACTGATGACCTTAGATGTTAAGTCCCATAGTGCTCAGAACCAATTGAACTATTCACATGGGCTCATGAACTAACTGCTCGAAATAATTTTCAGAGAATGCGTTTAGCACAATTTCGGATGATATTTTATCCGTACCTCCGGAATTAAACATGTATTTTCGCCATAATATCGAGGGTAAATTAAAGTCACCACCAACTATTATCGTATGAGTCGGCTACGTGTTTGAAATCAAACTCAAGTTTTCTTTGAACCTTTCAGCAACTGCATCATCTAAACTGGGAGGTCGGAAAAGGACCCAATTATTATTTTATTCCGGTTCCCAACAATGACCTCTGGCCAAACTAACTCACAGGAAGTATCTACTTCAATTTCGCGACAAGTTAAACTACTTTTAACAGCAACAAACATGCCACCGCCAACCGTGTTTAGCGTATCATTTCGGAACACCGTTAAGTTCTCCGCAAAAATTTCGGTTGAGCTTATATCCGGCTTCAGCCAGCTTTCAGAGCCTACAACGATTTGAGCATCAGTGCTTTCTATTAACTCTTGGAGCTCTGGTACTTTCCCAACACAACTACGACAATTTACAATTGTTATACCACTGCTTCCTGTATCTACGTGTGTTCGGCCTGCACCCTTTGTGACTGAAGCCCTTCTTGTGTTTTCGCGAGGCCCTCTAACCTAAAAAACCGCCCAGTCCACGCCACACAGCCCCTGCAACCCGTGTAGCCACCTCCCGCCTGTAGTGGACACCTGACCTATTCAACAGAACCCGAAACCCAACCACCCTTTGGCGCAAGTCGAGGAATCTGCAGCCTACACGGTCGCAGAACCGTCTGATCCTCTGATTCTACATCTACATCTACATCTACATCTACATTGATACTCCGCAAGCCACCCAACGGTGTGTGGCGGAGGGCACTTTACGTGCCACTGTCATTACCTCCCTTTCCTGTTCCAGTCGCGTATGGTTCGCGGGAAGAACGACTGTCTGAAAGCCTCCGTGCGTGCTCTAATCTCTCTAATTTTACATTCGTGATCTCCTCGGGAAGTATAAGTAGGGGGAAGCAATATATTCGATACCTCATCCAGAAACGCACCCTCTCGAAACCTGGCGAGCAAGCTACACCGCGATGCAGAGCGCCTCTCTTGCAGAGTCTGCCACTTGAGTTTATTAAACATCTCCGTAACGCTATCACGGTTACCAAATAACCCAGTGACGAAACGCGCCGCTCTTCTTTGGATCTTCTCTATCTCCTCCGTCAACCCGACCTGGTACGGATCCCACACTGATGAGCAATACTCAAGTATAGGTCGAACGAGCGTTTTGTAAGCCACCTCCTTTGTTGATGGACTACATTTTCTAAGCACTCTCCCAATGAATCTCAACCTGGTACCCGCCTTACCAACAATTAGTTTTATATGATCATTCCACTTCAAATCGTTCCGTACGCATGCTCCCAGATATTTTACAGAAGTAACTGCTACCAGTGTTTGTTCCGCTATCATATAATCATACAATAAAGGATCCTTCTTTCTATGTATTCGCAATACATTACATTTGTCTATGTTAAGGGTCAGTTGCCACTCCCTGCACCAAGTGCCTATCCGCTGCAGATCTTCCTGTATTTCGCTACAATTTTCTAATGCAGCAACTTCTCTGTATACTACAGCATCATCCGCGAAAAGCCGCATGGAACTTCCGACACTATCTACTAAGTCATTTATATATATTGTGAAAAGCAATGGTCCCATAACACTCCCCTGTGGCACGCCAGAGGTTACTTTAACGTCTGTAGACGTCTCTCCATTGATAACAACATGCTGTGTTCTGTTTGCCAAAAACTCCTCAATCCAGCCACACAGCTGGTCTGATATTCCGTAGGCTCTTACTTTGCTTATCAGGCGACAGTGCGGAACTGTATCGAACGCCTTCCGGAAGTCAAGAAAAATAGCATCTACCTGGGAGCCTGTATCTAATATTTTCTGGGTCTCATGAACAAATATGGCGAGTTGGGTCTCACACGATCGCTGTTTCCGGAATCCATGTTGATTCCTACATAGTAGATTCTGGGTTTCCAGAAATGACATGATACGCGAGCAAAAAACATGTTCTAAAATTCTACAAGAGATCGACGTAAGAGATATAGGTCTATAGTTTTGCGCATCTGCTCGACGACCCTTCTTGAAGACTGGGACTATCTGTGCTCTTATCCAATCATTTGGAACCCTCCGTTCCTCTAGAGACTTGCGGTACACGGCTGTTAGAAGGGGGGCAAGTTCTTTCGCGTACTCTGTGTAGAATCGAATTGGTATCCCGTCAGGTCCAGTGGACTTTCCTCTATTGAGTGATTCCAGTTGCTTTTCTATTCCTTGGACACTTATTTCGATGTCAGCCATTTTTTCGTTTGTGCGAGGATTTAGAGAAGGAACTGCAGTGCGGTCTTCCTCTGTGAAACAGCTTTGGAAAAAGGTGTTTAGTATTTCAGCTTTACGCGTGTCATCCTCTGTTTCAATGCCATCATCATCCCGTAGTGTCTGGATATGCTGTTTCGAGCCACTTACTGATTTAACGTAAGACCAGAACTTCCTAGGATTTTCTGTCAAGTCGGTACATAGAATTTTACTTTCGAATTCAATGAACGCTTCACGCATAGCCCTCCTTACGCTAACTTTGACATCGTTTAGCTTCTGTTTGTCTGAGAGGTTTTGGCTGCGTTTAAACTTGGAGTGGAGCTCTCTTTGCTTTCGCAGTAGTTTCCTAACTTTGTTGTTGTACCACGGTGGGTTTTTCCCGTCCCTCACAGTTTTACTCGGCACGTACCTGTCTAAAACGCATTTTACGATTGCCTTGAACTTTTTCCATAAACACTCAACATTGTCAGTGTCGGAACAGAAATTTTCGTTTTGATCTGTTAGGTAGTCTGAAATCTGCCTTCTATTACTCTTGCTAAACAGATAAACCTTCCTCCCTTTTTTTATATTCCTATTAACTTCCATATTCAGGGATGCTGCAACGGCCTTATGATCACTGATTCCCTGTTCTGTACATACAGATTCGAAAAGTTCGGGTCTGTTTGTTATCAGTAGGTCCAATATGTTATCTCCACGAGTCGGTTCTCTGTTTAATTGTTCGAGGTAATTTTCGGATAGTGCACTCAGTATAATGTCACTCGATGCTCTGTCCCTACCACCCGTCCTAAACATCTGAGTGTCCCAGTCTATATCTGGTAAATTGAAATCTCCACCTAAGACTATAACATGCTGAGAAAATTTATGTGAAATGTATTCCAAATTTTCTCTCAGTTGTTCTGCCACTAATGCTGCTGAGTCGGGAGGTCGGTAAAAGGAGCCAATTATTAACCTAGTTCGGTTGTTTAGTGTAACCTCCACCCATAATAATTCACAGGAACTATCCACTTCTACTTCACTACAGGATAAACTACTACTAACAGCGATGAACACTCCACCACCGGTTGCATGCAATCTATCCTTTCTAAACACCGTCTGTACCTTTGTAAAAATTTCGGCAGAATTTATCTCTGGCTTAAGCCAGCTTTCTGTACCTATAACGATTTCAGCTTCGGTGCTTTCTATCAGCGCTTGAAGTTCCGGTACTTTACCAACGCAGCTTCGACAGTTGACAATTACAATACCGATTGCTGCTTGGTCCCCGCATGTCCTGACTTTGCCCCGCACCCGTTGAGGCTGTTGCCCTTTCTGTACTTGCCCAAGGCCATCTAACCTAAAAAACCGCCCAGCCCACGCCACACAACCCCTGCTACCCGTGTAGCCGCTTGTTGCGTGTAGTGGACTCCTGACCTATCCAGCGGAACCCGAAACCCCACCACCCTATGGCGCAAGTCGAGGAATCTGCAGCCCACACGGTCGCAGAACCGTCTCAGCCTCTGATTCAGACCCTCCACTCGGCTCTGTACCAAAGGTCCGCAGTCAGTCCTGTCGACGATGCTGCAGATGGTGAGCTCTGCTTTCATCCCGCTAGCGAGACTGGCAGTCTTCACCAAATCAGATAGCCGCCGGAAGCCAGAGAGGATTTCCTCCGATCCATAGCGACACACATCATTGGTGCCGACATGAGCGACCACCTGCAGATGGGTGCACCCTGTACCCTTAATGGCATCCGGAAGGACCCTTTCCACATCTGGAATGACTCCCCCCGGTATGCACACGGAGTGCACATTGGTTTTCTTCCCCTCTCTTGCTGCCATTTCCCTAAGGGGCCCCATTACGCGCCAGACGTTGGAGCTCCCAACTACCAGTAAGCCCACCCTCTGCGACTGCCCGGATCTTGCAGACTGAGGGGCAACCTCTGGAACAGGACAAGCAGCCATGTCAGGCCGAAGATCAGTATCAGCCTGAGACAGAGCCTGAAACCGGTTCGTCAGACAAACTGGAGAGGCTTTCCGTTCAGCCCTCCGGAATGTCTTTCGCCCCCTGCCACACCTTGAAACGACCTCCCACTCTACCACAGGTGAGGGATCAGCATCAATGCGGGCAGTATCCCGGGCAACCACAGTCGTAGTCCGATCAGGGGATGCGTGGGACGAGCTGGCCGTCCCCGACAAACCCCCATCCCGACCCCCACAGTGATGCCCATTGGCAACAGCCTCAAGCTGTGTGACCGAAGCCAACACTGCCTGAAGCTGGGAGCGAAGGGATGCCAACTCAGCCTGCATCCGAACACAGCAGTTGCAGTCCCTATCCATGCTAAAAACTTTTGCTAAGAACGTCTGAACTAATCTACAGAGAGCGCAAACAAATCGACAAAATTTAAACGGTTATTAAAATACAAGATTGCCTAGTAAATGCAGTAATGCTGATACTTGCGCACTGCTGACACTGCTCGGCGGCGGAAGGAGACTAAGCGAAATTACACTATTCAGGTACTAAAACACGATGCTACACTCTCAAATACTATAATACGCTCGAAATTTATGAATTAAACAATGCAAGAACCAAAAACACGCAAAGAAATTAAGAATTAAACTATGTACCAAATGAGTGAGCTAGGAGTATACGACTTGCTGCTGCAGCTGCTTATCCAACGGCGGCAGGGGGCACACTGACTGCGACCAACCGACACTGGCCGTTCAAAACAAAACAGTAGACAAACGACTACGCGAATTTACACTATTCAGGTACTAAAACGCGATGCTACAACTCTCAAATACTATAATACGCTCGAAATTTATGAATTAAACAATGCAAGTACGAAAAACACGCAAAGAAATTAAGAATTAAACTATGTAACAAATGAGTGAGCTAGGAGTATACGACTTGCTGCTGCAGCTGCTTATCCAACGGCGGCAGGGGGCACACTGACTGCGACCAACCGACACTGGCCGTTCAAAACAAAACAGTAGACAAACGACTACGCGAATTTACACTATTCAGGTACTAAAACGCGATGCTACAACTCTCAAATACTATAATACGCTCGAAATTTATGAATTAAACAATGCAAGTACGAAAAACACGCAAAGAAATTAAGAATTAAACTATGTAACAAATGAGTGAGCTAGGAGTATACGACTTGCTGCTCAGCTGCTTATCCAACGGCGGCAGGGGGCACACTGACTGCGACCAACCGACACTGGCCGTTCAAAACAAAACAGTAGACAAACGACTACGCGAATTTACACTATTCAGGTACTAAAACGCGATGCTACAACTCTCAAATACTATAATACGCTCGAAATTTATGAATTAAACCACTTCTGTTAGCCGCTCGAAACCAGAGAGGATCTCTTCTGATCCAAAGTGACACACATCATTGGTATCGACGTGACCAACCACCTGCAGTTGGCAGCACCCTGTGCTCTTGATGGCATCCTTCTCTTCTATCATTCAGACCCTCCACTCGGCACTGTAGCAGAGGACCGCAATCGGTCCTTCGAGTATGCTGCAAATGGTCAGCTGTGCTTTCATCTTGCAAGCAAGACTGGCAGCCTTTACCACTTCTGTTAGCCGCTCGAAACCAGAGAGGATCTCTTCTGATCCAAAGTGACACACATCATTGGTATCGACGTGACCAACCACCTGCAGTTGGCAGCACCCTGTGCTCTTGATGGCATCCTTCTCTTCTATCATCCCCATTCATTTTAAAGGCTTGTAATGGTAGATCGATGAACTGCCTCATTATGTAGAAACAACCACTGGACCTGTGAACTTCTCTTATAGCACAAACAAATAGTGAAAGACAAACAAGGATGACGCCACGGTTCTGCCGCACTGAGAAAAGACGTGACGACCGAAAAATGACACACCGCAGTGCTAAATGACATCTCGCGTTGTACTGAGAACTTCGGACAATGGTCGGAAAGTAGCCAGACTAGGGAATTATTAACTCACGCATAGGCTGTCGTTAGTTGAACAACACCAGCGGCTGCATTTGAAGTGGTGCTGTGACTGAGAAGACAGGACTGCTGATGAAGGGCGCCTCATTCAGTTCGGCGTGGTGCCATTTTTCACTAGGACAACGCTCACGCTCATCGAACCATGACATATGCCTGTGTGAACTGTCCGTGTGAACCTGTGGTGCTCTCATGATCAGCTAGATCCCCGGATCTGTACCTGTTAGATCGTGTATGGGACCAGCTCGTGCATCAACTCTGTCCCAGCGCCAGTATCCAGGTTATCAAGGAACAGTAACAACAGTTGTGGGGTGGGCTGCCTCAGGAGAGGATATAAAGGCTTAATAACAGCCCTTCTCATCGAATCAGTGCAGGCATCCAGCCCAGAGGGGGTCAAACGTCATACTGGTAAGTGAGGTGTCACGTTCTTTGCAAATTTGACTCAATTTTATAGTTACTGAAATAACATCACATGTGCCCTCTCAACCAGTGAAGTTTTCGTTTCGTTTCCTCCTCTCTTTCTGGGCACTTCAAAATTTTTGCCAGGCGGTGAGTGTGTAAGAGCCAACAGTTTTGCTGTCGTCGTAACACTTGTTCCCGCCAGATCACCGAAGTTAAGCACTGTCGAGCTTGGCTAGCACTCGAATGGTTTACCGTCCGGGTCTGCGGAGTACTGCTGACAAGCGGGGCGCACTCAGCCATTGTGAGGCCAATTGAGGAGCTCCCTGATTGAGGTGTAGCAACACCGGTAATGCGAACTGAGAATATCCAGGAGAATGGTGTCCTGACCACCCTCCATATCTGCACCCGATGATGCCTAAGTGCTAAGGATGAAAGGCGGCCGGTCAGTACTATCGGGCCTTCACTGCCTGTTCGGACGCTGTTTGTTTTTAGTATGTGTTTAGGAGCGCTGTTGCTGCTGACAATAGGAAGTAACCCACCGCATATTTGTGGACATTAGGGAGTTCGTACAGACTTGACCGTACCGATCTTTGTGGTAATAGTCAGCTCGTCAGCGCACCTAACGATGACGCGAAGTCTGGTCGCCAAAATGTTGTGCCTGCTGGACACGATGAACCACGCAGCATATCCATGGACTTTCGATCAATTAATTGCTCGGGAGTACCACCGACGTTTGTGTCGTTGCCCGTAACCGCATGATTTATCGTCTAACGACTTCTTTTCCTTCACTTTCAAAGGTGGCTACACTGAGTCACAGCGTCAGAGATTGCGCCAAAGATTATTATTCAGCCGCCTCCACTGGTGCAGTAGTAGTTCAGTGGTTGCCGTGGGCAGTACTTGTTGAGAGGATGTCGAGAGCAGTAATAGTTCAGAGGATGTTGTGTGCAGTTGTTGTTCTGTTGGGCGAGAGAGTAGATGCTGTTCGGTTGGTGTAATGTATAGATGGAAGAAGTTGCAATGATCACAGTGTATTTTTCGTCAATATATATGGAGGTAACAAAAAAAAAAATATTTCACATTTCCTTAAAGACAATACCTCTTCAACCTACACACATAAACTAACACACAGAGTTGCAAACATCCTAAAGAGACAGGGCTTCAAAATAGCATATAAGCCCGGGCAAACCCTTCAATCACACCTACGCCAGCCAGCTACCAAGAGAGACAAATTCCAGCAATCAGGAATATATAAACTTGAATGTCAAAGTTGTGATGCAGTATACATAGGCATGACATGCAGGAATTTTCAAACAAGATACAAAGAACATATCAGATGTTGGAAGTATGAAACAAACCATTCCACATTTGCAGAGCATTTAAAACACTACAACCATCATCCTACAAACATGGAACAAGAAATGAAAATAATGAGAATAAGCAACCATGACAAACATCTTATACAAATGCAAGAAAACTTCCACATCCAGAAAGCCATAGCAGAAAACAAACATGTGATAAATGAACAAACACACATCAGCACAGGCTCCCTACTACACTTAGTAAAGGAAATGATAACATAAAAAAAACTTAAAAAAAAGAAAACTCTACCCCACATCATCTGGAGACACACACACACACACACACACACACACACAGCACAAAAAAATATATATCACACCAAACAACACACACACACACACACACACACACACACACACACACACACACACAGACATACACAAACGCACACACAAATACATACACGAACAGACCACAGATACTTCAATAGTTACACTCATAAGTTTGGCAATAATATTCGATCTTTGGCAAAAACATTTGACAGTAGGCAACAGAAACCAAAACATTGCTTTAAAACAAGCGTTCAGTGCATAGTGTTGTGGAATGGGGAAAAAAACGCAAATTGGCGTTCATAAGAAGAAGAACAACACCAAAAATGCAACAGGAGCGTAATATGTAGGAAATTGTCCACGCAACCTGTAAGTACAGTTCAAAACATTACTACTTAACAGGAAATACCAACCACCAGAACTGTTTATAACCTATAGGCACAATGACAAAAATGTAAATAAAATAGCTAACATATGTACATATTCCAGGCCACTGATGATGCCTTGCAGAAAATAAAGGCGAAACGCGTATGGCACTAAAATTGTGTTTTATTCAGTTGCTGTCAGACGGTCCATAAGTAAAAATTATTAATATACCGTAACAATGCCTCTTAGTCACAGGTTCAGTCATCAAAGCATCTGGCTCGTGTTCATGTATTAGACTTGTAATTCTGGTTTCTATGTGCAATTATAGTATTTCTGGTTTTTCAATTAGTTCATTGTAAATGGTGTTTAAAATTTCTTGTCGTATTGAGGAAG
This sequence comes from Schistocerca americana, assembly GCF_021461395.2. Lineage (NCBI taxonomy): Eukaryota > Metazoa > Arthropoda > Insecta > Orthoptera > Acrididae > Schistocerca > Schistocerca americana. The sequence goes on from NC_060123.1 coordinate 644,008,137, forward strand.
AACCGTGCCAGATACATGTACGTTGAATCACACTACCACACACAGAACAGTTACACTTGTGTTTTGTTGTTTCCTAGCTTTTATAGTTACAGGGGACTTAATTAATCAATTGTGTTAACGGAAATTTCCTTTCATTCTTTATTGTTATTTTATGCAGTCAGATTGCGTACTAATACTAGTCAGGGCCAACCGGTTACGAGACTTCGTAACCGGACACACAGCTACTAAAATTATTGCATTTTAATCAAGCCCCCATGCAACTTCTAATAAACCAACCATGCGTGGGCAACGATTTTCATGACTTTAACAAGATGTTAAATTGGTTTACTGTCTACAAGTTTTGTGCACTAGTCTAGCTGTTGTTGCTATTTTGTTACAGTTTTACGGCCTGTCAATATAAGTGTTACTGTACTTGTGCGACCAGATGTCTAGTTTGTGCTGAGACATTGTGACACACTTTTATGAGCGCTTTTGGCAGAAGCTGGTAACTTTCCTTCCTTCAGAGGGTCGAGTGTATATGAGAAATGTGACATTCGTGGTTGTGAAATGTAGTGTTGTATTTCTGTTGTTGTGAAAAATTCTAGGAAAGGAAAGGGTGTATGTGAATACATACACGTCTTATGCCTGTAAAATAATCCATGGGAATCACTACATATTGATTGCACGGGTGGGTCCCCACGCAACCTTGCTTCATGAGGAACTGTGCAGTGGTTTGGAGTTTTACTCAGAACGTTATCGCACATTCTTGTTGATGATGAACTGTTTATCAACGCTTTCTTAGCCGGTCAAATTCTGGCACTTTTTTCCAAATTTGGACATGAACTGATAACTTCTGCATGTGTGTCTCTGTTATATGGAACATGGAAAATTACACTTCGACAAAATCATAATGAGTCAAGAAACTCATGATATCTCTCTGGTTTTCAGCATTCCGCTGCAGGGAAAGGTAAATATATGAAACATGCCTTTTTTCCCTCGTAAAGCGATGACGGCAACAACATCCATATTACTAAACGCCTAGAACTCTCATCCGCTCACCCACACAAGTTGCAGATTCCTATCTAACAGCTTCCATGGGCAACAAAAACTTGATTTTTATTATTTAATATAATTATTGACTAAATCTGAAAATTTAAATTGTTGTTATTACCTAGCTATCGCTGCTATTTTGTTGAAGTTTTATCTTGTTTCGATATAAGTTTTATTGTGTATGTGTGACTGCGTGACTTGTTTGTACTAACACCATTTGACCCACTTTTATACAGGTTGAACATGAAGTCCGGGAACACTTTCAGCTATTTATTGCACAAGAAATAAACATTGTACAGATGTCATACATATTTCATTTTGAAGAGAAACTCTGAAAGATTTTTTTTACAAACATTCGAGATGCGAACGATGAGTGACCCGGCACATGGCAATACGATAATCGAATTCTTGCCATACCGTCCCAGCATGCCATCGTCGACTGTGGCAGTCGCTTCCCGTATTCTGTCCCGGAGCTCTGCTACATCACGTGGTATAGGCGGTACTTAATCCAGATCTTCAATGTGTCCCCACAGAAAAAAGTCACACGGAGTGAGATCTGGTGATCGGGGAGCCATTTCATGAAACAGCGGTCCCTTTCTGTAGCACGGCCGATCCATCGACGCGGCAGCTCCGTGTTCAGGGACCCACGAACTTCACGATGATAATGGGGTGAAGCCCCACCCTGCCGAAAGATGAGCGGAGAGTCCGATTGCATTTGAGGCATTAGCCATTGCTGCAGCACGTCCAAGCCGAAATATCCAGTGACAATGCTCTTGGCGAAGGAGAATGTCCCGTACAGTTTTCGACGTGGCTAGGCACAAAAAAACATTTGCTTTTGGGGAATCACGCTCAAATTCAGTGCATTCATGTGGATGCTTTGTACCCCAGATTTGGCAATTATGCCTGTTTACTTTCCCATTAGTGTGAAAAGTGGCAACTGCGAGCAAAACGCAAAACGCTTGTCTTTGTCGTCGCCAATGAGCTTCGGCACCAGCTCCAATTTGAATGGTTTCAAAGACAGCTTCTGTCGCAGGACTTTCCACACTGTCACTGGAGCCATTTCGAGTTCATGGGATGCACGACGCACCGATTTCTCTGGGCTTCTTATGAATGTCTCTCGTACACACTCCACATTCACTTCACTCACACTGGGACGTCCGCTTCTCTTTGCCGGGCACTAGCAAGCCGCCGTAACGAATTTGTTGTGCGAGTGGTAAATGGCCTTCGTTGCTGGTGGCTTCTTACCGTACTTGGTTCTAAACATGCGTTGAACAGCTGTAGCACACTTGTTTTTGTCGAACTCCAACACACAGAAGGCTAGCTCCGCACTTGAACTCGCCATGTTTGCGACTAGCGCTGACTAACAGCAAATTACCAAACTACGCTGTGGCTGTATACAAGGAAAAAAACCTTTCAGGGTTTCTCTTTAAAATGACATATGTATGATATCTGTACAATGTTTGGATCTTGTGCAATAAATTATTGAAAGTGTTCCCGAACTTTATGTACATCCTGTATGTGCTTTTGGTAGAAACAGTAGTGTTTGCTGCACTCGGCTTAAGATATACAGGGTGAAAAGTATTTAAACCGCCTAACTCTGGGAGGTTGTAGGTGACATCAAAACAAATATTATCCCCTAATGTCATTTTTTCCTATGAGGATTATTTAAACCGGTGGAAGCCGTATTACGATCTTCAGTTATTAGAGGCCGTATTACGGTCTTCAGTTGTAGGCAACTGCTGTCCACCAGTGTAGTAGTGCATTGTTGGGTTTACTTATGGAGCGATACACCTGGAGTGAGTACACTGATATGGTTGGTGCATACTACGTAGCGCACCACAACGGACGAGCTGCACAGCGGGTTTATCAGCAACAATATCCTAACCGCCGTATCCCGCATCATACGATCTTTGCTGCTGTGTACCAACATTTGCGTGAGACCGGGTCATTTACCAGATTACCTGGACAGGGACGCCGTCGCACGGTAAGAACGCTGCAATTTGAGGAAGCTGTTTTGCAGCATGTGGAGCGGGATCCTTCTATTAGCACTCGTGCAATTGCACGTAACATGGGGACGAATCAGACGAATGTAAGAACAGTCCTTCGAGAGCAATTTTTACGTCCATTTCACTTACAGCGTGCCCACAACCTGGAACCAGTTGATTATCCACCCAGAGCACAGTTTTCGCGGTGGCACCTGGAACAGTGCGAAACGTGTCCTACATTTCCATCCTCTGTGTTACTTACCGATGAAGCAACGTTTGAGCGTGATGGAGTCTTCAACATGCACAATTCGCATGTTTGGAGTGAGGATAACCCACATGCCACAGTTACTAGCGCTCATCAAGTGCGGTTCTTCGTTAATGTGCGGGTTGGTGTTGTTGAGAACTGTTTAATTGGGCCGTATCTGCTACCTATGCCATTAAATGGCAGGCACTATTACAATTTTCTCGCCAGAGCATCGCCAGAATTGCTGGAAGACGTCCCGCTCCCTACAAGACAACGCATGTGGTTCCAACATGACGGGGCGCCGGCACATTTCAGTCATCGTGTGCGTCGATTCCTGGACCGACAGTTCCCAGAAACGTGGATTGGCAGAGGTGGTCCTGTACCATGGCCTGCTCGATCTCCACATATGTCCCCTCTGGACTTTTTTGTGTGGGGAGAGATGCACAACTTTGTTTATGCAACTCCTGTTGCATCAGAAGAGGATCTGGATGCCCGGATAGTAGCAGCAGCAGGAACAATTCAGGACACGCCTGGGGTTTTGCCCGTGTCAGACAGAACATGATCCGATGGTTCAACCTTTGTTTACGTGTCAATGTAGGTATTTTTGAAAATCTGCTGTAATTGAAATTGGGTTGTGTTAATGTGTTGCCTCTTGGTCATAAAAAAATCCAAAAGTGTTTGCTGGTTTAGTTAATTTGCTACCAGAGAAATCTTCCTCTACCGGTTTAAATATTCCTCATAGGAAAAAATGACATTAGGGAAAAATATTTGTTTTGGTGTCCCCTACAACCACCCAGAGTTTGTCGGTTTAAATACTTTTCACCCTGTATAGCCTTACGTTAAAAGTTTTACGCAGTAAGTTGAGCAATAAAGCATGAATCTGTTTTGAGGCAGTACGCAATTTATGCAGACTATATTAATCCATTATTTGAGAATGAGAGCGCTTAGCTACTCCCAACAGACTTTACACATAATTTGAAACATTTTCAAAACTTTTCCTCACTGGTAACCGTACTAAAAATCAAAGACTAAAAGTTTATCGCTCGTTACATTTTCGCCGTCCATGCAGTAAAACTTCAGCATCTGGTATGAAGCTTTAATTTATTACTTCTTTACTATTAACTCTATTCGCAACACGTTTTGCAGACGGCATGCACATATACCACTGAATGTACCTAAAAATTAGCTTTATGCGCGATACAGTGTTCAGTAAACACGATATCCTAAAGACTGAAATGTGTGAAAAACTAGCATTTCCTAAAATGGAGCTGTTTTATATATGGAAGTTAGAATCTTTAAATGCGGAGGGGTTGCCGTTTCTACATCTACATCTACATCCATACTCCGCAAGCCACCTGACGGTGTGTGGCGGAGGGTACCCTGAGTACCTCTATCGGTTCTCCCTTCTATTCCAGTCTCGTATCGTTCGTGGAAAGAAGGATTGTCGGTATGCTTCTGTGTGGGCTCTAATCTCTCTGATTTTATCCTCATGGTCTCTTCGCGAGATATACGTAGGAGCGAGCAATATACTGCTTGACTCTTCGGTGAAGGTATGTTCTCGAAACTTCAACAAAAGCCCGTACCGAGCTACTGAGCGTCTCTCCCACAGAGTCTTCCACTGGAGTTTATGTGTCATCTCCGTAACGGTTTCGCGATTACTAAATGATCCTGTAACGAAGCGCGCTGCTGTCCGTTGGATCTTCTCTATCTCTTCTATCAACCCTATCTGGTACGGATCCCACACTGCTGAGCAGTATTCAAGCAGTGGGCGACCAAGCGTACTGTAACCTACTTCCTTTGTTTTCGGAATCCTTAGGATTCTTCCAATCAATCCCAGTCTGGCATCTGCTTTACCGACGATCAACTTTATATGATCATTCCATTTTAAATCACTCCTAATGCGTACTCCCAGATAATTTATGGAATTAACTGCTTCCAGTTGCTGACCTGCTATTTTGTAGCTAAATGATAAGGGATCTATCTTTCTATGTATTCGCAGCACATTACACTTGTCTACATTGAGATTCAATTGCCATTCCCTGCACCATGCGTCAATTCGCTGCAAATCCTCCTGCATTTCCATTGTTACAACCTCTCGATACACCACGGCATCATCTGCAAAAAGCCTCAGTGAACTTCCGATGTCATCCACAAGGTCATTTATGTATATTGTGAATAGCAACGGTCCTATGACACTACCCTGCGGCACACCTGAAATCACTCTTACTTCGGAAGACTTCTCTCCATTGAGAATGACATGCTGCGTTCTGTTATCTAGGAACTCTTCAATCCAATCAGACAATTGGTCTGATAGTCCATATGCTCTTACTTTGTTCATTAAACGACTGTGGGGAACTGTATCGAACGCCTTGCGGAAGTCAAGAAACACAGTATCTACCTGTGAACCCGTGTCTATGGCCCTCTGAGTCTCGTGGACGAATAGCACGAGCTGGGTTTCGCACGACCGTCTTTTTCGAAACCCATGCTGATTCCTACAGAGTAGATTTCTAGTCTCCAGAAAAGTCATTATACTCGAACATAATACGTGTTCCAAAATTCTACAACTGATCGACGTTAGAGATATAGGTCTATAGTTCTGCACATCTGTTCGACGTCCCTTCTTGAAAACGGGGATGACCTGTGCCCTTTTCCAATCCTTTGGATTGCTACGCTCTTCTAGAGACCTACGGCACACCGCTGCAAGAAGGGGGAAAGTTCCTTCGCGTACTCGGTGTAAAATCGAACTGGTATCCCATCAGGTCCAGCGGCCTTTCCTCTTTTGAGCGATTTCTCTATCCCTCTGTCGTCTATTTCGATATCTACCATTTTGTCATCTGTGCGAGAATCTAGAGAAGAAACTACAGTGCACTCTTCCTCTGTGAAACAGCTTTGGAAAAAGACATAGAGTATTTCGGCCTTTAGTCTGTCATCCTCTGTTTCAGTACCATTTTCGTCACAGAGTGTCTGGACATTTTGTTTGGATCCACCTACCGCTTTGACATAAGACCAAAATTTCTTAGGATTTTCTGCCAAGTCAGTACATAGAACTTTACTTTCGAATTCATTGAACGTCTCTCGCATAGCCCTCCGCACACTACATTTCGCTTCGTGTAATTTTTGTTTGTCTGCAAGGATTTGGCTATGTTTATGTTTGCTGTTAAGTTCCCTTTGCTTCCGCAGCAGTTTTCTAACTCGGTTGTTGTACCACGGTGGCTCTTTTCCATCTCTTACGATCTTGCTTGGCACATACTCATCTAACGCATATTGTACGATGGTTTTGAACTTTGTCCACTGATCCTCAACACTATCTATACTTGAGACAAAACTTTTGTGTTGAGCCGCCAGGTACTCTGTAATCTGCCTTTTGTCACTTTTGCTAAACAGAAAAATCTTCCTACCTTTTTTAATATTTCTATTTACGGCTGAAATCATCGATGCCGTAACCGCTTTATGATCGCTGATTCCCTGTTCTGCGTTAACTGTTGCAAATAGTTCGGGTCTGTTTGTCACCAGAAGGTCTAATATGTTATCGCCACGAGTCGGTTCTCTGTTTAACTGCTCAAGGTAGTTTTCAGATAAAGCACTTAAAAAAGTTTCACTGGATTCTTTGTCCCTGCCACCCGTTATGAACGTTGGGCCTCCCAGTCTATATCCGGCAAATTAAAATCTCCACCCAGAACTATAACATGGTGGGGAAATCTACTCGAAATATTTTCCAAATTATCCTTCAGGTGCTCAGCCACAACAGCTGCTGAGCCAGGGGGCCTATAGAGACATCCAATTACCATGTCTGAGCCTGCTTTAACCGTGACCTTCACCTAAATCATTTCACATTTCGGACCTCCGTCAATTTCCTTCGATACTATTGCACTTCTTATCGCTATAAACACGCCTTCCCCTTCACTGTCCAGCCTGTCTCTGCGATATACATTCCAATCTGAGTTTAGGATTTCATTACTGTTTACGTCTGGTTTCAGCCAACTTTCTGTCCCTAGTACTATATGGGCGTTGTGACTGTTTATTAATGAGAGCAGTTCTGGGACCTTTCTATAGACGCTCCTGCAGTTTACTATTAGCACATTAATATTGTTATTCCCTGTTGCATTTTGCCTACTCCTGCCTTGCCGCGTCTCAGGAGGCGTCTTGTCGGGCCTAGGGAGGGAATTCTCTAAAACAATTAAAACTGCTACAGAAGCATTTCTTTGTATCTTCTACATTTTTGAAGAAATGATCTGTTAATTCACCGCTTATTGGTTCACTCCATGTGTAGTTTGCTTAATTTTTTTTAATGCAACAGATTTGATATGTGTGTCTTGTGAAGTACAGAAGGCAAGTTTCAATTTGAAATGGCATATCGTGCGTCCATTTATTTCGCCATTGTAAGTTAAAGTCCAATCATTTGTGTTTTTTTTTTTTTTTTTTTTTTTTTTTTTTTTTTTTTTTTTTTTTTTTTTTTTTTTTTTTGGGTGGGTGCGCGTATAAGGTAGTTTAAAGTACATAGCAGGTTATCAAATGTAGTTTCAATTGGGTTGAACAGGGATGTAACAAGGGGTCTTATGTATGTGTGTGTCTACATGGAGTCAACCCGGCACTCCGTGTGCTCTTCGCAGCATTTTAGAATTTGAATACTGCGCACTATTGTTTTGCAATTACGAGTACGAAATTTTACGATTGGAGGCTAGGCATACTAAGCATGATATGTTAAGAGGAAAGATAAGGTGGGTAATAAAACGCCAGAAAAGTAACAACGTAAGAGCAGGGTTACATTGTTGACCCAAGACAATATGCCCATTGCTTGCTGCAAGACTGAACACTGTCTTGGTGGCGTTGTAGGCACGTGACGTGGGAAGGGAAGATTATAAAGGGAATACAGACAAATGGGAAATCATTCCAGCAGCGATATGAATAGCAAAATTCGAAGTTTGTGGTAAGGTCTATGGGACCAAACTGCTGAGGTCATCGGTCGCTAGGCTTTACTTTAACTTAAACTAACTTACGCTAAGGACAACACACAAACCCATGCCCGAGGGAGGATTCGGGCCAGTGGAGTGGAGGGGGGCGGGGGGGAGAGGGGGAGATACGCGAACCGTGGCAAGATGCCTCAGACCACTCGGCTATCCCGGGCGGCTATGGACTGCAAATGGGAAATCCATTGACGTAGCATCTTTAATAAACGGCAGATTGTTAAGCTCCAACGACTGAAAACAAGCATCGCGGAAATGGAGCTGGTCGGTTGCGAGCTTGCTACTGTTGGGGAGTATCTAGGGAAGACGGTTGAAGGACATGTGGTACCACATGTCGATACCATCCAATGGACGTCATAGAAACGGAGTTGCATTCCATCTGACTCAGATACCGGACTTGCAGGATCTGGGAGACCCAGTCGTGCTCGCCCATTGAGCCACAGCTCCAGCGGCTCCGTACCACCAGCGCCCTCTGCCTCCACAATATAGGAGGGCCGGCAGCAGCCGCCCAGCCCAATCGTGCTTGGAGCCACTACGCTACGCCACTTTCATTTGTGCCAACACAGTGACTCTCATCCTAATTGCTTATGTATGAGATGGAGAAATACAAGTTAAGCAAATCTTCTGCTCATTGTGTTAACTTTTGCGTCAATCATTTCTGTTCCCGTCCAGCTGCCGGACTGCTCTGTAGCCCGCCTCTCCTTACCGTTGTGTATGAACTCGTACACAACAGAACAGTGAAATCAAGAGTAGGCGACAGTGTTTTGGACGTTCACGGTTCCTCCAGAACGTGGAGGTTGGAGGCTTGCCTGCTCTGCAGAGCAGGACAGGGGGCGATTTGTGACAGGTCCGACGGCTGAGTACAGTGCTGGTGCAGGCACAGATGTTTCGGAGCAGTGCACATTGTTGATCGTGGGGCTCTGCAGCAGACAAACGTTGCGTGTTCCCGTGTTGATCCGACGACGTCATCAGTTACGATTGCAATGGACACAGGATAAACGGCAACGAGAATCAATAGAAACGTGTCAGTTGCTCGAGTGAGTCACGTTTCTTGTTACACCATGTCGTGTCGGGATACGCCGTCATCGAGGCAAACAGCTGCTCGAAACATGCAACGCGCCCCAAAGCCAGATCGGCGGGTACAGTAGTATGTTAATTGCGGATGTTCTGATGAGCTTCCATGGAGACTGTGGTCATAATCTAACCTAGAATAACAGTTGTGCAGCCGGCCGGTGTGGTCGAGCGGTTCTAGGCACTTCAGTCTGGAACCGCGCTGCTGCTACGGTCGCAAGTTCGAATCCTGCCTCGGGCATGGATGTGTGTGATGTCCTTAGGTTAGTTAGGTTTAAGTAGTTCTAAGTTCTAGGGGACTGATGACCTCAGATGTTAAGTCCCATAGTGCTCAGAGCCATTTGGGCCATTTTTTGCAGTTGCGCCCTACGTGAACGTTATTAGGAGTCACATTAATCTCTTTACGCTTCGTGTCTTTCCCGACGGCAATGGCATCTTCTAACAGGGTGACTGTCAGTCTCAGAAACCTAGAATAACACTACGAATTTTTGAGGAGGATGGTAATAAACTCACGCTGACGTTTTGACCACCAAATTCACCGGTTCGAAAACATCTGAAATGCTAATGCGCGCCAGGTTCACACCTTCAAATCACTGGCCCTAATTAAGGGTTCAAAATGGCTCTGAGAACTCTGCCTGTGCGACTTTTCAAAACCCCGTTCCTCAGGGGTGGATAGAGGTATCAAATTGAAATTTATATCACATATTAAGGCCTGCGGTCCCAGGGCGACGTTAAAAGTGAAGCTATTAGTCTACGAAACCAAAAGATACGACTCTACTCTCAAACTCACTCATCAAAACTTGTAGGGTACTTCCCGTTAGTCTAGAATCATAAAATTTGCCAAGAAGCACGGTTTCACACTACAACCTAAACAATAAATTTGAAAATCGTTGATCTGTAATTATATCACACGAAAAAGAAAGCATGGCCATTTCCTATCTGACTGTCTGTCTGTCCGTGCGTCTCGTAAGCCTCCTTTTTTTCCCAGGAACGGATAGCAAGTTGAAATTTATGTCGTTTGCCTGTGTTGTGATAAATGTAAGCTTCTATGTCACTGTAACTAAAAGATATGGCCATTTATTTCATATTATTTTGATACTTGCAAAGTCACTCATTAAAACTTATGGGTACTTCCTTTTGATGTAGAATCAAGAAATTTGGCGAGAAGAAAGGTTTCACAGTACAAGTAAAGGAAAAAAATCAGATAGTTATTAATTTTTAATTATATCACACGAAAAATATTTCTGTTGTCATTTTCTTATCCGACTTCAAACTTAAAATTAAAACACTCTAAAGCCTCCTGGAATCCCTGGGATCAATATACTGATAGTAACAATGTTGATAACAGGCAAAACTCGTCGAGATCCCTGATTCCCGGAATCGATGCATTGTCTATATACACAATTATGTTTGTACGGAACCGACAGTGGGCGAGTCCTAGTCGCACCTGTTCAGTTTCATTTCTTTTCTGTCACATAATCTGACGATGCCTTGGTAACAAGCCGAAACTGATAATGATTCAACTTGTGTTACCTGAGGCAGCAATCTATACTAACTGCAGTTGAACCAACCGTCTAAGAAGAAAATCTTATAAACGTTAGTAGTATTGTTCTGTTTCAGCGGCAGGTCCATTCTTGAGCATCAGTTATGAAAGGAGACTCCTTACATAATGACGAAAGGCTTCTTCGTGGGAGGACCTTAGGCGCTGGCAAACGAAGTAAACAGTAATTGGGATCCGCATGAAATTGGTAGTTGGAGACAAAATTGCAATTTCAGTTCTAAGAAGCCGTTTACGCAACTAAAGTTTATGTAACAACTCACCCAGTAAGAATGGACTAGTAACCTAATGTGTAATCTTTTGCAACTATACTCAATTTTCATAACTTCATAAAGCTGTAGTCTCATTTGAGAACAGCTGTGTCACTGAGAGGAGCGGCAAGTGGTAGGAGTAAGTTACAAAAAACACATGCTGTGGAATAAATGACCCAGTGGACTGCTTCTCAATATTGCTGTACAGAAATCGTGTCGTTATCTGAAGGGATGAAGAGTACGCTCGCTAACTACTCACAAAGGAAACTCCCCATCGCAACTCCCTCAGACTTAATGGTAAGATGACATAGTGGATAGCCTATCAAAAAATGAACGCAGATCTAGCGTGAGAATGGGAGGATAGTGTACTGAACTGTGAAGAAAGAAGCAAAATAGAAACAGTGAACGGTCGAAGCTCAAGATGTGCAACATGTAGCGAAATGCCAGAACCACGGCGTCGTGGCTGTGTGGTTATGGTAGTGGACGATCAAGCGAAAGACCCGTGTTCATATTTCCTTCGTGCTCCATTTTCTTTCACAAATTTATGAACTGTCCGTCCGGTCATTGACGTGTCTGTTTTCTTTCTATAGTCTTGGCAATTGTCATACTATACATTGATTATAAAATGTGAGTCATACGGTAAGAATATATTACCGTCGCAAGTAAATGTGATGAATACTGAAAGCAGGCCAGATGCCGCATAGATCTCTCACAGAACTGAAAAAAGAAGTAAACTGGTGTGTACTATGTTACAACAAAGGAATCCAAGAGTCAAAATTTCCAAACCGGAATGCAAGAGTAGTAACATGAGGTACTTGTGAAGAACGAATAGGAAGTATGTATTAACAGAATCTTCCGTCGGTTCTTGGTAGAACAACATTATAATAATAAATGAAAAGCACCAGTTTGCTTTTGTTCTACAATGAGTGTTGAAGTGTTGAGTGAATGACCAGACACAACTCAACACTTCCACCCTCCTAAACTTCATATAATCATCTTTGTTGTTCATTACTTCCCACACTCTCTCTTCCTACATATTCCTATTTTCCTGTATTCATTAAGTTGTTTTATTTGTTGCAGTTGTCTTTGTATTCCACATAGGCTGTAGTTCAATACTTAAAGGTTTCCTTTTAACTTTTACTTGTATTACTGTCCATGTTTAACTCCCCTTGTAGTTGTCTCATCAAATACTGTTCATATTTTACTTTGGTCATTTATTTAATGAAAACTGGTACACAGCCACTGCTTTGATTATAATGTTAATGTTAAAATGCAGTACCACCACACTCTCAAACTGTAGGTTCCCTCAAACACCTCCATTTTCCTGCATTTATGAATTTCTGTTTATCTTATTGATATTGCTTTAGTTCCTTATGTATTCTGTATTTACATTGACAACTGTCTCTTCTTTTTTAATTGGTTGCGTATCACTCTCCATGCTTCATACCTCTTGATGCAGCCTTGTCTAGTACTAATTTTATCTTATTTTATTAGTTTTGTTTATTAATAGAAACTGTTATGTAGGCATGCTATTCCTATTTTGTGCTAAAGGTTTTCCTGTCAACTCCATTGTTATTTATGTACTGTTCAGTTTTTACTATTTCATTGCAAAGATGTTACTTACTGTATGTTTCTACTTCACTCTAGATGTGTTACTTCTCTTCCAATGTTGTGTGCTAACATTTAACTTCTTTGGTGATAATAGTCAGTTAATGTCTGAATATGGCCTTGTAAGCCGAAAACCGGTTAGCAATAAAAGTAATATTGTAGAACAAAAGGAAGTATGTACGTCAGGAAGTTCTTTCGTTTCACCTCGCTGTAGCAAATGGACATTACACCAAGACGCAGACATAAATTTGAATACAGCAAACAGACACGTTTAGTTACCGGGTCGACGGTTCACAATTTTGTCGAATAAAGGGGGTTACGAGGGAGATTTGAACAGCATCCCCCGCTTCTCAATTCCAACACCGTGACCACATAACAACGACGCCGTAGCTATTCAAATTCACTCAATGTTGCACATCTTGAGCTTGGAGCGTTAACTGTTTCTATTTTCCTTGTTTTTTCCACAGTTCAGCACACCTTCTTCATGTTTTCATGTATGATCTGTTTTCACGTTTTTGACGGGCAATTCACTGGGCCATGTCACCACAAAATCTGAGAGGGGTGCGATGGGGATTTCCCCTTGTCAGGAGCGTGCATTTAATAATAACACCCCTAAGAAATTTCCTCTATTTTCGTTGTAGTTCTTTAGTTTTCGTATTTGTATGCCATTTGCTGAACCGTGCGCCGGCACACAACGTGCTCCTCTCGAACACCACCAAGGTGGATGATTTGCGGGATAGCGACGGGGAGGGGGGGAGGAGGGGGGGATGCGCTGAGCTTAACGTCCGTTCTAGAAACCTATTAAGCATTTCATACGTTCCACGTTGACCATTTAGCCGTGAAGCACACTGCGAAATGTTGTCACGGAAATCGCTTTGAATGTCGTTGTTGTTGTCGTCAAAAAAATGGTTCAGATGGCTCTGAGCACTATGGGACTTAACATCTGTGGTCATCAGTCCCCTAGAACTTAGAACTACTTAAACCTAACTAACCTAAGGACATCACACACATCCATGCCCGAGGCAGGATTCGAACCTGCGACCGTAGCTGTCAGGCGGTTACGGACTGAGTGCCTAGAGCCGCTAGACCACCGCGGTCGGCTGTTGTCGTCAGTCCAGGGACTTGTTTGATGCAGCTCTCCATACTACTCTATCCCTCCGAGTAACTACTGCAACCTACATCCTTCTGAATCCGCATGGCGTATTCATCTCTTGGTCTCCCTCTACATCTTTTACGCCTCACGCTTCCCTCCAATACTAAACTGGTGATTCCTTGATGCCTCAGTACGTGTCCTACCAAGCGATCCTTTCTTCTATTCAAGCTGTGCCACAAATTCCTCTTCTCCCACTTCTGTTCATTACCTCCTGATTACTTACGTTATCTACTCACTTACTCTTCAGCATTCATCTGTAGCACCACGTTTCGAAAAATTCTATTCTCTTCTTGTCTAAACTATTTATCGTCCATGTTTCGCTTCCATACGTGGCTACACTATATAGAAATACTTTCACAAAGGACTTCGTGACTCTCGATGTTAACAAATCTCTCTTCTTCAGAAACGCTTTCCTTGCTATAGCCAGTCTACGTTTTATATCCTCTGTATTTCGATCATCGTCAGTTATTTTGCTTCCCAGATAGCAAAACTCACCTACTACTTTGTCTCATTTCTTAACCTAATTCCCTCAGTTTACCTGATTTCAATCGACTATATTCCATTATCCTCGTTTTGCTTTTGCAAGTCCTTTGCTGTCTCTGACAGAATTACAATGTCATCGGCGAACCTCGAAGTTTATATTTCTTTTCCCTGGACTTTAATTCCTACTCCGAATTTTTCTTTTGTTTCCTTTACTGCTTGCTCAGTATACAGTTTGAATAACATCGGGGATAGGCTACAACCCTGTCTCACTCCCTTCCCAACCACTGCTTCCCTTTCATGCCCCTCTACTCTGACAACTGCCATCTGGTTTCTGTACAAATTGTAAATGGCCTTCCGCTTCCTGTATTTTACCCTTGCCACCTTCAGAGTTTGAAAGAGAGTATTCCAGTCAACGTTGTCAAAAGTTTTCTGTAAGTCTACAAATGCTAGAAACGTAGGTTTGGCTTTCCATAACATATCCTCTAAGATAAGTCGTTGAGTCTGTATTGCCTCACGTGTTCGAACATTTCTACGGAATCCAAACTGATCTTCCTCGAGGCCGGCTTCTACCAGTTTTTCCATTCGTCTGTAAATAATTCTTGATATTATTATTAAACTTATAGTTCGGTAATTTTCACACCGGTCAACACCTGTTTTCTTTGGGATTGGAATTATTATATTCTTCTTGAAGTCTGAGGGAATTTCGCCTGTCTCATACATCTTGCTCACCAGGTGGAAGAGTTTTGTCAGGGCTGGCTCACCCAAGGCTATCAGTAGTTCTAATGGAATGTTGCCTACTCCCCGGGTCCTTGTTTCGACTTAGGTCTTTCAGCGCTCTGTCACATTCTTTACGCAGTATCATATCTCCCACTTCATCTTCATCTACGTCCTCTTCCATTTCCATTATATTACCCTCAAACACATCGTCCTTGTGCAGACCCTGTATATACTCTTTCCACCTTTCTTCTTTCCCTTCTTTGCTTAGGACTGTTTTTCCATCTGAGCTCTTGACTTATACCGGTGGTTCTCTTTTCTACAAAGGTTCCTTCAATTTTTATGTAGGCAGTACCTATCTTACCCATAGTGATATACGCCTCTACATCCTTACATGTGTCCTCTAGCCATCCCTGCTTAGCCATTTTGCACTTCATTTCGATGTCGTTTTTGAGACGCTTGTATTCCTTTTCGCCTGCTTCATTTACTGCATTTTAATATTTTCTCCTTTCAATTAAATTTAATATATCTTCTGTTACCCAAGGATTTCTACTAGCCCTCGTCTTTTTACTTACTTAATCCTCTGCTGCCTTCACTATTTCATCTTTCAAAACAACCCATTCTTCTTCTGTTGTATTTCTTTCTCCTGTTCTTGTGAATCGTTCCCTAATGCTGTCTCAGAAACTCTGTGCAATCTCTGATTCTTTCAGTTTTTCCAGGTGCCATCTCCTTAAATTCCTACCTTTTTGTAGTTTCTTCAGTCTTAATCTACAGTTCACAACCAATAAATTGTGATCAGAGTCCTCATCTGCACTGTACCTGGAAATGTCTTAGAATTTTGAACCTGGTTCCTAATCTCTGTCGTACCATTATACACTGCTGGAAATGGAAAAAAGAACACATTGACACCGGTGTGTCAGACCCACCATACTTGCTCTGGACACTGCGAGAGGGCTGTACAAGCAATGATCACACGCACGGCACAGCGGACACACCAGGAACCGCGGTGTTGGCGGCGAATGGCGCTAGCTGCGCAGCATTTGTGCACCGCCGCCGTCAGTGTCAGCCAGTTTGCCGTGGCATACGGAGCTCCATCGCAGTCTTTAACACTGGTAGCATGCTGCGACAACGTGGACGTGAACCGTACGTGCAGTTGACGGACTTTGAGCGAGGGCGTATAGTGGGCATGCGGGAGGCCGGGTGGACGTACCGCCGAATTGCTCAACACGTGGGGCGTGAGGTCTCCACAGTACATCGATGTTGTCGCCAGTGGTCGGCGGAAGGTGCACGTGCCCGTCGACCTGGGACCGGACCGCAGCGACGCACGGATGCACGCCAAGACCGTAGGATCCTACGCAGTGCCGTAGGGGACCGCACCGCCACTTCCCAGCAAATTAGGGACACTGTTGCTCCTGGGGTATCGGCGAGGACCATTCGCAACCGTCTCCATGAAGCTGGGCTACGGTCCCGCACACCGTTAGGCCGTCTTCCGCTCACGCCCCAACATCGTGCAGCCCGCCTCCAGTGGTGTAGCGAAAGGCGTAAATGGAGGGACGAATGGAGACGTGTCGTCTTCAGCGATGAGAGTCGCTTCTGCCTTGGTGCCAATGATGGTCGTATGCGTGTTTGGCGCCGTGCAGGTGAGCGCCACAATCAGGACTGCATACGACCGAGGCACACAGGGCCAACACCCGGCATCATGGTGTGGGGAGCGATCTCCTACACTGGCCGTACACCACTGGTGATCGTCGAGGGGACACTGAATAGTGCACGGTACATCCAAACCGTCATCGAACCCATCGTTCTACCATTCCTAGACCGGCAAGGGAACTTGCTGTTCCAACAGGACAATGCACGTCCGCATGTATCCCGTGCCACCCAACGTGCTCTAGAAGGTGTAAGTCAACTACCCTGGCCAGCAAGATCTCCGGATCTGTCCCCCATTGAGCATGTTTGGGACTGGATGAAGCGTCGTCTCACGCGGTCTGCACGTCCAGCACGAACGCTGGTCCAACTGAGGCGCCAGGTGGAAATGGCATGGCAAGCCGTTCCACAGGACTACATCCAGCATCTCTACGATCGTCTCCATGGGAGAATAGGAGCCTGCATTGCTGCGAAAGGTGGATATACACTGTACTAGTGCCGACATTGTGCATGCTCTGTTGCCTGTGTCTATGTGCCTGTGGTTCTGTCAGTGTGATCATGTGATGTATCTGACCCCAGGAATGTGTCCATAAAGTTTCCCCTTCCTGGGACAATGAATTCACGGTGTTCTTATTTCAATTTCCAGGAGTGTATAATCTGTCAGAAACCTTACAGTGTCTCCAGGCCTCTTCCACGCATACAAACGTCTTCCGTGATACTTAAACGAAGTGTTAGCTATGATTAAATTTGCTCTGTGCAGAATACTACTAGGCAGCTTCCTCTTCATTCGTCACCCCCAGTCCATATTCACCTGCAACCTATTCTTCCTTTTCCTACTCTCGAATTCCAGTCCCCTATGACTACTAAATTTTCGTCTCCATTAACTATCTGAATAATTACTTTTGTCGCATCATACGTTTCTTCAATCTCTTCATCATCCGCGGAACTAGTTGCATACGTCTAGACACGACTCTGACAGGTGACACGTACGTAAGTATCCTGCTGATCATTTGCACCCATTCATGTCCACTGTGCATTCCGACGGGTTTGGGAAATTCCATCAGGACAACGCGACACCTCATACGTCCAGAATTGCTACAGAGTAGCTCCATTAACAATCTTCCGTGTTTGAACATTTCCGCTGGCCACTAAACTCCCTAGACGTGAACATTATAGAGCATATCTGGGACGCCTTGCAACGTGCTGTTCGGAAGAGATCTCCACCTCCTCGTATGTTTACGGATTTATGAACTCCCCTTCAGGATTCGATGTCACTTCGCTGCAAGATCGGCTCCAACGACGACTAAAGAGAATCTTTCAACGTGACAGAAGTGCTACCTTTTCGTAAACTGCTGCATATTTCAATACTGGGCCATCAACGAGTGTCGGCGTGCGAACCATTCAACGAAACCTTATCTAAAGGGTTTTCGAAGCTGAAGGCTCCACTCGTGAACCCTTGCTGACTGCACGACACAAAGCTTTACTGTTGATGACTGGAAAAATGTTGAGTGGTCGGAAGAGTCTCGTTTCAAATTCTATCGAGCGGATGGACGTGTAAGGGTATGGAGGCAATCTCATAAATCCATGGATCCTGCCCGTCAGCGGTGGATTGTTCAAGCTGGTGGAGGTTCCGTAATGGTGGAGGGCGTGTACAGTTGGGGTGATATGGTACCCCTGATACATCTAGATACGATTTTGACAGGTAACACGTACGTAAGTATCCTGTCTGATAACGTGCATCCATTCATGTCCATTGTGTTTTCCGACGGACTTGGGCAATTCCAGCAGGACAATGCGACACCCCACACGTCCAGAATTGCCACAGAGTGGCTCCAGGAACACTGTCCTGAGTTTAAGTACTTCTCCTGACCACCAAACTTCCCAGACATGGACATTATTGAGCATATCTGGGATGTCTTGCAACGTGTTGTTCAAAAATGATCTCCACCCCTTTGTACTCTTAGGGATTTATGGACAGCCCAGCAGGATTCATGGTGTTAGTTCCCTCCAGCACTACTTCAGACATTAGGCGAGTCCATGGCGCGTCGTGTTGTGGCACTTCTGCGGGGGCCATACACGCCATTAGGCAGCTGTGTCAGTCTCTTCAGTGTATAGGCACAGAGAGGTAGCCTAACTTACAGACGCACTCCCAACTTTACGAGTGTAAAGCAGAAACACTATAAACAACTGATCCCCAAACAACCTTGCGAGAAAGGTGTACTACGCAACTCTCGGTAAATTGTTTACGGCGATGCATGAATCGGAACAGATGGAAGGAAACTGCGGATTGGTGCTGGAGAAGTAAGATTTGGATAATTGCAAATTTGTATTAATGTCAAAACTTTGATTGTAGCTGGGTTTATTAGTGTGCGGAGGATAGCATCGGATGTGTGGTACTTGACGCACTGGATTGAAGTACTGCATTAAGCCGCCCTCTCACCGGAGGAATGGATGCAGATGATCAGACAGGATGCTTACGTACGTGTCACCTGTCAGAGTCGTATCTAGACGTATCAGGGGCCCCATATCAATCCAAGTGCAACCACCGCACACCATTACAGAGCCTCCATCAGCTTGAACAGTTTCCTGCTGACATGTAGAGCTGCGAAAGCCCATATCGATGATGTTTCGTTAAATGATTCGCACGCTGACACTTGTTGATGGCCCAGCATTGAAATCTGCAGCAATTTTCGGAAGGTTGCGCTTCTGTCACGTCGAACGATTCTCTTCAGTCGTCGTTGGTTCCGTTCTTGCAGGATCTTTTTCCGGCCGCAGAGATGTCGGGGATTTGATGTTATACCGGATTCCTGATACTCACGGCACACTCGTGAAATGTTAGTACGGGAAAATCCCCACCTCATCATTACCTCGGAGATGCTGTGTCCCATCGCTCGTGCGTCGACTGCAACATGTCGTTCATACTCACTTTCAATTGAGATAATGAGTAACATCTAAATGCATTATCTCATACCGTTGTACATCATTACGTAGCTTTCCTCTACCAGCAATCTACTGGTCAAGCCGTCGACGAGTCCAGAGTATTCTTCGCGATCTTCTTCGCTCTTCTGCGAAAACCGCTAACAGACGTAACGCAGGTATTTCAGGCACGTCCGTTTTCGTAAAGAAACTGTGCGGTTTGCGAGCCAAACAAATTTGGCAACGTCCGCGTCGACGTCAAAGCTAGCTGCCTCGTCCCCTGTGAGGACGGCTTTACGCATCGTAGTAAGACATGACAAATGTATGTGAATACCTAAGGGACCAAACTGCTGAGGTCATCGGCCCCTAGACTTACACACTACTTAAACTAACTTAACCTAACTTATGCTAAGAACAACACACACCCACCCACCCATGCCCGAGGGAGGACTCGAACCTCCGGCGGGAGCGGCCGCGCAGTTCGTGACATGGCGCCCCAGACCGCGAGGCTAAGATGTGACACGTTGCTGGTTGGTTGACTGGAGGGGCGGGGGTGGGAGTGGACCAAACAGCGAGATCATCGGTCCCATCAGATTAGGGAAGGATGGGGAAAGAAGTCGGCCGTGCCCTTTCAAAGAAACCATCTCGGCACTTGCCTGAGGCGATTTAGGGAAATCACGGAAAACCTAAATCAGGATGGCCGGTCGCGGGTCTGAACCGTCGTCCTCCCGAATCGGAGTCCAGTGTGCTAACCACGGCGCCACGTCGCTCGGTGACTCGTTGCGTTAGCAAAGATGGTATTAGTACCTAGCAGTAGCACAGCACTTGAGCGATCTGATTATGCTATATCATTCATTTACGTCATTACTTCCTCAATATTTCAGTTCACCATTAGACGTTATTTGTGTGCTTACATTTCGTTGCTGATAACTCAGAGGTTGTCCTGATAATGCAGGAGACACATGATGTGGGCGAGTGTTCATAATGTTCCTAACGAGTGTCAGTAACGTATAGCTGATTTCTTTTTCTTTTTTTCGCCTGTAGGCTGCTTGCCTGATGCTGACGCAGACGGCGCTGGCTGCAACGGTCAAACGAAAGCCCTTTGACCTAGACGATATTACCTCCGGAGAATTCTCGCCAGAGGAGTTTGACTTCGAGTGGATAAGTGGTGAGTCCCCTTCCTTCTTATGAGCTATGACAGCATGTCCTTCAGTGAACTGTCTACTTACGTATGCACACTCATGCGCTTTTGCGTAGGCAAGTGTTCACATCAACACGCAACCATGAATATTGACTGTTACTCCTGGAGCACCCTGTATATGCAGGATTTCGACCAGTTTTCTAGTTTCTGTGGTTTTGTACAACTGAAAGAGTACACTATTGTTTGTTTCTTGCCTTAACAAAAGGGCTTGGCTAGAGCACATCAATGTCTGGTGAGTGTTGTGGCCAGCCGATGTGGCCGAGCGGTTCTAGGCGCTACAGTCTGGAACCGCGCGACCGCTACGGTCGCAGGTTCGAATCCTGCCTAGGGCATGGATGTGTGTGATGTCCTTAGGTTAGTTAGGTTTAAGTAGTTCTTAGTTCTAGGGGACTGATGACCTCAGAAGTTAAGTTCCATAGTGCTCGGAGCCATTTGAACCTTTTTTTGATTGTTGTGTGGCAGCGTGCCAGACAGACAGAGAGAGAGAGAGAGAGAGAGAGAGAGAGAGAGAGAGCCGCTGTGTGAACGCATGTGTGGAAGGCTATTCGCGCTTGGTAACAGGCGGCAATGGTCTGGGCGTTTATCGTGTAGAATGTTCTCGTGTGATTTGTACGAGAGGCGTTCAGTAAATAACGCAACACGCTTTTTTTCGTGAAACCAGGTTGGTTTTACTCAGGAGACCAATACACCATATTATTTCGCACTCTTTTTGCTACAGAACCCTATTTCAATATAATCTCCGTTCAGTGCCAAGGCACTACGCAACCTCACTGGGAGGGCCTGTATGCCTGCAGATACCACTCTACTGGTCGACGTGGGAGCCAACGATCTCGCTGCAGCAGTAACCTCCCCATCATCCACTTACTGCCTCCCGCGGGGTGCACCCTTCATGGGGCGAAACAGATGAAGCCGGAAGGTTCATAATGCGGGCTCTAGGGTGGATCCCAGCGGGCACACACCTATGAGTGTGCCAACTGGTGGACGAGTGTGTCAGCACGGCCAACAGAGACGTCCAGTTTTACAGCGAGGTGTTTGACTGTGATCTGTCGATCACCTCGAATGAGAGTGTCCGCACTTTCCAACATTGTAGGAGCCACAACTGTGTACGGCCGGTCGGAAGGCGGGAGATAGGACAGGTTTGCGCGATCTTGTTGCGATAATGACAGATACCTAGCCCAACGATTCACCGTGCCTTTGTTCACTGCGATGTCTCCGTAAACATTCTGCAAACGCTTACGAATATCTGCGATGCTCTGGTTTTACGCTAAAAGAAACTAAATGACGGCTCTCTGGTTGGAACGCATCTCCATTGCAGACGCCATTTTGAAGACAACGTATAGTGCCGTCAACTATCAGAACTCCATCAAACTATAGGATATATTCCACGATGGTCCACAACAAATTCCGCATTTTTTCAACCGGAATTGGGCGAGAAAAATTGTTTTGCATCACTTGAACGTCCCTTGTATTACATATAGGCGTGTTAGTATGTTGGTGGTACGTGGTCTTCAAAGAAGTTAATAACTACCACAATAGGAATATTTTTTAGGGAATGAGAGCGTTACTGTTAACATAAACGTAGTCATTCTTCCGTATTTGACTACTGTTTTAGCCGGCCGTGGTGGCCGTGCGGTTCTAAGCGCTTCAGTCTGGAACCGCGTGACCGCTACGGTCGCAGGTTCGAATCCTGCTTGGGCATGGATGTGTGTGATGTCCTTAGGTTAGTAGTTCTGAGTTCTAGGGGACTGATGACCTCAGATGTCAAGTCCCATAGTGCTCAGAGCCATTTGAACCATTTGAACGACTGTTTTATTAACCTGTGACCGCCACAGATCTGACAGAGCAGCATCCCACCATCATTTAAAGTATGTGAGTTTTTGCCCTTCATACTCTCGCTGGATAAAATTCTGATCCTCCGCGAAATGTGCATGGCACGTAGGGGGCGGACTCACCCCTAAACTTAGCGAGACCGCTCCCTAAGCAGCACGCACATTAGCAGGCTTGCCAGCAATCGTCGATCCCCTGAAGTATTCGCGACTGGAACAGGAAAGGACCGAAGTGACAGTAACACGCAGAGTACCCTCAGCTTTACACCGTAAGGTGGCTTGATAGGTGCAGACGAAGATGTAAATATAGAGTCTCTGAGTTTTCTGAACTCCGGCCTGGAACCCTTAGAGAGTACTACGATGACTGAAGGAAATTTAAAACTGTTGTGACACTCACAGTGGCGAACAGAAAAGATTTATTTCTCGTTGTAACTGTTATCTCTGTCGTTTAGGAGTAAGAAGCACGAGTGTCGAATTCTCACTCTTAGCAAATGAATCGTTGTATGTTACAGGGACGGAAATACTCTACAAGAACGACAGTGAGGTGGTGGCAATGGATGTGAGCTCCATGAAGAGCAGAGTACTTGTACCCAAAGAGGTAAGTCTCATCATCACCGTTGCCAGCTTTTTAATGCAACCGTCTACAGCTTCCTGGAGCCGTCCCCAGCGCCATGCTTTTACCAGCCTCAGCTAGTTAACATCGTTACTAAACCTCAGCGCATTCATAATATACTCCGCTTATTGCTTTATCGTAACATAATATGTACAATGAGGTGGCAAGAGTCGTGGGATATGTCCAAATATCGTGTCGCATCTTCTTTTGCCCGGCGTAGTGCAGGAACTCGACGTGCCATACACTCGACAAGTGGTTCGAAGTCCCCTGCAGAAATATTGAGCCATGCTCCCTCTATAGCTGTCTATAATTGCGGAAGTGTTGCCGGTACAGGATTTTGTGCACGAACTGACCTTTCGATTATGTCTCATACGAGGGTCACTACAAAAGAAATGCTCACTATTTTTGTAAAAATACAATTTTCGTTCTGCATGTGTGAAAGTTTCACAGTGTGTAGATACATCCTTCGCGCTTGTTTTCACACTTACTTCAACCTGTTCCCGTGAGTGGCGCCGTCACAGCAATTCTTCAGGATAGCTGCTACATTTGACGTTCGTCAGAAGCAACGTGCTGTCATAGAAGTCCTGTGCTGTGAAAACGAAACAATGGGAAACATCCACAAGAGGTTGGAAAAGGTGTATGGAGATGCTGCTGTCGATCGCAGTACATTTAGTCGGTGGGCAAGTAGGTTACGTGATGACAGCGGGCACGGCAATATTGCGGATTGTCCTCGCAGCGGCAGGCCTCGTACTGCACACGCTCCAGACAATGTGCAGTGTGTTAACGAATTGGTGACTGCTGACAGACGCATAAGAGTGAACGAATTGTTACGCTACGTTGGGACAGGGGAAGGAATTGTTTGCAGAATACTGAAAGTGTTGGCGTTAAAAAATGTTCGTGCCAGGTGGGTTCCCAGGATGTTGACGGTGGCTCACAAAGAAACAAGAAAAACGGTATGCAGCGAACTTTTGGAACAGTACGAGAATGGTGAAGATGAATTTCTTGGAAGAATTGTGACAGCTGATGAAACATGGCTCCATCATTTTTCACCAGAGACGAAGAGACAATCAATGGAGTGGCATCATGCAAACTCACCCAATAAAAAAAATTCAAACCACCCCTTCTGCTGGAAAAGTTATGGCTATGGTGTTTTTCGATTCCGGAGGACTCTTGCTTGTGGACATCATGCCAAGTGGAAGCACTATAAATTCTGATGCATATGTGACGACACTGAAGAAACTTCAAGCTCGACTGAGTCGTGTTCGACCACATCGGCAAAAGCAGGATGACTTGCTGTTGCGCGACAATGCACGGCCACATAGTCAAAACCATGGAAGCGATCACAAAACTCAGATGGACAACAATGAAACACAGTCCTGACCTGAGTCCATGTGACTGTCGCCCCTTCGGGAAACTGTAAGACTCTCTTCGTGGAACAAGGTTTGAACATGATGACTCCATTGTGCACGCTGCCAAACAGTGTGGCTCCAACAGGTTGGTCCAGAATTTTACCGCGCGGGTATACAGGCGCTGGTTCCAAGATGGCGTCAGGCAGTTGAGAGGGATGGAAATTATGTGGAGAAATGAAAACATTGTTCCTAAAGGATGTATCTACACACTGTAAAACTTTCAAACATGTAGAATAAGAGATGGATTTTAAAAAAAACAGTGTGCATTTCTCTTCGAGTGACCCTCGAAGATGTTCGATGGGATTGATGTCAGGCGATTTGAGTGGCCAAATGATTGGCTCGAACTGCCCAGAATTTTCTTCAAACCAATCGTGATCATTCGGGAACATGAAGTCCCTGAATGGCTACAGACAGTCTCCAAGTCTCCGAACATAGGTATTTCCAGTCAGTGACCAGTTCAGTTGGCCGGAGGTCCTATTCCATTCTATGTAAACATAACCGACACCATTGGACAATGTCTTGTTGACAACATGGGTCCATGGATTCGTGGGTTCATTCAAAGCCTACCATCAGCCCTTACCAACTGAAATCGGGACTTATCTGACCAGACCACGGTTTTCCAGTCGTCTAGGGTCCAATCAATATGATCACGAGTCCAGGAGAGGCGCTGCAGGCGGAGTAGGTCGTCTGCTGCCATTATAGCCCATTACGGCCAAATTACGCGGCACAGATACGTTCATCGCACGTCCCACATTGATTTCTATGGCTGTTTCACGCAGTGTTGCTTGTCTGTTAGCACCGACAACTACACAAATATCGCTGCTGTCTGTCGTTAAGTTAAGGTCGTTGACTACCGCATAGTCCGTGATGAGAGATAATGCCTGATATTGGCTATTCTTGGTACACCCCTGACACTGTGGATCTCGGAATATTGTTCCGTAATGATTTCCGAAATGGAATGTCCCATGCGTCTATCTCCAAATACCATTCCGCGTTGAAAGTCTCTTTGTTTTCCATCGCGCGGCCGTAATCACGTTGGAAACCCTATCACGTGAATCACAGCTCCACCAATGCACTGGCCTTATATGCCTTCTGTACGCAATACTACTGCCGTCTGTATATGTGCATATCGCTATCCCATTACTTTTCTCACCTCGTTGTATGTGTTTAATAGTACACAGGAGATAATAGCCACCCGTCTTTATCTTTTATTTACACGAGAGCAGTTTTTTTCGGCTCTAATCTTCACTGCAGTGAATACCAACTAAAATAATTTAATAATTTTGACCAGTCTTCCTACTACCTGTGACGGAGATTTATAATTCCATCAGATCAACAAGTCACAGACGATTTGTACATGCGACACTTTTGAGCAACCTGTGATAGTATCTGGCAGTAGAGAAAATAATATTCTAGTGCATTATTTAAAGTTAAGGTTTGATTACAGCAAAATATTTTCTTACTGGATATTGTTGTTTGGCTGTTAAATTCGCTGACCTCTTAATTTAGATTTTATTATTCCTTTACTACTTTCGCTCAGTTTTTCCAAACCTTTTAAACACCGCGACGGGATTTCATTTTCCTGGCATGAGCGCAATACACTAAATAATTTATTTTTACTGTAAGTCTCAACTGAGTTTGCATTGTTACCTATTTGATTTTTAACAAAGTGTGGTGAATCATAGCTGGTGCATCGATCTTAACAACATGTAATAAAGTTATTATTTTACGTCACAAATCTATTAATAGATAAATTACAGTTAACACACAACACAAGCGCCGCCTATCGGCTCCGGGTGACGCGCTTTAAAACAGGGTGTTGACTGTATTCATCTGTAACCTAAGTATGATAATGCGGTGACATACATTGTACTTGATGTTGGACGTCTTGCGATAATGCTACCCACCATTATTAACCAAATGTTACAGCGGAGCGAGAGTAGCACTCTCTAGAAATCACACAATGCATTTTTATCCAAATTTTCACAGCCAAACGATGGGTTGGAAATGGAAAAATGGAGTATCAAATTGACCAATGCGAGGTCTAGTTTTGGAGAAAAAATAATTGCTTGAAAGTGAAGAGAGTAATAAGTATATTATATTATTACTGATTTTTCTTTATGTTGTATTGACACTATATATATATATATATATATATATATATATATATATATATATATATATATATATATATATATATATATATATGTGTGTGTGTGTGTGTGTGTGAAAGAGGCAGAGAGAGAGAGAGAGAGAGAGAGGGAGGGAGGGAGGGATAGAGAGAGAGTAGGAACAACTATAAAAGTGACTGCTTATAGGTATACACTCTTTAAAATAAATGACACATCACAAATGAGTTATCCGAACCAAACGGAAATCGGTGGATATGATGTACACGTGCACGAAAGCTCATCATTATAATTTCAGAAAAACTGGCTCATGTGTTCAAGAGAAAGAGCTTCACAAATTGAACAAGCAAAAAACTCGTTGGTCCACCTCTGGCCCTTATACAAGCAGTTGTTGGGCGTGACGCTGACTGGTAAAGTCGTTCGATGTCCTCTTAAGGCATATCGTGCCAAGTTCTATCCAATTGGCGAGTCAGATCGTCAAAATTTCGATCTGATTGGATGGCCCTGCCCAGAATGCTCTAAACGGTCTCAACTGGGGAGAGATCCGCCTACCTTAGTGTTTGACAACCACGAAGACGAGCAGTAGAAACTCTCGCTATGTGCGGGCGGGCATTATCTTGTTGAAATGTAAGCCCGAGATGGCTTTCCAGGAAGGGCCAAAAAACCGGGAAGTACACTACTGGCCATTAAAACTGCTACACCACGAAGATGAGATGCTACAGACGCGAAATTTAACCGACAGGAAGAAGATGCTGTGATATAAAAATGATTAGCATTCACACAAAGTTGGCGCCGGTGGCGACACCTACAACGTGCTGACATGAGGAAAGTTTCCAACCGATTTCTCATACACAAACAGCAGTTGACTGGCGTTGCCTGCTGAAACGTTGTTGTGATGCCTCGTGTAAGGAGGAGAAATGCGAACCATCACATTTCCGACTTTCATAAAGGTCGGATTGTAGGTTATCGCGATTGCGGTTTATCGTATCGCGACATTGCTGCTCGCGTTGGTCTAGATCCAGTGACTGTTAGCAGAATATGGAATCGGTGGGTTCAGGAGGGTAATACGGAACGCCGTGCTGGATCCCAACGGCCTCGTATCACTAGCAGTCGAGGTGACAGGCATCTTATCCCCATGGCTGTAACGGATCGTGCAGCCACGTCTCGAACCCTGAGTCAACAGATGGGGACGTTTGCAAGACAACAACCATCTTCACGAACAGTTCGACGACGTTTGCAGCAGCATGGTTCAAATGGTTCAAATGGCTCTGAGCACTATGGGACTCAACTGCTGTGGTCATCAGTCCCCTAGAACTTAGAACTACTTAAACCTAACTAACCTAAGGACATAACACACATCCATGCCCGAGGCAGGATTCGAACCTGCGACCGTAGCGGTCGTGCGGTTCCAGACTGTAGCGCCTTTAACCGCTCGGCCACTCCGGCCGGCTGCAGCAGCATGGACTATCAGCTCGGGGACCATGGCTGCGGTTACCCTTGACGCTGCATCACAGACAGGAGCGCCTGCGATGGTGTACTCAACGACGAACCTGGGTGCACGAATGGCAAAACGTCATTTTTTCGGATGAATTCAGGTTCTGTTTACAGGATCATGATGGTCGCATCCGTTTTTGGCGACATTGCGGTGAATGCACATTGGAAGCAAGTATTCGTCATCGCCATACTGCCCGTATCACTCGGCGTGATGGTATGGGGTGCCATTGGTTACACGTCTCGGTCACCTCTTGTTCGCATTGACGGCACTCTGAACAGTGGACGTTACATTTCAGATGTGTTACGACGCGTGGCTCTACCCTTCATTCGATCCCTGCGAAACCCTACATTTCAGCAGGATAATGCACGGCCGCATGTTGCAGGTCCTGTACGGGCTTTTCTGGATACAGAAAACATTCTCCAGATCTCTCACCAATTGAAAACGTCTCGTCAATGGTGGCCGAGCAACTGGCTCGTCACAATACGCCAGTCACTACTCTTGATGAACTGTGGTATCGTGTTGAAGCTGTATGGGCAGCTGTACCTGTACACGTCATCCAAACTCTGTTTGACTCAATGCCCAGGCGTATCAAGACCGTTATTACGGCCAGAGGTGGTTGTTCTGGGTACTGATTTCTCAGGCTCTATGCACCCAAATTGTGTGAAAATGTAATCATATGTCAGTTCTAGCATAATATATTTGTCCAATGAATATCCGTTTATCATATGCATTTCTTCTTGGTGTAGCAATTTTAATGGCCAGTAGTGTAGAATAGCGTCGACCTACCCTTGTGCATGACAAGCAGAGAGCTCCTGGTATGAAAGCCCAATGGTGGGCGGCAGTAAGCCTGGAATCCCACTGCTGTCGAGGGAGTCCCCAAATACGTCTTCACTGGTCATCGGGCCTCAGGTCGAAGCGGGACTCATCGCACAAGACTGTTCCACTCTGGCCAGTGAGATTCCAGGTTGAAGACGAGTCTGAAGACAACTCGTTCAGCTGTGGGATACCAACCTAGCTGTCGCCCAGCACACGACCTAACAGCCGAGAATGAAGTCTGGGGTGCCATTTCTTTTCATAACATAATCTCTTTGGTTGTCATTTGCGGCACTCTTGCAGCATAGCAGTACGTCGACGATATTCTACGCCTCGTTTCATAGCCCTTCATGGTAAGCCATTCTGGCCTTACATTTCAGCAAGATATTGGCCACCCACACACAGCGAGAATTCTGGTGTTTGTCTTCGTGCTTGCCAAACCCTACCTCGGTCAGCAAGGTCGCCGGATTCCTCCTGAATTTGAATCCCTCCTGAATTGAGAACGTTTGGCACATTATTGGCAGGCCCCTCCACTCATGGTGGGGTTTTTGAGGATCTAATCCACCAGCGGGACATAATTTGGCACGATATGCCTCAGGAGGACATTCAGCGACCATATGAATCAATGCAAAGCTCAATAAGTGATTGCAAAAGGGCCAGAGGTGGATCAACGCGTTACGATTAAACGCCAATGTTTATGGAATAACGTCGCTGGGATTAGATATTCTTGAAGATTTGTCTCCTATCCTTCTTATGGGTTTGACTACAAAATTTACTTTCTTGCGAGGCATGGCGACTTTCATTCACGCTTTGTTTCTCGTACCACTTTTATACTGTCGAATTGTCATTAACTTTCAACTCCTTCTTGGGCGTGCAGTGACTATTTTTCCTCCTTTCACTGTTTCATTTTCTGCTGAAGTTGATGTGATAGATTTATTACTTTTCTATTACATTCATCCTCAAAATATGTTAGGAGGATACAAGATGACTTGGACAGGATTTGTGATTGGTGTAAAGAATGGCAGCTAAATCTACATATAGATAAATGTAAATTAATGCAGATGAATAGGAAAAAGAATCCCGTAATATTTGAATACTCCATTAGTAGTGTAGCGCTTGACACAGTCACGTCGATTAAATATTTGGGCGTAACATTGCAGAGCGATATGAAGTGGGAAAAGCATGTAATGGCAGTTGTTGGGAAGTCGGATAGTCGTCTTCGGTTCATTGGTAGAATTTTGGGAAGATGTGGTTCATCTGTAAAGGAGACCGCTTATAAAACACTAATAAGACCTATTCTTGAGTCTTGGGATCCCTATCAGGTCGGATTGAGGGAGGACATAGAAGCAATTAAGAGGCGGGGTGCTAGATTTGTTACTCGTAGGTTCAATCATCACGCGAGTGTTACGGAAACGCTTCAGGAACTCGGGTGGGAGTCTCTGGAGGAAAGGAAGCGTTCTTTTCGTGAATCGCTACTGAGGAAATTTAGAGAACCACCATTTGAGGCTGACTGCAGTACAATTTTAGTGCCGCCAACTTATATTTCGAGGAAAGACCACAAAAATAAGAGAGATTAGGGCTCTTACAGAGGCATATAGGCAGTCATATTTCCCTCGTTCTGTTTGGGAGTGGAACAGGGAGAGAAGATGCTCGTTGTGGTACGAGGTACCCTCCGCCACGCACCGAATGGTGGATTGCGGAGTATGTATATAGATGTAGATGTCTGCATTCTGAATTAAAATATTTTAGTACCTCGCTGTTCGGCGGGTGAAGGCAAACCTGTCTATATTGTCTTCTTTTAGTCGCTCATTGTATTGGAAGTAAGTCTTCTGTTTCTTGCCCCGGTGCCAAAAACGCTTTTACGGCCAGTTGAATAACCTCGGGATAAATCCAGGGCTACCTAACGGAGGAACAGGCTAACCACTGGTTAACTAGGAGTGCGCGTTGTACGTCGCCATTTTATTTATGGAATAGCGTTCATGTCGAGTTGAGTTGGCAAGAACTGAAGAGCACTCTGGGTATTTTCGCCTACGTCATTTCACATTTACATAGTCGTCGTCTGCAGAAAAAAAAATGATCGTACGACATTGTTGGCCGGGAGGCCCATTCGGGGAAGTTCGGCCGCCGTATTGCAAATCCTGTTTGGTGACCCCACATCGGCGACTTGCGAGTCAATGATGACCAAGGACACATAACACCTAGTGCCCTGCCGGGAATCGAACCCGGATCCCCTGTGTGGGAGGCGGTAACGCTACCGCTACGCTACGGAGGCCGACGTCGTCTACAGAAAAAGTGTGTCAAACATCAGTGATCGCTAAACTTTTCACAACAGGGTACCTTGCGGCTGGTGGATACTGTGAATGAGTTCAAGAATATAGGAAAATATTACTGCAAAACATTTAACTAATTTGGTAGGGTACATATATGTATAACTGCCTGTCTTGAATTTAGTTAAATGATCAGGTATTTGTTATTTGATCAGTAAGATATCTTTCTACATTTCCGAATAAAGTATACGAAAAAAATATTCACAAACAACTTCACACAGATCGACAGAGCAGCTACAGTAGAAGTACGATTCACCATCTACGCTACAAATACATTTGATGAAATAATATCGTACAGAAATGTTGCATCTGAATCGAACTGATTGTGGTGTCTTTCTGTGACAACTTTATCAAATCGTGTACTTTTAGAATTACATTACACATGTGGGGGCCACCAATCTACAGCCTCTGCTACCTTTTCTGTGCTTAACCACAAAAACCACCCTCAAATAGGCCGATGGAATCGGCTTCTGGCAGCCTGGGGCTCAGCCAAGACAGTTCTCGCCTCTCCTGTTCGCCACCTTATTGTGCAGCCATACTGGACTGCTGAATTCGTAACTCTACACGAGTGCATGTGGCGCTGTATTACACCCTATACGGTTGAGAAAGTTCCAGTTCCTTGAGAGCTTTTCGACCTTAAAGTATCGTACTTTCTCCATCTCTTCTAGCGCATGAAATGTGATCATCTGTTTCAACTGAAGCATATGGACTCATAGATTAAATACAGACGGCTTTCTCCGGAACTTACGGCTACAGCTCTGCCGCGTACAACTGAATGTAGAAATTGCAAGTCATCGAGTGTCTTCTTTGTCCACAGACAAAAGGTACACACTGCTATTGAGATTCCGTTGTTCTCGAGGAAGATGGGGACAGACAGCAGTCACGTATTTTGCTACCGTGCTTTTGTTGCACTGAAATATGAACTTCAGGGTACTGGGTTGGTAACACTATTTCCGCACTGGTTTGTAAAGACTCGCATCCATCTTGCTATCAGAAAAGCGCCGAAATTGCCACCGCGCCGAGGAAATAGCAGTTATTTCTCGTGAACGGTGTGGAAGCCAAAATAATGCCAATATAGGTAGTGACTGTTAATGTAACAGTATTTTCCGTCGTGCCGGGCAGTGCTACTCTGCGGTTTAGTCGCGTCATAGACAATCATTCTAGAAATTGTAGATCACTCTGTAATGAACAAAAAGCGTGTCCACCACATCCAGGAGTGGGGGAAGGGGACGCCTGTGGTCTGCACGCGCCAGCGCTTCTTAAAACTTCCACATCTTATATTATTCGTTCATTTCCAGCTGTTGTTGTCCAAGTCTCAGTGCCGTAAAGTTTTGTAGAACTTTATTAGGATTTGTCTCCTCTGCTGTAACTTCTTTTGGACGCTGTGCGGTTCTATATTGGATACAGGCATGAGGAACAGATGCCGTTCATGAACAGAGAATTGAGAAACTAATTTATTCCACATCTAGTATCAAATAGTAAAATTAATATTTTGTGGTAGGTTCCTATGGGACCAAACTACTGAGGTCATAGGTCCCTGTGCTGACACATTACTTAATCCAACTTAAACTAACTTACGCTAAGGACAACACGCACACCCATGCCCGCGGGAGGAGTCGAACCTACGACGGGGGTAGCCGCGCGAACCGTGGCAAGGCACCTGAGACCACGCGGCTACCACACGCGGCACTAAAATTAATACATAGCCTTGTTTCTATAGTTGCAACGTCAGTTGCTAACAATATATCCGAATGTAGAAATACACTGAAGCGCCAAAGAAACTGGTATAGGCATGCGTATTCAAATATAGAGATATATAAATAGCAAGAATACGCCGCTTCGGTCGGCAACGCCTATATAAGACAACAAGTGTCTGGCGCAGTTGTTACATCGGTTACTGCTGCTAAGGTGGCAGGTGATCTAGATTTAAGTGAGTTTGGACCTGGTGTTATAGTGGGCGCACGAGCGATGGGGCACAGCATCTCCGAGGTAGCGATGAAGTAGGGTTTTCCCGTACGACCATTTCACGAGTGAACCGTGAATATCAGGAATCCTGTAAAACTTCAAATCTCTGAAATCGCTACGGCCGGAAAAAGATGCTGCAAGAACGGGACCAACGACGACTGAAGAGAATCGTTCAACGTGATAAGCTATAACGCTTCTTCAAATTTCTACAGATTTCAGTGCTGGGCCATCAACGTCAGCGTGCGAACTATTCAACGAAACATCATCGATATGGGTTTTCGAAACCGAAGATAACCTCATGTCAGCAGGGGACTGTTCAAGCGGGTGGAGGTTCTGTAATGGCGTAGTGTGTGTGCAGTTGGAGTGGTATGGGTCCCCTGATACGTGTAGATACGATTCTGACGGGTGACACGTACGTAAGCATCCTGTCTGATCACCTGCATCCATTCATGTCCATTGTGCATGCCGACGGAGTTGGACAATTACAGCAGGACACCACACAAGTCCAGAATTGCTACACAGTGGCTCCAGGAACACTGAGTTTAAACATTTCCTCTGGCCACCAAACTCTCTAGACATGAACATTATTGAGCATATCTGGGATTTCTTGCAACGTCCTGTTCACGAGAGATTTGCACCTCCTCGTACTCTTACGGATTTATAGACAGCCCTGCAGGATTCATGGTGCCAATTTCCTCCAGCACTACGTTAAATCAGTAAGTGGATCGAAACAGCATATCCAGACACTCTGGGATGATAACGGCATTGAAACAGAGGATGACACGCGTAAAGATGAAATAGTAAACACCTTTTTCCAAAGCTGTTTCACAGAGGAAGACCGCACTGCAGCTCCTTCTCTAAATCCTCGCATGAACGAAAAAATGGCTGACATCGAAATAAGTGTCCAAGGAATAGAAAAGCAACTGAAATCACTCAACAGCGGAAAGTCCACTGGACCTGACGGGATACCAATTCGATTCTACACAGAGTACGCGAAAGAACTTGTCCCCCTTCTAACAGCCGTGTACCGCAAGTCTCTAAAGGAACGGAGGGTTCCAAATAATTGGAACAGAGCACAGGTAGTTCCAGATTTCAAGAAGGATCGTCGAGCAGATGCGCAAAACTATAGGCCTATATCTCTGACATCGACCTATTGTAAAATTTTAGAACATGTTTTTGCTCGCGTATCATATCATTTCTGGAAAGCCAGAATCTATTCTGTAGGAATCAACATGGATTCCGGAAACAGCGATCGTGTGAGACTCAACTCGCTTTATTTGTTCATGAGATCCAGAAAATATTAGATACAGGCTCCGAGGTTGATGCCATTTTCCTTGACTTCCGGAAGAAGTTCGATACAGTTCCGCACTGTCGCCTGATAAACAAAGTAAGAGCCTACGGAATATCAGACCAGCTGTGTGGCTGGCTTGAAGAGTTTTTAGCAAACAGAACACAGCATGTTGTTATCAATGGAGAGACGTCTACAGACGTTAAAGTAACCTCTGGCGTGCCACAGGGGAGTGTTATGGGACCATTGCTTTTCACAATATATATAAATGACCTAGTAGATAGTGTCGGAATTTCCATGCGGGTTTTCGCGAATGATGCTGTAGTATACAGAGAAGTTGCAGCATTAGAAAATTGCATCGAAATGCAGGAAGATCCGCAGCGGATAGGCACTTGGTGCAGGGAGTGGCAACTGACCCTTAACATAGAAAAATGTAATGTATTGCGAATACATAGAAAGAAGGATCCTTTATTGTATGATTATATGATAGCGGAATAAACACTGGTAGCAGTTACTTCTGTAAAATATCTGGGAGTCTGTAAAATATTTGGGAGTATGTGTACGGAACGATTTGAAGTGGAATGGTTATATAAAATTAATTGTTGGTAAGACGGGTGCCAGGTTCTGATTTATTGTGAGAGTCCTTAGAAAATGTAGTCCTTCAACAAAGGAAGTGGCTTACAAAACACTCTTTTGACCTATACTTGAGTATTACTCATCAGTGCGGGATCTGTACCATGTCGGGTTGACAGAGGAGATAGAGAAGATCCAAAGAAGAGCGGCGCGTTTCGTCACAGGGTTATTTGATAAGCGTGATAGCGTTACGGAGATGTTTAGCAAACTCAAGTGGCAGACTCTGCAAGAGAGGCACTCTGCATCGCGGTGTAGCTTGCAGTCCAGGTTTCGAGAGGGTGCGTTTCTGGATGAGGTATCGAATATATTGCTTCCCCCTACTTATATCTCCCGAGGAGATCACGAATGTAAAATTATAGAGATTGGAGAGCTCACGGAGGCTTTCCGGCAGTCGTTCTTCCCGCGAACCATACGCGACTGGAACAGGAAAGGGAGGTAATGACAGTGGCACGTAAAGTGCCCTCCGCCACACACCGTTGGGTGGCTTGCGGAGTATAAATGTAGATGTAGATGTACTTCAGATATTAGTAGAGTCCATGCCACGTCATGTTGCGGCACTTGTGTGTGCTCACGGGAACCCAACACGATATCAGGCAGGTGTACAAGTTTCCTTGACTGTTCAGTGTATGTACAGATAGAAAAGACTTATAAATCTGTTACTTTTCAATAGAATAGTTATTCAGTAGATCACGAGCCCCGGCCCCTATGAAAGTCTGTAAGTGTTATTCAACCGTAAAACACACAAAACGGGCTCAGTCCACGAATGTTCGACCTTAAGAATACCTGCCGTGGAGCTCCGGAGAGGAGAAGCTTGCATCTCATTGGCAGCGGCGTAATCGTTCGTGGCAGCGTCCTCGTGCCGCGAAGACGGCTGTAGGAAACGCGGCTGCGTAGCTGACGGCGCGCTATTTGAAAGTGTGGTCGACCGGATGCCGCGTCCTCTCCTTTTTTGCTCAGTGTTTGCGTTGTGGGTAAAATCTTCTCAGGTATTTGTAAGGTGTCAGGCAAATCCAACACCTTCCATGAGAACCCTGACATGATAAGCAAATCCGGCAGTATGTCACATAGCTCCGCATAAATCCTGACATTAAATTAACCAAAGTAATACGATCAACGAGTGAGCAAATGGAATACCACAGACTAACACAAGAACGCCTAAATGCGTGTCATACCTTCCCACCGTTAAACAGACGCAGTTCCGAGGAGAGAAACGAGAACAGTAGCCGAGAGCAGAACCGTGTTAAGCTAGAAGGCCCTACGATAAGGGACGGACACCCACGTCGCCAGCTGACCGCCAAAACCACCCCCCAGCCCATGTTAGAAGATAGAGCTCTCCAGAAGAACAGTATAGATATTACGATAACACTAAAAGGGCCACACCAGCTGCAAGTTTTAGCGTGAGACTTTCTCGCGTCTCTGTTACGTTGCAAACGTTAAAAACATTGCCCCACCACGAAAAGTATAACGTTTCTCATTGGATAGACAGAATTTTGTAGGTGGAGCTTAAGGTTAACATTGAGACCCTGATTGGTCAGAAGAAAACACAGCCAAATAGTTTTTTTTTTTAAACCGACTTCAGTAAATTGTAGTAAGGAGAAGTTAGGACAGAGTTGCTTCCGAGACGGCGGGGTGAGCGGAGCTGTGCTGCCCGCCGCCCCCTGACGAACACCGACAAGGTAATGAACGCACGCGATGCCGCATAACAGCGCATAAAGCTTTACTCAGAACTGCAGAAGTCTCATCTTTTACACCCCCTTTTTGCGTAATACTAGTGTCGATCGTCAGTTAAAGCTCATGGTTTTCACATTTGCTACGTAAGTTAAAAATCTGAAACGCGATGATTTTTTTGTTATATAATTATTGAGAAGCGACATCAGCCACTGTAATTTACGACAAGTTAGACGAGTAATTAAAGATAATTGAGGGTCACCGTAGACCATTTTGATAGTTTTCTCTTTTGTGAAACTTAATTTAAACTTAGATTATAGATGTGATATGGCATGGGTCATCCTTCGATCCATTATAGAACTTGGAAACCCATTCAGGGAATATTCGTTCACATTTTTGTTGAACGCAGTTGTTTTTTATGATCCTGTATTAAAATATTTCCTTTTATCAATAGTACAATTTATAAACAATGTTTTGTGAGTAGAATAAAATTTCCAATGGTAAACTTAACTGATGTGACTACGAAGGCTTTCCCGGCGTAATAATTTATAATATTCTTCTCGGGTATGCAGCCGGATCATAACGTCTTCATGACACAATATTTCCGCGGTCCAACTGGCCGCCATATTCAGGTGAGAGCGCTGGAAGAGATTGCGCACCAGCGCTCTCACCTGAAGATGGCGGCCAGTTGGACCGCGTAAATATTGTCTCATGAAGACGTTATGATCCGGCTGTATACCCGAGAAGAGTATTGTAAACTTAACTGCTTTTTCGACGTTATTTTACCATCTAACTAAAAATAGGAAAGCCTTGAACCCCTTCTACTAAATTTAGTTAGTATTAAGATTCTTTTACAGGGAGTGCAGTGAGCTGACGCTGAAATCATTAAGTATTTGATTATATCATCGCTAGTCTCACTGAACTCTTCTGAACTCTACATGTCATGTGTGGTCTGGCGCCTCCTTATCAGCAAGAGGTCCCAGGTTCAAACTAGTCAATTCCCTAAAAAACACGCTCAGAGCGTCGTTGCGCGAAAGTGGTAGGGAGGCACGACTTAGAACAGACACCACGCAGAATGTTAGATATTGTTGAAAGGAAAGTGCGAGTATTAGTTGAGGACAAATTGGATGAAAATCATTGTGGGTTTAGGCCTCTTAGAGGTTGTCAGGACCATATCTTTAGCTTACGGCAAATAATGGAGAAGTGTTACGAGTGGAACAGGGAATTGTATCTATGCTTTATAGATCTAGAAAAGGCATATGACCGGGTTACTAGAAGGAAGTTATTGTCTGTTCTACGAGATTATGGAATAGGAGGCAAACTTTTGCAAGCAATTAAAAGTCTTTACATAGATAGTCAGGCAGCAGTTAGAGTTGCCGGTAAATTGAGTTCATGGTTCAGAGTAGTTTCAGGGGTAAGACAAGGCTGCAACCTGTCTCCACTGTTGTTCATATTATTTATGGATCATATGTTGGAAACAATAAACTGGCTGGGTGAGATTAAGATATGTGAACGCAAAATAAGCAGTCTCGCATATGCAGATGACTTAGTTGTGATGGCAGATTCGATTGAAAGTTTGCAAAGTAATATTTCAGAGCTAGATCAGAAATGTAAGGACTATGGTATGAAGATTAACATCTCCAAAACGAAAGTAATGTCAGTGGGAAAGAGATATAAACGGATTGAGTCCCAAATAGGAGGAACAAAGTTAGAACAGGTGGACGGTTTCAAGTACTTAGAATGCATATTCTCACAGGATGGCAACATAGTGAAAGAAGTGGAAGCGAAGTGTAGCAAAGTTAATGCAGTGAGCGCTCAGCTACAATCTACTCTCTTCTGCAAGAAGGAAGTCAGTACCAAGACTAAGTTATCTGTGCACCGTTCAATCTTTCGACCAACTTTGTTGTATGGGAGTGAAAGCTGGGTGGATTCAGGTTACCTTATCAATAAGGTTGAGGCTACGGATATGAAAGTAGCTAGGATGACTGCAGGTATTAGTAGATGGGAACAATGGCGGGAGGGTGTCCACAATGAGGAAATCAAAGAAAAACTGGGAATGAACTCTATAGATGTAGCAGTCAGGACGAACAAGCTTAGATGGGGGGGTCATGTTACACCCATGGGAGAAGCAAGGTTATCCAAGAGACTCATGGGTTCAGCAGTAGAGTGTAGGAGGAGTCGGGGTAGATCAAGGAGAAGGTACCTGGATTCGGTTAAGAACGATTTTGAAGTAATAGGCTTAACATCAGAAGAGGCACCAATGTTAGCACTGAATAGGGGATCATGGAGGAATTTTATAAGGGGGACTATGGTCCAGACTGAACGCTGAAAGGCACAATTAGTCTTAAATGGTGATGATGATGTTTGTATGTGATCCCAATACCATTAATGTAACTGATTCTTTAATTTTTTCCGACTGACATTTAGATCCCATGAGTTTTTTTTTGTATAGATCTTATAGTCATACCTCTTCACAGTTTCCTGTTGGAAAACTGAGGAATAAAATTTTGAAAAAAAGTTTTGTAAACCTTCAAACGGTTTGCCCACCACAATCGTCCAACCTCCTCACCGTCAGCTACTAATGGTTGGTCAACCAGAAGAAGTATTGGCATAAAGGGATTTCGTTTGTTAAAGTTTCGGATGCAAAAACTGTGTTTCTTTCAGTCACTGTCGGGTACGTATCTTCAACATAGATAGAAGAAAATATCGGGAACAAACTACATCGTTATCGTATCCCCAGATTTGTTACTATTTTAACATTTTTGCAAGGCAGTTTTGGAATTGGTACCTTTGTTGGATTACTCTTAGAAAGTGGTGTCGTATGAATGTCCTTTTCCCACAACACTCTTCTGTCTACAGTGTCAAAGAGTTTTAAGTAGTCAATAAACACGTAACATGTGCCTCTAATACAGTCTGTAGGTTTTTCAATTATTTCTCTTACGACGAATGTGTTGTCTGAGCTGAACTCAGCTTGCTTTTCTTAATAAGATATTTTCTAAAATTACTACGAGTCTCTGTGTTATTAACTTCAAAATACTTTAGGAGGGGCGTTCAATAAGCAACGCAATACATTTTTTTCTCGGCCAGTTTCGACTGAAACAATGCGGAGTTTGTTGTGGGACATTGTGGATGATTCCCCCTTCAGCCCCATAGTTTGATGCGATATGTGGCGGCGCTCTACAGAGGGGTCCAAAAAAAAAAAAAAGTGTATCCTCTGTTTAAAAGTCCATAACTTGCAAACTAATTGACGGAGTTGTCTCATTTTTGGTGAAAGTGTAGCTTAAAGTCCAGATATCACTGTAGGTGTTCGAAATGGTTACCATTAACATCCACACACAAACGATGCCGCTGAACTGCAGCACGAACTACTGACTGCAACGTGTTATGTTGGATATTTGCACATGAATCTACGATGGATTCTCGAAGTTCATCCAATGTGCGTGGCTTTTGTCGATAAACGGCGTCCTTTAGCGTTCCGCACAGGTAAAAATCCAGATGAGTTAGGTCTGAGGAACGTGGCGGATACTCCACAGCACCTCTACAGCCTACCCATCTTCCTGGTAGATTTTCGTCGAGATACGCCCTAGCACGATTTTGGTAGTGGGCTGGGGCACCATCTTGTTGAAAGTAAACACTTCCGTCTCCATACAAGTCTCGGATGGCAGGTAAAACGGATGTGTGAAGCTTCTGAAGGTACACCTCACCGGAAACTGTGTCGTCAAAGAAGAATGGCCCAATCAAGCCCTGGTAAGACAACCCACACCACACATTTACTCCTGGCAAATTCACGGCTTTGTCTACATGGACGTTCGGATTTTCGGCAGCCCAGTAGATGCAATTGTAGCGATTTACTGTACCATTGAGTTTGAACTGTGCATCAGACCACACAATCATCTCTGCAAACTCTTCATCGTTGCGCACAATGTTAGTAAACCACTCACAGTATTCCATTCTACGACCTGGGTCGTCCTCGTTCATTGCGTGTAGCAATCGTGGGATATAGCGCTTCCACTTTGCTGTCTTCAAAATTCGCTAAACACCTGAGCGACTCACTCCAGTTTCACGGGAAGCACACTGTCTCACAGACTTCTGTGGTCAGCGAGTGAATTGTTGTAACACACGACGGAAGTTAGCTGGACTTATTACTGTTACAGGTCGTCCAGATCGTTGTTTGTGTACATCTTTAACACAGCCTTCGGCTTCAAATTTGTCTCGAATGCGACGAATCGTTAAACGTGTCAGTGGCTCTGTTTGATACTCATTTCGGCATTGCCGTTGAACCTCATTAATGTTTTCGTACTTAAAATACCACTTCAAAACTGACTTCCTTTCATTGAATGTAAGCCTTGCACCAGCCATGTTTACTCGAGTAAATAGGTGCAACTAAGAACAAAACACTGACTATGTGGCGACTGTCACCTGACAACGCAATACAACGCTTGTGTGGCAATTGCCGGAACTACAAACTATTACACTACCAAAGATAAGACAACTCCGTCAATTAGTTTGCCAGTTATGGACTTTTAAACAGTGGATACATTTTTTTGGACCCCTGTGTATGTAGCCTTCAGAATGACGTCTGTAACTGAGGTGCGTTCCAATCAGAGATTGGGTTTATTTTGGTGAACAACCAGAGTGTCGCAGATAACGGCAGGCGCCAGCGGAATGCCTACGGACACCTGGCAGTGAACAGAAGCACGATGAGTAGTAGGGCGAGGCGTCTGTCATCATCACAACAAGGTCAGGCAAACCTGTCCGATCTTCCACGTGCCGGCCAGCCGCACACAGCTGCAGTGTTGGAATGTGCTGGTGATCGAGTACTACAAATCATACACCTCGCTGCACAACTGTAAGTCCCTGCTGGTCCAGCTGACACACTCGTCCATCGAGAGGAGCTCTCAAAACTTATTTGCACTGTTCTTCCTTATCCATCTTACAGCCCGGATCACACATCCTCCTACCTCCATCTGTTTGTCCCAGCGAAGGATGCACTCTGTGGAAAGCAGTACGTGGATGATTGAGAGATTTTTAATGCAGCAAGACCTTGGCTCCGACGTCGACCAGTGGAGTGGTGCCATATTGACATAGAAGCCTTCGCAGTAAGCTGGCGTAACGCCGTCGCACTGAACTGTTGAAAAATAGAGTTTTGTAGCCAAAAGATTGGGCAATAATATGATGTATGAATACTGAATAAGAACAACCCGCTTTCACCAAAAAACATATTGTATTACTTATCGACCTCCCCTTATACATGAGGTGCTGAGTAAAGAAATGCCCCTATAATTTTTTACAATTTTCTTATCTCTTTTATTAAATATCGTCGTTACTATTTCTAGCTATTTGTAATTTCTTTCAATTTCCAGAATCTGTGACCAATTTTTTTTTTATTTTTAATTAAAAATTTGTTCAAATTGCTCTGAACACTAAGGGGACTTAACTTCTGAGGTCATCAGTCCCCTAGAACTTAGAACTACTTAAACCTAACTAACCTAAGGAAGCCAGGATCCGTTGACCTTAAGGCTTTCCTCTTTCTTGTTCAAACTGTTCGCGTGTTTTTGTATTTCTACAGCTTCTCTGAACAGGCGCGTGTGATAGTGCTTCTCTACAGCCAGAACTTCCGTGTCGGCGAATTTTATTACGTGGTCGGTCTCATTGAGTGCGTGCTCTGCCACGGCCGATTTCTCCACCTGCCCCAACCTGCAATGTCGCTTATGCTCGTT
The DNA here is from genome assembly GCF_021461395.2 of Schistocerca americana. Classification (NCBI taxonomy): domain Eukaryota; kingdom Metazoa; phylum Arthropoda; class Insecta; order Orthoptera; family Acrididae; genus Schistocerca; species Schistocerca americana. The sequence continues at coordinate 644,050,844 of NC_060123.1, forward strand.
GATCCTGGTGTTGATGGGTCGTCCAGTCATTCCGACAAACTTTTCCGCATGTGCATGGTATACGGTATATTCCCGACATTGCAAGTGGGTCTCTTTTCTCCTTCGCCGATCTAAGACAATTTTTGATCTTCCTTGTCGGTTTGAAAATCGTCTTTACGCCATGTTTGCGCAATATACGGTCGATTCTGTCCGTCACTCTGGGAATGTAGGGCAGAAAGGCCGTACCCGACATTTATTTTTCTGGTTCCTTATTTCGCCGAGTGTTTGGCTCTGTTACACTTCTAATACAATTTTTGGAGTTCCCATTGCTCCTCAGGACAGTTTCCAGGTGTTGCATTTCTCGTTTGAGGTGTTGCGGCTCACATATTCGTCCTGCTCTCGTTACGAGCGTACTAATCATGCCTCTTTTCTGGCTCGGGTGGTGGTTTGACAGCTTGTGCAGGTATCGGTCCGTGTGTGTCGGTTTTCGATACACGCTGTGTCCCAGGTTTTCGCCGTCCCTTGTGACCAGCACATCTGTGACCGACCACGTAATGAAATTCGCCGACACGGAAGTTCTGGCTGTAGAGAAGCACTGTCACACGCACTTGTTCAGAGAAGCTCTAGAAATACAAAAACACGCGAACAGTTTGAACAAGAAAGAGGAAAGCCTTAAGGTCAACGGATCCTGGCTTCCCGTACTGCAGCGAACGACCGTCGCAGGTAGCAAGAGGAGAACCACACCGGAAATGACCGCGGAGAAGCCCTCGGACGTTGGCGCGCCAGGTACATATTGTCTGCGGCCGCGAGCTCGGCTCCAGTTCACTACCGGCAATGGAGGGTGAAGCTTTGACAATGCCAGCCACTCGTGCTGGCGAAACGTCAGAAAAATCATTAGATGAACGTCGGCCGAAGAACCCGAGACAGAAGCCAATAGGCAATTTCTCAACAAGTGGCCACGAAAGCCTTAATAATTTTGTAACCTAAGGACATCACACGCATCCATGCCCGAGGCAAGATGCGAACCTGCGACCGTAGCGATCGCGCGTTTCCAGACTGTAGCGCCTAGAACCGCTCGGCCACTGCAGCCGGCTATTTTCAATTAAGAAAAATATTCTTCGCTGTGAGTTTCTATCACTGATGATGTTCTTCATCGTATTTCCCCGTTTTTCAACGGCGTAGGCCTTGGTACATGGGTTTTCACAACGTTAGGTAGAGCTGGTGATGCAGCCACTGGCCCACTTGCCCCACCCCCACCACAGATTAGTCCGTCCCCGGCAGGTGAGTGGTCAGCGCGACAGAATGTCAATTCTAAGGGCCCCGGTTCGATTCCCGGCTGGGTCGGAGATTTTCTCCGCTCAGGGACTGGGTGTTGTGTTGTCCTAATCATCATCATTTCATCCCCATCGAAGTGGCGTCAAATCGAAAGACTTGCACCTGGCGAACGTTCTACCCGACGGCAGGCCCTAGTCACACGACATTTATTACCACAGAGTACGGAATCTGTGTGTCCTATGTGTCTACGTCGAGAGCATGTCTCAAGTTCAAGTGTGACTACGTTTTATAAATGTTATATCCGACGTGAAACTTGGGTTACAGACCTGTTTTTGCTGCGTTGGCTGTGGGGAACCACCTTAAAACCATATCCATCCTGGCCGGCTTGCCAGCCTCGTTGTTAATTCGCGAAGCGGATTCCATTCGCTGGAGCCTGGCTTTCCAGAAACCTGGAAGCGACGTGGTGATGTGCTTAGCTATCCGGACAGTTTGATAAAGTTACTTAGAGATGTTGATACATTTGGTAAGAATGTAATTAAATTTACTGAGAATAAACTGTTCAGTAATTAGCAACGAAGATTGTTAAAAATTGTATCTCATTACAGAAGTCGTTTTAATCAACAACACACTTTGAATGGCTCTGAGCACTATGGGACTTAACATCTGAAGTCATCAGTCCCCTAGAACTTAGAACAACTTAAACCTAACTAACCTATGGACTGCACACACATCCATGCCCGAGGCAGGAGTCAAACCTGCGACCGTAGCAGTCGCGCGGTTCCAGACTGAAGCGCCTAGAACCGCTCGGTCACAGTAGCCGGCCAGCGCACTTTGAAAAGAAACGGTTCAAATGACTCTGAGCACTATGGGACTTAACATCTATGGTCATCAGTCCCCTAGAACTTAGAACTACTTAAACCTAACTAACCTAAGGACATCACACAACACCCAGTCATCACGCAACACACTTTGATTAACGGCTCAGTTTGTATTATAAATTTGGACGCAGGCTTCTTATTTATTCTGAGTCAACAGTGGCTGACAAACAAAGTGAGCCACGCAGAAGATATGTTCCGATCTCACCGTAACTTCGCACATATATACACACCATGCGAAGGCATGTAAATGATTGCAGCTGCAATTCTTTGTGAAAGGTAGAATGGACGCCAGTGGGCGTTACCGTTGTTCCTGTTTAACATTGTTATCAGGCCTGGTTGAGTGTATAAGGGGCGTGAACAGCATCAGGTGTTGCGTGATCACTGGGAAAGACACAGAGTTGTCATGTACTGGTGTGAGACAGCGTTATCAGTACCTAACAAAGTTTGGAAATGGCCTCATCGTGGGCCTCCATTTGGCCTGCTGGTCTAATCGTGAAGTATCCAGATTTGTGGATCATTCGAGTGTCACAGTGGCCCAGTGTTATTCTGCATGAGTGTTTAAGGGCAGACATAATCTTCATCAGCGTTCCGATTGACAACGTCTCATCATCAGAATGGGCGATCGCCGTTATTCTGCACCAAGCACGTCGTAACCTCTTCACATTTGCGCCTGCCATCCAACAGTTACAGGTAGTGGACTCCGTGCAACATCCAGTGTCATCACGTGCCACTGGTCGCAGACTTGCAGCAGCCGAACTAGGTAATTACCGTCTCATTTGGAGGCCATCGTTGACACGACAACACAAACGGCTGCGTTTGGGACGGTGCCATGACCGAGAAGCGTGGACTGCTGATGAATAGCGTCGCATTTTGTTTAGCGAGGAATCGCTATTCTGCACTACTCTGGATGACTTGTACAGGGTGGCAGCCTGTCAAGGAATATTTTAGGGAATTGGTTTAAAAAATTTGTTTCAAAGAACCAGTCAGGTCTTCAGGTCTTTACAAGTTTTTTTCCAGAGCAACTTTGGTTGTGCCTACGTGACAAATTGCCTGACTTTCAGAACTGAAGCAGTTCTGCCCATTTAAAGCTGCTGACAAGAGACGCCTTGAGCCTTCTGCTGAACTGCTAGCGAATTCACGCCATCGGTTTTAGCCAGTAGCGTACGTGGGATACAGGTCATGTGTGTGGAGTGCAGGGCACAGTTGCTTCGCTTCTTGTGATCCAGACCTCGAGCAGAACAGACGTTTTTCATGGGAGGCAGTGCCTCCGGCTTTGCGTTCTACGACCGGCCACCAACATAAATTAACATGAACCGTCTCCCCTTCCACTGTCTATTTGTTTACATGTTCGTCGTCCTAGACTGGGCTCAATCTGGTAACTTCCTCCCTAGGCGCACCCCTTGTATACCGTACACCGAAATACATTCACTTTATTTTACCTAATTATCTGTTCTGTCATTTAACGGCAGCCCTGGATGCCCACTCACAATCGCTCACTCCGATCGCTCGATCCCCTGTACGTTGCCGGATTCAACAACCGCCTTACCCCTTCCCTGCACACGTACAGACCATCGCTGGCGGCACTGGCGCCGACTCCGGGAGATGTCCAATACTTCCAATGTTTTGGAGGCGCACAGCAAAGTTACTCCTGGTGCGGTGTGGGGTACCATCGGGAATGACCTTAGGCCACGGTTAACAGTTGTTGAGAGAGCTTCGATGGAACGACGGCATGCCACCAACATTTCGCGTACTCGAGTGCTACCTCTCACGCGACAGCATCGTGGTTACACTTTCCAAAAAGACAATGCTCGTTCACATATTACACGTGTCTCTATGAACTGCTTGCGTGATCTTGAGGTAGGCCAGTGGCCAGCAAGTTCCTTAGATGAGGCGCCAACGATACGATGTTGCAGTGCCTGTGTTATTAAGGAGTACGACCGCGCTGACTACAGCTATCATGAAATACATGAAATGTTTTCATACTTGCGAATGTGGACAACCGTCTTCTGTATAATGGAATGAGGACAATGAAAATCTGTGTCGGCCCGGGGGAGAACCTGAGTTTCCCGTTTTAGGCGAGCGGCCACCTTAACCGCTTTGGCTATCCGCGCACGACTCACCGGCCAGATGCAAACTTCCATATTTCGTCGTTCCTGCACTTGAACACTTCCTGTAATTTCTGTACGGGGGGCGGTGGCGGGGGGAGGGGGGGCAGACATTTTAAGGAAAGTCACTAATTGGTATCGGCAGATGAAAGCTACACTAATGGCCATTAAAATTGTTACACCAAGAAGAAACGCAGATGATAAACGGGTATTCATTGGTCAAATATGTTATACTAGAACTGACATGTGATTACATTTTCACGCAATTTGGGTGCATAGATCATGAGAAATCAGTACCCGGAACAACCACCTCTGGCCGTAATAACGGCCTTGATACTCCTGGGCACTGAGTCAAACACAGCTTGGATGGCGTGTACAGGTACAGCTGCCCATGCAGCTTCAACAAGATACCACAGTTCATCAAGAATAGTGACTGGCGTATTGTGACGAGCCAATTGCTCGGCCACCATTGACGAGACGTTTCCAATTGGTGAGAGATCTGGAGAATGTTTTCTGTATCCAGAAAGGCCCGTACAGGACCTGCAACATGCGGTCGTGCATTATCGTGCTGAAATGTCTGCTTTCGCAGGGATCGAATGAAGGGTAGAGCCACGCGTCGTAACACATCTGAAATGTAACGTCCACTGTTCAAAGTGCCGTCAATGCGAACAAGAGGTGACCGAGACGTGTAACCAATGGCATATTGTGACGAGCCAGTTGCTCGGCCACCATTGACCAGATGTTTTCAAATGGTGAGAGATCTGGAGAATGTGCTGGCCAGGGCAGCAGTCCAACATTTTCTGTATCCAGAAAGGTCCGTACAGGACTTGCAACATGCGGTCGTGCATGATCGTGCTGAAATGAAGGGTTTCGCAGGGATAGAATGTAGGGTAGAGCCACGTGTCGTAACACATCTAAAATGTACCGTCCACTCTTCAAGGTGCCGTCAACGCGAACAAGAGGTGACCGAGATGTGTAACCAATTGCACCCCATACCACCACGCCGGGTGATACGACAGTATGGCGATGACGAATACACGCTTCCAATGTGCGTTCACCGCGATGTCGCCAAAAACGGATGCGACCATCATGACGCTGTAAATAGAACCTGGATTCATCCGAAATAATGACGTTTTGCCATTCGTGCACCCAGGTTCGTCGTTGAGTACAATGTCGCAGGTGCTCCTGTCTGTGATGCAGCGTCAAGGGTAACCGCAGCCGTTTTCTCCGAGCTGATAGTCTATGCTGCTGCAAACGTCGTCGAACTGTTGGTGCAAATGGTTGTTGTCTTGCAAACGTTCCCATCTGTTGACTCAGGGATCGAGACGTGGCTGCACGATCCGTTTCAGCCATGCGGATAAGATGCCTGTCATCTCGACTGCTGGTGATACGAGGCCATTGGGATCCAGCAGGGCGTTCCGTATTACCCTCCTGAACACACCGATTCCGTATTCTGCTAACAGTCATTGGATCTCGACCAACGCGAGGAGCAATGTCGCGATATGATAAACCGCAATCGCAATAGGTTACAATCCGACCTTTATCGAAGTCGTAAACGTGATGATACCCATTTCTCCTCCTTACACGAGGCATCACAACAACGTTTCTCCAGGCAACGCCGGTCAACTGCTGTTTGTGTATGAGAAATCGGTTGGAAAGTTTCCTTATGTGAGCACGTTGTAGGTGTCGCCACCGGCACCAGCCTTGTGTGAATGCTCTGAAAACCTGATCATTTGTATATCACAGCATCTTCTACCTGTCGGTTAAATTTCGCGTCTGTAGCACGTCATCATCGTGCTGTAGCAATTTTAACTATTTTAATGGCTGTAGTGCATATTGCAGTACCTGTGTTTTTAAGAAGTACGGTGCAATGTTCCCTACAGCCGTTATGAAATACGCTGAAGAGCCAAAGAAACTGCTATACCTAATATCACGTAGGGCCCCCGAGAGGACGCAGAAGTTCTGCAACACGACGTGGCATGGACTCCACTAATGTCTCAAGTAGTATTGGAGGGAATTAACACAATGAATCCTGCAGAGCTGTCCATAAATCCCTTAGAGTACGAGGGGGTGGAGATCTCTTCTGAACAGCACGTTGCAAGGCATCCCAGATGTGCTAAATAATGTTCATATCTGGGGAATTTTGTGACCAGCGAAAGAATTTAAACTCAGAAGATTGTTGCTGAAGCCACACTGTAGCAATTTTGGACGTGTGGGATCTCGCATTGTCTTGTTGGAACTGCCAAATTCCGTCGGAATGCGCAATGGACATGAATGGATGCAAGTGATCAGACAAGATGCTTTCGTACGTGTCACCTGTCAGACTAATATCAGGGATCCCTTACCACTCCAAATGCACATGTCCCATACCATTACAGTGTCTCCACAAGTTAGAATAATCTCTCGCTGACATGCAGGATCCGTGGATTCATAAGGTTGTCTCCTTATCTGTACACGTCCATCCGTTGGATACAATTTGAAACGAGACTCGTCCGAACAGGAAACATGTTACCAGTCATCAACAGTCCAATTTCGGTGTTGACGGGCCCAGGTGAGGCGTAAAAGTTTGTGTCGTGCGGTCATCAAGGATACACGAAGGGGCCTTCGGCTCCGAAAGCCCACATAGATGATGTTTCGTTGAATGGTTCGCACGCTGACACTTGTTGATCGTCTAGCATTGAAATCTGCAGACATTTTCGGAAGGGTTGCAGTTTTGTCACATTGAACAAATCTCTTCAGTCGTCGTTGGTCCCATTCTTGCTGGATCTTTTTCCAGCCGCAGAGATATCGGAGAACTGATGTTTTTCAGGATTCCTGGTATTCAGGGGACACTGGTGTAATGGTCGTACGGGGAAATCCTCACTTCATCGCTACGTCGGAAATTTTGTGTCCCATTGCTTGTGCGCTGATTATAACACCACGTTCAAACTCACTTAAATCTCGGTAACCTGCTATTATAGCCGCAGTAGCCGATGTACGAGGCCTGTTCAGAAAGTAAGCTCCGATTGATTGCCAAATTGAAACCACAGTGAACATCAGAAATGTTTTACTTGTAACAATTAGCTACACCTTTCAGCAACTTCTCTACGTAGTCGCCGTTCTGACTTAGACTTTTGTCATAGCGTTGTACCAACTTTTCAATAGCCTCATCATAGAAGGCAGCCGCCAGTGCTTTCCGCCAATTCTCCACGCTGGCCTACACCTCGTTGTCTGTGTCAAAATGTTGTCTTCAAAGACAGCGGTTCATGTGACCAGAGATGAAACTCAGGGGGAGACAATTGCGGACTGTATTGTGGGTAATCTAACATTTCCATTTGAAAACGATGCAGGAGCATCTTCATTGCCCCTGCAGAATGCGGCTGAGAATTGTCGTGAAGACGAAACAGCACGACAGTTATGTAATGTTAGCTGCATAGCTTCAGGCGAAATTTCTCACCAGGCCCTCGTACTTGGCGCCAGACACTATTTTCTAGACATCTTTACGCACTCACTGCGAGCTCAGAAATGAGAAGAGCGACGTGATGCTAACTGGGGTTATACTAGAGACACTACCCAACACATCTGTGCAAAGCTTTATCGGATTTTCATAGTCGTTTCCATTTCGCGACCGATCGGAGCTTACTTTCTGAACGCCCCTCGTAATAACTGTACCAGACACTTGTCTTATATAGGCGTTGCCGACCGTAGCTCCGTATTCTGCCTGTTTACATTGTATTTGAATAAGTATGCCTATATCAGTTTCTTTGGCGCTTCAGTGTATATGAATGCGTGGTGTCTGTTCTTTCGCACATGTCCGAAGCGGTGAAGGCGTCCGCTCGCGTGCTACGCGAGATCCGAGTTCCAGCGCCGGTCCGTCACAGATTTTCCTTGTCGTCATTTCATTGTACAGCTGATGTTTGTCCATATTCGAAATAGTGAATATATCTCATGTATCCATTGATATGTCTGCGACAGAACGTGTGTGGGTACAGCTCAGATGTAATCTCTGTCCCAGTGCTAGTACCCGGAAGCTGTTCGATACAGTTCCACACTGTCGCCTGATAAACAAAGTAAGAGCCTACGGAATATCAGACCAGCTGTGTAGCTGGACTGAAGAGTTGTTAGCGAACAGGACACAGCATGTTGTTCTCAATGGAGAGACGTCTACAGACGTTAAAGTAATCTCTGGCGTGCCAAAGGGGAGTGTTATGGGACCACCGCTTTTCACAATATATATAAATGACCTAGTAGATAGTCTCGGAAGTTCCATGCGGCTTTTCGCGGATGATGCTGTAGTATACAGAGAAGTTGCAGCATTAGAAAATTGCAACGAAATGGAGGAAGATCTGCAGCGGATAGGCACTTGGTGCAGGGAGTGGCAACTGACCCTTAACATAGACAAATGTAATGTATTGCGAATACTTAGAAGAAGGATCCTTTATTGTATGATTATATGATAGCGGAACAAACACTGGTAGCAGTTACTTCTGTAAAATATCTGGGAGTATGCGTGCGGAACGATTTGAAGTGGAATGATCATATAAAATTAATTGTTGGTAAGGCGGGTACCAGGTTGAGATTTATTGGGAGAGTCCTTAGAAAATGTAGTCCATCAACAAAGGAGGTGGCTTACAAAACACTCGTTCGACCTATACTTGAGTATTGCTCATCAGTGTGGGATCCGTACCAGGTCGGGTTGACAGAGGAGATAGAGATGATCGAAAGAATAGCGGCGCGTTTCGTCACAGGGTTATTTGGTAAGTGTGATAGCGTTACGGAGATGTTTAGCAAACTCAAGTGGCAGACTCTGCAAGAGAGGCTCTCTGCATCGCGGTGTAGCTTGCTGTCCAGGTTTCGAGAGGGTGCGTTTCTGGATGAGGTATCGAATATATTGCTTCCCCCTACTTATATCTCCCGAGGAGATCACGAATGTAAAATTATAGAGATTGGAGAGCTGACGGAGACTTTCCGGCAATCGCTCTTCCCGCGAATCATACGTGATTGGAACAGGAAAGGGAGGTAATGACAGTGGCACGTAAAGTGCCCTCCGCCACACACCTTTGGGTGGCTTGCGGAGTATAATGTAGATGTAGTTATAGATGTAGAATAACAACGACCAGTTACAGTAGTTGCGCGTCACCAGGGAAAGATACCTTCTTTGTAAATTTCACTCCGTATTGCGATCAGTGTAATAACGTCACATACCTTCGCACCCTGTGAAGTTCCATTCCGTTTTCTACTCCCTTATGGGCGCCTCACTTTTTTTGTCACCCAATGTATTTTTATTTCATTGTTTTTGTGAAAACATAAATGCCGGTCTTGTGCACTGTTGTTCAGAAAATAGTCTCCAGGTAGGAGTGGATGAGTCTTTCATTGGTTTCTGAGACTAGCTGTCCTCGATTTTTTTGTAAAAGCGATGGTTCCACGCTGCAGTATGAAACTCTCCCGACGTATCAGCAAATGCCGTAACTGGGTGGGAGCTGTGTTTGACTATTACGTAACAGCAATAAACGAAACGACGCTTTTGTTTACCCGCAGGCCCCTGAACCGAGATAAAGAGCAGCGATCGAGGTTGCTGCACGGATAAAACTAGTTCTGTTTACCACCGAAACACTCAGGAAGTCTGTGATTCTTCTTCTCTGCATTCAGTCGGATTTTACGCAAATTTCTAACCATCACTTTCATTCACTGTTCGCAATCGATTCTGCCTATCCTGTTTCTAACATAAAGCGCATGCAATGGATTCCGTTTACATTGCGAAACAATTCTTCGCATTTCACATTTTCAACATTTGCTGCATTTTCCCTCCACATATTTTTAATCGTAGTCTGTCGCTGTTAGACCTAAGGACAAGAGTTTGCTATCGTACTTTCCAGCATGGATATTTATGGGCAACATCATCCCACAACACTTTTTACTTCTCGGAAACGTATTTTGGAACTAGCGACCTTTATAAGCATATCCAGCAGCACTAGAAGACAACGATCACGTGTGCCACGTTTCTACCTTACATCTCATATTGTTGTATTATTTTTACCCTTAAACAAAGAATTAGAATACGTATGTTTCTCTTGTAACTGAAAGTTTAAGGACTAAAGTTTCGCCGTTGTTCCGAAATGCTGAGTAGGGATACTTACATTTACCACAAAAACAACCGAACGTCTTGATATTCTGCAACACCTGCCTCCCTTCACGAAACAGTTTCCAGTTTGCTCAGTCATCCTCATCTGACAAGTATCTGTCTCCTGTCGAGATAAGATTGGTGTAGGGGCCACACACTCAGCATTACAGAAACGTAAGGAACTATATTGTATGTGAGCTTGAGGTTACAGCTTTGTATATCTGTTCCCCGAGAAAGTTAATTGATGAAAATGCAATATTGGCTCTTGCGTACTTAGAGATAGTGAAGTAGCGGTGTTCTTCCGTTATGGGTAATAAGTTATTGTGTCTTTTGAATAAACTGTAAGAGTTTGAAAGAAGCTAAACTATTACATCTCTTCCAGAATGAGATTTTCACTCTGCAGCGGAGTGTGCGCTGATATGAAACTTACTGGCAGATTAAAACTGTGTGCCCGACCGAGATTCGAACTCGGGACCTTTGCCTTTCGCGGGCAAGTGCTCTAGTGTGTCCTTTCTTTCAGGAGTGCTAGTTCTGCAAGGTTCACAGGAGAGCTTCTGTAAAGTTTGGAAGGTAGGAGACGAGGTACTGGCAGAAGTAAAGCTGCGAGTACCGGCCGTGAGTCGTGCTTCGGTAGCTCAGTTGGCAGAGCACTTGCCCGCGAAGGGCAAAAGTCCCGAGTTCGAATCTCGGTCGGGCACACAGTTTTAATCTGCCAGGAAGTTTCATATCAGCGCACACTCCGCTGCAGAGTGAAAATATCATTCTGAAAACATCCCCCAGGCTGTGGCTAAGCCATGTCTCCGCTATATCCTTTCTTTCAGGAGTGCTAGTTCTGCAAGGATCGCAGGAGAGCTTCTGTAAAGTTTGGAAGGTAGGAGACGAGGTACTGGCAGAAGTAAAGCTGTGAGTACCGGCCGTGAGTCGTGCTTCGGTAGCTCAGTTGGCAGAGCACTTGCCCGCGAAAGGCAAAGGTCCCGAGTTCGAATCTCGGTCGGGCACACAGTTTTAATCTGCCAGGAAGTTTCATTACATCTCTTGATTACGTTGCTAAATTGCGAGGGCTGTAAAGTGGGAATGGTAAGAACACAAATCCTCGTCTGAAAAATATGTAGATAAAGAATTAATTCAGTCGTGGGAGAAAAGGTAGTTATCTTCATATTTGGAGTCGGATTTGCCAATTCTAGTTTGTACCATAGGCAAATATCTTAATTTCATTTATTTCTCTAATTAGACGTCATTAATTAACAGTGTAAGTAATGTTAGTGAAAGGAGAAAAATCATGTGATTCATGAGCATCTTTCGTTAAAATGAGAGGTTTTTCCGCACGTTATGCGAGGCGGCTATATACAGGATTACGTAAAACGCTCATCTGAAGCGGTCTGAACTGTATTGCTCTTGATACATACGATAATTTGCCTATCAGAAATGTAAATAAAGGTTGATGTTGTTTATAGTATTTGGGCTCTTTTCTATCGTAATATTTATCTTGACATAGTCCATCATAGAGCTGAGTGAGTAAATGAAACTGAACGTTGCTTCACTTGTGTTCTACATTGAAGAGCCAAAGAAACTAGTACGCATGCCAAATATTGTGTACGGGCCCCGCAAGGACGCAGAAGCGGCGCAACACGACGTGGCATGGTCTCGACCAATATCTGAAGATGTGCTGGAGGGAACTCACACCATGAACCCTGCACGGCTGTCCATAAATCTGTAAGACTACGAAGGGGTGGTAATCTCTTCTGAACAGCACGTTGAAAGGAATTCCAGACATGCTCAATAATGTTCAGGGCTGGAGAGTTTGGTAGCCAATGGAAGTTTTTAAACTCTGAAGAGTGTTCCTGGAGTTACTCTGTAGCAATTCTGGACGTGTGGGATGTCTCATTGTCCTTCTCGAATTGCTGGAAAGCCCATCGGCATGCACAATGGACATGGATGAATGCAGGTTATCGAACAGGATGCTTACGTACGTGTCACCTGTCAGGGTCGTATCTAGAGGTATCAGGGGTCCCATATCACTCCAACTGCATAAGCCCCACACCATTACTGAGCCTCCACCAGACTGAACAGTCCCATGCTGACATGCAGGGTCCGTGGACTCATGAGGTTGTCTCCATACCCATACATGGCCACCAGCTCGGTACAATTTGAGACGAGACTCGTCCGACCAGGCAACATGTTACCAGTCATCAACAGTCCAATTTCGGTGTTGACGGATCCGGGTGAGGCGTAAAACTTTGTGTCGTGCAGTCACCAAGGATACACGAGTGGGCCTTTGGCTCCGAAAGCCCATATCGATGATGTTTCGTTGAATGGTTCGCACGCTGACACTTGTTGATGGCCTAGCATTGAAATCTACAGAAACTTGCGGAAGGTTTGCTGTTCTGTCACGTTGAACGTTTCTCTTCAGTCGTCGTTGGTCCCGTTCTTGCAGCATCTTTTTCCGGCCGCAGCGATTTCAGATATTTGATGTTTTACCGAATTCCTGGTATTCAGGATGCACTCGTGAAATGGTCCTACGGGAAAATCCCCACTTTATCACTACCTCGGAGATGCTGTGTTCCACCGCTCGTGCGCCGATTATAATACCACGTTGAAACTTACTTAAATCTCGATAACCTGTCATTGTAGCTACACTTGTGTTATGTAGGCGTTGCCGACCGCAGTTCCGTATTCTGCCTGTTTACATATTTTTGTATTTTAATATGCATGCCTATACCAGTTTCTTTGGCGCTTCAGTGTATAAACAGCAACAAGCCACAAGTACCGTTTAAAAATTATCGTTTAAATCAAACCATTGCTGGATTCCGATTTATTAGAAATCCATCATCAGATGGCTTTTACAGATTCTCATGCTTTCTTGATGAGGCATTGTTTTGCACTTGCTATTGGTTTGGTGTCCTAATGCCCTAAAACCTTTTGTACTTGTTATTGGTTTGTTGCCCTGAGGTAAACAAGAAGTTTTCTGTTCTCAATTTTGGAAACTTACGACAGTTTTATTTATTTCTGACCTCACAGAAGCGGTCATGAAATGTTTTTAAGGTTCTATGCGATAAATTCGTCGTGTATTCGTGTTACGCATTTTGAAGTTAACACATTTTTCAACTGTTCTTGATGTGGGACCACAGTCATATAGATTTTATTGAAAGAAGTTTCAACTATTTGATTTTAGTTGTTCATTTATTTTATGCGATCATGATTTCAGCTCTGTAGCTATTTTCAAGTGCATGTTGAACTGTTGAAACACATTTTAACATTTCAACATACACTTGCGAATCGCTACGAAGCGGAAATCATGAAAACTAAATGAAGAACCAACACTCAAATGGCGTTTTTTTTAAAAAAAAAAACACATTTTTGTTCATGCACTGTTTGAGTGCTGATTCTCTGGAAACTTTTTTTACACGGAAAATGTTATTGTATAGTTAAAACGCACGTGAAAGTATTAAATCAATTTCGTGTAAGGACACCTTTAGTAAGAAGTTCAGTAGAAGCAATAATTTTCTTTATTGATTTCCCCTAGTATTCATGTGGAAAATATGTCCTACTTAGTACCGTATAACTGTCTGCATTTCAAGAACTTTGTATAAGAATTTTAATATTAACAATAACGCGACATGGAAAATATAGGTGTGAGGTTGTAACATATAATTTCGTGTAAATCATTGTAAAATATGTTTCGATAATATCGTCTTTGTCGTCTGGGGGGAAAACCTAATCTAAAGTGGGCCTGAAAGGCTGAAAATCATTTCGTGACATTTTGCAAATCACCAACAGTGAATTCTATTTCTGTTGTTGTCCTACTGAGTCAATCTCAAGCGGAACGCTCATTCTACTTTTTATAAAAATAAATCAGTATGTTGGACTCTCGCATATAGTATTTTTGTAAGTATGTACGAGTTTATTTTTGTGTTATGTTGCAGCATGCTCCAAACGCACTATTTATTAGAAAAGTGCATAAGATAAATGCATGTCTTACAGGTATACAGCAGTATCCAGGCGAACGTGTCTTTGTTGTCGGCAGATGAGCGCTACGTTCTTCTTGGTTATGACGTGGAAAAGGTAAGTCTTCTATTAACTGAAGTTATCATTTTATTTGCTCTTCCAGAAATCGGAAAGAAGTTCATTGTACAACACCAGTCTAATTTTCTAAGCAGCTTATATTTTTATGTTTTGAAATACGCCTGTAAAGCCAGGTTTTTTGTTGATTTTTCAAGTTAAAGTGTTTCTTGAAATTCGAAGAGATGTATATTTCTCTTGAATTAGAAACATCGTTAAATTTATCGAGAATCTGGAATAGTGTCCATTTTGAACAATATTGCCTGCCGAGTACATCGAGTTAACACTTGCTGTCTTCTTTGGTCAGTGCTGATCATACAAGAGCGTTGCCATTCTAGAACGTTTGACGCACATGCTGACAACTTATACCTACCAATTCTCGTTTTCCTTTTCCTCTGCGTTACGATAAGAACTGCGAAGTCAAGTAACGCCATACCAAGGTTGCTCGACGTGCAAATTTTGCGTAAGTGTTTGTGGGCTTTGGAATCAAAGCTGGGAATAACTGCTAGGTTAAAGCCTTCCGTTAGGTGGTCACTCAGTATCGGATATATCAAAAGAAATAACACGGCCTGCCCGGGTTCGATTACTGTTTCACTGCGCAGCCTCTGCCTGTACTGATTTACCAACGTTGGCGTATGTACGTTGAAGAGTAACAGAAGTGAATTAATGATTTAGTGCGATGCTGCTATAGTACAGCGGCCCAGTCTACGTCAGACGGCAGTTTAGGTCGAAAATTTGCAGCTGCATAGTCCAGAAAAATAGACTGCGATTATAAGTATGGTGTATGTGGTGCTCGCGTAGTGTAAGTGTAATGAGACTCCTCGATTATTAGAACAAATTTTTTTTTTAAGAAACAGCTGATTCACATTCAGAAGAGTCCGCAAACGGACTTCGTTAAGAAGAAAAACGGTAATTAAGAAATGCCACATGCCAACGGATGCAGTTAGTATCGAAGAACAGGAGAGGAAAAAAGACGTACGGAGTAGAAATGGAAAGACAATGAATAGCAAAGTAAAGTGTAAAAAGTTTACGTGGCAGGGAAATGAAGAACGAATATGGAGGAGAGGTGGACACGACAGTAATACGAACCGCAAGGTACAGAGCACACGCAAGATTTGTCCTCCATTCGTAATCATCCCTTTTGTAGTCTCACCCGTTCTCTTTTCCCATTTCTCTTTTGCAGAGCTTCTTAATATCGTTATGATCACAAACGCGGGAATTCTGTGGTAGCTTTCTGCAGCGTTTTGTCGAGCAGCGTATTTGGCGATCTTGTCTGTTGATTCATTGTCAGAACTTCTTGCATGAGCTTTTGTTCAATAAAAATGACGTGCCATTTCATCCGACAGTTTTCCCTAATTTCGTGATTTTTTTTTCCTTTAAATGAATCGATGGTTGATATACAGGGTGTATCAAAAAGAATCATCCAGTCTGGCACGTTTTAAAGTAATAAACATATAAAATGAATTTTGTTTTTTGATGAACGGGAAACTCAACAGGTTTTTTTTCATACCTTTTCATAATTGTTTAATATGCCCCCCCCCACCCCCTTGAGATCCACGGCATATGTCAACGCGGTATTCAAATTGTTCCCACTCTGCAGCGAGCATGTCTTGAGTTATAACTTTCACAGCTGCTGTTATGGGATGTCTCTGTTCATTCATTATTGTTGGTAACAAGGCACATAAACTAAGTCTGTTATAAACACCCACAGAAATAATCAAATACAGTCAGCTCCGGTGATGTAAGGCCAGTAATGTAAGGCTGAATCATTTGTTTCAGTGCGGCCGATCCAGCGCTCGGTAACACTTTGATTTCAAAATTCCCACAGTTCCAGCTGCCAGTGTGGTGGTGCCCCATCCTGTTGGTAAATGAAGTCGTTCGAATCAGTTTACAACTGTGGGAAAAGAAAGTTCTCATGCATATCGAGACATGTGCTTCCTGTAACAGTGTTCTCGACAAAGAAAAATAGACCATACACCTTTTCCCATGAAACTGCACAAAACAAATTAAATTTTGGCGAGTCCATCTCATGTTACACTACTTCATGTGGTTGTTCCGTACCCCGCATTCTCACATTATGACGATTAAGCTTTTGATTTGAGTGGAGTGTAGTCTCGTCACTAAACACCAAGCGTGGAAGAAAACTGTCATCCTCCATCTTGCCAAGAGTGAAATTACATAACCCCACATGTTGTTTCTCACCTTCACGAAGAGCTTGCAACAGCTGAATTTTGTATGGATTCACGTGAAAACGTCGACGCAACATACGCCAGACGGACATCGAGGCATGTCGAGCTGTCGAGTTGCACGGCGAACGGATTTCTGCGGACTCCTTGTGAAACTATGGCGGATGCATTCGACGTCTGTGTCAGACACTCGGGAACAGCCCGGCGATTTGCCTTTGCACAGTTTCTCGGAATTTTTCATGCCAATCGTCTAGTGGTCTGTGCTGTCGGGGGATCCACACCACACCTAGTACGAAAGTCACGCTGAACAGTTATTATTGACCCGCACTGCGCAAAGCGTATATCACAAAAAGCTTTCTGTTGGCCAGACACCATTTTTACTATGGCCGAAGTGGGCGCACACGGCTGCTACCTAGCGGGAACCACGTAAAACTCGAGAGTTTGCACTTTCCAACAGTACGTTGTTCACGCACGTATCTCAAATAACATAATAGTTATGATTTTTTAAATCGGATGATTCTTTTTGATAAACGCTGTATTTTTTAACGTTTTTTATTTTCTTTTTTGTTGAAACAATTGCGTTTCCTTGCACTATAATTTGAATCGGTATTGTTTTCTTTATTTTTACTACAACATCCCTCTGTTTCACGTTACAAATCAAGTATTGAATTAAACGTTGCCAATTTCAATTTTGTTGTAAATACTGTTTATTTTTAACTAACAGGAGGATAACTATGTAGAGCGAATATATTCTGTAGCTTACGCAGCCCTTTATATATACTCACTTAGTTTCTAGACGGTTCACCGCTTCTGGTTTATGGGGGAATCTAGTAGGACACAGATCATATACGAGTACTTAAAGACAGCGATCGTTGTTAGCGAACGCCCAGTGGGTATGCAACACACCTGACGTACCGGTAACGTGGGTACGATCGTAACTGACCAAAGGTGCTAGAAGAACTACCGTAGTCAACACTTACTGATCATAGTCTACGGTAGTTTAACAACTCTGATCTTGGCCCTTAGAGGTGGCAAGGACAGCACGTAATAATGTCGGTCCACAGGTTGCAATGAAAGAAACACTTTATTAGTGAACCCACAAAAGAACAGTTCTGACGTGAAACAAGAAGTAATATTTTCTTCTGGTAGAACGATAACGTCTCTCGCTGTAGATGATAAAATCTCTCACTGTTGTGCAGCCCAGTGTGTTTGGTCCTCGGTCTGTCTCACCTTTGCTCGCTACTTCTCTGAAGAACTTGAAACAGCGCTGCATTTCATTGAGTATTGCGATATGTTCTATTCCGATACGCACCACTCTCTCATTTCGGCAGAATCGTGGTGTCAGCGGTCTTTACCCTTCGCTGTTTGATTATACTGTGAAGGACGTTCACAGGTCCACTGGCTGTTTGCACAAAAACAGACAGTGTAACAAGTTATCATCACAAGCCTTTAAATGAATGGAAATAACAGAGAAGAGGGATAGGAATTCTCAGCATCTATTAAGCAGTCACACAACGAGTGCATACTGCAAATTTGGTATGAAATGACATTGTAATACCCTGCAGAAGGCATTTTATTGCGTTTGCAGCTGAATTAATAAAAGTTTAGACAAATAACTTTCAGTTACAATAAATTTGGCGAAATCATTCATACTTTACGATATATCAACATAGCACAGAGCAGTTTTTCTGACATTTTGATCCTTTCCCATACTACCTAAAAACTTAATTACCGGATATCCTGATGGTATTACCTCAACCACCGACCGAAGTGGCGCAGTAGTTAGCTCCCTGGATTGAATGGCCACTTGAAATCACCCTTTATACATTGTTACAGCGTATCGCGAATGTGATACAACACGCAACGCACTGCCTATCAACACCATAAACGAAGACGTCTTGCGGTTCGAAGTATCAATTTCAGTAAACTTGTTGCTCGTAGCCGTGAACGCTGAGTCGCACGGTTCAGCTAGAAGATTATTTCCACTAAATGGAAGGTATATGGTGTCAGTGCTCATACTAAATGGCGGTTGGGTCTGTCACACGCATACAGATCGATACTTCCCGAAGAAAAGTGAAGCGTCCGGAAGACACCGTAGACATCAAATTCATACACGTACACGCCATCGGTGTGTGCGTAAATGATTCAAGAAAATGAAGGGGGAAGGGGGAGAAAGGCAAAGAAAAGTAAGGGCTTATTGATATCAGCTGCGTCAGGACTTAGGGCGGCATCAGCGGCGACGACTGAAAATGTGTGCCGGGCTGGGACTCGAAAGCCTTGGAGCTCCTGCTTGCTAGGAAGTTATGTTAACCACAGCCGCACCCCGACAGTGTTTATCGCAACTGCGCGGGCCAGCTCTGCACGCCTCTCGGCCTACCCAACCACACTCCCACCACGCGCCAGCTATCGCAGTCACTGACCGTGCCTTCCGTGCTCGCTACTTGGAGGTTCCCGCAGGGGGTCGGACGTAATTGCGCATCCCCACTGAATGTGGTTGATCCATTGCTCATCGAGGCGAATCAATTATGTGATTACGTGGTGTCTGTTGTTCGTGAATAGCAGTTCGTGAATAGCGGTGTTACCAGCCCTGGTAGGGTATATAAAGGGTGTGAACAGCATCAGATGTCCTCCAACGGTCCCAACGCCTTCTCCAAAATCACCTTGACCTTTTTTCCGCATGGTGTAACCAGTGGCTCCTGAAAATCAATCCTTCCAAGACCCAGGCAATCATCGTAGGGTGTACCACTCGCTCCTTCCGGCTCTTGGATTTCTCCCTTACCGTCTGCGCCCGTCTTTCCGCCTCTCCCCCACCCTCACCTACCTTGGCCTCACCATTGACAGTCACCTCACCCAGATTCCTCATCTCCGCTCCATCCAATCCAAATCCCACAACTGCCTCCGACTCCTCAAACTCCTCTCTGGCCAGACATGGGGGTTGCACCCCTCTACCATCCTCCACACCTACATATACTTAATCTGTCCCATCTTCTGCTATGCCAGTCCCGCCCAGATATCTGCCCCACCCCCCCAAATTCTATGTGCCTCCAGAACCTTGAGCGTCATGCACTCCACCTCACCTTCCGTATATGCCTCCCGTCCCCCACACCGATCCTCTATGACCTCATTCCTTTCCCTCATCTGCTCCTATTCCTCGAACATATTCGCATACTCTACACCTCCCGCCGCCTTGACCCCCTCACCCCCTGGTTGCTCCTCTCGTCTCATGTCCCAGCCCCCTGCCACGCCTTCACTGTTGTCCCCCCTACCCTCCAGCTCTACACCCTTCATCTCCTTTCCCAAGGTGGCTTCCATCAACTCCCCCTCCCAGATGATGCCCTCTCTCCCTCCATTTATCCCTCCTATCAACTCTGATCCTCACCCCCCCTCCTTTCCTCTGTCCTTTTCCCTGGGCTCCCTCTTCCCCCCCTGCCATCCTGTTTTCTCCCCTCCTAACCTCTCCCTACCTCCCTTCTCCCCCCTCCCCCTGTGTCCTTTTGTATTCCCCTCCTCTGCCTTCCCCACTCCCTGTCGCATCTGCTCAGCATCCCCCACCCCTGTTATGGGTCCTCATCCTCCATTGGCTCCTTCCCCCCTCCCCCCCTTCGTTTTTCCTCTCCTTCCCCCCTTTTTCCCATCATATGTCCAGTTTGGCTCAAATGGCTCTGAGCACTATGGGACTCAACTGCTGAGGTCATAAGTCCCATAGAACATAGAACTACTTAAACCTAACTAACCTAAGGACAACACACACATCCATGCCCGAGGCAAGATTCGAACCTGCGACCGTAGCGGTCGCGCGGTTCCAGACTGTAGCGCCAGAACCGCTCGGCCACCAACGGCCGGCATCTGTCCTGTTTCCCACCAACTGCTGTAGGCTGTGGTATGTCATATTTGCCAACTTTTTAGTGCAGTGTTCAAGTGAATGTTCAGTGTTGTTCGTCTTTCCAAAGTGTTGCGAACAGAAACCATGCAGTCGCTGGGTGCGAATTTTATGTCTTTTGCGACCAGAGTGTTGCCTTGTTTTTTAATTGTTTGCGACCAGAGTGTTGCCTTGTTTTTTAATTGTCTGTCTATTATTTTATCTGTCTACTTCATATGTATTTTATTAGCATCATCATTCCTTTGTTCTATGTTTTAAGTTCCACGATTTATTTCGCCATGTTACCGCTTAAGTCTCCGATTTTATCGCCTGTTTTTATTATTTATTATCTTCATCTTTTTAAAACAAAGTCTGTAGGCTGAAGCGCGGCATACTAAGCTGCTGCGGAATCGAAACTCAATGAAAAAATTAAATAAAACAACAACAACAGATGTTGAGTGGTCAGCGTGAAGGGCATGGAGGTGGTGCGTACTCATGCAAGATGGCGTTATCGGCAGTTGCCTCAGTTTGAAAGAGATCTCATTGCGGTGACATTTACTGTGTGATAGTGCCTCAGTCTAGATGGGTAACATCTTTTTCAACGTTATTTACAAGTATTGTGACTTGTTTAACGACGAGAGTGAGTCAAAGTCTGATGATGTCCTTGTAAGCCGAAAACTGGTTATCCAAATGAGTTAATCTTGTTTAACATGTACAATAATGTGCTTTTCATGTAGTACAGGTCCGAAACAAAAAGGGCGCAAGACGAGCTTTGCACCACTTGGAGTGCCAATTGTAAGCCTATGTCTTGACTTTTAAAACCTTGAACATAGCGAAATTATGGCGTTATAACCAGGTACACTGTGTTCCACAAGACGGCTACAAGTGTTCACTAAATACACTGTGCGGCAAAAGTCTCACTGTATGTTTGCACTTTCAAAAACCTTTTTCCGTAATATGGAAATATTGACACGACTGAGGAACTGTAAATTTAAGCGTATTACGGATTAATTCTCTATTTAAAAATCTAATATAATTACAAACCTGATCTGTTCTACTCACATCCAATATTTTTCTCTTCCAGGTATTCCGACATTCAGCAATTGCGCGTTATGTAGCCTACAACATTGCGAAAAAGTAAGTGAAAATAATGAAGGAATTGTTCACTTTTATGTTAATTTGTATCGTGACCTGTGTTCCAGGTCTGGCAGAAACAGACTTGCCAGAGTTCAGTCCAATAATTCCGTAGTTAAAGAAAGGAACGCTGTCGCTGTGATGTTAACAATTGCTGGGTGGTCGTTGGTGCACGTGGACGTGCTGAAACACTTCTACATAACGCATCCGATACGTGCTGGATGGGATATAAGTCGGGGGAACGGGCAGGTCAGATCATTCGCCGAATACCCTCTCGTTCCAAGAGTCCTCCACCTGCCCTGTAAGATGCGGTAGCGCAGTCAGCCATAATTATGAAATCAATAGAAGAGGTGCGCTTCACCGGAGGGAAGATGAACAAGTGTTCATAGCTCTTAAAGTATGCACTTTAGAGCCCATATTTACAGGACACTCTTTTCTTCTTATGGTTCGTACTACCACCTCTCAAATCGTGGAAAGCAATGAGCTTGCAGTAGAACAGATTTCTTTAACAGTATCGTAAGTGAAGAAATGCTCAGTGCTCTTAACGTAAGCATTTTAGAGCTCATGTTTGCTAGACTTTTTTGTTTCGAATGATCGTTCCTCTCACATACCTGAATATTGACCATTGCTCCTGGGACACACTATAATAGTTGATGCGAATAAGAAGTTCACCGTCAGAAAGATTTGACCTGCGAACATTGGGGACAAGGGTGGTTGAGGGTGACCGAGAGAAAGACGAATGTGATGCAAACAGGAGTAATGGAGAGGGAAGGGGGGTGGAGAAAGAGATGTCACGGATTGAGAAACCAAAAGAGAAAAAAGTGCGACTGTCACGAGATGGACGCAATTGCTTTACTGCTTGCCAGAGTAAAAAAAAAAAAAAAAAAAAAAAGGCCCTACGTGTTAATTTTCCACCGGTAAGTGTTGTCAGGTTGGCCAAACGAAGTAATTCAGCATCTTAAATGCAACAGTGCACTGGACTTCCCGAAGTGTATAGAGTCACTTGTTTCAAAGGCCGACAGCGGCAACAGAGAGGGAGTTTACGAATATTTTGCTTACAGAAGGACACAGTAAAAACAGTCCTTTTAAAATCAAAGCACGGAAGGTTTTTAGTACTTTAGATGTTGCGGTATTGCGTGGGATTTGTTACTTTAATGTCATTAACGTTGCTGTCGGCAGCACGACGACGCAGATCGCCCATGGGGAGCGACTGCAGCTCGTGGACTGGTCGCCAGAGGGCAACGCGCTCGCCTACGTGCTCCAGAACGACCTGTACTACGTGCCGGAGGTGGGCGGGCAGCCAGTGCGTATCACTGACGACGGCGTCCCAGACGTCATCTACAACGGCGTCGCCAACGAACTGACGGACGGTAAGGCCAACGAAAAACTTTTTTTCGATGGTGCTGAGCCACAGTTATGCAATATTTTCTGAAAGAATAAACTGCCATTTGACTTACTGTACCTATCTTCTATGCTATCTAGATTTCGACTTTTATGTCATTATTGAGTACAATGCTAAAAGCTCTTAGACCATTAACAGGTCATATCTGGCGAAGTCGGTCCAAAGCAGGTAAACAGGGCTTGTTTACCTGCTGTAGACAGACTTTACCGGATATGAAGAACTTTTATCATTGTGCTAACTAATGGCACAAAAGCCGAAACCTGGATACAGAAGATAAATACAGTAATAGACAGTCAAATGGCAGTTTATTCTCTCTCTCCCCTCCCCTCTCCCTTTCTTTCTCTCTTTCTTCCATTTTTTTTAAAAAAGTGAGGCGAACATTGCAGAGTGCTCTTCAAACAAAGTCTCACAGAACTGTGTTACTATAGGTCATCAGGTCAGAAATTCGCTCTATTCACCGCTCGTGCACTTCTCCTTCTCAAAACGTGAACGCTGACTGAGTAATGCTTCCAGAACTTAATTCCTACACGTTAACCAACAGATGGTGATATATGTGACCAGCTAGGTAAGTATTCCTGGATTCAACGCTATCACACATTGTCGAGTAATATCTAACATACGAAACGAGAGAATTTGAAATACAGCCAATAAAACAGGGAAAAGGGAATATAGACATCTAAAAATGAGACGGATAGGAAGTTCAGATTGGTGAAGCAGAAAAGGTTAGCAGAAAACGTTACAGGAGAAATGCAAAAATGTAGAACCATGCTTGACTGCGAGGAAGATAGATGTAGCGTAAAAGAAAATTAAAGAAACTTTTGCAGAAAGGGAAGCAACTATGAGCTCAGATAGCAACACCGTTATGAGCAAAGAAGAGTAGGCGAAAATGTGAAAGGAAAATATACAAGGGAAGTAGCTGCATATTCCTGGCCTAGCAAGAGTATACTCCAGGCAGCACGTTTCTGTCGCAGCCTTTTTGGTTGCACATCACTAGCGCACCTGGCTGACTCTGATATATATACACTACTGGCCATTAAAATTGCTACACCAAGAAGACATGCAGATGACGAACAGGTATTCATTGGAAAAATATATTATATGAGAACTGACATATGATTACACTTTCACGCAATTTGGGTGCACAGATCCTGAGAAATCAGTACCCGGAACAACCACCTCTGGCAGTAATAACGGCCTTGATACTCCTGGGCATTGAGTCAAACAGAGCTTGGATGGCGTGTACAGGTACAGCTGCCCATGCAGCTTCAACACGATACCACAGTTCATCAGGAGTAATGACTGGCGTATTGTGACAAGCCAGTTGCTCGGCCACCATTGACCAGACGTTTTCAGTTGGTGAGACATCTGGAGAACGTGCTGGCCAGGGCAGCAGTCGAACATTTTCTGTATCCAGAAACCCCCGTACAGGACCTGCAACATGGGGACGCGTATTATCCTGCTGAAATGTAGGGTTTCGCAGGGATCGAATGAAGTGTAGAGCCACGGGTCGTAACACATATGAAATGTATCGTCCACTGTTCAAAGTGCCGTCAGTGCGAACAAGAGGTGTAACCAGTTGCACCCCATACCATCGCGCCGGGTGATACGCCAGTATGGCGATGACGAATACACGCTTCCAATGTGCGTTCACCGCGATGGCGCCAAACACGGATGCGACCATCATGATGCTGTAAACAGAACCTGGATTCATCCGAAAAAATGACGTTTTGCCATTCGTGCACCCAGGTTCGTAGTTGAGTACACCATCACAGGCGCTCCTGTCTGTGATGCAGCGTCAAGGGTAACCGCAGCCATGGTCTCCGAGCTGGTAGTCCATGCTGCCGCAAACGTCGCCGAACTGTTCGTGCAGGTGGTTGTTATCTTGCAAACGTCCCCATCTGTTGACTCAGATCCATTACAGCCATGCGGATAAGATGCCTGTCATCTCGACTGCTAGTGATACGAGGCCGTTGGGATCCAGCACGGTGTTCCGTATTACCCTCCTGAACCCACCGATTCCATATTCTGCTAACAGTCATTGGATCTCGACCAACGCGAGCAGCAACGCCGCGTTACGATAAACCGCAAGCGCGATAGTGTACAATCCGACCTTTATCAAAGTCGGAAACATGATGTTCTCCTCCTCACACGAGGCATCACAACAACGTTTCACCAGGCAACGCCGGTCAACTGCTGTTTGTTGTATGAGAAATCGGTTGGAAACTTTGCTCACGTCAGCACGTTGTAGGTGTCGCCACCGGCGCCAACCTTGTGTGAATGCTCTGAAAAGCTAATCATTTGCATCTTCTTCCTGTCGGTTAAATTTCGCGTCTGTAGCACGTCATCTTCGTGGTGTATCAATTTTAATGGCCAATAGTGTATTAGATTTTCGTAAAATATGTGTCGAATATTTTGAGACGTGATGGCACTCATCGAAACAAAACAAAAAAATAAGTCCAGTAAACATGGGTCTGAAAACGCATACTTCCTAAGATAAGTCCAAGAAACATGGATCTGGACGTGCATACTTTCTGGATGAACACGTGTTTATAGGAGGTGTTCAACGTGCCGTCCATTCGTGAAAATGCACCTCTCTACCCTCCGGCGTAAGGACTGACGCACGCTTTGAAGTATACCTGCTGGCACGCATTGAAGTCGCGAGCCTGTTGAGTCCGCACATCGGTGATTGGCGTGGCGTAGACCATCTCCTTCAAGTGTCCCCATAAACAAAAGTCTAGGGGATTCAAGTGTGGGGAACGAGCGGTTCAAGGTGTGAGGCGCCACGACCAATCCAGTGGTCCTGAAATATCTGTGTTAGATGGTCGTGCACTTTGCGACGAAAGTGTGCCGGTGCGCCACCATTCATGAACCACATTTGTATTCGTTCCCGCAATGGCACAGCCTCCAGCAAGGTAGGCAATACATTAATGAGAAATTCCAGATAATGCGCCCCTGTTAACATTTGTGTTAGCACGTATGGCCCTAACAGTCCATTGTCAAGTATACCTGCCCACACGTTGATTGAAAGCTGGTGTAGGTGTCCTCTTTCCCGAATTGGTTGGGGATTTACATCTGCTGGTTATGGAAATTCTCTTGTGAACCGCGCCTCATCGGTAAATAAAATCTAGGATGTGAATAGCAGATCTGAGACACACTTCTGCAGCAGCCATTGACAAAACCGCCGTCTGCTATGATGATCCTGTGGCCTTAGGGTCCGAGTGCGCAGTGGGTGATATGGGTACAGCAGATAAGAGGGTGTGACACGACTTCTCCTGCTGCTGGTCCCAGTGGTTTCTTCCATCGAACGTAGCACATGCTCCTCCATGTCAGCTGTGCGGGGCCTTTCGCTGCCAGTCTTCCGAGGTGCAAGGATACCTGTGTCCCTCAGGCGCTGGAAAAGTCTGCCGAACAGGTTATCACAGGGCACTCTGCGCTGTAGATATTTTTCAGCGTCTTAGGGTATGGGCTTGCAGGCTACATTCATTTGCTAAACAGTAGCAGAAAATCGTATCAGTTATTTCACTTGACAAGTAGTAGGCTTCCATTGCTAACAAGCGGTGGAAGAGAGAAAATATATGTATGTACTACACCAGTTGTACGTACACACCGCGCAATAACGGTAAACACATAACTGAATCCTCGTTTGGATGAAGGTAAAACACCATGATACGTACCCAGAATCGACAGTACTGTACAATAAGGCACACAAACATGACGAAACCTTACGTAGCCTACAATACGAATCGAACCACACAACTGACTGCAGACTAGCTCAAAATGATTCAAATGGCTCTAAGCACTATGGGACTCAACATCTGAGGTCAGCAGTCGCCTAGGCGTAGAAACTACTTAAACCTAACTAACCTAAGGACATTACATACAGCCATGCTCGAGGCAGGATTCGAACCTGCGACTGCAACAGCAGCGCGGTTCCGGACTGAAGCTTCTAGAACCGCTCGCCCAGCAGACTAGCTAATGGTAGGTGGAGTACTGTGCCTAAGACATCATAATACCCTGCCGACGCATTTAACGGAGTGCCAATGCAGCCGACTCTGCTAATATATCAAACAAGCGTCGCAGAGCCCTTCCTATAAACACGTGTTTATCTCGGAAAGTGTGCGTTTCCGGACGAATGTTTGTCGGACTTACTTTTCTTGTTTCAATGAGTACTACCACCTCTCAAAGTCTTCGACACATTTTTTCGAACACCCTGTATAGTGCCTACTGGCCAGTCGCACGGGTGCATTCAATGTAGAGCTGCTGCTCGATCACTGGAGTGGCGTGCGCTGTTCCCTCCAGATGTGAAATAAATCACTCATGTGCACATGCTTAGAAAGAGGTTCGCACCGTCATGCCTGCCTCTATTTAGGTGTGGGGATGGACAGGCGCAGAGCGAGTAGGCGCAAGGAAGACGGACATAAATCAACCGTTAGACGGACAGGCTGTTTCTAACAGACTGAACCGTACCTGGCCTGTGGCCACGTAGATGTTGTGGAGCGCATACTGAGACTAGAGTGGCCGTCACGAAATTAAAGGTCACATACGCCGCGTGCAGTCCACAGGCGCTAAGCTCTGTGATTCGCCCACCTCATAACTCTGTTGTCACATATGCACTGATATAAGTGCAGTAGAACGGCGCTGGGTGAGCGTTCAATGTTTCTGTGCGATATCGTGTGTTCACTTGTGGTTTCATTCTTCCGTGGACCGGTGCAGTGACGTGTATTTGGTAGTGATCGTAGTGCAGGAACAAGTGCGCAAGTGTCGTACTACCCCTGTCGATGCGTGCAAAGGGAAAAAAGACATTCGAAAACATTCTGAAACTGTCGTAAAGAATGTACTGAGTTCTTTTACTGATCTGACCAACAGTGAAGAGACCAGCAATAATATACATTTCGCGCAAGTTGAGCAACTGACAACAAAATCTTGTGGTTCTTCGGAATCGACTATATTCCATATTAACAGTGCAGTAAGATCGGCAGGATCTCTGTATGTGAGCATGTGTTTTCATTCTCCATAAAAGGGATATAAATGAATACGGAAATCTACGGAATTTTACGGTTTTGACAAAAAATAAATGAATAGAAATATCCTTAAATAGTACAACAAAGGCAAATATCCGATGGCTAGAAAAAGAGACAACGATCTCAGTGAAAAAATTAATTCCTCGGGCTCTGACGTCTCCATTCTTTGTATCCTCTGCTCATTAGGTTTTTAATTCGGAAAGTGTAATGAGAGACGAAAATTTTTTATGGAGTCCAACCACATTGTTGCAGCAAGAGCGAAATTTTGTGTGCAATGTACTTATTGCGCGCTAAGGACAATAATCTTGTAGTATACTTCGATAAAACTTGGGTCTAACAAAACCATACGCACAAATACACGAGGGTCGTTCAATATGTAATGCACACATTTTTTTCTCAGAACATATTTATTGTTAAGAGTCAGAATTTGGTGACAATATACATCAACATGTCTTATCCATGTCCTATTTTTCTGCATAACCTCCATCACGTTCTATGGCCGTACGTCAACGTAGAAGAGCACGTATTCCCTGCTGGTAAAAGTTCTTGTCTTGTAGGTGTAGTCATGTTTTCACTGCATGACTGACACTCTCGTCATCTTCAAAGTGTGTGCCCCGTAGAGAATCTTGATGAGGCCCAAAGAGATGGAAGTCCGAGGGTGCCAGGTCTGGACTGTTGGGTGGATGAGACAATGATGTCCAACTCAATTTGGCGATGTGTTCCCGAGTTCTCAGACTTGTGTGTGGGCGTGAATTATCGTGTTGGAGCTAGATTTATGCTGGGTTCTTGTCCAACCGAATACGTCACAAACGATTCTTGAGTTTATTCAGGGTCTTCACGTATGCCTCTGAATTGATGGTTGACCCTCTTGGCATCACATCCTCGAGAATGACGCCATCATCCGAGAAAACTGTCACCATGACTTTTCTGGCAGAGGGGGTTTTCCTGAATTTCTTCTTTTATGGTGAATGAGGATGATGCCACTCCATGGACTGATTTTTGTTTCTGGCGCAAAGTGGTGCACCCAGATTTAGGCTCTGAGACTATGGGACCTAACTT
Source organism: Schistocerca americana (assembly GCF_021461395.2). NCBI lineage: Eukaryota > Metazoa > Arthropoda > Insecta > Orthoptera > Acrididae > Schistocerca > Schistocerca americana. The sequence goes on from NC_060123.1 coordinate 644,079,901, forward strand.
CTGTGGTCATCAGTCCCCTAGAAGTTAGAACTACTTAAACCTAACTAACCTAAGGACATCACACACATCCATGCCCGAGGTCGGATTCGAACCTGCGACCGTAGCGGTCGCGCGGTTCCAGACTGTAACGCCTAGAACCGCTCGGCCACTCCGGCCGGCGCACCCTGCATTAGTTCTCCATAACGATCCGTGACAGAAAGGCCTCTTGGTTGGTCTCAAAACGTTTCAACAATTCAGATGAAATGGCCTTTCTTTGAATCTTGTGGTCCAATGTGAGCATTCGTGGAATCCATCGTGAACACCTCTTCGAATATCCGAGAGTCTCGATCATTGCAGACGCACATACAATGCTGACCGACAACTGTAGAGCCAATTGTCGAGTTGTGAAACGCCGGTCGGCATGAATAATGGCATCCGCACGGTTCACCATGTCTGGAGCAGTGGCTGTGATAGGACGTTCCTAGCGTGGCTGATCATGGAGCTCTGTTTCTGCATTTACTGAGGGCTGTAGCTTTCATTACCCACCGCCCAACTGTACTCCTGTCAACTGCAACATCGCCATACACTGAACACAAATGTTTATCGATGTTCACCACGGTTTCTTTTTCTGCACACAATAATTCAATAACAGCACGCTGCTTCTAACGTGAGTCGTACGTAGACGCCATTTTGACGCTGTACTACGGCTCTGCCATCTGCCAGAACCGTTCGAAACTTCGCCGGCGCACGCTAGAACAAATATCAGATGTGAAGTTCGCCGGTGCGCAGAACAAATATCAGATGTGAAGCACCAACAAAGACATTTGTCTACGTATATTAATGTTTTTTTTTTAAAATAAATGTGGGGTATTACTTACCGAACGACCCTCGTATTTTCCCCGACTTCAGCGGAAATATTGGCTTGAAAGTAGCGATAGTTACTTCTGTATAGCGCTATTTGGGTGATGGATGCAGTGACGAAGGGTCAGTAGGAGCTGTAAACAAAAACTTTGCAAGAGTTTGGAAGTACTCTCGGTCGTATTGAATGGAGCCGTCGGAACTAAATTCTGGCGGCGGCATACAGGTACTTGCGTGCAGTCGCGGACGGAGTCTCTCTTAAATACAAAGTGTTCATATGTGACACGATACACTCTGATGTCTCAGATCTTACCAAAATTAATTTCATTCTTTTCTTAACAACTTTCTTCCTCAAAGTTTCTACGAGGTCCAACAGCACGCCATTTCCGCGACGACATTTTTCGTTACATGTGCGGAATGGTTACACACCTCTTTCGATATTTCTTTATGTCAGAATACTTTAACGTTTTCACGATAAAACGTGTATCATATGCATCTAGAGGATGGTCAGAAAATGTCTGAAACGCTTGTAGCGGATTGTACCGAGACATAAATTATAACACTTTGCCGTCCGCAGGTCTCGTACAAATTTATTCGCTTGGCGCCGGCGGCGATAATTCGGATTAGTTGGCTTGTCGCTGGCCATTTTGGCATTATCAGGAGATTATAAATTGATATGTTTTACTAATCTCATCGTTAGTTCTCATAAGTTCTCAACCCTGTTCCCCTACTTTCAAGATATTTCGAAGATATACATACGTAAATAAATACGAAACTTGTTTGTTTCACATATTTGTTTATTTGCATTGTCTTTGGTGCTTAGTATTTCTCTTCCATATGATATGCAGCAAAACAGTCTCCAAGATGTAACGCAACTCCACAAGACTTGCACAGTAAGTTTGTTGTTATTTTTTTTATTTTTAGAACATACATGGCAGTTATTTCATTTTCGTTTATTCCTTTCGGAAATACATAGGCCTATTAGATGGTGTTGCTTTATGTGACCTGAAAGTCTGTCATGATGAGATGTACCCGATGTAGTGACAACCTCCAAGTTAAGCTCCCCACAGTCATGGTAAACAATCGTATCGTCTCTTTCATCTGCTATGACGAACAAGAACTTATAAAAACCAAATACTTGTTGATGTGTGTTTAACTTATTGTCACCTAAACAAAACACCAGCAGAATGCAAAAGATACTAAAGTGCTGTCGCCAGCGATACTATGCACACGTCAGCACTGTGGTACCACCGGCCACTGAGCGATACTACGCACACGACACCACTGTGGTGTCCCCGGACGGCAGAGTGTTAAAGAAACAATTCGATACGTTGCACCGTTTCCGAGTTATTTACCATTGAAAGTAGCCAACCAGGGCGTCGCGTGCTCAAATTTAAGCGGCCTGCTATGGGCGGTGTTACCCAACTAGTGCTTTGGTGGGGTGGTTGAAACCTGAATTTGTGCGCGCCGCGACCAGATAGGCTAACTTCAGTGTTAAATAACTCGGAAACGGCGCTACATATAGAATTTATTTCTTAACATTTAAGTGTCAGTACAAACTACCATGCAATAAACGAGTGATAAATATGGGAGCTCGTCTCTTACCCCGGACCGGCTCCTCTGGCAGGGGGGGGGGGGGGGGGGACAAAAAGGCAGCTCGCCCACCAGCCTCGCCCCAAGGCCAAGGGCACTCTTCAAACTGCAGGGTTCAGCGCGCTGTTGCCAGCGCACTGGTCCCAATAGATGGCTCCGTCATCGTCGATTTCACCCAACGCTCCTCAGCAAGTGCACCCCGCACTCCGGAGAGGTGGATGCACCTCTCGCCCTTCGCCGCTTACTAGCCCGAGCTTCCACCTCTCGGCCAAGGACCCACTCCTACTCAGGTGGTGGGTCGATCACCCAGTCGTTCAGTGGTCTGGACCTATCTAACCTAGCCCAGGCGACGTCACCACCTCCTGGGTTTGGCAGAACACGCCCCGGTTACCTAGGGGTGTGGCGAAGCACCCTTGCTGAATCGCTCCACGATCCCACGCCGACAAATGAGGTCTCCGGCATGCAGAGCACCTGTTGGTCTGTGCCCTGCGAACAGAGAGGGACTGATGTTCGGTCCCTCGACACAGCTCCCCCTGTGCCATGCACCCTTCACTTTTGCATCAGGTTGGGTCACAGCTCTCCCTTTTGTCACAAGGCAGAATGCTGAGCTTAACATCTGGCACCACGGGAAGGCGGAAAGAGCCACTTGGGAAGGAGAGGCTATAAGAGACGCATCACTTCCCCGCGTGAGGACTGCCGCGGCATGCCCGAGTGGAAGCGATACACCCCAGTGCGAGTCTCCGTGCCTTACGGCGCGCCGGCAATGGGCAAGCCCGCGCCGAACGCGCCGACATGCAACCGACCTCACTCGTTTATTCATGATGGCGACAATTGAAACGAGTGATTCGTGTGCGTCGAAACGCGCTTCTACTGCGCCTGATCCCTCTCCCCAGGACGAGTTGGGACAGGCAGAGGGTGAAACAGTAACACAGAGGCACACCAGAAATTCACTGCTCTTAGAGCAAAATGTGAGAAATGGCAAGATAAGCCAAGCGGCCCTGTCCATAATAAAAAATGAACTCACAGCGTGGGCCATTGCTCATGCAAAACTTGAAGGCCGGGTGGAAGAGCTAGAGAAGGAAAATAGCAGATTACGGAAACAACCGGTCAAGACCTGGGCGACGGTGGCTGCGCAAGTGCCAACCAAGCCAAACACAACTAAAGAGACGATAGACAAAGTAGCCAAGAGAACAGACACTGCAGTCTTTCTCAGGACTCTGCCTGGGCAAGACACCAGTGTGAAGAATATTCAAGAGCTATTTACGAAAACCATCAATCCAGCAAAAGTTAAAATCAGAATAAAGAGGATTAAACCAAGTAAAAACTCGGTAATTGTGGAGGTTGCTTCAGAGGAGGACAAAGATAAGTTACTGAACAACCAAAAATGAAATTCAGTAGTAAAGTGTGAACCTCCAAAGAAGAGAAATCCCCTAGTAATCCTCTACGATGTACCCACCATAATGACTGATGAGGAACTTATAGACACAATAAAAGAGAAAAACTTTGATGACGTAAATGAGGAAGAATTTAAAAACAGTTTCAAATTAAGATTCAAGACGGGGCCTCGGGGGCATGATGTTGTTCATCATGTTGTCGAAGTCATGGCACCAATGTGGAGAAAGATCACGGCAATGGGCGGATTATACATTGACTTCCATTCGGTCAACGTCAGGGATTACATCGTGGTACCTCGCTGCCTGAACTGTGGTGACCTGGACCACATTCTAAGGCTTTGTACCAGGGAGTCGGCTTGTACGAAGTGTGGCACAAACGGACACAACCGCAAAGACTGCAAAGCAGTAGCGGTCCGCAATCCCTGCAAAAGCCGCGGAAAAAAGTCATGTGGAGCCACGAGACGTAATTGCCCAACATATCGGATGCTAGAGCAACGATTGATTTCTAGAATCGATTATGGCTGATCTCAGCCCACAAAACAGGATGCCAAAGTGCAAATCCCCGAGCAAGAGGAGGTGGGATGGTATGAGGGCAATCAGATTTAAGAATTTCTTTATGGCGCTCTCGGGCGCCACTAAGACAGAATCACTAGACAAGGCCATCCAAACAGAGCCCTACATGATTGACAGCAGTATACAGACAGATCTCCCCGCAGTGGGCATAGATCCCGCCTCTCAACGCCGGGGAACGAAGCCGTCTGTCCATCTGAAGTGGCAAGGGCATCCTATGACTGTAACAATCCCAACAGGAAATCAACTTAAAGAAACCCAACCTATTCAAGACAACGCAGTCACAAGTACAAGTCTGAAGTCCACAACACAAAGCACTCCAGTAGTCAGATTGCCATGTGTGGACCCGGTAAGGGTGTACCCCAATACACGATGCAACTGGCTAGGCTGGAAGAGCCAATTACCCTCCCCACTGCCTTGCGACATGTGGTCTGTGTAGGACATGAAGAGGGTAGGAAGGTAACGTTCTCGGTAATGGAGGCTGTGGACAGAATTCAGCTAAAGTCAGTGAATCTCCCCACTGATTTCGGAGCCCTGCGGGACCTGCTGAAAAAGTCTTTGAGAGACGTGGTGAGAAGTTTGACCTCAAGGACGTCTACGAACCGGCTGTACTGGCAGATGGACGAAGTGGTTTCGACTGGAATAAGACCTGGCCAGACGACCACGTGCACACATACTTCCCATGACGACCGGAATAAAAATTGGACAATTAAACACTCACAATCGCCGACTTGTGATGCAGGAGCTCCGTAAAGAGGTGGAGGAGACGAGACTGGATCTGCTCTGCCTACAGGAGCCGTACTCCCAAGCTGGAAAAATAGCTTTTGCTGCCGCAACATGGCAAATTGTCAGCAGAGGGGAGGACCCAAGAGCGGCGATAGCAGTTACAAATAAACTTCTGAGGGTCACCACGCTGTCGCAATTCACAACTAGTCACTGCAACGTCGCGGAGCTTCAGTCCCCAGTGGGAGTAATTATTCTCATAAACACGTACTTCCAATACGGAGACGAGATTGAGCAGCATTTAGAACATCTGGCAAGAGTTACCACGGCGTTGCGGGGACGGAAGATAGTCATAACTGCTGACATTAATGCAAAATCCCCCCCTGCGATACAGCGGCATCAGAGCTACAAACGGAGACAAAGTGGAAGAGTTTATCATGGTTTCGCAGCTCGTGGTGGCCAACAAGCCGGGCAACTCTCCTACCTACGCAGCAGGAGGAGGACAGGGCACGAACATAGACGTAACCCTAACATCTCCAAACGCAGCAAATCTCATACAGAGCTGGAAAGTCGTGAGCAATGCCACCAGTAGTGACCATAATTTAATAACTTTCACTCTAGGTGACAGGGAGTGCCGCTGGACCATGGGGTGGGAAGTACAATTCAATTACAACAAAGCAGATTGGGAACGCCTAGCAAGTGAGTGCGACATTCCTGCCTTACCGGAAGGTGAAGTATATCAAGACATAGACGTGGACGAAAGAGCTGAGGAACTGGTGGGCGCAGTACACAGAGCGGTGAGGGCCGCTGTACCAACCAGGAGGAAGGCCATGGCTGCCTCACCGTCACCATGGTCGACCGAATTAGTGGAATTACGTCAAACTGTCAGCAGGCTAAGGAGGTGGTGTGTTGGGGTGTATGGGCGCTCAACATCGAGGTCATCAGCGCCCGGCTAAGGAGGAACTACCAGCGCAGTGTCATCTGGCTGGAAAGGCAAAGATGGCAGTTGCAATATAGGGAGGCCAAGCTGAGATTTCAGAAGGAACTACGTGAAGTAAGAATGCGCAGCTGGGAGAGCTACGTGTTGAACCAGTTGGCCTTAGACCCAAGGGGTCTCCCCTATAAATTAGTGAGGGGAAAAATCCGCTCACCCCTGGAGCTATCAATAGTCAGGCAGGGTGACAGGATGATGGAATCTTGGCAGGAGACTGCAGGGGTCCTTTTCCAGTCCCTGCCGCCTGACGACAATGTGGATGGAGAAACCATAAGCCAGCAGCAACTGTGAGATACAGACCTAGAAGAATACAACAACGACACGGCAGTCTACCCCTTCTCAGAAGAGGAGGTGGTTGCACAAATAAGATCCCTAAAAAGAGGGAAAGTTCCAGGACCAGACGGCATTGTGGCTGAGGTTGTGCAATTTCTGGCACCCCAGTTAATCGCGCCGCTAACTCACCTCTTTAACGAGTGCCTCAGACAAAGGAAGTTCCCCAAGAGGTGGAAAACCGCGAATGTGGTCATAATTAAAAAGGGACCAGAAAGAGACCCAGCCAAAGTCAAATCATACAGGCCAATTTTCCTATTGGACCTGTTCGGGAAGCTTTTGGAAAAACTGTTGGCTGACAGATTGATGGCTCACCGGGTGCTGTGCGGGATGAGCGACAGTCAGTTCGGCTTCAGGTCAGAGCGGTCAGCATCCGATGCTATCGCTCTGGCGGCTGAGGTCTGTGGCTCAACCCCACATATGTACATAGTTGGTATCATGGTGGATATCAGTGGTGCCTTCGACAATCTGTGGTGGTCTCCGCTCTTCTCCTGTCTGCAGGAGAAAGTGTCCAGGGCCGCTATATGGGTGTCTGAGGAGCTATTGTAAGGATTGGGAGGTATGGCTATATCACCTAGCGGGAGAATTGGGAAAGTAATTACCTAAGGGTGTCCCCAAGGCTCTGTTCTGCGACCCCTTTTCTGGGACATCCATATGGAACCGTTGCTAGACAGACTACAGCAAAGTGAAGAAGTGCTAGAGGTGATAGCCTACGCAGATGACCTCTTCCTGCTGGTCAGCGGTCGCAGCTGAGAAGACATCGAACCAAAGATCGAAAGGGCCATAGGGAAACTGCACCAATGGTGCCAAAATACAAAGATGAAAATATCTCCGAGTAAATCTACATACCTACTGCTAAAATGTAAGCTAATCAGGAATCCCACTGTTAGAATCGATGGCTCACCAGTTCTTCGCCGATGGGAGATGCGATACTTGGGAGTCATAATTGATGAGAGATGGAACTTCGGGAAACACATAGACACCATAACCCAGAGAGCTCTCCAACTACTAAACAATCTCATCTCCATTGGACATACAAGATTTCATCTCCCTCCTCATCTCATAAAACTTTATCACAGTAGTATTCTAACCTCAGTAGTGGGGCACACAGGCTCATGCGGGTCGTGCCCGCCATGACAGTGAGAAGAGTCCAAAGAAGCATGATTTTGAGGTCTGTGGGGGCCTACAGAACATCTGCAGGGGGAGCTCTGTTAGTCATAATGGGGCTCTGCCCACTAGATATCAAGATACATGAGCAAGCGGTATGGTACTGGGCCAAAAAGGGGAACAGGGAGAAAATAATCATGGGTGTGAGGGTGGGGGATAAGAGAGAAATACGAAACAGAAGGGAGGAACTTTCGCAGAGGGCTTGGGAGGAAGAAGAAACGGGGAGAAGAACCTTCCAGTTCTTACCAGACGTAAAAGAGCGTGGGGAATGAAATACTTTGAACCTACACGAGGACTTATTCACTTTCTCACTGGTCTTTGGGAAAAGGGCAACCCCCGAGTGTGACTGTGGCGCGGCAGAGGGAACTCCCGACCATGTGGTTTTCGAGTGCCCTCTCTTCAATGATGTCGCGACAACACTCTGAGACAGACTTCCGAACAATGACACGTACCACCTACTCAGACAAGAAGACACTTTTTACACTTTGAATGCTCTGGCAGATGAGGTATCACGGAAAGTGTTAACAGAATACCTGAGAGACCAAGAATAGGTACCAATTCACAGACCAACCGATTGAAACCAGATCCCATTCCCATACCGCCTGTGTGTGGAATGGCCGACTTCCATCAGTTGGAAACCGCCACCTACAGGACTAGGGGGGGTGGGGTTAATACCACCGATTGTGACTAAAGCACCGATTATGACATAGGTTAAGTTAGTATTTTGTAGGACTTATATTTAGGACATTAATTTAGGAAACTGCAGCGAATACTAACTTTGGCCACCCCAGTGTCAGGGGTATGCTCCTTGGGGTTAGCTCGTGGAGCCTGGCTATTGTAGGTGGGTTTGTACTTTACTGGCACACCTGTGACACTGCAGTTAGTAGTCATTCTAGGTTAGATAATTAACAAGTAGGTTAAATTAAACTGCCCGTTGTTGTAGAAAACTAACACACTGTAGTAGTTTTAAACTATAGTTCACTAACATAACTGTAATATTAAACTGCATCATAACCCCATTTTATGTATCAATTTATGGCCCACTAATCATGTTAGGAGGTGGGTTAATATGTATAATTGGTATAGTTGTGGAAATAAAGAATTTTTTTAAAGAAAAACTACCATGAAACATTCCTACAAGCATTTCAGACATTTTCTGGCCACTCTCTTTCTTTTGCTTGTGCCGTTTTTCGCGCGGATACGCAGGGTCGGCGTGGGTAATCGGATGTGGCAATGTTAGTTGAAGGCGTGGCCGGATGCCCTTCCTGCCGCCACCCTGTACCCCCTGGGAAGGAATTTGTGTACCCCAACTGTCTGCGACTAGTGGAATCCATGGAATAGCGCGAAAGTGTTCATATGTCTGCGTAACTGAGGCGGGACATGGGGACCAGCCCGATATTCACCTAAGAGGATGTGGAAAACCGCCTAAAAACCATATCCAGGCTGGACAGCACACCGGCCCTCGTCGTTAATCCGCCGGGCGGATTCGATCCGGGGCTGGCAGCCTACCCGAGTCCAGGAAGCAGCGCGTTAGTGCGCTCGGCTAACCTGGCAGGTTTTCTGACCACTCTCTATAAACGTTGAAAATGTTCGTATATTATTTACAGTGCAAATATGTCAGTGGTTCTGTTTTTTCGACGGATTGCTCTCAGTCTTCAGGCCATGAATGGCCTACTGGGACCATCTGACCACCGTGTCATCCTGAGTGGAGGACGCGGATAGGTGGGGCGTGGGGTCAGCACACCACTCTCCCAATAGTCACGATGGTATTTTTGACTGAAGCCGCTACTATTCGGTCGAGTAGCTTCTCAATTGGCATCACGAGGCTGAGTGCACCCCTTTTAGACAGAATGAGGTAAAAAAATATTTTTCTTCAAAATTTATTGCAACGTGAGTTTATATTTTTGTTCGCGTCAGCTGGCAAGAATTTTCTTTTAGAAATTACTCCGTCATATCCTAAACTAAAAGTAGAGAGTCTAATATTTTTTCGGAATTTTTACTAATATTTGAAATTATCACTAACTTGTGACGCTGTAAGACTGTAGGATGACCGTGAAGTGGCTATTTTCACGGTGCCCGCGGTAGTATGCAGCTGTTTCTTGAGGAAGCCGTCGGCGAGTGGTGGCAGTGCAGCGGCGCTGGTGTTGCAGAGTCGCTGAGCGCCGAGGAGTCGCTGAACAAGGAGGGCGCCATCTGGTGGTCCCCCAGCGGGTCTCGGCTGGTGCTGGCGCGCTACGACGACTCGGCCGTGCAGAGCAGCAGCCTGCTGCGCTACGGGCAGCCCGGCCTCCTGCAGGGCCAGTACGCCACCGTCGTCTCCTTCCGCTACTCCAAGGTACCGTCTGGCCGCAGCAACTCGACGGTTTCGCTAGTGCTGCCAGATGCGGATAGAATCGGCATTGACAAACTACCTCAGGTTTCGGCCGACGTCAATCTGATGATTTTACTGACGTCTCGCCAGCACGAGTGGCTGGCATTGTCAAAGCTTCACCCTCCATTATCGGTGGTGAAATGGAGCCGAGCTCGCGGCCGCAGACTATATGTACCTGGCGCGCCAACGTCCGAGGGCTTCTCCGCGGTCATTTCCGGTCTGGTTCTCCTCTTGCTACCTGCGACGGTCGTTCACTGCAGTACGGGAAGCCAGGATCCGTTTACCTTAAGGCTTTCCTCTTTCTTGTTCAAACTGTTCGCGTGTTTTTGGATTTCTACAGCTTCTCTGAACAAGCGGGTGTGATAGTGCGTCTCTACAGCCAGAACTTCTTTGTCGGTGAATTTTATTACATGGTCGGTCTCACTCAGTGCGTGCTCTGCTACGGCCGATTTCTCCACCTGCCCCAACCTGCAATGACGCTTATGTTCTTTGATCCTGGTGTTGTCACTTAAACCGGCAATATTACCGCGAGTGTCGTCTCCGATTTCGCGATTAGCACAAAATGCCGGTAGTGGCGCCAGCATTTTAGGAAGCAGCCGACGCTGCCTTCCCCTCACCTCTCCTCTCCACTCGGCAGCCGAAACGAGGGGGCACGGCCGTTCCCGACAGCCACGTGCATAAAGCAAGTTATAACCCTTCTAGTGTATTTTGGGATATGACCTGTACCTACACTCATGCTCATAAATTAAGGATAATTGCAGAATATGGTGCCACAAAACGTGGCACTACACAAAACTGGCGCTAATAGCATAGGCACATAGGGAACACACACGACACAGATCTGTAAGTCCATGGTATTGGCGATAAGTTGAGAAAACCGTCCCGAAACACTTGTGCTACGAAACGCCACTGTTTCCTGCGCGTGTACCCCGACATCAATATGGGATATGATCGCCGTGCACACGTACACAGGCCGCACAACGGGTTGGCATACTCTGTATCAGGTGATCAAGCAGCTGCTGGGGTATAGCCTACCATTCTTGCACCAGTGCCTGCCGGAGCTCCTGAAGTGTCGTAGGGGTTTAAGTCGTGCAGTGATATGTCGACCGAGATCATCCCAGACGTGCGCGATGGGGTTTAGGTCTGGAGAACAGGCAGGCCACTCCATTCGCCTGATATGTTCTGTTTCAAGGTACTCCTCCACGATGGCAGCTCGGTGGGGCCGTGCGTTATCATCCATCAGGAGGAAGGTGGGACTCACTGCACACCTAAATAGGCGGACATACTGGTGCAAAATGACGTCCCGATGTACCTGACATGTTACAGTTCCTCTGTCAAAGATATACAGGATGTACGTGCACCAATCGTAATCCCGCCCCACACCATCAAACCACGACCTCCATACAGGTCCCTTTCAAGGACATTAAGGGGTAGGTATCTGGTTCCTGGTTCACGCCAGATGAAAACCCGGTGAGAATCACTGCTCAGACTAAACCTGGACTCGTCCGTGAACATAATCTGGGACCACTGTTCCAATGATCATGTACTGTGTTCTTTACACCAGGCTCTACGGGTTCTCCTGTGACCATGGGTCAGTGGAATGCACCTTGCAGGTCTTTGGGCGAATAAATCATGTCTGTTCAGTCGTCTGTAGATTGTGTGTCTGGGGACAACTGTTCCGGTGGCTGCAGTAAGGTCCCGAGCAAGGCTACCTGCAGTACTCCGTGGCCGTCTGCTGGCACTGATGGTGAGATATCGGTCTTCTTGTGGTGTGGTACACTGTGGACTGTTGGAATCGTTGCCATAATCTTGAGATCACACTTTATGGCACACGGAAGGCCCGTGCTACGATCTGCTGTGTTTGACCAGCCTCCAATCGCCCTAGTATTCTAACCCTTATAACGTCATCAATGTGTGTTCTTTGAGCCATTTTCAACACACAGTCACCATTAGCACGTCTGAAAACGTATGCACACTTACTCGCTGCACCAACACACCGCTGTGTATGTGGACTGCTGCCAACGCCACCGTGCGAAGACCGCAAATCGGCCAGAGTGGCCGAGCGGTTCTAGGTGCTTCAGTCTGGAACCGCGAGACCGCTACGGTCGCAGGTTCAAATCTTGCCTCGGGCATGGATGTGTGTGATGTCCTCAAGTTAGTTAGGTTTAAGTAGTTCTAAGTTCTAGGGGACTGTCGACCTCAGATGTTAAGTTCGATTGTGCTCAGAGCCACTTGAACAATTTTTTTCGAAGACCGCAGGTCAAATGCACCGCACGGTCATACCCCGAGGTGATTTAAACCCGCAAACCGTCCACCAGAGCGTTGTTTCACCATGTATCAGCATTATCGTTAATTTATGAGCATGACTGTGTATTAAATTCGTAAGTGATACTTATCCATCCAATGTATAATGCTTCTGATTTAGAAACTCGAAAACGGTCTAAAGTCGAAGTCGTACGCTTGTACATCTAGTAAAGAGAATTACAGCTCATGGCATCACGAACTCTTAATTCGTCACAGCTGCTGACCCTATCGGAATGAAAATATGGAATCGATGTGAATGTTTTGCGTACCCGTCTGGAATTTGTTTATGCCGAAAATTTACAAATAGAATTATAGAAAGTACTCTCACCTCCTACATGGAACTTCACATCAGTACCGGGGATTCTTATAAAAATCGATACAGTATCATCTGTAGACAATTTACGCATATGATGGGTACATATACACATGGGTTTATCGATAAAAAAATCTACCCGCCGTGCCTGTATGTGACATTACTTATGCTTGATTCAACATAAAAGCCCTGTAACAGAGCGCATCACGAGGTGGGAAACTTTCCAAACTGTTAACCAATAACCTTAAGGCCGAATACATACGAACAAAAGCAACAGTAAGCCAGGTTTCACCTCAACGTAGTAAATAACGTAAATTTGTTTTACGCAATACGGTTGGAAGATTACGATATGGAATTTTTAGATGATTTGGGGTATACAGAGTAAGAAATTTAGTACAGAGATGCCACATATCTGATGTAGTAACCCGGCATTGGTCGCAACATACTGTGAAACTCACACTCAGATCATAGGTGGCTCGAGATCTGAGGTCATCCTTTTCTCGCACGCGAGCGGCTACGTGCAGGAGTGAGACAGCGACGGGGTCAAACTGAGATCTTTCAGGTCTCTGTGATTGGAGATGGTGCAGAATGACTCAGATGTCAGGTTAAGGAGGCAGATGTGGCGATAATAAGGGAATGAGACTAGTGTGGATTACTGGTCTGTTTTAATGCTTCTTCACGTTTTTAAAGTGCATGTGTTGAAGAGCACAGACGCTAGTTCATAGCTCGACTCCTAAGACCCAATTAATGTAAATCTAATGCACAGGTGAACTTTGTAATTTCACGCTATTATTGACCAATTACTTGAACAAAGAGACACACCGGCCTAACACTCTATAAAGAACAGTGTACACACAGAATTCATAGCACAAATCATGAGAAGGATACAGTTTCTACTTCTCCAGACGAGCCCGTCGGTTCACGATGGAAGTGACAAACAGATAAAAGGCACGTATATGAAGCATACAAAAGGAACCACTTAATTGAATATAATTCCCAACTGACATAGTTTCTGGTGCCAGGTGCTAATCAACCAGGCACTGACTGGGTAAAACTGCTTTGCTGGATATAACTGTTTTGCTTGATGTTTGGTTCCCTTTACTGTATACATGGTGATTCAATTGCCCCTGCCTATGGGTTTTATTATGCAACGTGCAACACCTTCAAAAACCACACTCGAAATTCTTGTTCTCTTTCTTGCTACACACCAACCATTAGCTCTACAGAAGAAATGAACAGGCTCTCTTTGTGGGAAATGTAATGTAGTTAAACTTCGTACTGGGAAGGTCACTACTGTATGTTTTCCTTGAATAATCCGAAATCTATAACCTCTAGCAAAAACGTATGCCGGTACAAAACTTAACTGCATTAAATTTCTTACAGAGAGATCCTGTTCATTTTTTGCTGCAGAACTAATGACTCGTGTGTAGTGAGCGAGAGAATGTGAAAATCTTGCATGTGGTATTTGAAGGTGTTGCAGATTGCATAAAACCCAACGGTAGGAGCAGCTAAGTGATACTGTATACTGCATCTGGGCCGATTAACTGAAAGATGGTACGTGACTGCTTTGTTTTTTTTGTGCTCAATTCGCAACTGGCGAGTGTAAAATGAGCTGTTTCTTAATGACTATGACGTCCTACGCGCCTGAAGAAAATGACTGACACCGATCTCCACCTGAGGCACCAGTCTTTACTGTTAATTTTGATACGTAAGGTGATTTTTTTTAATTTTTCCAGTAATTTGGTCATTACAGCTGCCTGCCACTGACCCAGTTGAGCATTGAGTCTAAATCACCTTCAATGGCAGATATGCTTTGTCGACTCTGTGCTACAGTTCATTAGTCGTAGGGCTGGCAAGCAGTAGCATACTAGTCTTTCGATAACACATGAGCACGTGTTTTGAATGGCTGAGAGATCTGGGGAACGTGTCAGGCAAGGCAACAGTCGAACGTACTCCGTATTGAAGTAGGTCAGGACAACATGGGCAACATGCAGTCTTGCACCCTCTTACTCAAAATTAACGTTACGGAGTCCCCTAAGTCAAGGCACAGTCCCTGGCCTTAAACACAGCTTGTGAGCAAATTTATAGTTGTGCTAACCAGCGTTGACCTCATAGTGCACTGGTGGTGCCCCCATACCATCACTCTAGGTACTGTGGCCGGTATGACGGTGAAGAATACAGTCTGGGAGCATGCGTTCTCACTGGAGTCTCCACACAAGGACACGTCCAACATGATGCTGCACACAGAACTGACAAGGATGGCTTCCCAGCGGTGGGATCGACTTTTTGAAACCATCTGTACGGTTATGTAGATTAAGACCCCAGTATCACGCACTGCAGCCATGGTGAGCTCTCATTTACAAGTATCTGATGAAAAAGAAAATTTAGGAATTTTGTGTGACAGCATCAAAAATGTTCTGTCAGATAGTTTTGTTGTGTGGTGTAGCGAACAGGGTAGCAGCTTCACGTGCAGGAGTTTGTGATTTCGGGTTTCAGCAGCTGCAAAACTTTTTATTTTCATTTGTTTGTCACGTAACTTTAATCATAAAATCAACTTCTTGATTTGCTGTGATTTTTCTTCCTATCATTGTTTTTCCACTTGAAATCTTCGTTCTTGTGTTATTAATTAATTTAATATATTAATTTAGATTTAATATCTTTTGTTTTATCACCCTGTTTTTTCGTTCACATTGTTGAGTTGATTATATCTATTTCTCATTTTTTTGAATTTCGTTATACTTGTAAACCCTGCTTTAATTTAAATCTTCATCTGAAGTATTTTGTCCATTCTGCAAACCGTATTTAGGTTATGTTTTAAATGTTTCTATGACGATTACCATGCAAAAATTTGCACATCTAGTAACTAAAAGTGCGTTTTTCACACCACTGCACAGTCAGTATGACTAGATCATTTGGTCTTTTGCTTTACAACTGGTGTATCGGAATTTTCAAATAATTGGATATTATAATAGATAAATGTAATTAAATTCATAATCACAAAGTTTCCGATTGGACACTGTAGACCGCCAGTACACCCGTTGATATTTTGAAAAGAAAAAAGGTTGACATGGTGATGTGATGTCGCGTGACTAGGGCCTCCCGTCGGGTAGACAGTTCGTCCGGTGCAAGTCTTTCGATTTGACGCCACTTCGGCGACTTTCGCGTCGATGGGGATGAAATGATGATGGTTAAAGATAACACAACCCGCAGTCTCTGAGCCGAGAAAGTCTCAGACTCAGCCGGGAATCGAACATGGGCCTTTAGGATCGACAATCTGTCGCGTTGACCACACAGCTACCGGGGGCATGGTGAATGAAATGATGTGACTAAGTATCAGAAATAAAAAAAATTTCATTTAAACCAATTAATTCAATAAAAATAATGATCAAAGTTATTTCGATAAAGATTTAAAAATAAAAAAGTACTACAGCTGGCGATACTCGAACGTCCAACCTCTTGCATGTGAAGCTGTTAGCCTACCCATTACTCCAGACACCCATACAGGTTAACTTCTCTTTTTTTAATGCTATTGGGCAACGCGCAAAATTCTGTTCTTTTTTCGTCAGTTTCTCGCAAATGAGGGCCCACCAGGTGAATGGCTGCAGGATGTGATACCTGGGATCTTAACCTACAACACAATATATTTGGTTTCAAAAAGTCGATCTTACAGTTGGGGACCTCTCCTTGTGAGGTCCATCTGAAAAGACGCCGTGGTCTCACTGCGCGTCGCTCTCCGCTGCTGCGTCGAGGAAGCCGCAACATTATTATTATTCTCGAATCAGAAACATACAAATTTACAGTAGCCATACACATCAATAAATATATACATATATATACACAAATTATATTTATATTACATGTGCCCAGTACTTTCCAACCTCCAAGGCGCTTGGAGTGGCTTGCAGGAGATTAATCTTCGTGCAGCATGTAGGGCACAAAAGGCACTGGAGCATGTGGCTTGTGGTTTGTTCTTGTCCACAATCACAGGACGTATCTTCTGTTATGAAGCCCCATCTCTTCAGGTTGTCTCTGGATCGTCCAACTCCTGATCGTAATCTGTTTAAAGATTTCCACACCAGCCACAGCCAGCTCTCGTTGTGTCCAGGTGGTAGTTCTTCAGCTTCTGGCGCCTGCAGGTGAAGCGTCGACTTCCTCCATAACTCCAGCCTTGCCTTCTCTGGTGAAATGGTGAGCTTCTCGGATGTTCTCAGGAAGCTCTTTCGCGATCTCAGCCGTTGCTGGGCGTCAGGTTTCTCTGGCGGCTGATCCTTTCACACCAGAAACATCACCTTGGTCCTTTTCAGGACCACAGTTGATCATCATATCGATGAATATAGAAGCCGCAACATTAGTCGCCGTGTTGACGGTTCGTGCTGCTCCAGACATCGCCGTACTGTCCGCGTGGAAACTTGTCCCGCTGCAAACAAGCTCATTTTCTGACTCGACGACGTGGTTCCACAATCCTGCACGACAGAGCGTGCAGCACGTCTCTCCTCTCGAGCGCTAGTCAAGCAGGGCCACCGACATCCTGCGTGGTGTTGAGTATGGCACTCCTGCATCCACTGATTTCATATTCACATGGCATTAGTGGGATAGCACTAGTAGCATCTTCCCGGAACGATAAGCGGCAGTGTGGACGGGCCACAATCCTGCCGCTACTGAATTGTGTCACGAGGCGACAGCCGTTTATCCTTCCTACATGAGACATAACACGATCTTTCATCAAATAAACAGCGTTGAGATTCGATTTTTAAATGCGAAAACTGTTGCTTGATCTTTACTTACATATAGAATGTACTGCGGTTTTCCCATAAGTTTAAGAAAACACAACAGATACGCAAAACATCAATAATACAGGGTGGCCCATTGATCGTGACCGGGCCAAATATCTCACGAAATGAGCGTCAAACGAAACAACTACAAACAACGAAACTTGTCTGGCTTGAAGGGGGAAACCAGATGGCGCTATGGTTGGCCCGCTAGATGGCGCTGCCATAGGTCAAACGGATATCAACTTTTTTTTTAAATAGGAACAAAAAATGGGGGTTCCTATTTAAGAAAAAACGCAGTTGATATCCGTTTGACCTATGGCAGCGCCATCTAGCGGGGCAACCATAGCGCCATCTGGTTTCCCCCTTCGAGCCGGTTTAGCAGGATGCGGGCGGGCGTTATCGTGAATAAAGCATCACTTCACGCAATCTTGCTGGTCGTTGTCCTTGGACTGCGTCTACAATACGTGTCAGTTGTTGGCAATACATGTTAGCTGTTATTGCTACACCTCGGGAAAGCAATTCGTAGCTCACCGCACCGCTGCTGTTCCGCCACGTGCATAAAATTATCTTTCGTGGATGAGCACAGCTCTTTGTACGGTTGCTGCTTTGTTTGGGCTCCACCAATCCTTTCTTTTCCTCGTGTCAGCGTAAAGATGACATTTCTCGTTACTAGTAGCGACACAGGATAGGAATGGTCGGTGTTGTTCACGAGCCACTTGATGACGAGCAAGCAGAGACGCTCATGAGGCCACCGGCCCGTTTTGTGTGACTTTGGCTGAGAGCACGCGGTACCCATATATCCACTTTGTGGACCTTCCCGTCTGCATGAAAATGTCGCACGATGGTGGAATGATCTCAGTTCATCACATCTGCGAGTTCTCGAGTACTCTGACTTGGATCATTGTGTACTGATGCGTTTAAACGATCTTCATCAAACCCCAAAAGTCTTTCTGAACGTGGAGGATCACTGATGTCAAAACGATCCTCCTTAAGACGAGGAAACCATTTTCTAGCCGTGCTTTGTCCAGTGCCATTGTCCCCATACACGGCACAAATATTTCTGGTTGTCTCCGCCGCTGTCACCCCTCTACTGAACTCCAACAAAAGAAGATGTCTGAAACGCGCCGATTTCTCCACTTGCCACTCCGTTTTGTAGTGACCGCAGCTCCACTCACGTCTCCAAATGACAAAATGTAAGCTCAAATAGCAATAGGAACTACAAATAAAAATAACAGTGATAAATAAACCCATAGCAAACGGAATACCAACATTAAAAACAAAAACGATACGAACTAATGAACCAACCTAATACTACACGTTTTCTTATTCTCTTCTAAATATATCAGTGGTTTTCTGTTCAACATTTTATGTCCACTGAAACCTCTCCTCATTTTCTGGCAACGTCCTGAGATCCGCTGTTCTGTAATTATCTCATGTTCTCAATAGATACGATTATTCAGCTGTCCCTGCCCATGGGTTTTACGCAACCCTCAGTGCCTTTAAATACCACTCGCAAAATTGTTATATTCTTTTAATCACTACGTGCAAACTAGTAGTCCTACAGAAAACAATTAATACGACGTATCTGCAGCACATTTGATGTAGTTAAATTTTGTTGTGGGCTACGTTTTCGCTAGAGAAACTAGTCTTACAATTATTCAAGAAAAACGTACAATGGTGACTTCCAACGAGTTTTTCTTGAATTAAGGGAAGGTTATCTTTTGGTTCAAAAAATCTTTTTTTTTTTAAATTGCATTTTTGGACCCATGAAAGTGTTTAGAATCCACTTCCGAAAAGGTTTTTCCGAATACGGAACGGAAATGTTTGTTATTCGCGGTTGAACAAAAAATACACCTACCTGAAATCGGACTTTCTCACGCACCAGTTTTTTTATTTCGGAGGACGAGTTATTGTACCAGTGCTTGGGAGGAAACACACAAAGTTCAAATGAAAGTTTGAACGCGTGTGTTTGGAAGCTAGCCCCCAAGTATTTGCATTCTTGTGCGAAGACTGTGGAGATTGCGACTTTCCTGGCAGTGAGCAGCTTCAACGAAGGGTATTTAGCAATTCTGAAGACCATGACAACGATGGGCGTCACCCTGGGACAATATTCGACGCAGCTCGCCAAGCATTCGGACGACCACCGGATTCAAGCGGCCGAAAACCGCTTGTCACCGGCCGTACGAGCGTCTCTGTAACAGCGCAGAATGGCCCAGATCGAGCAGAACACCCTCTATGAGGAAGAGGAAGGACTAGTTTATGGACCCGTTGCAAACGCATTTTTCTCGAAATGACTTTTTTTTTATCGCGCGGTATGGTAACTTCAAATTTATTGAACCGATTGGCATGATTGTTTCCGACGAAGATAACTAAATTATCTAGGAGTTGTACCACTTTTATTCAGATCCATAAGATATAAATATTTTTACTTGGCCGACGAAGTCGAAAAATCGATGAAAAAAACCCTATTTTTTCAAATGGCCTCCAGTTTGTTTCCTATGGTCTAGATAACTTAAGCGAGGTACAACTCGTAAAGAATCTTATATAACTTCGCTAACGTCGACTCAATTTTGATTTCAGACGAACCAGTTGACCTGTGACACACCGCGCGTTGAGGTCTACATCGAAATTTTGTTTCGTTCCGACGGCACTTCCGCCTTCACTCTTCGACATTTCCCGTCGAAAAAATTCCAGTTTGTAGAGGAAATATCAATAAACATGTTGACCAAATTTGATACTGATATCTATAACATATCCCGAGAAAAAAATTCTCATAGAATATGCCTTTTTCGGGCCAAAGATAGTAAACCTCCCCTTAAGTCGAAAACGCTGTCCTCCTGCGTAGACGTCTACTAGTACAAAATTTAACTTCATTAAATTTCCTACAAAAAGGATCTGTTCATTTTTTCTCTAGAACTAATATTTTGTGCGTAACGTGCGAGAGCATATGGAAACCTCGCGCGTGATTTTTGTAGACGTTCCGAGGTCCATAAAACATATTGGCAGGGCCACCTAAATCACTCTGTATCCTACAGTCACGCAAAACTGTGTCTACAAATTCACAATTTAATCGTTAACTCTCCATTTCTTGTTAACAGAAATTTGTTTGAATTCATATGGTAATATTTTGTGTTTTGCAATTGCTTGTTTTTCTTTATAATTATTTAACATGTTCTGTTTCATGCTGTGAAACATCATTGGAGGTAGTCGGGGTTGCCTTTCCGTATCACATACAACAAACGTCTTCCTCAAAAGCAGCTGTTTATTGAATGCATAGGATAATATAAGGCCACCGTGGCCTCTGACATTTGAAAAAAAAATTAAAAAAACTGAGTGAAGTTCTCGTCAATGGAATATGAAAGATGCAGTGCATTGAACTATTACCCTGAATTCCTCAGGAGGACATCCAGCAACTACATCAATCAGTGCCAAGCAGGATAAAGGCTTGCATAAGGGAAACAGTGGGAAGCAAGAAGATGTTTAAAACATCAATGTAGGCCTGTGCTGTGATAGTGCCACGCACAACAGCAAGGGGGTACAAGACCCCTCCATGAAAAACACGACTACACCATGACACCACGGCCTCCGAATTTTACTGTTGTCGCTACACACGCTGGCAGATGATGTTCACCGGGCATTCGCCATACCCGCACCCAGCCATCGGTTCGCCACATCGTGTACCGTGATTCGTCACTCCACATAACGTTTTTCCACTGTTTTTCCAATGTTTACGCTCCTTACACCAAGCGAGGCGTCGTTTGGCATTTACTGGCGTGATGTGTGGCTTATGAGCAGCCGCTCGACCATGAAATCCAAGTTTTCTCACCTCCCGCCTAAGTGTCATTGTACTTGCAGTGGATCGTGATGCAGTTTGGAATTCCTGTGTGATGGTCTGGATAGATGTCTGCCTATTACAGATTACGACCATCCTCAGTTTAACAGACGAGGTCGGCCTGTACGCTTTTGTGCTGTACGTGTCCCTTCACGTTTCCACTTCACTATCATATCGGAAACAGTGGACCTAGGGATGTTTAGGAGTGTGGAAATCCCGCGTACAGACGTGTGACATAAGTGACAACCAGTCACCTGACCACGTTCGAAGTCCGTGAGTTCCGCGGAGCGCCCCATTCCGCTCTCTCATGATGTCTAATGACTACTGAGGTCGCTGATATGGAGTACCTGGAAGTAGGTGGCGGCACAATGCACCTAATATGAAAAACGTATGTTTTTGGGGATGTCTGGATACTTCTGATCAAATAGTGTATATTTGTAAAGGTTTTTTTCTGGCCTTAATTGTGGTCCAAGCTATTTCCGAATACAGTCTTTATTTTTCAAAGCAACGATTCTTTTTGAGATAGATAGATAGCTGCAAACATCCTCAGATTACTATGTCCCTCAGATTACTATGTCGAGAGTTGCTGGCGAAGAACGATTTTTGAGAGCGCTGGCAGATGCCGAGACGGACACAGGTAGGACGTCTGAATGTGCAGCTGATTTTCCGCATTTGTTTTCTGGTTTGCCAAATCTTTCAGACATTCTCCTGTGTAGTTGGTTGTGTTGGTAAGTGTATCAGGAGAAGCTAAAATGCTTACTAACTGATGGATGCTGGGTACGCAACAACACATTACTAGATCTAAGCTACGACTGAAAACGTATGTATTGCACCCTTGCAAATTTGAATTATTAATAAATGCTACTGACTTAACGAAAGATGATGTAATTTGACGGGCATTTCGGAGTGATATTCTAAATATAACACTGTTTACTAATAAGAGAATTTCTTAAAAACTTTATCAAACTAGTAAAAATCAGGCAAAGAAGTTTAAACATTGGCTTGATATTTTGTTGCTGATGGTGATGAAGATGGACCATTCGAGTAATTGCATGACACGTCAAATGTGAAACTCCTTTTTAGAAAGCAAAGTAATTTGTTAATAAAAACCGAAATTGCACCTTATCCTCTCATTACAAAATGTATTAAAATCTCCATCATTGCACTGAGAACAAAGTTAATTGTTTTTATCAGTTTCTGCGCATTCCACTTCGTTTTCAACATCTGCAATTTCTAAATTTTGTAGTAAAATAATACTTTTTTCCTAACAATCTGCTGTTTTTACAGTGTGGACTTGGAAAATAAGATTGTATTTTGTTAAATGCAGTCATGAAGCGGAAGCAAAATACGTAGACATTTTAGTTGCTAAAATGTCCATAGCATTCGTATAACACAACAGCAGAATCCTTTTCCTACCAGAGATACTAGGGAATAACTGCTATTGCCGTTGCAGCCGGGCACGCCGAACTCCAGAGTAACGCTGAAGTTGGCAACACTACCTGCTGCCGGCGAAGCCTCCGTAACCGTCCAACAGCTCGTGGGTCCCACAGACGTCCTCGGCAAGTGAGTACTCCGCAGTATTGTTCTACTTTCCAGTTATATCTCACAAATTTGAGGAATCAGTTTCGTCAGCACAATTTACAATGAAGTGACAAAAGTCATGGGATACCTCCCAATATCAGTCGGACCTCCTTCGACCCGGCGTAGTGTAGCCACTCGACGTGGCAGGGACTCAAGACGTTGAAAGTACCCTGCAGAAATAATGAGTCATGTTGCCTCTACAGCAGTCCATAACTGCGAAAGTGTTTCCGGTGTAGGGTGCTGTTCACGAACTGACCTCTAGATTATGACCCATAAATGTTATATGGGATCCATGTCAGACGATCTGGGTGGCCAAATCATTCTCTCGAACTGTCCAATCGCGAACAACTGGGGCCCGGTGACATGACGTAGTGTCATCCTAAAAAATTCTCTCATTGTTTGGGCACATAAAGTCCGTGAATGACTGCAAATATTCTCCAAGTAGCCGAACACAACCAAGATCCAGCCCACAAGACTACGGAACCACCACACGCTTGCACAGTGCCTTGTTGACAACTTGTGTCCCTGGCTTCGTGGGGTCTGCGCCGTACTCGAACCCTACTATGAGCTCGTACCGACTGAAATCGGGACTCGTCTGACGAGACCACGGTTTTCCAGACGCCCAGAGACCAACCAACATGATCACGAGTCCAGGAAAGGCGCTGCAGGCGATGTCGTGCTGGTAGCGAAGGCACTTGTTCCGGTCGTCTGCTGCCGTAGCCCATGAACGCCAGATTTCACCTCACTGTCCTAACGGATAAGCTCGCCGTGCTTGTCTGTTAGCACTGACAACTCTACACAACCGCTGCTCCTCTCGGTCGTTAAGTGAAGGCCATCGGCCACTGCGTTGTCCATGGTGAGAGGTAACCCCTGAAATTTGTTATTCTCGGCACACTCTTGACACTGAGGACCTCGAAATATTGAAATCCCTATCGATTTCCCAAATTGAACGTCCCAAGCGTCTACCTCCAACTACCGTTCGCGCTCAAAGTGTGTTAATTCCCGTCGTGAGGCCATAATCACATGAGAAAGCTTTCCACATGAACCACCAAAGTGCAAATGGCAGCCTAGACAATGCACTGCCCTTTTACACCTTGTGTACGCGATACTACCGCCATCGTTACATGTGCATATCGCTATCCCATGACTTTTGTCACCTCTGTTTATCTCGGAAACAAGTCGAAGTAATTCTAATGTAGCCTGCCTGAGTGGCCATGCGGTTCTAGGCGCCACGGTGCGGAACCGCGCGACCGCTGCGATCGCAGGTTCGAATCCTGCCTCGGGCATGGATGTGTGTGATGTCCTTAGCTTAGTTAGGTTTAAGTAGTTCTAAGTTCTAGGGGACTGATGACCTCAGATGTTAAGTCCCATAGTGCTTGGAGCCATTTGAACCATTTTAATTCTAATGTAGAAAATAATAAGAAACTATACACATGGTTTCAGCCTGAATTTCATATTTTCCATTAGCCGCTAAAATATTTCAGCCTGTGTTTCATTTTTTCCATTAGCCACTAAAAAATTGCGGCGTTACATATGATTTGCCATCCAGCCTGTTACAGTATTTGTACCTCTCGAGCAGCAATAAAGCCTTTGATACTGTACTGCATTCCAGTCTCCCACCCACTCTTTACACACAGACACTTACTTTAACTGTGTGTGTTGTTCCCTTGTTTCTATCCGACCGTCCCTGTCACGTCATCTCAGCACACCAACCGCCTAATGTCCATTGCAGCCCCAGGTGTCCGTTGTGGTTTTATCCCCAACACACTCGATATGCCAATACCAGAGACGCCTTTCTCCCGCTCAACTCCTTCCGAAAGCCAATGACACGGAGTTTCTTTCCCTACAGGATTGCTAAATTTCTCTTCGGTTACACCTCAAAATGAGGTACATCGCCGATTGTACTCCCGAATTACGGAATGAAACATAGCACCAACTGATTCTAGTTCATTTTCATCCTGCTGTTCAGCAGTTCTCCAACGTTTGGTAGTCTCTGGTGCTTGTCGTATTCCGCCTTCCACGATTTGATAGCTGTTCTTACTTTTAATCCACGGCAAAACCGCTCTCTGTCACCTCAGTCGTTTCAACTTCACCCAACGAGGATGACGTATTCTAACTGTTGGTGACTTGTGGAGAGCCATCTGCACCGGATGAACTGCCTGTGACATTCTACAGATTTTATGCAAAGGAATTTGATTCCTTTCTAGCAGTAGTTTACCGTAGATCGATACAACAATGAAGGTAACATTCTTTATTTCATTTTTTTAAAACTTGCTTTATTCGTCACCACGAGGTAACACATTATGCCACATATTGCAAAACTTTCACTAGTGGTGCCGGCGGAGGTTCGAGTCCTCCCTCAGGCATGGGTGTGTCTGTTTGTCCTTAGGATAATTTAGGTTAAGTAGTTTGTAAGCTTAGGGACTGATAACTTTAGCAGTTTAGTCCCATAAGATTTCATACACACACACACACACACACACACACACACACACACTCTCTCTCACACACACAGACACACACACACACACACACACACACACACACACACACACACACACACACACACATATATATATATATATATATATATATATATATATATATATATATATACGAGGGCAGTTCAATAAGTAATGCAACACATTTTTTTTCTCGGCCAATTTTGGTTGAAAAAACCGGAAATTTCTTGTGGAATATTTTCAAACATTCCCGCTTCGTCTCGTATAGTTTCATTGACTTCCGACAGGTGGCAGCGCTGTACGGAGCTGTTAAAATGGCGTCTGTAATGGATGTGCGTTGCAAACAACGGGCAGTGATCGAGTTTCTTTTGGCGGAAAACCAGGGCATCTCAGATATTCATAGGCGCTTGCAGAATGTCTACGGTGATCTGGCAGTGGACAAAAGCACGGTGAGTCGTTGGGCAAAGCGTGTGTCATCATCGCCGCAAGGTCAGGCAAGACTGTCTGATCTCCCGCGTGCGGGCCGGCCGTGCACAGCTGTGACTCCTGCAATGGCGGAGCGTGCGAACACACTCGTTCGAGATGATCGACGGATCACCATCAAACAACTCAGTGCTCAACTTGACATCTCTGTTGGTAGTGCTGTCACAATTGTTCACCAGTTGGGATATTCAAAGGTTTGTTCCCGCTGGGTCCCTCGTTGTCCAACCGAACACCATAAAGAGCAAAGGAGAATCATTTGTGCGGAATTGCTTGCTCCTCATGTGGCTGAGGGTGACAATTTCTTGTCAAAGATTGTTACAGGCGATGAAACATGGGTTCATCACTTCGAACTTGAAACAAAACGGCAATCAATGGAGTGGCGCCAAACCCACTCCCCTACCAAGAAAAAGTTTAAAGCCATACCCTCAGCCGGTAAAGTCATGGTTACAGTCTTCTGGGACGCTGAAGGGGTTATTCTGTTCGATGTCCTTCCCCATGGTCAAACGATCAACTCTGAAGTGTATTGTGCTACTCTTCAGAAATTGAAGAAACAACTTCAGCGTGTTCGTAGGCACAAAAATCTGAACGAACTTCTCCTTCTTCATGACAACGCAAGACCTCATACAAGTCTTCGCACCCGAGAGGAGCTCACAAAACTTCAGTGGACTGTTTTTCCTCATGCACCCTACGGCCCCGATCTCGCACCGTCGGATTTCCATATGTTTGGCCCAATGAAGGACGCAATCCGTGGGAGGCACTACGCGGATGATGAAGAAGTTATTGATGCAGTACGACGTTGGCTCCGACATCGACCAGTGGAATGGTACCGTGCAGGCATACAGGCCCTCATTTCAAGGTGGCGTAAGGCCGTAGCATTGAAAGGAGATTACGTTGAAAAATAGTGTTGTGTAGCTAAAAGATTGGGGAATAACCTGGTGTATTTCAATGCTGAATAAAACAACCCCTGTTTCAGAAAAAAAATGTGTTGCATTACTTATTGAACTGCCCTCATATATATATATATATATATATATATATATATATATATATATATACTGCATCTTAACCAGAATATAACTAATTACAGTATTAATAGTCTATCATTCATATACACTGAAGAGCCAAAGAAGCTGATATACCTGCCTAATATCGTGTAGGCCCCGCGCGAGCACGCAAAAGTGCAGCAACACGACGTGGCATGGACTCGACTAATGTCTAAAGTAGTGCTGGAGGGAACTGACACTATGAATCCTGCGGGGCTGTCCATGAATTCCTAAGAGTACGAGGGGTTGCACATCTCTTGTGAACACCACGTTGCAAGGCATCCCACATATGCTCAATAGTGTTCGTGTCTGGGGAGTTTGGTGGCCAGCAGAAGTGTTTAAACTGAGAAGAGTGTTCTTAGAGCCACTGTGTAGCAATTCTGGGCGTGTGGGGTGTCGCATAGTCCTGCTGGAATTGCTCAAATCCGTCGGAATGCACGATGGACATCAATGGATGCAGATGACCAGACAGGATGCGTCACCTGTCACCTGTCAGAGTCGTATCTAGACGTATCAGGGGTCCCATATCACTCCAGCTGCACACGCCGCACACCATTATAGAGCCTCCACCAGATTGAACAGTCCCCTGCTGAAATGTAGGGCCCACGGATTCATGAGGTTAACTCCATACACGTACTCGTCCATCCGCTCGATACAATTTGAAATGTGACTCGTCCGACCAGGCAACATGTTTCTAGTCAACAGTCCAATGTCGATGTTGACGGGCCCAGGCGAGGCGTAGCGAGGCGTATAGCCTTGTGTCGTGCAGCCATCAAGGGTACACGAATGGGCTTTCGCCTCCGAAAGCCATGGTTCGGACGCTGACACTTATTGATGGCCCAGCATTGAAATCTGAAGCAATTTGTGGAAGGGTTGCACTTCTGTTACATTGAGAGATTGTCTTCAATGTTCGTTGATCCCGTTCTTGCAGGACCTTTTTCCGGCCGCTGCGATGTCGGAGACTTGATATTTTACCGTATTCCTGATATTCACGGTACACTCGTGAAATGGCCGTACTTGAAAATCCCCACTTCATCGCTGTCTCGGAGATGCTGTGTCCCATCGCTCATGAACCGATTGTAAGACCACGTTCTGCCTGTTTACATATCCGAATACGCATGCCTATACCAGTTTCTTTGGCGTTACTGTGTATTAATAATATTGTCTCTATGAATAATCATAATCGTCTCATGGGACGTAAAGGTTTCAGGCTCCTCGTTGCACTGACCGTCGCCCAGGCGAAGATTCAGTCGGGTGAAGGAGAATCCCTGTACCGCGTGTAGAACGACCGTCAGGTTGTGTGTCAATTGTCCTTCCGAGCTGCAGCTATAAAAATGTTTCCTTCGGGCCGTATTCGAACCGGTGACCTACGAATTTCTGCTTTCAGGACTTCTACATTCCATCTAACTTCTTCAAGTCCTTATTTCGCGTTTTGATTCCTTTCTGAGTCCTTTGTCATTTGACCAGCGTGTGAGGGATGACATTTCAGAGTTCTGCTGAGGCCTTCACCGCTACAGTAGCGGCTCGGGGCCCACGAAGTCCCCACTGTACTTCGCCCTTGGCAGCTATCCCCTACTTGTTGCTATCACCCCTACATGCTCCACAACAATAAATTGAACAGCTACATGTTTCTTATCCTTCACCCGACTTTTGGAAATGGATGTTTAGCATATTTCCAGATTGTACTTCGTGATCTTTTAATGAGAGTGTGTGGGATACTCTTTTTCGATATACGTTTGGACCTCCAATAGGCTGTCATCTCTTTTTTGTTAATAATATAATTGACATAATTCCCGAAAAGCCACATTATGGCATTTTTTCATGTAGGTAAAAGCTCCCTGATCTGGAACCAACAACTCGGATATTTCTACGTACACTCATGCTCATAAATTAAGGATAATTGCAGAATATGGTGCCACAAAACGTGGCACTACACAAAACTGGCGCTAGTGGCATAGGCAAATAGGGAACACACACGACACAGATCTGTAAGTCCACGGTATTGGTGATAAGTTGACAAAACCATCCCGAGACACATGTCCTACAAAACGCCACTGTTTGCTGCGCATATACCCCGACATCGATTTGGGATATGGTCACCGTGCACACGTACACAGGCCGCACAACGGGTTGGCATACTCTGTATCAGGTGGTCGAGCAGCTGCTGGGGTATAGCCACCCATTCTTGCACCAGTGCCTGTCGTAGCTCCTGAAGTGTCGTAGGGGTTTGAAGACGTGCAGCGATAGGTCGACCGAGAACATCCCAGACGTGCTTTAGCAGGCCACTCCATTCGCCTGATATCTTCTGTTTCAAGATACTCCTCCACGATGGCAGCTCCGTGGATGCGTGCGTTATCGTCCATCAGGAGGAAGGTGGGACCCACTGCACCCCTGAAAAGGCGGAAATGCTGTTGCAAAATGACGTCCCTATGTACCTGACCTGTTACAGTTCCTCTGTCAAAGACATGCAGGGGTGTACGTGCACCAATCATAATCCCACCCCACACCATCAAACCACGACCTCCATACATGTCCCTTTCAAGGGCAATAAGGGTTCCTGTTTCACACCAGGTGAAAACCCGGCGAGAATCACTGTTCAGACTAAACCTGGACTCGTTCGTGACATAACCTGGGACCACTGTTCCAATGACCATCTACTGTGTTCTTGACACCAGGCTTTGCCGGCTCTCCTGTGACCAGGGGTAAGTGGAATGCACCTTGAAGGTCTCCGGGCGAATAAACCACGTCTGTTCAGTCGTCTGTAGACTGTGTGTCAGGAGACAACTGTTGCAGTGGCTGCGTTAAGGTCCCGAGGAAGGCTACCTGCAGTACTCTGTGGCCGTCTGTTGGCACTGATGGAGAAATACCGGTCTCCTTGTGGTGTTGTACACTGTGGACGTCCCGTACGGTAGCGCCTGGACACGTTTCCTGTCTGCTGGAATCGTTGCCATAATCTTGAGATCACACTTTGTGACACACGGAGGGCCTGTGCTACGACCTGCTGCGTTTGACCTGCCTCCATTCGCCCTAGTATTCCACCCCTCGTAACGTCATCAATATGTGTTCTCTGAGCCATTTTAAGCACACAGTCACCATTAGCACGACTGAAAACGTCTGCACACCTACTCGCTGCACCGTACTCTGACATGCACCAACACACCTCTGCGTATGTTGACTGCTGCCAGCGTTACCGCTCGTCAAATGCACCGAATGGTCATACCCCGAGGTGATTTAAATCCGCAAACCGCCCACCAGAGTGTTGTTTCACCTTGTATCAGCATTATCCTTAATTTATGAGCATGAGTACATTTACTATGAGTTCGTTTCAGTAAACCTAATTTTCTTTTGATGTTCTTCCATCTTCCATGTACCTAAATAGCGACAACATGTAAATATGTGTGAGAGCGTGTCAACAAGAAGGAATTTTTGACACAGTTTTGTGTCGCATAAACGAATAGCATAAAGTCTCTCATTTGTGCTTTCTACTGACAACTCTGTACCAGGAGTCCTTCACTTCACTTGATAAAACATTTGTGATGAGATTTTTCCAGTCTGTCTTCCAATTCTTATCTGAAGACTTTCTGTTCAATTTTGCTGCGTTTCGTCTGCTGCGTTGTCATTGTTACGATCGCACGGTTGTTCGCATCTGAATGTTTTCTGCGATTGAATCTGATATAGCTGAATTCTTTGTATAATTGTCGTGCATGTTTTACTTTAGGACTGATCGTTGCGACATCCGTCGGCGGATCGAGGCTCTTGGGCTCTGTCGTTTTCAGCAGTGCAGCAGTGACGGTGTTGGTTTTCAGTGCTTTCTAAATTTCTCTTTCAATACAAACTGTTGTTATTTTGTAAACAGTGTTAAAGCACTAGATGCGACGCAGAATAGTTGTTCTTGCCATATATAACCAAATATTTGTCCGTGCCCGGTAGCTGAGTGGTCAGCGCGACAGAATGTCAGTCCTGAGGGCCCGGGTTCGACTCCCAGCTGATTCGGAGACTTACTCCGCTCAGGGACTGGGTGTTGTGTTGACCTAATCGTCATCATTTCACCCCATCGACGCGCAAGTCGCCGAAGTGGCACCAAATCGAAAGACTTGCACGCGGCGAACGGTCTACCCGACGGGAGCCTAGTCACACGACATTTACATTTTACCAAATACTTCAGTCAGAACTGACTTAGCTATCCATTTAGGGATTGGCAAACATTGTCGTAAATAAATCTCTTTTGCCAGAATAGTTATATTAACAAGTTGAACCTTCTGCAAGACGCTCAGGTCTCTTGTGGCGGATTTAATATGGCTTTCATTTTAAGAGGGCACTTATGGAAGACGATGCCTAGGGATGTGTGTTGCTCCGCGTTTTTGCCTAGTCTAGTTTCATGTGTGCAATACCTCTCAAGTTTAGCAAGGAACTGAGGCCTGAGGCCTGCCTGTACTGGTCCAGTGCAGTTTTCAAAACACATCTTCTCTGCTCCTTATTAACACACCTAAGTCGTTAGCATAGGCGGCTGTTACTTTTGAGTACCTATAACGGTGATGTCTTCCTAGTCACTGTGTAACTTCCTTAACAATGGATCTAACGCTACCACAAAAAGCAACGTCGATAGCGGGCTTCCTTGTGAAACACCTCTTCGAATGTCGATTTGTTTTGTGCATTGGCCATTTATAACTATTTTCGCCGAAATCCCCATTACCTGCCGGAATCTGTTTGAAAACCCAATTTTAGACAATGTCCTGATTAGGTATGTATGATTCACTCGGTCAAACGCTTTTGCGAAACCAATAAATATTAGGGCTCCTTTTAAGTCGATCGAAGAGAAAATGGCGATAATATCTCTGTGCTCACTTACGGTTGTAATGATACTGCTGCCAGGTAGGCAGGTTTGGTTTCTGCATATTATCCGCTTCAAAACGTTCCTTACACATGATACGATGGCACGGGCTATCAGCTTGTAGTCGATATTCAGCAGGCATATTGGGCTTGTTTTATTGATATATTTGGTACCGTTCCCTTTATGAATAAGGATTGTAAGCCTTTCTTTAATCATCTGCCTCGAGATGACGGGCGATAGTGTTGTCTTCATCATTTCATCATCATTCATGAAAGTGGTGAAATTGGACTGACCAAAGGTTGGGAATTTATACGGGCGCTGATAACTGCGCAGTTGAGGGCCCCACAAACCAAACATCATCATCATCATCATCCTTTCTTTAAAGTCTTTGGGAACTGGCTCTCGATTTAATACTTCATTTACGATATCTGTGAATTTTCCTCCGATAATGTGCCACAGTTTTCTAGAAAATTCAACAGGCAAACCGTCGGGAGTAGGTGTTTTTTTCGAAGCCGTAGCAACTACTTTGTCCAATAGATCTTTACTTGCGAAGCGTGTCGCAAGATCCGTGTTTTCTTCTTAATCCCTTCAAACATTTCATCTACGGAGTGCTCATTCTAAGCAGTTTCGCTGTGTAGTTCGTAGAAGAAGCGGTGCACCCCACTGATTATGTAATTTTGCTCCTCCTGCAACACATTGTCTCCAAAGATTATTTTGTCGATGAAGAAATTCCGCTTATTCCGCGCGAGCTTCAGCAGGTGATATAACGAGGCAGTGTCTTCTTGAAGGGTCGTCCTGGGCTTAGATCGTATTGTGAGACCTTCTAGCTGTTTTCGTTTTAAAGCTATCAGTTTCGCTTTGATCTTTTTAAATTTTCGTGTAGTGCACAGTGGAATCCGAAGGTTGATCGTCGAACTCCCTGACACACGTATAGTAAAGTTCTGTCGTGTTTTTAGTTAACGGAGCTCTCTCTCTTTCTCATACTTAGTACCTGCAGATCTTAACTTCTTCTTTGCGCACGATGTTCACCAGGAAATATCAGAGTTTTACCTAGGACGGCACTGAGACACGCACCCCAAATCATTCGTATGGATTCTTCTAACTCGTTGTCGTCGAGTATACTCGCATTCAGCTTCCAATGACTAAGTCGGCAGTATGTTTTCTGTTTGCTCAGTTTAACACAATATTTTACTACACAGTAATCTGTGGAACTAGTTGGGATTATTGCAGCAGAAGAAAAAACTTCGTTCCAGATTACGTGTTAATTATATTCTGTCCAGTCGGGTTGCTGACACGTTGGTGAGAAACGTAAACTTGACAGTAGATGGATATATGAGTTCCCAAACATCCTTCATTTGTAAGTTTTTGACCAAATCAGAGAGTTCGCGAGAAAAATTGAAGTTTAGTGTCTTCTCCTTGTCACTAAGTACACAGTTCCACTCGCCACCTGTTATCATGTGGTTGGCGTCATCATTCAGGAGGTACAAAATCTTATGATTAAAGAACACGGCCAGTTCCTGTTTAGAATTATTACCGGATGGAGCATAAATATTAATAAATGTTAAATCTGACAACTTATCCGTCTCCCTGATTCTACATTTTTACATTTGCAACAGGTGTGCCTTCTCTAACTAAAAAGGCCGTCCCGCATTAAGGCTGTCTTAAGATTTACTTCTTGCAACCTTGCCACATGCGTGTCTGATTCATGCAGAACTCCTTCAAAGCACTAACTTTCACCGGAGATTGATTCAGATGGCTCTGAGCACTATGGCACTTAACATCTATGGTCGTCAGTCCCCTAGAACTTAGAACTACTTAAACCTAACTAACCTAAGGACATCACACAACACCAAGTCATCACGAGGCAGAGAAAATCCCTGACCCCGCTGGGAATCGAACCCGGGAACCCGGGCGTGGGAAGCGAGAACGTTACCGCACGACCACGAGCTGCGGACAGGAGATTGATTCTATTGATGTTTAAGGTTGTTATACTATACGTCTGATCAATGATTGTAGAGGATGAAGGGAATAAATTATGTTAGTAATCAACCTCTTTGATTCAAATTACAATGAGTACATCATGGTGACACAGCAGAGTGAACGCTGAACTGACATTCGCGCAACAGAGTCAGTCAGACAGAGGACGATTCTTTCCTGAAGTAGCTTCGGATGCCGCGCCTTCTACGCCTACAAGGTCTGACGGCACTTATGTAATCGCCGTCGCATGCACCGGAACGTCCTCTCCTTCAATATCATTTGCCCAGTCCATGTTATGATACACTTCGTCACTTTTACATATCCTCGTTAACTGTTTTGCTAGTATCACGGTTTTGGTGATTGCCCTGTCGTTTCTTCGTCCTTCCGCACAAGTATCAGCACCAGAAAAACCGCCGTGTTTTTATTCTTGCCACAATCACCTGCGTTCTGTCTCTTTTTTTTTTTTTTTCTCTGTGACAGTTTCTCTCTAGTTTTAGGAGCCAACGTTTCTGGCTTGGAATGAGCTATGCGTCTTTTGTTCTTATGTTTCAAACTCGATTTGGAATTGTCAGACATCGCAGATTCAGTTCCTGCGCTTGCTGCTGTGTCCATGAGACGTTTCTGTAAATTTGGGTCGCTAGGGTTGACAATGAGTGCAGTTACGACACACTCCGTTCTCGTTGATGTAGGCGGCTCCTAACTGTCTTTCGGCACAGGCAGTTGAGTTACTGTTTGCAGTACGGATGGAACGGGTGTCGCATCTGTGACAGACGTCTCTACTGGCATCGTCTGGTCAACTAATGGAGCGGACGAAGACCTACACTACTGGCCATTAAAATTGCTACACCAAGAAGAATTGCAGATGATAAACGGGTATTCATTGGACAAATATATTATACTAGAACTGCCATGTGATTACATTTTCACGCAATTTGGGTGCATAGATCCTGAGAAATCAGTACCCAGAACAACCACCTCTGGCCGTAATAACGGCCTTGATACGCCTTGGCATTGGGTCAAACAGAGCTTGGATGACGTGTACAGGTGCACCTGCCCATGCAGCTTGAACACGATACCACAGTTCATCAAGAGTAGTGACTGTCATATTGTGAGGCGCCAGTTGCTCGGCCACGATTGACCAGACGTTAGCAATTGGTGAGAGATCTGGAGAATGTGCTGGCCAGGGCAGCATGCGGTCGTGCATTATCCTGCTGTAATGTAGGGTTTCGCAGGGATCGAATGAAAGGTAGAGCCACGGGTCGTAACACATGTGAAGTGTAGCGTCCACTGTTCAAAGTGCGGTCGATGCGAACAAGAGGTGACCGAGACTTGTAACCAATGGCACCCCACACTATCACGTCGGGTGATACGCCAGTGTGGCGATGACGAATACACGCTTCCAGTTTGCGTTCACCGCTATGTCGCCAAACATGCGACCACCATGATGCTGTAAACAGAACATGCATTCATCCGAAAAAAAAGGCGTTTTGCCATTCGTGCACCCAGGTTCGTCGTTGGGTACACCATCGCAGGCCCTCCCGTCTGTGATGCAGCGTCAAGGGTAACCGCAGCCATGTCTCCGAGCTGATAGTCCATGCTGCTGCAAACGTCGTCGAACTGTTCGTGCAGATAGTTGTTGTCTTGCAAACGTCCCCATCTGTTGACTCGGGGATCGAGACGTGGCTGCACGATCCACTACAGCCATGCGGTTAAGATGCCTGCCATCTCGACTGCTAGTGATATGAAGCCGTGGGGATCCAGCACGGCGATCCGTATTACCCTCCTGAACCCACCGATTCCATATTCTGCTAACAGTCATTGGATCTCGATCAACGCGAGCAGCAATGTCGCGATACGATAAACCGCAATCGCGTTAGGTTACAATCCGACCTTTATCAAAGTCGGAAAAGTGATGGTACCCATTTCTCCTCCTTACACGAGGCATCACAACAACGTTTCACCAGGCAACGCCGGTCAACTGCTGTTTGTGTATGAGAAATCGGTTGGAAACTTTCCTCATGCCAGCACGTTGTAGGTGTCGCCACCGGCGCCAACCTTGTGTGAATGCTCTGAAAAGCTAATTATTTGCATATCACAGCTTCTTCTTCCTGTCGGTTAAATTTCGCGTCTGCAGCACGTCATCTCCGTGATGTAGCAATTTTAATGGCCAGTAGTGTATCTGCAGTCTTGTGTTGGGTGGTGGCAGGTGCCGTCCGGTCTACTTGCTGTGTCTGTTCCACGGGAGGGCTGTCTCGCGCGGAGGTCGTTCGAGTCGTGGCCACGGCCGCGGATCCGGGGCACGTTTACTGCCGGGGCGGCTGGGTGAGCAGCGTCGTCGCCGGGAGGCAGCTGGGCACTCGGCCCGTACGTGGCCCGGAGAGTCGCAAGTGGCGCACGTTCTTGGCTGTCCATCGTACATGACACGTGCTCTATAGCCTGACACAGTGATGAATCACGCCATGTGTTTTGCCAAATCAGGCTAATAGGGATCGACGTGCTGGATCCCAACGGCTTCGTATCACTAGCAGTCGAGATGGCAGGCATGTGTAAATGGGGATACCGAGACGGGACGGACACGTGCCAGTGCGGACAGACCCAAACAATGGACCACCTCCTGGAGTGCAGCAACATGGGGGAAGTGTGCAGGAAAGATGATCTGGCTTACGCTACGGCAGTGGCAGTTAAATGCGCTGAATTTTGGCGCGACGTGATATGATATATATACTATGTTTGTCTTTATACTGTAATGTGACTCTCCATTTTGTGTTTGTTTTATTTATACATATGTGTATTGTATTTGTATTTGTGTGTATACGTAATATGTGGGTTGTCTATGGCTTGGACACGATTAAATATTAAATAAATAAGCTGGCGAACGCCGTTCAAGGAAACGATTTATTCACACACAGTCAGTACGGATTCAGAAAATATCGTTTTTGCGGAATGCAACTAGCTCTTTATACTCATGAAGTAATGAGTGCTATCGACAGGGGATGTCAAATTTATTCTATATTTTTAGATTTTCAGAAGGCTTTCGACACCGTTCCTCACTAGCGTGCTCTAACCAAACTGCGTGCCTATGGAATATCGCCTCAGTTGTCCGACTGGGTTCGTGATTTCCTGTCAGGAAGGCCACAGTTCGTATTAATAGACGGAAACTCATTGACTAAGAAGTAATATTCGGCGTCCCGCAAGCAAGTGTTACAGGCCCTCTATTGTTCCTGATCTATATTTACAACATAGGAGACAATCTGAGTACCCGTCTTGGATTGTTTGCAGATGATGCTGTTATTTACCGTCTTGTAAAGTAATCAGATAACCAAAACAAATTACAGAATGATTTAGATAAGATGTCTGTATGATGCGAAGAGTGGCAACTGACCAGGAATAAAGAAAATTGTAAAGTTATTCACGTGAGTACTAAAAGAAACCCGCTAAATTTCGATTACGCGACAAGTCAAACAAATCTGAAGGCTGTAAATTCAACTAAATACTTAGGGATTACAATTACAAGTAACCTAAACTGGAACGATTACGTGGATAATCTTGTGGGTAGAGCAAACCAAAGACTGCGATTCATTGGCAGACCACCTAGAAAATGCAACAGATGTACTAGAGAGACTGCTTACACCACTATTGTCCGCCCTATTCTGGAGTATTGCTGTGCGGTGTGGGATACGCATCAGGTGGGACTGACGGATGACATACAAAAAGTTCAGAGAAGGGCGGCTCGTTTTGTATTATCGCGAAATAAGGGAAGTTGGGGCACAGACTTGACACGTGAATTGGAGTGGCAATCATTAAAACAAAGGCGTTTTTGTTGCGACGGGGTCTTCTCATGAAATCTCAATCACCAGTTTTGATTAGCCGAGTGGTCTAAGGCGCTGCAATCATGGACTGTGCGGCTGGTCCCGGCGGAGGTTCGAGTCCTCCCTCGGGCATGAGTGTGTGTGATTGTCCTTAGGATAATTTAGGTTAAGTAGTGTGTAAGCTTAGGGACTGATGACCTTAGCAGTTAAGTCCCATAAGATTTCACACACAATCACCAGTTTTCTCGTCTGATTGCGAAAACATTCTTTTGGCACTCACCTACACAGGGAGAAATGATTATCACGGTAAAATAAGAGAAATCAGGGCTCGCACGGAAAAATTAAAGTGCTTGTTTTTCCCGCTTGCCGTTAGAGAGTGGAACGGTAGAGAGACAGCTTGAAGGTGGTTCATTGAACCCTCTGCCCGGCACTTTATTGTGAACAGCAGAGTAATCACGTAGATGTAGATGGAGATGCAAACGAAAACGGCTACCCCGCTTCTAGTCAGTTACTGAATATACACGCCCATATTGACTAAGCGGTCGACTATTCTGGTCAGGTGGAATATCAAAAGGCAACTCAGACACGCGGGCAGTACGGAAGCCCATTCCTGCATGCGACACTTCTACCTCACTATTATTCCCATCCGTGT
This sequence comes from Schistocerca americana, assembly GCF_021461395.2. Classification (NCBI taxonomy): domain Eukaryota; kingdom Metazoa; phylum Arthropoda; class Insecta; order Orthoptera; family Acrididae; genus Schistocerca; species Schistocerca americana. The sequence continues at coordinate 644,117,939 of NC_060123.1, forward strand.
GACTGAATTTTAACGTACCGCCACATTTTTTATAACTCGATTACACCACTCGCTATCTGATAATTTGACGTAAACCACAGCAATAATCTGCGACAGTAGAATTCCAGTTATGTGATGTAAAGGGATTTCTGCCGCTCCAGTGACAAACTTACGAACTTCAAGTGAACTCGGCTTAGGACATTCACGACTGAACGACGACTTGATCGTATCTCTAGGAGAAATAGTATCCATCTTCGAAAATTACACTTAAAAAGATCAATCTTCAACCTCCAAAACGGCACTAAACAAGAAAACAAAGTAAATACATTTACAGTACACAGCTACAAACTGCAACAGCAAGGTAAACACGCTTGCCTCGCGAGCGACAGCCACGAAGACGTAGGAAAAGCGAACGGCTGTCTTCAGGCAGCCCCGCTGCCGCCATTACACTGCCGTACTCGCTTACCGACACCGCAACCACACGGCAACACAATTTAAAGATGAACTGATAACTGATTTGTTATATTTTTCAACATTTTTCACGAAATACACGAAAACTGATGGTTGTTGACGTTGCTAACCGGAGATATTTCGCTCTAGCTCCTAGTAACTAAGCTATTTGAAAGAATCGGAGTTCATTCTCCCTGTCAAATAGGGTCATCGAATACATGTTTTGTACTCATGGATTAGGACGTTTTCGGTGATCAAAAATTTCCTGTATGAAAATCAACATACGAGGTGTGTGAGAAGAGAGAGACTGATTTTGTTATCTTCCGAACTTTTTATTTTTTCCAAACAACAATATTGTCCCCTCCAAAGTAATTCCCTTCGGCAGCTATGAAACGGCAGATTCGTTGTCCCAGTCCAGGTAGCAGCGCTGAGAGGTTTCAACTCATAGGGTCTTTAACATGTCGAGTGTATTCTTTTGATTTTTTTCCCAGAATACTAAAAGGACGCCCTTTTAAGACATTTATCAGTTTCAGGAAAAGAGAAAAGTCATAAGGGCTCAGATCAGGTGAATAGGGGGCTCTGGAGCAATAGGGACGCCTTTTGAAGTCAAAAATTCGGTGATGAAATTGGCCGTGTGACATGTGGCGTTGTCGTGATGCAGTATCCATTTACCTGCAACGTCCGGTCTCACTAGATTCACCCTTTTCCTGAGCCTTTCATGGACGTCTTTGTAAAACAGTTGGTTTACAATTTGTCCTGCAGGAACAAATTCTTTAAGCACAATACCCCTGGTGTAAAAAAAGCAAATGAGCATTGCTTTGATCTTTGATTTACTCATTCGAGCTTTTTTGGTCGAGGAGATCTCTCAGAGTACCACTCCTCACTTTACAGGTTCGTCTCAGGATCGTACTCAGAAATCCAGCATTCATCATGTGTGATCACACCACTGAACCATTCGTGGTCATTGGCAGTCATCTCAAGAAGATCAACGCACGCGTTTCTTCGATTGTCCTTCTGCTCAGTTGTGAGGTTTTTCGTCACTATTTTGGCACAAACCTTTCGCTTATGCAAAACTTCAGACGAAATTAAATGTACAATGAAGTGTTTAACAAGTCAGCCATCATTATTATTGTTAAACGTGGGTGTGATCTCGCAAGGTCACATACACTTTCGACGTTCCCGTTGGTTTTTGATTGAAGGTCTCCCTGAGCGAGTTTCGTCTTCATCCTCTCGGCCTTCCAAAAATAATTTGTATCAGCGAAAGACTTGTGCTCTTGATAAGGAATGTTCCCTATAAGACTGTTTCAACTTTTGAAAGGTCATGCTCGCAGATTCTATAAGCTTAACACAGAACTTGACGGCGTATCGGTGCTCCAAGTTGCGCTGATCCATTTTCGTAGCATACAACAAAAACACAAGTTCAGTGACGGCGCTCTCAAAAAGCACGTGATGGCTGCACGGAGCGAACCTCGGGCTGAGGATCTGGATAGAATGAACACACCGATCTACGGAAGTAGAACAAAACAGCGTTGCGAGATCGCTCACTGTGTTATCACTCTCGTAACTTTACATCTCGTAGATTCTGCAAAAGCAGAGATCTTGCGATCTCACCTTACTCTGTCCATCCGTCAGAGTAAGCACGCCGTAGACATTGGCGCCCAGGTTGCTGCTGTGCTTGTCGACCTCAGGAGGATATTTGGTACACTCCCGCACAGAATATTAGCTCGCCGAGTATTGGGCCAGATTTGTAGTTTCACTCACGACTTTCTTTCAGACAGAACTGGTTTTGAGTTCATAACGTTCTAAATCCCGAATGTTTTGGAGTATATACGGCGTGTCTATGTTTTGTTGTGCAATGTTGTGTCCTCATTGGAAATATCACGCCTATAAATGAATTAAAAACAGCCCTGCCATTCACAGTCAGCATCTAGAGGAATGTATATGAGGTATCTAGCCGGGATGATAGTCACCTCTTGCTTAATTAGGAGATCAAGGAAAACGAAAAGGTATCCTACTAGAATGAATACAACTAATTATCGTAAAAATTTTCATTTTCAAACAATAGAAAAATTCAGAAATGTTCAAGTCCCTTCTTAATCTAGCTTTGAGATTGGGAGAACAGCTATGACTTTCATAAAAATGGAGCCCATGAAAATTAGACATACACACTAAGTTGTCTCGTACGATTAGTTTCAAGAAACAGAATACCTTCAGGTTGAAGGTCTGACTGGCACTGACAGTAAAGAGCTCAAAGAACAAGTAAATGGAGCTCAACACATTTACTGTGATTGTTTCTCTACCTGCAGAGCTGTGATGCGTAATGACCGACTGCACTCCTGGCGGGTATGATACTGCAGCGTTGATGAACCCAGTGCCGTTTGTGGATAAACGTTGCATGCCTATAAATTCTGCCTTCACAGTGGACTATAATACCGCTCGCAAACTCCTAGAGCTGAAACTACACACATCAAAAACGTTTTGCATCACCTCGGATCCGAGAGTTCCTGGACCTGTACAGAAAATTGGAATAGAGATCAATATAAACATCATTTCCGCCCTTTTTATTGTTCATGAAAACCACACATTGCATTTTTTCCAACCATGCAGCAAGACCTTCAGAGATTGTGGTCCAGATTGCTGTACACACCGGTACCCAGTAGCACGTCCTCTAGCATTGGTGCATGCCTGTATTCGCCGTGGCATACTGTCCACAAGTTCATCAAGGCACTGTTGGTCCAAATTGTCCCACTCCTCAACAGCGATTCGGCGTAGATCCCTCGGAGTGGTTGGTGGGTCCATAAACAGCCCTTTTCAATCTATCCGAGGCATGTTAGATAGGGTTCATGTCTGGAGCACATGCTGGCCACTCTAGTCGAGCGATGTCGTTATCCTGAAGGAAGTCATTCACAAGATGTGCACGATGGGGAGAGAATTGTCGTCCATTAAGACGAATGCCTCGCCAGTATGCTGCCGATGTGGTTGCTTTATCGGCAGGAGGATGACATTCACGTATCGTACAGCCGTTACGGCACCTTCCATGACCACATAATGCCTTCCACAACATCAGGGAACTTCCACCTTGATGCACTCGTTGGACAGTGTGTATAATGCGTTCAGCCTGACCGGGTTGCCTCCAAACACATCTCTAATGATTGTCTGGTTGAAGGCATATGCCCCGCGCTGCACGGTGTCGTGGTTGCAAACATGGACCTGGCCATCGACGTCGGGAGTGAAGTTGCGCATCATGCAGCCTATTGCGCACAGTTTGAGCCGTAACGCGACGTCTTGTGACTGCACCAAAAGCATTATTCTCCATGGTGGCGTTGCTGTCAGGTTTCCTCCGAGCCATAATCCGTAGGTAGCGGTCATCCACTGCAGTAGTTGCCATGGGCGGCATGAGCGAGGCATCTCAATGACAGTTCCTGTCTCTCTGTATCTCCTCCATGCCCGAAAAACATCGATCTGACCTGAGAAGCCTGGACAGTTCCCTTGTTGAGAGCCCTTCCTGACAGAAGTAACAATACGGACGCGATCGAATCGCGGTACCGCCTAGGCATGGTTGATCTACAGACTGTACGAGCCGTGTACCTACTTCCTGAAAAATATGGGGTCAATAAAGCGCGTACTGGAAAACGCATGCGAAACATCTACCTTCTGTAAATGGAGAGGTTCTTCATGCAGAATATTTGTGTTGTCTTGCGATCAATATCTGCAATTCTGAGATTTCAAATAACCTGGCAAATGAAACTAGGTCTCATGTGACATGAAGTAAAGGAGGGGATCCAAGTAACCGTTAGCTTGTTAACAGCCAGATACAGTAATGAATTTTTTTTCTTGATACATTTCATCTCTCGTACCATACTCACACAACAGGATTTTAATTTCATATCTTTTAGTACACGGTGTACGGGATACACCAACCTGCTGTGACAACCTTCTTATCGACTTGCGGGGACTTCTTGTAATGTCCATACGAATTCTTTCTATGGTTACAGGGGTACTCACTGCCGGTCGCATGTTCCTCTGAACATTCTGAACGGTTCCATAGCCCTCCATTTCTTGTACTGATCATGAACAGTGCTGGGCGTGGGGAGGTTCCTACCAGGATACTTCGCTTGAAACATTTCTTTATGTCCCTTGACGGAACCAATTTGTATGTAACACTCCACAATATCAGTTCGCTGTTCTAATACAAACTGCCCCATTTCTGTAACAGCTCAACGATACGAGCTTCTCACAACAACTGACGCACGAATACACAGCTGCAATCAACTTTCCGATAAAATGCAGTGTAGCTAACTTTCGATACAGTGTTGTCACTGTGAAAGTGATTCGACAAATGATTAAGCGGTATGTGAGGCTTAACGGGTTTTATGTGGGACACCCGGTACAATGCAGGCCTTCGCGACGGCCAGTATTTGCGTCGATAAAACTCTGCCCGAACAGGCCATGAAGGCCCAGCGGTACCATCCGGCCGCCGTGTCATCCTCAGCCCACAGGCGTCACACCACTCTCCCGGCCGTGTGTCAGTTTACGAGACCGGAGCCGCTACTTCTCAGTCAAGCAGCTCCTCAGTTTGCCTCACAAGGGCTGAGTGCATCCCGCTTGCCAACAGCGCTCGGCAGACCGGATGGTCAGCCATCCAAGTGCTAACTTCGGTGATCGGACGGGAACCAGTGTTACCACTGCGCCAAGGCCTTTGGCATATTTCGTCGATGGCTATTATAAATGTAACATTAGAACCTTCTTTAAGACACACAAGAGCTATTGTCGTCTGGTCAACAAGGATAAATCGACAGTAGCAGATCATGCAGTGGGACCAGGGAACCATCAAATTCGTTTCGCCGGTACTATGGCTTTACCAAGACGCTATCACTATTATGCTGGCAAGTACAGAGAGAGGCCACAGAAATTCCAAATGGCACAAAAATAATTTTAGCAGAAGAGAAGAAGGATTGAAATTAAACAAGTTACAGGGCTTACTGCTAAACGAAGTCAACAACTCCAACTCTTCTCCGTCACAAACTCCAATAACACACGTCAAAGCAACTCCGCCATCTTTCGCAGCTATCACAAACTGACCTTTGCGTGGATACATATAAACTGTTGTTTGAGACTGTAACTGCTTTCTGAGTCGTTGTAGCCACTGTAGCAGCCCTTTTTCTGTTTTCACTTTTTCGTCTAATAGGTGAAAGTTTGATTTTATTTTTTACATATTGACTGTCATTGAAGGGTTTTACTTTTATTTAATATTGTCCCGGCTAAGTATCAGTTTGATTACTTTTAAAACACAATGTTAAACGTGGGTCATTACACGTATAGTTTTCCCAACTCTGAGAGAAAAAATCTTTAGTAGCTTTACTACCATTGTTTACAGACGACGATACTTTAACCTTTCGTTCCATTGTTTTAGTTACGAATCGCTAGTATGTCCTTGGCATACATCACGTATCCTTAACGTTTATTAATCTAAATTAATGTTCAAGACTTGTATTATGTTTCAAATTAACAACGTCAGTTTATTGACAAGAATTATTAATAAATAGGTTCACTCATACGATCTCATTCAAAGAAGTTCTTTAATTAGATGTCTAAGTAGGATTCCCGCTAGCATCAGAGATGATAGATAATATCCTGTCACTTTCGGTAAATAAGTTATTTCTATTTAATATCCGCAAACTGTCATTAACTATGATCACTAGTCGCGTACCGAGCGAGGTGGCGCAGTAGTTAGACACTGGACTCGCATTCGGGAGGACGACGGTTCAATCCCGCGTCCGACCATCCTGATTTAGGTTTTCCGTGATTTCCCTAAATCACTCCAGGCAAATGCCGGGATGGTTCCTCTGAAAGGGCACGGCCGACTTCCTTCCACATCCTTCCCTAAAACGATGAGACCAATGACCACGCAGTCTGGTCTCCTTGCCCAAACAAACAACCAACCAACCAACCAACCAAAAAAAAATTTACTAGTCGCGTGAAGTTAAAGTTTCCCACTATCACAAATCAAAGTCCGAATCCGGTTAAAATTCTCATTTCAGTAAAGCGTTTAAATATTCACACGAATTGACATTAAAGCCAAAGAGATTACTATTCGCCTTCCCGTTTATCTAATCTGATAAATGTCCAAATTAAAGTCTTGAATTGACAATCCTCAAAAACAGTTTCGTCACGATCTATTCTTGATCCCCGTTTAATAAAGTCCCAGTTGTTGTTCTCTAAAGCTGTACGTCCTAAATAACTTCCGAACTAGAACAAATTAGAGACTGGAGTGTCGTAATTACAACGTATGGCTCTTTATACTTTAATAAACACTATCTATGGTGTCCCAGACCTACGTTCTATAACTATAATATTGATTTTCTTACGTATTGGAATAACTAATATTTTAATATTTTCTACTGTTTTTCCCCATTCCCATGTTTCTAAAATTTATAGTTAAATTTTCCTTTTCTTTTGCTTTCTATACTAGATACACTCCTGGAAATTGAAATAAGAACACCGTGAATTCATTGTCCCAGGAAAGGGAAACTTTATTGACACATTTCTGGGGTCAGATACATCACATGATCACACTGACAGAACCACAGGCACATAGGCACAGGCAACAGAGCATGCACAATGTCGGCACTAGTACAGTGTATATCCACCTTTCGCAGCAATGCAGGCTGCTATTCTCCCATGGAGACGATCGTAGAGATGCTGGATGTAGTCCTGTGGAACGGCTTGCCATGCCATTTCCACCTGGCGCCTCAGTTGGACCAGCGTTCGTGCTGGACGTGCAGACCGCGTGAGACGACGCTTCATCCAGTCCCAAACATGCTCAATGGGGGACAGATCCGGAGATCTTGCTGGCCAGGGTAGTTGACTTACACCTTCTAGAGCACGTTGGGTGGCACGGGATACATGCGGACGTGCATTGTCCTGTTGGAACAGCAAGTTCCCTTGCCGGTCTAGGAATGGTAGAACGATGGGTTCGATGACGGTTTGGATGTACCGTGCACTATTCAGTGCCCCCTCGACGATCACCAGTGGTGTACGGCCAGTGTAGGAGATCGCTCCCCACACCATGATGCCGGGTGTTGGCACTGTGTGCCTCGGTCATATGCAGTCCTGATTGTGGCGCTCACCTGCACGGCGCCAAACACGCATACGACCATCATTGGCACCAAGGCAGAAGCGACTCTCATCGCTGAAGACGACACGTCTCCATTCGTCCCTCCATTCACGCCTGTCGCGACACCACTGGAGGCGGGCTGCACGATGTTGGGGCGTGAGCGGAAGACGGCCTAACGGTGTGCGGGACCGTAGCCCAGCTTCATGGAGACGGTTGCGAATGGTCCTCGCGGATACCCCAGGAGCAACAGTGTCCCTAATTTGCTGGGAAGTGGCGGTGCGGTCCCCTACGGCACTGCGTAGGATCCTACGGTCTTGGGGTGCATCCGTGCGTCGCTGCGGTCCGGTCCCAGGTCGACGGGCACGTGCACCTTCCGCCGACCATTGGCGACAACATCGATGTACTGTGGAGACCTCACGCCCCACGTGTTGAGCAATTCGGCGGTACGTCCACCCGGCCTCCCGCATGCCCACTATACGCCCTCACTCAAAGTCCGTCAACTGCACATACGGTTCACGTCCACGCTGTCGCGGCATGCTACCAGTGTTAAAGACTGCGATGGAGCTCCGTATGCCACGGCAAACTGGCTGACACTGACGGCGGCGGTGCACAAATGCTGCGCAGCTTGCGCCATTTGACGACCAACACCGCGGTTCCTGGTGTGTCCGCTGTGCCGTGCGTGTGATCATTGCTTGTACAGCCCTCTCGCAGTGTCCGGAGCAAGTATGGTGGGTCTGACACACCGGTGTCAATGTGTTCTTTTTTCCATTTCCAGGAGTGTATTTCCCTCTATTTGTTTTTTATTTATTTTTCGTAATTACTACTTGTGGAGGGACTTTGGTCATTTTGTGAATTGATATTTTAAGGACATGGGAGCTATCTTTGGAGCTATTTTTGTTTTTTCAACATCGGGAGGCGCTGCAGGTGTTACACCATTGATGATGTTTCCAGGATTGGAAGACGAAACGTCAGGCAGAGAAATATCCCTTGGACCACGGCCTAATCCCCATAAAACAAAAATTACAAAAAATTGTGAACTGACCATTTTGATATAGCATTGGTAGCCGTACCACGTCAACTATGCCTATGGAGACGAAATAGAAACAACTTGGCTACTTCAAACGTGCATTAGGTTGTGGCAATTGTCGAGCAAGTATTACTTCAGCATGGATGGGTGGTAATAGTTTGACTTCTACATTACAGGGACTGCAATCCAGAGGACGTCAGCTGGGCTGACGACAACACTCTAATGGTATCGTGGAAGAACCGAGTGTCCAACGTGCGGCAGTTTGTCTCCTACAACACCGAAAGCGACACCAAACGTATGCACGGCCGGCAGGTGAGTTCGGCGTCCCTACAAATTCTTTGTTTTAGCAATGCGTCCGTACTGGATGCCTACAAGCAGCATTAAATGTTGCATGCCCAAGGGTCTGTAGGAAAGTGCTGGCCCAATATTAACCATTGCAAGAAATCTTGATTGCTGAATATATATCTTACAGAGTCTTCGAACCGTTCAGACATACAGCAGTGGTACACGGACCTGTTATACTCGCAATAGAGAGGACGACAGTTCAAACCCGCGTCCAGCCATCCAGATTTAGGTTTTCCGTAATTTCCCTAAATCGCTTCAGGCAAATGCTGGGATGGTTCCTTTGAAAGGGCATGGCCGAGTTGCTGCCCCGTCCTTCCCTAATCCGCTGGGACCAATGATTTCGCTGTTTTGTGTCCTTCCCCGCATTAACCCGCTGGGGCCAGTTTCAAAGTCACATGAAAGACCAAAAACTATAATGGAATTTCTGGTTTCTTCTTTTTTGTCGTTCTTCACAGATTTTCGTTGTAGTTAAAGTGCGCGTCATCTATGACGGCGGCCGAGTTTAGGTACGTTCTGCGCATCTGACGTCACAAAACATAGTCAGAGAACGACGTTGCCAGAGCTCGACTGCAGTGCAGAGCACGGACGAGTGTCTTCAGTTTTAGAAACGTCCAGTCATAAATAAAGTAATAGAACAAAAGCAATGTCTTGATACCAGACTTTCTTTTATAGAAAGTTTGGAAAAAACATTCTTTATACCAATTGCTTCATATTCTATTAATTAATTAAACCAAACAAGCAATAAGCCTCCTAATTCAGGCGATAGCAAGGAAAGGTGTTTGTATCATTCTCAATAACCGCTTTTTCGCAATAAAGAACAGCGGTAATTGTTTATTTCCAATTGCACTTTGACGAAACATGAGTAATTCATAGTCATATCAACAGTGTTTGTCGGTATTTTGCGTGATATTTTAAAGTCGTCCATGAGAAATATTTAATTACGAGTTGCGTTAGCGTAACGGTTAAAGTGTACAGCCGGCACGGTAGCTCAGCGTGTTCGGTCAGAGGGTTAGCAGCCCTCTGTAATAAAAAAAACTGAGTTAATGGATCAACAACGAACTGACATGGTTGTCTTCCGACGTCCGCCCCGAGCAGATACAACGAACGAAAAAAAAAAAAAAAATGTGTATAGCTGCAAAGTGAAAGGTTCTGAGTTCAAACCTTGTTTGGTGCTTAGTATTTTCTTTATTTAAAAACAATATCGAAGTGTCTAACTTCATGAATTTTATTCGTTTGAATGTAATTTTTTGAAATTTCTAGTGGCAACTAAAATCGGACATATGGAAAGTATATACGCTATGGACTTTTACCTCTGCAAACTGTTCAAAATTTCGTGCAATGGTTTACTACATCTAATGCTGCACAATAACTGCGTTGAACATGGAAAGAAAACTAAGTCATCAAATTTTTGGGCCAAATAGTTTTTATGAAATCGAATGATAAAGTATGTCAAAGCAGTCGAAACACCATGTATCTGCACAGGCGAGCAATGCAATGATGACAAAATCGCGCACATTGCGGAATGCGGGGAGCACGTCTCTGTAGCAGCGAAAGGGTTAATGCGGCCGTGGTGGCTTTACTTCATAAACTGTGCGCTCCCCCCTAAACGCAAGTTTGCGAACTATACTATGGCGCTGCTTCTCTTGGCGCGTACAACTGGCAACGCAACAATCTCCCGCGTCTGGGCGGGCATGCGCGAACCGCCAAGATAAAAGAATTGAACTATAGTTGCATCATCCTTCTAGGTTTGATTCTCTTACAAATACCTAGCTTTTGACAATATCAATCTCTGTTCAAATGCCTCTGAGCACTATGGGACTTAACAGCTGTGGTCATCAGTCCCCTAGAACTTAGAACTACTTAAACCTAACTAACCTAAGGACATCACACACATCCATGCCCGAGGCAGGATTCGAACCTGCGACCGTAGCAGTCGCACGGTTCCGGACTGCGCGCCTAGAACCGCGAGACCACCGCGGCCGGCTCAGTCTCTATCCTCGTTAGCAAAGCGACTCACTGTCCGAGGAGTAACGAAAAGACACAACTATAAGTGATCTAGTACAACTACATCTACGTCTACATTTATACTCCGCAAGCCACCCAACTGTGTGTGGCGGAGGGGACTTTACGTGCCACTGTCATTACCTCCCTTTCCTTTTCCAGTCGCGTATGGTTCGCGGGAAGAACGACTGCCAGAAAGCCTCCGTGCGCTCTCGAATCTCTCTAATTTTACATTCGTGATATCCTCGGGAGGTATAAGTAGGGGGAAGCAATATATCCAACACCTCATCCAGAAACGCCCTCTCTCGAAACGTGGACAGCAAGCTACATCGCGATGCAGAGCGCCTCTCTTGCAGAGTCTGCCACTTGAGTCTGCTAAACATCTCCGTGACGCTATCACGCTTACCAAATAACCCTGCCGCGTTTCTTTGGATCTTCTCTATCTCCTCTGTCAACCCGATCTGGTACGGATCCCACACTGATGAGCAATACTCAAGTATAGGTTGAACGAGTGTTTTGTAAGCCACCTCCTTTATTGATGGACTACATTTCCTGAGGACTCTACCAATGAATCTCAACCTGGTACCCGCCTTACCAACAATTAATTTTATATGATCATTCCACTTCAAATGATTCCGTACGCATACTCCCAGATATTTTACAGAAGTAATTGCTACCAGTGTTTGTTCCGCTATCATATAATCATACAATAAAGCATCCTTCTTTCTATGTAATCGCAATACATTACATTTGTCTATGTTAAGGGTCAGTTGCCACTCCCTGCACCAAGTGCCTATCCGCTGCAGATCTTCCTGCATTTCGCTGCAGTTTACTAATGCTGCAACTTCTCTGTATACTACAGCATCATCCGCGAAAAGCCGCATGGAACTTCCGACACTATCTACTAGGTCATTTATATGTATTGTGAATAGCAATCGTCCCATAACACTCCCCTGTGGCACGCCAGAGGTTACTTTAACGTCTGTAGACGTCTCTCCATTGGGAACAACATGCTGTGTTCTGAGAACGACACGCTGTACCGCCCGATGCGATCAGAGACTGCATTGACGCGAACGGTGGAACGTCGTACTGTTGCACAGCGCACTACAGACAATCGTTTTCCGCCGCGAAATGTTTGGAAATGAACGAGCCAACGGAAGGGGTGCTTTCACAAACGGTCTTTAGGCCACCTCCTGAGGCCTTTTAGTGTCGATTCTGAGTGGCGATATGTCCGAAATGTTTTCCTCTGCCATCCGTAAGAGAACAGCGTGACCTCAACGCTAGGCATCGCGGTTCTGACCTCCACTCCAGAGGTGTTAAGAAAAGGGGTGGGTAACGTGGGAGGGTGGGATAGGGGCAGGGGTGACGACTTTCCCATAATATGACACGTTCAGGCTGGCATTGGCGGCACTGGAGAGAGAAATTTTGTGTCAATGTGACAACACTGACTCACCTTACAACTAATATGAACTGAGCTCTGGCCTTTCTTTCGCATGTGTCGACACCTTGCTGTCTGAAAAGTCTCCGAGGGTGATGTCGCAGGACGCCACTATTTTGCATCATTACAGAGGGAGGTTGTAGTCATCTTTGAGCCAAATTTCAACTTTCTTCACCACGATAGGGGCTAATGTCAGGATTCAAAAAAGTGACACTGTAATTTTTTGCGCCGTGTATTTCATGTACCATGGGCTAGATAACCTGTAAGGTGTACTAAAATCCAATACCATCCATTAAAACCCTGACATGATAGCAAATCCGGCAGTATGTCACATAGCTCCGAATAAATCCTGACATTAAATTAACCAAAGTAATATGATCAATGAGTGAGCAAATGGAATACCACAGACTAACACAAGAACACCTAAATGCATGTCATACCTTCCCACCGTGAAACAGACGCAGTTCCGAGGGGAGAAACGAGAAGCCGAGAGCAGAGCCGTGTAGGCTAGAAGGCCCTACGATGAGGGACAGACACCTACATCGCCGGCCGATCGCCGGGAGATCCACCCCCCCAGCCCACGTTAAAAGATAGAGCCCTCCAGAAGAACAGTATAGATCTTACGATAACTTTAAAAGTGCCACACCAGCTGCAAATTTTAGCGTGAGACTATACTCATCTCTGTTATGTAGCAAACATTAAAAACATTGCCCCACCACGAAAAGTATAATGTATCTCATTGGATAGACAGAATTTTTGTAGGCGGAGCTTAAGGTTAACATTGAGACCCTGATTGGTCAGTTGAAAACACAGCCAGATACCTTTTCCTAAACTAACTTCGGTAAATTGTAGTAAGGAGAAGTTCGAGAGAGTTGCTACCGAGACGGCGAGGTGTGTGGAGCTGCGCCGCCCGCCACCCATGACGCTGCTTTAACCACCGACAAGGTAATGAACGCACGCAATGCCGCATAAGAGCGCATAAGGCTTCACTCAGAACTGCAGAAGTCTCATCTGTTACATCCCCTTTTTACGCGATACTAGTGTCGACCGTCAGTTAAACTTCGTGGTGTTCACATTTGCTACTTGAAGTTAAAATCTGAAACGCGATGATTTTTCTGTTATATAATTATTGAGAAGCCACATCAGCCACTGTAATTTAGAACAAGTTAAATAAGTAATTAAAGATAATTGATGGTCACTGTAGACCATTTTGAAAGTTTTCTCTTTTATGAAACTTAACTTAAACCTAGATTATATATCTGATATGGCATAGGTCATCCTTCGATCCATTATAGAACTTGGAAACCCATTCAGGGAATATTCGTTCACATTTTTGTTGAACACAGTTGGTTCTTATCACCCTGTATTAAAATGTTTCCTTTTATCAACAGTGCAATTTATAAACAATGTTTTGTGAGTAGAATAAAAACTCCAGTAGTAAACTTAACTTCTTTTTCGACGTTATTTTACCAGCTAACTAAAAACCCCTTCCACTAAATTTAGTTAGTATTAAGTTTCTTTTACAGGGAGTGCAGTGGAGCTGACGCTGAAATCATTAAGTATTTGATTATATCATCGCTAGTCTCACTGAACTCTTATGAACTCTACATGTCATGTGTGGTCTGGCGTCTCCTTACCAGCAACAGGTCCCAGGTTCAAACTAGTAAATTCCCTAAAAAACACACTCAGAGCGTCGTTGCGCGAAAGTGGTAGGGAGACACGACTTAGAACAAACAGACACCATGCAGAATGTTAGAAACCCAGCTTACTTCGCCTGTCCCAGATGCGATTTATGCTTGTTCAGTTGACAATCTTAAGGTGCATGACATATTTTCTCTGCCAGTGTTTTTGGCTGCAGTGTTCAATACCGTATTTGTTCAGTTGCCCTGATCCACCCATTACTGAGTGCGTAGCCCACAACTGTCTGCAAGTTGTTTACTGCTGGCTGCTGTAGACTCGGACTGGCACTGACGATGTTGTTATTGTGATGCAGGGCGTGAAGATGGCGCAGCCGTCGGGCTGGCTGGACCCGCAAGTGTCCTTCTTCAGAGGGGGCAACTCGTCGACCTTCATAACGATCGACTGGGTGCCGCAGGGCGGCGGCGCCAGCTTCCCGCACGTGGTCTCGGTCACGGGGAAGTCCATCAAGGCCGTCACCTCTGGAGCGCTGGCGGTCACCGAGATATACGGCTGGGCCGACAATGGCACTGTGTGAGTAACCTGTTCCACTGCCCGCTGCGGCTGTGACGTCATCCCTAGCTGCGACTTTCCTCTCTGGTCTTGTCCTCTTGTCATCCTGTGACTACTTTCCTTTTAAAAATTTTATTTCTCGAACAAAGAGTGATTAAAGTGATTCAGCAATATAATTGCGTAGGCTTCCGCGGCCAGAGTCACTCGACATAACAGTTTTCTGGGTTTGGTACCGCGTCATAATGTAAAAACTACTGCTGCTCGAGAAAAACCAATGTTTCGGCCGCGATTGCAGCGGCCTTCTTCTTGGTCTAATGGTGCGTTCTAGCTATGCAGTGTCCCTTATATTTTGTTGTTAGTGTTCACTGCGCATGCCATTACGTCATAATTTTAAAAAAGGTAGTTAGTTTCCTTGGTCACTTAAGGAAGAAGGAGCGGGAACATTATTCTAATGGGTAATTGCGGTGGAGGGAGAACGTGACCTCTGTTGTCTATTGGCTCTTGTGTGGTGTACCATGATTGGTGGTCACCGTCGAATGAGAAGTTGGCTGCTGTTTACCAACTGCTGGACGTCGGCCGCGCGGCGGCAGTTACTCGCCGGTAGTGCCCGTGCCTCGTGTTGACAGCGCGGTCTGTTGGGCTTTGATTGCTGGCAGCCAAGATGGGGCGAGCCTGAGTCCATCCTCCCTGTTCATGTTATTAAGGTGTTTAAGTTCTTACGCGCTGGGTGATTCTTCTGCGCTGCGCACGAATCCTACCACCACCCAGCGCAGAAGGACTCTGTTATCCGCTCTTTGGCAATCCCTGCGCAGCGCCTAAGTGATGCTCAAAACATCACACCTGAACTTAAAAGGTTACGCACAATGTTTCTAGCCAATGGCTACAGCCATAAGTCGATAAACACAAGCAAGAAAGATAAGCAGGAAATACACAAGCTGAAGCAAACAGTGCGCTTACCTTATATGAAAAACGTTAGTGACCGAATAGGCAAACACCTTCGCCGCGTTGGGGTGCAGCCTGTCTTCTATAGTGGTCGTAGGATCCAGGACGTGCTAGGCTCCACCAAGGACAAGGTGGATGCATTACACACTGCAGGTGTTTACAAGGTGGAATGCGAATGTGGAGAGGCATGCTTCGGCGAGACTGGTAGGCCAACAGCAACGTGCATTCGGGAACACGAGCGTTATATTCGTCTAGGGCAACACAACAAATCCTCAGTCGCAGAACATCACCATGACTGCGGAAAAGAAATAAAATTCAGTGAAGCCTGTGTGTTGGCCAAGCAGCCAATTATGACGAAACGCAAAATCAGAGAGGCCATCGAAATACTTAAACACCCTAACAACATGAACAGGGAGGATGGACTCGGGCTTGCCCAATCTTGGCTGCCAGCAATCAGACCCCAACAGACCGCACTGTCAACACTACCGGCGAGTAACTGCCGCCGCGCGGCCGACGTCCAGCAGTTGGTAAACAGCAGCAAACTTCTTACTCGACGGCGGCCACCAATCATGGTACATAACACAAGAGCCAATAGACAGCAGAGGTCACGTTCTCCCTCCACCGCAATTACCCATTAGAATAAAGTTCCCGCTCCTTCTTCCTTAAGTGACCAATGAAACTAACTACCTTTTTAAAATTATGACGTAATGACATGCGCAGTGAACACTAACAACAAAATGTAAGGGACACTGCATAGCTAGAACGCACCATTAGACCCAGAAGAAGGCCGCTGCAATCGTGGCCGAAACATTGGTTCTTCTCCAGCAGCAATAGTTTTTACATTATGACGCGGTACCTAACCCAGAAAACTTTTATGTCGAGTGATTCAGCAAGTTTTGAATGAGTGTACGAGGGTAAAAAAAAAAATTGTTCAAATGGCTCTGAGCACTGTGGGACTTAACTTCTGAGGTCATCAGTCCCCTTGAACTTAGAACTACTTAAACCTAACTAACCTAAGGACATCACACACATCCATGCCCGAGGCAGGATTCGAACCTGCGACCGTATTGGTCGCGCGGTTCCAGACTGTAGCGCCCAGAACCGCTCGGCCACCCCGGCCGGCGTACGAGGGTCATTCGGAAAGTAAAGAACGTTTTGTTTTAACACGTGACTGCGTCCGCCAACCGCCCACCGACCTTGCTGCTCATCCTCTTCAATATAGCGGCAGCTACGAACCAATGCGATTGTATACTGCTTAGCTGTGCGGCTTTAAAAGGTGTGACAAAATGTTAGGTATGCAGTGTTATCAGCCTTTTAAACTCGTGAAAAGCCCGACCCATGGAAATTTATCGGCGGATAACTGAGGTTTACGGCAATGTGACGAACGAAGCGTCAGTTTGGAAGCGGTGTATTATGTTTAATGGCGGACGGAAGAATGTTCACGACGAAGATCACTCGAGCCGGTCCTCAGTGTGACTGACGGACTCACAGCAAGCATTGAAACCAAAATTCAAGTGTGCTGTAGTGTGCTGTACTCATTCTTTCCAGACATTTCAAGAACTGTGTTGTACGACATCGTTACTGCAGATCAGGCCTATAAAAATGTGTGTCAGGCAGATTTCTCTAATTCTGTTGGATGAACACAAAGCGAAATGAACGGCAGCTGCATTGACATTTCTCATTCGCTATGAAAAGGTTCAAATGGTTCAAATGCCTCTTAGCACTGTGGGACAACTTCTGAGGTCATCAGTCCCCTAGAACTTAGAACTACTTAAACCTAACTAACCTAAGGACATCACACACATCCATGCCCGAGGCAGGATTCGAACCTGCGACCGTAGCGCTCGCTCGGCTCCAGACTGTAGCGCCTAGAACCGCACGGCCACTCCGGCCGGTGCTATGAAAAGGATGGCGATGAACTTTTGAATCACCCTGGTGAGGAGACTTATTTCACACCAGAAACAAAACTCCAATCAGTGGTGTGGCGTATTTCCAATTCTAACGAAACTTAAAAAAGCAAAAGAAGTTTTGATCACAAGAAAGATTATGGCTACGGAGTTTTGGGATCGTAAGTGTGCCCCGCTTGTCGACTACATGGTTAGAGGTTATGCAGTGGCCTGCTTCCAGACACTTCAGCAACTTCGTCGTGCCACTAAAAACAAGCGACACAGAACACTGACCAGTGGAGCCACCCTCCTTCACGATAATGTACGTCCTCATGCATCGGGAGTGACGTAGGACTTGCTTCAGCTGTTTTAGTGGGAGATGTTTCAACATCCGCCATTGAGTTCGGGCTCAGCCCCAAGTGATCATCCCTTATTCCACAAATCGAAAGATTTTTTGAGTGGACAGCGCTACGAACTTAAAAAAGCCGTTAATCAGCCGTTCAACAACTTGGCGACAATTGAGTATGCAGAAGGTATAGAAAAGCTGTTAAAACGGGACGACAACTACCTAACTTTGAACAGTGACTACGCAGAAAACTGTTAGCGTATCAAATTATATGTAAAACACAGATTCCTTTAATTATAGCAAATAAAAATTTTTGTAGAAAGAAAAAGTTCTTTACTTGCTGAATGACGTTCCTATTCCACAAAGTATTACGTAAAAAATAGTAACTGATACACTGTATGAAAAGTTTCTTATAACATCATTACAAGTGTTCGGGTACATCCCTGTCTGTGTTGACCAGTGTAGCAGTCATGTGACCCTAGAGTTCAGTCAATGTTGTCAGCAAAAGTGGTACGTAAACACTGTCTTGCACGTATCTCCAAAGAAAGAAATCGGAAACTTTAAAGTAAAGGGACATTGGGGGTCACCCAAAGAGTCCCAAATCATCCAGCGCCGCGCCCAGTCCACCGATTTGGAATTTCCTTAAAGATGGCGAAGCACCATTCATGCCAATGAAGCGGAGCTCAGTTTTGCTGGAATATGAAGTCTGGTATATCAGCTGTCAGGTGATTTCCAGGAAAAAAGTGGTGGCCAGTACCTTTAGCATAGAAGACATTAACCTTTAGAGAGTCTGTTCCAATCTCCGTTGGAACATTAGGATTTGTCTTGTCCCATATGCGAATGTTTTCACGATTCACTTGATAGTTTACCTGGAACGTCGCCTCATCACTGAACGTGAGTAAATTCATCATCTAACAGCGCTTCCTGGAAAAATATCACAAAATTTTCGGCTGATGGTGTGGCCGCTTGGCCGTAAATGTTGCAGCAGCTGTAGGCGATATGGTTTCTGATCAGTCGCTTGCGCAGAATCTTTCATAAAGATGCCTGGGAGATGCCCAATTTGGGACTTGAACGAAGTGTAGATTTCTGTGGGCTGTGGAAGAACGCCACGTCTAGTCCTTCCACTATTTCACTTGCAACACCTTGTTACCAGGAACTTCGTTCTTTACAAAGGCAACCTGTGTCCTTGAACTGTCGACACCACCGCAGAATGCTTCTGTGGGCTTGTGGCTGTCCTGTCTTGGGAAACTACGTTGCTCGGTAGTTACGGATTCAGTCTTCTCATATTGCAACACAAAAAATGCTTTCTCATGATTAGTCGCCATTAGGCAAACTGCTATCTCCCTGTCACCTGGTGAATCGCAATGAAACGTGCAACGACATAAACAAAACTTTAAATTTTGCGCTTTTCATTGGTTATCACTACAGGCGCGCTGGAATTATGTATTTGAAAGTACAAGTCGAAATACGATGAAGCGTTTGTATTACCGATGTCTGAAAATTTGTATCAGGTCGGTATTCGAACCAGGATTTCCTGTTTTCGGAGAGCAGTCTCGTTAATCATTGAATTGTCTGTGATCGCCTGTCGGTGTGACTCAGTCTTTTGTTGTCACTGATCGTAAAGTTCCTCCTACTGTACTCGGAGCTGTCGTTATATTGTTCAAAATCTCACTTGCACCCACAGCCAGTACCCATGCACTCCCAGCGAACGAGACACAAATTATGCGATGTGTTGCTCACAGGATTAATTAAGTTAACGTTTATCTGCGGATCTGGAAAATATTATCGATCCAGCTAAATTTATAAAACTGATGTAAACAAGGATAATCTGCCATGATTAGTCCCACATGACAGGGTTAAACTTGCATCACATACTCTTGACAAATGAGACATATGACACTACACATCGCTCGGAGTATTAACTGTAGACTAGGATCGCCTGCCATGCTTTGACGCGTATCACAGAGCTAAACTTGCACCTTGCACTTTTTGCAACCAAGACAAATTGCGCAATATATTGTTCAGAGGGTTAACGAAGTTAACGTTTGTAGGTGGAGCTGGAAAAATTGGCGCTTCTACTAAATTTATAAAATCAGTTTAAACAAGGATCTCCTGCCACGTTTTGACCTGTATGACATTGTTTAACTTGTCACTGTTCGAAAACCAATAATTACTTTCCTGCAACTTTCTAACTACATTCACCAAGGTTTCATGGATCCGACAACAGCACTGGAAAACGTACGCCGCTGTCAATCAATATGCTGTGTTTGGGTGGTTCCTAGCGACTTACGCCGACTATCTCCACCGTAACCAAACAGGATACATCTTGTAACTCGTACACCGTCTTACAAACTAGTATACTGTAATGAATAGTTAGACTAAGCCCTCTGTTACATGAATTTTCATGATTCAATAATTAATTCTGTCACCCCGTCTGACTAGGAAGTAAACAAGGAAATAATCACAGAAGTACACACTTCCAGAAAACCCACGGAACGTGACATTGAAAATAATGGATATAAAATAAATTGCACATCACAATAGGCATTGTAGCATCTTACATCTGTAATTACTGACTGCTTGGAAAATTGAAAAAGTGTACTAATTGTACCCTGTTCGAGTAAAATTTAAATTTTAATAGTGTAAATTTAATCGGCCATTCTGGTTAATTTTAGACCACTCTTACAAAACATTTCATTTTTCCTATATTTAATGCTGTGGGTAATATTGGAACATGCCCAAAGGCAATCATGTGTCAATAAGAGGTGAAAATGAACAGCATTAATTCAGTAGTGCAGGTCTACTTTGAAATATCAAGATAATTGTATCGACCTGGCACTGTTCATTTTGAATTTCTATTGACAAAAGATCTCTTTGCAGCAACGCAATTAAAAAATAAAGAGCTTGTAGAAAGTTAGAAAATATTGAAATATGAACTAAAAGTAACAGATGTAATAAATAATGTTACTAAAAATAATATAACTAGATGGATCACCAGCCAATTAACAGAAGTATTAAGCTATACAAAGATATACTGATTGGTAAAAAGATGCGCTAATTGATTGTAACTGAACATCACGCGGTGAGTAATCACCCTTAACAGTCTCTCAAAATCATAGAGTGTAAATGTGGTTAACTTGTACCTAAACACTGTGTTGTGGTTTGAATTCCCTTGAATGTAAGCACAATACTTTAATATGAAAAAAGTCTAACACAGAAAATACCTCATCAACGTAATCAAATACTGATGTAGTTCAAAGAAAAAATCTGCACATATTATAACAAAAACTGAAGCCCTCTCTATCGTGTTCTGCATGAAGTATTGCATGAAAACAGTACATTTTATAGAAATCAGCCACAGAAGATCCTTGTCCCACTGTCATGGACAAAACTCACCTTCCATAACCTAAAACTTTATACATACTGAGCGTGGTATTTATTATCAGTCGATGGGAGAAGCTGTATGTGGCTAAATTATTTCACTGCCTCGTAGATGATCACGGAATTGATAAAGGAGAACATTGGCAACAGGTGTACCCAAGACCGCGTCGCATATGTGTGCTTCATGCGTAAGCACAAAAATTAAATAAAAAATTGAGTGGAACGTGAATGAGCATCCAAAAAACAGAAATAATGCTCTGTATCAGGCTCAAAATAATGAAACAGTAGACATACACCACATCGTTATAGCAGTGCACATGAAGAAAAAATTTCTTACAATGACAGAAATGCAAGTTTTCTATACTTGTCTTCCACTAGGGCATTAAATAATCTGAAATGTAGGAGAGAATGATGAAACTCAGTGCATAAAGCTTTAGACTGAAGAACTTCCAAGTTAACGAAAAGTAATCGAACTGTGAGCCTCTGTAATAGAATCTGCACAGAACAACACGGCAATCAGTAGAGCACGTGTGGGGAGCGGTAGTGGTGGGGGTTATGTGCAGGTGCTGTAGGGGAAGTGACGAGAGCTGGAGAGGAAGTGCCATTCTAAACTGAAGCCTACGCCCACACTTGCATGCTAACCATTCAAAAAAGAATTTCGCTGAAAATTCAACAAAAGCAGTGATTTATTTTCGCCTGAACGGTTAACCATTTCTAACTTTCAGGGAAGCGTCACAGCAGCGAATTTTGAGATAACCTATACGTTTCTTCTGTTGCCAATTTATAATTTGCTTCTTTTGCCTAAACACAGTGGAGTTTACATAATGCAATATCACTAATATATTGTGCAGACGCAATTGCGAGAGGATTCCTAAACAGAAGTTTATTAAGAAAGGAACTGGGGAAAAGTAAGATCAGTAGCCTATGAAAAAGCACATTCTCGGTATAAAAGTAAACGTGTTATGTCTTCACTTACGTTGTTCCAAAACCCATAACATTTATCGTTTCACCAGGTATTGGTGGCCTTTAAAATTACATTCTTTCATCGAAAAAGTCTGTAGTTACTGGAATAACGAGGCAGATAATGAAGTAACGCTTAGTAACCATATGTAAAACTACTCTCTTCTTTACGTGCTATAACTTGTCAAAAATTGATTTCGGTATCTCAAACTGTTTATAAAACATGAGCAATTTTGTGGATATTTCATTCTGGCTTAATCGCACCGCACGCTATCGCAAATCAGTGTGCTACATCAGATCAGTTTTCTCGAGACCGGTAACAGATAGAGACGTCTACCCAAGTCTAAAGAAAAATTCAATATTTTAGCTAAATTTAATACATAGCAACATATTACGTAATATGAGCTTAACACAAAATCTTAGCGATGCTTATTTTTCTTTGCGAACTATTTCGAATTTCGCGCAATGTCTCATTTCCATTCAGATTTCACAATAATTGCGACCATTAACTGAATGATGACACGTCATCATGAAGCTGATATATAAATCTACACTATGTAATCAAAAGTATCCGGACACCACCAAAAACTTACGTTTTTCATATTAGGTGCATTGTGCTGCCACCTACCACCAAGTACTCCATGTCAGCGACCTCAGTAGTCATTAGACATCGTGAGAGAACAGAAGACGGCGCAGAACTCATGAACTTCGAACGTGGTCAGATGATTGGGTGTCACTTGTGTCATACGTCTGTATGCGAGATTTCCACACGCCTAAACATCGCTAGGTCCACTATTTCCAATATGATAGTTTAGTGGAAACGTGAAGGGACACGTACAGCACAAAAGCATAGAGGCCGATCTCGTCTGTGGGCTGATAGAGACCACCGACAGTTGAAGAGGGTCGTAATGTGTAATAGGCAGACATCTATCCAGACCATCACACAGGAATTCCAAACTGCATCAGGATCCACTGCAAGTACTGTGACAGTTAGACAGGAGGTGAGAAAACGTGGATTTCATGGTCGAGCTTCTGCCCATAAGCCACACATCACGCCAGTAAATGCCACACGACGCTTCGCTTAGTCTAAGGATCGTAAACAATGGACTATTGAACAGTGGAAAAACGTTGTGTGGAATGACGAATCACGGTACACAATGTGGCGATCCGATGGGAGGGAGTTTGTATCGCGAATGCCCAGTGAACGTCATCTGCCAGCGCGTGTAGTGCCAACAGTAAAATTCGGAGGTGGTGCTGTTATGGTGTGGTCACGTTTTTCATGGAGGGGGCTGGCACCCCTTGTTAGTTTGCGTGGCACTATCACAGCACAGGACTACACTGATGTGTTAAGCACCTTCTTGCTTCCCGCTGTTGAAAGTCCGCCCCCCGGTAGCTGAGGGATCAGCGCGACAGAATGTCAATCCTAACTGCTCGGGTTCGATTCCCAGCTGGGTTGGCGATTTTCTCCGCTCAGGGACTGGGTGTTGTGTTGTCCTAATCATCACCATTTCATCCCTATCGACGAGCAAGTCGCCGAAGTGGCGTCAAATCGACAGACTTGCACTCAGCGAACGGCCTACCCGACGGGAGGCCCTAGTCACACATTTACATTTCACTGCTGAAAAGCAATTCGGGGATGGCGATTGCGTATTTCAACACGATCGAGCACCTGTTCATAATGCACGACCTGTGGCGGAGTGGTTACACGACAATAACATCCCTGTAATGGACTGACCTGAATCCTATAGAACACCTTTGGGATGCTTTGGAACGCCGACTTCGTGCCAGGCCTCTCCGAGCGACATTGATACCTCCCCTCAGTGCACCACTCCGTGAAGAATGGTCTGCCATTCCCCAAGAAACCTTCCAGCACCTGACTGAACGAATGCCTGCGAGAGTCGAAGCTGTCATCAAGGTTAAGGGTGGGCCAACACCATATTGAACTCCAGCATTACCGATGGAGGGCGCCACGAACTTGTAAGTCATTATCGCCAGGTGTCCGATACTTTTGATCACATAGTGTGTAAGTGATGTAAAACCTAATTTTTTTTTACTGAAGAGTTTCTGTAAAATCGCTTGAGAAAGATTGCAGACTCTGCACCTCGATTTTGTTATCGTCAGCCGACCGAAAGGGGGCAAACACTATCGGCCTCCCTTTGCGAACAAACGAATGAACTCGCCTAACGCTTTGGACGAAAACTGGTCACTGCGCAATGACCAGCATGTCCTACGCGGACTCTACAACGTGACTAAGTACAAGACCATAGTCGCAGTCATCATCAGTTCCACCCACAAAATGATGGAAATTTAAATGTGAAAATACTAGTATCTGCTAACTGCATTGTCCTGTACGTTGTGAATTAATATCCACTGCAAGTAACCGCAACAGTCTTGTCAACTGCAGTCGCCAGCTACGATCAGTTTACAACCCATGACTGCCACTTCTAGAGCACAATTGCGAAATGGCGAATTTAAACTGAGTTGGCGAAACATTCAGCTATTGCAGTACTTCCTAAAGGGATAGCTCCAAGAGTGTACGTCTCCTGTTGATCCCTATATCAGGATATCTTTGCAGAATGTATTCAAACAATGTTTTGCGAACTAAAGAAAACAAAACTGGAAGTTAAATGGAACTGCTACTTAAGATGCAATTTTCAAATTGAATAGCGGTAGGTCAAAAGAAACGCAAGAAACCGTACTTCAGATATACGCGGAATCAAATTTAATTTATTGGCTTCAGTTAGACCTTGCAAAATCATCGAACACCACCTCGACGCAGCTAATGAATCCACGTTCCGATGTGAGACCTCCGCCTGCTGGGCACGAGCACGTTCACTAAACTACAGCTCTTACATACTGTATGAAACCGGAAGTGGCTCCATGAGAAATCCACGCCAGCACACGGGAACACACTTTAGAATTTTTATATGTTTTCCGTATTTGAAGAACAACTTTGTTTTCTTTTTTTCTAAGAACCACAGGACACATAGCACAGAAATGTTAAACACTTTGGAACAGCTGCTCCCTAGAGAGCACATAACTTGCCACCCGTTCCCGCGAGGATTGTCGGTCCACTCCTTTTAAATTTTATCCTCAAGCAGCTTCAGGACATTGTTTTGACATTTGAGTCTATCATCTATTATCCAAAGAAACTGGTACACCTGCTTAATATCGTTTAGGGCAACCCCGCGATCACGCAGAAGTACCGCAACACGACGTGGAATTGACTCGCCTAATATCTGAAGTAGTGCTGGAGGCAATTGACACCATGAATCATGCAGTGCTGTCCATAAATCCGTAAGAGTGCGAGGGGGTGCAGATCTCTTCTGAACAGCACGTTGCAAGGCACCCCAGATATGCTCAATAATGTTCATGTCTGGGGAGTCTTCTGGCCAGCGAAAGTGTTTAAACTCAGGAGTGTTCCTGGAGCCACTTTGTAGCAATTCTGGACGTGTTGGCTGTCGCTTTGTTCTGATGGAAATTACCCAACTCCGTCGGAGAGCACAATGGATATGAATGGATGCTTACGTACGTGTCACCTGTCAGAGTGTATCTAGACGTATCGGGGGCCCCATATCACACAAACTGCACACGCCCACACCATTCCAGAGCCTCTAGCAGCTTGAACAGTCCCATGCTCACATGCAGGGCCCATGGATTCGTGAGGTGGTCCCCATACCCGTACACGTCCATCCGCTCGATACAATTTGAAACGAGACTCGTCCGATTAGGCAACATGTTTCCACTCATCTACAGTCCATTTTCGGTGTTGACGGGCCCAGGCGAGGCGTAAAGCTTTGTGTCGTGCAGTGACCAAGGGTACACGAGTGGGCATTCGGTTCCGAAAGCAGATATTGATAATGTTTCATTGAATGGTTCGCGCGCTGACACTTGTTGATGGCCGAGCATTGAAATCTGCAGCAATTTGCGTAAGGGTTGCACTTCTGTCGCGTTGAACGATTCTCTTCAGTCGTCGTTGGTCCCGTTCTTGCAGGATCCGAAGCGATGTCGGACATTTAATGTTTTACCGGGTTCCTGATATTCACGGTACACTCGTGAAATGGTCGAACGGGAAAATCCCCACTTGATCGCTACCTCGGAGATGATGTGTCCAATCGCTCGTGCTTCGACTATAACACCACGTTCAAACTCATTTCAAAACCATTATAGCAGCAGGAACCGACCTAACAACCGCGCCGGGCACTTGTTGTCTTGTATAGGCGTTGCCGACAGCATCGACGTATTCTGCCTGTTTACATATGTATGTATTTGAATGCTCATGTCTAAACCAGTTTCTTTGGCGCTTCGAGGTAATTTCTCGTTTTTGCTGGTAGTACCACCTCTGAAAACTGCTGCCTCTTCTGACGGCTTTTTGCTTCTTTATTTCCATCAAGTGCTTCACAACGCCTTTCTCAAGGGAATTCGTCAGCCTTGGAGCCAATGTAATAAAGTGAGGAGAGAATAGTCGTGTTATACCACCTAATATCGTGGCGGACCTCCTCGTGCTCCGCATAGTGCAAAAACTCGACGTGTTATGCACTCAAGAAGTCCTCAGAAGTTCCCTGCAGAAATATTGTGCCGTGCTCCCTCTACAGCCGTCCACAGTTGCGAAAAAATTGCCGGTACAGGATTTTGTGCACCAACTATCCTCTCGATCATGATCCACAAGCGTTCGATGGGTATCACGTACAATCTTGGTGGCGATATTACTCGGGCGAATGGTCTGTAATGTTCTTAAAACCAACCAAGAACTATTGTGATTCTTGAGTTTCTCCCGGCGTATTTGATAATCAAAATATCCACGGGTGTGCTGCCGGTCTATAGTGTCCAACGGGCACAATATTTCGGCGATCATACATGTCGCCATCATCAGGTGAACTGACGGACTGAGCTCCTGTGAACGTGCCGGCACGGAGATCCGTACGCAGCAGCCATAGCGTACGGATCTCCGTGCCAGCACGTTCACAGGAGCTCAGTCCGTCAGTTCACCTGATGATGGCGACATGTATGATCGCCGAAATATTGTGCCCGTTGGACACTATAGACCGGCAGCACACCCGTGGATATTTTGAAGGACTATTGTGGCCGGGTACCAAGGCGCATTGTCATCCATAATAATTCCATCGTTGTTTGGGGACATGAAGTCCATGAATGGTTGCAAATGGTCTCCGGGTAGCTCAACATAACAATTTCCTGTCAACGACCAGGTCAGCTGGACTAGAGGACCCGGTCAATTCCCTGTAAAGACAGCCCACACTGTTACGGAGCCGCCACCAGGTTGCACAGTGCCTTGTTGACAACTCCGGTTCATGGCTTCGTGGGGCCTGGGCCACACTCTAACCCTACTATCAGATCTTACCAACTGAAATCGGGACTCATTCGACCAGGCCACGGTTTTCCGTTCGTGTAGGGTCTAACCGATATAGTCACGAACTCAGGAGATGTGCTGCAGGCACTCGCGTCGGTTGACTGTTGCCGTAGCCCATTAACGTCGAGTTTCGCCTCACTGTCTTAACGGATACGTTAGTCGTACGTCCTACATCGATTTCTGCCGTTATTTCGCACAGTGTTGCTTGTCTGTTAGCACTGACAACTCTAAGAAATCGCCACTACTCTCGGTTTTTAAGTGGACGTCGTCGGCTGCTGCGTTGTCCACGGTGAGCAATAATGCCTGACACGTGGTATTCTGTGCACGCCCTTGACACTGTTGAATGCGGAATATTGAATTCCCTAGCGATTTCCGAAACGGAATGTCCCTTGCGTGTAGCTCCAATTACCATTCCGCGTTCAAAGTCTGTTAATTCCCGCCCTAATTCCATAATCACGTCGGGAGGCTTTTCACGTGAATCTGCAGAGTATAAATGAAACCTCTGCCAATGTGCATCCCTTTTGTACCTTGTGTACGCGATAATACCACCATCTGTACGAGTCTATATCGCTGTGCCATGACTTTTGTCATCTCAGTGCAATAGACTGAAAATGCTGTGTCCCGCAGGGTGCAAAGGCTGCGCGGGGTACAACAGTGTCATTTGGGTAGCCTGCTCAGTAGGCGTTCATGGGAAGACGACGTACCGGTACGGCTACGGCCGTAGCACCGGTAGGGACTACAGGAGGGCGGCGTCTTAGACGCCATATTTTGCACCGCCCGTGACACCGGCGAAAATTAGAGCGTTGCTCGATATCATTCCACCCAAATAGTTTCTATTTAGACTGCGTGGTCTGAGTAGCAGAGTCGACTGGAGAGCCAATCGGCTGTACTACGAACGGCGCTGACGTCCACGTTTCTACGATACTGCAGTGCCTGTGTTGTTCAGAAGTACGATACAAATTTACTACGAACATGCATCCGCGGAAGAATATGTTGTATACTGTTTACGTCAGGTTTAATGGTTCAAATGGCTTTGAGCACTATGGCACTTAACTTCTGAGGTCATCAGTCCCCTAGAACTTAGAACTACTTAAACCTAACTAACCTAAGGACATCACACACATCCATGCCCGAGGCAGGATTCCAACCTGCGACCGTAGCGGTCGCGCGGTTCCAGACTGTAGCGCCTAGAACCGCTCGGCCACCCGGCCGGCCGTCAGGTTTATTCTTACGACGAACGCAGTATAGTAGACTTCTTTCGGCGTGGAATTCTCCCTTTGTCTGTGTTATCCTGCTTTTAATGTCCCCCTTGCTTCGTTCGTTATGGGTTATTTTGCTTCCAAGATGGCAGAATTCCTACACTCACTCTAGTTGTGGACCCAAATTTTGATTTTGATTTTATCACTGATCTCATTTCTGAAACTACTCACTTATTTCGTCTTTGTTTGGTTTACCTTCAGTTCATATCCTGTGTTCAACAGACTGTTCTTTCATTCAGTATGTCCTGTAATTCTTTGTCATTTTCACTGAGTATAATAATGTCATCAGCGAAACTTATCATTGATAACCTTTAACCCTGAATTATATTTCCACTCCTGAACCTACCTTTTATTTCTGTCACTGCTTCTTCGTTGTACAGATCTGTTACCCATCGTTTCTTCGGATTCACCTTCCTTGTAGCTACATTCGTCTCTCCAGTTCAGTGATTGCTCTTTTCAGATACTTTATTTCCACTCGTTTGCAAGTGAATTGTCTTTTGTGGTATTCATAAACATAGTATCTATACCTTACAGAGCTTCAAACGCATCTAATCTGCATCCCACTTCTTTTCAGATTGATGCTTATGAAAGATTCTTTTAAACTCCAGGCTGCCCTTCATTATTACTAAATTGTAATCTGAGTCCATATCTGCTCCTGGGTACGCCTTAACTTCTAATACCTGAATTCCAAACCTCTGTCCCACGATGACGTGCTCCAGCTGTAATCCTTCCGTTTCTCCAGCTATTTCCAAGTGTACAACGTCGTCGTTCCATTGCAAAACTCAATTAACCTTTCTCCTCTCACTAATTCTTACTCTCGAGCTCATATTCTCCCGTTACTGCGTCTTTTCGTCCTTCCCCTACTACAGCGTTTCAATCAGCTGTGGTTATTAGATCTTTATGTCCCTTTGTATACTGAATTACTTGTTCAGTATCCTCGCATACTTCCTCTGTATTCACCTTCTGCTTGTGACATCGGCACATATACGTAAAGTATTGTTGGTTGGAGTCGGTTTACTGTTGCTTCTGATGAGAATAATCCTGTCACTGAATTGTTCATAATAACTCAATCTTTACCCTACCTTCCTTTCCGTGACGATTATTATTATTATTATTACACTATTTTCTCGTGATGCTGATATTCGTCTGACGAGAAAGCCTTATCTTATTTCCATTTCATTTTACTGATCCGCACTATATCTAGCTGGAACTTTACGTTTTCCTTTCTAGCTATCCTACCACATTCAGAACTCTGACATTCCCAGCTACGACACGTACAATGTTACCCTTTTGTTGCTTAATCAGTCTTTTTCTCATGGTCAAGTCCATCTTGATAGTCCTCTCCCGGAGCTCCGAGTGGGGAACTAATTCGAAATCTTTTGCCAATTTAGACATCATCACGACATTGTTTCAACATTTGCGCCGTGTGTGGGTATAATGTCAGTGGGCAGGACATGGCAAGAAAATGATTTTCGCGTTTTAAAGAGGATCGCTTTGACATTAGTGACCCTTCACGTCCAGGAAGACCTTCAGGGTTTCACAATGATTATTAAAGGCAGTATTCCACAATGGTCCATGTCAGTGTACCCCTGAACTGGCAAATATGATGAACTGTGATCATTCCACCATCGTTCGACTTTTGCCTGTAATGGGGAAGGTTCAAAAATCCAGTGTATGGGTACTGCATGCTCTGAACCAAATTCACAGTGATCAGCAGTGGCCATATGTGCATCTCTGCTTGCTCGTCGTCCATCTTGTATCGTTACTGGTGACGGGAAATGATGTCTTCGTGCTAACATAGGGAAGAAAACGAATGGTTGAGCCCAAACAAAGCAGAAAATCCCTGTGCAAAGAGCTGCACACATCGACAAAAGATAGTTTTATGCATCTAGTGGAACAGTGACGGTGTGGTGTACTATGAATAGCTACCCGGATGTGTAACCATCACTGCTGACATTTATTGCCAACAACTGAGACGTTTTGTAGACACACTCCAAGAACAACGACCAGGAAGACTACGTGAAGTGATGCAACTCCACGATAACGACCTTTCGCATTCTGCTAGACCGACAAAAGACACTATACAGGAGTTGGTTTTGGAAATCATTCTGCACCCACCTTATTCACCTGATAATCCTCTTGTGGTGCAGTTCATAACCAATCCAATCACCCCATAACTCACAAAGAAGACAGCTTCAGGTATTTACTTCACAGGCTAAACAAAATACCCATGAACAAGCATGACTACGCACACGAACTGAACACGATAAAACAAATTGCACAGGAGAATGGATATGACGCAGAGAGAGTAGACAACATAAACCACAAAATACCAAAACAAAAAGCACATAACCATGAAACACACACACATGCAAACACAACTCATCACACAACAAATCAGCAGACAGTAAGCAACAAATGGCACATAATGACTTACAACAGCAAAGTCACACACAGGGTGGGTAATATACTAAAGAAACAAGGACTCAACATAGCATACAGGACCAACAACACAATACAGAGCAGACTCGGAAGAATTACCACCAACACTGACAAATACAGCCAGTCTGGCATCTACCAACTTACTTGCAACTGCTGTCAATCTGTATATGTGGGCCAAACATGTAGGACCTTCAGAACCAGATATAATGAACACCTCAGAGCACTGAAAAGCAATAGCACACACTCAACATTTGCACACCACCTGGTAGCACACAACCACTACCCAACAAACGTTGAAACTGACCTTCACATCCTAGAAAGTAGCAGCAGCCTATACCAAAAATTAACTATAGAAGAAAATTATCACATCCAAAAATCAATAGCCCAAGGAAAGAAAGTACTCAATGAATACACATCACTGTGCAACAAAACCCTCTTCGCTACAATAGAAGAACTATACAAATAACACGCACACCACACAACAAAAAAACTAAAAAAAACCTCTCTCTCTGTCTCTCTCTCTCTCTCTTTCTTTCTCTCTATCTATCTCTCTCTCTCTCTCTCTCTCTCTGCCTCAGTACTCAACACACACATCACACACATGCGAACCCACACAAACCACACACCACTAACGCTAAATAAAATTCAAACTCGCGCGCCTCACCCAGCAGAACACGCCACGAAACAAATGAACGCTACACAGCCACAACAACACGTAATGGCAGCGAAATCTCCCCCTATGTTTTGAGTAATCGGAAAAAGTGCATTGCCACGCGAACACAGACAAAGAAGTAAGCCTACTTACTTCGCCAACAACACAGGAGAACGCACCAGAACTTCAAAACTGTAAGTTCCAGAAAGAAAACGTGATACAGTCTTATTTACGTTCGTAAATGCATAACAGACAGAAAAATAAATTACGTTTTGCTGTTTGCAGATGACAAGGTGTATATTGTGTAGCAGAACATCTACCAAAATAAATGGACAATAACATCATGTAAGGTATGTTAACTAATGCTTAGACTCACTTTTCGCCAATTAAGTTATAAATGCAACTCTACATTAAGTTGTAAACAACACAAATGTTAATATGTTAACAAAAAATTTACAGTTAAAATAAAAAATAGAACCCACTGACGATAGCACAAGAGTGCTGAAACATGTGTGGGTGAAACAAAAGAAAAAAGGTGTCTTCCATAAGGCGGAACTTCTCATCCCCTTATTCACCTGATCTCGCACCAACACATTTTCACTTTTTCCGTTCAGTATCGAACAGCCTTCTAGTAACTTCGTTTCCGAATGAAAATGCTCTCCGAACATGGCACGACAACTTCTTCGTCTCAAAACCACGTGACTTCTACAGTCACATAACCAAGAAGTTACTACATCGTTGGTAGACTGTAGAAAATACTGAAGGAAAATATATTGTTGACGACTTAAGTCTCCGTTATATATCTCTATTGTGTTTACCAAGTTATGGACAAACACTACAAACTTACGCACCAACCCAACACATTAGTGGTTCCTGTGTGATGCCATGCACAACACTTGTATCATAGTTGTAACACCCTGCATGTTCCTGACTTGCCAGTAGTGGTTCCTGTGTAAAGCCAGGCACACTGCTTGGGTTGTATGTGTAACATCCTGTATGTTCCTGACTTTTCAGCAGGGTTCCTGTGTAATGCCATGCTCAACACTTGTATCATTGTTGTAACACCCTGTATGTTCCTGACTTCAAATGGTTCAAATGGCTCTGAGCACTATGGGACTTAACATCTATGGTCATCAGTCCCCTAGAACTTAGAACTACTTAAACCTAACTAACCTAAGGGCAGCACACAACACCCAGCCATCACGAGGCAGAGAAAATCCCTAACCCCGCCGGGAATCGAACCCGGGAACCCGGGCGTGGGAAGCGAGAACGCTACCGCACGACCACGAGATGCGGGCTGTTCCTGACTTCCCAGTAGTGGTTCCCGTGTAATGCCAGGCAA
Organism: Schistocerca americana; assembly: GCF_021461395.2. Taxonomy (NCBI): domain Eukaryota; kingdom Metazoa; phylum Arthropoda; class Insecta; order Orthoptera; family Acrididae; genus Schistocerca; species Schistocerca americana. The sequence goes on from NC_060123.1 coordinate 644,151,064, forward strand.
ACTGTTTGGGTCGTATGTGTAACATCCTGCATGTTCCTTACTTTCCAGCAGGATTCCAGTGTAATGCCAGGCAAAGCACTTGAGCCATAGATATAATACCCTGTATTTTCCTGACTCCCCAGTAGTGGTTCCTGTGTAATGCCATGCACAACACTTGTATCATAGTTGTAACACCCTGCATGTTCCTGACTTCCTAGTAGTGGTTCCCGTGTAATGCCAGGCACACTGCTTGGGTTGTATGTGTAACATCCTGTATGTTCCTGACTTTCCAGAAGGGTTCCTGTATAATGCCAGGCGCAGCACTTGTGTCATAGTTGTAACACCCTGAATGTTCCTGATGTTCAGAGGGGTTCCTGTGTAATACCAGGCACAGTGCTTGGGTCATATGTGTAACACCCTATATGGTCCTGACTCCCAGTAGTAGTTCCTGTGTAATGCTAGGACAGCACTTGGTTTGTACATGTAATACCCCATATGCTCCTGATTCGGGTAGTGTCATATTGTGGAGGCGTGGATGAAACAGGCGATCTGGCAAGGTAACATCACTGTCCGGCAGGTACTACCAGGCGACAGAGGAGGGCCAGCCATCGAGGCGGCAGGTGTTCGCCGTGGAGGAGGGCGGCAGTCCCCGCTGCCTCAGCTGCGACGTCATCAGTCCCGAGGGGAACGCCTGCCTGCGCGCCTCCGCCAGCTTCAGCCACGACCTCAGCTGGTTCTGGCTCACCTGCCTCGGGCCCGACCCGCCTGTCATGACGACGCATCCGACTGCCGATCCCGACAGTGAGACCATGCAAAACGCTCATTTTTTTTAGTGTTACCCTCATTTTCTAAGGGTTTGGCCTATTTAAGACCATGTGAAGTAACTTATGTCTCTCGAGTAGTTTTTTTATTCTTTTCTTGTGGCGTTCTCACCTTGCTTCTGTCCGCATTGAGCCCTTGTTTTTCTTTGTTTTTTTCCTGCAAGGTTCATGGAACTTTTTACTTTTACTCTGAACTTTTCTCTTTTTCCGTATTTCTTCCTCTGTTATTTCCATTTCTCTCAGGTCTGCTTTAATTCCTTTGATTTACGTCATTTATTTCTTTTTCGGTTTCTGTCAAAACTGTTAAAAGCTCCGTTTGTCATTCTTTCCTTATCTTCACTTTTTACATCTCCATAAAATGCAACTCCTTATTTCCTCATGTTTCTAGCATTCTTTCTATTCTATCGTAAAATTCTTTATTATTTATTAATTTCCGTTTGCTATTGTCAAGTTTCGTTCCTAAGATTTCCTGGCTGTTTTGCTTTCCTTCTGTGCCATCTAATTTTTTGGCTGTATTTAACGAAAGGCATTCTCGACTAATGAGAGTGTAGTAGTGTTCAAGTTCTGCATTTACGGATGAAGATTCATCACTATACAAGTTTTTTGTGAATTGATAAGCTATTTCCCTTTTCCTTTCCCTTGCTGACTTAGCCTCTTTGTCCATAAAGTTTCGTAGCCTTTTTTATTTTTTACATAATCAGTTTCCATATATTTTGGTGCCTCCTTCCTGTTTGTCATAGAAACTGCTATTCCAAAAGATATACATAGATCTGCTTTTGAAGTTGTCTCTCATACGAGATTTATCTGCATTCTAACATCTTCTACAGATTCAGCTAAGATAGCAAGATAGTGTCTACAAAGGCCAATAAACCAATTCTCAGATTATTCCCATTTTTCTAATCATGACTTTTCTTAATTCCTAGACGCGTGGAGTGGCCGCGCGGTTTGAGGCGCTATGTCATGGATTCTGCGGCCACTCCGCCGGAGGTTCGAGTCCTCCCTTGGGCATGGGTGTGTGTGTTGTTAGCATAAGTTAGTTTAAGTAGTATGTAAGTCTAGCGACCGATGACCTCAGCTGTTTCGTCCCTTAGGAATTCACACACATTTGAACCTTTGATTTAATCCTTCTTCTGGTTTTTCCTCCATTCCATTATTATCTTACCCTGGAAACAGTTGAACAGCAGTGCGACAATCCACTCTTAGTCTTATTCCACTTTTGATCTCAAGTGTATTGAAAGTTTCACAAAAGATTTAATTTTGCACTTTTTTTACTTGTTGGTGTGTTATTTTTGACTGATGTGTATTGATAGTCATTAAAATTGCGACACCATGAGACGATATACAATAAAATATTTATGTTATTGGATACGCAAATGCACTTGAAACGCCATCTACATTCATATATAAGCAAATGTAATGTAGCAGGTTTGTCATTTATATATCACATTTGATTGCTGGTTGTGTGTGAGAAGTTCGTCTTATGATTCGTGTGTGGAGGAAAAACATCTACCAGTGAGTATCGAAACTCGACAGCGGCAGGATCGTGGCCTATTGACACAACGGTTTATCTTCCCATGATGTTGCTGCTTGCGTTGGTCATAATCCCACGACTGTCGTTCGAATATGATGTTGACAGGTTTAGGAGTCCCATAATCAATACCATGCAGGATCTCAGTTACCACTCACGCCTAGCGCCCAAGGGGACACACATATTGTCAGCTCGGTCACGCAATGTCGAACAACCATGTCACGTACTTTGAGTCAGGGAAAGGGCTTCTTTGCATCAGGACAAGTATCCACACGCACGGTACAACAAAGCCTGCAGCACAATGAACTGTCAGACCATTGTTGAGGTTTCGCTTCGCATGTCAGCAAAGAGAGGCACGCCGATATTGATGTGGCCAACAACAGTGGGCACACGAGAGTCAGCATGTTGTCTTCCGAGATGATACACGAGTCCTAGTTGAGTGTAGTTTCACAACTGACATATCCATTCTTGGATGTTCTGAGAAGAAGGGATAACACCAGTTCGCATTCTCGTAGTCATGTGAGTATAGCACCTGGCGTGAGAGTGAACAGTCAGGAAACAACTGGATGTTGTGCTGGCCATGGTCCACCGTCATCTGACAGCCGCCCTGGGTTGCCGTGACGTTAGGACACCTGAAACCAGTGCCTTAGCGTCGCTTCGATCCCTGACATCACAAGCTCATTCAGAAAGCTGTTTCGGGACTATGTGGACGACGTCTTTAGCCGCATAATCGCTCTGAACCAGTGCCGGATGTACCGCTATGATCCCGAGGTAATGGATCAAAGCAAGCAGTCAAAACTTGACGAGTCGCCGCTGCCGATAAAGGCGAAGATCCAGCCATTACTTGTACTCAACAATGGGTCGTACTAGTGTCTTATATTTGGTCTCCTTCACAGATGAGCCACGATTTCCTAAAATTCTCCCTATAAACCTAAGTCCACCATTCCCCTTTCCTGCTAAAATCCCTACATGTTCGCCGGCCGCTGTGGCCGAGCTGTTCTAGGCGCTTCAGTCTGGAACCGCGCGACCGCTACGGACGCAGGTTCGAATCCTGCCTCGCGTATGGATGTGTGTGATGTCCTTGGTTAGTTAGGTTTAAGTGGTTCTAAGTTCTAGGGGACTGATGACCTCAGATGTTAAGTCCCATAGTGCTCAGAGCCTTACATGTTCATTCCATTTCATATTGCTTTGCAGTATTACGCCTAGACATTTAATAGAGATGACTGTTATGAAGCAATACTCTAGTAAAGCTGTACCTGAACATTATAGGTTTGTTTTTCCTACTAACCTGCATTAACTTACATTTTTCTACATTTAGATCTAGCTGCTATTCATCACACCAACTAGAAATTTTGCCTAAGTCATCTTGTATCCTCCTACAGTCACTCAACTTTCACACCGCCTCGTACACCAAGCATCATCAGCAAACAACCGCAGATTGCTGCCCACCCTGTCCGCCACATCGTTTATATATATAGAATATAATAGCGATCCTATCACAGTACCCTGACCACCGAGCGAGGTGGCGCAGTGGTTAGACACTGGACTCGGATTCGGGAGGACGACGGTTCAATCCCGCGTCCGGCCATCCTGATTTAGGTTTTCCGTGATTTCCCTAAATCAAACCAGGCAAATGCCAGGATGGTTCCTTTGAAAGGGCACGGCCGACTTCCTTCCCTTTCTTTGCCTAATCCAATGAGACCGATGACCTCGCTGCCTGGTCTCCTTCGCCAAAAACAACCCAACCCAACAGTACCCTGGGGCGCTCGTGACAGCACCCTTGTCTAATGCACACTCGCTGGCGAGGACAACATACTAGGTCCTATTACTTAAGCAATCTTCAAGGCACTCACGCATCTGGGGGCCTATACCGTATGCTCGTTCCTTCGTTAACAGCCTGCAGCGGAACACCGTGTCAAACGCCTTACGGAAATCTAGGAATATGGAATCCGCCTTTTGCTCTTCAACCATGGTTCGCAGGGTGTTATGTGAGAAAAGGCCAAGCTGAGTTTCGCATGAGCGATGCTTTTTGAAACCTGGCTGGTTTGTGGACAGAGGCGTCTCCTTCTCAAAGAAATTTATTATATTCAAAGCGAGAATATGTTCAGTGTTCTGTGGCAAAGTGATTTTAAAGATATTGGTCTGTAATTTTCGAGTCCATTCTTCTACCATTCTTATATCACGTGCGGTTTTTCCACTCGGTTGGGACTTTGTGCTGGGAGACAGTTCGTGATAATTGCAAATAAGTAAGAGGCCAATGCCATAGAGTACTATTTGTAAAATACAGTTTGAATTCAATCAGAACCTTGTGACTTATTTGCTGTCATCTCTTTCAGTTGCTTCTCTACGCCAAGGATCCTTATTACTATGTCGTCCATACAGGAGTCTGTTCGATGATCAAACGACGGTATGCGTGAACGATTCCGTAAATGCGCAATTTAAAACTACGCCTTTACTTTTGCTATCTTCCTTTGCCACACCAGACTGGTCAGATTTTACGCAGGACCAGAATTTTCTCTGCTTCTTGGCAATATCTGTTGCTAAGGTGTGACGGTGGTAGTTGTAAGATTCGTTTAGTCTTTCTTCAGATTACGAAACTATTGCGTGGCAAGCACGTTCAGGTTGAGTAGAAGATGATATTCGAGGTTAAACATTTTGTGGACAGTTAAAATTCAGATTCGAGACCGGCATTCAGCTATCGTTGGGACATACAAATCGCATTGTGAGGTGCATAAACATAGATTATTATTTCTCAAATCAGCTAGTAAAGACTGATGTGGTTTTACTCTGAATTAATTTCATACACCCGCTGGACAAAGATATGGAAACACTGCGAGAAACGTATGCTTCAACATAAATGGAGATGCCAGCCAAGTCTGCAAGCGGTGCTGCTGTATTCGACCAAGAACGGCACGCACCAGTGTAATGTCCTCAGTACGTTGCAAGTGTCATTCGTGGTCAGAATAGCGTTCTGTGTACTTACTTGTGCATTATGTCGGAGTTAAGTACATTCGAATGTGGGCAAATTGTTGGTGCTTGTACGGTGGGTGGTTGTATAACCAAGGGAGTTGAAGCGACTGCTGTTTCAAGAGAGACAGTATCGAATATCGCATACAGGAAAAGCGGAAAAACATCATCCGCTAAGTCACAATGCAGACAAAAGTGTATGTTGAGTGACCGTTGAGCCGTGGTAAAAATTGCCGTTTTGAAGAGTGCGCCGCAGCGCGTAGTGTGAAGCAGTCGCCCTCCGCTCCTGGCGTTGGCGCCGCTGTGGCAATCGCAGCTTTGGTGTCTCCCTCTGGTGGGAATGGTAGCCTGTTCACGTGCATTTAAGGGGCGCTATGAGCTCGCAAGAGGGCGAGTCTGGTCAGTTGGTCAGCCGGGTCAGTGTGGGGCAGTCAGTGTCTGTCTGTCGTCCGGAGTGCTAGTATGTGTTAGGCCACCAGTCTGCTCGAGTTTGTTCAGGCAATGGTTACTGGCGGTCCGATCGATCGGTTGGTCGGTCGCGCACTGGGACACAAGATGACTTGTCCGTCTTGAGCGTCGGCGCATGTGAGGTCGCCACGTGAGTCCAGTGGGCCGCGCCGTATAGCGAGGGGTAGTGGCTTCGCGGCCGATCCGGCCGTACATGGGGTCTGGACCCCTCCACCATCCTCCACACCTATAAATCCCTCATCCGCCCTATCCTTTGTTACGCCAATCCGGCCTGGATCTCCGCCCCCCCTACCTTTTATAAATCCCTCCAAATCCTTGAACGCCATGCTCTCCGCCTTGCCTATAGCATCCGTCTCCCCTCCCCCACGCGGATCCTATACGATCTCATCCCCTTCCCCCACCTCCTCCTTTTCCTTGAAAGGATACGGATCCTGTACACCTCCCGCAAACTCGATCCTCCTCATCCACTTGTCTCACCCATCCTCTCCCAACCCCGCCCACTGCCGCGCCTGTATTCCCACGTCCCACCCGGTCTCCATCTCTCCACCCTCCTTACCCTCTCCCAAGGTGGCTTCCGCCAGCTCCCCCTCCCTGATGATGTCCTCCTCCCCTCCATCTACGCCTCCTATCAACTTTGATCCTCCCCCCCCCACTTCCTGTGTCCTTTCCTTTAGGCACCCTCCCTCCCTTCTCTTCCCTTCCCTTCTCTTTCCTTTTCCCCCGTCCCCTCCCTCCTCCCCTCTTCCCCCAGGCTTCCCCTCCCCCTTCCTCCCTCCCCCTATCTCCCCTGCCCATGGCATCTCTGCTCTCCCCTCTCCCTCTCCCTCTCCCTCTCCCTCTCCCTCTCCCACTCCCCTTCCTCCTCCTCCTCTCTTGGCAGGTCCCCGGACTCGCACACGCATAGTGAACGTCCGCGCGCCGGAGATCATCGCCATCAGTGTCTCGTGTGTGTGCCTTCGTTTGTGTTTAGTGTTTGTTCGCCGTCACGCCACCACCGTTCACGTGTGCCGTCGCCATCATCCATGTTATGTGCGTCGTGTCGACTAGTGTTAGTGATGTTTCTCGTCCAGCGTGAACGGCTCCATATTTTGTTTTTTTGTTTTTTAGTGTCTACATTTTTTGCCCGCCGTTTTGACTGTATTGTCTGTGCCACCTCTATGTAATACTTATTGTCAAACTCAAGGCTGAAGAGCGGCGTACTCTGCTGCTGACAGCCCGCCTTTGTATAAGGTGTTTAAAATCACAATAAAGAAAAAAAACAACAAAAAAACTTCGCGGCCGACACGAGAGCAACATGAGCTGACCCACGACATCGGTCTGGCCGGGGCGAACTGCGACGCCGTGAGATGGGAGATCGGCGCGCCTTCCTGCGTCCGTTGAAGCGGCTGGCAGCGGACGGTTCGGGAGAGCGTTTTGGGGGTGCTGCGCCAGGTCTTCGTCAGACATCGCAATTTTGTTTTAGAAGTTAAGTGATTCGTGATGTGTTGTTTCATTTTCTTGTTAAATTCCACTTGTTTTCCTGGTCAGTCTCTCGTCCCCAGCTTGCTCGTCTGTCTCCCGTCCGCATTTGTTAGGCAGTTAGTGTCTGTGTTGTGGTTGGCAGGAGAGCCAACACCGTGTTACTAGAGGAGGCCGAAATGCACGGGTTTTGGCTCACGCAGGCTGGCGTGAGGTCTGGAACAGGACAAGGAAATTAGAATTTAGAAAAACAGACGTAGCTGGTGGAATACTCAACTTTAATCCATTAATGATGAACGTCGCTCTAGACGCTACATGATTCACAATATCAATGGTAACTGAATATGGCGCCTTGCTAGGTCGTAGCGAATGACGTAGCTGAAGGCTATGCTAAACTATCGTCTCTGCAAATGAGAGCGTATTTTGTCAATGAACCATCGCTAGCAAAGTCGGTTGTACAACTGGGGCGAGTGCTAGGAAGTCTCTCTAGACCTGCCGTGTAGCGGCGCTCGGTCTGCAATCACTGATAGTGGCGACACGCGGGTCCGACGTATATTAGCGGACAGTGGCTGATTTAAAGGCTACCACCTAGCAAGTGTGGTGCCTGGCGGTGACACCACAGTCTGTCTGTCTCTCGGTCTGCCGTACGTTAATAGCTGCATGTGTCATGTTCATCGGATTCGGTGTTAACGAATTTATTCCTTGAAGTGTAAAGGCCGAATTCCTGAAATATGTTTTTATCTTGCCTATCATCTTGTGAGGCGGTATATGTGTAATGTAGAGTTTTGTATGTTTTACGTAAGACTGCATTTCATGGGTTTTTATTTAAATGGTCATTTTAGTATATAAAGTTGCCACCCTTCCACCGTAAGAGTTTTCTTTTAAAAACGAGTTGCACTTTCGCTGGCAAGTAATTTGTTTTTTAAATGTGAGTGTTTTGTACCATTTCGATCCCTCCTACGAGGTGCATAGTTATGTGTTTGTGTGAGTTGCTAAAATTTTTTAGTTTAAAGTAATCTGGTGTGTTGCAGATTTGCACCAGTGTAGTCTTTCAGAGGTTGTTGTGAGCGGTCGTGACTACAGCCCGAAAGCTCATACCGTAAAAAAAAAAAAAAAAAAAAAAAAAAGTTATTATGTTTTCATCAGTTACCTACTGGCAACTACTTCCACGCTCCCATATTGTGATTGAATGTGTTAATGTTCTTGATGAATCGCTAGTAAACAAAGTAAATTCTTTAAGAAAAGGTTTTGAAAGTAAATTCACGGTTCAACCGTGACAGACTGTCATTGAAAACGATTGTCGTGAAAAATAAGACAATATCACCTGCAAAAGTCACTGACGAACTAAATGTCACATTCGTGAAGGGAGCTCCATAAGGAAGGAATTGCACCGCGAGCTGGAATTCCGAAACCACTCATCACTTACGCAAATGCGCGTAAACAGGAAAACGTGGTGCCGAAGCTATAGAAACTGGACTATAAAGCAATGGAGGAAAGTCATTTGGCCAGATGAGTATTGTTGCACGCGGTGTCAATTTTACCTGCTCCGAAGGGTTGGATCCCTTGCCTACCCCTCCTCCTGCTCCGCCTCCTCCTTCTCCTCTCTCGACACCCGACTCGCTGGTTTTCTTAAGATAGGACCAGAATCTCTACGAACTTTTCGCCACATTTATAGAGAGAGTTTCGTTGTGGAAACTATTAAATGCTTCTCGCATTGAAATCCTCACCAAATTTCGAGCCACAGTAAAACTTCGCCAATCTTGGAGATTTTGCGGTCGTCTAAATTATACATGCTCCTGCAGCAGCTTTCTGTCGTGTTTTGTGTACCATGGGGGATCAGTTCCGTCTGATATTAATTTATTTGGTATGAATCTCTCGAGTGCTGTTGATACTACTTCTCTGAACAAAAGCCGGCCGAAGTGGCCGTGCGGTTAAAGGCGCTGCAGTCTGGAACCGCAAGACCGCTACAGTCGCAGGTTCGAATCATGCCTCGGGCATGGATGTTTGTGATGTTCTTAGGTTAGTTAGGTTTAACTAGTTCTAAGTTCTAGGGGACTAATGACCTCAGCAGTTGAGTCCCATAGTGCTCAGAGCCATTTGAACCATTTGAACCATCTTTGAACTAAAGCCATATATAGTCTTCACTTACATAGTTTGGAAGGATTAGAGACTCTCTCTTAGAAAGACGTCACCCGAATTTTTAGTTGTTTTTATAAATATATATATTTCGCATTTAGTTTTGGTGAATTTTTTGTGGCTAAGAGGTCAAGTGTGTTTTCGTAACCATTTACAATTTGAATGGCCTCGTGAGCTAATTGTTCAAAATAATTTTATAAAAAGCATTTAGAACAATTATGGAAGTTGTTTTCTATCGACAGTAGGGTATGAAAATGTGTTTTTGTCAATATACGGAGGGTAGATTGAAGTCACTGCCAACTGTAATCGCATGAGTAGGGTACCTATTTGCGATGAGACTCGAGTTGTCTTTGAAATGTTGAGCAACTGGTCATCTGAGACCGGGGGTTGGTAAAAGGAGCCAGTTATTAATTTATTCCGGTTGTCGAATATAACCTCTGTCCATACTAAGTCACAGGAACTACCTGCTTCAATGTCGCTTGTGAGCTGGAACACACATTGCATTATTTCTCCTTAAGTTGTGCTTCTTGTTTGTGTTGTAGTGGAGATCATTACAATTACGGATTTTCCATCCAAAACCTAGGATGCTTTCTCTGTGACCCTGTAAATACCGGAGCTAAACAATGTAGAACAACAACGTACGCTACAATCATAGCATTCTGTATTACTACATTTCCTTATTTCTAACATTTTAAAATTGTACGTCGACTTTAGATGACATGTCAGTCATAGATGTTCTTATCTCTGTTAATGAACGTACTTTGTCATGTTTTGAACATTGTCCCGCTACACTTTATTAACTAGTGTTTCGCCGCAAGGGATATCGGATTTTAGAGAGTAAATTAATATGGAGTACGACGTTCTTCTTTTCAAACATTCACGTACCCATTTCTTCTTTCCTTATTGTCTTTTGGGCATGCAGTTGTTGTAATTAAAGTAGGCACAAACGCAGAGATCAAAAAGAAATGATTAGCGTACATTCGCATTCTGTTTACAGCGTTCCTTTCTTGTTGCTCCCATGGCGATGGACTGTTTCTATCGCAAGCAGTAAGCGTGAAAGGAAGCTACCGTACAGACAGAGGGATCTATAATTATATTTGGCAGAACTAATTACAAACTGACATAATCATCGGAATTGCTTTCTTTTCCCAAAAGATATAAATATTCCGATTTCGGAAAAGAAGCTCTGTATTTCGCCAAGATGTCGAAGAAGAAGGTCCGTTACGTACTGTTTGTATCAAGTTAGATGTGGAGACGGCGGTGTGAAAGCGGACAGGAGAAGTACGAGGAAGGGCGTCCCTTACCTGACGGATCGCTACCTGGCGAAGGGGCAAGTGTGGCAAATGTCGGCCGTGCAAATGTCCGGCGTGGCAAATGTCCGGCATTCGTTGCACGCTGTATTCAACTTCTGACTGAGTTTACGTCCCAAGAGTCAAACGCTGGGGTGCGGGGTTCGGTGATGATATGGGCAGCCATACTAGGGTATTGCATGGGCCCCGTAGTTACCCTGCAAGGTCGCATTAAGTGTCAAGGATTCATCATCATCATCAGTTATCTGCTATATTAGCAGGTCCTTTGCCTCTCCATTTTCTGCGATCCATTGCTTCCTTCTTAAGGCTGCTGTATGTTGTACCGTCCATCATGTCATCCAGTATCTGGAATCTCTTCCTTCCTCGCTTCCTTTTCCCTTCTACATAACCTTCTAAAACTGTTTTTATCAGTCCGTCATTCTTTCTTAAAATATCCCCAATCCAATTTCTTTTTCTTCTCTTTATTGCATCTAGTAACTGTCTTTTCTCTCCCACTCTTCTCAGTACCTCTTCATTTTTTACTCTGTCCATCCAACTTATTCTCTCCATCTTCCGCCATGTCCAGATCTCAAAAGCCTCCAGCCTTTCTCTGTCTTTTTTCCTCATAGTCCATGTTTCAGCGCCATATAGAAGAACACTCCATACAAGACATTTTATGAGTCTCTTTCTGAGTTCTCTGTCCAGACCGCCGGAGAAGATTCTCCTTTTCTTATAAAACGCCTCTTTTGCCGTTGCTATCTTTGTTTTAATTTCTGTGGTTCACTTCCAGTCGGTGTCTATCCTGCTTCAAGGATTATGTGACCATTTTGGCTGATCAAGTTCATCCCATGGTACAATGTTTGTTCCCGGATGGTGACGTTGTGTTCAAAGACGGCAGTGTTCCTATTCACGCTGTTCACATCGTCCAGGACTGGTTTTGTGAGCACGAGGATGAACTGGCGCATCTCCCCTGCCCACCAAAGTCACCAGATCTCAGTATTATTGAGCCTTTGTGGTCTGCGTTGGAGAGAAGGGTGCGTGGTCGCTGTCCACTTCCATCATGGTTACCTGTTCTGGCTACTGTTTTGCAGCGTGAATTGTGTAAGATCTCCTCGAAAACCATAGAGGAGCTGTATTCGTCCGTTTTGACACGACTGGAAGCTCTTCTGAATGCGAACGGGTTTCCTGTACCGTATTAGGCATGCTAATGTGTTGCGCTTTGTATGGTTTCCTATTTTTTGCCCAACCCTTCCATTTACAAAGGAGGCTTTGGATAAGCATAAACATATCGCTCAACATTCATTTTTTGTACTTCATAGAAACTGGCTTTCGGGATGAGCCAGTACGGCCATCTCGATACTGGAAGATACGACAGTGCGTTGTTGACAAGTGGGAACATTCATTAGGGCCAATCCGTGTCATGATACCAAGTTTCATACGCTTAGACCTGTCATGTAACGTCTTGCAGGCAGTTTTAATGATTGTGACGGTGCGAAGCTAAGGATAACACAACACAACACTGAGCGGAGAAAATCTCCGACCGTCCGGAAATCGAACACGGGCTCGTCTGGTTAGCAATTTGCCGCGCTGACCCCGCAGCTACCGAGACGGACGGCTGCAAAGCATTTACTTTTTATTAGTAGTATCAACTCTACAGTGTCCCCATTCTGCTCCAACATACACTACTGGCCATTAAAATTGCTACACCACGAAGATGGCGTGCTACAGACGCGAAATTTAACCGACAGGAAGAAGATGCTGTGATATGCAAATGATTAGCTTTTCAGAGCATTCACACAAGGTTGGCGCCGGTGACGACACCTACAACGTGCTGACATGAGGAACGTTTCCAACCAGTTTCTCATACACAAACAGCAGTTGACCGGCGTTGCCTGGTGAAACGTTGTTGTGATGCCTCGTGTAAGGAAGAGAAATGCGTACCATACCATCACGTTTCCGACTTTGATAAAGGTCCGATTGAAGCCTATCGCGATTGCGGTTTATCGCTTCGCGACATTGCTGCTCGCGTTGGTAGAGATCCAATGACTGTTAGCAGAATATGGAATCGGTGGGTTCAGGAGGGTAATACGGAACGCCGTGCTGGATCCCAACGGCCTTGTATCAGTAGCAGTCGAGATGGCAGGCATCTTATACGCATGGCTGTAACGGATCGTGCAGCCACGTCTCGATCCCTGAGTCAACAGATGGGGACGTTGGCAAGACAACAACCATCTGCACCACCAGTTCGACGTCGTTTTCAGCAGCATGGACTATCAGCTCGGAAACCATGGCTGCGGTTACCCCTGACTCAGCATCACAGACAAGGGGTGCCTCCGATGGTGTACTCAACGACGAACCTGGGTGCACGAATGGCAAAACGTCATTTTTTCGAATGAATCCAGGTTCTGTTTACAGCATCATGATGGTCGCATCCGTGTTTGGCGACATCGCGGTGAACGCATATTGGAAGCGTGTATTCGTCATCACCATACTGGCGTATCACCCGGCTTAATGGTATAGGGTGCCATTGGTTACACGTCTCAGTCACCTCTCGTTCGCACTGACGGCACTTTGAACAGCGGACGTTACATTTCAGATGTGTTGCGACCCGTGGCTCTGTCCTTCATTCGATCCCTGCGAAACCCTACATTTCAGCAGGATAATGCACGACCGCATGTTGCAGGTCCTGTACGGGCCTTTCTGGATACAGAAAATGTTCGACTGCTGCCATGGACAGCACATTCTGCAGATTTCTCACCAACTGAAAACGTCTGGTCAATGGTGGCCGAGCAACTGGCTCCGCACAATACGCCAGTCACTACTCTTGATGAATTGTGGTATCGTGTTGAAGCTGCATGGGCAGTTGTACCTGTACACGCCATCCAAGCCCTGTTTGACACAATGCCCAGTTGTATCAAGGCCGTTATTACGGCCAGAGGTGGTTGTTCTGGATACTGATTTCTCAGGATCTATGCACCCAAATTGGGTGAAAATGAAATCACATGTCAGTTCTAGTATAATATGTGTGTCCAATGAATACCCGTTAATCATCTGCATTTCTTTTTGGTGTAGCATATTTAATGGCCATTAGTGTATTCATGACGCCCTCTGACCATTGAAGTTCCTAACTCCTGCGCTGCATTAATCAGCAACGAGTCGCCGAAAGCGAAGGTCCTGAGGCACGCTGCATACAAAAACGTTTTTACTAGCATAATGGCGAGGCCCGTTGGATAGTGTGCAGTACAACATCGCCAAGAGAATCAGAAATCTGGTCGCGGCCAGGGTGTTCGACTTTGCAGTATTTTGGCTCTCTACATCTACACCAACATGATTACTCTGCAAGTCATCGTCAGTTGCATGACAGACGGCACTTCCCAATATTCCACTATTAGGGTTTCTTCCCTATCCATTACGATATGGGGAAAGGGAAGAACGATCGTTTAAGTGCGTCTGTGCGCAGTCTGATTACTCTAATTTTCTCTTCGCAGACCGTACGGGAGCGATACATTGGAGGCTGTAGTATATACCTCACTTAGTACTGTTTGATAGTTTTTAAGTAGACTTTATGGAGTAGTTGACGTACGCTGAAGCGGCGAAGAAACTGGTATAGGTATGCGTATCCAAATATAGAAATACGTAAACGGCCAGTACACGGTGCTGCGGTCGGCAGCACTTCTATAAGACAGCAAATGCCTGGCGCAGTTGTTAGATCGTTTACTGCTGCTACAATGGCAGGTTATCAAGATTCAAGTCAGTTTGAACGTGGTGTTACAGTCGGTGCACGAGCGATGGGACACAGCATCTCCGAGGTAGCGATGAAGTGGGGATTTGCCCGTACGACCATTTCACGAGTGTACCGTGACTATCAGGAACCCGGTAAAACATCGCTTCGGATCCTCTAAGAACGGGACCAACGACGACTGAAGAGAATCGTTCAACGTGACAGAAGTGCAACCCTTCCGCAAAATGCTGCAGACTTGAATGCTGGGCCATCAACAAGTGTCAGCGAGCGAATCATTCGACGAAACACCATCGATATGGGCTTTAGGAGCCGAAGGCCAACTCGTATAGCCGGCCGCTGTGGGCGAGCGGTTCTAGGCGCTTCAGTCCGGAACCGTGTGACTGCTACGGTCGCAGGTTCGAAACCTGCCTCGGGCATGGATGTGTGTGATGTCTTTAGGTTGGTTAGGTTTAAGTAGTTCTAAGTTCTAGGGAACTGATGACGTTCGATGTTAAGTCCCATAGTGCTCAGAGCCATTTGAACCATTTGGTTCACAACCCACTCGCATACTCTTGATGACAGCACGACACAAAGATTTACGCCTCGCCTGGGCCCGTCAACACCGACACTGGGCTATTGATGACAGGAAACATGTTGCCTGGTCGGAGCAGTCTCGTTTCTAATTGTATCTAGTGAATGATGTGTACAGGTATGGAGACAACCTCATGAATCCATAGACCCTGCTGTCAGCAGGGGACTGTTCCAGTTGGTGTAGGCTCAGTAATGTTATGAGGCACGTGCAGTTGGAGTGTTATGTGACCCCTTATGCTTCTAGATACGACTCTTCCTGCCTGATCACCTGCATCATTCATGTCTGTTGTGCACTTTGGCAATTCCAGCATGACAATGCGACACGTCGAACTTCCAGAATTGCTACAGAGTGGCTGCAGGAACATTCTTCTCCTTGGTGTAGCATATGTAATGGCCAGTAGTGTATTCACGACGCCCTCTGACCAGTGAAGTTCCCCCTTCGCTGGCCACCAAACTCCCCACACATGACCATTATTGATCATATCTGGGATGCCTAGCACCGTCTGTTCAGAAGAGATGTCCACCCCATCGGACTCTTAGGGATTTGTGGAGAGCCCTGCAGAATTCTTGGTGTCAGTTCCGTCCAGCACTAATTCAGACATTAGTCGAGACCTTGCCAGCTCTTGTTGTGGCACTTCTGCGTGATCGCGGGGGCCCTACACGATATTAGGCAGGTGTACCAGTTCCTTTGGTTCTTCAGCGTATATATATATATATATATATATATATATATATATATATATATATATATATATATATTCACATATGAAATTTGCTATTAATAACCCATCCCAGATCAAAAGCAATAGCAAAATGGTTCAAATGGCTCTGGGCACTATGGGACTTAACTTCTGAGGTCATCAGTCCCCTAGAGCTTAGAACTACTTATACCTAACTAACCTAAGGACATCAAACATATCCATGCCCGATGTAGGATTCGAACCTGCGACTGTAGCCCCTAGAACCGCTCGGCCACCCCGGCTGGCAAAAGCAATAGCAATGTGCATAGCTACAACGCTAGGAGAAAGGCTGATCTTCACTACTTTGGGTTAACACTAACTTTGGCACAGAAAGGGGTGAATTATGCTGTTACAGAAATCTTTGGCGACTTACCAAACAGCATCAAACGTCTGACAGATAACCAACCAACGTTTAGAAACAAATTAAAAGAATATCTGAATGACAACTCCTTCTACTCAGTACATGAAGCTTTAGACGTAAATTAATGATCTTACAACTAAAATAATAAAGACCACTTGAAATATGATATGTAAGGAACCTTTTGTTAAGCCAATACGTTCCACGTCATTATAAAGTGTCGTCTTCATGATCTACGGAACAAGTGTTAATCTAATCTAATCTAAACCGAAGCAGACTGATCAGTATTTGCTTGCATGTAGCTGCCGCCACCCGGCACAGCGCAGGGCCCGGGCCATAAGGCTGTCTACTGAACGGTAACACCCGAGAAAATTCTTATAGAAGAATGGCTACAATGACAAGCAAATTAAGAAGGCTTTGTGCGAAATGTACAGCCCAGAAACAACACCGGAAAAGGTTCGGAAGAATCTTCAAGAGACAAGCATATGATGTTAAAACAATCTTCCAATCACCAAAGAAGACTAATTGACTAGGCAATGGATCTAGCGGAGCTGCACATACGTTGGGTCAATAGCATTCAGTGCAAGAGTGGACTGTGGTACATCGGGTAGACAAAATGCTGCGTTCAACAGCTCTGCTTGGAGGAGGCCAGGTACATTCACCTGGGCCATAAAGACAAATCGGCGGTTTCTGAACACCGCTTGGAAGGAAGAAGGAAGATTAACGTCTCGTCGACATCAAAGTCTCTAGAGATGGCAGCTTCAAGGAAAGCCATATGTTTGATTTTAAATAGAATCCATGGTCAGTGAATTTTCGGACACCATAAAAAAGGGAGCCATCGAAATTAGGACTGATGATAGCCTCGTAAACAGTGATGGTGGCTACGTACCAAGTTCTGCTTGGGACACGTCACCAGCCACTATTCGCACTCCCAGCAGAGAGACATCCGTACGGCATGCTAGGTGGCGTCCGAATGATCATGACGGGACTCGAGCACGGTCCCTCCCGCCAACACAACCCCCCCCCCCCCCACTCACCCTTTCGCATGGGGAGCGGGCGTCGGTACAGAGCAGCCCTTATAAAAGGAAAACCAAGACCCTGTCTCGGCACATGGCCAAAATTTGTGACACTCGCCGAAACGTCGCGCCTTTTCGACAAACTCACTTCACTGGAAATCCAAGAATTTTACCTTGATCTACAATTAATTTTAATACAATCTGTGCAAGTCAGCGCCAGAAACGGCTGGCAATTGGCAGTTCTTCTTGTCGACAGTGGCAGTGATGGTAGAAACCTTGCCCTCGTCACTTAGTGAAAACAAGAGCAAAATCACACTGGTCACTTTGCCACTTTCTATGTGTGGGCTGTTGAAGCAAGTAGTGCTAGAAAAAATTTGTTTCTAATCTATGATGGGGAGTCTTCTAATTCGTAAAAGACAATCTAATGCTTAAGTTAGCAACGCAAAATTTTATTGGATTTTACCTTCACATTCTATGCGAACGTCCAATAATCTGTAAAAAAAGTTGAGTACATACGCGGAATAGGGGCCCTGCAGATCATCGATATTTGGGGTACTTTATGACTTCAGACCTTTCACTACCTTTTTTCCAGAGTGAAAGTTACCTTGTGAAAGATACTGGTTTGTTGTTACTTTAATTAGACTCATAATGAGAAGTAACATTATGAAAAAAAATGTTCCCCTGTTTAGTTTTCCAATGTGAGCACGGATGGGACATACCAGATAGTTATTAAGTATCTCCAAGGTTTGAGAAGAGGACTGGCCAAAAGATAAAAGACAAAGAAAAACGACTGACTTTAGTGGATAGAGCATGGTTCTAAGTTTTTAATTCAAATTACTGTTCCTGAATGTGGGAACTATTTGTGACGCACCAAAGGTCAATATGTGCGTGCACTTGTTTGACATGATTCGTCCGGGAGGATGCAACAGTAGTCCGATTTTCAGTTATATTTACTGGGCTGCCTGTCTACATGACGCGAACTGATTCGATACAACAATATGGGGCGGAACGGAGCGGATCAAAGGGTTAACAATGAAACTTCAAGAGTGTGCAGCCTACGGGTGCAAGCAGTAATAATAGGAATTCTACAAACCATTAAAGGCTTCCATTTATCGGTAGGACATGAGCACATAGCAATAACATGCAGCAAATTCCCACTTATTCTCCACAAACCAGGGCTGATTTTTCACACAAGCGACTTACAATTTGGATCCCCCCTTCCCCCTCGCCCTTCCTGCCCTTCTTCCTCCTACGCTTTCATGTGTGTCAGTTTTCGCTACTAATTGTGATGCAAACATTGTACAATTTTTGCTCTTCAGCATCTCTGGCGCCCCTCTCAGCTTGGCGCCCCAAACGACGGTTTGTGTGCTTAAACCGGCCCTACTGATAAACTGTCTCGGGCCACTATACACAGAGGTGACAAAAGTCGTGGGATACCTCCAAATATCGTGTCGGACCTCCTTAAGTGGCAACTCGACATTGTATGGACTCAAATCATTCTGTCTTCTTTAGAATCATTGAGCCATGCTGCCTCAGTAGTCGTTCACAAATGCACAAGTGTTAACGGTGCTGGATTTTGTGCACGGACTGATCTCTTGATTAAGTTCCATAAATGTTCGGTGAGATTCATGTCGGGCGATCTAGGTGGCCAAATCATTCGCTCGAATTGTCCAGAATGTTCATCAAATCAATCACGTACAACTGTGGCCTGGTGATATGGCGCATTGTTATCCATAAAAATTCCGTCGTTGTTTAGGAACTTGAAGTCCACGAATGGGTGAAAATGGTCTCCAAGTAGCGGAAAATAACCATTTACACATTCAACGATCCATGCAAACACAGCCCACACCACGATGAAGCCACAATCCACTTGCACAGGGCCTCGTTGAAAACTTGGGTCCATGGCTTCATGGGATCTGCGTCACACTCAAACCCTACCATAAGCAATAATATTATCTTGTAACTCTTCCATTTGGTCCGTGTTTGCATAGAAAAACAGAGAGAGAACTGACCAAGGACACAGAACAGAAAGCACACACACACGCAAAAGAACCACTTCCTCATCACACACAGAGACGTAAATAATGAAGAGAAGTCTTCGTAATTCGCGTTACAGTTTTTCATAGCCTTTCTCGCCACTTGCGATACGCATCTCGCGACGCACGTGAACAGCAAGATGGCGTAATATTCTGGATCAGATACAAAGTGCAAAAGTTTTGTTTTTCTGTGTAAAAAGCAGCCACACGAACGTGAGTACACGAATAGCTAAGCAACAGCTAAATACACACAAAAATAACTGGTTACCACAACACTACCACAACCCCAAGTATATACTGCTGACATACGAAGTTCACCTTTGAGTATTTGTTTACTAACAGCCGTTCACATGGTTGCAGATGACATGATGTTCGCTAAGTAAAAAGACGGCAACAGAAAAAAGAGCACAGAAAATATGTCACAAACAGCGCCAATAATTGCTTAAAACACGCTGTAGCATACAATAAATAAAGTAGTATGAAAATATCAATATAAAACTATATTTCAAAAGACGATTTGTAAAATGTAATAATGTCTTACTGTGTTTGTACAACCATACCATTTTCTGCATGTTTTAGATTTAAAAAACCCCACTGATGATGGTGATATTTGTCGCCGAAACTAGTTTGGGATAATAAAGAAATAAACGAATAACAAGGTGTTTTGCATCAAGGTGGACTCAGTTTCTGATATTACTGTCGTACCATAAGCTTTTACCATCTGAACTCGGGACCCAACTGATCAGGCCATGGTTTACCAGTCGTCTAGGGTCCAACCGATATGGTCAGAGCGTAGATGTATTGCAGGCGATGTCGTGCTGTTTGCAGATGCACTAGTGTTGATCATCTGCTGCCATAGGCCACTAATGCCAGATTTTGCCGCACTGACCTAATGGACACGTTCATCGTATGTTCCATGTTGATTTCTGTGTTGTTTTACGTATTGTTTCTTGTCTGTCAGCACTGACAACTCCACCCAAACGCTGCTGCTCTCGGTCGTTAAGTGAAGGCCGTCAGCCAGTGTGTTGTCACTGATGAGAGGTAACACGTGAAATATGATGTTATCAGCATACTTTGGACACTGTGGGCTTTGGAATATCGAATTCCTAACGATAGCTCCAGCTACCATTCCGCGTTCAAAGACTGTTAATTACCTTCATGCGGCCCTAGTCACATCGGAAACCTTTTCAGATGAACAACTTGAGTAGGAATGACAGCTCAGTCAACGCACTGACCTTTTGTATCCTGTGTGCGTGATACTACCCCCATCTGTGTATGTACATATCACTATCCCATGACTTTCGTCACCTCGGTGTATGTACCAATGGTAGTCCAAGGGTTAAAGTATCTTGACACGGAGTTCTTGCTTGTGTGGCAGGCGACGTGCTGCAGTGGGTGGACAACGAGGATCTGCGGACGCAGCTGCTGAGGAAGCAGCAGCCGCGCCAGTTGGACGACTGGGTGGAGGTGGGGGGCGGGCTGCGCGCGCAGGTGCGGCTCTGGCTGCCGCCGGGGCTCGATCCCCGCACCTCTGAGAAGAGGCCCGCCATCGTCTACGTGTGAGTACACCGCTGTGCGCGTCTACGAGTATTTTAAAAACTGTGCTGTCCTGCTACAACACATAAACGTTCAAAATACTGCTGGTAGAGTGCAAAATGATTCTGGAAAATTGGGGTAAGCGTGAAACAAAGACGACTCGAAGGTGTTTCGACTTCTTCAGAGACAGCGACATAGAAAAATATACTAAATGTGTAAATGATATTGTTTTCGCCATTTGACACTTCTTACTTCCTTCTCGGTAGAGTATTGAAGTTTCATTTTGTGGCTTTGATCAAATGATCGTGCAATTCGCATATTTCAGCACGAGCACATGAGTACAAAACAAAAATTTATACCATGAGAGTCGTACTGAGTATGCTGATATCCAAAATACCATCCTTTACCTTTAGAAATTAGTTACATTGGATGTTGTAGTAGAAGTCAAGAACATCATCTTACTATTTTGATTATACAGGGATCGAGATGTTGTTACCATTTATGTGATACTGGACCTGCTCCAGCTACGTATTGGTAGCAGTATGCCTTAACTACTGGACAACAAATCTGGCGTAGTGGTAATTTCTTTACTTACTATTTCCTGCATTTCCCTTCACGCCCCTTAAACTTTCATTGTGTGCGAAAAACTCTATTCTTATTAGATTAACATATGACACGCCCTCATCGCAGATTGTTTAAGAAGTCGGAAGCAGCTCGTGCTAGTCATATTGGTGACGGGGTATTGGCCATTGGGAGTCTCGACTAACGTAGTACAAATATTAAAGATTCATAAACCATTTGCAATATGTACACAAGAAAGAACCACTTCGCCACTTTAACCAACTATTAACTGGCCCATTATTATATATTTGTGAAATTATTATATTTTGTGGTGTCACCGCCAGACACCACACTTGCTAGGTGGTAGTTTTAAATCGGCCGCGGTCCATTAGTACATGTCGGACCCGCGTGTCGCCACTGTGTGATCGCAGACCGAGCGCCACCACAAGGCAGGTCTCGAGATACGGGATAGCACTCGCCGCAGTTGTACGGACGACGTAGCTAGCGACTGCACTGACGAAGCCTCGCTCATTTGCAGAGCAGATAGTTAGAATAGCCTTCAGCTAAGTCAATGGCTACGACCTAGCAAGGCGCCATTAGTAACATTGCATGTATCTAAAGAGTCTCACTTGTATCGCCACAATCTCCAGATGTACCAAAAGGATGGATTAAAGTTAAGTATTCCAGAAGCTACGTACTTTTCTTTATAGCATTCATTACGTATCCTGTTTCAGACCTCACGCCCATCTGCGTGAGCGTAGCGCGTGCCTTTCGGCTTCCCCTCATTGTGTCTAGGCTGTCTTGTCTAGACACAACATATTTTTTTCTGCAAGGCAGGAATTATTTGAGAAAAATTACTTTGCTTATATATACAGCAAAAGGGGGAAAAAAACTTCTAGCTTCCCACCGAGCAGCTCAAACTGTATGACCAAATACCTTAACGTAAGTGAGTAAAGATTCATAAGTTGATAGCAAACAATTAGAAATGTATTCCGAAAAGAAAAAAAATATTCTGGTGTGAAAGGCTTTTTGAAATTAATTACTGTTGTTGCAGCAGGGTCATGGAGTTGAGTGATGGGTTCAATTCGAAATGTGTTTTTGAGTGTGTACTTCTCCCTTTTCCTTGTCTTTATATTATAATTCTGTTTTGTCTTCGGAGAACATTATCGGCAGAAGTTACCATAAACCAGCTAGTGACAGTGTTGTGACCGTTTGCAGTGCTCGTTTTCCAAGCTAGTGGTCGCATCTGAGACTCTTCCGAAAGTAGATGGCATTATTAGTGGAAGTGGAACAGTGGAGATTTTAACCCTGTCTCGCAGTTCAAAGTGAAGTCTAGTGACATTTATTGAGACTGATTTCATATTGTAGTCGTGCTGAGGACTAATCTGGGTTCACCAGCAGTTGTTCCCGAGCAAACTTGTGGACCAATGTTTGGCGTGATTTTCCTGGCGGTCCACACACCGCAAAGCCTGCGTACATTCTGGCAGCAACAGCAGCGCGACGCCATGCAAGTTCCGAGGATGAGACAGAAGGACCGTTTCAAAAACGGGCAAAAATTTCCTTCGTGGAAGAAGTACTTCCATTCGTTTGCTCCTTCCACTTCTTCTTCTGTTTCCTTCATTATTTCATCATTGTCTCAGCCCATCATCGAAGAAGTACTCTCGTCTGTATATAATTTGTAAATATTTCGTACAAATTGGCTGAAATATGATGAATGTGAGAACTGTGCCATTGTCACCTACAAGTGAATGACTTCTAGGAATCATCCATACATATTATAAATTAAAGTCCTCCGCCGCATTTTTATGTCTGTATGTGAATAATGATTTCAGGAACTACTGTAGGTATTTTAATACTCATTTCCCTAATAGGAAGATTAGCAGGGATAGGAGGTAGACCCAAAGTCGCCCAAATGCAGCTCGAGGCCAGTGCGTGCTGCTTCTATCAGGAGAACAGCACGAGGTACTGCCTGCCGACTTCCTAAACAATCTGCGATGCATGACGTATCAGATATTAAACTGATAAGAATAGTTACACGCTAATTTTTGTCGGTCAATATGAATTGCAGTTGACAACGCCTGGATTAAAAATGTTGAGCTGCTTAAATTCTTTGCTAGGTGATCAGTGTGTGTGTGTGTGTGTGTGTGTGTGTGTCAGCTGAATTTTTGTGTAAATTCAGTTATAATACTACATCTTATTCTACCATCATTTTGATTGTAAGGTTCTCAACTGGATTACTGATCATCCACTCAGAAGTTTTTTCGTCATTCTCTTTTTCAACTACCACAGAAGTATCATCTGATTAAAGTAACTGATAGGAAACCTGATTTTGTCTGTAAATCATGCATATTGGGCAGGAATAGGATTGAGCCTAGTATGGAGCCGTATGGGACACCCTGAGATGTGGTTTTCCAGAACAATTATTTGCCGCCTTTAAAGTGTTCCTGCAGAGTACTCTTTGTTTTCTGTCCCATTAATAGGATTTAATCAATTGTACAGCATTGCCACTATTTCCGAACTGATCAAGTTCGTAAACATGCAAGATATAGTTTACAGTATCGAAAAGAAGGGACATCTGCAACCTTTGTGCTCTTTCCTGAATGCTGTGCTTATGTCCTCAACGAAGTTGTTCATCTCAGTTCCATTTTTCTGAAAAACAAACTGTTTGTTTAGACTAATGCCATGGTTTCCAAGACAATTTTCGATTCGAGTATCAGAAAATTTCTCAAAAGTGTTGATATTTCGAACCTTAATTAAGGCTTTATATGTTTAAGCCCTGTTCATATAGCTGCATACTCCAGCAGCCTGCGGTTTGTAATGGAACGAAAAGAAGATAAAAAGGTTTAATGCCGTGGGTATCTAAAGTATGGTGTGAATGCAGGTTCAGAATTAGAAGGTATCCTCTCTTCACCTAATAGTGGCCTAACGTTTAGGACAGACTCGCTCTTCGTAGGAGAGCAGGTGGACTGCCGCCCACATGGAGGACACTGACAGGCTGGTGGCAACAGAAACCGCTACTCGACCGTTATGAGTGATTCAACGGCCCAGTAGGTCGCTTAAATAACACCAGTTCCCGCTACGAATCACAGCGCTGCATATAACTTGTTTATGTCTTGTTTGTTAAGAAAGTATTACCTCAGTTCAAAGCAAACAGGTAAAGAAACACTTAAGCGCCAGAGAAACTGGTGTAGGCTTCCGTACTCAAATACAGAGCTACGCAAACAGGAAGAATACTGCCCTGCAGTCGGCAACGCCTACGTAAAACAAGTGTCTGGTGCAGGTGTTAGATCGTTTACTGCTGCTACAATGACAGGTTATCAAGATTAACGTGAGTCTGAACGTGGTGTTATAGTTGGCGCACGAGCGATGGCACACAGCATCTCCAGCGATGAAATGGTGATTTTTCCGTACCACCATTTCACGAGTGTACCGCGTACATCAGGAAACCGCTAAAACATCAAATCTCCGACATTGCTGCGGCCGGAAAAAGATTATACAAGGACGGGGCCAACGACGTCTGAAGAGAATCCTTAAACGTGACTGAAGTGCAGCCCTTCCGCAAATTGCTGCAGATTTCAATGCTGGCTCATCAACAAGTGTCAGCGTGCGAACCATTCAACGAAGTATCATCACAATGGGCTTTCGGAAGCGAAGGCCCACTCATGTACCCTTGATGACTGGACGACACAAGACTTTACGCCTAGGCCCGTCAACACCGACACTGGACTGTTGATGACTGGAAACATCTTGCCTGGTCGGACGAGTCTCGTTTCAAATTGTATCGAGCGGGTGGACGTGTACGGGTATGGAGACAGCCTCATGAATCCATGGACATTGCATGTCAGCGGGGGACTGTTCAAGCTGGTGGAGGCTCTGTAATGGTGTGGGGCGTGTGCAGTTGCAGTGACTGGGACCCCTGATACGTCTAGATACGACTCTGACACG
Source organism: Schistocerca americana (assembly GCF_021461395.2). Classification (NCBI taxonomy): domain Eukaryota; kingdom Metazoa; phylum Arthropoda; class Insecta; order Orthoptera; family Acrididae; genus Schistocerca; species Schistocerca americana. The sequence goes on from NC_060123.1 coordinate 644,176,214, forward strand.
TGACACGTACGTAAGTAATCTGTCTGATCACCTGCTTCCATTCATATCCACTGCGCATTCCGACGGACTTGGGCAATTCCATGAGGTCAATGCTACACCGCACACGCCCAGAATTGCTACAGAGTGTCTCCGGGAACACTCTTCTGAGTTTAAAAACTTCCGCTACTCACCAAACACCGCCCCAGACGTGAACATGTCTGGGATGTCTTGCAACGTGCTCTTCAGAAGAGATCTCATATGGGAAGACAATCTTTTTTTTTCCAAACCCCTGCAGTAAATTGTAAATAGCATTGACAGCAAAAATTAATGTGGAAAGAAGTACTGCCCTCCGACTGACTGTGAAAAACATTCATTGTGTGAGCTCACTGGGAGACGAGACTGCTCTCAGGAGAGAGTTGTTGACGAAGACTCTCGGCCAGTAAGGGTAACGTAGGTTTTACTCTGACAGATCATAGGACTGGTCAGATGTGCTGAATCGTTTATCTTACTACATCTGTGTTGGTTTTATCAGTTAGTAAAGAAGTCGAGACATGAGGTTTTAGTGTATATCAAGTAGATTAGGATAGGAACCGTGTCTCAGCGAAGTCATTTGACGAAATGTGTTTTAGGTTGACGTATTGGCTGTGGCGCCACCAGCAATGGAAAGGTGAACGTTTATCAATTCCAGCCATTCGTGCTGGCGAAATTTTAGAAAAATTGTTAAGCAAAGGCCGGACGTAGAAGCCGAAACAGAAATCCAAAGATGATACCCAGCAAGTGGCAGCGAAGGCCTTAACAATTTAGTATTTTATGTTGATCGAGATAGCTTTAATTATTAACTTTGCATTGTGTATTCCGGGTTGGGAAGGCAGCGGCGTCGTTGACATTTCACTGGTCCCTGCTAATGGTGTTATATTAGGTTGGTGCAAGCGTTCGTAGCGTTTTTGTCTTGCGTGGTCGTATTCCGATTGCTGAGCATTTATTTACCGATTGTCATTTTTGATTTGTAGTTTACTGTTGCTATTTGATTTTTACATATTATCATTTTGCCATTTGGAGATAGTGAGTGGAGCTCCGGACACTAGAAAGTGGAGTTCCAACTGGAGAAACCGAAGATTTCCGACGTATTCTTCTGTTTGAATTCAGTAAAGGGGGTATGAGCAGCTAAAAGATTTGCGTCGTTTATTGAGATAATGCCATTCATTGGTCAGAGTATGGCAAGAACATGGTTTTCTCGTTTTAGGAAGGACCATTTAGGCATTAGTGTCTCTCCAAGTTCAAGAAAAACCTCGGGGTTTGGTGAAGATCATCAGTTAGCTCGTGAGCAACACAGATCGTTCCTATCCTGTATCGTTACTGGTGACGAGAAATAGTGTCTTTATGCTAACGTGAGAAAAAGAGAGGCATGGTTGACCCCAAAGAAAGCAACAACTCCGTGTACAAAGACATCGTCCACCCACAAAAGGTGTTATGCATCTGGTGAATAGCGATGGTGTGGTGTGCTGTGAATTGCTTTATCAAGATGTTGACATTTATTGTCAACAGCTGGGATGTATTGGCCAGCCGTATTAACCTGATTGAAACGCCCTGCTAAACTCGCAGCACGGGACAGGTAGTATAACTGTCGAAAGGAGCCAAAATAAGCGTCCGTCAGTTACACTCGAACATACAACTTTATTATTTGATCAAACATTACAAGAACCCAAAAATTTTTTTTAAACACACAGCATTAATCCTTCGAACTTAATTACCGGCTGAAAGCCACTTTAATTTAAAAACGGCTGAAGGCCAATAACTTAAAACGCAAGCATAATCAGAAATTCAAAAGGCGAGCCTTATCTCAAAACAGTTCTTTAGTTAGGCTGAAGTAAACAAGTTAAATTGAAATCAGCTGAAAGCTGGACACTTAAAACTCCGAAACATTAAAAAAAACATTTTTAAAAAATCCAAAGTCCTTACGTGAAACAGTTCGTTGTTTAGGATGAAGGCTTTAAGAGCAAACAACTGAAACTCAAACCGGATGAAGGCTGAAGACTTAAAAATTCAAATTTTTTTTTAAATGCAAAAGGGCTTACGTGAAACAATATTTTAAACTAGGCTGAAGGCCTTAACAGTAAAACAACTCTAATTTAAAACACAAAACCGGATAGAAGCCATACAAGTAACAACAACAAGAACAAAATTTAAAAAAAGGCAGTACACACAAGGGTGCCCAGATGTTCGGGAGTCGGCCTGCGATTCAAACACTAATGCTCGCTTAGGTGAGACAGGCAGTCGGGCCAACCATTCACGATCTGACGACAACCCAACCGACCGACAGTAAGCGGACCCCCGACAGGATAACTTCCACTTCACCCGACCAGGGTACCACAGGGATAGAAGATATTGGCGCCCACAACCAATCATACACGGAGCTGTCAAACTACACATCGTCCTGGACAGCAACAACATGATGAAGAAACTACACTGCTGAAATTTACGTCGATGCCCAGGGCAGGTGACCGGAACGTTAACGGCCACAAGGCAGAAGATTCCGCTGTTGCACTTCAGGTCAAATAACCAAATACAGTAAAACTCCACTGGAGGGTGGCTAGAATTTTCCAAGTTGAAAACTCAACTTTCGTGTCCAGGGTCGGTGAGCCACGGACCTCGTAGCAATAGGAACAGCGCCACACTCTCCGACGCCGCGTAGAGACCGCCAGCGGAACCCGGCCAAACTACGCCCCACCGAGAATTCCTCATTTAAAATAACTTGTCAGTCAAAATCACACAAACTACGCACAGTTTCACGAACACTTGCACGAAGAAATAGACAATGCTAACGACAGTAACTGTACAATAACAGGGACGAATCACGAGTCGGCCCACACAGCCAACCCGTAAGCGATCGCCAGCCAAATACACGTCGTCCGGCAAGACGACCAACCGCCGACCAATAAAAGTCGTCCCCACTCCAATCATGTGTGTCGGCAACCGTCGGGCGAGTCATGGCGGTCCAGACCTCACTGCTGCTGCGCCACGACTGAATCTGTGCCGTGTGCCAACTCGAACACTGCCAGGCCCGAACTAACTGCTGGCACGTTTCAACTCCACCGCTGGTCCGTCCCCAGCCCATTGTACGACACACCTCCACGAAGTAATAGCAGTCCAGCAAAGATAATACGGCAGGGCCTATATCGATAAGCGCTGCTGCTGCTCACGGGCAGGCAAGGTGGCAACTCAGTGACACCATTAACTAAAAATTAACATAACGAGGCAGCAGTATGGTGAAATGTTGTTGTTGTGGTCTCCAGTCCTGAGACTGGTTTGATGCAGCTCTCCACGCTACTCTGTCCTGTGCAAGCTTCTTCATCTCCCAGTACCTACTGCACCCTACATCTTTCTGAATCTGCTTAGTGTATTCATCTCTTGGTCTCCCTCTGCCATTATTACCCTCCGCGCTGCCCACCAGTACTAAATTTGTGATTCCTTGATGCCTCATAACATGTCCTACCAACCGATCACTTCTTCTAGTCAAGTTGTGCCACAAACTCCTCTTCTCCCCAATCCTATTCAGTACCTCCTCATTAGTTACGTGATCTACCCATCTAATCTTCAGCATTCTTCTGTAGCACCACGTTTCGAAAGCTTCTATTCTCTTCTTGTCCAAACTACTTATTGTCCATGTTTCACTTCCATACATGGCTACACTCCATACAAATACTTTCAGAAACGACTTACTGACACTTACATCTATACTCGATGTTAACAAATTTCTCTTCTTCAGAAACGCTTTCCTTGCCATTGGCAGTCTACATTTTATATCCTCTCTACTTCGACCATCATCAGTTATTTTGCTCCCCAAATAGCAAAACTCCTTTACTACTTTAAGTGTCTCATTTCTTAATCTAATTCCCTCAGCATCACCCGACTTAATTCGACTACATTCCATTATCCTTGTTCTGCTTTTGTTGATGTTCATCTTATATCCTCCTTTCAAGGCACTATCCATTCTGTTCAACTGCTCTTCCAAGTCCTTTGCTGTCTCTGACAGAATTACAATGTCATCGGCGAACCTCAAAGTTTTTATTTCTTCTCCATGGATTTTGATACCTACTCCGAACTTTTCTTTTGTTTCCTTTACTGCTTGCTCTATATACAGATTGAATAGCATCGGGGAGAGGCTAGAAACCTGTCTCACTCCCTTCCCAACCACTGCTTGCCTTTTATGTCCCTCGACTCTTATAACTGCCATCTGATTTCTGTATAAATTGTAAATAGCCTTTCGCTCCCTGTATTTTACCCCCGCCACCCTCAGAATTTGAAAGAGAGTATTCCAGTCACCATTGTCAAAAGCTTTATCTAAGTCTACTAATGCTAGAAACGTAGGTTTGCCTTTGCTTAATCTTTCTTCTAAGATAAGTCGTAAGGTCAGTATTGCCTCACGTGTTCCAACATTTCTACGGAATCCAAACTGATCTTCCCCGAGGTCGGCTTCTACTAGTTTTTCCATTCGTCTGTAAATAATTCGCGTTAGTATTTTGCAGCTGTGACTTATTAAACTGATAGTTCGGTAATTTTCACATCTGTCAACACCTGCTTTCTTTGGGATTCAAATTATTATATTATTCTTGAAGTCTGAGGGAATGTCGCCTGTCTCATACATCTTGCACACCAGATGGTAGAGTTTTGTCAGGACTGGCTCTCCCAAGGCTGTCAGTAGTTCTAATGGAATGTTGTCTACTCCCGGGGCCTTGTTTCGACTTAGGTGAAAACAGGGTGTTAAATAAGAGATGGCACGAACAGGAGCCACGCACGGCTCACTGATCTTGCGCCCTCAGATTTTCACCTTTTCCGCTATCCAAGGAACTTCCTTTTCGAATCAAAGTGTTCTTCCAACATGGTTCGACGAGTTCTTCGCCTCAAAACAACGTGATTTCTACAGCGGTGGAATCGAAAAGTTACCGCATCGTTGACACAGTGTTCTAAATGGTGAAGGAGACTGTATTATTGATGACTAAAGTCTCTGGCATGTATCTGTTGTGTTAATTAAACTTACGGAAAAATGCTTCCAATTTACGCAACAGCCCAAATTATACATACTTAACTACGTGAATCATTTTTGCGAGTGATTTTTATGTGAGTTTTTATTGTATGTGGTTATTTTAGAGGGGCATTTACTTATTTACATATCAACGTTTGGCAGTACTGTCTCTTAAAAGGAAATATTTGAGTTGTGAGTGACTTTTATGTATGTGATTCTGCAAGCTCAGTCACAATACGACACGCCACACTTCAATTTCGCGACTCGCTTTTACGTAATGTGAGACACAGGGGTGTTCCGTGGCAGGTACGCGGGCCCGGGTTCCCAGCAGGTGGACGACTCGTACGCGGTGGACCTGAACAGCTACTTCACGACGTCGCGGCGCTACGTGTACATTGTGATCGACGGCCGCGGGTCCGGCGGCAGGGACAACAGGACGCTCTTCTCCGTCTACCGCCGGCTGGGCAGCGTCGAAGTCGAGGACCAGATCAACGTCACCAAGTAAGGCCAGCTGCCGCCGCCAGAACTACACGCTTTCCCAGGGCTCTTGTATGTGTTGTCCCATTTACTTCCAAGCCGACGTCAAAACATTGCAAACGAGTGAATTACGCATCTATGCACTAAAATAGTAATGCACAAAAACTGATTTGGTGCGTTAGTTGCAAGGTATGGAAATACACATTTGGCGGAACCAATTTTTATCGCTACTTTAGCTATTTATCAAGCGTTGCTGAGTGGAATTTTTTTATCCCAGTCTTATATTAGATAAGAAAGGGAACGAAATCTGTCTATAACGTAAAAGCAAGCTTAAGTGGGGCAGGACAACAAACGGGCTGACTTGGAGCAGGAAAGGCATCACAGGACATTTTAATTTCCACTGCCTATACTTTTGCAAATACATTCATAAAACTTTGTCAGCGTGACCAGGAAGGATTCAGGATTGACACTCAAAGCAGTGGAAGTTCAAAAACATAACAAAATAATTTTTTTTTACATGTCAAATTTCACCACCTTTTCACTTACTATTGGCTGCTTTTGTTGCTATAGGTAGACTTTTCTTCATAAGTAAGAGAGATTCTTCGATGGAATTAGTACAGCATACAAACCATACTTACAGGTGCATGGAAGTCTCGAATTTATTTAATGTATGAAAAAATGAATGACCTGCTACGTTTTAAACTTCATGTTTAGAAATAACTCAAATTTTATAGTTAATTATCTCAATTTTTACCATAATTTTAATAGATTTGGAAAATTCTAGAGTAGTGCGTTAAGGAGTTTGTGTTTAATAATCAGTGCAAAATTCTTCGAAGAATCTCTTTTACTTAACAAGAAAATCGTACCTATAGCAACAAATGCAGCCAATAGTAAGTGAAAAAATTATGAAATTTCACATGAAAAAAAACCATTTTGCTATGTTTTTGAACTTCCACTGCTATGAGTGTGAATCCTGAATCCTTCCTGGTCATGCTGACAAAGTTTTATGAATTTATTTGCCAAAGTGTAGACAGTGGGAATTAAAATTTCCTGTGGTGCATCTCCTGCTCCAAATTGGCCCGTTTGACGTCCTACCCCCCTTAAAGTATTTTCCTTGTTTTGGAAGCGTAAATCCTGTGACTTCGTCATTAACACTCATCACTTTCGATTAATTCTATGTCGCTCCCTAACTTTCTCACCCTGGGAGTGAAATGTGTTCCAATGTGTTTGTGGGTAATATACCTTGTCTTTCGTCTTATCATGATACATTTGCCTATGATAAGTGTCCAAGGAATAGAAAAGCAACTGGAATCACTCAACAGAGGAAGTCCACTGGACCTGACGGGATACCAATTCGATTCTACACAGAGTACGCGAAAGAACTTGCCCCCCTTCTAACAGCCGTGTACCGCAAGTCTCTAGAGGAACGGAAGGTTCCAAATGATTGGAAAAGAGCACAGGTAGTCCCAGTCTTCAAGAAGGGTCGTCGAGCAGATAGACCTATATCTCTGACGTCAATCTGTTGTAGAATTTTAGAACATGTCTTTTGCTCGAGTATCATGTCGTTTTTGGAAACCCAGTATCTACTCTGTAGGAATCAACATGGATTCCGGAAGCTGCGATCGTGTGAGGCCCAGCTCGCTTTATTTGTTCATGAGACCCAGAAAATATTAGATACAGGCTCCCAGGTAGATGCTGTTTTTCTTGACTTCCGGAAGGCGTTCGATACAGTTCCGCACTGTCGCCTGATAAACAAAGTAAGAGCCTACGTAATATCAGACCAGCTGTGTGGCTGGATTGAAGAGTTTTTAGCAAACAAAACACAGCATGTTGTTATCAATGGAGAGACGTCTACAGACGTTAAAGTAACTTCTGGCGTGCCACAGGGGACTGTTATGGGACCATTGCTTTTCACAATATATATGAATGACCTAGTAGATAGTGTTGGAAGTTCCATGCGGCTTTTCGTGGATGATGCTGTAGTATACAGAGAAGTTGCAGCATTAGAAAATTGTAGCGAAATGCAGGAAGATCTGCAGTGGATAGGCACTTGGTGCAGGGAGTGGCAACTGACCCTTAACATAGACAAATGTAATGTATTGCGAATACATAGAAAGAAGGATCCTTTATTGTATGATTATATGATAGCGGAACAAACACTGGTAGCAGTTACTTCTGTTAAATATCTGGGAGTATGTGTACGGAACGATTTGAAGTGGAATGATCATATAAAATTAATTGTTGGTAAGGTAGGTGCCAGGTTGAGATTCATTGGGAGAGCCCTTAGAAAATGTAGTCCATCAACAAAGGAGGTGGCTTTCAAAACATTCGTTCGACCTATACTTGAGTATTGCTCATCATTGTGGGATCCGTACCAGATCGGGTTGACGGAAGAGATAGAGAAGATCCAAAGAAGAGCGGCGCGTTTCGTCACAGGGTTATTTGGTAACCGTGATAGCGTTACGGAGATGTTTAACAAACTCAAGTGGCAGACTCTCCAAGAGAGGCGCTCTGCATCGCGGTGTAGCTTGCTGTCCAGGTTTCGAGAGGGTGCGTTTCTGGATGAGGTATCGAATATATTGCTTCCCCCTACTTATACCTCCAGAGGAGATCACGAATGTAAAATTAGAGAGATTAGAGCGCGCACGGAGGCTTTCAGACAGTCGTTCTTCCCGCGAACCATACGCGACTGGAACAGGAAAGGGAGGTAATGAAAGTGGTACGTAAGGTGCCCTCCGCTACACACCGTTGGGTGGCTTGCGGAGTATAAATGTAGATGTAGATGATTGGGAGACTATGTTCTTCTAGTGAATCTCGAATGACTTCACTTTTAATTCCTGCAACGCAGCTTTGCTAATGCCAGTCGAATTATTATGTGATTCACTGTGTAAGATAGAGAGAGTAGATCTTTTTTCATCGCCACCTCCTGGACCTAAAACCTCTTCCATATATGTTTTTATACATATTGTTTTCTATTATTTGTCGTTTTTATGATGTGTGCGCACTGTGTCAAAAAAAAAAAAAAAGAAAGAAAGAGAATGGTTCAAATGGCTCTGAGCACTATGGGACTTAACTTCTGAGGTCATCAGTCCCCTAGAACTTAGAACTACTTAAACCTAAGTAACCTAAGGACATCACATAAATCCATGCCCAAGGCAGGATTCGAACCTGCGGCCGCCGCGCACTGTGTCAATGGGCTTTATTCTGTTCCTATTTTGTATAATTATTCATATAATCTACGCTAAACCTTGCTTTTAAAACATTATTTCAGATAATTTCGTTACAGTTTCCTATTCTCGTAGTGGGCATGTGGCCCCATCATAAGTGGACTTCAGTGACCTGCAGTATTTAATAAACTAACAGTTTTACTTAACAACATGCTTTACACTCTTTACTACAGTCTCAGTAATTCTCTCTGTTTACATTATTAACCTTCTAGCAAAGTAAGAAAATCAAAGTATTTCATCGTCCTGTGTGTGGAAAGGAAATTACTTGCATCCACTACCAGCTGAGACAAGGGTTCCAAAAAATTTGAAAGATGTCATCATTACCACCTCGACTCCCACCAAAATTCTTTATTTAATACCCAGTTTCAGTTGACAGGTCATGAGGTTCTTAAAAGCATTTAAAGCGTCATTTTAAGCGAATCGTTGACAATAAAACCATAAATTATCAATATATAAACTGTGTTAGGCAGTGCACTCTTAAATCTTATATCAGCACTCACCATTAACGCTATGAATGGATGAAAGTTTATAATCACTTTCCATTTAATGTAAACTGCCTTATATCAATTTCTTTCCTCATATTTGCACATTATACTGAACCTGATTGTGTGGTACTAAGATTAGATGTACAATGTCTTTCATGTGTACTCGCATACTGTAACTTGGAAACCCACTGCTAGCACTGATTGACTCAGCCTCAGTTGTCTTTACAAAATAATGTACAAACATTATTATCACGGAGATTCTGTTTGTTCTCCTTGCTTAATTTCATGGAGTTTCGAAAAACATCTTATTTTGATTGTGTTAAGCAGCATGTCCTATGAAATGAAGTGTTATACATATTTGTTTGTATTGTTCTAAAATTAATATTTAATGTTTGTTGTTCCTTGAGGTACCTAGAAATAATCTGAGCTCTGAAATTTAGGACTAGTATGCCTGCTTGATTTTTTTAGTTGAGCAAAAAGGATTTTTTATGTGAGTGCTACATATGGACTGCAATGATTCCTTTGAAAAGAGATGAAGCAATAGGCTTCGCTGGATTCCATTCTGTGATACATAATTATGGAAACTATCAACTTTTTATAACTATGCAAATTGGAGTCAGCCCTATATGAAAATCTATTACATTTATAATTAAATCCAGTCGAAATTGGGACATTGTTTTGAAGGTATTCTGCAACACTGGAATACTGGTTCTTGTGTTTTAATGATAAAAATAATGTACCTTCCTCTTACCAGAAATTAGTGCTTCCTAAAGCTTATTATGGTCAATATTTGTGCTTCTATCATGTTGTTTAGTAGCTTTTTGATGACAGCTTGCAATGAACATTGAGCACATTTAGATATTCCCTTGCATAATTTCTTCTTCTGTTTTGGTTCAGTATTGTATGAACATATTTAAATATTTTTCTTCTTTTATTATCATATTCTGTATTCACTTATTTGTTTGTTGAATCTAATCCTTTCCGTTCCTGAATTTTTTCTTTCATGGCACAACCAGTATTTTTACATACTGTCTGTCTGTGAAGGAATACACTTTTCTATGAGTTGTTGCTCTGTGTTTAGGGCGGTGCACAACTCATTAATTAAGCCAATTCTGTAAGAGTGCAGATCCATGCAATATGTGCTGTTGCCTCCTTGTATCCTATATCATTCAAGAAAATTCCAGAACATTAGAAAACATTAATTAATATTCGCAAATACTTGTGAATGCTCAAGAACATTGTGGAACAATATCACATTATTTCCCTCAAAAAATACATCCATGTAAAAGAGACAGAGATGTCCTCATGACAACTGTAATGTGATAGTGACCACTTTAGACACTCATTTCCACAACCACAATAGCTAAACATCTGTTGACACTTTGGTGAAGGAACTACTATTGATATGAAAGTTGGCATGATTTAGTAATATTTGGTGGTGTGTTTCTGGTCATGACCAAATGATGAATTTTTTCACTTGTTGTGCTGGATCGCTCAGAGATGAATGATGGGGCATCACACGCAACACAGAGTTGCAGAGTATAAGTTAGAAACTTTTATTACCTATGAAGCCTCTCTACTTTGTTTATGTTATTGTTTCCCAAAACCCATGTTGCAATTTAATTTTCAGTCCTTTTGTTAGAAACACTGAAGAATAACCTGAATGCTTAACTCAGGAATGATGGAATTATTGTGTGAATTTCTTCTGGGTTTAAGGCTTTTGCAGCTTTGTTATAATGATTTTCTGTAAACCAATGAGGGCACCACACGCTATTCTGGTATACAATTTGATAACTTTCCACACTTTGTGTAACTTCTCATGTATTCAGCTCACTGGAGAATGTCATCTGAACTCGTCGTTTTCCAGGTTAGGTTACACTAGATGCTGTTATGAAAGATTTAAAAGTGCATGCCCATTTATTGTAATGCTGTGACACATCTCTGTGTGACACACAGTTTCTTTGCACTCTCTTGGTTCCCAGTTATAACCATGTATGTCGAATTTCAACATCATGCGATAAACATATCTTCAGTGTTTTTATTAATATATTTTGCCATTTGCATTCTTTGACTAACACACCTCTTCACCTAACCTTTCATCAGTTACATGTGAGTTGTGTGGGATCTTACAACTAAATATACAGGTTGATTCAGGAGAAATGCCACATAATTTGTGAGATGATTCTACATGTGAAAAAAAACAAGAAAGTCCTTATCTGTCTGACTTTCGATCTTTACAGAACTGGAGCAGGTTGAAGACTACATACATCCATGAATGAATGTGAAGACGAGTGTGAATATTACTTGCCGAAATACTGTGTAGGCGCTGTTGGGTACAGAATATTGGTGGGGCAAGGACTAATCCGTTCTACAAGAGGTGTGTGGATTCTCCAACAGATAGCAGCCCCGTGTCACACCGAGGCAACGGCAGCAAGTGTACCCAGTGTGCAGTCGTGATCTGGGTCAGTGAGCAGTCGTTAGACCATGTGCATGTCGTGCTTAAGTGTTGTTTAACTGAGCAAATCCATTGCATCTTCGCATATCAACATGCCAAATATGTTCACCCATGCAGAATATTCAGACATGTTTTTTGTGTACAGGCACTATAATGGCAGTGCCCATGTGGCTATGACAGAATACAAGAGATGTTTCCCTGGTTGACAAGCCCCCTGTGCCAAAGTATTTCATAACGTTTTTCAAACATTATGCGAATCCAGAACACTACACAGTGTACACGTAAGATCAGAATGTGAGGCCATCTAGTCAGTTGAGGAAAGGGAAGACACCATTGCAATGGTGCAACAGAGTCCCACCACCAGTACGTAGTACATTAGCCGTCAACCCAATATCCACAAATGCGACCATGGCACACGTTACACTCCAAGGGATAGTACCCATTCCATATGCAGCCCATTCAATATCTCCATCGAAATGGCTCAGTAAGAAGATAACAGTTTTGTGAATGGTTGTCTGCATACAGAGACGTTGTGCAATACACTTTATTTACAGATGAGGCTACATTTACAAGCATTAGTATCACAAACGTCCACAGGTCTCATAAATGGGTGGTGGAGAACTCATATGATGCTAGGGAAACAAGATTCCAACTTGGGTTCTCAACGAACGTCTGGTGTGCTATTATTGATGGCCTAGTGATAGGGACTGTTTTCATGCCAAATCACATGACAACCGCAGCATACACACGTTTCCTGATAGCAAAACAACCTGCACTTTTGGAAGATAAAATATTAGAGCAGTGATGGCAAATATACCTGCAACATGATTTGCTGTACTAGACAAGTGCCCCAATACACGAATATCAAATTTCCTCAACGATGGATTGGCCATAGCGCACACATCAACTTGCCTGCCAGATCACCTGACATTACCCCACTGAACTTTTGTTTATGGTGCTGCATGAAGGGGATGAGTACTCTTCGAAGGTGTGTGAAGAGCTTCTCGCTGTTGCCAACATTAAAGCCTGCAGCATGTTGACAAGTGTATCGAGGACTTTCGAACAAGTTTAGTAGGACGGATCAGTCATCTGTCTCACCATTATTTTGTCCATCATAGTGTTCAAACAGCATTTCGGTAAGTAATATTCACACTTGTCTTCATAATCTTCAACCCTCTCCAGTTCCGTAAAAATCGAAAATCGGACACATGAGGACTTTCTTGGTTTATTTTCACATATGAAATCACATCATAAATTATGTCACATTCCTCCTGAATCGCTCTGTATAATTGTTCCCAGTATAGTTTACAGAAGAGGAAATGTTTGGAGATCCTAATTTTCCACTCTGCTAGGAACATATTGGCAAAAATGATAATTTCGTCCCATATTCACATCTTATAAAAGGAAAACATATGGCACACTTCAGTAACTGTGACGATTCTGCCTTCCATGTGTCTCTTTTTTTTTTTAAAAAAAACAAAAGTTTTGTTCAGTAAGGTTTTTATCAAACTATTCACTACAAAATGAATGCTTCGCGACACTAGAAAATTTGTGCCAGAGAGGGTCAAACAAAAGTGTTCAATTGCTTCAACAAATTCATTGTATTGTATGTTAGCCGGGAACCTAGAAACGACGGAGAGGCTCCGTCCCCGCCGTTACCCCACGACGATTACCACAGTCCACTCCACCCCTCTGCCGCCCCACGCCGGACCCAGGGTTATTGTGCGGTTCGGCCCCCGGTGGACCCGCCCAGGGAACGTCTCACACCAGATGAGTGTAACCCCTATGTTTGCGTGGTAGAGTAATGGTGGTGTAGGCGTACGTGGAGAACTTGTTTGCGCATCAATCAATGTAACTGAGGTGGAATAAGGGAAACCAGCCCGCATTCGCCGAGGCAGATGGAAAACCGCCTAAAAACCATCCACAGACTGGCCGGTTCACCGGACCTCGACACAAGTCCACCGGGCGGATTCGTGCCGGGGACCAGACGCTCCTTCCCGTCCGGAAAGCCGTGCGTTACACTGCACGGCCAACCGTGCGGGCTAACAAATTCATTACATTGCAGATTCAACATACGTGAACAGCTTACATGGTAACCTTTCATCGCACTGCATCTTCATTGATTTTATCCTCGTCAATTTATTCCTTTCATTTCGTTACAGTGAGTTCAGTTCACTTTTTCTCTGAAGTGACTGAACATAGCAGCCGTAATCTCTATTTCGCGTAAGTGATTCCTGCGAATGACAGTGACTGTGCCACAAAATAGACACCAACGTTGCCTTTGCTGTGCAGGCGGCTGACGGAGAAGTATGGCTTCATCGACGCCTCCCGTGTGGGCATCTGGGGCTGGAGCTACGGCGGCTACGCTACGGCCATGGCGCTGGCACAGGACGAGGAGGACGTCTTCAGGTGTGGAGTTTCCGTGGCACCAGTGTCCAGCTGGATATACTACAGTGAGTGCACCTAGCGACAGCTGCGTTGGAAACTTCCAGCGTTGAAGCTCACCTAAAACAAATCTTCTGTGATGGTAATCAAGTCTGTTTCCCAGTAGAACCTGATCTGCAAAAATTTAAGTACACGAAAGGCTATACATATACATAGACACTCCTCAAGCCACCGTAAGGCATGTGTGGGAGGGTGTCCTGCACCACTACTACTCATTTCCTTTCCTGTTCCACTCGCAAACAAAGCGACGGGAGAACGACTGTCTATATGCCTCCATATGAATCCTGATTTATCATATCTTACCTTCGTGGTTCTTAGGCACAGTGTAAGTTGGTGACTGTAGAATCGTTTGGCAATTGTAGCGTTGCTCTTGGCGGGCGAAAAGAGAAAGAATTGTTAGTTTATATACACTCCTGGAAATGGAAAAAAGAACACATTGACACCGGTGTGTCAGACCCACCATACTTGCTCCGGACACTGCGAGAGGGCTGTACAAGCAATGATCACACGCACGGCACAGCGGACACACCAGGAACCGCGGTGTTGGCCGTCGAATGGCGCTAGCTGCGCAGCATTTGTGCACCGCCGCCGACAGTGTCAGCCCGTTTGCCGTGGCATACGGAGCTCCATCGCAGTCTTTAACACTGGTAGCATGCCGCGACAGCGTGGACGTGAACCATATGTGCAGTTGACGGACTTTGAGCGAGGGCGTATAGTGGGCATGCGGGAGGCCCGGTGGACGTACTGCCGAATTGCTCAACACGTGGGGCGTGAGGTCTCCACAGTACATCGATGTTGTCGCCAGTGGTCGGCGAAAGGTGCACGTGCCCGTCGACCTGGGACCGGACCGCAGCGACGCACGGATGCATGCCAAGACCGTAGGATCCTACGCAGTGCCGTAGGGGACCGCACCGCCACTTCCCAGCAAATTAGGGACACTGTTGCTCCTGGGGTATCGGCGAGGACCATTCGCAACCGTCTCCATGAAGCTGGGCTACGGTCCCGCACACCGTTAGGCCGTCTTCCGCTCGCGCCCCAACATCGTGCAGCCCGCCTCCAGTGGTGTCGCGACAGGCGTGAATGGAGGGACGAATGGAGACGTGTCGTCTTCAGCGATGAGAGTCGCTTCTGCCTTGGTGCCAGTGATGGTCGTATGCGTGTTTGGCGCCGTGCAGGTGAGCGCCACAATCAGGACTGCATACGACCGAGGCACACAGGGCCAACACCCGGCATCATGGTGTGGGGAGCGATCTCCTACACTGGCCGTACACCACTGGTGATCGTCGAGGGGACACTGAATAGTGCACGGTACATCCAAACCGTCATCGAACCCATCGTTCTACCATTCCTAGACCGGCAAGGGAACTTGCTGTTCCAACAGGACAATGCACGTCCGCATGTATCCCGTGCCACCCAACGTGCTCTAGAAGGTGTAAGTCAACTACCCTGGCCAGCAAGATCTCCGGATCTGTCCCCCATTGAGCATGTTTGGGACTGGATGAAGCGTCGTCTCACGTGGTCTGCACGTCCAGCACGAACGCTGGTCCAACTGAGGCGCCAGGTGGAAATGGCATGGCAAGCCGTTCCACAGGACTACATCCAGCATCTCTACGATCGTCTCCATGGGAGAATAGCAGCCTGCATTGCTGCGAAAGGTGGATATACACTGTACTAGTGCCGACATTGTGCATGCTCTGTTGCCTGTGTCTATGTGCCTGTGGTTCTGTCAGTGTGATCATGTGATGTATCTGACCCCAGGAATGTGTCAATAGAGTTTCCCCTTCCTGGGACAATGAATTCACGGTGTTCTTATTTCAATTTCCAGGAGTGTATTATTTTGAAAAATGTCGAAAAAGTGAATATTTTGGTGGGCCATTTGGCAACAGAATCAGGGATTGATTACACTATTATAATAACATACGTTGAGCATTAAATACCGGAATAAGAGCAGCAGATTGATTTACTTGAGATCGTTCGGAAGAAACATTATCATTTCTTTGCATTTTTATAGTCGCGATGTAGTCATACCCGGAACAACACTAAGCGACCAGAAGATTTATCGAATGTAAAAGAAATACAACACTACACAATTAAAAAAAAGAGTTGGTTCAGAAATAATAGGAAAACGATAATATTCCTTCTGGCTCATGCTGCGTTCGGCCTATCAGCGTGATCGTAATTTCTGGCGATGAACTAACACAAAATAATTATCATGCAAGTGAATGAGGAGGTGGAAATCATCAAGGTTAATTTACTAAAATAAGCACAGTTATCTTTAACACACGTTTTTTTAATTCAACGTACCTTATCATATTAAATTACAATAGATGACCATTGTGGTTCAAACGGTTCAAATGGCTCTGAGCACTATGGAAGTCAACAGCTGTGGTCATCAGTCCCCTAGAACTCAGAACCACTTAAACCTAACTAACCTAAGGACGTCCAACACATCCATGCCCGAGGCAGGATTCGAACCTGCGACCGTAGCAGTCGCGCGGTTCCGGACTGCGCGCCTAGAACCACGAGACCACCGCGGCCGGCTACCATTGTGGTTAAATACTTTATACATAACAGCCAAAGTGTCCTCTTGATGCTGTCTGTTCGTAAGCAATTACAAGAAACTACATGTTTTGTGATTGGAGAAATAACAACATATTTACTGAATATTTTCACATAAAATATAAAATACCGATGCGGAACACAGCAAATCCGCGTCCGCCTTTCATGGAATACAAACAGTAAAAGAAGCGGCGCCCAATGCCTCATTTGTCATGAAACAACAGAATTCTTTTTTTATGTCATTAATCGATACATGAACATAGAGATTTACAGGCACCGTGCAAGAACGGCAAAGATAAAGAATAATAGATTCTGTCGCTGCTATGCTATGGTTCATTTCTTTTACTTTAAAGTTGTTAGAAAACTTTAGGCCATCAGGTGTGTACTATTGAGCCTATATTATTGTTTGTGAGGCGAAAATTACTAATATTACACAGTCAACTTCAAATTCTGCTTCTCTAAATTTTCTCAACTGTATTCCTCGAAAAAAAAATGTCGCCTTCTTTCCAGAGACTCCCATTTGAGTTTCTGAAGTATTTCCGTAAGAATTGCGTGTTGTTTGAACCTACCGGTAACAAATCTAGGAGCCCACCTCTGAATTTCTTTGATGTCTTCCTTTAATCAGCCCTAGTAAACATCACAAACACTCGAGCAGTACTCAAGAATAGGTCTTACCATCGTCCTAGATGCGGTCTCCTGTACAGATGAACCAGACTTCCATAAAATACTCCCAATAAACCGAAGTTGACAATTCACCCTCCCCGCCACAGTCCTCCCGTGCTCATTCCATTTCATACCGCTTTGCAACGTTACAGCGAGATATTTAAACGATGTGACTGCGTCAAGCAGGACACATCTAATGCTGTATCTGAACATTACAGGCTTGTTTTTCCTATGCATCCGCATTAGCTTACATTTTTCTCCATTTACAGCTAGCTGCTATTTGTCACGCCAGTTAGAAGTTTTGTCTAAGTCATCTTGTATCCAACTGCAGTCATCAACGACAGCCCATACCTTACACCAGAGCATCACCAGCAAACAACCGCAGATCGTTACCCACCCTGTCCGCCGTATTCTTTGCGTGGGTAGAGGATAATAGTCGGCCTACCACATTTCCCTGGGGAACTCCTGACGATACCCGTGTCTCAAATGAATATTCGCTGTCGAGTAAAATATACTGGGTTCTATAACTTAAGGAGCCTTCGAGAGACTCACATATCTGTGAGCCTATTCCATATGTTCTTACCTTCGTTAACAGCGTGCAATGGGACACCGTGTCAAATGCTTTCCGAAAATCTAGAAATATGAAATCAACCTTTGCCCTACATTCATAGTTCACAGTATATCATTTTGAGAAAAGGGTAAGTTGAGTTTCGTACGAGCGATCCTTTCTAACAACGTGCATAACAATCTCGGTCTCAAGAAAATTTATTATATCTGAACGGAGAATGTATTCAATGATTCTGCAGCAAGCCTATGTAAGGGATATTGATCTGTAGTTTTGCGGGTCTGTTCTTCTACTCATCCTAAATAAAAGAGTCATCTCCGCTTTTTCCGGTCGTTCGGGGCATTGCGCTGGTTGAGCGATTTGTGATGAATGCGAGCTAAGTAAGGGGGTGTCGTAGAGTACTCTTTGTAAAACCAAATTGGGATTCCATCAGTACCTGGTAATTTATTTTCTTTCAAATCTTTCAGTTGTTTTTCTGTGCTAGGGATGTTTATTACTGTGCCGTCCATACTGGAGTCTGTTCGATGGTCAAGTAAATGTACGTTTGTACAAAAAAAATGCACTGTTTTGCCGGCTTTTGTGATGTGTCCCAAGGAATTACCAGCAATACAGTAGCTGACAGATACAGTCATCCACACAGGTCCGACAACAACAGGTCAAACCTGCCCCTCCCCCCCCCCCTCTCCCCCCAAAAAAATACTGTTTGAGTGAAGCATTTATGTTTTTATGTATATCAGTTTCCAGATTTCAGAGAAAACTTGTGGAGAATAAAGTAGCATTGATACTAACAGCCTAGAAAATGGCGAGGAATTCTGGAAATTGCAGGTTATTTTTAAGACAGGAGACTTCAGAGTTGCTTGCGTGAGCCAGCCGTTGTGGCCGAGCGGTTCTAGGCGCTTCAGTCCGGAACCGCGCTGCTGCTACGGTCGCAGGTTCGAATCCTGCCTCGGGCATGGGTGTGTGTGATGTCCTTAGGTTAGTTAGGTTTAAGTAGTTCTAAGTTCTAGGGGACTGATGACCTCAGATGTTAAGTCCCATAGTGCTCAGACCCATTGCTTGCGTGAGTGCTTGTAGTCCGATTGGTAATATTCCGGCTATGTAAACAAGCAATTTATGGCTTGACCATACCTGCTGCCAACAACAAATCTGACATTTTTTGTGAGTCCATGGTTAGAACTAGGAAACCACAGGAAGTTGACCTAGGGAAGACAGAAAGGGAAAAACGCATAGAATGCTGAAGACATAGGCTCTACGAGTGTCTGACTGGGGGAAACACTGAAAGACACTCGCAGAGCCATGGTCTTGAGCACTCTTTTCACAGTCATAGTGTCTACAGAGAGAGGTCCAAGGATGGGATCTTTTGTGTCGTATCGTTGTCACTTGTACCATGGGAAGCAAGGAGAGGACGTTGTTTGGTGACCAGTATCCGGTGGTGTTGCGTTTACAATAACGAAATTAAATTTTTGAAGGTAATAACCGCGCTGGGGATTAGCCGAGCGGTCTTGGGCGCTGCAGTCATGGACTGTGCGGCTGGTCCCGGCGGAGGTTCGAGTCCTCCCTCGGGCATGGGTGTGTGTGTGTGTTTGTCCTTAGGATAATTTAGGTTAAGTAGTGTGTAAGCTTAGGGACTGATGACCTTAGCAGTTAAGTCCCTTAAGATTTCACACACATTTGAACATTTTTTGATGGTAACAGTAATTTTAGTATGAAAATGAAAATTTAAAAAATGCGTTCAGTTTGACATGTTATCATAGACAAAAAATCAATTTGAGAGTTATATGTAAATATACATAAATAACATATAAAAATATATGTAGTATATAAAGGACAAATTGTGTTACCGAAAATCTTGAAAACTTTTTGACAGATTTCCAACAAATTTTTAGGTGACACTGTAATTAATGTTTGGACGGGCGTAGGTTATATAATTTTTGTAGCATGTATAACACACACACACACACACACACACACACACACATATATATATATATATATATATATATATATATATATATATATATATATATATATATAAATGGGAAGGGTAGTTACCAAAAATATCGAAAAGTTCGTGACTAATTTCCTTCTTATTTTTACAGAATATTCTAATGAACATGCAGACAGACATAGGCGATATATTTTTGTAACATATTACATATGTAAACGTAATATATAAAGGGGAAATGTTGTTACCAAAAACTTGAAAAGATCCTGAAGGATTTACTTCTAAGCTTTACGGGATACTCTGCTGAACATTTAGACGGAAATGAACATAGAGAGGGTGAGGCGGAGATCTACAGAGACAGACTGGCTCAAATGGCTCTGAGCACTACGGGACTTAACTTCTAACGTCATTAGTCCCCTAGAACTTAGAACTACTTAAACCTAACTAACCTAAGGACATCACACACATCCATGCCCGAGGCAGGATTCGAACCTGCGACCGTAGCGGTCGCGCGGTTCCAGACTGAAGCGACTAGAACCGCTCGGCCACACCAGCCGGCTTCAGAGACTGGAGGGAGGAAGTTATGCACAGATAGATTGGGGGGAGGAGGAGATATACGGAGAAAGAGAGAGGGGGGGGGAGGCGTGAGAAGATGGGCAGATAGAAGGGGGCCAAGAAATTTAGGATGTATATGCAATTCCCATACATATTCAGCAATTGCGAAGCATTGCCAGGTTCACTAGCAGACAATATTTATAAACAGAAATTCCCGCATAGATGCCGGACACCACATGTCCTTATACTCGCATTTCCCTCAGGTTCGCAGTACACGGAAGTGTACATGGGACTACCGACGCCAGAGGATAACGAGGCGGGCTACAACGCCAGTGACGTCACCAGGCTGGCGGAACGATTCCAGAACAAGACGTTCTTCCTGATCCACGGCACGGCGGACGACAACGTCCACTACCAGCACTCCATGATGCTGGCGCGAGCCCTGGAAAATGCGGGCGTGATCTTCAGACAACAGGTATTCGTCGGAAGTGGAAGTAGATTGTAGAAAGTAAAGGCTGAGATACTTCAAGACATTAGATCCAGGAGGAGAAAACAAGTAGCAAAATGTACAGATGCTGTTGATGTAAGATAAAATCACACCAGCTATATGTTTCCCGGTTTGATCAACCAAATTTCTTGCTCACTCATTTCAGCTGTAAGACTCCTCCACTTGCAGTGACTTGCGTGGGAGAGACAGGGTGTCTGAGTTGTTAATGAAGCTCTAACTGAAGGAAAAGGGCTCAAAACCTGATATGCGGGTTCGCAATTTCCTCTACACATCAACAGCTTGAGGACTAATATGTACCTGTTTCTGCAGAAGAGCAGAAAAAAACCAGGCAGGAACAATATATTGTCTATCAGTAACAGAGTTGTCGTCAAAATGCAGCCTATGGGCCGCATGTGACCTGAATGAAGTATTTGTGCGGTAGGCGGTTCTCAGCAACAGCCAAGGCGTTCGATACAGTTCCTCACAATCGTTTAATGAACAAAGTAAGAGCATATGGTCTATCAGACCAATTGTGTGATTGGATTAAAGAGTTTCTAGATAACAGAACGCAGCATGTCATTCTCAATGGAGAGAAGTCTTCCGAAGTAAGAGTGATTTCAGGCGTGCCGCAGGGGAGTGTCGTAGGACCGTTGTTATTTACAATATACATAAATGACCTTGTGGATAACATCGGAAGTTCACTGAGGCTTTTTGCGGATGATGCTTTAGTATATTGAGAGGTTGTAACAATGGAAAATTGTACTGAAATGCAGGAGGATCTGCAACGAATTGACGCAATGGCAATTGAATCTCAATGTAGGCAAGTGTAATGTGCTGCGAATACATAGAAAGAAAGATCCTTTATTATTTAGCTACAATATAGCAGGTCAGCATCTGGAAGCAGTTAATTCCGTAAATTATCTGGGAGTAGGCATTCGGAGTGATTTAAAATGGAATGATCATATAAAGTTGATCGTCGGTAATGCAGATGCCAGACTGAGATCCATTGTAAGAATCCTAAGGAAATGTAATCCGAAAACAAATGAGGTAGGTTATAGTACACTTGTTCGCCCACTGCTTGAATATTGCTCACTGGTGTGGGATGCGTACCAGATAGGGTTGATAGAAGAGATAGAGAAGATCCAACGGAGAGCAGCGCGCTTCGTTACAGGATCATTTAGTAATTGCGAAAGCGTTACGGAGATAATGGATAATCTCCAGTGGAAGACTCTGCAGGAGAGACGCTCAGTAGCTCGGTACGGGTTTTTGTTGAAGTTTCGAGAACATACCTTCACCGAGGCGTCAAGTAGTATATTGCTCCCTCCTACGTATATCTCGTGAAGAGATCATGAGGATAAAATCAAAGAGATTAGAGCCCACACAGAGGCATACCGACAATCTTTCTTTCCACGAACAATACGAGACTGGAATAGAAGGGAGAACCGATAGAGGTACTCAAAGTACCCTCAGCCACACACCGTCAGGTGGCTTGCGGAGTATGGATGTAAATGTAGATGTAGATCCATAACCCGCAACTGACGTTGAGAGCTTCTTACGAGTGTATTTTTCTTGCTCAGTTACAAGCAAAAATACTTATGGCGATGGTAATATTTTAGGATATACTCAGTTTTAATTACGCTGGTGAATTTGGTCCTGAGCTAAGTAAAGTGTGGCGCTTGCGTCAGGGGCAGAGTGGTATGTAGCGCGGTCACTGCAGGATTAATACAAGTAAGAGGGGGTATATTTCATTGTTTGTGTTCCAGTGGTGACAAGTCACGAAAGTGTGCAAGTAGCACCGATCAGCTGCTACGGTACAAATGTGAAACGGAAGTAACACGGATTCGTGAACGTGCATTATCGAGACGTACATCTTAAAATGTGGTGCATATCTGTAATAAAAAACGTGAAATCAGGTTAGGGCTGCAGTAATGCAATGCAATGATTAACAGAAAAAGAAAAATGGCATTAAAACACTTATTAAACATCTGTGATCATGTTTCATGTTTCAACTACTCTAATTAATCAGTATAAAATGCTAATTTATCTAGGTTGCCAGTTAACAGTAAGACTTGTAGGGAAAGGTGTGGTAAAGTGGCAAGAATGGGAAAAGTGGCCATTAGTTATTTTTTACTCTGAACAGCGCTGCTGCCTCGTGAATAGTGGTCAGGCTAGATCTAATATACATCACCGTTATTGTCACTGTGAATGGCAGAGGTAGTTCATTCCGTAATTTTTTAGTAAAAATATTTTCTTTTTTGAGTCGTTCGATGAGTTATTTTATATGATTCTTGTTACCTTGCTTGTGTTGGGAGTAATAACTTTTTACAATATTTGGCCCACAAATGTAAGTTCCTTGTATTTTTTTTTCAGTCTGACAGTTGCTTCTGTGGATCACTGCTGGTGAGATGCCATCTGATTGGGAAAAGTGGCGCCAGTATTCGTTGTGTAATGTGGTCGATGTGTTGACCCCAATGAGGATCAGCCACTTCCAAAAATATGCATAATACAATATATAAAACTGACTTCTAAACCTTTTATATACAATGCTGTCATCCGCCATTCTGCCCTTTGTGACAATTCTGAATCAATCAAGTTGTATTATTTAAAAGCACCTCTATTTGTGTTGCATTTGACGTAATAGAAAAGTCTGATTGACTGCTGCAGCCACTTCGTATTCTCTGAGATACTAGCACGTGAAGATGCCTATAAAATGTGCTCGGAAAGCAGAGAAACAAACACAGGATCCTCTTGCCATGGCACTGGTCGCAGTACCAGTTTAGGGAAAGAAAACTGAACACTATACAAGCCTTTAGAAAAATACGTGTATTTCCAATATACAAAGGACGTTCAAAAAGTTTTGCACAGTCGTCTCTAATTTTATAATTTTTTTTTTGCAGGAGGAGAATGAAATTTTTTGCGAACATACTTGGAACATTTAGCTATACATTGATCCTACCCAGTGTAGCCTCCATCAGCTGTGACGCATCTGGCCCAACGTTCTTTCCATGATGTAAATGCACTTTGGTAAAATTCTGGCCATTGACTTTTACACCATCGCTTAACACAGGAAATAAGGTCTTTCTCACTATCAAATGTTATACCGCACAGGTGGGCCTTCAGACGACCAAAGAGGTAAAAATCAGACGGAGCCAAGTCCGGACTGTAGCGAGGATGAGGAACCATTTGACAACCCATTTCCCCGATTTTCTGCTGTGTCATAAGGGCTGCATGGGCTTTGGCATTGTAGTCTGATGAGCTGATCCTGAAGCTGTGGTCTGTAGGTCTTGATGGCACGTCGCAGCTTGACCAATGACAAACAGTAACGGTCCCGGTTAATTGTGGAGCCAGGTTCCAAAAAGTCAATGAAAATGACACCACAGTGATCCCAGAAGAAGTAGGCCATCACCTTTCGGCCTGCTGTTCATGAAAGTCTTGTTTTCTTGTTCCCAGGGGAATCTGGATTACGCAACTCCATGGGTTGGTTTTTGCTCTCACGGTCGGAAGCAAACAACCATCTTTCATCCTGGGTAATGACGCCGTCAAAACACTGTTTCCACTCTTAAGTAAAGGTCTTCATGAGACCCTCGCACACATTCTTCCTCATCGCTTTCATTTCTCTTGTCAATAATCTAGGCACCCGACGTGCACAGGTTTTTCTGTACCCTAGTGACTGTACCAGTGATACCACAGTACCCAATTACAGACGAGTCATTTCAGCGAGCGGCGATTGTAGAAGTCGGTCAAGGGAAGGGTTAATGGAGGGAGGGGAGGGGTTTGGGGAAATGGAATATGGCTTACAAAAGGAGAGTTGGGATCCTCTACAGACAAATTGGTAAAATTTGGTGTTGCGTAGTTTTTGGCAACTGTTTTGGAGTTCAGGGTAAAAAATGTCTATTAATAAATGGTAAGACCCCTATTTTAAGTTAAATGATATTTATTGATTTAGATAGTAAGCTATTTGCCGCTCTTATTCTTTTGTTAAAATGTGTTTGGAATATATTGCAATCTATATTGCTACAAGATTATCAAAAAATCATTGAATCTGTTGCAGTAATATATTCACTGATTTCTGAAGTAACTTTATCCAGTGTAATACGATACTTCTTGGGGGGGGGGGGGGGGTATAGCCCCCACCTTACCACCCCACCACCCCTGATTTCAGCAAGCTGTTGTGTCATCACACACCTGTCATTTTGGATGATTTGATCAATGGTCTCGTTATTCACATCACTCACTGCCGTCAATGGTCTACCACATCGTGGATTGTCCAGTAGAGAGTCATCGCCAGTCTTAAGATGAACCCTATCACCGACCGAAGCCTGACATCTACTTCACAGTCCATTATGGCTCACCTGTAAATAAAAGAAAATACGTTTATATACCAACTTATAGCTTAACATTCTAAGTATGTTCACAAAAAATTTCATTCTCCTACTGCAAAAAAAAAAAAAAAAAAAAAAAAAAAAAAAATAGAGACGACTGTGAGAAACTTTTATTTTTTGTGTCGACTCGTTGCCATGTAGCGTTGTATCATGGAAAGCAAGGAGAGGATGTTGTTTGGCGACCAGTACCCTCGTCTATAATACAAACTGCACGCATGCATGCACTAAAGAGTTCTTTATTCATAGGAACAATAATTACTTACCTTGAGATAGTCCAGGTGTTGTGGTACAAGTTTCTCTGTAGTATTCCACATTTGCCTCAATGCCGGTGAAGTACAAGTCCCACTATGTACACTACTCGGGTCGCTATGTGCTGGCTGACTCTGGCTAGAGGCTTAGCCAACTGCATCTGGGACTGTCTCTGGACTGCGACTGATGACTCGACTGATTGACTCACTGGATGACTGGCTGACTGGGCCCTCCGGTCTGTGGCAGTGATCTAAATACTGGTGGTGGCCGAGAGGGCGTTGTCGGCTCGTTTCTTGCAAGTCTGTCTTTGGTCTCTATCGATCTTCTCACATCATCTTTGCCGCCTGGTGCGCTGGCGCCACATT
The DNA here is from genome assembly GCF_021461395.2 of Schistocerca americana. NCBI lineage: Eukaryota > Metazoa > Arthropoda > Insecta > Orthoptera > Acrididae > Schistocerca > Schistocerca americana. The sequence goes on from NC_060123.1 coordinate 644,202,075, forward strand.
CCATCCCCCCTCCGCTCCCTCCTCCGAAATGCCACGCCACTGTTGTGTAGCGAGGCTGCGAACGACAACAGGGAGGAGGCAGGATGCTGGATGTCCAGATGAGCCGAGGATGGCTTACTCCAGACCGTACCACACCATCTGGCTTGCGAGAGCCGGCCGCTGTGGCCGAGCGGTTTTAGGCGCTTCAGTCCAGAACCGTGCGACTGCTACCGTCGCAGGTTCGTATCCTCCCTCGGGCATGGATGTGTGTGATGTCCTTAGATTAGTTAGGTTTAAGCACTAAGTTCTAGGGGACTGATGACTTTCAGATGTTAATTCCCATAGTGCTCAGAGGCATTTGGACCATTTTTAGCTTGTGAGGCAACGGGAACACTCTGTGGCAGACTGGTGCCAAGGCACACGTCCAAGACCGAGGGCGTGTTTTGGGGCGACGACGGCGACGGAAACGGCGATGGCGGGTCCAGGTCCATGGGCTCGGCGAGCGGGGATGGTGGGGGCGAGGGCGCATTGTCCATCCGCTTCTCCTGGGGTACCCTGGTGGCACCAGCGGGAGGCCGTGAAGTCTGCGCGGTCTCGGGGAGCCATGAATGTGGTGTAAGAAAAGCAGCAGTATCATGGGGCAAATGACATGCGCAAATTCGGTTGTGGTGGCGACGCTGCAAACCATCTGGCATGCAATCAAATACAAAAAGAACCAATGCGTTCCTGCATCACGCCTCTTTTGCAGCGCCCACGGTTGCCATAAACCCTGAAGAGTGCAATATCGCACGGTGTAAAGCGATACTTGCGGACCATTGACTGTGCCAGAAACTGTGGTAGGTGTAGCAAGTGTAGCAGCATACGATGGCGGCGGCCATGCAGAACTTTCACCGGTGATGGTTCAACTCGTGGGTGGGAGCGATTGTTGTTGTTGTGGTCTTCAGTCCTGAGACTGGTTTGATGCAGCTCTCCATGCTACTGTATCCTGTGCAAGCTTTTTCATCTCCCAGTACTTACTGCAACCCACATCCTTCTGAATCTGCTTAATGTATTCATCTCTTGGTCTCCCTCTACAATTTTTACCCTCCATGCTGCCCTCCAGTGTTTAATTGGTGATCCCTTGATGCCTCAGAATATGCCCCACCAACCGATCCCTTCTTCTAGTCAAGTTGTGCCACAAACTCCTCTTCTCCCCAATTCTATTCAATACCTCCTCATTAGTTATGTGATCTAGCCATATAATCTCCAGCATTCTTCTGTAGCACCACATTTCGAAAGCTTCTATTCTCTTCTTGTCTAAACTATTTATCGTCCATGTTTCACTTCCATACATGGCTACACTCCATACAAATACTTTCAGAAACGACTTCCTGACACTTAAATCAAAACCCGATCTTAACAAATTTCTCTACTTCAGAAACGCTTTCCTTGCCATTGCTAGTCTACATTTTATATCCTCTCTACTTCGACCGTCATCAGTTATTTCGCTCCCCAAATAGTAAAACTCCTTTACTACTTTAAGTGTCTCATTTTCTAATCTAATTCCCGCAGCATCACCTGACTTAATTCGACTGCATTCCATTATCCTCGTTTTGCTTTTGTTGATGTTCATCTTATACCCTCCTTTCAAGACACTGTCCATTCCATTCAACTGCTCTTCCAAGTCCTTTGCTGTCTCTGACAGAATTACAATGGCCGCGCAGGATTAGCCGAGCGGTCTAGGCGCTGCAGTCATGGACTGTGCGGCTGATCCCGGCGGAGGTTCGAGTCCTCCCTCGGGCATGGGTGTGTGTGTTTGTCCTTAGGATAATTTAGGTTAAGTAGTGCGTAAGCTTAGGGACTGGTGACCTTAGCAGTTAAGTCCCATAAGATTTCACACACATTTGAACATTTTGAATTACAATGTCATCGGCGAACCTGAAAGTTTTTATTTCTTCTCCATGGATTGTAATACCTAGTCCGAACTTTTCTTTCGTTTCCTTTACTGTTTGCTCAATATACAGATTGAATAGCATCAGGGAGAGGCTACAACCCTGTCTCACTCCCTTGTCAACCACTGCTTCCCTTTCATGCCCCTCGACTCTTACAACTGCCATTTGGTTTCTGTACAAATTGTAAATAGCCTTTCGCTCCCTGTATTTTACCCCTGCCACCTTCAGAATTTGAAAGAGAGTATTCCAGGCAACATTCTCAAAAGCTTTCTGTAAGTCTACAAATGCTAGAAACGTAGGTTTACCTTTCCTTAATCTAGATTCTAAGATAAGTCGTAGGGTCAGTATTGCCTCACGTGTTCCAATATTTCTATGGAATCCAAACTGATCTTCCCACAGGTCGGCTTCTACCAGTTTTTCCATTCGTCTGTAAAGAATTCGCGTTAGTGTTTTGCAGCTGTGACTTATTTAACTGATAGTTCGGTAATTTTCACATCTGTCAACACCTGCTTTGCAGCGATAGGAGGCAAGAATGAGTTGCAGGAGCCTGTTCCGTGAGTGGGTGCTGCGAAGCTTGTCCATGTGTTGCTTGAAAGTGCGTATGAAGCGTTCTGCTTCTCCGTGGGATTGCTGGTGAAACGGAGAAGTTAGATGACGAATGCCACTGCGTTCACAAAACTGTTCAAAATCACGTGAAGTGAGCTGTGGTCAGTTGTCCGATACAAGTACTTCTGGCAAAGCTGTGCGAAATATGGAGGACAACCCTTGAATGGTGGTACGTGATGTGGTAAAAGCCATAGGCACCGCAAATGGAAACTTGCTAAAAGAATCTACCACTATGAGCCAACGAGTGTTCCAAAATGGTCCTGCACTCGTTTCCATGGTTATTGAGTCGTAGGCCATGCTGAGAATGTCTGTGCCAGAGCGGATTGGTTTTCCGCGCAGGCATGGCACTGTGACGTCATCTCTTCAAGATGGGCGTCCATGCCCTGCCACGTACAGTGCCGCCGCGCAAATTGTTTAGTGCGAACAATTCCCCAATGTCCTTGGTGGAGCAATCGCAACACTTTGGAAATAAGCACAGGCGATTGTCAACTGTCATTTTGAACTAGAATCACACCTTGCTGAACGGAAATGTTAAGCCGACGTGCAAAATATCGGCGCACAACTGAGTTCTGAATACTGTTCAGTGAGCGAGGCCAAGACGTGCCAATGTAATGCAACAAAATCTGGGAATCTGGGTCTGCTTCTGTGGCCTGTGCAATTTTTCTGTAGTGCAAGGGAAAACATTCCAGCAATTCAGAGTCCTGTGCATCAATTTGGCAACAAGATGCGACAGATGCATCAAAATCAGAGCCTGGGCCAATCGGAAGACGAGATAGGGCGGTTACATTGCCATGCTTTGCCATAAATCTGTACACAATTTTATACTGATACTGCGAAAGCAACAAAGCTCATCGCTGCAGGTTTTGAGCTGTGCTTGTAAGAACCGGCTTTAACGGATGAAATAAGGACTGCAAAGGCTTGTGATCTGTCTCTAAATAGAACTTGCGACCATACAAATAGCAATGGAATTTCGTCACACCATAATAGCGAGAGATTCTTTTTCGATTTGAGAATAATTGTACTGAGTTTGAGTTAACAACTTTGAGACGAAAGCAAAAGGTCTGTCTTGAGAACCAATTCTGTGCAAAGTAGGAAGAAACGTCAACTTGAAAGACTACCGGTTTGGCAGGATCAAATTGCACTAAACATCCGTCACTAAGCAAAGCATTTTTGATTTTCTGAAATGTGTCTTGGCAGCCTTTAATCCACACTAAAGGTACATTCTTGCGATGCAATGGAGCCACGATCTGAGCGGCATTCGGAATGAATCTAGTGTAGTATGTCACCTTGCCTAGTACCGACTGCAGTTCAGACACATTGCGAGGAACAGGCAGATCACGGATTGCAAGCAAATGAGATTCGTGGTGGTGCACAACCTGACTATTTATCAAATGGCTGTGAGCACAATGGGACTTAACATCTGAAGTCATCAGTCCCCTAGAACTTACAACTACTTAAACCTAACTAACCTAAGGACATCACACACATCCATGCCCGAGGCAGGATTCGAACCTGCGACCGTAGCGGCCACGCGGTTCCAGACTGTAACGCGTAGAACCGCACGGCCACCCCGGCCGGCTGACTATTTATCACATGACCTAAGTACTGTCGTTCAGTTTGAAAAAAGTCACACTTTTCGAGATGACACTTGAGTTCTGCTTCTGACAACATTAGAAAAAGAGTACGCGAATTGGCAATTTGTTCCTCTGCTGTACGATCTGAGACAACAATATCGTCAAGGTAGTTTGAGCAAAATGGCACTTTTGCAGTCAGCTGTTCCAAGTAGCGTTGAAAAATGGCCGGTGCGGAAGCACTGTAGAAAGGCAACCGCAGTACTTGAGCAGTCCTAAGTGTGTATTTACAACAATCACTTTCAGTGATTCTTCATTCAATGATATTTGCAAGTAGGCATCACGCAGGTGTATCTTGGAAAAATAACGTCCTGCACCAAGCCTGTCCATGCGTTCCTCAGGGTGAGGTAACGGATAAGTCTGTGGGTTGCCTGTAGACTTGAAGTCAACACAAATGCGAATGAGACCAGAAGGCTTCGGCAACAAAACAAGAGGACTTGCCCACTGACTAGCTTAAATGGGAGCAATTACACCATTATCTTGCAATTATTTCAATTCACTGGCTAAAGCATTTGGAACGGGGCGGGCACGAAAAAACTTAAGCTGTGCGTTGTTTTTCAATGTAACATGCGTTACAAAGTTATTAGCTTCCCCCATTCCTTCTGAAAATAGTTCAGGAAAATCTTTATCCAAGTTAGCGACACTGTCTTTTGGATCACAAGCTGATATGGAAACTACGTTTTCGTGAAAGCTAAGGCCAAACAAATCAAAGGACTCTAAACCAAAAATGTTCTCACTATCTCTTGATTTTAACACTGTAAAATTCACTGTCCTCGTGTGAGATTTGTTAAGTTGCAGGCAAACTACACTGTCCCAGCACTGGAATCTCCTGTCCGTTGTAAGCTGTGAGGTGCTTGCTAGATTTAGAAGGCGTGATGAGCCTAACTGTTCGTACGTGGCACGATTAATCAAAGTTGCTGAGACACCTACAGTGAGTCCAAAATATATTCGTCTAGCAGGATATCTTTTAGAAAACAAAGTCTGTGTAACATGAAAAGAAAAGTATACAAAATCTAAAGAGCCAGTCATGTAAGAAGTACCTCGTAGGCCATTTTTGTTTAAAAGCAAGGAAAGTAATACATCCAAATCGACAGCAAGGTTAACAAAATAGAAAATGTAATACAAGAGCTAGTTCATAAAGTATTCGTCCACCATATCAACATGCCGAAATTCTGCGAGCAGTGATTAAACTATAACGCTGACCCACGGCACACACTAGAGACAACCGTGCGCGGCCCCACTCTATCGCCTGTTGTGGTTCTGAACGGCGCCGATACAGTGCAATTACCGCCGTGGGCCGTGAGGGTAGTGAGACGACGCTGATCGAGAGGAAACTTATTCTGCACTTACATAATGAGTGTAAATCTCCTTACGAGATTGCTAAAATAGTCGGTAGACCTAGATCGACGGTTCAGTCGTTAACAGATCGATTTTGCCCAACAAAATCATTAAGAAATCAACCACGTACGGGAAGCCCTCACACTTTGACTGATGCAGACAAGACATTTATCAGGAGGGAAATGAAGAAGAAACCTAAAATCAGCGCTCCTAAGTTGGCTGTGGAGTCTAGGGGAAAGAAGGTATGTGCCAACACAATCCGAAATACCTTCAAAACGTATGGGTATCACGGCCGGGTAACGCGCAAGAAATTTTGGGCCAGTGAACAGAATCGAAAGAAACGTCTTCATTTTGCGATTGAATATACACTCCTGGAAATGGAAAAAAGAACACATTGACACCGGTGTGTCAGACCCACCATACTTGCTCCGGACACTGCGAGAGGGCTGTACAAGCAATGATCACACGCACGGCACAGCGGACACACCAGGAACCGCGGTGTTGGCCGTCGAATGGCGCTAGCTGCGCAGCATTTGTGCACCGCCGCCGTCAGTGTCAGCCAGTTTGCCGTGGCATACGGAGCTCCATCGCAGTCTTTAACACTGGTAGCATGCCGCGACAGCGTGGACGTGAACCGTATGTGCAGTTGACGGACTTTGAGCGAGGGCGTATAGTGGGCATGCGGGAGGCCGGGTGGACGTACCGCCGAATTGCTCAACTCGTGGGGCGTGACGTCTCCACAGTACATCGATGTTGTCGCCAGTGGTCGGCGGAAGGTGCACGTGCCCGTCGACCTGGGACCGGACCGCAGCGACGCACGGATGCACGCCAAGACCGTAGGATCCTACGCAGTGCCGTAGGGGACCGCACCGCCACTTCTCAGCAAATTAGGGACACTGTTGCTCCTGGGGTATCGGCGAGGACCATTCGCAACCGTCTCCACGAAGCTGGGCTACGGTCCCGCACACCGTTAGGCCGTCTTCCGCTCACGCCCCAACATCGTGCAGCCCGCCTCCAGTGGTGTCGCGACAGGCGTGAATGGAGGGACGAATGGAGACGTGTCGTCTTCAGCGATGAGAGTCGCTTCTGCCTTGGTGCCAATGATGGTCGTATGCGTGTTTGGCGCCGTGCAGGTGAGCGCCACAATCAGGACTGCATACGACCGAGGCACACAGGGCCAACACCCGGCATCATGGTGTGGGGAGCGATATCCTACACTGGCCGTACACCAATGGTGATCGTCGAGGGGACACTGAATAGTGCACGGTACATCCAAACTGTCATCGAACCCATCGTTCTACCATTCCTAGACCGGCAAGGGAACTTGCTGTTCCAACAGGACAATGCACGTCCGCATGTATCCCGTGCCACCCAACGTGCTCTAGAAGGTGTAAGTCAACGACCCTGGCCAGCAAGATCTCCGGATCTGTCCTCTGTCCGCCATTGAGCTTGTTTGCGACTGGATGAAGCGTCGTCTCACGCGGTCTGCACGTCCAGCACGAACGCTGGTCCAACTGAGGCGCCAGGTGGAAATGGCATGGCAAGCTGTTCCACAGGACTACATCCAGCATGTCTACGATCGTCTCCATGGGAGAATAGCAGCCTGCATTGCTGCGAAAGGTGGATATACACTGTACTAGTGCCGACATTGTGCATGCTCTGTTGCCTGTGTCTATGTGCCTGTGGTTCTGTCAGTGTGATCATGTGATGTATCTGACCCCAGGAATGTGTCAATAAAGTTTCCCCTTCCTGGGACAATGAATTCACGGTGTTCTTATTTCAATTTCCAGGAGTGTAGATTCAAAAAGGAAGACTTGTGGCGAGTAATATTTTCTGATGAGAGTAAATATAACGTATTCGGGTCGGATGGCACGTGAATGGTGTGGCGTAAGTAGAATGCGGCCAACAGTTAAACACAGTGGTGGCTACCTGATGGTGTGGGGCTGTATGAGTGCTGCAGGTGTTGGAAAATTACATTTCATAGACAGTACAACGGATCACTATATGTATATCAATATTTTAAAGGACAATCTGAATCCTAGCACCGAAAAATTAGGCCTGCACGGAAATTACATTTTTCAACAAGATAACGACCAAAAGCGTATGCCTCTAAATACAAGGCTGTGACCCTTGTACAATACCCCAAAACAACTTAACACCCCTCCTCAGAGCCCAGACTTTAATCCTATTGAACACCTTTGGAAAGTACTGGAAGATAGCATCAGGAGAAGACACATTTCTTACAATAGAGACCTAAAACAAACACTTCAAGACGAATGGGACAAAATGCCAGCCTCTCTGACGACAAACTTGGTCAAGTCGATGCCCAGATGACTACAAGCTGTAATAGCTGCAAAGGGAAACCCCACTAAATATTAATTCTTGTAATTGAAATCATATTTTCAGCTTGTAAATTAAAAAAAACTGAGAGGACGAATACTTTTTGAAGTAGCCCTTGAATAAATTCTCCATTTTGTAAAATTAGTTATCGCTATGGATGTATTTATTTCCTTGTACATCAATAAAAATAACTTACCAAGGTTCGTTGCATATGGCTGGATGTTCACATTTTATGTTCCCTCCCTTTCAGCCAGCCGATGTGGCCGAGCGGTTCTAGGCGCTACAGTCTGGAACCGCGCGACCGCTACGGTCGCAGGTTCGAATCCTACCCCGGTCTTGGATGTGTGTGATGTCCTTATGTAGTTAGGTCTAAGTAGTTCTAAGTGCTAATGACCTCAGCAGTTAAGTCCCATAGTGCTCAGAGCCATCCAAGCCATCCATCCTTCCTTTCACGTGACATATACTTAGGTTAGAACTAGACGAATACTTTTTGGACTCACTGTATATCCATCTCAAAGTTCACACGATCGCCGGCAATTCGTAACGAGACAAATAGTTCATTAGAACGTCGTTGCACAGCACTAGGGCGAGAGGGAGGCACAACCTTAATCTTACTTTTACCAGAACCTGTTGTAGGTTTGGAAAACACAACGGTCACTGCATGTGCACGAGCCTGTTTGTTCTAGGAGCGGGCAAAACTGGCGTACTTGTGCCGTTGCAAACAAACTACTTGGACATCGTCTTTATTTCCACACGTGTAACACGCTACGTTACGTGATGGACAATCCTGTCTTATATCTAGGCAAGGTTTCACTAAGTTCACAGGTCTGTTTACCTGTCTTTGTGGATATCCGAGCGGCTGCGTACGCGCTCGTTGCTGTGGCTACTTGGGGCGGTCGCGATCAAGGGACGACTTGACCCCACAAATCGGGGCCCGGTCAAACTTACTGGCCGCTATAGCTCTAAATTTGCAACACTTGCGGTAGTGATGGATCAGAGTACTTTAAGATCTGTTCCTGTATTCTGCTATCGGAGACACTGAATTTTATTGCATCCCTAATCATCAAATTACCGTGAAAGTTGCCACACTACATTTAAATCTACACTTCCTCGTCATGTCCGTTAATTCTTTGAACCACTGACGGTACATATGTTCTGGCTTTTTCTGCAAGCGAAAGAACTGATATCTAGCTGCAGCTACTTGGACTTACTGGCCATAATATTTAGTTAATGCGGCGATTACTTGATCATAACTGAGTTCATCGGGAGACGCAGTTAGGAATAGTTTTTGCATTAACCTGAACACTGGGGACCCCGCAATCAAAAAAAAGTGTTGGAGTTTTACTGTACCTTCAACACGATGAACTTGACATTATGCTTGGAACTGTGTCAGGTATTCGAGCCATTCCTCTTCGGTATCGTTAAACTGCCGAAACGCTGGTGTGCTGCTCGGCGGCACTTGTTGGTCTAGTCGGTCGGTTGGTTGTTGTTGTGTGGCCGACGCCACGTGTGCAGCCAGAAGTTGTTGTACCGTCGTCAACAAAGCAGCAATTTGTTGGTTCTGAAACAGAAAAATTTGTGTTAGATCCACCACATTGGCCGACTGAGGTTGAGCCGCGTGGGGAGGGGTTGGAGGGGGCGGGGTAGCCGTTGTTTATCCAAATATTTTATAGCAAAAAGGAAGCAAAGCCTCTGAAAAGAGAAATTTGATTAGTTCTGCTGCTCCCGTCCTGGAATACATGCAAGTACACAACAATAAATTAGCAGACACTTGAATACGATCACCTCTGCAGTCTGAAAAACAAGAGAAGCAAGGAAAATCTACACTGAATTATACTCGTCGCCAGTTTTTGTGTCGTCTAGTTGTCACTGTAGGCTTGTACCATGGGAAGCAAGGAGAAGATGTTATGTGACCGGTATCCTTGTCTATGACACAAAATGCATGCATGTGATAACAAGATTCTTTACCCATAAGAACAAGAAGTTACTTAACGTAGTCCATCTGTTGTGGTACAAGCTCTTCGATAATACTCCACGTTAGCCTCACTGCTGGTGAAGTACAAGTCCCACTATGTACAATACTCTGGCCGCTATATTCTGCCTGACTCTGAACAAGACGCTGAGCTAACTGCGGCTGCGACTGTCACTGGACTGTGACTGATGACACGACACATTGACTCACTGGATGACTGACTGACTGGGCCCTCCGGTCTGTGGCAGTGATCTAAATACTGGTGGTGGCCGAGAGGGCGTTGGCGGCTCGTTTCTTGCAAGTCTATCTTTGGCCTCTATCGATCTTCTCACAACCTCTTTGCCACCTGGTGTGCTGGCGCCAGCTTATGCCAGCACATATTCTACTTTTTTCTTTAAATATTTGATGTTATACCTTGTAATATGTAGGCTGAAAATGTGTAAGTCTAAGCTTCTGTCAATAACCATGGTTTGGTGAATTGAATTTCTCTTTGAGTGGCCACTCTGCCCCCATCCGCATGTCTCTTCATATGTGGCACGAGGTGTCACCCTAAAATGGCAATATTGGCTCTTAAGCAAAAAAGTTTGAGGACCACTGAACTAAAACATACAGATGTGTCTACATCCCCAGTGTTGCCTTCCATTAATAAACAGCATGCTGAGTGTGGGATGCAGATTTATTGCGAGAGGCTGTAGTATGACTGACAGTATATGTAAGTAAACTCAATGACAAGAAAAGTGCAGCACTCCCTCTGGCCTGGATGCATGCAATGATTCAGTTGTGAAGGGTGTCATAGAGCCGTTATATCCCCTCCTGAGGCTAGCTGGCCCACAGCTGCTGTAACTGGTCATTGATATTCTGCATGCTGGCGGTGTGATGCAGTTGATTTCTTAGACTGTTCCAGCCATTTCTATCAGGGACAAATCTGGTGGCCGAGAGGGCATTGGCGGCACATTTCTTGCAAGTCTGTCTTTGGCAGCTCGTTTCCTGCAAGTCTGTCTTTGGCCTCTGTCGATCTTCACACAACCTCTTTGCCACCTGGTGTGCTGACGCCAGCTTATGCTAGCACATATTCTTCTTTTCACTTCAAATATTTGATGTGATACCTTACAATATCTAGGCTGAAAATGTGTAAGTGTAAGCTTCTATCAATAACCATGGTCTGATAGTCAATGGAATGGCAGACAAAAAATGGATCTGAGCACTATGGGACTCAACATCTTAGGTCATAAGTCCCCTAGAACTTAGAACTACTTAAACCTAACTAACCTAAGGACATCACACTCACCCATGCCCGAGGCGGGATTCGAACCTGCAGTCCCGCGGTTCCGGACTGCAGCGCCAGAACTGCACGGCCACCGCGGCCGGCAATGGCAGACAGTTCACAGAGTTGCATGCCACATGCGGAGGACGATTATCCTAGAAACAATTCAAAAGTCATGCATTAGTTACCTTTGAGGTTGGATGTGGGCGTGTTGATGTTAGTCAAGAATGCCTTTAAGACGACAAAGACACCATTATAGAAACCTCGCTAGGTTTGAACGAGGTTGTGTAACAGGGCTACGAGAAGCTGATTGTTTCTCCTCCAATATTGCAGTAGGATTTTTGCAGGAATGTAGACACTGTACACGATTGCTGGCAGCAGCGCTCATGCAAATGTATGGTCGCAAGAAGACGGCACTCGGGATGGCCACATAGCACTACCGGGAGGGAAAACCATTATTTTTTATGTATGGCTCTGCCGCAGCAGTACTGCATCTCCAGCAGCAAAATGAGCAGCAGTTGGTACCATATTGACACATTAAACTCTTAGAAATTAATTACTTCAACAAAATCTTCGGGCCAGACACCCTGTAACACATGCGTTTCACTGAACCCAAACTACCTCTATTTGCGACTTCAGTGGTGTCAAGTGAGAGCTCACAGTAGAGTGGAGGTCTGATGTATTATCTGATGAAAGCTGGTTAAGCCTCAGTGCCAGTGACAGCCATGTGTTGGTTAAGTTGGTTGGTTGGTTGGTTGGTTCAGGGGAAGGAACCAGACAGCGAGATCATCGGTCCCATTGGGTGAGAGAGGGATGGGGAAGGAAGCCGGCCACGTGCTTTTAAAGGAAAGGAGGCCAGTTGCTGGCCTGCAACCAACTGGTCTGCATGCTACACACACTGGACCTACACCTGGAATTACCGTCTGGCGTGCGATTTCGTATGACAGCAGGAGCACACATACTGCTGCTGCAGCCCAACATGCTCTACATAGTGTCGAAATGTTGCCTTGGTCTGCTCAATCACCAGATCAGTCTCCAATCAAGCACGTATGGGACATCATCAGACGTCAGTTCCAGCATCATTCACAGGCAACAATAACTGTCCCTGTACTGACTGACCAAGTGCAACAGGCATTGACCTCCATACGACAAACTGACATCCAGCAACTGTACAAGAAAATTCATGGGCTTTTGTATGCTTACATTCAACTTTGTGGCGGTTACCAGAATGAATGCAGCGGCATTTCACATTTACAGTGGCTTATCTCATACTAACAATAAACTGTGAGCTTGTAATGTTAATCACTTAAATATGTTACCTAGACAATCATATTCCGAAAATTTCATTGTTCTACATTATTTATCTAGCGGTTCTAGGCGCTCAGTCCGAAACCGCGCGACTGCTACGGTCGCAGGTTCGAATCCTGCCTCGGGCATGGATGTGTGTGATGTCCTTAGGTTAGTTAGGTTTAAGTAGTTCTAAGTTCTAGGGGACTGATGACCACAGATGTTAAGTCCCATAGTGCTCAGGACCATTTGAACCATTTTTACATTATATATTTTTTCGTGTCCATTATAATTATCCGAGCTGTTATGCCGTGGTCGGTTGATGAATTCTGTGTCGATTTCCAACGTTTCGTCTCCGACTGCGGGAGACATCTTCAAGGGGGTCCGTAGCTCAATGGAAGGTCCAACACACCGACTGGCTCGCTACTGACTGCCGCTAAATTCCGTGTCCGCGCGCTCCCACGCCGCGGCGTGACGTCACGTGTTTTGAAAACGTCAGTGCAATTGGCCGCTGTCCGTCGCCGTCGATCGCCGTTGCCATCACCCAGTAGTGGACGGGTGGTACACATCTTCTTTAGCACCGGCATTCATATGCCGTTTAATTTCACACCCTCCTCCTTACGGTTGAAATTATTAGGGTGTGTAGCGATTTCGGTTGCCTCCCTGTAGAGCCTTTCGTAATATCCGCTTGTGGCCGCTACTACTTGCGTCTCCTCGTAACGAATATTGTGGTTCCCTGGCTGGAAAGCATGCTCCGCAACAACTGATTGTTCCGTTTCTCCTCTTCTGCAATTTCCCTTATGCTCTTCCAAACGTTTAGAAACAGTTCTTTTAGTGGTAACCACATAAACATCACCACGGCTGCATGGGATCCTATACACTCCAGCTTTTTCCAGTGGTTTTCGAGCGTCCTTGGCAGACTTAAGGTATTCCTGTATCTTCCTGGTGGGCTTGTAAATTACGGTAATATTCCGCTTCGTCAAGATCCTCCCTATTCTTTCCGTTACATTTTTAACAAACGGCAGGAAAACCTTAGATTTTGGAGTAGCCTGTACGTCAGTATGATTTCTGCGTGAGTGCCTCAGCGCACGTTTTATTTCGGCGGACGAATATCCGTTCTTCATTAGTGCATTGTGGAGATGTTCCAGCTCAGCGTCAAGCAACTCATGTTCGCAAATATTTCTAGCTCTGTCCGCTAACGTCTTGATAACACCCCGCTTCTGTTGTGGGTGGTGGTTCGAATCTCGGTGCAAATAACGGTCCGTGTGCGTGGGTTTGCGGTATACTGAGTTGCCCAAACTACCATTTTCGTTTCTAAAAACAAGCAAATCGAGGAAATGTAACTTGCCGTCTACCTCCTCCTCCATTGTAAACTGAATTCTCGAGTCTATACTGTTCAGATGGTCGTGGAACCGGCTTAGTTCCTCCCTACCATGTCTCCACAGAACAAACGTGTCATCCACGTATCGGAACCATACATTTGGTTTTTTGCTGGCAGTACCTAAGGCCTGTTCTTCGAATTTCTCCATAAAGAAGTTTGCAATTACGGGACTTAGGGGGCTTCCGATAGCCACGCCATCCGTTTGCTCATAAAACTGTTCATGCCACTTGAAGTATGTGGTCGTCAAACAACACTTAAACAGTTCTGAAATATCGGCAGGAAAAATTCGATCCAGCTGTTCCAATACATCATTAAGTGGAACCATGGTAAACAGCGATACCACATCGAAGCTGACCAATATGTCCTCCGGCTGGACCACTATGCCATTCAATCTGCTGATGAAATGTGTCGAATTCCTTATATAAGAGTCCGAACGGCCCACATGTGGTTTTAGCAGCGTAGTCAAAAACGTGGCTAACGAGTAGGTGGGCGAACCAATGGCACTTAGTATCGGTCTTAACGGCACATTTTCTTTATGAATTTTGGGCAATCCATAAAGCCTCGGTGGTAGCGCAACCGAATTGCAGAGACCTTTCTGTACACTCTCTTCAATGGAGGACTTTTTTATTAACCGCGACACAGTTCTGAGAACGGTGTTAGTGGGGTCCTTATTCAACTTCCTATATGCTTGCGGATCCAGCAGATCAGTAATTTTACTCCGATAGTCGGCCACATCCATAACCACCCGTATGTCAGCTGGGAGAACCAAAATACTATCGTCGTCATTCAGGAGTTTTAAAGCTCTTCTCTCACCCACAGTTATATTACTTTTCGGCGGTTTTGCATTGGCTAATATTCTTACTGTTTCTATACGGATTTCTTCAGCTGTTACAGAATCCACACTGCGAATTCCTGCTTCTGCACTGGCTATAATCTCTTCCGTGGGCACAAAACGCGGACTAACAGCAAAATCTCCTCCCTTGGCAAGCACAGATGTCTCATCGTCAGATAACGAACGTTTGGACAAATTGATAACGGTCCGGGAAACGTCTAAATGCCGGACAGTCTGATTAGGTAGCAAATTATCAAACTTCTTCTTCTGTCTACTAGACGGACAGCGGCCAATTGCACTGACGTTTTCAAAACACGTGACGTCACGCCGCGGCGTGGGAGCGCGCGGACACGGAATTTAGCGGCAGTCAGTAGCGAGCCAGTGGGTGTGTTGGACCTTCCATTGAGCTACGGACCCCCTTGAAGATGTCTCCCGCAGTCGGAGACGAAACGTTGGGAATCGACACAGAATTCATCAACCGACCACGGCATAACAGCCCGGATAATTATAATGGACATGATATTTCCGGCCGTGAAAGTCTACATTTTAGTATTATTTTTTCGTGTTAAGATTTTTCCCGCCAGTGTACATCAGTGTAAATATAAAAAATTTTCAAGATGTTTTTCAGTGTTGAGGGAAACAAAAACAAAAAACCAAAGGAAAATGAGGAGGAAAGTGGAACAGAAAAAAAAGAAAGTAATGTAAAGCAAAGAAAAGTAGCCGCGGAGCAGGGTTGAGGAAGCGCAGTGCAGGCAGTGCAACGTAAGCCAAGGGAGATGCGCGGTATTTCAAATTCTGGTTTAGGAAATAACTGTCATTGTTAGTGTTCCTCCTTAAGTTCTGAAAAAGTTCACTGCCTGTCAAAAGCAGCGAAGCACTATGAAAACATGGTAGGATTTCAGTATAATGGTTCAAATGGCTCTGAGCACTATGGGACTCAACTGCTGAGGTCATAAGTCCCCTAGAAGTTAGAACTACTTAAACCTAACGAACCTAAGGACATCACACACATCCATGTCCGAGGCAGGATTCGAACCTGCGACCGTAGCGGTAGCGCGGTTCCAGACTGCAGCGCCTAGAACCGCTCGGCCACTTCGGCCAGCGGATTTCAGTATAACTTCATACACTATCGACAGGTAGGTAAATGATAAGATCTGCAGTCAGGTAGAACTGTCATTAAAGCGCGCTACTGTTGTTCATGTTTAGTATTATTACAAGACCTGGTAGGAAATACAAAGAGCATCAACAATGTCCGATGCTGAGTAATCACTGTGAAGAAGATGGAGATTCTGAGTACTCCTGACAGAGCGTTATCAGCATCTGAAAAGAGATTGAAAGGGCCTACATTCTGAATCTCCATTTAGCCAGCTGCTCTAATCGTGCAATATCCAGATTAGTGGAACAGTAGGATGTGACAGTGGCCCGATGTTGGACTGCATGGCAACGTGAGGGCAGGCATACTTATTTTCAAAGTTCAAGTCGGCCATGTCAGACCGCCACAAGAGAGGATCGCCCTGTTTTGCACCAAGCACATCTGCACCTGCCATCTGAGGACACCTGCACCATTATTTGGAAACTAGCAGCAGCCTCTTTTTTTTATATTTTCATGAGTATGCTGTAGCTAACACTAGAACACAAACGGCTGTGTTTGGAGTGGCGCTGGGACCGGGAAGCACTTACTGGTGATGAATGCCTTCGCATTGGGCTGAGCGATGAATTGCAGTTTTGCACTATCCCAGATGACCATCTTTGGTGAGAATGATGGCAGCGACCTGCAAAGAGGTCCAATTCTTCAATTGTTTTGGAGTAGATCAGCACTTTTACTCCTGGTGACATGATATGTAGAGCCATCGGTTTTGATAGTAGGTCATGGTTGGTAGTGTCTGAGGGAATTGTGATGACATGCTGATATGTAACGAACATCCTGCGTTCTCATGTGTTTCCGTTCATGTGATACTATCGTCGTGCCGTTTTTCAACGGGATAATCGTCTTGCAGTGAACACATAGTGCGTAGTGGGGTGATCACTCTGTTGTAGAAATAATTCAAAAGCCAAGGTCGCTTACATACTGTTTACTGGATAACCGGTTCTAAATGTAGATTATCATATCCAAATGGTTTATAAATGTTAATGGATGTCAGTTTGTTGACTAACATCAGACACACCCACATCCAACCTCAAAGGTAACTAATGCATTTAAAAGAAACTTGTTTTGTATCCTCATAGTGGCGCAACTAGCGCTACCCTTATGCGACTGGTGCGATATTTAACCCTAGGACGCCTAAGGCAGGGGGGAGGGGGGGTTCATTGAACCCACCATTTTTTTATGTCCCCTGCTTTTGCCCAAGTAGCTTTCATACTACATATTCCCTTTGAGTTATTGTTTGTTGGCTAATTTATGAAACGTTAGTGTCAATATATTTTATAGAAAATTCCTGCTTTGAAATAAAAAATAAATAAACTTATTATGGGTCCAACAAACCCTCCCCTCCCTCCCCTTAGGCTTCCATGCTGTAGAAGATTTCCCTTAGTAGGATTTCGTATTTCTCATCTCTACAACAATGCAAGTTAGTTTCTTGTTGGTTGGTATTCTTGATATTCACAACAATCGCTTTACTTTCAGAGGAAGTGATTGTTGATGTCAGTCAGCTGTTATTTATTTTGTAAACCTGCAGTGAGTTCGTGCAGTTCCCAACACGTAGGCCTCCAGTAACTTTGGTGTCCCACACAGCAAAAACGAAAGCAAGTAAAACTTACTGATGTCATCAATGCCCCAAGATAAAGGCACTGTTGGAGGAGAGGAGAATAAAACCGAGATAAATGCACATTATAATTCCACTAAAGGTGGAATTGATACCATTGATCAAATGGAGCGTATGTACATCTGCAAGAGGGGAACAAAGAGATGGCCTCTATCTGTATTTTACTCTCTCATCGACATTTGTGCTATCAATGCAACCACCATATTCATCCAGCTAAATCCAAGATGGAATGAAAAGAAACACAATAAATGGGAACTTTATCATCTGCAAACTGGGATGGAACTAGTGAAATTGCAGGTAGAAGAAAGAAGTGCCAATGCAAGAGCGTTATCCAACCAAATTGTTCCATCGATGGAGACTATTCTACAAAAGAAAATCAAAGAAGTAACAACAGAAGCACGTCAGCCTCCTGCATGGAAAGGTCGGTGCCATATTTGAGTAAGAAAAGCTAAAACAAAGAATCAGAAGTACAACAATCTAAGCAAACCAAAACAGTATTGTGGACAGTATCATAAACATGTGTGTAACACACATTCAGAAAAGATTGTGAAGTGTGTCTCTTGCCTTTAAGTTGAGGACTCAGACTAGTCTATTGTATATGAACACATCTGTATTTTGTATTGTAATATGTCAATTTTTTATTCACTCAATCCAATATTTATAACAATTAACAACATTTATAAACCGATGCCTTAGTTAAAATACATAAACCAATTTGAAAGTTATAATTTTTCGTCAGTAAACTTACACTCCTGGAAATTGAAATAAGAACACCGTGAATTCATTGTCCCAGGAAGGGGAAACTTTATTGACACATTCCTGGGGTCAGATACATCACATGATCACACAGACAGAACCACAGGCACATAGACACAGGCAACAGAGCATGCACAATGTCGGCTCTAGTACAGTGTATATCCACCTTTCGCAGCAATGCAGGCTGCTATTCTCCCATGGAGACGATCGTAGAGATGCTGGATGTAGTCCTGTGGAACGGCTTGCCATGCCATTTCCACCTGGCGCCTCAGTTGGACCAGCGTTCGTGCTGGACGTGCAGACCGCGTGAGACGACGCTTCATCCAGGCCCAAACATGCTCAATGGGGGACAGATCCGGAGATCTTGCTGGCCAGGGTAGTTGACTTACACCTTCTAGAGCACGTTGGGTGGCACGGGATACATGCGGACGTGCATTGTTCTGTTGGAACAGCAAGTTCCCTTGGCGGTCTAGGAATGGTAGAACGATGGGTTCGATGACGGTTTGGATGTACCGTGCACTATTCAGTGTCCCCTCGACGATCACCAGTGGTGTACGGCCAGTGTAGGAGATCGCTCCCCGCACCATGATGCCGGGTGTTGGCCCTGTGTGCCTCGGTCGTATGCAGTCCTGATTGTGGCGCTCACCTGCACGGCGCCAAACACGCATACGACCATCATTGGCACCAAGGCAGAAGCGACTCTCATCGCTGAAGACGACACGTCTCCATTCGTCCCTCCATTCACGCCTGTCGCGACACCACTGGAGGCGGGCTGCACGATGTTGGGGCGTGAGCGGAAGACGGCCTAACGGTATGCGGGACCGTAGCCCAGCTTCATGGAGACGGTTGCGAATGGTCCTCGCCGATACCCCAGGAGCAACAGTGTCCCTAATTTGCTGGGAAGTGGCGGTACGGTCCCCTACAGCACTGCGTAGGATCCTACGGTCTTGGCGTGCATCCGTGCGTCGCTGCGGTCCGGTCCCAGGTCGACGGGCACGTGCACCTTCCGCCGACCACTGGCGACAACATCGATGTACTGTGGAGACCTCACGCCCCACGTGTTGAACAATTCGGCGGTACGTCCACCCGGCCTCCCGCATGCCCACTATACGCCCTCACTCAAAGTCCGTCAACTGCACATACGGTTCACGTCCACGCTGTCGCGGCATGCTACCAGTGTTAAAGACTGCGATGGAGCTCCGTATGCCACGGCAAACTGGCTGACACTGACGGCGGCGGTGCACAAATGCTGCGCAGCTAGCGCCATTCGACGGCCAACACCGCGGTTCCTGGTGTGTCCGCTGTGCCGTGCGTGTGATCATTGCTTGTACAGCCCTCTCGCAGTGTCCGGAGCAAGTATGGTGGGTCTGACACACTGGTGTCAATGTGTTCTTTTTTCCATTTCCAGGAGTGTATTTAATACCTTTGGGCTCGCCGAATCTCCCCCCCCCCCCCGCCATTAGGCATCCAAGTTAGAAAAAAAGGTTTGGGCGTCCTAGGGTTAATAGGTATCGTTTTTCAGATGTAGAAACACGCCTACCGATTTTCGTTTGTCACAGAACTCCTTCTTGAGGTTGCGAATTTTTTCTGTCAGCGCATTTTTGCTTTTTTTCCCCTTCAGATAATGATAGATCCTCTCATACGTGTAAAGCCTTTCTTGATGCAACCGTCCTTGTCTGTCTCTCATCATCTATACTATATGATTGTAGTTCTTCAGTTGAACGATTACAGAATGAATGCTGGGTTTCTCTTTGAGCAGAAGAGTAATCTTTTTGCAGAACCTTGTTCGAGATATAGGATGGTTCAAATGGCTCTGAGCACTATGGGACTTAACATCTGAGGTCATCACTCCTCTAGAACTTAGAACAACTTAAACCCAACTAACCTCCCCGAGGCAGGATTCGAACCTGCGACCGTAGTGGTCGCGTGGTTCCAGACTGTAGCGCCTAGAACCGCTTGGCCACCCCGGCCGGCGAGATATAGGAGTGGTAACAATGTTTCAAGGCTGGTGCAGGTGCAGCAGTTAGCAGTCTGCGCCAGTCTAAAAGCTTAGCCAGCAGGCACTGGTGCATCTCAGGCACTGGTTCATCTCATGATAGAACTCGCACCAAAAGCAACTGAATTTTGATTCATACTTATAAACATTTAAAGCATGCACCAAAGAATGCAAAACTAAACTACAGTATTTTCTAAACTTCAATATCACTACTTCAAATATGGGCAAATTATTTATGCCTCTGGTTAGAAACAATAGATGAAGGATAGAGATTCGTTTTACATACCAGTATATCATGTGTGATGTCATTTTGGTCAATCCCTGAGTGTGATTTATTATAAAACTGTTAATTCGTGTTGACCAAGTACTTCAAAAGTTGTATAAAACTGTAATGTAATGCATTTCACTAGGACAGAGTGGCACAGTAGGAAGGAGCAATTGTGGCTGCTACTGGGAAGGAAACTATTCTTTTAGCTTGTGGGGTGTACTAAGCTGGGTTTGGGTCTCAGATGAGAGAGGGAATTAATTTTCTGACTCAAAAGAGTGTTTCTAGGCTCCGAGTTTGTGTCGTTTTGTGCATCTGAGTTCTGGGTGGGAAGTGGTTGCATAGTACAATAGTTGGGACTTCGATTTTTCGGTGATTCATTTCACATCATGACATAGAATTTTTTTTGAGTAAGATAATAGAGGAATTTTAAAGTTTTCATAGAAAAGTGTGTTTATGTGCATTGAAAAATCAACAGTTCAATTAATTATTGATGTTTTCACCAGTTTGACTTATAACATAACCAATTTGTTGAGCTATGAAAGCTGATACTTAGCTTGAGTCCCTCGATGAAAATTTGTGTATCTTGTCAAAGTTAACTCCACCTGAAACTGAATCCTGGATTTCCCTTTTGTCAGGCAAATTATGTGGTAGTTAATCAACTTCTACTGAAATATTGTGTCCAAAATGAAACAGTTTGCTTTATAATATATTTAATGCATCACAGTGAGCTTGACAAAAATTTGAATAATATCGAACTTAACTGGCTATCGGTGTTGCTCCATATGTAGGTTGCAATAATGAAATTTTGAATTAGAGTACTGTATACAATTTTATAAATATGAGTTTTACTATTGTTCACATTCGTTGAGCATACTTTTGAATAGAAACTATTTTGCATAACATTTTCACCATATTTCATTGTAACTGTGCTCGAAGTACCATTATTTCTTCAATTTAATAATTTAACAACATCGCAAACATGTACTCATTAAGATTCAGTACATCACAAAGTGGTATGGTATGATTTAGTTGGACAGGAATCTTGGTTTCCATTAGGTGTCGGCCTATTCATTTACTTTACACCTTATTTCCCAGTTCCTGCTTTCTTTGGCACTGAGGATGCTTTTTGAATAACTAATTAACATTTTTGTTGTTCTGAATTAAAGGCTATTTGTTGGCCATCATGGAACTGTCTCTCTGAGGCTGTGGTTGTTGTTGTGACAGAGTTACCCAGACCAAGACCACACCGTGGCTGACCTGAGCACCCACCTCTACCGCAGCGTGGACGAGTTCTTCGCAGAATGCTTCGAGGACCAGCAGCCTGCATCCTCTTCGCCTGCAAAGACAGCCAGACGGTTGTTGCCAGTGCTGCTCTTACTGTGCACCGCTGCCTTCAGCTGACTGGCGGCACACTTCCACAAGCCAGCCTTATAACACCACCTGCAGCAATTGAGCGGGTACAATGCCACTTCTCCTCTGCCTTCCATAAAAATGCTGTAGTATTATTTCTTAAGAATCATTTACTAGCTACTCATACTGCATACTTTTAGAACCATCATTTTTATTGTTCCTCTCCTTTGGTTCCTTTAAGTAAAGACGTGTAATGAGATAAGATGTCAGAAGTGTCCACCATTTTGCTTTTGCAGTACTGCATTGTGCCCACACCGACTCAGCATACTTTGAAGGAACCTGCATATCTCCTATTTTTTACATTTTTTTATATTCCATGATGTTGAACAACACATACCATACCTTGTGACTTAAACTTATCTTCCATATCATATCTCGATAATACCTCGACTGGTGAAATTGCATCATTCAGATAAATTTCTCTAGATCTAACATGTTTCCACTTCTGTGATATCAAAAAGAACTGTGGCACCCACTGCATGGTATATATTATTGTTACCTTGGTAGATACATGTGGTGCCTCAGTATATATGTGTGTATGTAGATTGGTCCCTGTGTATAATGGCCAAAATGCAATGAGAGAGAGATTACTGAATATGCGACAAGTGCTTCAATAGTGACATACAACGACCACATCACCAGGAGTGTAAACATTCCAATAAAATAAATGCTTCGATCCATTTACGTTTGTTAATCAAACCTTACTATTGCCTTTACCATAACGTTAGAACAGTATTACAAACATCAGTACCTGTAATAGACCACTGGTAACATCTGTGCCTCACAGTACGTCTGTGCACAAATATCTCACAACTGTAACTGAAATTTAAACGTGGTTTACCAAGTTCCAGCTCCCCTAACAGTTACCGAGATGCCATATCACCCCATTTATTAATATTGTCTGCAGTCCACTAAATCTCCAATACAAGAGAACATCACCAAGAGCAGAAGAGAAGTAAGGTGGAAATGAGCTCCACTGTGTCTTCCATGCAAGAGAGAGCAAATCATGGGCAGATTGCACCTTCTGCTGGGTAAGGTCTTCTTCAGAAGCGCCAGACAATCTCAGGGTTGTCATTCCCCCTGTGCTGCCTACTTTTCAAATCTATTTTCAGTATTTGATTATATTAAATTCCTGTTTTCTGCAGTCAGCCAATCTTGTCTTGATTTTAAGCTTCTATTTGTCTCTTGTAAACTTTAATAGAAATTGTTGGAAAATGACTATCTCCATTTTCAGTATTACTGGAGAGACATTCACTGTGCACTCTATGTTAGCTATATCCTAGAGCACCATTAGGCGTCCTTGCAGCTTACTGATGGCAATCGGCGCCAATAATGTCAATAATGTAGCCTTCTGGAGCCATGCAAGTAGACCCAGGGTTAGGGTAGCAGGAGGAGCTCTGAACTGTAAGCCATCTGGCTCCCTCTCGTTTAGTGCACTGTCCAACACACAGAGAACACAATGCACAGAATCCAAGTTCCTAGGATCAATAATTTATTTTTAATAGCTGCTCAGAAGGCTTGTAACATTATGATGGATAGCTAAGTTAAAAACAAATGACTACTTACTGATGACTGTCACTGTGAGTATAACTACATCAGTGACACCTATTACAATTCAAACAGATTTTTGTGTCACAAACAGTTCCATAACATCACTGATAAATACCATGTGAAGGAGGACAAAATAATCTTTCACGTGTATTGTTGTAACTACTTTGTATGTTCTTTCAGTATGTAAAATGTGTTCTCAAAAGTAATGCTAGAAGCAGACAGTGACATTCCACCAAGTAGTGAGAAAATGTGTTGTACATTCAAGTGTACATCTGGTTAGCTACTGTTAAACATTGCCATGTCCTGTACAAGTATCTCCAACTAAAGCAATAAGCAGATCAGCAATGTTAACAGGATGCCCACTTTAAAGAAATGAATATCAATTTAATTAAATTCATCATCTTGGTCTATGCAAACTGATTATTCTTGAACTTCAGATTCTACTTGATTTGCTCCTCTTTTCAGCGGTAATTATTGTAATGTGATATTTGGCTGTGATCCACAACAATTAAATAATGGGACAACGTAAAAATCATACAAAAATGTAGAAATGTATATTGATAGTTTGGCTTTGTATTTCTAATGTGATCAATAATCTGTGAATTATAGAAATATAGGAAATTAAAAAAGAAATAAAAAATTTTGCAAAGATTAAATGAAATTACTCTGAGCCTTCTTCCACTTCTTCGTTTGCATACCATATTGATGACTGCAGTATTGAAGCAGTTTATGGCCCTACTTCATTGTTAAATCTTACTTTGTTAAATCTTACTTTTATACTTGTAGTCAACTGATACACAACACAGCAGTCATAGTCCACTAGGTACCACAGTGAATGTTTAAATATTTTTGAGACTGTCTGGGAAAGTTCAATTTCAAAAATCTGTTGAAGAAACTGGAATTTAAGAACAACAGAGAAACATTTATGTGGCTTTCAAATGCTATTGAGGGAGAAACACAATGATAAGAGTGGGTCATTGTACTATTCTCAGAAATTCCACAGCTTCATCTTGGCATTCGCTCCTGTTAGCTCCACGGAATATATATAATACGGGTTGGGACAAAATACACTACTGGCCATTAAAATTGCTACACCGAGAAGAAATGCAGATGATAAACAGGTATTCATTAGGCAAATATATTATACAAGAACTGACATGTGATTACATTGTCACGCAATTTGGGTGCATAGATCCTGAGAAATCAGTGCCCAGAACAACCACCTCTGGCCGTAATAACGGCCTTGATACTCTTGGGCATTGAGTCAAACAGAGCTTGGATGGCGTGTACAGGCACAGCTGCCCATGCAGCTTCAACACGATACCACAGTTCATCAAGAGTAGTGACCGGTGTATTGTGACGAGCCAGTTGCTTGTTTTCAGTTGGTGAGAAATCCGGAGAATATGCCAGCCAGGGCAGCAGTCGAACATTTTCTGTATCCAGTAAGGCCGGTACAGGACCTGCAACATGTGGTCGTGCATTATCCTGCTGAAATGTAGGGTTTCGCAGGGATCAAATAGAGGGTAGAGCCACGGGTCGTAACACATCTGAAATGTAACGTCCACTGTTCAAAGTGCTGTCAATGCAAACAAGAGGTGACCGAGACGTGTAACTAATGGCACCCCATACCATCACGCCGGGTGATACGCCAGTATGGTGATGACGAATACAGTCTTCCAATGTGCGTTCACTGCGAAGTCGCCAAACACGGATGCGACCATCATGATGCTGTAAACAGAACCTGGATTCATCCGAATAAAATGACATTTTGCCATTGGTGCACCCAGGTTCGTCATTGAGTACACCATCACAGGCATTCCTGTCTGTGATACAGCATCAAGCGTAAATACTTTCTTAGTTTAAGTCCACCATTACTACACAAAATTTTTACATAAATTTTATTCCTAATGTTGCACAGTAATCGTTCTCCCATGAGAGAATCTGATACTCATCATATTACATGCACAAATTACAGCCTATTACATCAGACAGTTCGTATAAATATGCTTCCATAATATAACCAGAGGTCCACACTATCTGGCGAGAAAATGATAATCGTCTTGTGTATACATAGCTGAAATATTTAGAATTCTTTTGCCTAAGGGAATTCTAATTATTACTCCCTGATGCATGTTGATCATAAGGTCCATCCGTCACAGAATTTTTAATTCATGGAGCATTGTGTAGGATGTGCTATAGACGACTGTCACAGATAATCCCACCCTTAACAACCAGTCTTGCATGTTTCATTGATAATTAGTGAGTGTCACTTCTAGTGTGTGTTGTGTTTAGCATCATTCAGCTCTGGATTACTACATCTTACATGTGAGCATTTCTCCCATCATTGGATTATGCTTAAGTACATCGATGTCTGCTTCTTCTGTCTCCTACCATTGCTGTTTCTTTAAAGTGAAATCCTGCCACTGTCCTTTTTCCTACTATTTCAGTGGGAAATTGATGCTAGAAGCTCCCCAGTAACACATCACATACAACATGCTCCTTTTTCTCTCATGGATATTAAATTCATTGTCGTAACTAATATTATCCACTAGATAGTATTTGAAACGAAACTTTATTAACTATTGTTGCTGAATGTAGCACATTGTCCACACTACTGCACTTTAAATCATTGATACTAACCGTCTTGAATCATTAAAAATGTTAAACATCATTTGTAGGTAGCAGTCAAAGCTAAAAGTTCCTTTAAGGGGTCATTGTATGTTCTATGTCGCCAATGTTAAATTATCGAATTTTGTGACCCATTATATTGGAAAATTTTTAAGACACCAACTCACAATTTTCCATAATTATGGAATGCACCTTTCTAGATACTCTGAACTAGAATCTATTACTGCAATTGTATAGTTGGGCATGTTATCTCTTTTTTTCAAACGCTCAATTTTTTGACAGAGTTTTGTAAGTAAATGAACATAAAAACAAAACAACTCTGGATATTTGAATTATTCCAGTACCACATGTGTTGAATCTCACACTTGGCATATTGTGAAAATTTCATGTCTATTCCATCAGTACTTTTTTAGAAATTGGGTCATTTATTGTAAAACATGTGGTTCAGAGATATTGAGGTTTAAGACTTTTTTATTTCAAATTCTTATACAGACTTACATTTCTGCAT
This sequence comes from Schistocerca americana, assembly GCF_021461395.2. Classification (NCBI taxonomy): domain Eukaryota; kingdom Metazoa; phylum Arthropoda; class Insecta; order Orthoptera; family Acrididae; genus Schistocerca; species Schistocerca americana. Next base: position 644,228,515 of record NC_060123.1, read on the forward strand.
CTCTTATGCACAAGAATTGCCTTGGCCCATAGTTGTGTCTTCGTCAGTGTCAAAACAGCCCAGTACTTGCCTTCTCCTTTTCTTTCATGCTTCTTTTGTCATTTGCTGAGCAGCTAACTCTGCTTCACTTACATGAAGCTCATCCAGTTCCCATAGTCATTTAGCTGTGTTCTGTTCAAATCTTACCCCTAACTTCTCCAGAACCTTAAGTCTTTCATAGTTCGCGCCATTAAAAGTTATTACAGCATCAGATACTGCTAACTTTAGAGTCATAAGGCCATCAAATAAATTTTTGGCACACAGCACCACACAACATTACTGAAGGACTCATTCACATTATGGGGCTTCCCATGTAAACACTTCTTTAGAAGCTCAGGATTTGCCAAATCTCTGTAAATAGGTTTTATTGCCTCCATTACTGCCAAAGGAAGAGACTGCTTGCCTATATTTACTCCAAGTGTTCGGTGGAGATGGTCACAAACCATGAAATGGCTTTTCATTGGTTGATATTCAATGAAAGAAAATGCTCCACACGGCTCTTTTCATCTTCTCTAAATTGTCACAGGTATATCTAATGGCCTTCCCATAATATTCCTGTAAGTTAGCTTACTACAAACATAGCCAATAATCACACTAGTTTTAACGAAAACTAGTATCATAAACAAAGGACTGATTTGTTTATTTGTAACGCTAACTTCTGAGATGTAGCAGTAGGCACAAAACAAAGCAATTCACAGCCTTGTAGACTGCTAAAATGTGGCAGTATATGTGTAGCTGCGAAATTTGACACTAACATGTCAACATTCAAAATATTATCTGAAGGTCTAACAATTGTCTGATTTTAGTGTTTTATATACCAAAATATTCAGGAAAGTCCAAAGTACATTTTGAGTAGAAAACATATTACTTAAACACATACATTAATTACAGCAAAATACTGCTTTTCTATTTATTTATCACACTATATGTGTAACATCCATAGAGGAGAGTGCCTCTTCATTCATTATTGAAACTGAATTAGATAGTCAAACCATCTTCCTTCTCTTTTGGAGTAATATAGTCTTATAAATCAGTTTGCTGCACAATGTAGCCACATGGTCTAGGGCGCCTTGTCATAGTTCGCACTGCTTCCCCTGTCAGAGGTTCGAGTCCTCCCTCAGGTATGGGTGTGTGTGTTGGCCATAGCGTAAGTTAGTTAAAGTTCGAGTAAGTAATGTGTCAGCTTAGGGACCAATGACCTCAGCAGTTTGGTCCCATAAGACCCTACCAATAAATCGGTTCAGTTTAAAAAAATAAGAATAAGGAAAACACATACTTTTGGGTTGGTTTCTGATTGGAATTTTGATGTAAGCATTCGATTACTCACAGAATCTTGTACCATTGATCTCAAGTACACTGAATTCTGTTATTAGATAATACTGTGATTCACTTTCCAACCTAGAAAAAGTAATCACCACAATTTCTCTTAAAAATGTCTACACTGATTACATTCTTTATCGCATATAGTTTCAAATATTTAGTAAAGACATTGTACAAGCCAACAACATATTTCACATCACCTCATCCTTTTGGCAGAACATCACAGATGTTCACACTTACTATTTTTAAGTGCTGAATGGCAGTTATCAGATGTAACTCTCCTTATCTACATTTATTACTTGCTTTTGGTTTTTGATGTACTAAACAAGATCTCAAAAAATTCTTTACTTTTCCTCTCATGTTTGAAAGTAACTGTACATGTTTAACTTATTAGCACATTTTATAACACCAAAGAGTCCCCACACATAGTGTTTATACCAAATTAATTTGTTTACAGCTTCCTAAGGAAAGAAAACTAACTACTGTTCCACATCAGGCCTTCTCCTGTAAAATAATAGTTCTCAGTTGAGAATATAGTGGATGGGAAGTCTGCTGTTTGAGTTGGTTTTCAGAGCTTCTTTTACTTGCAATCAGGTAGGAGCTGCCTGTTGGGTCTGACTCATACCTTTACACATCTCAAAAGTATCTGCAATATGTTTTGACTTTGACTGAGAGAGCTTCTAAGCCTTCAATCAATTCCTTATACAAACATGAGTATTCTAATCCTTCTAGTAAATGTGATATTGCATCTCTGACTTTTCCTGTTCTCTTTTAACATAAATAATTTCAAAACTGTATTCCTGTATGCATAATGCACAGTGTGCAAACCATGCGTGCAGTAGTTTACAAGTCAGCAGGGATATTAGTAATTTATGTTGACTTCATATTTTAGCACGATGACTTGCTAAATAAAAATGAAATCTCCTGAAAGCCCATACTATGGCTAAAGTTTCAAATTCAGTGGTGGGATATGACTTCTCACAATCTGTTAAGACTCATGTTGGAAATCCTATGGTGTAAATTTTTGGTTCTCCATTTCTAGTTTGAAATTGAAAGAGCCCAAAATATAAAGCATCAGTTGTTAAACCATAATCAAGACTTAAATATGCATCATATAACATCTTTCCTGGACACAGTTCATGGTTAATTTAATCAAAAGATGACTGTCTTCATGCTGTGGATGCCAACATTGTATGTTTCTTTAATGGATCGTTTGAAGCTTCATTATTCAGTACTCTGGAACAAACTTTCACTAAAAACTACTCAATCTTTTGAATGGATTTTATTTTTGTTGTTGTGTGGCATAGGAAAATTTTTTTACTGCTGTACTCCTACTTATTCCTTCCAGTGACATGATATGACCAAGTAATTTAATCTCCTTCGTACCACATTTTTACTTCTTAAGATTTACTGTTACTCCAACTTTCGGATATGCTTGTAGTGACTCTTTTATCAATCAGTTCCAGATGTGCCTGATGTTGAGGTAGCTTTTAAAAAGTCATCAACATGTGCTCAATCTAACGATTGCCATGCCAATAATTTTTCGAAGACTGCAATGAATACAATCACACTTACATTCAGTCCAAATGACAGAACTTTAAATAAATTGGTATCTTCTTCCAGCAAATGTGAATGCTGCATTCTTCAGTAACTATTTTGTCAAAGGGAATTGCCAATAAACATCATAAGTCTATACCTGACAAGTACTGTAATCCACGGAATCTCTGAAAATGTTCTTCCAAGTTATTTTGACATGCTGTTACTGGTACTAAAACATTACTAATTATTCTTCATGCAAAACTAATCCAATTCCTCCTCCTGAACTAAAAATGGACTACAATATGGTTCATTGAACATTGAATGACTTGCCACTTTAACAATTGTATAAATCTGTTTCTTATTGATTACTTGATCTAAGATATAGCGTATTTGGGAAGACGAAAAGGCTCACAGAGTTTTACATCAAAATTAAATCAATATTCAGTAATTAGTCCATGTCATTCTTCAAAAACATCAGAATAATCAGACAGTGCATTCTGTACTTGGTCTTCAGTTGCTTCCATTACACCCATTTTAGCCCATCCTGCTGCATATGCTTCTGTACTGATTGTTATCAGTGGTTTCTGCTTGCATTTTTATTTGATCACAGAATCTTCCTCCACAGAACCTCTTTCAAAACACATCATTAACTTTCTAGCAGAGGAGTCGCTCTTTGCATGCTTCTTTTCCAAAAAACAAAACAAAAAGATCAATCCCTAAAATAAAGTCTACTAACAAGTCTCCAACCTCCAAAATCGAATTTCCACTGTTCTTCCATTCAGATCTACACTAAATGACATTAAATCCCCTTGCAGCTTAATAGACTTGATTCTGTATCCAACAGCTTCCATGCTTTGTATGCCACTGGCAGGCAATGTTAACACATTCTTGTTTTCATTTAGCCTGCAAAATAAATCTGCAGAAACTAAACTGAGATCAGCACCTGTGTCCACAATCAGTCTGATCATTATTCCAGTTATATCCACACAAGATTGATTGCTTGGCTTTTTGCATAAATCACTTTGGGAGAATGCTGGGATGGTTCCTTTGAAAGGGCACATCCGATTTGTTCCCTTATCCTTTCCTAATCCGATCTTGTGCTCCATCTCTAATGACCCCATTGTTGATGGGATATTAAACACTAATTCCCTCCCCCCCCCCCCTCCCCTAGCTTTATGCATGCTGCATTTTGTTGCTAAATTTTATAGCTTTTCTCCAATCTGATTTCCACTGATAGAGTATAATATATGTATCTCTATTTACTTCCCCTTCCCATGCCTTTCACTGATTCAGTGCTGTTTTCCCAGTTGTGATGTGTGCAGCTATTCATTTTTCTCGTGCTTCGTCTACCATTCTCATGTTGTACTCCTCTCCCAACTGATTTTGCAGCTCTTATACTTCTGTTCTTTTGATGATATCTTCTGTCATTCCATGTCGCCTGAAACTTGTGTCCTATCCAGCTCTTTGACCATGTTATAACATGACAGTGCTACCATGTACCACCAAGAAATTCTCAAAATCGTAGTCTAGTACCATCAATAATTTTTCTCTAATGTGAAGTGGAAGTTTTTCCTTCAAAATCCTTAACCTGTTTACTTGTAATCTGTCCTGATCTCACTACTTAGCTTTGTTTATACACCTTTGTGAAATATCTGTGCAGCATTCCTTGTCTTACACAGTATGGCACTCGACTGATAAACTTCTGAAACTTCTCCATGACAACTATTTCGACAGTAAAGTGCTCTCAAACCGTTGGTATGTCTGGCAAGTGTTGACTGTTTATGTTGCCCACAATGCTGCAATATCTAGCATATAGCCTCTGTTCTTTTGATTTTCAGCCCAAGTCCATGGAAATACACTGCGAAAATACTATATAAACACCATCAGATGCCTGTTGCATTTTCTGGAAATAAATGTTGCAAGACTTTTGTTCATTTATTGAATTAGGATTACATGCAAATGTGCACCCTGAAAATTCCATAAACTGAAATGCCCTCTCATATGTTTAGACCCATGAATCTGAAAACAGTTTTAAGGAAGTATAAGAAAAACACAGAAGAAACTTTGTACAATGTACTAATAATGGGCATAAATAGATAAATGAATTATGTGAACCTATTAATGTGTGATAAACACACGAATTCACATGAATAATCTGTAGGCATCTGAGCTTGCAGCCAAATTGCTTGCATTCGGCATGCTTGGCCCCATCTGTCAGTATAACCTTTCTATTCTGAGGTCTGAAAATGCAAAGGGTAAAGTAGTCATGCTTTATATTAAGTAATGAACTCCCTCGGTAGTTACAGCAATTGACTGACCTTCAGTTCTGCAAAAACATGCAGGGAAAAGATTATGCATATTGCTGACTGAAATACATGATGTTTATCACAGTGATAAGTGAGGAAAATTACTATCTTTGCCGAAGGCAATATGCACATTGTGTGGAAAAGCTTGATACTGACTGCAAAATGCAGCTTGGCCAGAAAGACATCGGAATTTGAAAATATTGTAAAGAGATCATAAATAACTGTCAGGGGGTTTCAGTGAAAAGTATGTAATTGCATTTAGAGTATAGTTAACTGTCATGGTACACACAGCACATATGCATACAGCCACAACACGTGAAATGTTTCAACAAAAGGAAATCTGTATGCAGGTACATCAGAAAATATTGAAGGAAGCTTGTTAAATTATAATATGATGAGTTTACGTTTCCTAGTATTAAGCTGGATTAATGGATACCCAATTCTGTACATGTTTCGAAAGTCACCCTTCTTAAAAAAACCATGTACATAAGATCTCAACACATACACCACTCACTAAATTACTGAAAATACTTTGAATATGACGACACCAAGCCTTGCAATGTGAACCAGAAAATGTGCACACATTAACAGCATGTCTTTCATGAGTAAACAGCAGACAGTTACTTCCATTGTACTCTGATGTTACACAATTATAAAGCATCTTATCACAGCTGCCCATCTCCAAATGCAGCACCCATCTACAAAAATATAAATCAAATATGGACCTGCAGTCTACAGAAACACAGACAAAAAAATGGTTCAAATGGCTCTGAGCACTATGGGACTTAACATCTATGGTCATCAGTCCCCTAGAACTTAGAACAACTTAAACCTAACTAACCTAAGGACATCACACAACACCCAGTCATCACGAGGCAGAGAAAATCCCCGACCCCGCCGGGAATCGAACCCGGGAACCCGGGCGCGGGAAGCGAGAACGCTACCGCACGACCACGAGCTGCGGAAACAGAAACACAGACACTGGTCTTTTAACACATAACATAAAATATAGTATTCATTGCTCAGGAGACCACTATTCTGCCACAGCAGTAAGCTATGAAAATATCAAATAGTGACAAAGAACATAAAGTGTAATAATAAAAATTAATAATATACACAAGAATAGACCATAAGGCAAATGACTGAATAGGCCACAGTTCAGGCACACACCCATTGTCAACAGCACTAACCAGGAAGAAAATTTCCATAATAAAATGCACAGGTCCACAAACCATTGTTTTTGCAAATCCTGTAAATATCTGAAACTGTTTCCTGTCCAAAGTGTTATTACTTTATTAAACATCCACAAATATCTTTTTAGCGTAATCAAACAAACAAAAATATCTCAGCATGAAACACAGAGTCTCTAATCCACAATTAAACACACAGTGAAGGTACTAGTTCATTTTACAGCATAATTCATGATGATCTATCATTCCACCTGAACACTAAAAGAATGCAAGGACACGTTTCAGTACATTCCTAACACTGCAATAATCATATCTGCAAACCCAGTTTCTCGAAATCACTCTCACATAGTAACATACAAGTACTCACAAGCAGTATAGGCAAAAATAGACGTGTGTATCAGAAGATGTATTTTTAGTGAGTAACTAACACAGTGAAAGAACCACCTAGTAGCATCAGCAATTGTAAAGAAAGCAAAAAAATCAAATATCTCTGCAAAACATCTGGAAACACACTATTCAACAACGTTTATTCATTAGAATGTGTCCTCAAAAGCATATCACTTGTCTGTGAAAAATGCAAACACACTCAAAAAAAATAAAATGCCAGTATCAGAAATAATAACCCCTGGAAACAGTTCCAATATATCACACACAAGAGTGTCAACTATTCTATACAGGTAAGAAAATTTCCTCAGTTTCACCACTTTTTGCTCAGAAGGACAGTACTTAATTTACAAAATTCTGATAAGCAAACATGTAGGACTTTTATTAAAAATGGAAAACATGAAGAGGTTTCAGATCCTTGATCACAATGAACTGCTCCCACACTTAATTAAAAAATGCAACTCTTAAATTTCTATACAGAGTAACACTTAATTAATTGTGCTTGCAACCAGCTAAACAGCACAATAAGACACAGAATATGCCGTAATGTAATCATATAACAAGATGATATACAGGGTGTCCCACTTATCTTGACCACACTAAATAAATGTTTGGCCAGATGCAAATTACACAACGTTTCAAGCAAATGTTCTTTAGGCATCAGGGGGATATCAGTTAGCATGATTGCCTTCTTTGTAGCTTTGTTTTTTTTACAAAGATTTTAACAGCAATATGACTTTTTTAAATGGCACTCTGTATTTTTTATTCGGTAATTCATTTCCTCCCCTAAAGACTTATTCAAAAATGTATCACAGCGTACCATGCACTGAAACACAATGTTATTAATTACGAAACACAACAATGACGTTTACGCTGCCAACGTTTAGTGCAGGTACTCGGGGTAATGGAGCACATCCACGTGCTGACGTTGATAGAGGACAAGTGTAAACATAAGTAGAATGCACACCAGTCATTCCATCAGCTATCGTCAGTTGAAGAGTTGTGTGATTAGAATGTACAGCAAAGAATAGAAGGTAGAAATGCTATTCACCTATGTGGAATGTAAGTTAGCAGAACAGCAATTTTAATACTGTTTCTTATGTACGGGTACATTTAGTACAGTAGTTTAGTCCTTTTACTGTTGTGTAGAGTAGGCGCTCAGTAAAGACTGTCCTTCCTGCAAACTGCATCAACATAACGTTTCTTTTATTATTGTTGTGAAGGTAGGCTAAATGCTACGCAGGCAGCAGAACTGTACAGAGAGCGATATGCTGACAAGAACCCACCTTCCCGACGGATGTTTTCTTCTCTTGTTGCGACACTTCAGGAAACAGGATGCTTCAACCTACGACAACGCAATCGTCCAAGCACTCTCTCATTTCTGTCAGTGTGTAGTGTCGCTGCTGTTATGCGACTGCAGATTCTTGCAGTAAGTTTTGTTACGTTATGGCAAGCTGTTTTGGCAGCAGTATAGTGCCATTCGGCGGCGGCCAACATGTTGGGCCTTGTACACATGATAGCGTTGCAACGCGCTGTTGAAAAACAATAAACCGTTGACTGCGTACACATGCAACGCGCGCCTCGAAGGTTCCTCGAGGATCGCGCGTTCGCCGCGCGCCTCGAGTTCCTAGTAGTGGGTTTGGGTGTACACACGCATTCAGTCTAGCGCGCACTTCATGGAGGAACGTACGTTTGACACTGAGATCTTCATTGAAGAAGTGAAAAGTCGTCCTGTGATATGGGAAGTGCGGACTACAAGAACAGAGTATTAAAAAGATCAGCGTGGCAGCAATTGGTTGATTTGTTTGCTGAAGAGGGTTGTTCAGAGGAACAGAAGAAAATTCTTGGTAAGAGGCAACTTTAATATTATGGTTAAACTACACAGTAGATTAGTACAGTTACACGTAAGTAACTGTTTTACCTTGTGACTCTAAATTTAGTCGTAAGTTAAAGCAGTTACTATTTAATAGCATGACTTATAATAGAGTATAATGCGAATAATTATGTGTAAAATTGAATAATTAACATACAAATAAACATTTGTATATGTAACTACTGACGAAGCCTATTTGGATGTAATATCTGTCAAAGGTAACTAAAGCTATTTATTTATGTTATCTTAATTTTATGTACAGAAAGTTGTTAACATTATGTCTATTACAAACAGTGTATAATATCTAATCAATATCTACAGAGAAATGCATGACAGAAAAATATTTAATTGTTCATAATTACACTGTATTGTTCTAATGGGCAATGTAATGTTGTATTATTAACATATACTTGTCTCACAAGTGTTCGCAATTGCACTCTTGTTTACACCATTTTATCTTGTCATGGTAGCTTGCCTTCGCTGATGAAGTAACGAGCAAATCTGTCCCTTACTTCTTTTGCATACATGTTGGGCCGTGGAGAAGTTACTCCAGACAAGTCAACGAATGGCGCCTTATAAAATGTATCTTCATACCTGTGCCCATCTCGTTGTCGTACATAATTATGCAACACACAACATGCCAAAACTATACGTTCTGCAAGTCCTAAACTGACATTTAGAGGCCTATGAAATATTCTCCATTTGTTCGCCATAATACCGAAGGTGCATTCAATACACCTGCGAGATCTTGAGAATCGGTAGATTAAAACTCTTTTAAAATGAGACAATAATTTTTCAACGTATGGACACATGATGTGTTTCGACAGACCGAACGCATCATCTGATACAAAAACATGAGGCAATGGTGTAATGTCCACATTTGAAATTGTTTTTGCCTGTGGAATATTCAAAGTACCTTCTATGAGTTTTTTTGTAAAATATTGATTCCTGGAAAACTGATGAATCATTACTTTTGCCATAGGAACCAACATCCACGAACAAAAAACGATAGTTAGCATCACAAACAGCTAGTAGTACAATTGAATGAAAATGTTTGTAGTTGTAAAAAAGGGACCCTGAATCATTGGGTTGCACAATACGAACATGTTTACAGTCCAGTGCTCCAAGGCAGTTAGGAAAGTTGGCATACTTTAGAAAGTCGTTACTAACTTGTTCCCACTTGTCTTCTGTCATAGGCGGTATACAAATTGTTTTCAATTTGTTCCATATTACTGCACAAACTTGACGGATTATGTACCCTATGGTTGACTTTCCTACTCTGTAATTGTAATGAAGTCAGCAGAAGAACATCCTGTTGCCAGATACCTGAAAAAAACATGTTAATCTTTTACTGTGTTAATTGACTACAAAGTTTACAAACTTTTTTTTAGGAACAACTTTCCAAAAGATATGGAAGAGTCTGCGTGACAATTTTGCCAGATAATTAAAGAGAAGGAAGACCAAGATATCAGGATCTGGAGCAAGCAGTTCTACTCCTTATGTATATTTCTCACGGCTCCAATTTTTAGAAAATACAGTAGGAGACTACCAGTAATCTTGATGACCATGGCCAGGACACAGTCATCTTGGAGGAGGAGGAAGGAGCTACTGACGATCTGAACAGGCCTGAACGAAGTACCGAAAACCCAGTAAGTAAGAAAAAAATTAAGTTAAATCCAGTTGATAAACATTTTTAACAAAAGTATTTTGCTAAGAGAACAAAGAGAAATGGAAAAAAATAACGAGGATGAGGACAAACTCTTTTGTCTCTCTCTGTACAAGGAACTGAAGAAAGTGCCTGAACACGGTAAAATTAGAACGAAAATTCAGTTACTTGAAACAATACAAAGAGCCCTAGACTTGTACAACGCAACTGCGATTAATGAGACACGTGGACCTGTGCACTACCAAAGATTCTCCAGTATGCAGCATGGCCAAGTATACCCAGGTGCTTTTCCAGCCCAAGCTTCTCAGTCTCCACAAGTACCCAAGCTTCTCAGTCTCCACAAGTACCGGCCACCTCACAATATTCTCCATTTGTTTGAAATAATACCGAAGCTACATTCAATATACCTGCGAGATCTTGAGAATCGGCAGTTTAAAACTCTTTTAATATGAGACAACAATTGCCGGATATACAGTACGGCCAGGTAAACTCAGGAGCTTTTCCAACACATGCAACTCAGACCCCACGACGACCCCAAGAGGCCGCCTCACCAGCAGATAGTTGCACTTCTCTACAAAGTTCTGAAATGTTGGTTTTGTACTAAAACTGAAGGATTTTCTTTACTTTAAGAAAGAATAAAAATTTTAAATTGATGTCTTGTCAATTTATTATTTTATATACAATAATTTATACCGTACATGTAATATCAGTTCATAAATAAACTTACCTCAATGTGATTACAAGTTTCTCTTCTGGTGAAATACTATCCCTAACGTAGTTCCCACTAGGTGCCAGGTCATCATAAACTATGTTCAATAACTCGTCAAAGGACGAAATCGACATTCCTAAGTAATTAAAAAACTTTGGCACATGTTTTCTTAGATTTGGGTACAGAGTTACAAAAGATCCGTGAGTTAATTTGTCACGTAAAATCGGATGTGCCCAGTACTGTCTTTGCCTTCGTCTCCGTTCTTTAAGCCTGCGGTGCATAATCCAAAGACATGCTGCCTCTTCAACTTCCGTGGCTAAACTGGAGTTCAACGCGGCGTCAACGCCGTACGTGTGTACACGCCACTTCCTCTGACGCGCGTCGGGTTGCAACGCGCGATGCAACGCCATCATGTGTACATAGCCTGGCCACACCTGTCGCTAAAGCGGACCGTGAGAATACTCACTGTGGCGCATACTGAAATCACTTATTCACCTCACCTAAGAAACTAATAACTATGTTAAATATCATCTGTTTTATTCCAAATTTGGTACATGAGCTTTTGTTATTCAGATGAACTTTGCGTCAAAATTTGATACCACTACCTATAATAGTTTTGAAGATATGAAAACCCATTAAAAAGTACTTAACCGACACTTAAGAAAGTAAATTCAGGTAGGAACAATAACAGTTTATATTTCTTTTGTTATTTGAAAACAGTAATAGCACTCTTATTGTCTTGATTTATTTTATAAAGATTTTCAACCTTTCGATAATTTTTCTTTCGTAATGAAAATAACAGTTTAAAAGTTAATATTTATATTTTGTGTTAGGGTAAGAGTGAATGAGAGTGCATGTGAGTGTGTATTGGGGACATACGTCAAGTTTAATTTCTACACTCCTGGAAATTGAAATAAGAACACCGTGAATTCATTGTCCCAGGCAGGGGAAACTTTATTGACACATTCCTGGGGTCAGATACATCACATGATCACACTGACAGAACCACAAGCACATAGACACAGGCAACAGAGCATGCACAATGTCGGCGCTAGTACAGTGTATATCCACCTTTCGCAGCAATGCAGGCTGCTACTCTCCCATGGAGACGATCGTAGAGATGCTGGATGTAGTCCTGTGGAACGGCTTGCCATGCCATTTCCACCTGGCGCCTCAGTTGGACCAGCGATCGTGCTGGACGTGCAGACCGCGTGAGACGACGCTTCATCCAGTCCCAAACATGTTCAATGGGGGACAGATCCGGAGATCTTGCTGGCCAGGGTAGTTGACTTACACCTTCTAGAGCACGTTGGATGGCACGGGATACATGCGGACGTGCATTTTCCTGTTGGAACAGCAAGTTCCCTTGCCGGTCTAGGAATGGTAGAACGATGGGTTCGATGACGGTTTGGATGTACCGTGCACTATTCAGTGTCCCCTCGACGATCACCAGTGGTGTACGGCCAGTGTAGGAGATCGCTCCCCACACCATGATGCCGGGTGTTGGCCCTGTGTGCCTCGGTCGTATGCAGTCCTGATTGTGGCGCTCACCTGCACGGCGCCAAACACGCATACGACCATCATTGGCACCAAGGCAGAAGCGACTCTCATCGCTGAAGACGACACGTCTCCATTCGTCCCTCCATTCACGCCTGTCGCGACACCACTGGAGGCGGGCTGCACGATGTTGGGGCGTGAGCGGAAGACGGCCTAACGGTATGCGGGACCGTAGCCCAGCTTCATGGAGATGGTTGCGAATGGTCCTCGCCGATACCCCAGGAGCAACAGTGTCCGTAATTTGCTGGGAAGTGGCGGTGCGGTCCCCTACGGCACTGCGTAGGATCCTACGGTCTTGGCGTGTATCCGTGCGTCACTGCGGTCCGGTCCCAGGTCGACGGGCACGTGCACCTTCCGCCGACCATTGGCGACAACATCGATGTACTGTGGAGACCTCACGCCCCACGTGTTGAGCAATTCGGCGGTACGTCCACCCGGCCTCCCGCATGCCCACTATACGCCCTCGCTCAAAGTCCGTCAACTGCACATACGGTTCACGTCCACGCTGTCGCGGCATGCTACCAGTGTTAAAGACTGCGATGGAGCTCCGTGTGCCACGGCAAACTGGCTGACACTGACGGCGGCGGTGCACAAATGCTGCGCAGCTAGCGCCATTCGACGGCCAACACCGCGGTTCCTGGTGTGTCCGCTGTGCCGTGCGTGTGATCATTGCTTGTACAGCCCTCTCGCAGTGTCCGGAGCAAGTATGGTGGGTCTGACACACCGGTGTCAATGTGTTCTTTTTTCCATTTCCAGGAGTGTACATTGTATTACACCTTACGTAATTAGCGAGTGTTATGCCACCAGGGTGTCATGAAAACTGTTAATCCCCTCTTACTGACGGATGACGTACGAGGGGGGACCCAAAAGAAACCGGACTCCGAGGGCGCTGCCACTCGTAGACATAGTGAAGGGTTAAAAAAAAAAAAGGTTCAAATGGCTCTGAGCACTATGGGGCTTAACTGCTGAGGTCATCAGTCCCCTAGAACTTAGAACTACTTAAACCTAACTAACCTAAGGAAATCACACACATCCATGCCCGAAGCAGGATTCGAACCTGCGACCGTAGCGGCAGCGCGGTTCCAGACTGTAGCGCCTAGAACCGCTCGGGTGCAGGGTTCTCACGCTAGATGGTGTTAGTAGAGACCTTCATGAAACAGCTGTGCAGACGGCGTCAGTGTAGATCTGAACGTGCAAGTGTGGTATTGTGTTTCTCTGACTGTTGGCGGGTTACCTCTGCGAAGTCGTTGTGGCAACTTTAAAAGAACAAAGAGTGTGTGTGGAATCTTGTTTCCTGCTTAAAAAAACTGCAACGGAGACACACCAAATGCTTCAGGAAGCTTTCCAGGAGGACGCTATGAGCCCCACACAGGTTTTAGAGTGTTTTGGGCGCTTTAAACGTGGTGAGATGTGTGTTGAAGACCAAGTTCGTTCTGGACGTCCTTCAACATCACGAAATGAGGAGAATATTGAAAAGGTCCGCTAAAAGATCAACGAGGATCGTCGCCGAACGATCGACCAAATTTCAGCAGAGGCAGGAATCAGTTGGAGCTCGAGCCAGCGGATTTTGAGTTAGGATTTGCACATGAGACGTATTGCTGCTAAATTTGTTCCGCACCTTCTCACACAGGAGCAAAAAACCATCCGCATGAATGTGTGTCAGGACTTGAAAACAGAGATTGCACGTGATCCAAACTTCTTGAACAAAGTCATTACAGGGGATGAGAGTTGGTGTTACGGGTATGACCCAGAAACCAAGCAACCGTCAAGCCAGTGGAGGACTCCCAACTCTCCCAGACCAAAAAAAGCAAGGCAAGTGAGGTCAAACGTGAAGACGATGATCATTGTCTTTTTTTGATGATCGTGGAATTTTGCATCGGGAATTCGTACCCCCTGGCCAGACTGTTAACCAGCGCTTTTACTTGGATGTTTTAAGGCGTCTGCGAGAGGATGTGAGGAGGAAACGCCCGGAACTTTGGCGATCAGGTGACTGGTTTCTGCATCACGACAATGCTCCAGCACACACGGCCTTACGAGTGACCCACTATTTGGCATCTCAGAGGTGGTCTGTCGTTCCCCACGCTCCGTATTCGCCGGACCTAGCCCCGTGCGACTTTTTCCTATCTCCACGAATGAAAAAAACGCTAAAAGGGGAGCGTTATGACGATGTGGAGGAGGTAAAAACAGCTTCGCAAAGGGCACTGGACAACATCAAACTTGAAGAGTTCCAAACATGCTTCCAACAGTGGGAAAAGAGAATTGACAAGTGCATCGCATGTAATGGAGTGTATTTTGAAGGTGACTGAAGTAATTTTGTAAAAAGGTTCATCAATAAATTTCTTATGACAACAATATGGCTTCTTTTGCGTCCCCCCTCGTATGTCTACGAGTGTTTGCTTTTGTAATGAGGCAGCCAGAAAGGTAATAAGAGGATAATCAGTTCTAAAGTATATTTCAAGAAGAGTTTTCTCTTAGTTTTCATTTGGTTTGGTTTGGTGGAAAACTTTGTTAATATTTGCAGCATGAAATGACGTAAATGCATCTGCGAATGTTGATTGGAGTAAAACAGTTTAAGCGCAAATATGATCTTGAAAGATTGATATGATTGGCTGTTCGTTTTGATCAACCAATCAGAGTAATGTCTTTCCCGCGCATTGGAATGAGTTATATGTCCTGAAAGCAATGGCATTCACACAGTCGTGGACTAGCTGCCGGACGAGAAGGTCATGTTAGACGTGTCCGAAAAAGTTATTTGTAAAATGAAGAAGTGACTGTTATTTCGCGTTCGGTTTATATCGCCGTGCAAGCAGATGCATTTATGGACAGTTCTGTGAAGTTTGGGAGATTTTGGAGTGTTTGTTGTAGAGAAAACTGCGTGTGAAACTATCGGCCTGTGTGAAAAATAATTCTGCGTGGCGTGGTCAGTATGCATTTACAGAACATTTTTTGACGAGCATCTTCCTTTGAAGAATCCACTGAAAAGGACCGAGAGTGAAACTCATTTCGTAGCAGAGTATTAACTGTATTAATCTCGTTATATTTCGGGTTGGACTTGGTACATTTCTGGCTGTCTTGCGTGTGATATAAGCTGCATGAACTAGTAGTAGATGTGCTAGCGACGTATATGTGGGCTTGTTGACAGCATAACTAAAGGACAATAAAAAAACATTAGTATCAGGAAGCGGATATTTTCATTGAAGGAAGGAAGCATCCACTTTTGCCTGTTATTACTAGAGATTTACAGGTTTATTTCGTTACCTGCTTTACGCGGACTATGCTGTCATAAGTATGGACGATGGTTTTCTTCAACGCTGCATTTAACATCGCCTACACAGTACCTACGAATGCAGAGCAACTAATGGTGTACGAACGCTGTACTGAGGTAGGTGCACATTAATTTGCAGCTTGCTTCACTCAGTGCTAGCGAACTTTTTAACACCACCACGCCGCAAGTGCGCACAGCAGCAAATCCTCGAAAACCCGAACTTTTTCTCCAATGTCCTATTTACCAATGGATGTTCCGTCTCATACAAAGGATAGGTAAATACAAGGAACATGCATTATTGGTCCAGCTACAACCCACGATGATTTAGACAGGTGGAACATCAGCATCAATGGAGGGTTAACGTCTGTTGTAGGATGCTTGCCACTACAATTATTGCCCCTTATCACATCGATGGTAGTCTAACGGCACAGCGTATGCCAACTTCCTCAGACGAATTCTTCCTCCTCTTCTGGATGAAGTGCCCCTAAGAAACAGAATGCTTATGTGGTATCAACATGATAGATGTCCATCACGTAATGCGTTGCGTGCACGTCGTGTTCTGAACCGAAGGTATCCTGACAGATGGATTGGTCGAGGAGGAACAGTTACTTGGTCTGCTACGTTTCCTGATTTAAATCCTCTGGACTTTTTCTTTGGGGAAGCATTAAAGATGTTGTCTATTTTGGTATTCCAACGACTCCAGAGGACATGCAGAAACGTATCGTGCTTGCTTGTAATTATCTGCAGCAGGCAGCACTGGAAGCAGTAAATAACTCTTTCATTCAGCGAGTGCACCAGTGTATCGGTGTCCAGGGTCACCACTTTGAGCACCTTTGAATGTTCTACTCCTGGTACAGGGGAGTCAGAGGCAATTTTCTGTTATGTTTTCACTTGGTTTTCATGTGTTTTTTGACAACTCCAGCAAGTGGACGAGTTTGTGATCTCTGGCTCAAAATCAATGTTGTGTTATGTAATTAATAACGTTGTGTTTCAGTGAATGGTACACTGTGATACATTTTTGAATAGGTCTTTAGAAGAGGAAATGAATTACCGAAAAGAATACAGGGTGCCATTTAAAAAGTCATACCGCTGTTCATATTTTTGTGAAAAACAAAGCTTCAACGAAGGCAATCATGCTGTTTGATGTCCCCCTGATGCTTAAAGAACATTTGCTTGAAACATTTTGTAATTTGCATCTGGATAAACAGTTATTTAGGATGCTGAAGGTAATTGGGACTCCCTGTATATAGACAGACACAGGATGTTCTGCCATTCATGAACAGTATTCCAGGGGCTATTTTCCAACAGGATAACACTTGCCCCTGAACATTGTGATCGTGGGAGAGAAAAGTTAACAAGCAATTTCGAGAGATTAATAATGACATAAAGTAACTGAAGGAGGTTAGCAGCAATTCATTAACAAATCTTAGACAAGCATGGTAAAATGGATAATAAGGATTTAGAAGTGGCGTCTGTCACAGGATTTGTTTTTGCTAACCTGGAGGAGCGTGTGTATGAGGTAAACGATCAGAAGATATAACAGAAAGTAGATTTGATTGTAAGTACAACCCGTTCAGCAGAAGATTTGGACAAGCATGAAGGGGAATTTCGGGAAACTTGGGAGGAACTCAAAAAGAAGCAAAAGGAAACAACCAAGAAGAATGTTATTAACGGTACTGGACTGTATAGTAGTGGTTGGGGAGAGAGATAGTGTGCATTGTACAGATCTGAAGTAATTAAACTAATGCACGTTTAGCCGCACCTTGTCTTCGTAAACTCGTACGACAATGCCCGCGTCGCTGCGGCCGCTCTTCTCTCTTACAAGGGAACCTCCCCATCGCACAGTTGGCACAGTGGATAGGCCTTGAAAAACTGAACACAGGTCAATCGAGAAAATAGGAAGAAGTTGTGTGGAACTATGAAAAAAATAAGCAAAATATTCAAAATGAGTAGTCCATGCTCAAGACATGCAACATCAAGGATACTGTAAGCTCAGAAGCGCCGTGGTCCCTTGGTTAGCGTGAGCAGCTACGGAACGAGATGTCCTTGGTTCAAGTCTTTGCTGGAGTGAAAAGTTTAATTTATGATTATCACATCCACAAGAAAACCTAAATCGGGCAAGGTTTAAGAATGTTTTTACCTATTCGCCGAGTGTACAAGTTAGGTGGGTCGACAACATATTCCTGTCATGTGACGCACATGCCGTCACCAGTGTCGTATAGAATATATCAGACGTTTTTTCCTGTGGAGGAATCGGTAGACCTATGACCTTGCGATCAAATGTTTTCGGTTCCCATTGGAGAGGCACGTCCTTTCGCCTACTAATCGCACGGCTTTGCCGTGCGGTCGCAAAACACAGACCCTAAACTTATTACAGTGAACAGCGACGTCAGTGAACGAACGGACAGATCATAACTTTGCGAAAATTAAACTCTTCACTGGAGGGAACACTTGAACCAGTGACCTCTCGTTCGCAGCTGCTCACGCTAACCACGGGACCACGGCGCTCCTGAGCTTAAGGTATCCTTGATGTTGCATGTCTTGAGCATGGACTACTCATTTTGAATATTTTGCTTATTTTTTTCATAGTTCCACACAACTTCTTCCCGTTTTCTCCATTGATCTGTGTTCAGTTTTTCAAGGGCTATCCATTGTGCCAACTTATAACTAAATCTGAGGGGGGTACGATGGGGAGGTTCCCTTGTTAGTGTGCTACTGGCCAGTAAAAACTGGTGTGACGAAGTAAAAGACCTACGTAATAGCCAACACCTATAATAAAATAAAATAATAAGTTGTGTGTTAATCAGTACCTATTCAGCTACAGTTACAAGAGCTCGGTGCTGGCATCGTCACGTTCATCAGGGGGAAAAGAGGATAGCTATCGACAATGGAAAGTACGTGACAGGCTAACGTTAGGTATGCACATTAGCACAGTACAAGGATGACGCATGAGTATAGACTGAGGCGACAAAAGCCATGGGATACCGCCTCATATCGTGGAGGATCTCCTTTTGTCAGGCGTAGGTCAGCAAATCAACGTGGGATGATCTCAACAAGTCGTCAAAAGTTCCCTGCGGAATTGTTGACCCATGCTGTCCATAATTGCAAAAATGTTGCCGATGCAGTATTTTGTGCACGAACTGACCTCTCGATTACGTCCCATATTCGATAGAATTCGTGTCGGGCGATCTGGGTGGCCAAAGAATCCACTCGAACTGTACAGACTTTTCTTCAAACCAATCATGGCCAATCATGGCCCGGTGATATGTCGCATAGTCATCCACAAAAATTGCATAGTTATTTGGCTGCAAATGGTCTCCAAGTGGCCGAATATCCAGAGGCCCCAGTCCATTCCATGTTAACACAACTCGTACCATTGTGGAGCCACCACCAGCTTACATAGTATTTTGTTGATGCCTTCTTGACAAATTGGGCCCATAGCTGCTTTGGGATCTGCGGCACCCTTGAACCTACCATCAGCTCTTGCTAACTAAACTCATCTGACCAGGCCACGGTGTTCCAGTCATTTAGGGTCGAACCGACGTCGTAACGAACCCAGAAGAGGCGCTACAGGCGATGTCGTGCTGTTAGCAAAGGCACTAGCGTCGGTCGACTGCTGCCATAGCCTATTAACGCCGTATTTTGCCGAACTGTCCTCATTGATACGTTCGACATCCGTCCAACATTGATTTCTGCGGGTTATCTCATGCACTGTTGCTTGTCTGTTAGTACTGACAACTCTATGCAGATACCGCTGCTCTCGGTCTTTAAGTGAAGGCTGTCGGCCACAACGTTGGCCGTGGTGAGTGGTAACGCCTGAAATTTAGTAATCTCGGCACATTCTTGACACTGCGGATCTCGGAATAATAAATTTCCAAAATGGAACGTCGCATGCGTCTAGCTACCATTCCGCGTTCAAAGTCTGTTAATTGCCGTCGCCGTCGCATTATCATGCCAGAAACCTTTGCACGCGAGTACAAACGAAAGCTCCGCGAATTAACAACCTCTTTATACCTTGTGTACTCGATATTACCGCCGTCTGTGTGTGTTCATGATCGCTATTCCATGACTTTTGTCACCTCTCAGGGCAAACCACCTCTGCGCTCCCCCCCTCAGATTTAGTGGTAAGATGGTCCAGTAGATGGCCCGTCAAAAGCTTAGCACATATCAAGCATGCAAACAGGAAGAAAGTGTACTGTACTAAAGAAGCAAAATCAAAACAATGAACGGTCCAAGCTCAAGTTGTGGAATAGTTTGCGATCTTGATTTGCTACAGGGTCGTGGTTGTGCGGTTACGGTGCTGGACTACAAAAGGGGAGAGCTATGTTCAAATCTCCCTCGCACCTCATATCTTTTATTTCAAAAAATTATGAATTATCCGTACGGTCGTTGACGTGTCTTCGCTGTACTCAGATTTGTGTCTGTATAGTGATGCAACGTCCGTTTGCAACAGCCTGATGTTAGGGAAGGGACCTCCAGACGTATGTCTCTCCTTTTTGTTCTACACAATTACCACATCTTATGACTCTTGTGTTTTGATTTGGAAGTTTTGACTCTTTAGTTCCTTTATTGTAACATCGTTCACACTTCTTTATTTGTTGTTTTCGTTTCTGTGAGAGATCTACCAAACGTCTCGTCTGCTCCCTCTATTTATCGCATTTACTTGCGACGGTAATATACGAGGGTTGGAACTTTAATAGTGGCAACTATTTATTTACAGCTCGTACCAAATAGATAAGTGTTTCAAAGTATTACTGGCCTTCAAAGTAATCACCAGCATTCTGTATAACCCGTTGCCAGCGATGTGGAAGTCGTAGCATACTCTTAGCAGTGCCGGCTGTGTTGACAGTTCGAGCGGCGCGGTCTATTGCCCGACGAATTTGTATCATTTCTGAAGCGAATGCCGTGAAGTGTTTCCTTCAGTTTAGAAATGGAGTTGAACTCACGACGGCTTAGGTAGTATAGCACTTAGTAGCCCCATCAGTCAAATAAGTCAGTAACAGCTTGCACTGTACGTGCTTGAGCATTGTCCTGAAAAATGACGGTCAGGTCCTGCAGAAAGTGTCATCACTTCTGTCTCTAAGCTGGTCGTAGGTTGTGTTCCAAAAATGAACAGCTCAGAGACAGAAGTGATGACACTTTCTGCAGGACCTGACCATAATTTTACTGAACAATGCTCAAGCATGTACAGTGCAAGCTGTTACTGATTTGCTTGACTGATGGGGGTGCTAAGTGCTATACCACCTACTGGACTCCCCTGACTTAAGCCCTCGTAAGTTCATCTCGATTTCTAAACACTTCACGGCATTCGCTTCAGAACTGTGACAAATTCGTCGGGCAATAGATCGCGCCGCTCGAACTGTCAACACAACCGGCACTGCTAAGAGCATCCTACGACTTCCACATCGCTGTCAACGGGTTATATACAATGCTGATGACCACTTTGAAGGTCAGTAAAGCTTTGAAACACGTATCTATTTTCTACGTGCTGTAAATAAATAGTTGCCACTATTAAAGTTCCTACCCTCGTATTCTTACCACGTGACTCGTACCCTATAACCAATCTGTAGTACGACAACCGCCAAGACCACAGAACGAGAATAGACATGCCAATGACCGCACAGGAAGTTCATAATTTTGTGAAAAAAGGGAGGACAAGTGAGATTTGAACATGGATCTGTCGCATTACAGTCCAGCGCCGTGACCACAGAACTACAATGCCTTGGTTCTTACTCTTTCTCTGGTGTTGCATGTCTTGAGCTTGGAGTGTTCACTGTTTCTGCTTTGCTTCTATTTTGTTAGTTCAGCTCACTCGCTTCCCGTTTTCTTCCTTGATCTGAGTTCAGTTTTTGACAGAGTATCCAATGGGCCATTTTACCACTAAATCTGAGGGGGATGTGGGAGGAGGGGATGTGGCTGGGAGTTTCCCATGTCAGTGTAATACTCCAGGGGAGCTGCAGTAGACCCGCTTGTCGCGTGTAAGACAGGGAAGTGGCTCAAGTAAAAGGGCTTAAGGTGGCCAACGTCTGCTGGACGGCCGTAGCTGTGTTTGTGGCACCTGTTGCAGTCCTGGTAAAATCCCGTTTCACGATGTGAGCTATCGAAAAGCCGGCGATTTACCTTACAGTGGAGACCGTAGGGTATGAAACGATTCTAATACTTCATCAGGAGTTTACAAATCAAAGAAGCTATTCGAAGTCAGCAACAGGTGATCGGCCGGCCGCGGTGGTCTAGCGGTTCTAGGCGCTCAGTCCGGAACCGCGCGGCTGCTACGGTCGCAGGTTCGAATCCTGCCTCGGGCATGGATGTGTGCGATGTTCTTAGGTTAAATAGGTTTAAGTAGTTCTAAGTTATAGGGGTCTGATGACCACAGATGTTAAGTCCCATAGTTCTCAGAGCCATTTTGAACAGATGATCGCGTGTCATGTGTCAGGCGGTCTTGTCGTTTACACTCGCTTACTATTGTGTTTATACTCGCTTCTACAGGGTGTTCTGAAATTCCCCTTATAATCCTCTAGGACTTGTAGAGGGGGCTAGGTAGACAATATTTTGAACTGGAACCCATCTCCAGAAACGTAGCGTTTCCGTGCTACAGCCGTTTGAAAACGTGTTTGGTAGGTAGGCTCACAATAGGTTAGTCATTGTGGGTTGTGTTTACGTAGGATCGGCTGATTTCATTTGACGTCTATCGTCCCTCTCTGACCTGGCCCGAGTCCCAATCAAGTGTCTGTCAGTGTAAGAGCAACTTGGGTGAGTGGCTCGCAGAATACACGGACATGATTCTTCTCTATGGCAAAGCCCGTGGTAATACGCTCCTGGAAATGGAAAAAAGAACACATTGACACCGGTGTGTCAGACCCACCATACTTGCTCCGGACACTGCGAGAGGGCTGTACAAGCAATGATCACACGCACGGCACAGCGGACACACCAGGAACCGCGGTGTTGGCCGTCGAATGGCGCTAGCTGCGCAGCATTTGTGCACCGCCGCCGTCAGTGTCAGCCAGTTTGCCGTGACATACGGAGCTCCATCGCAGTCTTTAACACTGGTAGCATGCCGCGACAGCGTGGACGTGAACCGTATGTGCAGTTGACGGACTTTGAGCGAGGGCGTACAGTGGGCATGCGGGAGGCCGGGTGGACGTACCGCCGAATTGCTCAACACGTGGGGCGTGAGGTCTCCACAGTACATCGATGTTGTCGCCAGTGGTCGGCGGAAGGTGCACGTGCCCGTCGACCTGGGACCGGACCGCAGCGACGCACGGATGCACGCCAAGACCGTAGGATCCTACGCAGTGCCGTAGGGGACCGCACCGCCACTTCCCAGCAAATTAGGGACACTGTTGCTCCTGGGGTATCGGCGAGGACCATTCGCAACCGTCTCCACGAAGCTGGGTTACGGTCCCGCACACCGTTAGGCCGCCTTCCGCTCACGCCCCAACATCGTGCAGCCCGCCTCCAGTGGTGTCGCGACAGGCGTGAATGGAGGGACGAATGGAGACGTGTCGTCTTCAGCGATGAGAGTCGCTTCTGCCTTGGTGCCAATGATGGTCGTATGCGTGTTTGGCGCCGTGCAGGTGAGCGCCACAATCAGGACTGCATACGACCGAGGCACACAGGGCCAACACCCGGCATCATGGTGTGGGGAGCGATCTCCTACACTGGCCATACACCACTGGTGATCGTCGAGGGGACACTGAATAGTGCACGGTACATCCAAACCGTCATCGAACCCATCGTTCTACCATTCCTAGACCGGCAAGGGAACTTGCTGTTCCAACAGGACAATGCACGTCCGCATGTATCCCGTGCCACCCAACGTGCTCTAGAAGGTGTACGTCAACTACCCTGGCCAGCAAGATCTCCGGATCTGTCCCCCATTGAGCATGTTTGGGACTGGATGAAGCGTCATCTCACGCGGTCTGCACGTCCAGCACGAACGCTGGTCCAACTGAGGCGCCAGGTGGAAATGGCATGGCAAGCCGTTCCACAGGACTACATCCAGCATCTCTACGATCGTCTCCATGGGAGAATAGCAGCCTGCATTGCTGCGAAAGGTGGATATACACTGTACTAGTGCGACATTGTGCATGCTCTGTTGCCTGTGTCTATGTGCCTGTGGTTCTGTCAGTGTGATCATGTGATGTATCTGACCCCAGGAATGTGTCAATAAAGTTTCCCCTTCCTGGGACAATGAATTCACGGTGTTCTTATTTCAATTTCCAGGAGTGTAGAAGAGCTGCTCGTCACCTTTTTCAAGATTGTTATCCACAACGTCTGACACCATCGCATATGCTTTTCGCTACAGTTATACAACGGCTTCGGTAAAGGGCTACTACCTTCACAGTCCGCAGGCGTGAGTGCGGTGCTCCAAGGAGACACCGCACACCCGACTTGGAAGAGGCCGTACTGCATCTCGTTGAAGAAAACCCATCAACGAGTACACGAGCAATTTCGCATGCAAATAATGTTGCTCCCAGAACCGTCTCGTATGTTCTGCATGCCTACATCCATACCACTTCCAAAGGATACAAGAACTAATGCGAGACGATTTTGCTCGACACAGTGAGTTCTGCACACAAGTTCTGCGTTGATGCATTAACGAGCCACTGCCATTTCCACTGGGCATTCTCTTCACAGATGAATATAAATATACTAGGGATTGTGTTCTCAATTCTCGAAACAGCCATGTCTGCGCAGATGAATATCCACATACCAGGCTCGTCCTGGGATTCCAACACAGATTTGGTGGGCAGGTAGTCTGGATGGTCATGTGACTGGACTTCCCATCCGAGCTCACGGGTCCGATCTACTTGACCTTCCTACAACACGTTTTACTCGTGTTGATGGTTGCTGTGCATCTGGACATGCGTCAAGGCATAAGATTACTGCATGACGGCGCATACTATCACTTTTCACGTCACGTTCGGGAGCATCCGAACCAGCGATTCGGACATAAGAGGGAGAGGCCGGTATGGTCCAATCGTATGGTTTCCACGATCAGCGTATTTGACTCCACTGGACTTTTTCCTCTGGGGTCGAATGAAGAGTTTGATTTTAGAGATCTGGTTGCACGAGTTGTGTTCACTACAGTACAGATTGTAGAGACACCTGGTGCGAAACAGCGCATGTACCACAGTGTCGTTCGTTCGTACAATGTGCTCCGCTAAACAGGTCAGGAGTTCATTACACGCAGGAGGTGGCTACACGGACAGCAGGAGCTGTGTGGCGTGGACTGGGCGGTTTTATAGGTTAGAGTGTCTCAGGAAAACACGAAAAGGGCTTGTCTCAAAGGATGCAGGTCGAACAAAAGAAGAATATAGATCTACACTCCTGGAAATGGAAAAAAGAACACATTGACACCGGTGTGTCAGACCCACCATACTTGCTCCGGACACTGCGAGAGGGCTGTACAAGCAATGATCACACGCACGGCACAGCGGACACACCAGGAACAGCAGTGTTGGCCGTCGAATGGCGCTAGCTGCGCAGCATTTGTGCACCGCCGCCGTCAGTGTCAGCCAGTTTGCCGTGGCATACGGAGCTCCATCGCAGTCTTTAACACTGGTAGCATGCCGCGACAGCGTGGACGTGAACCGTATGTGCAGTTGACGGACTTTGAGCGAGGGCGTATAGTGGGCATGTGGGAGGCCGGGTGGACGTACCGCCGAATTGCTCAACACGTGGGGCGTGAGGTCTCCACAGTACATCGATGTTGTCGCCAGTGGTCGGCGGAAGGTGCACGTGCCCGTCGACCTGGGACCGAACCGCAGCGACGCACGGATGCACGCCAAGACCGTAGGATCCTACACAGTGCCGTAGGGGACCGCACCGCCAGTTCCCAGCAAATTAGGGACACTGTTGCTCCTGGGGTATCGGCGAGGACCATTCGCAACCGTCTCCATGAAGCTGGGCTACGGTCCCGCACACCGTTAGGCCGTCTTCCGCTCACGCCCCAACATCGTGCAGCCCGCCTCCAGTGGTGTCGCGACAGGCGTGAATGGAGGGACGAATGGAGACGTGTCGTCTTCAGCGATGAGAGTCGCTTCTGCCTTGGTGCCAATGATGGTCGTATGCGTGTTTGGCGCCGTGCAGGTGAGCCCCACAATCAGGACTGCATACGACCGAGGCACACAGGGCCAACACCCGGCATCATGGTGTGGGGAGCGATCTCCTACACTGGCCGTACACCACTGGTGATCGTCGAGGGGACACTGAATAGTGCAAGGTACATCCAAACCGTCATCGAACCCATCGTTCTACCATTCCTAGTCCGGCAAGGGAACTTGCTGTTCCAACAGGACAGTGCACGTCCACATGAATCCCGTGCCACCCAACGTGCTCTAGAAGGTGTAAGTCAACTACCCTGGCCAGCAAGATCTCCGGATCTGTCCCCCAGTGAGCATGTTTGGGACTGGATGAAGGGTCGTCTCACGCGGTCTGCACGTCCAGCACGAACGCTGGTCCAACTGAGGCGCCAGGTGGAAATGGCTTGGCAAGCCGTTCCACAGGACTACATCCAGCATCTCTACGACCGTCTCCGTGGGAGAATAGCAGCCTGCATTGCTGCGAAAGGTGGATATACACTGTACTAGTGCCGACATTGTGCATGCTCTGTTGCCTGTGTCTATGTGCCTGTGGTTCTGTCAGTGTGATCATGTGATGTATCTGACCCCAGGAATGTGTCAATAAAGTTTCCCCTTCCTGGGACAATGAATTCACGGTGTTCTTATTTCAATTTCCAGGAGTGTAGTAACCATCGGTACAAAAGCTGAAAATTGTCGTCGCTCTATTGGGAAAGTACCAGAGCTTCAAGCGCTAATAGAAAACACTGATACTCAAATCGTTGTAGGTACGGAAATCTGGCTAAAGCCGGAGAGTTCAGCCGACATTTTTGAGAAGGACCTAGAATGTATAATTAAACACAGTTGATGATGGCGTATTTGTTGCCGTTATAAGTAGTTTACCTTGTAGCGAAGCTGAAGTAGATAGTTCCTGTGAGTTAGTATGGGTAAGAGGTCGTTCTTGGCAACCGGAATAAAATAATAATTAGATTCTTTTACCGAACTCTCAACTCAGATGATACCGATTGCTGAAAGGTTCAAAGAAAACTTGAGTCTAATTTCAGACACGTTCCCGAGGCATACAATTATAGTTGGTAGTCATGAGCTCTTTCGAATAGTAAACGGTTGTGAAAACGCAGTTGACCTCTTAGCAACAAGCTGCGCGGGGTATCCGTGCGGTCTCGGGCGGCTTGCCACGGTTCGCGCGGTTCCCCGCGTCGGAGGTTCGAGTCCTCCCTCGGGGATGGGTGTGTGCTGTCCTTTGCGTGAGTTAATCTAAGTTAGATTAAGTAGCATGTAAGCCTAGGGACCGATGACTTCAGCAGTTGGATCCCACAGGAGCGTTCCACAAATTTCCAAATTTTCTTAGCAACAAAGAATCCTGGACGAATAACGAGCAACAGAACGGATACAGGGATTAGGGAACACAGTTGTCGTAGCGAGACTGAAAACCATAACTCTCAAATCCTCCAAAAGTTAACAAAAAATATACCTATTCAAAAAAGCAGATAAAAATTTGCCGGGTGCCTTCCAGAGACACAATCTCCTTTCCTTCCAAATTAACAATGCAAGTGTACACCAGATGTGGCTTGAATTCAAAGAAATAGTGTTGACAGCAAATGAGAGATTTACACCAAATAAATTAACAAACAACGGAGGCGATCCACTGTGGTACACCAAACGAGTCAGAATACTGTTGCAGAAACAACGAAACAAAGCATGTCAAATTTAAACGAACGCAGAATCACAAGATTGCCGATCATTTGCAGAAGCTCGAAATTTAGTGCAGACTTCAATGCGAGATGCTTATAACAGTTTCCGTAACGAAACTTTTTCTCGAAACCTGGCAGAAAATCCAAATATATTCTGGTTACACGTAACGTATGCTAGTGGCAAGACACAGTCAATGCCTTCTCTGCGTGATAGTAATGGAAATACTTTCGACGTCAGTACTGTTATAGCAGAGTTACTAAACACAGCCTTCCAAAATTCCTTTTCCAAATATTCCAGAATTCGAATCAAGGACAGCTGCCAACATGAGTAACTTAGAAGTAGATACCCTCGGAGTAGTGAGGCAACTTAAATCGCTCAATAAAAGCAAGTCTTCCGGTACAGACTGTATACCAATTAGGTTCGTTTCAGAGTATGCCGATGCAATAGTTCCATACTTAACAATCATATACAACCGATCACTCGACGAAAGATCCGTAGCCAGAGATTGGAAAGCTGCACATACCCTACAAATATTCAAGAAAGGCAGTAGGACAAATCCACTAAATCACAGGCCCATATGATTAACGTCGATATGCAGGATGATTTTGGACACATGTTATGAATTACCTCGAAGAGTAAGGTCTATTGACACACAGTCAACACGGATTGAGAAAACATCGTTCTTGTGTAGCACAACTAGCTCTTTCTCACACCTAGTCATGAGTGCACTTGACAAAGTATTTCAAATCGATTCCGTATTTCTAGATTTCCAGAAGGCCTTTGACATTGGATCTCACATGCGTATTACAATCAAATTTCGTGCTTATGAAATATCGTCTCAGCTAGGCGACTGGATTCGTGATTTCCTATCAGGGAGGTCATAGTTCGTAGTAACTGAAGGAAAGTCATCGAGTAAAACAGATGTGATTTCTGGCGTTCCCAAAGGGAGCTTTAGAGGCTCTCTGCTGTTCCTGATATATACACTGAAGCGCCAAAGAAACTGGTGCAGGCATGCGTATTCAAATACGTAAAAAAATAGGCAGAATACGGTGCAGCGGTGGGTAACGCCTATGTAAGGCAACAAGCGTCTGGCGCAGTTGTTAGATCGGATACTGCTGCTACAATGGCAAGTTATCAAGATTTAAGTGAGTTTGAACGTGGTTTTATAGTCGGCGCACGAGCGGTGGGACACAGCATCTCCGAGGTAGCGATGAAGTGCGGATTTTTCTGTACGACCATTTCACGAGTGTACTGTGAATATTAGGAATCTGGTAAAACATCAAATCTTCGACTTCGCTAAGGCCGGAAAAAGGTCCTGAAAGAACGGGACCAACGACGACTTAAGAGAATCGTTCAACGTGAAAGAAGTGCTGCAGATTTCAATGCTGGGTCATTAACAAGTCTCAGCGTGCGGACCATTCAATGAAATATCATCAATATGGACTTTCGGAGCCGATGGCCCACTCATTTACCGTTGATGACAGCACGACACAAAGCTTTACGCCTCGCCTGGGCCCGTCAACACCGACGTTGGACTGTTCGTGACCGGAAACATGTTGCCTGGTCGGACGAGTCTCCTTTAAAATTGTATCGAGCGGGAGGAGGTGTGCGGTATGGAGACAACCTCTTGAATCCATGGACCCTGCGTGTCAGCAGGGGACTGTTCAAGCCGGTGTAATGGTGTGGGACGTGTGCAGTTGGAGTGATGTGGGACCCCTGATACGTCTAGATACCACTGTGACTTGTGAGACGTACGTAAGCATCCTGTCTGATCACCTGCATCCATTCATGTCCATTGTGCATACGGACGGACTTGGGGAATTCCAGCAGGACAATGTGACGCCCCACACGTCCATAATTGCTAAAGAGTGGCTACAGGAACACTCTTATGAGCTTAAACACTTCCGCGGCCACCAAACTCCCCAGACATGAACATTATTAAGCATATCTGGGATGCCTTGAAACGTGCTGTTCCGAAGAGATCTCCACCCCTTCGTACTCTTACATATTGGACTGCCATAGAGGATTCATGGTGTCAGTTCTCTTTAGCACTGCGTCAGACATAAGTCGAGTTTATGCTACGTCGCGCTGCGGCACTCCTGCGTGTTCGTGCGGGCCCTATACGATATTAGGCAGATGTAGCAGTTTCTTTGGCTTTTCAGTGTAAAAGCGATTTAGGAAACAATCTCAGCAGCCGTCTTATGTTGTTTGCAGATGGTGCTGTCGTCTAATAAAGTTTTCAGAAGATCAAAACAAATTGCAAAGCGATTTAGAATAGATATCTGCATGGTGCTAAAATTGACAATTGACCCAAAATAACGACAAGTGTCATATCATCCACAGGCGTAAATTACAGTTACGAACAACATAAATTGAAAAGAACACACACAAAACGTTGTGGGGAACCAAAGACTGCCATTTATACGCAGAATATTTAGAAGATGCAGTAGATCTACAGAAGAGACTGCCTACATTACGCTTGTCCATCCTCTTTTGAGTACGGTGTGGGATCCATTCCACATAGGATTAACGGAGTACATCGAGAAAGTTCAAGGAATGGCAGCACGTTTTGTATGATCGAGGAATAGGAGGGAGAGTGTCACGAACATGATACAAGATTTGCGGTGAACATAATTAAAACAAAGACGTTTCTCGTTGCGGCGGGACCTTCTCACGAAATATCAATCACTAACTTCCTCCTAAGAATGCCAAAATATTTTCTAGACGCAGAACTACACAGGGAGAAACGATCATCATAATAAAATAAGGGAAATCAGAGCCCGCACGGAAATATACAGTTGTTCGCTTTTTTCCATGCGCTATTCGAGGATGGAATAATAGAGAATTATTGTGGAGGTGGTTCGACGATGTCTTTAACATCCTAATGGACAACCTTATGTGTAACATCAAGGAGAACTATGGAGCAATGCTGGGTGGCGTGAAGATTGCTGTCATGGGCTTCGCTGACGATATTGTCCTCCTCTCTGACACCGTGGAAGGTATGAGAAACCATCTGGAATCTGTGTCAAGATTCCAGCGGGCGGACCGCGATCGGAAATAAATCCTGTTCAGTTTGTCACAGTGGCCAGGACCAAGCGGTGCACTGTACAGACCAAGAGCCTTTTCCAAATCGAAGGGAAGTCCATCCCATCGTTAAATGTGGTGGATCAACTGAATTATGTTGGGCATTCTTTCGATGAACAGGGGATCCGAACACCTTCTCCTGCTAGGCTGCAGCTGATGTTGGAAAGGCTTCAGAAAGCAGCTCTAAAGTCCAGCCAGAAGCTATTTGTCTTGCTCATCTATTTAATACCTAGGCTGATACACAGTTGACAGTCAATGAAGATTTCAGCAAAGAGATTGAATTATGTGGACTTGAGTATCAGGCAATTCGTCAAGGCGATACTACACCTGCCTAAGACGACGCCCGCCCCTTTCATTCATGCCAGGCAGCCTGATGGTGGAGACGGAATTCCTGCCCTAAGGTTGCTGGTAACTTCCATCTTTCTCCAGCGACTCCAAAATATGAGTGCCGTGCATGACAACCAGCTAGGCGCGGTTCTTGGAACTGAGCTGGTCAACAGACTTGTTGCAAGGCTCAAGAAGATTTTATGTATGGGCAGAGAGGAAGCCATTTCCAACTTCTGGCGAAGGAAACTCCACTCAATAGCTTTAGGGAGGGGACTGGAGTACTGCTGGAATTCAAGGCACTCCAACAGCTGGATCAATGACCCTACTCCTTTTTGGAGTGGAAGGGATTATGTTAGCGCAATCCATCTGCGCATTGGACTGCTACCTACAAGGGGTGCTCCTTATGTCACTGGCCCAAATGCCAACTGTAGGGCTGTGGGACCCTGTAGAAATCGTCATGAGGCGTTGCAACATGTCCTCCAGAGGTGCCCACTGACGCATTTTTCGCGTCTGGAGCGTCACGATGTCGCCAATAAGTTCATCAAAAAGGCGCTGGTTGATAAGGGTTACAGGGTTGTAGATGGGCCTACCTTGACCCTGGCCAATTCAGAGAGGTATGTCCCCAACATTCTTGTCATTTACGACGCTGATGGGGCACCGGGAGTTGGCAGTTGTTCCCTGGTAGAAACCACAGTCGCCTGCAAGTACCACGGCAGCCTTCATAGAGCCCATGAGTTGAAGATGGCCAAATGCTTGCTGTCAGGCGGAAATTCCAGCTTACAATTCAACAGAAGTTCTTCCCTCTTGTGGTAGGTGCTCGTGGAACCTGGAGTGGGCACAATCAGTGAATATGGGAGAAATTTCAACTCCGAAAATTTATTGAGCTGGAAATAATCTGCAACACTATCCTAGTAGGCATAAGGATTCACCGCCAATTTATGAGAGTCATTTGGAGGAAGACAAAATACTCCCACAGATAAGGATCTGTCCATCTGGTCCAATGAAGACTGCCAGCAACTCCTTGGAGGTGCTAGGTTATAATATGTATCAGCGTGAGGTGCTTTAAGCCCCACCAGTGGCATCATAACCTGTTCAAAATAGCCCAGATAGTGGAGTATTGGTTGTAGCCGAACTTAGCTTTTCAAAGCGT
Source organism: Schistocerca americana (assembly GCF_021461395.2). Taxonomy (NCBI): domain Eukaryota; kingdom Metazoa; phylum Arthropoda; class Insecta; order Orthoptera; family Acrididae; genus Schistocerca; species Schistocerca americana. The sequence goes on from NC_060123.1 coordinate 644,260,701, forward strand.
GGTTCTGCTGTGACCGGGCCGCTGCTGTGAGGCTCCTTCCTTGGGTTGTACTTACAAGGTGAGTGATGCACAATACATGGGCCTAGCCCTCTTAGCCTCTCCTCACCTGCAGTCTTCCTCCCTTCATGTGGGCCCACTCATTTCGCCGACTGGAAGACTGCACTGGGGGCTTGGGCGGGGGAGGTTACCAGCCCCTCTCCCTTTATAGCCTTTTAGTTGGGGGCAGTATTAAAGGAAATAGGGGAATTGGCACTCTTGCTGGAGGTGCCAACCCAGCTATCCCTATGGCTACCCAGCCAACCAAACCTGCTGAAGATCCTGAACAGCCCACAGCACACATATGCCCTAACTGTTCCCATGCCATCACCACCAAGTTCTGCCACGGGGCCCATCGCCGCCGACAACACCAGCAGGCAGCCAATGTGGCCATCGTGACGGACCAGAAGCATGCAAGGTGGACCGAGGAAGAGGCCCTCTCACTCACCCAAGTGGAGACAGAGCTCTCCCATGGAAGAGACTGCCGGTCCTTCTTCGCCAATTAGGAGTTCCTCTGCGTCTTTCCCAAGAGTTACTCGACGCCATCCGTAGTCAGCAAGTGCCAGAGGTGGAAGCCTGCACACCACCAGCACATGCACGAGTTTCTGGCTGACCTGAGGTAGAGGGATGAGGAGGGGTCGGCGTCCAGGCCAAGGCCAGCGAGGTCGCCGCCGCTGGATGGGGGACAGGACAACACGACACTGACAGGGACGCCACCGCCAGATGCCAGTCTCGACGCGGCCATTTGGGACTTCCCGCATCCGCACATCATTTCTCGGCCCTGGACTGTATGATTGGTTTGGGGCCAGGGACGCCACCCACCACCATCTTGGGCATTCTCACGGATGCCCTCTCTGCCGTCAGCTCCAAGGGCATGGGGGGATTCACAGGTAGATGCCGTGCCCGCCACCTAAGCGGCAGCAGCCGCCTCAGCGCCAGCGGAAGCGGCGCTGGTGGGAGTTTGCGTGGACACAGGAGGCCTTTCGGCGGTCCTGCGCATGGTGTGTGTGGGGTCCCCTGGATGGCACCCTACTACAGCCGCCAGCTGACATCCCCAGTCTGCATTACTTTTGGGCTCACCTCTTCCAACAGCAGCCACAGTCCACCACTGGCGCCATCAGTGACTGTCACACTCGCAGCTTGTGGACTTAGGGGTGCTTGTGGTGGCCAGTCACAGTAGAAGAGGTCGCTGCTTCCTTGCCACCCAGTGGTTCTGCGCCAGGCCCAGACAGCCTAACTTCTGTCGAACTGCACTGCCTGCCACATGACGTGCTGCTGAAGATCATGAATCTCCTCCTCCTTGCATGAGCATCCTTCCTTCTCTCCTCAAGGTCAGACTGCCTTACTCCACAAAATGGCTGCACCAGCACCCCCCTCTGACTTTCGTCCCATCACCGTATGCTCACTGCTGGTGAGGACCTTCCACAAGGTCCTGGCATTGCGTCTGATGCCTCTATGTGCTGTGGACAAACGTCAGCAGGCCTTCATCCCTTGGGATGAGATGCTGGAAAATACGTTCATCCTAGGCCAGGCTCTCGTTGACAGTCTGCTTCTGGCACTCTGTCTTTGTTGCGTCTCTCGACCTGCCTAAGGCGTTCGACCATGCTGTTCTACACTCTGTGGTGAAAGTGCATGGTCTTCCGACCGAATTTGCTGACTATGTCGAGAGCTGCTACAGAGGCAGCACAAAGGTGATAGCGGGCGGTGGCGGCGTGGACATGGCCGTGCGGCCGTCAAGAGTGTCTGTCAAGGGGACCCTCTCTACTCTCCTCTTCAACATGGCCATGGATACAATGCTGAACACCTTGCCTTCCCACATAGGAGCCCAGATTTTAGGTCGCAGGGTCAACGCTGCGGCCTTCGCTGAAGATGTTCTGCTGTTCGCATCGACGAAGAGGGGCCTGCAGTCCCTCACTAACGCAGCCACGGCAGCCCTCCACCATCTGGGGCTGCACATCAACGCACCGAAGTGTTTAACCCTCGCCTTAGCGGCCTCTGACCGCGATAAAAAGGTGAAGGTGGGCGACACCATTAGCTTCACAGCCGGCCTGCCACAAATTCCTTTTAACAAATTTATTCACTTTAATAGCGCCTAAAAGCATTTTTTAAAAGAACCAGATTTAAAATTATAATCAGAAAGCACACTCTAAATACCAAAGTTACAATTTATTCAGAGGCAGAAAGAAACAAGTTTTGAGTGTATGAGCTTTCGGGCAGAGAACCTTGCTGCTCCCTTTTGACAAGGCTGTAGTTACGACTGCTCACGACAGCCTCCGAGAGACTACACTGGTGCAAATCTGCAACACACCAGATAACTTTAAACTAAGAGCTAAGAGTTTTAACAATTTATACAAGCACACAAACTATGCACCCCCCCCCTAAGAGGGATGAAAATGGTACAAAACACTAGAAATTAAAATATTAAGCTTGCCACCGAAGTGCTACTTGATTTTAACTTCTAAGAAAAGTCTTTCGCTGAAAGGGTGGCTACTTTATATACTAAAATGATCAAAATAAAATCCCATGAAATGCAATCTTATATAAAATTCTACAAGGTTGGCCAAACAATAATTAAGATGCTCTACAGTACACAAATACTGTCTCTCAAGATCGTAGGCAATAATATCAAAGTTTCCAAAGATCAAAACATATTTCAGGTATTTGGCTGCTACACTCAAAGTAATAAATCCGTTAACGCACCAAACCCGACAAACATGACAGAGACAGCTACTAACGTATGGTAGATTGATAGGGAGATAACCGTACAACCCGAACCGCAGGTTGCTCTAACCGGCCCCTACTCCACAAGGGAAAAACGGACCACTCAATTTACAAACAACCACCTTCCCGTAGGTGGGCAAACGGAGGAGAATGGTGGGACGACCCCAAAGCGAAATGGCTGGTGACCTCACCAAGAAAACAAGTAGAATTTAAGAAGAATAGATCAAACAACATATCACCAATCACTTAACTTCTAATAAACTTCGATTTCTCGAGAAGACCTGGCGCAGCACTACGAAATCACTTTCCCGAACTGCCTACAGGCAGCCGCTTCAACGGACGCAGGAAGGCGCGCCGATCTCCCATCTCATGGCGTCGCAGCTCACACTGGACAGACCGATGTCGTGGGTTGACTCATGTTGCTCGCATGTCGACCGCGAAGTCACTACCCCTCGCTATACGCCGCGGCCCACTGGACTCACGTGGCGACCTCACATGCGCTGACGCTCAAGACGGACAAGTCATCTTGTGTCTCAGTGCGCGACCCACCAACCGATCGATCCAACCGCCAATGACCATTGCCCAAGCAAACTCGAGCAGGCTGGCGGCCTAACGCGCAGACTCAGATGTAGGAACTAAGCCCTGCCCGGGCGACCACTAGCTGAGTTCTCTTACTGGCAGAGTGGAAAGACTCTCATTTTGCCGGCTTTGAAGGTTGATCCGAACGACAGACGTACTAGCACTCCGAACGACAGACAGACACTAACGGCCTAACAAATGCGGACGAGAGATAGATTAGCAAGCTGAGGACGAGAGACTGACCCAGACTGACCCACTGGCGAGCTCATGGCGCCCCTTAAATGCACGTGAACAGTAGACACCAAAGATGCTATTGCCACAGCAGTGCCACCGCCAGAAACGGAGGGCGACTGCTTCATACTACGTGCTGCGACGCACTCTTCAAAACACAACTCTTAGCACGGCTGAACTATGACCCTCACAAGGTAGTCAAACGCCTCGTTACCAGACCATCATATCAGCAAACACGAGGAGTAACTGGCGTGAATAAGTGACTCTCTTAAGGTAGCATATGCCTCGTCACCTCCCAATAACATCACAGACTGGCGGGAGAACCTATGTCTCTCCAAATGCTCACATGATGCGTCATATACGGATCCTCTCTATCCACTCCTCAGTATCCTAGCGATGTCGAGTGGATGATGGTTCACTTAGCCTCTCGGTGGGAAATCCTAGCTCTGGCATTCACGTGGTAGGGGTCGTGAGAGGTTCTGAGGAAGGTTATGCCTTGGTGTAGCTCTTCCAAAGTTCCTCAACCGGCAGAGCAGGATGAATCTTTTGGGGCTTGGGGGTTGCCGCCCCCCCTGCCCTTGTTCCAGCTGGCCCCAACACAAGGAAGAAAGCAGGTAGCGTTGCTCCCACAGGAGGCACCATGCCAGTTGTTGGGGCATCATCTGATGTCACCAGCCTGGGTCGAGCTGCTGCACCTGCCGTCCAGTGTCCGGAGTGTCACCAGAGTTTTACAACCAAACCCAGTCTTGGTGTACATCGACGCAGAGCCCATCCTGATGCAGCCAATGCAGAAGCGAACATCAAATGGATGAAGGCCAGGTGGTCCAGTGAAGAACTGTTACACCTGACCCATGCTGAGGCAGCACTTACCCTCAAGGGCACCCAGTTCCTCAACCAAGAACTGGTGAAGGCTTTCCTCCATCACTCCCTTGAGTCCATTAAGAGACAGCGTCGAGCAGTGGCGTATAGTAACCAGGTTGCTGAGTTTGTTGCTGTCCTCTCTGCTGTTGGGTTGGGTCCATATCCATCGGTTTTAGCTGCGGCGACTGCCGAGTCCTGCACAGCTCCCACCCCCTCACCTACAGCTGAGGATGCAGTCGACCAGGCCATATGGTCGACTCTGGTAACCCTCCTGTCGTCTGGGCCGAAGTTCCGCTCTGTTGACGAGATCGTGGCGCTGGGACCATTTACATCGGCCTCTGCTATTATGGCTATGCTGTCACCCACCCTTGATGCCATTGACAGCAGGGAGGGGTCGCACAACCCTGTTACCTTCCAGCAGATGTCACAGCCACCAGACAGGAAACGGGCCCAGTGTAGGTGGGAGTATGCTCTCTGTCAGTGGGCCTTCTCGAAAAATGCTGTTCGCTGCATCAGTAGCCTTCTTGATGGAATGCTCCTTCACCCACCACCTGCTGTTCCCAGGTTGGTGGAGTTTTGGAAGGACCTTTTCACCCGGCGACCATCTGACCAGGTGGACCGTCTGTAAGGTTGGCTGTTGCCTTCCTGCATCGAGGTTCCCTTCAAACAGCTGTGGGCTCCAATCACGATGGAGGAAGTTGCCTCAGCACTCCCCCCTCGTCACTCTGCTGCAGGCCCTGATGGACTGACGCCAGCTCAGCTTCGCCGTCTTCCCCATGAGGTCCTCCTTAAAATTCTTAACCTTTTCCTCTTGACCCATCGCCTCCCATCCCAACTCCTTCAAGCCTGCACCTCCCTGTTGCCCAAGAAGGCCGTCCCAGCATCCCCCGCCGACTTCAGTCCGATCACGGTTTACTCAGTCCTCGCTAGGGTCTTCCATAAGATCCTGGCGGGCCGTCTGATGCAGACCTGTGTGTTGGATGGGCATCAGCGGGCATTCCTTCCTCGTTCCCTCTACGTCGCGTCCCTGGATGTGTCCAAGGCATTCGACTATCTGAACCATGGTGCCCTGAGGCCCACCCTAAGGGCGCATGGTCTGCCTGATGAACTCATTCGATACGTCCTGGGATGCTATGAGTATGGGACGACGGTGACCTGTGGTCTTGGGAAGTTGCTGGGTCCAGTGGAGCCGTCTAGGAGTAATAGGCAGGGTGATCCTCTCTCTCCCATCCTATTTAACCTTTCCTTTGACCTCATGCTTGCTCGCCTCCCAGATCACATTGGTGCCAACGTGATGGGACGATGTCTCAATGCTGCTGCTTTCGCCGACGACCTCTTGCTGTTCGCTGAGACTCCAGGAGGACTCCAGGACCTTACTGATGCAGCAACATCAGCCCCTGGGGACCTTGGTCTTCAAGTCAATCGCGGAAAGTGCTTCACTCTCGCCCTCGCTGCATCTGGCCGTGAGAAGAAGATGACGGTTGATGACACCGCGACCTTCAGAGCTGGGTATACCATCCTTCCAGCCCTGGCGATCCAGAGCACTTTCTGGTATCTTGGCCTGGAGTTCTCTACGAGTGGATGCAGCCTCTTCCATCCCAGGCAGGAGGTCAAGCGACAGCTGAGCGTCCTGTCCGAGGCACCATTGAAGCCACAACAGTGTCTTCACACCCTTAGAACAATCATCTTGCCAGGTATCCATCATGGTCTGGCACTTTCAAGGACCCACCTTGGGGCCCTGTCAGCAATAGACACCACCATCCGTGCAGCAATAAGATCTTGGCTGTGCCTGCTGGCAGATGTCCTTGTTGGCTACTTCCATGCCACTGTGGCATCTGGGGGGGGGGGGCTGGGAGTGCCATCAGCTCGCTGGCTTGAGCTTCTCTTGTGGCAGAACTGGCTCATCAAGATGCAGGCACTGGGTGTCCTATCTGACGGGTTGGCCGAAGTCGTTCTCGGGCGTGAAATTGGGAGGCTTGAGCAGCAACTTCAGGGAACAACACCATCATATGGATGAGCAATCAGATGGGGTGGATGTGGACCGAACGGCTGCATCTATCAGTGGACAGCGTTGCCCTTAAGAAGCCTGCCCGCACATCTGGGCAACACAGCTGGGTTGACGACCCGCGACTATCCATCACAGGCTGCAACTTTATCTCCTGCATTCGCACTCGGATTGATGCCCTTCCAACTCGGGCACGTTTGCAGCGAGGTAGCGTGGGTGGCACTAACTGCCGAGCTGGTTGCATCGCCAAGAAAACTGCCAATCACGTTGTCCAGCACTGCTTCAGGACGCCATGACGCCCGTGTGAAGCGGTACAACGTCCTTGCGTCGTACATCGCGCAGGGCCTCCGTCGCCTGTGCTTCGACGTCCATCTGAAGCCCCACCTTCGAAGGTCTGAGGGACTGAAGAAGCCAGACATCATGGCAGCTCGTGGCGATGCTGCCCACATCGTCGATGCCCAGGTAGTTGGCGTCAACCTAGACATTGATGATTGTCACCAACAGAAGGTCGGGGTCTACAACAGGAAAGCCGTCCACCAGACTATTAGGAGCCAGCACCCAGCAGTGTTGAACATCACCACTACTTCAGCCACAATCTCATGGATCTGCACAGGACCTGCGTCAGCTGAGTTTCAAGCACCACCACTTTGCGGCGATGGCTACACAGGTGCTCATCGGTACAGTGATGGCGGCGAGGCGGTTTGACGCCATGACTGCCAAGAGGAGCACGATGCACCAGACTGGTGTTGGACGATGTCCCAATTATGTGTGTCTCTACGCTGCTCCCTGGCGTCTATCTCAGGCACAATACCACTTTATTCACGTGTTTTCCTGTCTGTCTAATGCCTGTATTGTTTTTGTCATTTGTAAATACAAATAGTGGGTATTTCTCTTTTTGTATGTTCACATACGAGGTGCGGCTAGAAAAAAACCGGACTGATGCTGGAAAAAACATTTATTTACAATTATTTACAATTTCATGTTATCTTCTTCAATGTACTCTCCTCCTCGGTCTCTACACCGCTCCATACGAATTTTCCACTGTTCATAGCAATGCTGCAGATCATTTTCGGTAAGTCCATACATTACTTCCGTCGCTTTTTCTTTTACTGCTTCAACAGTCTCAAATCTAGTTCCTTTCAAAGCTGACTTGACTTTAGGGAAAAGAAAAAAGTCACAGGGGGCCAAATCAGGTGAGTAGGGTGGATGATCTAAGATGGGAATGTTGTGTTTTGTCAAAAACGTCTTCACTGACAACGCACTGTGAGCTGGGGCATTGTCTTGGTGAAGGATCCATGACTTTTTTCTCCACAAATCGTTCCGTTTTCTCCGTACTCGCTCACGTAGGGTAGCCAGGACGCTAATGTAGTAATGCTGATTCACTGTTTGTCCCTCTGGTACCCAATCAATGTGCACAATCCCTTTGATGTCAAAAAAAAAACAATCATCATTGCCTTGAATTTCAATTTTGACATTCGTGCTTTTTTTGTCGTGGAGAACCAGGAGTTTTCCAATGCATCGATTGGCGTTTAGTTTCGGGATCGTAAGTAAAAAAACACGATTCATCGCAAGTAATAACATTTTGTAAGAAGGTGGGATCACTTTCAGTGTTTTCCAGGATGTCAGAACAAATCATTCTTCGGCGTTCCTTCTGTTCAGTTGTGAGACACTTTGGAACCATTTTTGAACACACTTTGTTCATGTTGAAACTTTCATGAAGAATCTGCCTAACACTTTCCTTGTCAACTCCTGTTAACTCAGACACTGCTCTGATTCTTAAACGGCGATCTTGTCGAACAAGTTTACCGATTTTTTCAATGTTTGCATCAGTTTTTGCTGACAATGGTCTGCCAGTGCGAGTGTCATCACTGGTGTCTTCGCGGCCACCTTTAAATCGTTTAAACCACTCAAACACTTGTGTTCGCGATAAACAATCATCGCCGTACACTTGTTGTAACATTACAAACGTTTCACTTGCAGATTTTCCTAGTTTGTAACAAAATTTGATGTTAACACGCTGTTCTTTCTGTACACTCAACATTTTCCGACGCACAGACAAAACGTCAACTACTTAAAACAGTCGCCACGGGCAGACTGAGTGCAGGAGGCAGATGAAACTCGAGCAGTAGGCGGAGCGAGAGTCACGTGAGAGGCCACGCGACGTTCAGCCTTTTTGCATTCGTTTTATTGTTTCACCAGTACTAGTCCGGTTTTTTTCTAGCCACACCTCGTACGTGAATAAAGTCGGCTTAAATAGCAAATTCCTCATTACCAGGCGAAAGACATCAGCAAACTAGAGGCGCAAGTGGCACGAGTAACGATGACCCTCTTAAGGTAGCCAAATGCCTTTCCACCAGTCCATCACTTCAGCAAGCACGATTAGAAACTGGCAGGGGTAACTATGCCTCTCTTAAGGTAGCAAATACCTTGCCCCAGACCAAACACATCAGAATACATGAGGAGCAACTGCAGGTCGTAACAATGACTCTCTTAAGGTAGTCAAATAGTTGCGTAACGTTGCTGGCAGGCTGCTCACAGTAAGCGTAAAATTTGAAGGTGACCAAAAATGGGGAGCAACTGGCGGGATTAACTATGACTCTCTTAAGGAAGAAAAAGCCTCATTACCAGGCGAAAAACATCAGCAAACCTAAGGAACAAGTGTCAGGAGTAACTAAAACTCTAAGAAGGTAGCAAAATAGTTGCGTATCGCTGCTAGCAGACAGGCAACAGTAAGTATGAAAATTTGAAGGTAGGCAAAATAAGGGAGGAACTGGCAAGAGTTACTATGACCCTCTTAAGGCAGCCAAATGCCTCGTCACCAGTCAATCACTCCAGCAAAAACGATTAGAATTTGGCTCGGGTATCTATGACTCTCTTAAGGAAGCAAATGCTTCGTCCCCAGACCAAACACATCAGCATACACGAGGTAGCCGATTAGTTGCGTAACGCTGCTGGCAGACTGCTCACATTAAACTTAAAATGTGAAGGTGACCAAACATAGGGAGCAATTGGCGTGAGTTACTATTGCTCTCTTAACGTATCCAAACGCATTGTCTCCTGACCATCACATCAGCAAACACAAGGAATAACTGGCTTGAGTAGCTATGACTCTGTTTTGGTAGCATTTGCCTCGTCATCTCCCAATAACAGCACCAAAAGGGAGGAGCAACCAGTGGGAGTAACTATGACTCCCTTTATGTAGCAAATGCCTTGTCACCAAGCATAACACATCACCAAACTCGAGGAGCAACTGGCAGGAGTAACAACGACTTTATTAAGGAAGCCAAATAGTTGCGTATTGCTGCTGGCAGACTGGTCACAGTAAGCTTGAAAATGTGATGATGACCAAAAAGGGGGAGCAACTGCTGGGAGTAACCATGACTCTCTTAACTAATTTAATAATTTATACTTGTGTAATAATATAAGGTGATAGCGGTTACACCAACAGCGGTAACCGGCACCCCTGTGAGCTCCCCTCGGGGAGCATGGCGCACTAGCTCTTAAGAGTGTATGTAACCTGTGTTATTCACATGTATTTTCTGTGAATAAAGACGGCTTTATAGCATTACCAGGCGAAACACATCAGCAAACTGGAGAAGGAAGTGGCACTAGCAACTATGACCCTCTTAAGGTTTCCAGATGCCTCTTCACCAGTGCATCGCTACAGCAAGCACGATTAGACACTGGCGGGGGTAACTATGACTCTCCTATGGTAGAAAATGCCTCGTCCCCAGACCAAACACATCAGCATACACGAGAAGCAACTGCTGGTCGTAACTATGACTCCCTTAAGGTAGCCAAATAGTTGCGTAACGCTGCTGGCAGACTGCTCACATTAAACTTAAAATGTGAAGGTGACCAAACATAGGGAGCAATTGGCGTGAGTTACTATTGCTCTCTTAACGTATCCAAACGCATTGTCTCCTGACCATCACATCAGCAAACACAAGGAATAACTGGCTTGAGTAGCTATGACTCTGTTTTGGTAGCATTTGCCTCGTCATCTCCCAATAACAGCACCAAAAGGGAGGAGCAACCAGTGGGAGTAACTATGACTCCCTTTATGTAGCAAATGCCTTGTCACCAAGCATAACACATCACCAAACTCGAGGAGCAACTGGCAGGAGTAACAACGACTTTATTAAGGAAGCCAAATAGTTGCGTATTGCTGCTGGCAGACTGGTCACAGTAAGCTTGAAAATGTGATGATGACCAAAAAGGGGGAGCAACTGCTGGGAGGAACCATGACTCTCTTAACTAATTTAATAATTTATACTTGTGTAATAATATAAGGTGATAGCGGTTACACCAACAGCGGTAACCGGCACCCCTGTGAGCTCCCCTCGGGGAGCATGGCGCACTAGCTCTTAAGAGTGTATGTAACCTGTGTTATTCACATGTATTTTCTGTGAATAAAGACGGCTTTATAGCATTACCAGGCGAAACACATCAGCAAACTGGAGAAGGAAGTGGCACTAGCAACTATGACCCTCTTAAGGTTTCCAGATGCCTCTTCACCAGTGCATCGCTACAGCAAGCACAATTAGACACTGGCGGGGGTAACTATGACTCTCCTATGGTAGAAAATGCCTCGTCCCCAGACCAAACACATCAGCATACACGAGAAGCAACTGCTGGTCGTAACTATGACTCCCTTAAGGTAGCCAAATAGTTGCGTAACGCTGCTGGCAGACTGCTCACAGTAAGCATAAAATGTGAAGGTGACCAAAAAGCGGGAGCAACTGATGGGAGTAACTATGATTCTCTTAGGGTAGAAAATGCCTCATTACCAGGCGAAACACGCCAGCAAACTCGATAAGCAATTTTCAGTAGTAATTATGACTCTCTTAAGTTAGCAAACTAGTTGCGTATCGCTGCTGGCAGACATACAACAGTAAGCTTGAAAATTTGAAGGTGGCCAAAATGGGGGAGCAACTGGTGGCAGTAACTGTTACTCTCTAATGCCCATCTGATGCGTCATATATGGACCCTCTCGACCCACCCTTCGCATCCTTGTGATGTCAGGTGGATGATGGTTTAAATAGCCTCTCTGTGGGAAGTCCTAGCTCTGACCTTCAAGTGGCGGTGGTCGTGAGGAGTGCAGAGAAGGGTTATGTCTAGGCATAACCTTTTTGAGGTTCTCTGACCAACAGAGCAGATTGTATTTTTGGACTTGGTGGTTGCCTAATCCTCTCCCTTTTTTCCAGCAGGTGCAACAACACGAAGCAAACGAGGCACCAGGCCTCCCACTGGATTGGCTTAGCCAGCTGATGAGTGATCCAGCCAGCCAGCCGGTGCAGGTCGAGGCTCCCCGCCATCTGCTCTGAGTGCATGCACTCATTTTCCACCAAGACCAGGCTCACTGTTCACTGGCCTCATGCCCATCCTTCTGCTGTTAATGTGGAGATCCAGACAGAAAGAATGCCAGGAGGTCCCAAGAAGAGCTGCTGCGCCTAGCCCATGCAGAAGCGATCCTATCAACCCATGTTTGCAGATTCTTCAACCAAGATCTCATTAAGCCCTTCCGAGAGCATACGCTGGAGTCCATCAAGTGTCAGCGTAGGGGGCAGGCCTACAAGAACGTGACTCCCCTTCTCAGGCCGCCGATTTCGCTCGATTGAAGCTGTTGTCACTCTGGGTCCCACTACTAGCTGTGGTACCATCCAGGCAATACTGCTGTCTGTCCTGGACGAAGTAGGAAGCAAGGAGCCAGGTGGTCGTCAAGCTGTGAGTACACTGACCCAACAGCCCCCTGAGCGAAAGCGAGCGCGACGTAGACGGGAGTATGCAGTGGTCCAACGTGCTTTTAAGAAGAATGGAGCACACTGCATTAGTGGGCTTCTCGGTGGCACACTTTTCCATCAGCCACCCACCATCCTGGGGCTGATAGGGTTCTGGACAGACCACTACACCTAGTGCAAGGTCTCGGCCTCCATGCAGTGAGAGTCTCTCTGAGAAGTTGCTGCCATTCTTGCAGGAATTGCCCTTCTAAGATCTGTGGGCTCCCATCACTGCTGCTGCTCTCCCCACTTGCAGCTCTGCTGCAGGTCCACATGGCCTTACACCGGCCCAACTGCTTCACCTTCATCGTGACAACAGGATGGGATGCTTCATAACACCTTCCTTCTAGATCTGGCGATGACTCAGGCCCCAGGGAGCTGGCAGCTCGTTGTACTTAGTGTCCCTGGATGTGTCAAAGGCCTTCGATTCGCTAGGCCCTGGTGCGCTTGGTCCTTTTCTGAGGGCCCACGGTTTGCTGGTCGAGTTCATTGACTACACCCAGGGCTGCTACAAGGCAGGCTCGACAGTGATCTGTGGGAAATCATCCGATCTAGTGTGGCATTCGAGGGGTCTCCAGCAAGGTGATCCTTTGTCCCCTACCCTCTTCAACATGTCTATTGACATGCTCCTATCCCGTCTCCCTGCCCAAGTTGGTGCTTGCATCCTTGGACGGCGAATAAATGCTGCAGCGTTCGCTGACGACCTCTTACTGTTCATCGAGACCTGTGGTGGATTGCAGGAGCTTCTCACCATCACTACGTCAGCCCTCAGCGACCTCGGGCTCGAGGTCAACCATTGGAAATGCTTCTCTCTCACCCTTGTTTCATCAGGCCGGGAGAAGAAGACGAAGGTCGACGAGACTGGTATCTTTGGTGCGGGTAATAACAACATACTGGCACTAGCGATGGGAGATACTTTCAAGTACTTGGGACTGCAATTCACCACGTGTGGACACAGCCTGTTTCATCCTTGGCGGGAGGTCAAGATGTAGCCAGACACCATCAAGCTCGCTCCACTTAAGCCTCAGCAGCGAATGTACTCCCTCCATTCAGTAATCCTCCCAGGCATCGTACCATGGTCTAGCCCTGAGCAGGACTCGTCTGGAGACCCTCTCAGCTCTTGATGTCTGTGTGTGTGCAGGGATCAGATCTTGACTGCACTTGCCAGCCAATACAAGTGTTGGCTACTTCCATGATCCCATCTTTCATGGGGGCCTGGGGGTCCAGGCGGCCCACTGGTTTGGTCCCTTTCTTTGCAGGAGGCGGCTCGCTAAGACGGAGAGCCTGGATATGGCTGCTGATGATACTTCCAAAGATTCCCTCTGAGCCGGCCGCGGTGATCTATCAGTTCAGGCGCTCAATCCGGAACCGCGTGACTGCTATGGTCGCAGGTTCGAATCGTGCCTCGGGCATGGATGTGTGTGATGTCCTTAGGTTAGTTAGGTTTAAGTAGTTCTAAGTTCTAGGGGACTGATGACCTCAGCAGTTAAGTCCCATAGTGCTCAGAGCCATTTGAACCATTCCCTCTGACATGAAATCCTTCAGCTGGACAACTCCCTATGTTGGAATGTGGACATCATTAAATCCAGCCACCAACTGGGGTGGTGTTGGACCGAGTGCCTACAGTCGTAAGTCGACCACACTGCTCTATAGAAGTCTGCCCAAACATCAGGACAGCAATTTGTCACAGGCCGCAATTTAGTCTCCTGCCTGCCTGCATGCCCAGGCACGGCTCCTGCGTGGGAGGGAGAGTGACACCAGATGCCAGGGCGGCTGCAATGCCACAGAGACTGCGAACCACATAATCCAGCAGTGCTGGAGGAGCGATGAGGCACACATTGCCCGACATGACGCAGTGGCGTCTTATCTGGCGCGAGGTCTCCACCGAAGGGGCTACAACATTCTGATGGAGCCTCACCTATGTACATCTGAGGGTTTGAAGAAGCCAGATGTTGTGGCAGTCCGTGGCGAAGCAGCACTTATTATTGATGCACAGGTGGTCGGCGACAACCTCGACCTTGATCGGTGTCACCTAGAGAAGGCAGCCGTGTATGACAAGCAGGCCATCCATGATAAGGTGCGAGAGGTTTTCCCGGTGGTCCAAGATTTCACCACCGTGTCGGTGACCATCAAATGGCGTGGGGTCTGGTCTGCAGCATCTGCAAGAGCGCTGCAGGAAGTGTGTGTGACGAAGGGCCACCTCGCAACACTTGCAACTAGAGTGCTACTGTGCAGCATTATGGCGGCGCAACGTTTTGACACAATGACACACCCTCGCCACCGCAAGATGCCCCGCACTCTGCTCAACCCTTTAGCTGCTGCCTGGCTTCTCGCAGCCATAATACCCGCTTTTGTTCATGTATTTGTGTGTGTTATTTAAGTGTTTTTCTATGTATGTCATCTTGTAAACCCCTTATGTGAGTCAAACACTTACTGTATTATTCACAGTAATACATGGCTAATATAGCAAATTCCACCTCACCAGGCGAAACACAACAGCAAACTCGAGTAGCATCTGTCAGAAGTACACAAGTTGAGTATCGCCGCTGGTGGACTATCCACAATAAGCACGAAATTTTCAAGTTGGCCAAAGAGGGGGAACAACAGGATGGTGTCACTGTCACTCTTTTAAGGTAGCCAAATGCCTCATCACTAGAAAAAACACATCAGAAAACATGAGGAGCAACTCGGCTGGAGTAAGTATGACTTCCTTAAGATAGCCAACTGGTTGTGTATCGCTGCTGTCAGACTGGTCCCAGTAGTCATGAAAAAGTGAAGGTGAAGAAAAAGTTTAAGCAACTGGCGGGATTAACTATGACTCTCTTAAGGTAGCCAAATGTATCGTCACCAGTCCATCACTTCAGCAAACACGATTAGAAACTGGCGGGTATAATTATGACACTCTTAAGGTAGTAACTACCTTGTCCCCAGACCAAGCACATCAGCATACACGAGGAGCACCTGCTGGTCGTAACTACGACTCTCTTAAGGTAACCAAATAGCTGCGTAACGCTGCTGGCAGACAGCTCACACTAAGTATAAAATGTGAAGATGCCAAAAATGTGGAGCAACTGGAGGGAGTAACTGTGACTCTCTTAAGGTATCAAATGCCTCATTACCAGGCGAAATACATCAGCAAACTGGAGAAGCAAGTGACAGGAGTAACTATCATTCTCTTAAGATAGCCAACTAGCCGTTATTGTTGCTATCAGACTGGTCACAATAAGGATGAAAATGTGAAGTTGGCCAAAAAGGGGGAGCAGCAGGATATAGTCACTATGACTACCTTAAGGTAGCCAAACGCATCGTCACCAGATCAAACACATCAGTAAATCGTTTACTGTTATGGTGATAACACAACCAATCATCCACAGGAATGCTGCTTATAATATTGCCAAACATAAGAGGTACACAACAAACTGAAGGCTTGAAAAAATGTAATTAGTCATTCTCCCATCAAAAAATTAAGACCCTCTCGGTAGCTGAAGAAACTGAGAAGTTTTCCACATTTCACATAAAACTTGATTATTGTACTGACAGTTCCCTCAAATAGACTATCTTGTGCAGAAGTGAACATATCTTTCACATGATTTATATTTATGTTTTGATTTACAAGGCCCTACGCTTGTTCCATTGAGTGACCAATATTAGAAATTAAGTTTCGAATTTTACTCACAGTATTCAGCCTAAATATTAGTTCATACTTGTGAAAGAACATTTTAACATTTCACCGTAACAGTGCTGTGGCAAAGCTGTGTGTACCTTCTGTTGCAGCTGCAAGGATAATATTTCTAATAGTGACTGATGATCTCAGTACACATAATACGAAACACCAGTAACAGTTCAAACATCGACTGATGTTTACTGGACAGTTAATTAGCTAAGGTTATGGCAAGACACACATGACATTCCTGTCACTTCGCACTACTTGCAGTTACAGTTATATTGTTCAAGTAAGTTGATTGATTCCATCTACTCCATTATTTAACTGTATCACATCTGGTGAATGCGGTAGTGAAAAATAACTGGCAGTTATTGATAACCATTACAAATAACTGATATAAAAATAACTGTAACTGTGCTATCTGATATTACAAAATAACTGCTCGACGCATCTCTACTCACTCATAACCTCGGAAAGCATCATATGGCTTCAGGTAACTGTTTGGTGGATCTACATTCTGCGTGTCTTGAGAAAGAACTTCATTTCTAGAATTCTTAATAGATATCTTGTAGTTTGTTGTAATAGAACAAGGAAGAGTCAATCCTCTCATTATTTCTTTGATTTGTTTGGGAAACAACAAATGTAAGATAAAGTGAACCAAATTCTCCAGAATTTGTAGTAATTAGTTATACCTAGCTGAAAATTTCTCTTTGCATTCAATCCTGTAAAGACTATGGCGTTTGATTCAAAGAAAGATATGGGTATATTCAGATTTTTATTCTTTCTTGGTCTAGCTCAAGTGAATATTCTGGATCATGTCTAACCACAGCAACATGGAGTTCCATTGAACCCTGAGCAGTTTTGGCTTTCTTGGGAAGTAGCTTGATCACGGTCAGCTCATTGAAGAAGGGCATCATTTCCAACAGAACTACAAGTAAAAATCGCTGTTGTCACCTTCCCACATCATTTCTTCATAATCTGTAAAGAACACACCAAGCAAGTCTAGTGGAAGAAGTTCTTCATTTTTCTTACTTTTTATCTTCCCATTACTGAGGATATGGTTTTCCATGGTTAATTCGTTGACTGGAGGCGATATCAATTGCATAAGATTAGATGAGGAAATAAAAGGATGCTCCATTCTATACTAAACATTGTTTCGTTTTTTTATGGTGGTAACCTTGAACAGCGTTGCCACATAGATGTACATAAATTTTTCATTTAATTTTCCACGATATATTGGATGATCTGTACCATCAGCTCCAATAATACTGAAGCTCATGTACAGATGAGCTTGATGAGAATGAACCCAAGCACCTCCTATATTTATGTCAATCTCTGTGTCCTTATTGGGAACATTTAGTGGGAATGAGTAAAACTAATGGTTCTCGATCTTGTTCATTTAAAAGGATTAAAATTTACAGAGACATTTCTAAAACAACAGTTACATTAGCACCATCAGAATCAATCAATGCATCATTTTCATCAGTTACAGATATTTCCAGTTCTTAACTAGTATTACAAATTTGAATATATAGAGAATAATGTAGTTCATGAATTATTGGAGCACCAAATTGTGCATCAGGCTTGAATGAAGCAGTAATACTACTTTCTTGGTGAAAATAATCATCATTATTACAGACAACAGCCAAATGAATATTAACGTCAATTGACTTGAATGAAATAGCTTTAGGAACATCATTAGCAACAATTTGATTGCCAAATCCAAACATACTGCGAATACTATGTTTTATAACCATCTAAAATTTTACATTCCCCTCAGTACTGACTCTGTTTAATATTTCATCTACTGTAATATGTATATTTGGCGAATACGTGTGAATAAAATTTTCTAATATTTTTAAATTATACTGACCAATAGGCGTTTCTTCTTAGCTGCTCTCGGCGTGATCTTGTAGAGGCCAGCTACTCCGTAGCTCTCACCTTTGCCGCACGACGCGACTCTGCAGTCGGCTGGGCGTAGGAAACTCGCTGATCTGACTGGAATCTGCTATTCTCGTACATCACGCGACAAAATCTGTAGTAAAACACGTGTAATAAAGCTTTACAAACTCACAAATAAACTCTCGAGTCTTGCAAAAAAACAGTCAACTCCCATTATAATATGAGGCGACAACACACGGTAATTCGCTTTAAATTTGACGCATTACACTTTTAGGGGTTGTCTCGTGTCGACCTCGTGTTGTCTAATCTCGCAGCACTTCCCACTGTGTGCTGTTGGCTCGCCAGTAGCTTGCATTCTGGATTTACTTCCAAAAATCTGTGAGCATTCGTTCACGTGTCTCTCTGCATTTCTGAGATGTTAAGGGAGATACATCCCAATCACAAGGCCGCTTGCTTTTAACGAACGTGCTTGTAATCATTCGCTCCAATACATCAGGTACTTATTGGTGGGTACGGTCTCCCTGCTGTACGTGTGTTTAAACGCTGTGCGATCTACGACATACTCGGTGAACCCATTTACAGCTTAAGATTCCAAGAAACTTCACGCATACAACATTAATTCATTCTATGATCCCTACGTGACATAGTGACTCACCAAATATTGAAGAACGTGAAACTTTATACGTAATACTCCACAGATAGTTTTACCCGCCTTTGATCTGACTTACAGGACCAGATTTTCGAGAATCTACAGTTTAAAGTGACCTCAGAACCACCATTGAACTCAGGATTTTTCACACTTGCAAATGATCATAAAAGGACGTTCACCGTAATTTCACCGACATTTGATTCGCTGGTGTTCCACAATAGATGAAGATGCAAAGACTGAACAAATATCTTCACGAATCAAAAGTCACAAATATCATTGAATAATTCGGTATGTATTTTCCCTTTTTTTGACACACTGAAGTTATCCCTCAACTGCATATGTCTACATACTGTTACTTCCAAATAACTGTACGGCATGAGTTGTGACTCATTAATCAAATAGCCAACGGACAAAACACTAGAATGAGTGCAGTACTGAACATTACATGAGTATACTTTAAGTACAGTATGTCGTGTGGAGAAATGCTTTCGGTGATTTTCGCTGCAAGGAACGTCCATATTGGCTTAAATTTAGTGGAGTTTGAGACACTATCAATAGTACCCTGATAAGAATATCTACTGCCGAAGAAATCATAAATGACTTTTTGATCGGATAATGTAATGGTCCGATTACAGACGTTTCTTTGGTCATACTTAAAGTATTCAACTAATATTTATAAACGAAGACAATACATCATGGACGGTCGCTGACTGGTGGGAAAAGAGGGGCAGCTTGTGTGAGATGGTTATATTAATTACTTTGTGAAAATCTGTAGCATGCCTATCGCAAAGGACATCTGAGCAGCCACACCGCTTCCGTCGGGGGAATGCAGTAGTTGGGCGAGCGATGAGAATCTGCGGGAGGGCGCGAAAGAACCGTCTGAGAACAGGAGATACGACAACCACAAACTGACGTTGTCTTCTCCAGAAACCAGACGATTGTGACATTGTAATGTACTCAGCAGTTGGATTATATTCATCCTCGACTGGCATGTTTAGTTAGAGTCACAAAATGCCCCAACTACTGCAGCCATCATTGATGTTCTGAGAACTGGTAGAAATTTCGTTACTTTGTGCCGCAGTGCCTGTAATTTTATTGGGAGGATCCACTGTGTTCAAAAATGTTCAAATGTGTGTGAAATCCTATGGAACTTAACTGCTAAGGTCATCAGTCCTTAAGCTTGTACACTACTTAACCTAAAATATCCTAAGGACAAACACACACACCCATGCCCGAGGGAGGACTCGAACCTCCGCCGGGATGATCCACTGTGTACTTAAACCAGTGATGCCAATAGATTTGCATACTTTGCAGCTTTTGAACGGTGCGCTGATCACGTAATTATTACGTACATTAACGTTCAGTTTTTTCTTTTTTTTTTATTTTTAGCTGAGGACATTTCATTGGCGGAACATTTTATTGCAGTCAGATGCTAAATCTATGACACCAGTTATTATTTGTATACTGGTCACTTTTTTTCCCCCCAACAGCTTTGCTGCAGTGGTAACACTGGTTTCCGTCGGGCTGGGATAGCACTGGGATGATTGACCATCCGGTCTGCCGAGCGCTGTTGGGAAGCGGGATGCACTCAGCCCTTGTGAGTCAAACTGAGGAGCTACTTGATTGAGAAGTAGCGGCTCCGGTCTCGGAAACCGACATGCGGCCGGGAGAGCGGTTTGGTGACCACATGCCCCTTGACATCGGCATCCGGTGAAGCCTGTGGGCTGAGGATGACACGGCGGCCAGTCGGTACCGTTAACTATATTTTCGATAGGGATTTGTATTTCGTCCTCTTATTGCGGTGTCCACCAGAACGAAATTATAAAACTCATAAATTTGAAGAAGGGTTTTGCTCCACGCCAGGCTGTATTTCAGATCACTCTATTAGTGCACTACAGGTTTCGGACGCAGCAAATTATGAAGTCGTTCCTCAAATTTGTTGAGGCTGAGGGGCCCACCCACAAGAGGAGAAAAATAAAGACATACATTTGGGCTGAAGTTAGCGCTTCGGACTGGAGGCTGTCAAGGATCTTTTGATTAAATCCCTCTTCCTTTTGTGAAGGGTAGCAACCATAATATTATAAATATGTGAGATCCGTTAATCGGCTTCCGAGGTAAAGTTGACGAATTCAGGTGCTCACTAAGGACCCTGTGTTGCGTTTTAGAAATTTAATGAGGGGTAAGTAACTTTTACCAGGCCATCCGTTATCAATCGACGAAAGACGAAAATGTGACGCTGCTACTCACCTTGTATGGGATAGGTCCGGCATTGTCGAGGAGAAATTCATATGCAGCCATGGACCACAGAAGCCATTCATGCTAGGAGAAGAACAACAGACAGCAAAGTTCAGAGGAGCGCGACGCCCACAACATGGGAGGAGAGACAATGACTACACTAACTTTGTCTTATTTTTGTCGTCAGGAGGGAATGTATAGGAAGGACTGACAGACAGCAATGAGGAACTCAAATTATCACTCATTCGGAAAGTCTCTGATGCGGATGAGGAATGCGTGTAATACTTTCCGGAAAGACAAAAGAAAGAGGTTTCTGAAGTTGCTAGGACAGACACATGCCATTAAAATCTACCGCAATCATTGGTACTGAACCGACTAACTGGAAATAGTACAGAGTTTAAATTTAATCCATCAAGAAAGCTAGTACGGGTTTTTAAACTAGAAAGGGCAGTTGAACAGTTAGTAGCATTCTACGTAGAGAGTAAATGAACTTCCATTAGTTCCAATACGATAAGAGTATATGAAATATGGGCCAAGACTAAACCGGGTGTAAATGATGCTCTGGAGAAGCATGTGCTGACGAAGCAGATTAAGAGCGAAGAAGACGCACCGTCGTTTAACAAAAAATTCAGAAAACGTTCTGGAAGCAGAGATTATGAGCCTCTCGATTAGAAAGAGAACGCGGAAATATCGACAGGCAAACTTAGCAATTCCTGCATCTATATAAAGGTTGAGCCACGAAGCGTACAACAGTTTCCACCGTCATATACAAATTACTAAGCGAGTCGACGACTTCTATCCAAACTAAAATTTTAATTTTCGTTTAAAAAATCATTCATTCAGGAGAATTGTATAGATATACCATCGTTTGAACGTCGCAGAGACTCCCGTAAGGAGGATAGGGAAAGAGACGTCCTGAAAGACTAGAAAAAAAATCGCCAAGACCGGATAGAAACCCAATTTATTTTTATAGCAAGGACAATTCAGCATTTGACATTTACTTAGCTTACATTTACCGCGAAAACCTCCATAATCTGGGATCAAAGCTAGGTTGGCTCACATATATAAAGTGGGTGATAGAATGGAGCCGCAAAATTACAGGCCAATATCCTTAATATAAGTTTTCCACAGAATTCTTGAGCATGGTCTCAGTTCGGATATAATAAATTTCTTTAAGGCATGTGAAGTCCCCCTCAATAGCTGCGTGGTGTCGGCACGGTAGCTCAGCGTGTTCGGTCAGAGGGCTACGTGCTCTCTGTAATAAGAAAAAAGTGAGGCAAGGCAACAACGATCAACTTGAACGGATGTCTTGTGACGTCTGCCCAGGCCACACGCAACAAACTATATCGAACAAAATGAGAAACAACTGTCCCGGCATAAAAAAAAAAAATAAAAAAAGTGGTCAGCGCAGTGGTCTGTCACGCCAAGTGGCCCGGGTTCGATTACCGACTGGGTCGGAGATTTTTTTTTCTCCGCTCAGGGACTTGGTGTTGGGTTGTCCTCATTATCATTTCATCATCATCAGTGGAAGGCAACGGGAAACCACCACTGGAATCACTTCCCTAGACGCTCATGCGGTGGACCTCTCTGACGGCGCTTCCCCCATGACAAGACCTGCCGTGAGGCAGAACATATAGCTTTAAGGCATAAACGCTACTGTCCACAACCCAGCACGTATTTAGGAAGCATCTCTCGTGCAAAGCACTACTTGCTGATTTCTCACATGATGTCCTGCAAAAACAAGGATGAAGGGAAACGCGTATAATCCATATTCCTAGATTTTCGGACATCGTTTGATTCAGAGCCCCACTGCAGACTGATAAAGATAGTCCGAGCATACGGATTATGTTCTCATGTGTAAGAGTGGCTCATTTCTTTAGTAATAGAACCCGGTCAGTTGCCCTCAACGGCAGGTGTTCATCAGAGTCGAGGGTACCGTCAGGAGTGTGCATCGGAAGTGCGCCGGGACCGCCCTTGTTCTCTGTATATGTAAGTGATCTGGTGGACACGGAGGGCAGCAGTCTGCGGCTGTCTGCTGGTGACGTTGCGGTGTACAGGAAGCTGTCATCGTTAGGCAACTGTAAGAGAATACAAGATGGCTTGGACAGAATTTCACGTCGGTGTTGCGAATGGAAGATGTTCTAAAAGTAGAAGAATGTAAGTTAATGCGGATGTGTAGGAGAAACAATCATGTAACGTTCGAATACAGCATGAGTGATGTGCTCGTCGATAAAATATCTATGGGTGACGTTGGAAGTCTAGTTGAAATGAAACGAGCACGTAAGGGCCTTGGTAGCGAATGCAAATGGTTGACTTCGAGTTACTGGAAGAATTTTAGGAAAATGTAACTCATTTTTCAAGGAATACTTCAGTACTGCTCGACTGTGTGGGATCCCCACCAGGTTCATTTAAAGGAAGAAAAAAAGCAGTTCAGGCGTGTGCTGCTGAATTTGTTTCCGATAGATCTGATCATCATGAAGGTATTACGGAGTTGCTTTGGGAACTCAAAAATGGGAATCCTTTGAGGGAAGACGACTTTCTTTGTCACGAAACACCACTGAGAAGTTTTAAAGAACCGGAATTTGAAGCTGACTGCAGATCGATTAAACTGCCGCAACGGACATCACGCGTAAGGATCGCAATGGCAGGATAAGAGAAACTAGTGGCCCCACGGATGCATACAGACAGTCGTTTCTTCCTCGTTCCATTTACGAGTGGAAAAGGGAAGGAAATGACTACCACTAGTACAAGGGACCTCTTCCGAGCACCACGCAGTGGATTGTGCGGTCTGTATGTAGCTGTGGCTGTAGGTGTAAGCGTACTGTTCGTTCTAAAAATACACTTTACTACCGAACATTCGACGAACACTTACAGAACTTCGGTTGTAGTGCCGTGAGACATTGACATTGAGCTGCCAAATTCTGAAAATTTCCATTTCATGAGACGAAAAATAGAATTACATACATTTCAACACAATTAATACACACACACACGTCAGCTTCGCCTAGAGGGAAATATTCTATAAACAACAATTTATCATACAACAGCATACGTTTTACTGCGAAAAATACTCCTCTCAAAGTGTACGTTATCATCGTAAAACTGCATTATTTACATATTTTCAAAAAACACTGCGTCTTCTTGATACCATGACAGTGAAAACCATTTTAAACACATTTGAAATGCAGTATGCAAACATTAAATATACGGAATACAGTTCACAGACGTCACATACAAAATTCGGAGCCATTACTTTTCAGCACACCCTCAAAATTCAGTAGTGAAAAACGAAAATGTGACACAACTCTCAGGTTTCGGTACGTGGAGTAGGCCACAATACAGTTTGGCCCATAGCTTCTCCAACTCTAAAGCGTTATATTGCACCATTCACATTGCCGGAAATGGTTCCGCATAGACAAGGAAAAACTGGCGACGCAGTTAATTTATTTTGCTTGTCTACTTTTGAGATTCCTCCAACACCATCTGTTACAGTGTAAATTATCTCACTGCTCTCTTAAACTTATCGCACCTCTAGCATTTCTTAGCCACTCTCTGGGTACAACCCAGCGTATATTTCACTATATTACTGTGCTTTAGTTTTGAAACAGCAGGCATTGGCAAATTCTACTAAAACGTATGTGTTGGATAGTGATTTTTCATCACAGCTACTGCCAGTAGCTAGGTAGAGTCGTTAGGAAATTAATTTATAGTGCATTGAAACTAAGGGTGCACAAATCCTAAGACCCATGACAGCAACGGCAATGTAGATAACATCTACATCTACGTGATTACTCTGCTATTCACAATAAAGTGCACAGCCGAGGGTTCAATAAACCACCTTCAAGCTGTCTCTCTACCGTTCCACTCTCTAACGACGCGCTGGAAAATCGAGCACTTATATTTTTCTGTACTCGCCCTGATTTCTCTTATTTAATCGTGATGATGGTTTCTCCCTATGTAGGTGGGTCCCAACAGAATGTTTTCGCAGTCGAAGGAGAAAACTGGTGATTGAAATTTCACGAGAAGATCCAGTCACAACGAAACAAGCCTTTGTTTTAATAAATGTCACACTAATTCACGTATCATGTCTGTGGCACTATCTCGCCTATTTCGCGAAAATACAAAACGACCTGCCCTTCTTTAAACTTTTTCAATGACATCCGCCGGTCCCACCTTATGCGGATCCCACACCGTACAGCAGTACTCCAGAATAGGACGTACAAGCGTGGTGTTAGCATCCTCTTGAGTAGACCTGTTGCACCTTTCAAGCGTCCTGCCAATGAATCGCAGTCTTTGGTTT
This sequence comes from Schistocerca americana, assembly GCF_021461395.2. NCBI lineage: Eukaryota > Metazoa > Arthropoda > Insecta > Orthoptera > Acrididae > Schistocerca > Schistocerca americana. The sequence goes on from NC_060123.1 coordinate 644,285,664, forward strand.
CCTCTACCCACAACACTATCTATTTGGTCGTTCCAGTTATGGTTATTTATAATTATAATCCCTAAGTATTTAGTTGAATTTACAGCCTTCAAGTTTGTGTGACTTATCGCGTAGTCGAAATTTAGCGGATTTCTTTTAGTGCTCATGTGAGTAACTTCACATTTTTCTTAATTCGGGGTCAATTGCCACTTTTGGCATCATACATTTATCGTATCTCCATCATTTTGCAATTCATTTTGGTCATCTGTTCACTTTACAAGTCGGTAAATGACAGCAACGTCTGCAAACAATCTAAGAGGGCTACTCAGATTGTCTCCTACGTCGTTAATATAGATCAGGAACAATATAGGGCCTGTAAACCCCTTTGACGAACGCTAGATATTACTTCTGTTTTACTCGATGACTTTCCATCCATTACTACGAACTGTGAACTTTCTATGTACCATTAATTACTCATATCTGCAGGCTATGCTATATCGTTGAATGTTTGACTCTTAATTTTCGCTGTAAGTTTCTCAAAAGAGCACCACATATCGGTAGTGGCTGCTCAAAGCATAATTAAAACACTCAGTGAAACCCCTGAAACATATTCCGTATGATACGCAAATGTAACTTTGTGAGCATTTCACAGATAGTTTTACAAACAACTCAGCATCTAAGTAACACACTTCTTCGCTAGAGTAATGCGTGATTTGCATAGAGGATGGTTTAATATGCTTCTCAATTATCTGCAGGTCTGACTATGGTGCCGCATTGCTTGCAGCAGCACATCCTCTCTGTCATAGGGTTCAACATTGTTTCTCACACAATAACAAAATTTGTCGCACACGTTCATTTTTAATGCCAAAAAGGCTGCACAATTCCGGTTTGCACACTTTGACAGTCCCGGCCTCTGTAGTCAACACGCGGTATCGATAATTTTTTTTCCGGGGTCTTTTGTGCACCACGCCTTCTTTCTCGATCAGCCGCGGAAGGTATCCATTATGCGTGCTCTTACTTTCAAAATCATGAAATTTACGGAATATTTCAATCTATTCATGATCAGAAATCACATTTCAATACAGTTTCATACACTTGAAACGTATCAGTACACGAATATCAATGCTACATGACAGAAACTGACATTACCATACAATCAAGAACTCACGTTGTTCTGCCAATTTTTGTAATGATAATATGAGTCCAGCTGCAAACGAAACTTATTTGTCTGTCTTTGAGAAAAATAAAATAGCTGTCTTTAATGTTTTTGTAGAAAGAAGCTTCCACATATTTTATAACAATTCTTCCTCCTGTTAAATCGTAATTTTCTTCAGTGCTTTGTCTTACTGACACTTTTCGTACTCTAATTTTAGAATAAGAACTTTTTTTCGTTCCAACAAGTAACAACGGGTTTATTCAATAGAAACAAACACTACCTCAGGGTGCTTACCAAAGATTTGTCACGAGTGTCCTCCAAACATTTCTCTACATAGAACCCCAATTATAAAAAAATATAAAAAATATCACCATCACCTCTCTGGACACTGACATTAACTACTTGAAATTACAAATGAGCACACAAAAACTCAGCCTCTTTAGGCATCGGCTAGCAAAATCTACTGACACCCCTAGAATCTACTCTGACTCCGCTAAACCATTCGACAGTCCTAAAATGCATAACAGAACGTACAATGTGAAAAAATTATTGATAAATAGTTACAGAAAGACTTTCGCTGTTACGGGGATCTCTGGATATTATTCAGCATTATTAGTCTCTTTGTCGAAGTCGACTTCCTGTCACCTGTAAGAGTGCTTTGGTCTTCTAAAATCGAACAGGGCCGCAACCTCACCACCATCCCCCAAAAAACACCGTCAATTAATTACGTGGAGCATATTAATAGCTTCCACTTTACAAACTTCCAACAAATTCTTCCATGAAATAGTCTCGCATCACCTATTGTGTCCTCTTGACCTGGTGAGTCACCCAATCCGCCTTCAACCCTGACTTTAGCAACGAATCAGCAGTCAGTCGATTTATGTCATCAATATGACAATGAAGACGCAGCATGGCCACATACAGTTAAGTAAGACTCAGAGTGAACTCCCAACTATGCAATTGCTCAAGTACACACTGCACTTGGGGAAATCCTATTATCGGTCACGAACCGCAGTTCTCACCAGTATTATCATCGCATTAATTTCATCAGCAAACATATACACAGGGCCTTTACCATCCTGCTCAAACGCGCGGGAAATGCTAAACTCCTTTCGGATAGTATGTTAAGCAGCCAGTCGGATCATCCCCAGCACTTCTATACTCGCGGTATTTCTAATGTCAGCTAGTCAGATTAGCACAAGTAATTTAGACTATAAATGCCGTAATTCCAAAACTAAATAAAATTTAGTGAAAACAAAATGCGATTTGTTTCCACAAAACACATTACTAATAAATTTAATACTCCATGCCATTTCTGGCTGCCTTTTACAAAATCAAGCTCACTCGGACATACGTCACAAATTGTCCTATTGCACAGCAACTTTTTCACGTATGCATTTAGATGCTTCTAGTAAAATGTGACATTCTCACTTTACGTATGTCCTTCATTTAGTCTCTGCCTCGCTAAAGCACTCACACTACCAAAATACAATGAAATAATAATTTTCCAACGTATTTCTAATTACATGAGAAATCTGTGGTAATGAAACTAGAGAAATTTGATAAAATTAGGTTATACGAACCCATACTATTGGTTGAAGTTTGAATTGATTCTACAGATGAATACATTACAGTCTCTAATACGGGGCTGGTCGCTGTGGTCGGCCGCTTCTAGGCGCTTCAGTGCGGAACCACGCGGCCGCTACGGTCACAGGCTCGAATCCTGCCTCGGGCATGTACGTATGTGATGTCCTTAGAACTGCTTAAACCTCACTAACCTAAGTCTAGGGGACTGATGACCTCAGATGTTAAGTCCCATAGTGCTTAGTACCATTTTAACCGTAATACGGTTTCTCTAAGCCGGCACGGATATTGTGTGTATTATGTAAAAATTTACATCTCCGAGAGTATGAAAGTTTTTGATATAAACTTGTAACAATATGGTTGCGCTATCCACAGAAGTTGGTATACCAAGTATGAAGAAGATCGATTGATATACGTGAAATGCACGAGACGTGTGAGAAAAGTATCGAGATGGACAACAATGCGAGCGATCTGGTAACGCTGTGTTGTTCTTCTTGTGCAGACCAGTGCTTTCATCCCTTCCTGATACTCAGTCTGAGTTTCACCTCTGACACCCATTATGTGACTTCTCTGAGAACGCCATCAGTGATGTGGCGTTTTTATTGTCTGTTACGAAAATGGAACAGCAGAATTTAGAGCAACGTTATGCCACCAAGTTTGATGTTGAATTGGGGAATCAGCGTGTGTGACATTAGATCACTAGAAACCGGTCCTTAGGAAACAGTTCTATCAAGAGCGCAAGTTTTTCACCGACGCAAATAGATTTAGGAAGACCGACAACACGTTGAAGCAGAACTGTGCTCAGAGAGAGACTTCAACTTCAAAATCCGGCTAAAACATCGAACGTGTGTGGGCTCTTGTGAGATTCTTCCTCCACGACAAAACGGTCAAGCAAGAGTGTTACAAAGATGTCCTTTAAAAGCCAGGAAAAGGGTGAATCGACTGAGGCCGGACATTACAGGCAGATGGATACTGCATTGTGACAAGACTCCACTTCAAGTGGTCACATCCATCACGGATTTTTTGACCTCAAACGGAATTATGTTGTTCCATAGCCCCAATATTCACCTGATTTGAGTCTCTGCCACTTTTGTTTTTCTAAACTGAGAAATATCTGAAAACGACATCATTTTAGATCACTGAAGAACATTCAAAAGAGTGTGACAGACATGTTAAATGAGCTACCAAATGAAATCCTTCAACTCTGATACCAGTACTGCAAACGACTCCACCGGATTGCACCTCCTGAAGGGAACTACTTTGGAGTGGACAATATTCTTGTTTGAAAAAAATTAAAACTGTGATAGAAAAAAAGATCACTCTCATTACTTTTCTTACACATCTTGTACATCACATAGCTACACATACCTGGGCCAAAGTGCTGGTACAAGGCTTGTATTCTCATAAACTGTACTTGTTCAATATGTGTTCTTTGTATGCTATTTTTGCATTTTGGGAGAATGCATTGAATGAAGTGTACAACGAATTAATGCTTTATATTTTTCCTGTTCTTGGTTTGATACCATAGCATTGCATCGGTGTCAATGCTAAAATTTATTCTAAACTTCTTTAGTCCCAGTACTTTCCGTAAACAAAAGTGATATTTGTTTCTTGGTGGAGTAGGTTAGCTTGTGTCATGAGGAATCAAGACAACTCAGTCGCAAACACAGCGCTCCACATCAAACCAGGAGGAACTAGACTACGAGGAAGACCGGCAAAGAGATGGACTGACAATGTCAGGGGAGACATGCACGTTGTTGTCTTAAGACCAGAAGATGTCAACGACGGGGAGAAATGGAGGAGATGTAGCAAAACAGCAGACCCCGCAAGTCGGGATTAATGCTTGGAAAGAAAGAGGGAGTAGGTCAGCTTGTATTAATTTTCCTGTGTCATTTTCTCCCTTGTATCTATGAAATTTTAATTGTGGAATAGACTGCAGTGCCGAAACGTCACTAGCGTTTAATTAATGCAACTCTGAATTGGTTTACATGGATCTCAAGTGTGATGGTATACTTCGAAGCTATTATTGTGATAACCATTGTAACATGCACTTTGGTCCGTCTGTTTTCATTCCCTCATTTCCGTTTCAAACTATATAAACTCCTTACATCGGAGTGCTCACACACTTCCAACAATGTAAAGCTTCCCCCAGCCCTCCTTTCTGTTGGTGTTAATAGTATCCACCTCTCTAACGGAGGCTTAAATAACAAAATTTTCGAACTGTATTTCTTGTTTTCCCAATTCCATAACCTGGCTTGTACACTACAAAATAGTTTTGAGACTATAACTTACTTTTTCTGTACAATCACAGTTCTCACGCTTATGTATACTTCGTCAATAGGCATAATAATAACCATTTAATATCTTACTTCCCATTCACACCATTATTCTACATCTACAACTACATGGATACTCTGCACATCACATTTAAGTGTGTGGCAAAGGTTTCATCGAACCACCTTCACAAGTCTCTATTATTCCAATCTCATATAGCGCGCGGAAAGAAAGGACACCTACATCTTTCCGTATGAGCTCTGATTTCCCTTATTTTATCGTGGCAATCGTTTCTCCCTATGTAGGTCGGTGTCAACAAAATAGTTTCGCATTCGAAGGAGAAAGTTGGTGACTGGAATTTCGTGAGAAGTTTCCGCTGCAACGGAAAACGCTTTTTTTTAATGATGTCAACGCCAAATCCTGTATCATTTCTGTGACACTCTCTCCCATATTTCGCCATAATACTAAACGTGCTGCCCTTCTTTGAACTTTTACGGTGTATTCCGTCAGTCCTATAGGGTAAGGATCCCACAGCTCGCAGCAGTATTCTAAAAGAGCACGGACGAGCGTAGTGTAGACAGTCTCCTTAGTAGATCTGTTACATTTTACAGGTGTCCTGCCAATAAAACGTAGTCTTTGGGAAGCCTTCTCCACAACATTTTCTGTGTCTTCCTTCCAATTTAAGTTGGTCGTAATTGAAATATCAACGTATTTAGTTGAATTTTCGGCTTTTAGTTTAGATTGATTTACCGTGTAAACGAAGTTCAACGAATTCCTTTTAACACTCATGTGGATGACCTCACACGTTTCGTTAGTTAGGGTCAATCAATTCTTGCACCATTCATCTATATTTTCAAAAAACGTTTTGCAATTTGTTTTGAACTTCCGATGATTTTATTGGCCGATAAAAGACAGCGTCATCTGCAAACTACCTAAGACGGCTCCTCAGATTGTCTCCCAAATGGTTTATATAGATAAGGAACAGTAAAGGGTCTATAACACTACCTTAGTGATCGCCAGAAATCACTTCTGTTTTACTCGGTGACTTTCTGTCAGTTACTAAGAACTGTGACCTCTCTGGCAGGAAATCACAAATCCAATCACATAACAGACGATATTCCATAAGTACGCAATTTCGCTACAAGCTGCTTGTGTGGTACAGTGTCAAAAGCCTTCCGGAAATCACGAAATACGGAATCGATCTGAAATACATTCTCAATAGCACTCAACACTTCATGTGAATAAAGAGCTAGTTGTGCTTCACAGGAACGATGTTTCCTAAACCCATGTTGACTGTGTGTCAATAGACAGTTTTCTTAGAGGTAATTCATAATGTTTGAACACACCATATGTTCCAAAATCCTGTTTCATATCGACGTTAACCATATAGGCCTGTAATTTAGTGGATTACTCCTGCTACCTTTCTTGAATATTGGTGTGACCTGAACTTTCCAGTCTTTGGGTACGGATCTTCCGTCGAGCGAATGGTTGTATATGATTGTTAGGTATGGAGCTAGTTCAACAGCATACTCCGAAAGAAATCTAATTGGTATACAGTCTGGACCAAAAGACTTGCTTTTATTAAGTGATTTAAGTTGCTTCACTACTCCAAGAATACTTACTTCTACGTTACTCATGTTGGCAGCTGTTCTCGATTCCAATTCTGGAATATTTACTTCGTCTTCTTTTGTGAAGGCATTTCGGAAGACTGTGTGTAGTAACTCTGCATTGGCAGCTATGTCTTCAGTAGTATCTCCATTGCTATCGAGCAAAGAAGGCATTGATTGTTTCTTGCCGCTAACATACTTCTCATACGACCAGAATCTCTTTGTATTTTCTGCCAGGTTTCGAGACAAAGATTCTTTGTGGAAAGTGTTGTAAGCATCTCACATTGAAATTCGTGCTAAATTTCGAGCTTCTGTAAGAGAACGCCAATCTTGGGGATTTTGCGTCTGTTAAAATTTGGCATGTTTGTTTCGTTTTTTCTGCAACAGTGTTATAACCCGCTTTGTGTACCAAGAGGATCAGCTCCGTCGTTTGTTAATTTATTTGGTATAAATCTCTCAATTGCCACCGGCACTATTTCTTTCAATTCAAGCCACATCTTGTCTATACTTATATTATTAATTTGGAATGAGTGTAGATTGTCTCTGAGGAAGGCGTCAAGTGAATTATTATCTGCTTTTTCAAATAGGTATATTTTTCGCTAATTTTTGGAGAATTATGGGATTACAATACTCATTCTCGCTGCGGCAACCCTTTGTTCACTAATCCCTGTATCACTCTTGGTGCTCGTTATTAACTCAGAATTATTCGTTGCTAAGAGGTCAAGTGTGGTTTCACAACCGTTTACTGTATAGTGGACACCTGACCTATTCAGCTGCACCGGAAACTCATTCAACCTTTGGCGCAAGTCGAGGATCTGCTGCCTACACGGTAGCAGAACCGTCTGAGCCTCTGATTTAGACCCTCCACTCGGCTCTGTACCACATTCCGAGATCGGTCCTGTCGACTATTCTGCAAATGGTCAGCGCTGCTTTCATCTTGCAAGCAAGACTGGCAGCCTTTACCACTTCTATTTGTCGCTTGAAACCAGAGAGACTCTCTCCTGATCCAAAGTGACGCACATCATTGGTACCGACGTGAGCAACCACCTGCAATTGGCTGCACCCTGTGCTCTTCATGGCATCCAGGAGGACCATTTGCACACCTGGAATGACTCCACCCAGTATGCACACGGAGTGCACATTGGTTTTCTTTCCCATATTGTCAGCCAATTCCTATGGGGCCTCATAACGCGCATAACGTTGGAGCTCCCAACTACCAATTATCCCACCCTCTATGATTGCCCGGATCTTGCAAGCTGAGTGGTTTAAAATTATTAAACAAGTTAGCAATAATTAATGACAATCGTAATAAGCATAAAAACCACAGTTTTGATTCGAAATTATGTTTTAACTACCATATCATTTCATAGTCCATAAGAAGCTGATGCCTTTCGACCACAGACGTAACGATAACCATGACTCGCTGTTGAAAGCTGCTGCCCGCTGCCGTTTCTTACTTAACATGGATGCGTTATGAAGCGCTGTGCCTCATGGTCATTCTTATTTTATTTTTATTTTTTATCATGGAATTGCTCTTACAGAGCATAGTGATTCAGTTAATTGGGCAACTGGCGAAGATAACAACACAAAAGACTTGGCGATTCCTTCAATGTAAATGATGACGTTCCTAGAGAATTCATATAAAAAGTTATCCTGAACGGCTTCAGCGTATACTAGGGAATTTGCATCAGAATGAAAAACGATCTGAGTCACTCCAGTTTAGTTTCCTTACCCAGATTTGCATAATCACGATAGATCTAACAATAAATATGTGAAAGACGTGAACTGGTAGAATATAAGACATATCTTGGTAGTGTATGAAAACCGCTAATCATGTGGACAAATGCACAGGTTGCGCATTCAGTAACAGAAAGTGACTGACTGGCCGACAATGTTATCACAGCTAAAGCCGACCCGTAATTTAAGTGAGCCGTATCAACAAGGAGCGGCGCTGTACAATTACCAACACTTTACTGCATTGTAATCTGGTACGAAACTTGCGCGAAGGTTACTACTTAAACAAGACAATTTTCCATAACTCGACACATGCAGTACTCTAAAAACTGTTACGCGTGTGGTGCGACATTAAATACCAATCATAAAGGATAACCGTTTCATTCGAATTTCCACTTCTTCTGCTGCAGGGCGACAGCACAATTTGTTATGAAAACTTTGCACTTGGCGTTTTGCCTGGAAACAGCAGTGATTTGCCGCTGTATAGTCAAAAAACCTGTGGTTACTTTAGCAATACAACCACCAACCAACTCTGTTGTGCATTACAGCCATTCATATTAATATTTACAAATTGGAAGTTCTAAGGGGAATGGCTGTACTTAAAACTATCTTCACCTCTAGGTCTATGTTTGCAGAATGATTAGTACGTAGTTTAGAGTACGGTACGGTTCCCGTGTGAAAGGAAAAATTGAATTATTGTTGCTTTTTACTCAGAACTTGAATTACGTATAAAATTTATTTACCACCTCTTTCTGGTCACATATTGTTTTGAGTGGAAAACTAAGTTAAATGACTTTACCTTTACCTCAAACTATTCCTAAGCCGTGACGTCTCTTTCTAGGTGATTATGTAGAAATATAGCATTCTCAAAGGGAAAACATCAAATAAGTGAGATGAATTACGTGGTTACCACAAAAAAAAGTTTTCGAATGAACAGCTTCAATTATCCAGAAACTATCTTCATTAAATGTAAAGATCGAATAGAAAGCGGTTTATATATATGGTTCTATTAAATATTACATGCTGTTTAACGCGTCGGCAAGAAGACAACTAATAGTTTCTCGGAGAGTGGTAACAATTTCAGATCGTCCCTATTTACGTCAAAGCTAGATTCATTTTTCGACACACATTTTATAGTTAGATGTGAATCAAGGACGAATCTCACATTTTGTTAACGGGTGTGGTTAGTTATTCCCATAAACAACTGAGACAAACAGTGTAACAGAAGCCTTAAATACTTCCTGTGTGGCAGTATGCGGGTTGCGCATGTCACGTGCGAGAATCTCCACTCGGGTTTAACACTCTGAATTGATTACAAGCGCTATTCCTGGGCATGCAGTCTGTTTGACGGCTTGACTTTAATCCTCCAAAAATAGTAACATCGATATTGCAGAAGAGACGGCACACGCAACAATGAATGACAGTTGACGATCGCTAAGATCATATCCGCGGAAACGCATCCCTTCATTCACTTCAAGATGTCGCAGCGCGTCGGAAGTGTTCCTGTAGCTGTGCCGGAGGCGAAGAGGAAGCCGTACTACGTGCCGAGGCACAAGTACGGAAAGGTAAGTGATATGTTGCACACGGTTTCAGGTAAGATCCGTAGCAGTGGAAAGTGCACAGATTAGAAGCTACAGAATTCGGATGCAGTGTGCACCGCTCCGCTTTCATAAAACGACTTTAATACGGACTCAGCGACTTTGGAAGTTACATCCAACGATATTACTGATTGTGAGAAACAAAGGTACTGAAACATAGTGTAGTCGTTATTTCTTTGCTTGAAATGCGGGTCGATTTGCGTAGTTTTGTGTACTATGCAGTTCGTAAATAGACGAAATGTAAAAGACGTGATGTATGACTATCAAACTTCCCACATCGTTAATACACATTTCGAAATGCAAGGATTTAATCACTGTAGCTTCCATTTTGTATTTATTTTGCGTTTCATTAATAATTTGTTGAACTGACGTGAACTTATAGCGTGTGCAACTCATCCGTTGTACGTTGCTGTTGGTAATTCGTTGATGTATGTCGTAGCCAGTCTGGTGATAGTACACGGTAGCAATTGAAAATCAATTTCTTCGGTTTTTTTCCGACTATATCTCCATTTACGAAACTGCGGCTAAAAATTGCTCCGAGTGAAAGAAAATATCCATCAACTTCGTTTATGAAACACAGGAAGCTACGAAGAAGCAGTGTTGTTCTTTATCCACATCCGATTAATTATTTGCTGTGTTCACTTCCCACCATTTTTCACGGGAAGTCTTCCAATAAAAAGGCCGTAGACAGGGTAAGTGCACATTTACTTTTTCTTGTGCATCTCACACATCAAACTACCGTTGCATATATGTTTGACTTTCAATCTTTGTTCATGGTTATATCAGCAGACACTGGTTGTAATATCATTTGCATAACATCAGTAATATTACAATTTTCGCAGCAAATATGAGTTAGGAGTATATGAAACACTGAAAGTGTTTCTTAACTTCAGTTTTATAGATAGTCAAGAAGATGGTACATCCAAAAATAGGCCATACCATCAAGCCTGAATGTAATGGGTTGGGTACCCATGAGCACAAACTTAACATTAACTTTGTAACCATAGTCAGGAATGTGGTCTCACCATCCCCTCTACCCAATAACAAACAAGAATGCGTTACGCTAATGGATACACATCACATCGTCATCTTCCTTTCAAGAATTAGGCTATTGGCCGTTACAAACTTAACAAACAGAATCATTTCAATCTTTTTCGAAGTCCTCCAATAACTCTTTTTTCATTCGAATTGTAATTCACGATTTTCTGTGGAATCTGGCATTCTCATGAGGTTTTGTGTCGATTTTTCACGATTGATTTGATTTTCATGTTGAAAATATTTAATTCTGTTCCTTCATTTCCAATCACGTCTGTGTTCTTTCTTTTTGTCGTCTCCAAAGCTTCATTTACATTGTGTAATAAAGTAATCACCATCCTCCAGCATCATTAATTTCGTTTGCGCCTTTGTCCCACTTCAGCGTGGTGTCAGCCTTGTTACAATATATTAGGCGATGTTGGAGTCACGATTGATTTGATTTTCATGTTGAAAATATTTAATTCTGTTCCTTCATTTCCAATCACGTCTGTGTTCTTTTTGTGGTCTCCAAAGCTTCATTTACATTGTGTAACAAAATAATCACCATCCTCCAGCATCATTAATTTCGTTTGCGCCTTTGTCCCACTTCAGCGTGGTGTCAGCCTTGTTACAATATATTAGGCGATGTTGGGGTCGGGCGGTGGCCGGATGCCTTTCATGTCACAGCCCTTACCTTCTGGGATGGAAAACGTTTTCAAACGTCTGCGAGTAGTGTAACCGAGGCGGAACGTGGGGACCAGCTGGGTATTCACCTAGTGGGATGTGGAAAACCGCCTAAAAACCACATCCAGTCTGGCTGGCAAACCGGCACTCGTCGGTAATCTGCTGGGTGGATTAGATCCAGGGCCGGCGCGCCTACCCAAGTCCAGGAACCAGCGCATTAATGCCATCGGCTAACCTGGCAGGTCTAACAAAGTAATCACCACCACTTTATAAAATTCTGTGGTGACGTATATTTGCACTTTAGGGTCCAATTTTCTGTTACAGAATCCACAGACAGTTCGATTATATATTTTGTTTTCAATATCATTTTCAATATCGTCGCCTAAACAACAGATTTGAAACATTTGTTCTAAAAGTGAATTATCTAAAACAGATCTTTGTCTTACTGGATATTTTCTTCGGAGTGCCATTATTTTCGTTATATTGCTAGACTTTTAAACTGCATACTCAAGAGACAGCTCTGATACAGGATAAGCATATAAATCATACTTATGCTCAGCTATAAATCTAAAGTCAGGTGACAGAACATATTAACCTTCTAGAAATAACTGAAAATAGTGTTCAACCTATTTTGTTTTGGGGTCTTCGTTTTTCCTGTCAGTATTTGTTCTACATGAACTCGGCGTTGCTCGCTTTGCGTGAATTAGGCCTACCACACTTAACAGTGATGTAGACTGTGAAAATAAGTCAAATTTCTTTATAAAACAGTTGTTCCGTTTACAAGGAACCAACTATCACAAAAGATGCATTTCATTCTGTGTTTATAACAGTTATATATTACTTTTGATGCTTATGGGAAATTATATTTTTTTTCATATGCGTGAAAATTAATGAGTAATTATACGCAATACCACGTATGTAGATATAACAGACAGGATGGTATATGATCAGTTGAAATTCATTTCCATCTTAACCCTGTCTTCTTTTACCTCAGAGTGAATATTTTCTTCTAAACTTCGCAAGGTCAGTAACTGACGTGTGTACGTCTACTCTTGCTTTGTGTTCTTGCCTGGAAGTTTTCCCATCATTCTTATCTCGCTTACGTCTATGCAGTTGTGTTGCAGATGGGGCTAAGAAACTGTCTTCCCCACTGTAACTTCATTGTTATACGCGAATTTTACGTAATTAATAATAATTTGAAATTTTTTCTGTGCGTTCGAGTGTTACTTTTAGTTGTCCGTTTTCGTGACAAATATTTTGCATAATACAGAGCACAATGTCGTGGGATAAGCGTAACCGCTGTATCATGATAGAAAACGCCGTATGAGTCGCTAAATTTATATTTTTATTTCGCGGTTTCGATCATATATATATCTAGTGCTAAAACACTAATCACTGCAGCAGACACCTTTGTCCCATACCCCTAAACTTGTATGTTGACCTTCAAGACATGTTGATGTTGCTAAGGAAAGCACAACAATTTAACAAAGTAGTAACATGGAAGGACTAGAAAATGTGCAGGAACAGAAATACCGCAGGTGTTCATGAGTTACCTCTGAAACTAGCTTTGGGGGTAGTAAGCGAATACGTTTTCATTAAGATAGATCCACAAATTACCAATTGAGCTTAAAGTGACGTCAACGTGTTTATCGCGTTACCGGTCAACGTGTTTATCGCATTACCGTAGTATCATATAGTACTAATTTTAGTATCTTTCATCGCGTGTGTAATAATGACTGTTAAGGTGTGAGTCAGCCTGTGGAGCGAGCACTTGTACTCAACAACATGAACTAAGGTAACTTACAACATTACAAGGCAACCTTCGTACAGGTGATGCGGTCTAAGGTGACAGTGTGAATATATTTTTCTTTCTTGTCAGCAGCAATTTGAATTACCTACGTTCAAAGTAAAGCAGTGAAGACATGAGACCCAAAATACGGAGCGAATCCGAACTCCTGAAATTCTTGTGGGCAGTTTATGAGTATTTCAGTATAAGAGTTTCGTGGTCACCAGCCCTCGGTTACAGAATAATATTATAATGATGATTTATTCAACGTTTTACCACATTTACCGATATTTCTTTGAAGTATCTTCACAATAGTAAATACCCTGTGATACGCAATCAACAAGAGATACGAATCCAGACAGTGTAACTCAAAAACTCTCAGACAATGCTAGAGTACAGTCATGTGTCTCCTGTGGCTGCGGGAACAGTCAGCATAGAATTGTTGTGGCAGTCTGCCACCGCACTCAGTCAGCCCAGACACGAGAGGAAAGTCGGCCTGTTCTTCGTCAGTAAACTTATTCGCACTGCAGTGTATCAGTGTGACACTGTCGCAAATCTAAACCGAGGCAGAAACTTAATGAACCGTACTGAATACAACACTGAGGACGAAGAGTCTAGCGGGCTTATTCTTATCGACAGAAAGTACGATAAATAAATGGTACAAAATTGTTTCCAAACAAGACACGCAACACGTACAGTGGGCACTTGCAATGTTGCGCATATAATTTCCGTGCAGTACAGATACAAACAGGAATGGGAGTAGGAAACCAAACGAAATGCAATTACTCGGTAAAAAGCTACCAGAACTCGTAGATCACTGATACCAACCTGATGAAAAAATGTCCCTGTCAAACCTCCGAAATTTTATCGGTACAGTTCTGCTTCACCTAGCCTGAAGAATCCTGACTGTAGGTAACAGTCGAGTATGAAGTATATCAGAGTAATACAACTCGTGTAACTGCTATCCAATAGTTGTGAAAAGAGCCGTCATGAAACCAGGATGCTTGCGTTATAAATAAGACGCCCTAGTTTTCCTCATCTCGCTGTATTACAACACGAATTTCTGTTGAAAACAGAAATGTTAATACACGAGATTGATTCGCAGTTGCGAACTCTAACACAAAACAGTTGTTTACGTTTGACGATCGTTAGGTTTGTAGCTGCAGGAACACCTCTCATCGGTTGGTTCACAATGGCTGAGCGAACCAGCAGTGTTCCAGCTGCTGTTCCAGACGTGAAGTAGCAGGAGTAATACCTGCACTTGTGTCGGTATGGAAAGGTGAAGAACACGACCCATGCAGTATTAAATGAAGTGCGTAGCTGCAGTAATTACATGTATTGGGAACAGATATACTAAAGTTAGCATCCTTATAAAACTCAGTTATAGTTGTTATAGATGTAACGCTGTCTGTGACGTTCAGCGTTGGAAGCAGTGATATTACTTATTACAAGACCAATGCAAAGATGCAGAATTCCGCTTGCTACGGTAGGCCTCTCTGCTTGTGGTGAAAATCAATGTATTACTTGCGTCTGTGTGTCTGGATTGAAAGTGCGTGTGGTAGGTAATGCGAGTTCATGTTCTTCCTGACCGGCATCCAAAAATTTCGTATTTACTATTGAGTTAACCGAACCAAAGATACAGTAACTCTAAGCACCTCCACAGTTAACACTAATAATTTATTGTGACTCGGCTATATCGTATTAAAGTCCCGCCACGTTACCGGAATCAATGTTTGTTTTTCTTGTCAGCAGATGATGGGTTTGAGTCTATTATCGTGACGCGAATAATGATTTTTGTTTATGAGCGCAGTGGCATTCAACTTAAGTGTCTTGTTTTCTCAGAATAAATCTCAGCACAACACTTTTTTTCACATTGACTTGATAATGGCAACAGCGACAGTTTTGCGACAAAGTTTCCACAGATTTTTGTAGAAGGTGCAATCAATCTGATTTTATATCCATCAGTATGAATTATTAGCCTGCAGCTTCTATATTCAGTTAGATAGCGTACAACAAATTATTAGTAGCACATGGTAATTGTCTGTATGATGTATGGTAAATATTATATTGTTTTACGGAATGGTAAGCCAAGTAGTGAAAATTTTTATTTGTTGTTGTTGTTGTTCTAGTCTTCCGTCCAAAGACTGCTTTGATGCAGCTCTCCATGCTACTCTGTCCTGTGCAACTGTCTTCATCTCTGAGTAACTACTGCAACCTGCATTTTTCTGACTCTGCTTAGTGTATTCATCTCTACTATTATTACCCCTCTTGCTTCCCTCCAGTGTTAAATTGGTCTTCTCCCAATTCTATCCAGTACCTTCTCATTATTTACGTGATCCACCCATCAAATCTTCAGCATTCTTCTGTAGCACCACATTTCAAAACCTCATATTCTCTTCCTGTCTAAACGGTTTATCGTCCCTGTTTCACTTCCATACATGGCTACACTCCATGCAAATACGTTCAGAACAGACGTCCTGACACTTAAATTTACACCCGTTGTTAACAAATTTCTCTTCATCAGAAACAATTTCCTTGCCATTTCCAGTCTACATTTTATATCCTCTCTACCTCGACCATCATCAGTTATTTTCTGCCCGAAAAGCAAAACTTATCTACTACTTTAAGTGTCTCATTTTCTAATCTAATTCTGTCAGAATCACCTGATTTAATTTGACTACATTCCATTATCCTCGTTTTGCTTTTCTTGATGTTCATATTATATCCTCCTTTCAACACCCCGTCCATTCCATTTTTGTTCATTCAAAAGAATATTCCTTTTCAGGTAGCACAGTCTAGAAACTCAAATTGTGTGATGCACCATACAAAACGGTGTCAGTAGACAATCTCGATTAAAAACGTTTACATTGTTTTTGAGTGTTAAGACACTTTTGTTGCTCAAAACGCAAGAAAATTCAAGGAAGGTGATAATAAATGTGGATTAATGGCAAGGGCAGCGTATGACACGTAATTTGATCTTATTGGCGTCCTCGCTATTTAAATGTCAACATAGTAAAAGACAGCACGGCGACTGAGGTTCCCCCTTGTTGATCGTCCCCCTCACCTGCAGCTCACTTTCAATAAAACACTTCTCTGTCTTTAATTGCGTTGTATTGTAATGTTACAAAATGACACGGTTAGGAAAGCAGTAGGTTGTAATTCATACGACCGAGTGTGGGTGATTGCGTGCTTCGATTTTTTGTAATTCTGGTTCGTAAAATAATTCGAATAAAAAGTAGCCTCGTACTAGACTTTTGCAAACCGTATTTAAATATTCGACCGCAATTAACACGTGCATCTTCAAATAGTTTTGTGGTCCTGTTGCGTTTCTTTATACACGTTGGACACTAATACATAATTTGCAGCTCTGCAGGCACAGAAATAAAATATGTAACGTCACTTCAGAAAATCCTTTTCCGTGATATTATTTAGTAAACTAATAGGAGGTAGGTACATAACTAGATATATGAGTACTAATCATTCGTTTGAAGTGCTTTATACGTAATTTACGGAATAATCTTAAAAGTTTCACTTAGCACATCGGTGCAAGAACTCTTTATCTTGTTCTTATTAATGATGGTATGTGTTAAAATGCTTTTTTATAATAATTACTGAACTGAACGTTGACAAAAATTTTGATGTGAGTTTTACAAAACATTGACTACTGTTGAGAAAATGCCGTCGCTTTTGATATAGCATAATACTCCACACTCATTGCATTCTGTGTCTCTGTTCCAGGTCGTAAGTACTTCTGGCGAATGTAGGTCCATTCCACCGACATGCCCTGTACGGAAGCTATCGTCATGATTTACAAAATATAGCTAAAGCAATTCCTTAGTACATCTACGCAAGCTAGCGTTCTTACTTTTTTCACATTAACAACATGTCATATCGTTTTGTCCTAATATCACTTAATTGGAGTGATTGCAGTATTGCATATCGATCAAACGTTTTTGTCGAGCGTCTTACAAACATTTACTGCTATTCATAAAATTCCGTGTCTTGCAGTTTAGCGTAATGCCCGTTACTCATTGCATTCCATATATCTGTTACAGGTGATGAATGCTGGTGCAGAGTGTAGGGCCGTTCCACCTCTACGACCTGTACGGGAGCAAGACGTGGAGATCTTGTTCAAATACCGTGAGTACCTTTTTGTGTGCTGAGGATACAAGTAGTAAAGATTCAAGTAGTGTAATGGTTTTGATGAAGTGGCTTTGTTACAGAGGTTGCGTTTGATATCAGCAACTTGTTTCCATATCCCATCTGCGTCTGCTATAGTAAACACGAAATGAATGTAGCGTTGCTACGTCTTTGTTACTGTGTTGTAGTTTGCTTCATACGTAACATGATCTGGGGATTCTGTGATATTTGCTAAGGATGATCGGTTCTGCTAGTCTTACAGCAAAAAGCACTGTACCGATCATTTGTATTAGGAGTGATGCTAGGAAAGGTCACGTTTAAGGGTATGAATTTTTTACTGGTTATGGTCTCTTCATTAGCCTGATAGCTAGGTAGCAAGGACAGATTCCATTAATTGCGTCTGTCAGTGAGTGAACTCTCTCCCGATGGAACTTTCAACTAAATCCATGTGGTAGTAACAGAGTTACAGCAAACGCTGAGGAAAGCTTCATAGGTCTCCGGTTTAGAACCACCGTAGTGTGAGTCATATTTCCAGTAAATACTGTACTGGTAATGGGCATAACACAGCCCTCTGTGATGGTCATCACTGGTATTTCGTACTTCTAAAACACTAGATTAGTTCATAATTATTTATCACATCAAATAAATTTCTATTTACAGAGGGTGCTAACTTCATTATTATTTGTCCACTAACAGTGTCGACAACACTGGGTAGCAGTAAGTACTATAAGATGTATTCACCTTTTCTGACATGCAAGAGCAGTAATGATAAGTATTATAGCTGTCTATGTACAGACTGCAATTATGACACATTATTAGTCTGTAGCAGTGGATGTCAGTGAGTTCTGCAGATAGATGTTGTTTAGACTGATGGTGAACTTTTATTTTACAGGCCACTGCTGCCGCCACGATGTGCAGTCTGAGCTGTCCCCGAGACCCGCGGTCACGTACATAGTACCAAACGTGGCAGCAGGTAAGGTGCAAGAGAGGCGAGGCGGAGGCGGAACAGCCCGACAGCAGCCGCCGCAGCAGCACCGCGATGTGGTTGAGGCAGAGGGAGGCGAAGAGGAGGAGGAGGAGGTGAGGGGGGCCAAGACCAGCCGCGGCCTGCTGCGGCGGCTGCTGGCCTGCTGCCTCTGCATTAGGCTGCCACGAGGCCGCAGGTCCAGGAGGACCAGCAGGTGAGTCCGGCCTGTTGTGCCGTGTGTTCAGAATTCTTCAGCTTGGAACTTACCATGTAGCACAGCTGAATTCGTGAATATGCTGTAATTACAGCCCCACACAGTGACCTCTAGGGTTGGAGGGAGTGGGGGAGGGGCTCTTCGGCTTATCCAAATTTGTGTTCTGAAGCTGTGTGCTGGGACTTGAGTATTCATTGTCATTCTTCAGAATTCTGATTGTAGGGAAATAGCTCAATCATGTTCAAAGAATGGCTATGAAGAATGTGCAAAATCCATATTGAACTAGTAACTCCAGTATCAAAGAGTTTCGGTTATTTGTGTGAGATAATAATATATGTGTTTTAATGAAATTAAAGTAATCGTAAGTATATAACAGTTTTCCATGGCTGCTACATGTGTAATTCCTTGTATGAATAATTTGTGTAAAAATGATTTTAAATTTATGAATAAATAAAACTAAGAATATTTAATTTATTTCAGAGTTCATCCTGAAGAAGCACCAACACCTGGCAGTCAGGCTAGGAAAGTGAGCCCTGCCAATAAAATCCCGGTATGTATTGAAAGAAACATGTACAGAACTTCCAAAATCTTTGTAAAAACATGTAAGATGCTACTACTTGCCCACTAGCCATTTCATTATTTTGATTAGTAGTTAACTGAGTAATGATAGAGAGAACTTGGCATCATTTCTGACCTGACGGAAAATTGTAATATACAATTAATTGTACTCATCACAACAGAAGCCTAGGGAAGCTTTATTTAAATAAGACTAGCTGTAAATAGTAACTCAGTCTGCCTACGTAGTGTAATCTATGAGTCACGATGTAACCTTGGCTCTACCTCTAAAAGAAATGATATTCTGCGATTAAGGAAGTGGTACAAGGTGAAATTTGAAATTATCATCTCTTTATATTTTTCATTCTCTAGCACAGAGAGTATGGTGGATACTTTGAGGTAGGATCCACAGCCCAGATTTCTTCAGTCAAATGGCAGCTGACTTGGTAGTGAATCAGATGGTTCCCCATCTGGAAATGTTTAGGAAGGGTTTTCAGACTGCAATATGCTTTGAAATTAAGGTCAGTTTTTCGAAATACTTGCTTGGAACTGGGGAATAGGAATAATTTGTAATTTATTTCTAGCAAATATGACATTTTCTTAGAAAAAATCTTGATAGCTTGGATACTTAGTTTTGTAACTAATTAACCTCTGAGCTTACTATGTGCTGTCTATTTGTAACACTCGTCATGAAAGTCACCGACTGTGTCCTGTTACACGGGCTTAGGAATATGCCTTTGATATTTTTAGCTGGGACATGTCCCTCGCCAATGAAATTTAAAATGGCTACAATTTCCTGCTCATGTCCACTGTCTTCAGAGATTTGTCTTGCTTGTAAGCTGTTGCAATTACCTCTACGTTATTCCAAGTCACGAAGCCCGCTGGCCACAATAAACCCTCTGGGTATCGTATCACATAGGTCAAATTGTACCTGCATTAGCTGTTGGCTGATAACATTCAAATTGGTGTGTTCTCATATGTCAACCAGAAATGCTACATTTTTAGAACAAATTGACTTGAGTTAGATGTTGCTATTTCCTGCACATAACGACGGACTGGAATGTTACACACCAGGATACAATCTGAAAAATTCCTGTCTGTATTCCTCTATATAGTACGTTGATACACACACAACAGTCGTCAAAGGATAATGAGAGATGCGTAATCAACGTAAAATCTCGCAAGTGTCATGCCTTTCTCGTTTTACGTGACGCGTTGATACACACATTGTAGATGAACATACGTTGATGGTTCAAATGGCTCTGAGCACTATGGGACTCAACTGCTGAGGTCATTAGTCCCCTAGAACTTAGAACTAGTTAAACCTAACTAACCTAAGGACATCACAAACATCCATGCCCGAGGCAGGATTCGAACCTGCGACCGTAGCGGTCTTGCGGTTCCAGACAGCAGCGCCTTTAACCGCACGGCCACTTCGGCCGGCGAACATACGTTGATAAAAGACTCTGTGAGTACTGTCCATTTCGATTAGTTACAGATGCAAGAAGATGGGTTAAAATAAACACACTTTGTTTGTCATTCAGCATTTCATATATTCGCAATCAGAAGCATAGATGCTGAAGTGTTGAATAACAAACAAAGTACATAACATTTTCACCAAGCAGTGTACAAATTGTATTTATCGGTAAAGTCTTAATTGGAGAATAATATACAGTCTACAGGATGATTTCATAATGATGCTACAAACTCTCGGGATTGACAGAAAAGGGTAAATGTATCAGCGTGAGGTAGGGGGCCATGTCCAGTAAACGAGCGAGTCGAAAGTTATAAGCGAAAATTATTCTGGTGTCTCTGACAGTCGCCTTTCTGCAGCAGGCTCTTCGTTGTCCGTACTTGCGAAGAAAGTAGAATCGATAAATAAAAAAATGGTTCATTAAATATGGACTCTAAAGTGCAAACCTGAAGAGCTATGAGCAGTTGTTAACTTTTGCTACTGTGGAATACATGTCTTCTACTGAACAACAACTAATAGCTCATTACGTATGTATTTTAGAGCCCTTGTTTACTGGATATTTTTGTTGTTTTGTTTCAAACTACCTACTCCCAAAATATGAAAAGCAAAGAATTTCCAGTAGAAGTGATCCACTGTCTGAGGTATCAGAACGATTTTCGCTTGCAAATTTAGACTCGGTCGTTTCTGGACGATGGTCCCATGCGTCGGATTGATATATTTATCCGTTTCCATCACTCCTGAAATTGTGTAACATCATCAGGGACAAACCACTTGTAGCTCGCGTTCTCTGTACTTTCGTCATTCACACCACCATTTACAACAATGATCTAACACTCAGCATAGAGAGAAATTTCTATTTAAACGGATCTAGCGTTTCGTTAACCCTATACTGACCGCAGTGTCTTCATCTGTTGCAGGACGGAAGTGTAGACGAGATAAATATCAGAAGAACGGGAAAGGTCTTTGTTGGGATAGGTATACGTTTTATTAACGGGGAAAGTAATTCTGAATTAATATGACTGTCTTTTTCTGTTGCAGGAATCGTACACGAAGGAGAAGCACGAGATGGTGTCGGCATGGCTGCTGAGGCATTTTGGGAGCGCCCGGGACCGCTGCAGGTGGGTGGAAGGGCTGCACGAAGATGCCGTCAGCGTAGAAGCTGCAGAGGTAACGTATTGTGAACGTTTCAGCTACGCAAGCAGTGGTGAGTAGAACAATAATATAAACAGAAATTCGTATACACTAGGTACAGTAGAGTGTTAATATTATGTGGTGATACATCAAACACTTAATTGTTGCGTCACATTCAGATTTTCAACTGAAGCTGTTATATTTGAAGGAGAAAACTTTAGTCTCCGTAATGGTAGTAAAAACCTTTCAGTTAAACGGTTAAATTATCTGTTGCCAGCCTCATCCTGAATTCCGCAGAGTAATTGTTGTGATGGGCGTAATTTATAATGCATAGCATGAAATAACGTAAGAAAATACATATTAGTATACTTCCTCTTATAAACTGTAGCGGTTCATAGATAATGAGTTTAGTAGTGTGAGTTCCATCTTTTAAAAGAGGAAACAGGAAAAAATCTTGAAATGTAATTATCGTAGTCGAGTTAGCAGTCCTATAACGCAAGATAGAGAAAGGACGTGAAATGGTGAATACATTTTGATATAGAATTAAAAAAAAATCCATGTAACCACTACTTTCTCGCAAATATCAAACACTTTGCACCAACAGAGGACGAACATGTTAAGTATCTAGATTCCTTGAATCTGTGTCAGATCTGTTACAAAAATACCGAGGCCGATCTATTCAACACAGAGCTGTTGACGTTTTAATAGTCACATTGACTGAAATACTAAAGTAAATTAAAGTAGTTTATTGGCGGTGTTTGCATTATAAGAAGAACAACGATAGATACTGAATTAATATGTTTGTATCATTGACCTAAAAGAAACCATAGCGAACTGTAGCAGCAGAAATTGAGTAAGAATACGGATTGAAACAGTGTACTTGCACTAAATCAACGTGAGTGTAATGTGGACTCCACATCAGCAGAGCTACAGATGTGCTCGTAGAGTTTCCACGTGTGGCGAGCTAGTTCGCAAGGCAGGGAGCTGGAACAGACACGAATGCATGCCATACGCTGGACTTACAGATGTTGGTTTCATTCACTGCCCAGCCTCACTGTGGTGTTTAGGCGGTTCTCCACGCTCGTTTAAGTGAATACTGTGCTGGTCCCCAGTCTCTGCCTCAACGTATACACAAACAACTGGAATACTAAAACATAAAGTACAGTGAAACTTCCTGGCAGATTAACACTGTGTGCAACACTGAGACTCGAACTCGGGCCTTTTCTCTTTTGCGGGCAAGTGCTCTATCATCTGAGCCACCCAAGCATGACTCACGACCTGTCCTCACAGCTTGAATATCATATCAGCGCACAGTCCGCTGCAAAGTGAAAATCTCATTTTGGAAACATCCCCGAAGCTGTGGCTAAGCCATGTCCCCGCAATATCCTTTCTTCCAAGAGTGCTAGTTCTGCAAGGTTCGCAGTGGAGTTTCGAAGGTAGGAGACGAGGTACTGGCAGAATTGAAGCTGTGAGGACGGGTCGTGAGTCGTGCTTGGATAGCTCAGATGGGAGAGCACTTGCCCGTGAAAGGCAAAGATCCCGAATTCGAGTCTCGGTCTGGTACACAGTTTTAATCTGCCAGAAAGTTTCATATCAGTGCACACTCAGCTGCTGAGTGAAGATCTCATTCTATAAAGAACAGTGTTTACAGGATTCGCAGACAGGTGGTGAACACAGGTTTCCTCCATTGGGCTTAACTTATGGCTGAGGTGGCCAGCCAGAAAGTAAAAATTAAAAACAAAAAACTACCAGGTCGTGAGAACTGTTGACGTCGACCACGCGATAAATGTTCGGAGACGGAGATTATACGTAGCTACTGACGTGAGGATCGGTGTAATTTATTTAGTATACCTTGAAAATTAGGCATTACGCACGGTGGTTTAGGACTTAAACCTCTTAATATTTGTTTCTTACTCTAATCGTTTTTTACGGTAACCGTTGAAATCCTGTCGTATCTGATTTAATTGTTCAGTAGGAGGAAATGTTTCAGGAAGAAAACGAAGTTGTGAAGCACAAAAATTTTAAAATCATGATGGCGCAAAGTATATGAAAATACAGGTCTTATAATCCAGAATGTGCAGTGAGAGTGCTAATTATATATAATAGATAGCTACATATTTATCCAAAATTTACGTAAAATGTGTAACTTGCAGTATTGCATAGTACTTCCAAGGGTTCTCAGAGGTATGGAAATGCTCTGAATTTTTTTTTGCCGTATTTTCAACAAACGTTACTTAAAGCAGCACTTGCGTATTTTCAAAGACTGAACTAACACACAAATTAATTACTTCCCAAATCTAAATTCGAGTCACATTTCGAAAGTTGGGTAGGAAAGCAGCGGCAAGAATAAACAGATGACTATGCATTTTACACGCCTCAGCTAGTCTGAGGGTACAACACATGCAGTTTTATCCAGTTTACGATGTAAAATACGCTTCGATATTTCGAGAGTGCTGAACCACTGAGGAAGTACACTTCCTCGTATCCACAACTCTCACATCCTGTCAGCACAACATGAAATGCATGCATCTTTACAAGACACACATAGGCGCTAGAACTTATATTGCACTTGTCGACAAGAGTAAGCAATGTCACCACCATGCCAAATCTCTTCTGATATCAAAGCCAGTCAAACATTATAGTGAACTGCTAAAACTAATAATTTTCCACATCTGGGATGCTTCCATGTTTCATTATGTTTTTTCACATATAGAATGTCTGCAAAAAACACGCCAGCAGTGAAAAAAGTGCAGTGTTGTCAATGTGTATCACAATGTCTAAATTAATTATCACACTGTTATTAACCACACGTATTTGTCATACGGGTTGCAAATCATAATTGTGAATCATTAGTATTCTATTTCCATGCCAAAATACATGTCGTTTATGAAACGTAACAGACAGTTCACTTTCTAAGTTAGGCCTACAACATCGAAACTATCCTAAACAAGATAAGTACTATTTGAGCACAAAAAACAAATAAGCATTTTTGAATGTATAATTGAACCAAGTCATTGAGGAATAGCGCCAATTTAGGAAGGATGAAGATAATAGATCATATTGCAGATTGCGATTATTATAAAAGATTCTACCGACTCGAGGCGATGTCTGAAAGAAACACATTTACAGACAGCATTTCCTATAATCAACACAAAACATGTAATGAAAACACCGCACATTCACACAACACACACAAACCCTGATGTAAGAAGGAAGGTATAAGGTGCTTTACTGTGATATATTACCTAAAATGGAGAACAACTGCTTTGTTTATGCACACATGTCATAGGTGGGTGACAGAGATATAACATGACAAAGAAAATCAGAGATCTGATATTTCAGAACCAAAATCATCTCTAAAATTATTTATAGTTTATCGAGTAGTAAAGCACGCACACACACACACATGGAAGGCTTTCATCGTAAAAGTATAGCTCCAGAACACCATGACAATTAGCTCAAGATGGAATTGCATTATTTCTCAAAATATGAACGATTTCTACACCTACATCTACATCCATACCTCGCAAGCCACCTGACGGTGTGTGGCGGGTGGTACCTTGAGTATCTCTATCGGTTCTCCTCTCTATTCCAGTCTCGTATTGTTCGTGGAAAGAAAGATTGTCGGTATGTCTCTGTGTGGGCTCTAATCTCTCTGATTTTATCCTCATGGTCTCTTCGGGAGATATACGTAGGAGAGAGCAATATACTGCTTGACTCATCGGTGAAGGTATGTTCTCGAAACTTCAACAAAAGCTCGAACCGAGCAACTGGGGGTCTCTCTTCCACAGTCTTCCACTGGAGTTTACCTATCATCTCCGTAACGCTTTCGCGATTTCTAAATGATCCTGAAACGAAGCCCGCTGCTCTCTGTTGGCTCTTCTTAATCTCTTCTATCAACCCTATCTGGTACGGATCCCACACCGGTGAGCAGTATTCAAGCAGTGGTCGAACAAGTGTGCTGTAACCTACTTCCTTTGTTTTCGGACTGCATTTCCTTAGGACTGCTTTACCGACGATTAATTTTATATGGTCATTCCACTTTAAATCACTCCTAATGCCTATTCCCAGAAAATTTATGGAATTAACTGCTTCCAGTTGTTGACCTGCTATATTGTAGCTAAATGACAAAGGATCTTTCTTTCTGTGTATTCGCAGCACCTCACACTTGTCTACATTGAGATTCAATTGCCATTCCCTTCACCATGCGTCAATTCGTTGGAGATCCTCCTGCATTTAAGTACAGTTTTCCATTGTTACAACCCCTCGTTGTACTACAGCATCATCCGCAAAAAGCATCAGTGAACTTACGGTGTTATCCACAAGGTCATTTATTTATATTGTGAATAGCAACGGTCCTACGACACTCCCCTGCGGCACACCTAAAATCACTCTTACTTCGGAAGACTTCTCTCCATTGAGAATGACATGCTGCGTTCTGTTATCTAGGAACTCTTCAATCCAATCACACAATTGGCTTGATAGTCCATATGCTCTTACTTTGTTCATTAAACGACTGTGGGGGACTGCATCAAACGCCTTGCGGAAGTCAAGAAACACGGCATCTACCTGGAGACCCGTGTCTATGGCCCTCTGAGTCTCGTGGACGAATAGCTTGAGCTGGGTTTCACACGATCGTCTTTTTCGAAACCCATGCTGATTCCTACAGAGTAGATTTCTAGTCTCCAGAAAAGTCATTATACTCGAACATAAGACGTGTTGCAAAATTCTACAACTGATCGACGTTAGAGATATAGTTCTATAGTTCTGCACATCTGTTCGATGTCCCTCCTTGAAAACGTGGTTGACCTGTGCCCTTTTCCAGTCTTTTGGAACGTTACGCTCTTCTATAGACCTACAGTACACCGCTGCAAGAAGGGGGGCACGTTCCTTCGCGTACTCTGTGTAAAATCGAACTGTTATCCCATCAGGTCCAGGGGCCTTTCATCTTTTGAGAGATTTTAATTGTTTTTCTATCCCTCTGTCATCTGTTTCGATATCTACCATTTTGTGATATGTGCGACAATCTAGAAAAGGAACTACGGTGCAGTCTTCCTCTGTGAAACAGCTTTGGAAAAAGACATTTAGTATTTCGGCCTTTAGTCTGACATCCTCTGTTTCAGTACCGTTTTGGTCACAGAGTGTCTGGACATTTTGTTTTGATCCACTTACCGCTTGGCGTGAGACCAGAATTTCTTAGGATTTTCCGCCAAGTCGGTACATAGAACTTTACTTTCGAATTCATTGAGCGTCTCTCGCATAGCCCTCCGCACACTGCATTTCGCTTCGTGTAATTTTTTTTTGTCTGCTTGGCTTTGGCTATGTTTGTGTTTGCTGTGAAGTTCCCTTTGCTTCCGTAGCAGTTTTCTAACTCTGTTGTTGTACCACGGTGGCTCTTTTCCATCCCTTACGATCTTGCTTGGCACATACTCATCTAATGCATATTGTGCGATGGTTTTGAACTTTGTCCACTGATTCTCAACACTATCTGTACTTGAGATAAAACTTTTGTGTTGAGCTGTCAGGTACTCTGAAATCTCCTTTTTGTCACTTTTGCTAGACAGAAAAGTCTTCCTACCTTTTTTTAATATTTCTATTTACGGCTGAAATCATCGATGCAGCAACAGCTTTATGATCGCTGATTCCCTGTTCTGCGTTAACTGTGTCAAATAGGTCGGGTCTGTTTTTCACCAGAAGGTCTAATATATTATCGCCAAGAGTCGGTTCTCTGTTTAACTGCTCACGGTAGTTTTCAGATAATGCACTTAAAAGAATTTCACTGTATTCTTTGTCCCTGCCACGCATTATAAACGTTTGAGTCTCCCAATCTAGAGCTGGCAAATTAAAATGTCCTCCCAGAACTATAACATGGTGGGGAAATCTACTCGAAATATTTTCCAAATTTTCCTTCAGGTGCTCTACCACAACAGCTGCTGAACCAGGGGGCCTATAGAGACATCCAGTTACCATGTTTGAGCCTGCTTTAACCGTGACCTTCATCCAAATTATTTCACATTTCGGATCTCCGTCAATTTCCTTCGATACTATTGCACTTCTTATCGCTATAAACACGCCTTCCCCTTCACTGTCCAGCCTGTCTCTGCGGTATACATTCCAATCTGAGTTTACGATTTCATTACTGTTTACATCTGGTTTCAGCCAACTTTCCGTCCCTAGTACTATGTGGGCATTGTGACCGTTTATTAATGAGAGCAGTTCTGGGACGTTTCTGTAGACGCTCCTGCAGTTTATTATTACCACATTAATACTGTCATTCCCTGTTGCTTTTTACCTACTGCTACCTTGTCGCGTCTCAGGAGGCGTCTTGTCGGGCCTAGGGAGGAAATTCTCTAACTTAAAAACCCACATGTACACTCCACAAGTACTCCGCTACCCTTGTAGCCGCTTCCTGCGTGTAGTGCACGCCTGACCTATTCAGAGGGACCCTACATTTCTCCACCCGATGGCGGAGGACGAGAAATTTACACCCCAGATCTCCGCAGAATCGTCTGAGCCTCTAGTTTAAGCCTTCCACTCGGCTCCAAACCAGAGGACCGCGATCGGTTCTGGGAACGACACTACATATTGTTAGCTCAGATTCCACCCCGCGAGCGAGGCTTTCCGCCTTCACCAACTCCGCCAACCGCCTGTATGAACTGAGGATGACCTCTCAGCCCAGACGGCAGGAGTCATTGGTGCCGACATGAGCAACCGCCCCCGGTACCCGCGAAGATGCCTCGACAGCAGGGACGGTGGGTGAAGCATGTAACACCTGGGGTGTACCAGACTCCCCACTGCCGCTACACTGCGAGGCAGCAGCCTAAAGTCGGCTGACCGTTGCCATCATCAAGTTTAGCTGTTCGCGAACAGTGGCCAGCTCCTCCTGCGTCCGTACACAGCAGTCACATGTCTTGTTGGCAACAATGAAAACACGCACTAACTGTCTCTGGATCTATGGAACACTATTACTAGTACCCGAAAATTAAAGCTTCCTAAAAGCAGAAACACTCGGAAAAAGAAGTGACACGTAAGAAAAACACAGTTAGTGCTTAAATTTACGTAGCTTGCTGCACAGCAGATGTGAAGCAGAAGGCAGTTACGACGACACTAAGACTACTGGAACTACAGCTGACTAAAGTGACTTCCTACACTTTGCAAGAACACTGGATTCAAATTAAATACTTCCATATCTAGAGAGCCTTAGTCCCTCTTACAAACTTTTTATGGAGCCATAATTCCGATTTCAAAAGTTTGTTTCATAAGTATCCCCGACTATATCCAGTCATGTGCAATAACTGCCATCGATTTATGTTTCCTAAGACACGTTATCGTCGCCTCTCCTAAAATGGTGCTGAAAAATAGTCTGTTACACCAATAGTACGCCGAGAATACCTAATTTCTTTCATGCATGCCTAGAATTGTATCGTGATATTATAGTTTACGTCTTTTACACCTAATTTATAAAGTTTACTATGCTATTTTTCTTATAGCACTTGTGATTAGGCATGGAGAGAGTATACTCTAGAGTTCACTGTCATTTCTTAGGTACCAGTATGATGAATATGTGTGGTAAATAACAGAGTAATATTTGACTTAAGCATTATTATACTCAACATAAAGACTGTAATTTTTGCATAGCTAGAACGTCCTTCCCAGATGTGTTAAATGTGAAAACAGTGTTGTGATACTTGACAAGTTTATGGAAATTAATTGGTCTGAGAGGGTTTTCTGTACTGTTAGAATGACTTTAATGTCAGACGAGATTTAACACAGTAAGAACATTGTTTACTCTCTTCAGCAGCACAAATACTCACAAGGGAACAAACATTCTAAGGTTTTTGATGAAGCTTGGTGGATACATAGAGTGCAAATAATGGTATAGTTATTGTCTCGTTTTGGACCACTTTCACTTTTAGGGGGTATAAACAAACCCAAAAGGTAAAGAGTCATTTTAGTATTAGAGGGAATATCTTCAAAACCACAAAATATAAAAGAAGTGTGTTCGTATAATTGTTGAAATGTAATTAACATTCTTCAAGCCACTATAATCAATTTTTGTTATAACTTGTAGTTTTGTGAATTACCTTACCACAACAATACCTTGTTAATACTGCAAAATGAAGGCTTTCGTTACAACATAAAGTACAGAAGCTCTCACACCACATCCATCCACACGTAATGAAGGTCGTCCCTGAAATGCCATTTTTGAAAATAAGTTGTAAATAATGCACTGTCGAAATATTTTCAAGACACCTACTTGAAAAACCAAAACGTCCATTATCATTCTGTTAATTTCTTTTTCTTAGCTATGTTTTATGTTGAAAATGCTAATTTAAATTTTAAGTTCAGTTATTTCTTTGCTTTTAGTCGACAATTTCACAAACATTTATTTTGTTACTTGAAAATAAAATGTTATGTTAAAAAACCATTACAATAATGACAATCTGTAAAGAAATGTATAAAACATAACGTATCGTTACGCGAGAAACGTAACAGGAATGAAATTTCTTCACCTGATACACTCAACAAGCAGCGAATATTATACAAAATTAAGCAGGAGTGTCAAATTGTGGTAGTCGATCTTGCAGGTATAATGATATGTACCACGCATATTTCAGTACATTGGCGATCCTTGGTGAATGAAACTGATTATGTGGTAGTGACTCAGCATGATAATAATGCTTCTCAAGTGGAAATGTACATCATAGTCATTCAGCAGTATTAGATACAGTATGAAAATGTTCTCACAAAGTTGGTCAAACTTCGAAAGCCATCTAAGTCCAACAGCTTTACCCGACCCATCAAGGTACTGGGATCTCCACATGAACAAGTTCCATATGCTCACGTGCAGAACTCAAAATTGTTCTTTCATTCTTATCACCCCAGGAATCTAACTATAATACAATATTTTCCCACCCTGCGGAAGAAATCACTGTCAAATGTATCGATTTGGTCGGACGGTAGTTTCAGCAGATTTCGATGCAGTCACAAGAACATTTAATGCTTTAAAAGGAGATTCTCAAATTTCCAGTCCAAAATCTCCATTAGTTTCCTTTAAAACAATGAAAAGGAGGTAAGCAATTTGCCAGCTGCAAATCCTATAAAGCCTATACTCTGAATCGTGTGATTGAAGTTCTCTTTGTGTCTCGCGAAGAGGATCGCACAAAGAGTCAAACAGCGTGTGTACTGTTAGTGAACTCCACTCTACTGGGGCGTTGCATTAGAGTACTTACTGGTCAAACCATTATCCACTGGGAACAGTGGCTGGAACAAGCTCTTCACGACACAAGGATTCTGATTTCTGGGCATTTTTCTGTTATTAGTAGCTGTTTCTAAAGACTACTATTTGTAGAATATAGAAGTGCTGCATCATGTATAACATGTCTTCTTACCACCGCCGGTGCCCAGTCTACAGGTGCTGGCTGTAGACCACGTCACGAATCTGCCGGGAGCCGCACTCATCGGCGTCTTCCAATCGCCACCTTCCACTATATAAGCCGCTGCTGTCAACTCTTCAACAGTGTTAGATTTTATCCACACTGGATGAGAGGTGGTTGTTGTGAATGTCAATGTTAAGAAATATATCGGCTAAGCCACTTGTTTATAGTGTAAAACACTAAGATTGACGCGTATTAGGAAACAAAATGGTAGGCATGTTTTTAAAATATTTAGGAAACCAACCACAACTGATGTGTTGATACAAAATAATTCCTGCCATCCTAACAGCCAGAAACTTTCTGCTTTTAGATCTTTGATAGATAGAGCCTTTAGAATCCCTATGAATGAAGAAGATAGAATGACTGATCTGAACATCGTGAAACAATTAGCCAGAACTAACGTGTACCAACAAAACGTTGTCAATAAATTATTACGACAGAAACAGCGCGTGAATGCAAGGAAGAATACCGCAAATAATATTACGAGAGTCACAATACCATACTTCGGTGATATTTCGCAAAAAGTGGCTAACATTTTCAAACCTTTTGAAGTTGATACCGCTTTTCAGACTAATAATACGCTGCGGTTTAAACTAAGAAATGATTTACAGCAGGAAAGCGATAAATATGATAGAGCTGGAGTTTATAAAATTCAGTGTAACACGTGCAAGGCAAGCTATGTAGGCCAGACTGGTAGGTCCTTTAAAGTGCGTTACAAAGAACATAGCGACGCTTTCCGGCTTAATAATTTCCTGAAGTCAGCTGTAGCCACGCATACATCGGAAACGGGACACCCCATGTTGGGAATAGGTCAGGATCTCGTTATTTTACATAGACAGGACAAAGGCAAAAAGCTGGATCTACTAGAACTGCTGGAAATTACGATACATAGCGTGGATACTCAGAACACACTGAATGACCAGCTAACTGGTGATACAAATAACTTTTTCAAACATTTCACTGGTTTCTTTTTGTAATTACAATTTTAGCAATTGGCAGGATACCATCACTTCATGAGGTACTTGCAACATGTATACGTCAACTGTTTATATAGACATCTCTGTGACTTCCTTGTTTACTTGCGCGTGAGCTCACTCGCGTTTCACTGTCGTGTTTGACTACGTGCTGTGTGGTATCAACTAAGATGCACGGGCGGCTTACGACGATGGAGGAGAGAGCCATGTGGTTAGATGTTGAACACCATAGGCGACACCATTTTAGAGTTTTTTATGTTTTGACTACTATGAGGAGATGCACCTTGGAAGACACGGCTGCAACAAGGGAAGTAGCCACGATGTTTTAATTTTACTATCAATTTCATTGTGCCTGGTGCATGTTCCATTTTAGCGAGTTTTAACAGGTTCTTTTACTTTTTATTATTCTGATGATGGAAGCTTGACTTCCGAAACGCGTCAATCTTAGTGTTTTACACTATAAGCAAGTGGTTGAGTCGATATATTTTGTAGCATTAACTTCAACAGTCTCCTCCGCCACTTCTTGCTATTCGTACGGTATTCTACATCGCTGCACAACAGCTGCACCTCACAATATGGTTCAGGCTCTCTCTCTCTCTCTCGGAATGCGCTTTGCACCCTCATGTTGCGGCAGCGACGGATCGTGGTCGAAAGCAAATCTCAAACGGTTGATTGTGATTTGAATGCAGTCCCCAATTTATCGACGTCGGCGCGGACTACATGGCCTTATCGTGTGAACTACAAGTACCCGACACCGTAACGTCAGCACAACACGTATCTCGCAACAACGCCGTTGTGCCAAACCTGCCACAAGGAAGATACGGACATCCACCGACTGGTTTGCTCTGCGCCTATCGCCTTCCTAAAACACAACGCCTCGCGATTTGAGTGACGTCTTTACTTTACCCTAACGACATTTCTTATCCGAGAATGAAGAGAAATGCAGTACACTGGCTAATGGGCACTACTGTGCAGTACATACTACGTATTTCCTTTCTACGAAATTATTATAATTAAATACAATGAATATTTCAAATATATTTATAAATATCATATAGATGTGTAGCTACTACCATCCATTCTACACTCCTGGAAATTGAAATAAGAACACCGTGAATTCATTGTCCCAGGAAGGGGAAACTTTATTGACACATTCCTGGGGTCAGATACATCACATGATCACACTGACAGAACCACAGGCACATAGACACAGGCAACAGAGCATGCACAATGTCGGCACTAGTACAGTGTATATCCACCTTTCGCAGCAATGCAGGCTGCTATTCTCCCATGGAGACGATCGTAGAGGTGCTGGATGTAGTCCTGTGGAACGGCTTGCCATGCCATTTCCACCTGGCGCCTCAGTTGGACCAGCGTTCGTGCTGGACGTGCAGACAGCGTGAGACGACGCTTCATCCAGTCCCAAACATGCTCAATGGGGGACAGATCCGGAGATCGTGCTGGCCAGGGTAGTTGACTTACACCTTCTAGAGCACGTTGGGTGGCACGGGATACATGCGGACGTGCATTGTCCTGTTGGAACAGCAAGTTCCCTTGCCGGTCTAGGAATGGTAGAACGATGGGTTCGATGACGGTTTGGATGTACCGTGCACTATTCAGTGTCCCCTCGACGATCACCAGTGGTGTACGGCCAGTGTAGGAGATCGCTCCCCACACCATGATGCCGGGTGTTGGCCCTGTGTGCCTCGGTCGTATGCAGTCCTGATTGTGGCGCTCACCTGCACGGCGCCAAACACGCATACGACCATCATTGGCACCAAGGCAGAAGCGACTCTCATCGCTGAAGACGACACGTCTCCATTCGTCCCTCCATTCACGCCTGTCGCGACACCACTGGAGGCGGGCTGCACGATGTTGGGGCGTGAGCGGAAGACGGCCTAACGGTGTGCGGGACCGTAGCCCAGCTTCATGGAGACGGTTGCGAATGGTCCTCGCCGATACCCCAGGAGCAACAGTGTCCCTAATTTGCTGGGAAGTGGCGGTGCGGTCCCCTACGGCACTGCGTAGGATCCTACGGTCTTGGCGTGCATCCGTGCGTCGCTGCGGTCCGGTCCCAGGTCGACGGGCACGTGCACCTTCCGCCGACCACTGGCGACAACATCGATGTACTGTGGAGACCTCACGCCCCACGTGTTGAGCAATTCGGCGGTACGTCCACCCGGCCTCCCGCATGCCCACTATACGCCCTCGCTCAAAGTCCGTCAACTGCACATACGGTTCACGTCCACGCTGTCGCGGGATGCTACCAGTGTTAAAGACTGCGATGGAGCTCCGTATACCACGGCAAACTGGCTGACACTGACGGTGGCGGTGCACAAATGCTGCGCAGCTAGCGCCACTCGACGGCCAACACCGCGGTTCCTGGTGTGTCCGCTGTGCCGTGCGTGTGATCATTGCTTGTACAGCCCTCTCGCAGTGTCCGGAGCAAGTATGGTGGGTCTGACACACCGGTGTCAATGTGTTCTTTTTTCCATTTCCAGGAGTGTAATTCCGACTGAAAATGTGTTTGGAAGTCAGAAATGCGAATGCAAGAAAACATGCTTGAAAAAAAAAAAATTCATACTGGAGGCAGGAAATTTAACTTTCGGTATCATTTATGTAATTATGGAACCGGTCTTTATACATCATCGAAGAGAAACAATTTCATCTATTTTGATACCCCAAAGTAAGAATAAAAATTTCACTGAAGTGATTCTGTCACATATAATCAATAACAAACTAACTTTAGTAGTTCATTCTTTATGTGGTTAAAATAAGAGCTGAAACAAAAGCATCTAAAATCTGAGTAATGAGCACTGGCTTTTGTGGGGAAAAACAGCATTTGCAGACACTGCATTATCGATAAGTAATCTTTATGTTCATGTCCGCTATGAAATCAGATAATTAGGAACAGTTGCTCTCATACACCTACATATAAACATTGAGAACGGATGCGTGCAGTTTGTTTCCGACAATGGAGACTACAATGACCGCACTGTGGGTGGCCATAACACGTTTCATGTCGTGGATGGAACTGCTTGCATAACACCTAAAACCGCTCTTCAGGTAGAGGACAATGTCCCTCGAAAGTATGTTACTGCTCATGCTGTTGAAAAACGAGGGCTGTTTGATTTGCAAACTTACAGAGCCCCAAGTACATCTGGTGATTGTAAAATAATTGCTGCAAAAATGGATTGCCTGAAAATAAAACCGCTGTCATATGAACATGGTAGAACACTTAATTTGTTTTGGTTGAATGGTACCTGGTTGGAAGATCCAGAAGAATGTAAACCTGATTGTAGTGGCTGCATGGAAATGCTGTATGCGACGAGAGAGTTCCAAACTTCAACTGTAGTCCCCCTTACATTCATCAATTTGGCTCCAAATCCGTCAACAATTTATATGGCTGTTCTACAAGCTGCCACAAAAGGGACCAGCAATGGAGAAAGAATAACAACGGTTACTTTTGATCAACCTTTGTAAGCTAAATCTCGTGAAATAGTAGGAAAAGCACCTAATGACAGCCTATTGAAGTCACTTTTCATTCGACTAGGAGGTTCACACTTGTTGATGTCTTTTCTGTCAGCGATTCTATTCATCATGGCAGGAAATGATTTGGAGGAGTTGCACAGTCCTGTCTATGCCAAAAACAGTGTTCGAACGTATATCAGAGCTGAGAGGAGTGGGGACTTTCTCCTTTACCTTCACTCTGTACATCAAATGTTCCCCATTTTCCATGCGTCTGGTCACTTAAACTACGCTAAATCTGTACAAGTTTACCTACAAGATTCGCTGGAACTTTTCAACTCAATGAGCGCAGAAACCGATTTGTTCGTTAATTGTGGTTATTTCACCATCCGAAGTTCTGAAATGGTTTGGTCTGGAGTCTGGGGTGACATTACTGTTGAACAGGTTTCGATGACATCCTTGAGTAGCATTGGTGTATTGACTGGAGGCAGAGGAATAACAGCGGCAACTATTGCAACTTGAATCAAGTCCATGCTAGTTTGTCCTCAGGTGTGTGAAGCAATGGAAGAATACGCAGGTGTGTGCAGCGTCTCTTCAGAGCAGCACGTGGAGATACGAGAGGCAAGGCAGAATAGAAGCTGCAAGGACTTGTAAACTTTTATTTCTTGGTTTGAGGAACACAATCTGTTTTCTGAAACACCCGAACTACCTTCCTTGTCAGCAGGGGTTGAAGCAGATGAAAACATAAACTGTGATGAAGCGTTTGAAACTGGAACACTAGCCTTGAAACAGATTGAGAACAAAACATTCAATGAGATACACTTGAAAAGAACGTCAGCTGTTAAGTTTCTAGCCTCTGTAACCACGTCCATGACAATTAACAACAACACTGCATGTGTGAACCCTAACAGTCTCTTACATCGGAGGGTGTGCACAGTAAAGAATGATGAGAGACATGAAGAAATATTTGAAGTTGAATTATGTGCTTATCCTTCATCCTTGTTCGACGAAACTGGCTTGATGAGGAAGGAAATCTTCAATTGTGACTGTATTGGTTCCAGATTGAAATGAATCATCAATCATCCCAGATTCAGAGAAAGTGTCCTACATCATTGATGGAGTCACCTCCTTTATGCTGTTGTCTGGCAACGCCCAGCTATCTTCTGACTGATTTGAGAGCTATACACAGAAAACATAATTACTCGTTAGGGGCAAACAACTGTTGTTTTTGATGGATACAAGAAACACAAAAGATGAAGAGCACGTATCCAGATCACGTTCTACCACCAACACTGAAGTGAAAGTAGAACACTCAGTCCATGTAAATATAAATTAAAGCGAATTTCTAGCTAACGCTAAGAACAAAATCAGCCTTTCTCCCTGCAGTGCACATGCAATGAGGTGGCTCACAGTTCATCAAGCATCGGGTGATGCTAACTTATTAATAGTTTCAATAGCGATTGATGAAGCAAAGAAAGGAGTTGAAGCTTGATAAGTTGGTGATGACATGGGCTTACTACTCTTGTTGACTGTCCACACACTATCAGAGAACAAACTGAAAATCGGGGTACCAAATAAAGGCAATCAGCAGGAAAAAGTATAGACTGTTTCTGACGTTCAGCGAGGTATTGGTAATATGAAAGGTGTACTCTTAGCAATATACGTCTTCACAGGATGTAGCACTGTATCAACTATCTACAACAAGTGGAAAGAGCAAGCCAACAACGCTCTTTGGACGAAACGTCTAGTCTTCAACGATACCAAAGCTGACTCCAGTGCAGTGACTGATGCTGGAAAGAATTTCTTTCTTTGCGATATTCAGAGCCAAGAGCACTGAAGAGCTAGATGGTTTTCACTACCAGTGTTACTTGCAGGGTGTTGCAAACCAGTCTATACATTCATTGTTTATTGTTCAAGTTAGCTGCATTCCCCCCCCCCC
Source organism: Schistocerca americana (assembly GCF_021461395.2). Classification (NCBI taxonomy): domain Eukaryota; kingdom Metazoa; phylum Arthropoda; class Insecta; order Orthoptera; family Acrididae; genus Schistocerca; species Schistocerca americana. The sequence goes on from NC_060123.1 coordinate 644,323,379, forward strand.
CTCCCCCCCCCCATCAGCTTACTGGCAGCAGCGGCTGAATGAGAGAAGAATGCGATCGAGTGCGGGTGTAAGAAGATTGGCAAACACCTCAGATGAATTACAACAGTACGTCCTGCAGCTCCCTAGGAACTACTTTCCCTCATAGTGTCATGATCTATAGGAATCCCAGGAAAACAGACTGGGAGACATATAGGAGAGACCTTGATTTGGCTTATCGAAAATTAAAACCTCGGTAAGGAATTCAGTAGAGTTTGAGGAAGTAGAAGTGGCTGTTACCTCTGCCATAGTGACCTCATATCAGGACAACTGCACAGTCACTAAGAAGTGCACAAATAGGAGTGTGCCTTGGTGGAATAATAGCTTGGAAATTCAAAGAAAACAGGTACAAAAACTGTTTAACATTGCGAGACAGAAAGGACAATGGGCTATATATCGTGAGGCCCTTGTCACCTACAACCTTGAAATCAGACAAGCACAGCTGCCCAAGCTAGACTTCACAGAATCCTCGCTAGAATACCAATCAACCCAGGATGTACGATGAGGAAGGAGGATGGGTGGGGAATATACAAAGACAGCACATGATACTTACTGAAACTGCTCCTCAAAACTCACTTTCCTCAATATGCTCTGCCGGACAACACAGACCAGAATGTGATCCCAGAGAGACAATGGCTCTCAGGCACTCGAAGAGAGGACTGCGAATCGACCAAGGAGTGTATGGACTTTAACAAAATCCAATTTCCAACCGTTAAAGTCACCTGGCCCAGATGGAATTTTTCTGGCTCTCCTGAAACAGGTTATTCAGGGTTAGCTTAGCAGTAGGAATCATTCCCAATGTTTGGAGGGCAGTGAAGGTGGTCCCTACATTTTTATTCAATATTACTACTAAACTCAGTTTATGCAGTTCGAAAATTTTAATAAAATATAGTTACAATATCCAGCCAAATATGCCTATTTTCTAAAGAAAAACCTCCAAAATTTGTAGTTTTAAGGATAATATGATTAAAAATGATATAATTGTATATCATAATTATTACACAGATAATACTTTTATAATTTAAAATTAAACATTAAAAATGTTGGAAAGATATTCATTCTTGATGCGGCATTGTCCAGAGAAGGTTCAGAGTGGGTTTCTCTGTACCACAGGTTTATATGGCCTAGGCCTGTGGAAGCCTCTTTTCCCTTAAAGAGTAGCGCCCCTTGAGGAGGTGGTGAGGTTGTCGTTCCTCCAAGGGCTTATCACTAACATACCACCGGCCACTAAAATCACAATTTGCTTTTATAAAACACTATCCTGTATAGAAAAATTAGTTTCCTTAGTGATAATGACACATTTATTCCGCAAAATCTAAAAAATACGCAAAAATTTCTACTTTTACACCCCACCCCCATAACTCTGAAACTGTTCACTTTAGCAAGAATATGCATGGGACCATTTTTGTTCGCGTTTTGATGTAGGCTATTTATGTATATGGCACTTCTTTACCAACTTCTCCACTCCTCCCACCAAACCTGACGCTTAAAATGGTGTAACTTTTTTCCAAAGAATATGTGGACTGATTGGAACAATTTGGAGCTGGAGGGAGATTTTTACTTTGGATGTTGAGGTATGGCTCTAATTGCACCGTACTGTTTCCGCGTACAGCCTGGGTCTCTGTTAGGCCTACTACGAACACCTACATGCAGTATATACTTTGGAAGTAGCGATATCGTGAGTGGCGGAGGGTACCTTGTATACCTCTACTTGCCATTTCCTTTCCCACTGAACTCGCAAATAGTGCAAGGGATAAAAGGCACTCTCTCATATGCGTGTGTACAAGCCCTCCTTCATCTTGTCTTTATAGCCTTTACGGGAAATGTAAGTTGGCGGCAGTAGAATCGGCCTGCAGTCAGTTAGAAAATCCGTTTCCCTAATTTCCGTAAAAAGTAAGGAAAGTGAATACAGTTGTATGTGGACACACACTTTATTCTGCACCATGCACCAAATTACATTTGGGTTGTGTTTTTACCCATAAGTGAAAATAGGCAAAAACATGGAAAAATGTGTATTGCATTATTTGGGCCAGTTTACATACCCACCAAATATCATCAACACCATTTATTTACGTCTGGGATAGTTCCCTTGTTAGGCCGTGAGTCAATATTTTCGCAATCTCCAAGCATGTTATATTTTGTCGACTGCATGTGTACTCACCTGACACCACCTGAGACTTGTAAAATGCAGAGCCATCAGCCTTAGTTTTCCGCTGGTTTGTTGTTCACCTTGTGACGCCTGACAGCAATTAGATGTGGGAAGCAATTAATTTGAGCATTCTTTCTATCTCTGCATGTACAAAAATGCGGATTTACGTAATATTTTTTATAAATATGGTGCTGGGTGTTTCATATTTTTGAACCCCCTTTAAAATACAACAAAACGCAGCAAGTTACACTCTTTATGTAATTTTTGGATAAATTTGAGTGTGCATGTGCATGTGTGTGTGTGTGTGTGTGTGTGTGTGTGTGTGTGTGTGTGTGTGTGTGTGTGCGTGCGTGTACGCGCGCGAGCGAGCGTGAGTGCGTTAGTTTAGAAAACGAAATAAATCTTTCTCCACAAAATTAAGTGCCTACGTCGTAAAAAAGATACCACGTACAAGGAGTACGTTTTAAATACACTTTCCTTATTTTCTGAAGCCACTTGTATTTTCAGACTGGTTGCCTCATTTTCATGCAAATGGCTATAGAGAATGGAGGAGAGGAAGTTGGACAATGAAGATGGGAGGGGGGGGGGAGCCGGCCGCAGTGGCCGTGCGGTTCTAGGCGCTTCAGTCTGGAACCGCGCGACCGCTACGGTCGCAGGTTCGAATCCTGCCTCGGGCATGGATGTGTGTGATGTCCTTAGGTTAGTTAGGTTTAACTAGTTCTAAGTTCTAGGGGACTGATGACCACAGATGTTAAGTCCCATAGTGCTCAGAGCCATTTGAACCAATGAAGATGGGAGACATGCGCAGCACACGAAGTTACTCTTTGTATTTTTTCATAGATTTAATCGGAAGTATTTATACACTGAACCTAATGAATTTTCTGCACTGCTACATAAAAGTAACCACTATCGATTAGTGTGTTCCTACTCTGTAATCAACATCTAATTACACGTCGGTAACTACAGCTGCATTCGACAAGACTGTGATACCCAACAACAGTATAGGAAATCATATGCCATTCTCTCAAGTTTGCACCAAAACAAACAGTTTGTCGGCAGCCACTAGACCTCGCCACATGTCCACTGACTTTGTTAAACACCACCACCAGCTACCATATTACTCCGTGCTCTTCTGTGTAAGCTCTTCCAACCAAGCAACTACACGCTCATAGAATCCCAACATATGACGAAGACTGAAAAATGATGAAACAGAATTTCTCAGCTCCATACAGGAAACATAGTTATTAATCCTTATAGTTTACGTTCCATAGGGCCTGCAGTGTAATAATAAGTCAACAAGTGACATACACTCCTGGAAATTGAAATAAGAACACCGTGAATTCATTGTCCTAGGAAGGGGAAACTTTATTGACACATTCCTGGGGTCAGATACATCACATGATCACACTGACAGAACCACAGGCACATAGACACAGGCAACAGAGCATGCACAATGTCGGCACTAGTACAGTGTATATCCACCTTTCGCAGCAATGCAGGCTGCTATTCTCCCATGGAGACGATCGTAGAGATGCTGGATGTAGTCCTGTGGAACGGCTTGCCATGCCATTTCCACCTGGCGCCTCAGTTGGACCAGCGTTCGTGCTGGACGTGCAGACCGCGTGAGACGACGCTTCATCCAGTCCCAAACATGCTCAATGGGGGACAGATCCGGAGATCTTGCTGGCCAGGGTAGTTGACTTACACCTTCTAGAGCACGTTGGGTGGCACGGGATACATGCGGACGTGCATTGTCCTGTTGGAACAGCAAGTTCCCTTGCCGGTCTAGGAATGGTAGAACGATGGGTTCGATGACGGTTTGGATGTACCGTGCACTATTCAGTGTCCCCTCGACGATCACCAGTGGTGTACGGCCAGTGTAGGAGATCGCTCCCCACACCATGATGCCGGGTGTTGGCCCTGTGTGCCTCGGTCGTATACAGTCCTGATTGTGGCGCTCACCTGCACGGCGCCAAACACGCATACGACCATCATTGGCACCAAGGCAGAAGCGACTCTCATCGCTGAAGACGACACGTCTCCATTCGTCCCTCCATTCACGCCTGTCGCGACACCACTGGAGGCGGGCTGCACGATGTTGGGGCGTGAGCGGAAGACGGCCTAACGGTGTGCGGGACCGTAGCCCAGCTTCATGGAGACGGCTGCGAATGGTCCTCGCCGATACCCCAGGAGCAACAGTGTCCCTAATTTGGTGGGAAGTGGCGGTGCGGTCCCCTACGGCACTGCGTAGGATCCTACGGTCTTGGCGTGCATCCGTGCGTCGCTGCGGTCCGGTCCCAGGTCGACGGGCACGTGCACCTTCCGCCGACCACTGGCGACAACATCGATGTACTGTGGAGACCTCACGCCCCATGTGTTGAGCAATTAGGCGGTACGTCCACCCGGCCTCCCGCATGCCCACTATACGCCCTCGCTCAAAGTCCGTCAACTGCACATACGGTTCACGTCCACGCTGTCGCGGCACGCTACCAGTGTTAAAGACTGCGATGGAGCTCCGTATGCCACGGCAAACTGGCTGACACTGACGGCGGCGGTGCACAAATGCTGCGCAGCTAGCGCCATTCGACGGCGAACACCGCGGTTCCTGGTGTGTCCGCTGTGCCGTGCGTGTGATCATTGCTTGTACAGCCCTCTCGCAGTGTCCGGAGCAAGTATGGTGGGTCTGACACACCGGTGTCAATGTGTTCTTTTTTCCATTTCCAGGAGTGAATTTGTAAGGAGTATTAAGACTCACTACTGTGTGATGTTAATTTCTATTACATTCCCCTTCTCTACAATTCTGTTTTTTACTAAACTGTCCTACTACAACAAAAAATGTATAATGAGAGTAACGTCACCCACATTGTAGAACAGGTCACTCGTTAATGGCACTTTAGTCGAAGCAAATGTATAGCCAAAGGGAATAATAAAAATTATCGTCATACAGCAGCAAGTCTGGACATTGTTTGTGGTTCAAATGGCTCTGAGCACTATGGGACTTAACTTCTGAGGTCATCAGTCACCTAGAACTTAGAACTACTTAAACCTAACCAACCTAAGGACATCAGACACATCCATGCCCGAGGCAGGATTCGAACCTGCGACCGTAGCGGTCGCAGGTTCCAGACTGTAGCGCCTAGAACCGCTCGGCCACTTCGGCCGGTGGACATTGTTTACAAAAAAATAATTCTTACGGGTATTGTGTCTCATAAAAGTAGCTCCACTGATCACAACGGATCAGTAACCAACCAATGTGATGTACACGAAACTCGCAGACTTACCTTTCCCCATCAGGACTTCCAATACCATGGAAGGCTGTTGGACAATTCCTCGACTTAGCGAGCTCCTAGAAGTTTTACGAAAAGTTTAAGTTCTCAGCCAGTTAACCAGAGGAAAAGAGTGTAAGCATATTCTTGATTATTTCCTGCCCTCAACTAACAGCAAGAAAATAATGCTCCCTTCCAGAAGTTCTCAGAATGTCTTGTAAAAGATCTGCTGTCACAGAAAAGCCATTAGCCATTAGTTTAGTAGGGTAGCCCCGACTACAACCCCTTTAGAAGGATTATGTGAAGAACAGCCCATCATCCCCAGTCTGCACAAATTCACCCTCCCCAGACACCACAAACTGGATCCTGCCTTGGTACTATGCATGCAGACACACATTGTAGAGTCCTCCTCTCTTGGCGACAGTTAAAATTATTCATATGGGTAAACCTAACACTGGGCTGAAAAACCCACATAACATGTTAGTGGGAAGACTACCATAACAGCAAGTAATTAGTTAACAAAGTGATAAAATACTATGACGGCACACTTTAATGAAAAGCTCAATTAAAGTCTCAGGAATGTTCAATGTACAACATGATGATAATGTAAAATTAAGGTAAAGAAAGATGCCTCTGGTAACATTAAAGACCAACATATCATTGACTGAAACATCCAGATAATCAGGGGAATAAAATACTTATTACTCTCAACGCCTGAAATATCACAAAAGAACAACTGTAAGTATGTGGAGGTAAGTTAGCTAAATCAGAATGAATTATAGATCTTACTTATAACAAACAAATTACTATCCCAAATTTTTATTAAAATAAACAATCAATCCCACAATCTGTCCCAACACTACAAAACTATACCCCGCCTATAACCCCCGCCTCCCCCCCCCCCCCCCTCCCAAAAGAAAAGAAAAATAAGAAAGAGGTTTGTCCAGCTGCCCCATCTGGTACCAATTTGACAGCATCCTTTTTCGGGATTATAGATGAAAAAAGTCAATGACTTTTAAAGCAGAAGAGGACCATGCATACCAAAGGTGTATATAGCAAACTAACTCCATGCTTCATTGCTTAATACTTTGAATCTACTACTGGGAAGGAACAAATCCGACCCACATTTCTCTAAAAATCAGACATAATCGAAAGTCATCAAAAAGAAGCCACTAACCCCGGCGGCAACTATAGGCAGAAACCCATCACTGTTAGGAGTGCAAGCATATCTTGGGGTCCTGTTGGCGCGCAACTACATGGTTAGGGAAGTCGGAGGGACCTGCATGCTCTGCGACAGAGATACTAAGTTGTAAAAGAAAAACGAGTATTACACCGCTACCACAAATGTGAAATCATTGCGAAAATTTGATGTACTATAAGGATTGACAATTTGTTGAACTACCAAAACATCACAGTCCTAGTTTTCAAAATACACATTATGAGGACGAAAGCGTTATGGACAATATAGTGTATAGGATCTATGAAAAAAAAAAAGGAAGCCGTGAATATAAGCATGAATATATAAATGTTTGGAACAGATTTATCTGTAAATAAGACGTTTATCAACGCAGTGGTGAACTTTTCAAGCGTATCAAATAACTTTCAATACTCACTCTTTGCTGCGGGAGGCGGCTACACCCTGTTCAGTGTACATGCGGCCACCTCATGCGTGAGAACAACAGCCACAGTCCAGAGAAACAAGAACAATTTTGGGATCTCCTAGAGAAGGAGAAGGCGAAAATAGCTATAAAGAATGTTAAGATTTTTGTCAACGACTGTAAGCTGACGTGGAATAATAGTAAATTATGAACCGGTACAGAAGGAGCAAGACATTTTGAATTTGTTTTTTTCCAACTGTGTCGAACTTTTAGTCTTCAGTTAACATCAAACACAAACTAAGTAAAGAGGAGACACGGAAACCACTTGGAAACTCGAACGATGAAAAATCGTCCACATGCCCCATTCTGGGATTGCGATCAAGGAAATTAAGAATATTAAAGTTCAGATAGGTACCAAGTATCATTTATATAATTAACTCTCCAGGATTAAAATGAATTTCATTTTTCTCAGAAAGGCTCCCACAGTTGGAAAGAACACATGCAGAAATGATGTGGCAACATTTAAAATCAGTTAACAAGTATTGAGAGAGTGCCGTCAGCAACTAACATTTTAGTCTCAGAACTGGACAGACAGTACAATACAATAGACAATACAAGAAGCTTGAAATTTCGCAAACGCAAACGTAGATGATACAACGAGACCTCGGACCAGAATTACGCAGACAGAACACATTCGTTGAAAAAATGAAACTCTCCGAAGGAACATGAAGATTTTAACTCCTTCTGTAAAAGTCGGAAGTACGCAGCCCCTGTGATCCGACTTGCAAAGCCATTATTTTAGAAACAACAGATGAAGCGTATTGATCAGGATATTCTAAAGAACAATCTCAGGGATTTCAATCAAATTTTCAAATCTAATCTGAAATTCTAACAACCCCCAACCACGTGCTTCAGGGAAAAAATAGCGACAAACGCACATCCACACATCTAAGACAGAAATTAAACAGATCATGGACGCCCTAAGTAATAATTTAGCAGTTTGAAAGGAATCAATTGTCGCAGAGTCCCGGAAGCTAGTCAATGAAGACATTCTGAACATACCAGCTGAATTCTTTGAGGAGATACAGAGAGGTGGTCGGGTATCCTCTGTGTGCCTATCTATCCTAGTCCACCAACTCCATAAAAATGGTGGCTCAAAAGGTTATCAGCAGTTGAAGAGATATTATATTAGTATCTGTTCCATGGGAGACGCTCTCCAAAACAGTCCAGAACTGAATTGACGTTTATTTTTATAAATAGACCAATAAGTACCAGGCCAATTTCAGGAAAGTAAGTTTCTGCCTAGAGGAGATTTTCAAGTTGAAAAACATTATCAAGCACTAAACGTCTGGAAGGTACTGCCGTGCGATAGTATGCATTGATAAAAAAGGCGCACGACTCAGTTGACAGTGAGTCACTGTTGAATGTTATGGAAGGATTTGGGGTGGATGATTCAACAGATTCTGATCGATACAGGATCAGAAGTGAATTTTGTTTCAACATCTCGGACCCCTTTCAAAACCAAAACTGGTATCAGACAACTCGATGAAGTTTCCCCGCTCCTTTTTAATTGTATCTTGGAAGAAATCGTTCGAGAATGGAGGAAGAGAATTAACTAACAGGATGGAAATGAATAATGTTTCAGACTAGGATCCAAACACAGCTGATGATCTAGCCATTTTTTCCAACAACATTAATTCACCAATCACGAAGATTCATAAACTAACGGAGATAGCTGAGAAAGTAGGATTACTGGCCTCCTTTGAGAAGATAAAATAAATTACAAATAACAGTGGTGGACCAAAATAGAAGATTTTAAATAAAGGGAAGATTAATCTCGCGAAAAAATTTAGATACCTAGGTTGGATAATTCAGCAGTAAAGCTTGGAGCAGGACGCGATTAATCTTAGGATCTGCAAAATCTCGTCTATCCTATTAGATGACGTGAAGTGTCTATAAGAAATGTCAGGTAGTATTGAAGCCAAGTTAAGACCGTATGGTACGACTGTTGTGATGTTACAAAATAGAAGTGATGTTGTTATTCAATGGAAAGTTGGAAATTGAGATTTAGCTTACTGTTTTATCAATCACAGTTGGCGTAAGAATCATGGATTGACCATTGTCATAAAATATTGCATTATGAGATGTGATTAGTTTTTACTTGCAGTTTCGCGTGGCTTGAGGCAGTCACAACTAGCGTGCTGTTGAATAAGAAATTGCGTTATCGTCTTTCTAATTACTTCATGATCGTAGATACGGTCATAGCCGGTTGTGAAGTTATTGTTATGACAAAACAATTTCCCAAGGGACCAGAAAGTTCTTAAGGGCGCAAAAACAACTGTAACATCACACAAAAGGAAATTCAATATCAAAGCTGATGCAAGAAGACGATAAAACAGTTTTCTTTTTATCAATGTAACACGCACATTGGACTGCTGATCTTGGCGGCTGTAATATTAGCAAAATGCATAATTAAAATGAAAATAATACTGAGGAGATAATAGGAATGAGCACTGCTAAATGATTCAGTATTCCCAGAACAAATATTTATTATAAACTAAAACATTTCGTACCTTAAGCTTAGTACTACAATGACGGTAGATTTTTATGTCCGTATCATGTCCACTGAGCGCTCTTTTATATAGCCATTGTCTTCTTTGAGTCGCTCGTGCGTCGTCACGGTAAGTTATAACAGTTCTTTACACTTCACTCAAACTTAAACATAACACGTTTTTATACATTTAGTAAAAAATTAGATCAGACTGCCACAAATCTGCGTCCGTCTTACTTCAGAAAAACAGTACAAGTCTTTTTAGCGCTCAAGGCTTCATTTGTTCTCCAGCGAACAAAATAGTGAAGGATCGCATATCCATCCGTACTTTTCTGTTTATATTGCCGCCCAAAGACGACGAATTACATTATCTAGAAAATTCCACCGTCGCCATGCGACGCCTTATTATATATTAATCATTCTTTATAAACAAGTATTTGCCTTCTGGCTGAATTTGCTGTTTTAATTAAGCCAAAAATAGCGAATATCACACTGTGTAACTGGGAGGATTATATCCCTTCGAAACAACGAATATAGTTAATTTCTAATTTATTTATTTATTCACTCATTAATTTAACCCGGCAGTCTGTGGGCCGTTAGGCCCCCTCTCACATCTAGCCAGGCGATTCGCTTGCTTTACACAACATATATCTCAATAACCATGTAATACTACATCTTGAAACTGAAAACTACAATAGTGCACATAAAAAAGGATACAGGTAGAAAGTTTATTTCTCTCCTTATAGTGCACATGCAAAGATGTGGTTCACAGTTCAATCATCTAATGATGATGACTTATTAATAGTTTTAACAGCGATTGATGAAGCGGAGAAAGGAGTTGAAGCTTGTTTTACTGTTGATGACACAGACGTGTTGACTGTCCACGCACCGTCACAGAAGAAATTGAAAATGGTGGTACCAAAGAAAGGCAATCAGCAGGAAAAAGTGTACACTACTTCTGACATTCAGCGAAGCATTGTGAATATGAAAGGTGTACTCTTAGCCATGTATGCCTTCACAGGATGTGACACTGTATCAGCTATCTACAAGAAGGGGAAAATTACACCATGTAGGAAAGTGCAAGCCAACAATGCTCTTCAGACGAAACTTCTTCAACGACCCCAACGTTGACCCCAGTGCAGTTTCTAACACTGAAAAGCATTTCCTTCTTGTGATATTTGGAGCCAAGAACACCAAAGGTCTAGATCGTTTTGGCTACCAACTTTACTTGCAGGCTACTGCATGCAGCCTATACATTAATTGTTCAAGTTGGCTGCAATTCCCCCCACTTCAGCAGCTTCCAGGCAGCATTCACCTAGAGCTTACCACCAGGAGCATCAGTGGCTGAACGAGAAGAAGAATGCACACGAGTAGGGGTGGAAGAAGACTGGCGAACACCTGAGCTAATGACAACAGTACGTCCTGCAGCAGCGTGGAAATTGCTGTCCCTCGTAGCGTGCGCTCGCAAAGACGTATGCTTCAGTAACTGCGAGTGCAGAAAGAGGGGTCTAAAGTGCATATGTGGTAATTGTTCAGCCCTAGGATGTGTTAACAGGGACATGAAGATCTAGATGAGGACTGGATACTGATGAAATACTTTACATTAATTTAAGGACGCATTTAACATTCTACATTTTTATTTGATATTACTGCTGAACTCAGTTTATGAACTTCAAAAATTTAAATAAAATGGGATGCAATATACAGCCAAATATGTCTTATTTTCTGACGAAAAGCCTCCAAAAGCTGCAGTTTCAAAAATATTATGAATTAAAATCATATATTTATGTACCATAATTATTATACAGATAATATTTTTATAATTCAAAATCTTTTATGTTGCAAAGGTATTCATTCTTTATGCGGCAATGTCCAGAGAAAGTTCAGAGTGGGTTTCTCCGTACCACAGGTTTATATGGCCTAGGCCTGTGGAAGCCTCTTTTCCCTTAAAAAGTAGCGCCCCTTGAGAAGGTGGTGAGATTGTCGTTCCTTCAAGGGCTTATCACTAACATACCACCGGCCACTATAATGACAATTTGCTTTTACAAACACAATCCTGTATAAAAGAATAGTTTCCTTAGTGATAATGTCATATTTATTCCAAAATTCTAAAAAATACCAAACATTTCTACTTTTACACCCTCTGGAACGGTTCACCTTAGCAAGATTATGCACTGAACCATTTTTGATCGCAATTTAATGTAGATTATATTTGTGTATGGTACTTTCCGCGCTTAACTATATAGTTTTCGAAATATTTAATAAAAACTGATACAACTACTAGTTTAACAACATCTCCATCCCCCCTCACACCCCCAAACCCAACGCTTAAAATGGTGTAACGTTTTACCAAACAATATGTGGACTGTACAGAACAATTTGGAATCTGGAGGGAAGCTTTTACTTCGGATGTTGAGGTTTGGGTCTAATTGCATCGTACTATTGCCGCGTACAACCCTGGGTCTCTGTTAGGCCTACTACGAACATCTACAAGCAGTAAATACTCTACAAGTCGCGATATCGTGAGTGGCGGAGGGTACCTACTATACTTCTACTTGCCATTTCCTTTCCCATTCAACTTGCAAATAGTGCGAGAGACAAAAGACACTCTCTCGTATGCCTGTGTACAAGCCCTCCTCATCTTGTCCTTATAAGCATTACGGGAAATTTACGTTGGTGGCACTAGAATCGGTCTGCAGTCAATTAGAAAATCCATTTCCCTAAATTTTCTCAGTCGCCGTCCCATTTGAATTCAAGAAGTACTTCAGTGAATCGAACCTACCAGTAATAAATCTAGCAGCTCGCCTCGAAAATGCTTCGACGTCTTCCTCTAATCCGACCTGTTGCGAAATCCGAACACTTGAACAATACTGAGGAATGGGTGGCACTAGTGTTCTGTATGCAGTCCCATTTACAAGTGAACCATTCTTTCCTAAAATCTTCCCAACAAACCTATTTCGATCCCTAGCCTTCCCTGATATTGTCCTTGCGTTCTCGTTCCATTTCAGGTTTGCAAAGTTACTTCTAGACATTTAATCGACGCGACTATGTGAGGCAGTCCACTACTAATGTTGTATTCGAACATTACGGGATTGTTTTCCTAGTCATCTGGATTCCCTTACATTTTTCTGTATTTAGAGCAAGCGGCCATTCTTGGCACCAACTGGAAATTTTGTCTAAGTCGCCTTGTACCCACATAGAGTCACTAAACGACGACAGCTTACCGTACACCACAGCATCATCAGCAAAACAACCGGAGATTGCTGCCCACCCTGTCCGCCAAATCATTTATGTATATAGATAACAACAGCGGTCCTGTCACGCTTCCCTCGAGCACTCCGAACGGTGACCTTGTCTGTGATGAGCACTCGCCGTCGAAGACAACATACTGAGTTCTGTTATTTAAGAAGTCTTCGAGCTATTCTCGCATTCTCTGTATCTTCGAACCTTCTTTAACAGTTCGCAATGGGGCACTGTGTCAAATTGTTTCCGGAAATCTACGAATATGGAATCTGTCTGTCGCCCATCATCCATGGTTTGCAGTATATCATGTGAGAAAAGGGCAACGTGAGCTTTGCACTTGCGACGCTTTCTAAATTCGAGCAGATTTGTAAACAGAAGACGCTCCGTTCCAAGTAATTTTATTATATTCGACTGAAAATACGTTCAAGAATCCTGTAGCAAACGGATGTTATGGATATTGATTTGTAATTTTATGGGTCCTTTCACCCTTCTTATATAAAGGAGTCACCTCCGTTTGTTTCCAGTCGCTTGGGACTTTGCGCTGGGTGAGAAATTCGAGATAAATGCATGTTAAGTAAGGGGCAAATGCCGGAGGAACTCTGTGTAAAATCGAACTGGGACTCCTTTCAGACCTTGTGACTTCTTTGTTTTCAAACCTTGCAGTTGCTTCTGTACGTCAGTGAATCCAATTAATCTGTCCTCTATACGGGAAATTGTGTGACGGTCAGACGACGATATGTTTGTACGATCCTCCTGGGTGAATGATTTCTTAAAAGCTAGATTTAAAACTACGGCTTTCCTTTCATTGACTTACATGGCAACGTTGCCACACTAGACTGGTCACAAAGTGAATGGGTAGATGTCTTAGGCCCGTCGAGAGATTTTACTTGGGACTAGAATTTTCTTGGGTTCTCGGGAAGATCTTTCGCTAGATGATGGCGGTAGTTGTATGTTTCGCGCATCGGTCTTCTTACAGATGCACGATTTTACTGTTTGTCATCATTTGCGCGTTCCGATTTGAAGTACAACAGCCTCTGTTTTATCAACAATTTTAAAACTAAACCGTGCCGCGTTTCTTCTTCCCCTAATCCACTCGGCAGGTACTTACCATGGCGCGATTTACAATTAGTTTAAGCTTTGCCCACAACTCTTCTACGTCTTGATACACGTCACGGTCTATTAAATACAGCCACGAAAAACTCTGGTGCGAAAGTTGTTAACGTTTGACGGCTGCAGCAACATTAGCGCTCCAAACGGCGAGAAAGCAGACAGTCAGGTGCGTCTCTTGATGATAATGTTGGTTTTTAATTATTTTCTACTCGATTAACGAAACGGTTGTTATAATTGTGCGTTCCGTACGTTAGTAAATTACCTAAATACGTGAATTATGGTGAAACTCATACGGAACTAGCCGAATTAGTTAATTCAATAACATAAGCTACAACTTATTTTTGAAGATATACTTTCAAGTACGTACATATTTGCAGCTTACTCCGCTAAAAGCAAGGGAATATAAACGTGTATTCGAGCATGTGAAGCCCATATTTTTATGTTGCCTGTTGTTATTATCATAAATACTTTCCTTGACACTTAAACAATTTTATGGAGTCAAACGATTCGCCTATTCTTAAACTTTACTCGTTTCTCTAACGCACGAATAATTTTTTAAAACTAGTTACTTTTGCTTCAAAAACGAACATGTTGATGTTCCTTGCCGTTTGTGGCAATTTAGCAGCATGTGTAGAAGTGGTTCCTTCTGTATTGGGAAACAGGTCCATTGCTTTTGATGATTTTTTATCACGTCTGTGGCGTTTTATCTCAAGCTACAGCTGTGGTGGCGTATTTCGTACATTAAGTAATGTAGGTGAAATCAGTTCCAAATTCATTGATTTGGCCTGAAGTGTAGCGGACAAAATTCGACTTTGTAGGGTAGACATATAATGTCTTTATGCAAAAGTCCAGATCTTCTGGTATTTGATAACAATTTTTTGCTATTAAAGGAAAACATTATTCGGTAAATATCTGTACCGTACAACAGAATCGTAAATAAACAGTTCTGTGATGTACCGTTTCGTACCTTCCAGGGTCCTTAGGAAACTAAAGAATGACAAATGTGGTGTGATTTTGTAGTTATCGTTAATTTTTATGATAGTTAAGTTTCCCAACCGGGGGGGGTAATTACCCCTGAGGGACAAAATGAAAATTTCTGAGGGATGAAAACAAAAAGAGTTCGATTGTGTTCGTCACGAATTTAAATTATTTTTAAAATAAGATTTCTATTATTACTACTGTATTGTTTATGACTCTTTGCCGTACCTGTTGTATTGTGTGCGAGTCGACTGAGGTTCTGCAGTGGTTTCGTTTTGCAAGCTGCCTGCCACGCACGTGAACTCAACACGCAAACGACGAAACAAGCGATTCTGAGCTCAGGCAGAATCCAACACAATAATACAAATGTTAAATTGATAACTATTAATGCTGCTAAACGCGAATGCAGGTAAAGTTTCGTTATTGCCAAAATAAAATTTAATACAGTTCGTATAATTATAAAGTATCCTTCTAACTTTCAAAATTAAAAGAAGGTGTAATGACACCTGTAATATATCGGAAACACCGTCATATTGAGACTGCAGTTCAGTGAGCTAGAGTCGTCTCGCGATATTTATTTTTCAGTAAAAGGTTCGTTTCATAAAAACTTCGTGGGAGGAGCTAATAGAGTGAGGAAAAGTCATCTAAAAAATAATTGACTTATTTTCTCTCAATCAATATTTTTCATGTTGAGGCTGGATTGATTTACGATTACTTTCATCAAAAAATTTAAACTGCAATATGCGTAGAAGGTTAAGATTTTTCTGAATCAGCGTAATAACATGCGAATCGCCTCCCAAAGGCTGCTCAACTCGCAAAAGCGACATATACTGGATGGCTTCGAGTTTTGATCCCAGTATGAGAGAGAACTAACGATAGAAATCAGTCACAAAGTCACGAAAGAGACTCGCAAAGTGTCAGCTACGCAGTGCAGAGACGACGCAAACGCGAGTCTCACTCAGAAACAGTGAAAGGAGCGTGACGCTGCAGCAGTGCGCCGCAGAGAGACTTTCGAACGAGACACGAACCGCTGCTAACGTGTGCCCACCCCAAAATGCACTACTGACTACCTGCTCTGACATACTTCTCCAAATTACGGCAAGAGGGGAGGAAAATTACAGGGTTACCACTGTAACAACTGAAAATCTCCCTCTTTGTTGCTGCATGTAGCGAAAGCTTGCAGAATTTTCTTCCCCAGTACTTGTTGTGTTTTCTGTCAACAAACTGAAAGTAGCCAGTGTCCTGGCCCTCACCTTACCATTGGCGGCATGATATCTGGGCGAGTAAATGCAGTTCGCTTCCTATTCCATTCACAGAAACATAGCGGTGTTCAGTTGTCCCCTTCCGCTTTTGGGACAATCTGTAAGCTTTTATTGAAACTCTCTGACGATCTCCTGTGATTTGCACTGCTTTAAAAGAATCTTTTGAAGTACTCTGGTTTAAGAGGTACTAACAGTGGCTCACTCACACGATCACTGTCTATGGGAAGTTCTGGTGGTAAACCTCTCGAATTTCTGCCATTGTCTTCCCAACACGTAAAACTCGCAGGTGGCACATCTCGACACATTCCAGTAGCTGGGAGAAACAGGAGCTAAAATGCTAGAATTCACAGACCCTGCTTTTCCATTTATATATATATATGTCACTTCGTGACATGTGACAAACTAGTACTGCCACACTATTGAGAAAGATTGTAATACTAATTACATCGTTTTTCACGTACTAGCATTGGCCCTTGACTCAATATGGTGAAGGCTACACCTTCTGAAAGGTATTGATCAATGTCATTTCCCTTAGCTAGTCCATCCACTACACACATACTTTGTGCTTTATACCATTCATCTATGAGAGTAAAATTGAGACGTATACTTAAAATGTGCTTAAATATCGCATGAAAAACCTCCGAGTTGTAGATAGTTTCGCAATAAACTATAAAAGGCTTCATTATTCACTTGGTAGCAGCTAAACGAACTAATGAAAACGCAACAATAACTACGGATATGACCATTATATTGCTGTAAGGCCTACACTCTACTGTTTTTATTATTATTATTATTATTATTATTATTACTAAACACTGTCAGCCTAAATTCTGCTAATCGCTTTCGTTTCCGAAGTAAAAGAGTGCAGCAATGAAGTGATTTACAAACTGTGTGTAGTTGATTTGAAATAGGGATGCAGTATGTGGGTGAAGCCATGTGCTGCTAGGGAGGGGACTGGTGCAGAGAAACCATGTCTTGTAACAAGTGACTACCCTCAATGCGAGTAGTTAGCTTTCTTCTCTGAGAAGGACTTTAGGCAGCACTCGTGACGCTCTGGCAGCTGCTCCACCATTCTGTTAATAAATGTTCTAGCTGTTACCTCATTGACTCAATAGTTTGTGATTTAATGGAACACCTACAAAAACTACATATTGTTTTTTATAATTTTAAAAATAAAACTGTTCAAAGAAAATTTTGTTTCATTCTAAAATTTGGTTAGTTGCTAATGCTGATGGGTACTAGCAGATATGTGATTGCCCTCAAGGGCTAATGGTCTCAGAAACCACTGCAGTAAATAGACGCTCTTTTGTAAAAACTGTGCAGCAGAGAAGCACAAACGTTAGTACCCTCACTCATCCGGTGTCCTATTCAGAGTGATGCTTAATGGCCGCTTAGTGCGCTGCTGTCGGTGTGGGTCACGAAAACGAGACGGAGTCTGTTCCGGCAATGCGATTGTGGGCCGTTAGTATGAATACCAGGGTGCCTTGTTGGCCGTTCCTGCTGAGTGTAAATTAATTACACGTTTTCCTGATAGTGCCCTGTACGTAGCCTCCACTGAAGTTACGATTACGTGGTGCTCAAAGAGCGAGATTTAAATGTCAGTGAGTTCCTTTAAAAGGCCCGCTGACAGAAGTAAATAACTAGCTCACCTGCATTGGTTTGTAGAATTTACCAGTGATTCATTCAATCATACCATGCAAGGGTAAATTACAGTGAATTACGTGATATCTTTAAATCAAGTGTCATTTAATTGAATATCATCCGAATTAGGGCTACCACATTTCGGAATGCCAAAAAGAGGACATTTACCATATTTTAGGATGAAAAAGAAGACACTTTCTATTTCTTAATTTCATTACATAACAAAACAAAAAAATAAAAACATTACACACATCTCACACACCTGCGTATTTTTCAATTGACTGTATCTTTTTTTAAAGTTCCTTATCTTGACTCAAACATTTAAAAAAATTTCTAAAATTAAATTTCACCCTTGCAATCCCCGTTACAGTGTCAATAGTGGATCTATTTCTCTCCTTTGTCCACTGTGCCTCTATTAAGGAGAACAAACTCTCCACACAAGCCTTATGGGCTGGCAACGCGAAGAAGACTTATGCTGTTTTAATTAACTCGCTAAACTGTTCCTCACTGCTACACGACTCAACATACTTGCACCACTTCTTATGGGCCGGTTCTGATTTTCTGTCATATGTGGCTATGAATTTTTTTAAACTGGAAAACTGATCAAAGCACTTTTCTTCGTCTATTTTAATATATTTATTCATCAATCTGAAAAATCGAGCCACTTAAAACAAGAAAATTCACAAAATGGTCCCATTCACATATTCAGGTATTCCAAACATCCTTCATAGAGGGTACCAACATGGCACTTAAAATCCTTCACCTTCAAAGCATAACCATCATTTTCCATTTTAAACAATCTTTCTTTCACACTCAAAGATGTAAAATTTTCATCTTTTCTGTGCTGAAGAACACCACGAAGGGAATACAGGAGGTTCATGACATCGATAAGTGAGTTTTCTTCCTTTTCTAAGATTCTAATATAATTATGGAAAATGCCAACTAATGATTGGTTTTGCCATAGATATAGCTCACAGATAGGGGTCCATAAAAAATTCTTTAGGACTGTTGGAGGTTTGTTTTGTGGCAGAAAGAAGGATTTCAGAGCGGGAAACATCTCTGTAAGTCTCTGAATGGCTGGAAATAGTGATAGCCATCGAGTCTTGCTATGGCTGAGATGTTGTTGGTACTCTATTTCAACAAAATCACGAAATTTCTTTAGTGACTCTACACGGATAGTGTATATCGAAAAATGATTATATATTTTCATTATTAATCCTTGTAAGCCAATTTCAAGGAGGTCATATCCGTGCTGAATGCAGTTATTAAGAACATGAGCAGGACATCCCACTCCAACCAATACCTTGTTAAGTACCCTCTTTAGATTAGCAAATACATTATTTCCATCACCTCTTTTAATGCCACCAAACACTGTGTTGCAATTATCAGCACCAAACGCCACACATTTTTCCTTAATTTTAAACTTATTAGGCATATCACTGATATATGTTGAAATAGTTTCTGCAGTTTCATTTGGTCTACTTTCTATATTTAGAAGTTTAATTTGCAGTCCTCCATTCCTGTGATCAAAGTAATGAACTATAATGGGGATCATTTTAATATTCCCATGGTTGCTAGCATCTGTCGAGACACCAACAAAAGGAATGCACTCCATATCATTCATGGTGTATTCTAGTGAATGGGGTGCTAGAACTGAATTCACTATTTCTTCAGATTTGGTACGTCCACACGAGATTTTTGATGATATGGACGAGTCATGGAAAATTTCTCTCAACAGTCCGCTGGATTTGTAACAACTGTGGTGAAACACAGTATGGTAAGCAAAAGTTCCTTCAGCAGCACTTACTTTGGTGTCCAGTTCAGCACAGGGTTTTGTAACAAAATTACTCACTTTACCTGACGAACTTGCACCTCTAACACACTTCATATATTTTTGTGTTTTGATGTGCACTTCCAGATCGCCGGTGCCGTGATTTGCTATAGATACATAGGTTCCTGAGCAACAAAAGATACATTCTGCTTCCCATTGAACTCTTCCAGGACGAAAGCTCGGATATGTTTCTCGGAGTTTATCCGTAAATGCACACTTCGTCTCTGACGTGATGAGAAATTATCTCAAACAAAAGTTAAACAAAGAATGATCAAAACGTATTGTCCAGCTAAACCATGAAAAAGTCTTCACTTACAAAACTTAACTATAATTCTGTGCCATAAGCTATATTTTGAAATTCACGAAACTTACCCAATATGATGAATATGGAAAGTAAAGATGCAGCTGGATGATCAACAAGTTCGCTAAAAACACGTGTGTCACACAAAAACAAACAGCACGTAGACAATCACAGCTATGCTTTGACCATAGATACTACCTATGGTGGAAGCATCAACCTCGAAGGTGAAAGATACGTAATTTATATGCAATACAAATCGATATCTTCGATTGTTTCTACATCTACATCTACATCCATACTCCGCAAGCCACCTGACGGTGTGTGGGGGAGGGTACCCTGAGTACCTCTAACGGTTCTCTCTTCTATTCAAGTCTCGTATTGTTCGTGAAAAGAAGGATTGTCGGTATGCTTCTGTGTGGGCTCAAATCTCTCTGATTTTATCCTCATGGTCTCTTCGCGAGATATACGTAGGAGGATTCTTCCAATGAATCTCAGTCTGGCATCTGCCTTACCGACGATCAACTTTATATGATCATTCCATTTTAAATCACTCCTAATGCCTACTCACAGATAATTTATGGAATTAACTGCTTCCAGTTGCTGACCTATTTTGTAGCTAAATGATAAGGGATCTATCTTTCTATGTATCCGCAGCACATTACACTTGTCTACATTGAGACTGAATTGCCATTCCCTGCATCATGCGTCAATTCGATGCAGGTCCTCCTGCATTTCAGTACAATTTTCCATTGTTACAACCTCTCGATACTCCACAACATCATCTGCAAAAAGCCTCAGTGAACTTCCGATGTCATCCACCAGGTCATTTATGTATACTGTGAATAGCAACGGTCCTATGACACTCATCTGCGGCACACCTGAAATCACTCTTACTTCGGAAGACTTCTGTCCATTGAGAATGACATGCTGCATTCTGTTATCTAGGAACTCCTCAATCCAATCAGACAATTGGTCTGATAGTCCATATGCTCTTACTTTTTTCATTAAACGACTACGGGGAACTATATCGAACGCCTTGTGGAAGTCAAGAAACACGGCATCTACCTGTGAACCCGTGTCTATAGCCCTCTGAGTCTCGTGGACGAATAGCGCGAGCTGGGTTTCACACGACCGTCTTTACCTTTCTGCATCAGTTATTTTGCTTCCCCAATTGCAAAACTCATTTACCACTTCAAGTGTCTCATTTTCTAATCTAATTCCCGCAGTATCACCCGATTTAATTAGTCTACATCCCATTATCCGTGTTTTGCTCTTGTTGATGTTCATCTTATATACTCCTTTCAAGATACTGTCCATTCCGTTCAACTGCTCCTCCAAGTCCTTTACTTTGTCTGGCAGAATCACAATCTCTTCAGCAAACCTAAACCTCAAAGTTTTTATTTCTTCTCCATGGATTTTAATTCCTACTCCAAATTTTTCTTTTCTCTCCTTTACTGCTTGCTCAATCTACAGATTGATAACAATGGGGATAGGCTACAACCCTGTCTCACCCCCTTCTCCACCACTGCTTCCCTTGGATGCCCCTCAACTCTAACTGCCATCTGCTTTCTATACAAATTCTAAATAGACTTTCTCTCCCGGCATTTTAACCCTGCAATTAACAATTTGAAAGAGTGTTCCTGTCAACATTGTCAAAAGCTTTCTCTAAGTCTACAAATGCTGTAAACGCAGGCTTGAATTCCTTAACCTTCTTCTAAGATAAGTCATAGGGTTTGTTTTGCCTTGCTTGTTCCTACCTTTCTCCTGAATCCAACCTGATCTTCCTTAAGGCCAGCTTCTACCAGTTTTTTCATTCTTCTGTAAAGAATTCGCATTAGTATTTTGCAACCGTGACTTACTTTCACAATGTCAGCATCTGCTTTTTTTGGAACTGGAATTATTATATTCTTCTTGAGGTCGAAGGGCATTTCGCCAGTCCCGTACATCTTGCTCACCAGACGAAAGAGTTTGCCATGAACGGCTCTCCCAAGGCTATCAGTAGCTCTAACAGAAAGTTCTCTACTCCTGGGCCCTTGTTTCAAAATAAGTCTTTCAGTGCTTTGTCAGATTATTCACGCAGTACCACGTCTCTCCTCTCATCTTCATCTGTGTCCTCTTCCACCCTGTATTCACCTGACCAGAAGTCCTTTACCTCCTTCCACTGAACTCCATTAATTCCCACTATATCTAACTCTAACCTATCCATTTCTCTTTCTAATTTTTCTAATCTACCTGCACGATTAAGGGATCTGACATTCCACACTCCGATCGGTAGAACGCCAGTTTTGTTTCTCCTGATAATGGCGTCCTCCTGAGTAGTCCTCTCCCAGAGACTCGAATGGGGGACTATCTCACCTCCGAAATATTTTACTCAAGAGGACGCCATCATCATTTAACCGTACAGTACAGCTGCATGCCCTCGGGAAAAATTACGGCTGTAGTTTCCCGTTGCTTTAAGCTGTTCACAGTATAAGCACTGCTAGTCCGTTTTGGTTAATGTTGCCAGGCCAGATCAGTCAGTTATGCAGACTGAAACACGTATGTTGTGTGGCGGCGATGGCGAGGCATTGCAGAGTCTCTGACCAGAGAGCTATTTGTCGTTCCTAGTCTGCGCTTGACCGCGCGAGAGTTCGGTTCAGTTGTGAGTTAGAGTTCGAGAGTAGTAGCGCATGCGAGATGACATAGTCTGTGGTAGTAGCGCGCGAGAGATAGTCGCAGTTGCGTGTGAGGAGTCGGCGGGCGTCGACATGGCACTCTGGTCAAGATTCAGGACGAGGTATATTTTTAGATAAGGTAATGAAGCAGCATTGCGCACATTTGATAATGTAATGTAAATTAATTGTAACTAATTTGTTCAAGAATCGCCCCAATAATAATTTTGCTTTTAAACCAACCATTTTTAACAAAGAATCCTTTTTTGAAAGACTATTAGCCTTACATTTCCATAAAGAAAAGTTCCCTTTAACTTCAAAAAAAAAAATATATATATATTCTGCGATGCATTTCCTCCAAGCTATGGCGAAAAATAAGAGCAGATGCAGTTTTACTGAGGTAAGAATTTGAGTTTAATCATGGCCTTAAGATCGACATTTCGGTCTATTTGCGTTTTCATTGTCACTGAGATTTTCTTATCACTGAATTGACTTTCATTTTGTGGGGAGCTTACACTAGGGTCAGATTGCTAATTCTTATTTAATTGTCATTGTAATTAAATTTATTTCCTGGGCGGTTACATTAGGTTCTATTCTGATTAACATTCAATTATTGTGTTTCAAAATTTCTCTGGGGAGCTTACACTTAGCTCTATTCCCATTAACATTTTTTTTAATATTGTCATTCAAATTTCTCTGGGGAGGTTACAAGACTGTTGCCCCAGCAACTACAGAAAAGGCTGCTGCCCCTCTTCAGGAACCAGATGTTTGTCTGGCCTCTCAACAGATACCCCTCCACCCTGGTTGCACCTACGGTACGGCTATCTGTAACACTGAGGCACACAAGCCTCCCCACCAACGGCAAGGTCCATCGTTCATGGGGGACACATTTGGTTATAAGGATTTATTACTGTCACTGTCAAGTATTGTAACTGAAGTTTATTTCAAATTTTCAGTCGTTTAAAGTCTGAGTAATTAATCATGGCCATTACTAATAAAGCCATTTTGAGTGCAAGATTACTGCAACCTGAGTTTGTTTAAAATTCTGAATTTGTGATTATACAACTCTTCGGTTGTGATTATTGATATCATTGTAGGGGAATAGGACTGTCCTGCGTAATTAATTAATGTTTGTGTTACCGCTCAGTAATCAGTTGAAAGTTGGATGCTTGTTGATCATTTAATGATTCTGATAAATGTAACTGCTCAAGGTTGAATGGCATGCGGGCATAACCCTTAACTTGACAATAAATTCTGATGGAAACGTTATTTAGTTTAGACAATAAGGGACTGTGTGTGTGTGTGACTGTGAGTGCTGCTGCCCTTGAATGCTTACCTCGCTCAGCCCTCCACTCCCCACCCTCGCGTGCTGCTCCTTGCGTCGCCTTTTTTTTATTATTTAATTTAAACTGACGCATATCTTACCGGAAATAAATTATGTCCATTTATTGTTCAAGGGGAGATGTAATAGATTTGGGTCCAAAAATCCATTTTTCAAAAGCATTGATCTATGCAGAGTGCAGAGTGTGAATTTTATAGTGATTGCAGGATAGAAATGCCTGTAAAATATTAAACGGTTTAACTCTGCGCTGACAGACACTACCACCTTTGGGAAACTGCTTGCTTCAACGAAATTTTTGCGAGTGTAAAGGCTACATTCCTTCGATTCCTTTGACTGACATCTATATCTTTGCCTGATATGTTTCATGCACGTGTTTTATTTACATTTTGAAGTGACTGCGTATGGAAAACCACTAGCCGGAAAATGCAAGTTTACTCTGAAAGAAATTGATTCTCTTCAGTTATTTTGCGGGTGAGTTATCAGGAAAACACAAACAATTTGAGGCAATGAAACGTACTATGTGGGCAGGAGCAATCAGGAGAAACACAAAGAATTTAGAGGTAATGAGACGTGCTGTGTGGACATTTTTTTTCCACACACTATCCACTGACCAAACACCAATGCATAATCTGTGTCTGAATGATGACATGTAAGTACAGCAGAAGAAATGAGACGTATTCACGATAAAAATCATTATCAGACCCTCTTGTAAATGCAATTAAGCTCACATTCAGGATTCTTGCAAATCCTGGTTTAGTGTGGAAGTCTCTTCATGGAACGACACAGAATCCAAATGAAAGCCGTAGTACTTTAATTTGGATTAGATACCCAAAAGGACATTCTGTAATCTTGAAGTACCCAAAATGGATGTCAATGACGGAAATAATGGTAGAATTTATGTGCTGAAGGGATTTGGTATAGATACAGGGGTGTTTACAACAAAAGTATTTCATATCAAAGTTGAGAGCAGGGTCAAGAAAGCTGGCCTATAAAGACAGGCCAGGCAGACTAGAAGGGGAGAAGAAGAGAAACCTGGAGGATGAGAAGTGTCAGTATGAAGGATACTAAAATTGAGATAGGGTTATTACAAGTAGAGGTATGAGAAGAAAATTTTTCAAGCCCATTCTCTCGTTTTTCCGTTTTTTGCATTATTAAAAGCCTTTTCTCAAAAGGTATATGCTCTAATGCTATGAAATTTTCAGAAGGTGTTCTAAACATCTTTGTGTCTCGTTGGAACGAAAATATACCATATCCTGCGATTACATCCTCATTTTTGTAGGATTCTGTATAAAAAACTTAATGTTGGATGTGAAGAATTCATAATCATTAATAATACAATTTGTACTATAAGTTAATGTTTGTAATGCGTGGTCTTATAGCTGTCTTAGCACACTACAATAACGTTTTCAAATTCATTGCATGATTGGAATTTGACTTATGGCTCTTTGTATAAAAGACAGTAACAAAAATTAAAAATTCAAACTTCTGACAAAATACCAATCCAGCGACTTTTATATTTTTCCGTTAAAATACAGCTCTTTCTTTATACATGCAAAATTTTAGATGTGTACATTAATAACTATGGCAGTAACGATTTTCTGATATAAATATTTGCATTTTCTGTTAAATCCACCCTTAACCAGGATACTAACAACTGCTTATCTGCTCTTTCTATCAAAAATATTCTCCTAGTCTTCTTGTGATTGATTTGTATGCATTGACAACCATCGTTGATATGATATTATGAACACTAACTCCTGTCTCTATACTGAGACAGTCGATAAGGTCAAGTTTGTTCATAGCTACAAGATTTGAAACATTCGCATTACGTATGGACTCTCGAACTAGATGCTCGATATTCAAAAACTACTTCACAAGACTTCCTGTCAGTGAAACGACAGCGAATCAGTAGGTTCTCCCTGGGTTGATGGTTGTTTCCCTAGCATCTCGTGCAATCCCTATGGAACGGTCTCATCAAGTTATTGCTACTGGCGGGACGGATGTACCATCAGGTAGTACCTACTCCCACTCATCGCAGAGAGCCCAGTTGGCCAGTCCTCCCGAAAAGTCTCAGAATCATAGTAACAGAGCATTAGTGTGTCATAACACTGTCATTGTAATCAAGCAAACTGAGGGAACCGTTTCTATGTTCACAAGGCACTGGAAGATATTGCGGGGTCTCTAAAAAGTGTCAAACAACTTTGTAATGGAACACTTCTAGTTGAAACTGCTAATTCAACCAAAATATCTAGGCTCCTGGGATGTAAGGCCTTAGGTGACTACCCAATCGAGTCTGAGTTGCATATTACTCTAACCTTTAGTACAGGCTCCGATCTAATGGCGGTGAACCCCGCAGAGTAACGTGAAGAATGGAAAAATATGGGCGTCAAGGAAGTGCAGAACTATGGCAAATTGGAAAAATCGGCTACATTCAATCTAACGTTTAGTTCTCCGGAATTACCTGAACAAATCTTTGCAGGCTATATCCGTCTTAGGGTTCGCCTGTTTGTTTCTAATCTAATATGATTCTACAAATGTCAAGGTTTGGACATATCACTGATGGATGTAATTGAGAGGGCTACGTGTGGCAACTGTCGAGGCTCAGCTCAGGAATCAGGCAATTCTTCTACACTTCGAAATGTGTAGTGGCGACAATCTGGGTAAAGTTTTGTTTGCCAACAGCTAATCTACAAATCAACTGATGTCAAAACTCATACTCCATGGAAGTGCAGCAAGACTTCTTACTCCATGGAAGCGCAGCAAGACTTCTTTTGTTGTCTATGGTCTGTCCTTTTCTGGCTCTGTCGCGATATTTATTTACTGGTAATTAAGCAAAACCCTCATGGATCCGTCTTTTCTCTTCATACACCATATTGGATTGTGTACCAGCTGACAGTTTGTTTTATAACCCCTTCTTCCTACATTTTC
The DNA here is from genome assembly GCF_021461395.2 of Schistocerca americana. Taxonomy (NCBI): domain Eukaryota; kingdom Metazoa; phylum Arthropoda; class Insecta; order Orthoptera; family Acrididae; genus Schistocerca; species Schistocerca americana. The sequence continues at coordinate 644,350,266 of NC_060123.1, forward strand.
TTCACTTTGTTCTGAATATTTTGCTTTTATATTACTCGCAGTTGGTGGAGGCTTGACAAAAAACTTGCAAAGTTTCTTCACCCTCAGTTTTAATAAGAAGGTCTCTAATGGTCCCGGTGTATGTGCAATCACTTCCACGTACGATTTCAAAACATGTCTAGTCCAGTTCATGCATCTTGGGATTCAAAATCTCATAGCTCCACCCCTACCTCTTCATAAATAGCCTGAGTTTCGTCCTTATCGGCTTCCACTAACCTGAGTGCCATGTCTCATTGCCTTCTGTCTTTTTCCATACAATTATCGAAATTCAAAACGGCAGCCTTCCCTGCTACTTTCACAGTGATGAAACTCTCACTCAAATGCAAAACTATCTCGCACTTTTCAACAACAAAAATGGTTTAAATGGCTCTGAGCACTATGGGACTCAACATCTGAGGTCATAAGTCCCCTAGAACTTAGAACTACTTAAACCTAACTAACCTAAGGACATCACACACATCCATGCCCGAGGCAGGATTCGAACCTGCGACCGTAGCGGTCGCGCGGTTCCAGACTGTAGCGCCTAGAACCGCTCGGCCACCCCGGCCGGCTGTCTCGCGGAATTCTTTGGTACACTACTACGGGTGTAGACGGTCGGCGATGTCCGGAAACGGTGAAAATTTCTGAACTAACACAAACTGCTTCCTCAGCTTCTCTTTATGCGTGCCACAAGATCCCGTATCGGCAGTCGCAGTGGAAGTTATTGATAGCTCAGAGCGTCATGGCTCTTGGCATAACCTTTCGATTAGATCTCTTCCCTGTTGCGTTATTCTTAGCTCTGAATCGCTACACTATCTTGTCGCTTGAACCGGGCAATGATTTCCGTCAGCACGGATGTACTCACATTGCTCGAACTCTCACGGGAATCAGTAGATTGCCTGCCGCGAGTACCGTGTATATTAAACAGGGGCAGTACACATGGTAGTGTGTGGACAGTAAGTTGGAAATGTGGGTCTCAAGGGGTGCGATTCAGAGTTAAGTCCCTGCAGTCGCACTATCGTCTGTGTCCTTGCTGGATCAGTCGGATAGAGTGTCTGCCGTGTAAGCAGGAGATCTCCACTTCGAGTCCCCGTCGGGGCACACATTCTCAACACTCCCCGTTGACATTTATCAACCCCTGTAAGAAGTTAATAGACTTGATTTCATTGTAATTTCATTCCCCTTTCTAGTGCTCTCCTGAACCAACTGCGCAAAATAACTTTCTGACGATGTTTTATGCCTACCACAGGCAGTGAATACGTATTTTCGCCAACAATCCACGAGCACATCCAAGTCACCACCAACTTCTGTCGTATGGATGGGGTACCTATTTGTGATGAGACTGAAGTTATCTTTGAACTCTTCAATAAGTGTCTCACACTACTCGAGAGTGATAAAAGGAACCATTTATTAATTTATCCCTGCTGTTACGTGTAACCTCTACCCATACTAACTCAGAGGCACTACCTACTTCAACTTTGCTATGGGATAAACTACTGCTAAAACCATAAAAGGCGTTGCCTAAAACTGAATTTAATCTACGCTTTCTAAACACAGTTAGGCCCTTTATTAAAATTTCAGCTGAACTTATCTCCGACTTTAGCCAACTTTTGGTAGTCTACATACTATTTGAACCTCACTGCTTTCTATGTTCTTGGAGGTACTGTTCTTCCCCAACTCAGCTATGACATTTCTTCCCCAACGTAGCTTTGACACTTTACAACTGCTGTGTTGATTGATGCCATGTCACATGGATCAAATTGCTCTGAGCACTACGGGACTTAACATCTGCCGTTATCAGTCCCCTAGACTTACAACTACTTAAACCTAACTAACCTAAGGACATCACACACATCCATACCGGAGGCAGGAATCGAACCTGCGACCGTAGTAGTCGCACGGTTCCGGACTGAAGCACCTAGAACCGCTCGGCCACAACGGCCGGCGTTGCTATGTCTACCGTCTTCCTATGTTCGTCCTACAGTTTTTCGAGAACGTCTGACCTGAAGTCACCCAGTCCATTTCACACACCCCTCGCTATCCATGTATCTGCCTCCCGCATGTAGTTGAAACATGGCCTATTAAGTGGACCTTGGTACCCCACCACCCTAGGGCGGCACCACAAAGAGATGGCACTCCCCTGACGGTCCATCTGTGAACTGGCTCTGAGGCAGTAGACTCTACTGCCTCTGGGGATTTGTGTACGTTCTCACTTTCAAAATTTTCTCACTTCTACCAGCGACCCAAAATGCAAATTCAATTAATAGTAAAAGAATAGCATGGTTGCTTTAATGAGTTAACGACAGTAAATAGCACCGCTCTTTATTGTATATCTTGGTATCAATTAAATTTTTCGATCAAATGAGAATTTCATTATGAATCTGCATTAGTTATGTGACTGTTTCCGAAAATGTGGTCCCGCAACAAGAATGGAAATTGCTCCAGCATAAAGTCAAGCGCCGGCACGCCAGGTGGAAACGTTAGAGCAGAGAGGGCTGTGAAGAGGTCGTCAGCCAATTGCAAGTGGACCGACCCCTCTCCAGGACGACAACCCATCGGCACCGCCCTCGACATGAGGAGGACATAAGCGCTGAGCCGGCTGGCCACGGCCCAGTTGAAGACTAGCATACTGTGACTTCCACAGCGGCATCAAGAATAGGCACTTGTTTAACAACGACTTAAGAACTGCATTACTTCTCTAGTATTACTAGTTGTATATACTGAAGGGATTTCTTGTTTGTCTGTCGCCCTTTGCTCGCAACACATCTGTATCTCACAAAGTTAAGTATTGTAATCATTTCCTTTTGTAATAAATTTCATTATTATGACTTGCTTGAATTGTTGTCTAGCGATCCGAGAAAACAGATTTCCTAGGCACCCCGTATTCGACGAGTACGTAGGATACAACATTGGAGATGAGGTGGTCAACGAATTCCATAGCGACAACCCAGGGCCTAGCTGCAAGAGAATTCCTTGCGTGTTTTGCTGGCGCCTGAATTCTACTTTGTCTTTCTCGTTCGTAGGGTTGTGTTTACTTGCTTCGTCAGTATCTCTTATAGTGTTTTTGCTAATCAGTGTCTTCAGGTTGGCGTTACGGACATTTTGTTTGCTTTTGTACTTATTTTATAGCTTTCCTTGTCTGTTTATTACATTTCTCTCTCCCCACCTAATCCACTCCCTGCACAGGCGCCTCAGCTGCAAGCGTTAGATGCAACCCTGCGTATGCAGATGTTTCAATTTCAGAGATAACAAATATCAACCCTGCTAAACCCGGTGCAGCAGCTACTGGCGAATGCTGCATTCCCAATGGAACAGCAAACTACATCTACAGCAGCTCCAAGTGCTATACCGCCATTTGCCGCGCGGGGTTAGCCGAGCGGTCTCAGGCGCTGCAGTCATGGACTGTGCGGCTGGTCCCGGAGGAGGTTCGAGTCCTCCTTCGGGCATGGGTGTGTGTGTTTGTCCTTAGGATAATTTAGGTTAAGTAGTGTGTAAGCTTAGGGACTAATGACCATAGCAGTTAAGTCCCATAAGATTTCACACACATTTCAACATTTTATGCCACCTCTTCGCCAGTTTCATAAACAAGAGGAGGTATGGCTCAAGTAGTTTGCAACAGTTTGAAGCCCAAGTAAATGCTCACAACATACCAGATACTGTGAATGTCCATTATTTTTTGTCCACAGTAGGAAGGGCAGTGTTCCGCCTCCTTCAGAAACTCTTCCCTAACGCCACTCCGAGTACACTCTCGTATGTACAGGTTGTAGATTCGCTAACTAACTATTATGACCAACGGGTGAATGTGATAGCAACCAGGTACCAATTCTTTAATTGCAAGAAATGGTCGGAACAAACACATCACGAATAGGTAACAGATTTGCAAGGAATATTGAGGAAATGCAAATTCAAGTGTGCTTGTGGTGCTTTATGTTCAGATGTTATGTTGCGTGATGTGATCGTGTACAGTGCAACTGATGTCAGACTAACAGAACAATTTTTGAAACAGTCTGAGAGATCATTTCAGCACATAGTGCAGATACTAGATTTGTACAACTCAGGTGCCGTGTTGACTGATGATCGAGCAGCGAGTAATTTGTCAGGTTGAGTCGCCCGTTGCTCGCGACCGATCTCACTCCCAGACTCCGTGCCCAATGCCTGTATTTGATATTGCCTTGAGGGTTCCGTTTCCTTGCGGGAACCGGATCCTTGGTAGTTCTCTGGAAGGCTTAACGTCAGTGGGAAGTATCGTGTGAAAGAGTAAAACTTTTTGCTGACTTCTTTTATATATCATACATACCCGATGACATGGTAGAAACTGTCATAACAAGCGGTAAAAATATTATTTAATTCGCCCAAATTGATTTTATTTTCAACTGGTGACTGGTTTCGACTGCAGTTGTTTATCTGAGGTACCCCTGAACTGTGTAAAATAATGTTCCACACGGACATTCTGATCTGAACATGGATATGTAATCGAAAGCGCTCCCCATAGACAAGTAAAAGCGACATGGATTCTTTTATGATCGATTTTATAACTATCAGTGCCTTATGTTCTATTCTAGGGGAGAGAAGCTGTCATAGCATTTAGGGAACCAGGCATGCAACTGGTGTGCATGATCTGTGAGTCTACATCTACAAAATTACTGTGCAGTTAGGTGCCTGGCAGAGGGTTCATCGAACCACCTTCAAGCAATTTCACTACCCCTTCTTTTAATGCATTGTGGATGTGGGACAACGACTGGCCAAATATTTACCGTGGAAATGTGCACGTTTCGAGCAGTTATTTTATTTGACAACTACTTTCGGCATCTCAACAACGCCATCTTCAGGCCTCATACGCACTTCATGTGTTGTCAAGTCTTCGAAGGAAACACTGGAATAACGAATTCAGTGTATCCAGATACCGATAGTATGCTAGTGTTGATACATCTGATTGTCTGTACATGAAGTGCGTATGGGCCCTGAAGATGGTATTTCTGAGACGCCGAAACTTGTTGTCTAAATAAAAAAACTTCTCAAAACGTGCGGATGTGTGGCGATTTCCTTCATAAAAATTTCTCAGCTGTTTCACTATCGAAAAGCACACGGAAAAAGTGAACACTTAAATCTCTCTGTGGGAGCTGTGATTTCCTTTATTTTATTATGATGGTCGTTCCTCCCATGAAGGTGGCCGCCAAAAAAATATGTTTACTGGTTGAGCAGAAAGGTGGTGATTGAAACCTCTTCAGAAGGTCTTGTCGCAACGGAAAACGCCTATTTTTTAACGATTGCCACCCCAATTCTCATATCACTTCCGTGGCACACTCCCCCCTATTACGCATTAATACAAAACGAGCTGCTCTATTCTGAACTTTTTTGGTGTTCTCTGTCGATACTATCTGATGCGGATCCCACACCACGTAGAAGTATTCCAAAAGAGGACGCATCAGTGTAGTGGGGGGCAGCCTCTGTGGTAGACCTGTTGCATATTCTCAGTGTTCTGCCTATAAATTGTATGCTTTCGTTTGCTTTACCCACAACATTATCTATATGATCCTTACAACTTAAGTTATTCGTAAATGTAATCACTAAGTATTTAGTTGAGTTTATAGCCTTAAGGTATCTGTGATTTATCGTGTAACCGCAGTTTAGCTGATTTCTTATAGTAGTCACGTGGATGAAGTCATACTTTTCACGACTTAGATTCATTTACACCGTAAAGATAGCTTGTCTAAATCATTTTTCGGTTCGTTTGATCACCTGATGACAATGTTATTGCTGTTGTGGTCTTCAGTCCTGCGACTGGTTAGATGCAGCTCTCCATGCTACTCTATCCTGTGCAAGCTTCTTCATCTCACAGTATTTACTACAACCTACATCCTTCTGAATCTGCTTAGTGTATTCATCTCTTGGCCTCCCTCTACGATTTTTACCCTCCACGCTACCCTCCAATGCTAAATTTGTGATCCCTTGATGCCTCAGAACACGTCTTACCAACCGGTCCCTTCTTCTTATCAAGTTGTGCCACAAACTCCTCTTCTCTCCAATTCTATTCAATACCTCCTCATTAGTTATGTGATCTACCCATCTAATCTACAGAATTCTTCTGTAGCACCACATTTCGAAAGCTTCTATTCTCTTCTTGTCCAAACTATTTATCGTCCATGTTTCACTTCCATACATGGCTACACTCCATACAAATACTTTCAGAAACGCTTTCCTTGCAACTGCCAGTATTCATTTTATATCCTCTCTACTTCGACCATCATCAGTTATTTTGCTCCCCAAATAGCAAAACTCCTTAATTACTTTAAGTGTCTCATTTCCAAATCTAATTCCCTCATAATCACACGACTTAATTCGACTCCATGCCATTATCCTCGTTTTGCTTTTGTTAATGTTCATCTTCTATCCTCCTTTCAAGACACTGTCCATTCCGATCAACTGCTCTTCCAAGTCCTTTGCTGTCTCTGACAGAATTAAAATGTCATCGGCGAACCTCAAAGTTTTTATTTCTTCTCCATTGACTTTAATACTACTCCGAATTTTTCTTTTGTTTCCTTTACTGCTTGCAAAATATACGGGTTGAATAACATCGGGGACAGGCTACAACCCTGTCTCACTCCCTTCCCAACCGCTGCTTCCCTTTCATACCCCTCGACTCTTATAACTGCCATCTGCTTTCTGTACAAATTGTAAATAGCCTTTCGCTCCCTGTATTTTACCTCTGCCACGTTCAGAATTTGAAAAAGAATATTCCAGTCAACATTGTCAAAAGCTTTCTCTAAGTGTACAAATGCTCGAAACGTAGGTTTGCCTTTCCTTAATCTTTCTTCCAAGATAAGTCGTAAGGTCAGTATTGCCTCACGTGTTCCAACATTTCTACGGAATCCAAACTGATCTTTTCCGAGGTCGGCTTCTAGCAGTTTTTCCATTCGTCCGTAAAGAATTCGCGTTAGTATTTTGCAGCCGTGACTTATTAAACTGATAGTTCGGTAATTTTCACATCTGTCAACACCTGCTTTCTTTGAAATTGGAATTATTGTATTCTTCTTAAAGTCTGAGGGTATTTCGCCTGTCTCATACATCTTGCTCACCAGATGGTAGAGTTTTGTCAGTACTGGCTCTCCCAAGGCCGTCAGTAGTTCTAATGGAATGTTGTCTACTCCTGGGTCTTTGTTTCGACTCACGTCTTTCAGTACTGTGTCAAACTCTTCATGCAATATCGTATCTCCCATTTCATCTTCATCTACATCCTCTTCCATTTCTATAATATTGTCCTCAAGTACATCGCCCTTGTATAGACCCTCTATATACTCCTTCCACCTTTCTGCTTTCCCTTCTTTGCTTAGAACTGGGTTTCCATCTGTGCTCTTGATATTCATACAAGTGGCTGTTTTTTCTCCAAAGGTCTCTTTAATTTTCCTGTAAGAAGTATCTATCTTACCCCTAGTGAGAAAAGACTCTACATCCTTATATTAGCCATCCCTGCTTAGCCATTTTACACTTCCTGTCGATCTCGTTTTTGAGACATTTGTATTCCTTTTTGTTTGCTTCATTTACTGCATTTTTATATTTTCTCGTTTCATCAATTAAATTCAATATTTCTTCTGTTACCCAAGGATTTCTACTAGCCCTCGTCTTTTACCTACTTGATCCTCTGCTGCCTTCACTACTTCATCCCTCAGAGCTACCTATTCTTCTTCTACTGTATTTCTTTCCCCCATTCCTGTCAATTGTTCCCTTATGCTCTCCCTGAAACTCTGTACAACCTCTGGTTTAGTCAGTTTATCCAGGTACCATCTTCTTAAATTCACACCTTTTTGCAGTTTCTTCAGTTTTAATCTATAGTTCATAACAAGTAGATTGTGGTCAGAGTCCACATCTGCTCCTGGAAATGTCTTACAATTTAAAACCTGGTTCCTAAATCTCTGTCTTACCACTATATAATCTATCTGATACCTTCTATTGTCTCCAGGATTCTTCCATGTATACAATCTTCTTTTATGATTCTTGAACCAAGTGTTGGCTATGATTACATTACATGAAAGTGAATGACAGCATAATGTGCATACTAAGAGGACTACTCAGAAGGTCTCTTAAACAGCAACAGTAGAGACTTATAACACTTCCTTGGGAAACGTCAGAAATCACTTCTGTTTTACTCGATGAGTTTCCATCAGTTAGTACAGACTATGACTGTTCTGACTGGAAATCACGAATCCAGTCGTACAACTGAGACGTTAGTCCATACGCGTGCAATTTTTTTAGAACACGTCTGTGAGGTATAGTGTCAAAAGCTTTCTGGAAATCTAAAAATGTGGAATCAGCTTGACAACCCATGTCTATAGCACACATTATTGATGTGAATAAAGGGCTAGTCGTGTTTCACCGTAAAGACATTTTCTGAATTCGTGTTGGCTGTTTGTCAGTAAATCGTTTTCTTCGAGGTAACTCATAAAATTCGAAAACATTACATATTCTAAAATCCTACTACAAATCACTGTTAGCAGTATGTTCAAAAATTTTCAAATGTGTGTGAATTCCTAAGGGCCCAAACTGCTAAGGTCATCGGTCCCTAAACTTACACACTACTTAAATAAAATTCTGCTAAGAACAACACACACGCCCATGCCCGAGGAAAGACTCGAACCTCGGCGGGATGGGTTGCGCAATCCGTGACATGACGGCTCAATCCTCGCGGCCACTCCGCAAGGCGGATCAGTTAGTAGGACACATTCTGACACATCAAGGGATCGTCAGTTTCTTAAAGGAGGGGAGGGTCCTTAAGGGAGGTCGTATACGCATCCTAACAATTCAAGTGTCAGCCTCTCTTCTGTTCACTTCTGCTAGTAGTCAACTCCATAAAAAGGAACTGTTTGGGTGTTTGGTCTGTAGCTCTCGATAGCCACCCATGGTACTACTGTATTGTGACCATTTGACCAATCGTTAAAGCTGCGATTGAGGTTTTCCATCTTGTTCCAGGGGCTGTGGAGGGAGGCAGCATGGAGTCATTTTCTGCATGACGCTGAAAGTACATCCCAAACAGTATTATCAACATAGCGAATACTAGCGACCCAGTGAATGTATTTTCCAAAAAAAAAAAGAAATATACGTGCATTTTTGGCTCTGTAATAAACTGCAAATTTCGCTTAACCTCATAAAATCTGGTCGGCAACAGAACGGACTTAATGTATTGGCATAAGCTGTCTCCACCACACTGATCGCGAAAGATGAAGTGCATAGATCGACTAGCAGGCGCTGGATCAAGGACGCCTATCACCTGATCGGCCAGAGGCACACCCACACGCAACAGGCCGCCAACGCCCTCTCGACAGCAGTTATTTAGGCCGCCGCTGCTGACTGGTGGGCCTCATTCACTCACTCACTCAATCAGTCATCCGGTTTGCCATCTGTCAGTTTACTCGCAGAGTGGGTTTAGTTCGCCACAGGCTACGACAGTACATAGCGACCAGATTAGTGACTATAGAGGGATTGTTACAGATGAGCTTGTACCACTGACATGAAGTCTATTCATGTTAAGTAAATATTCCAGTTCATATAAATAAAGAACAGTATTAACCCAAGAGTGCATTCGTGTTGCAGAATGAGGATACTGTCCACCCATAATTCCCGCCAGAGGTTCGAGTCCTCCCTCGGGCTTGGGTGTGTGTGTTGTTCTTAGCATAAGTTAGTTTAAGTAGTGTGTAAGACTAGGGACCGATGACCTCAGCAGTCTGATCCCTTAAGAATTCACACACATTTGAACATTTTGGCCACCCATAATAACATCCTCTCCCTTCCTTCTTTGCGGTACAAGGCTCTGCAATGGCGAATGAGGATAATTCTCTGGAGATCGGTGTTTTAGCCTGCAGGGGTGATCGTATTCAAGTGTTACTACTTGCAAATTTGTTGTTGTGTTCTTGCCTGTATTCCAAGAGGGGAACCGCAGAACTAATCAAATTTTTCTTTTCAGAAGCTTTTCTTGCTTTTCGATGCCCTGGCGCCTCTGCCGCAGACAGCCAATGTGATGGATCTAACACAAGTTTCAGGTAAGATCCGTAGCAGTGGAAAGTGTACAGATTAGAAGCTACAGAATTCGGATGCAGTGTGCACCGCTCCGCTTTCATAAAACGACTTTAATACGGACTCAGCGACATTGGAAGTTACGTCCAACGATATTACTGATTATGAAAGACAAAGATACTGAAACACAGTGTAGTCGGTATTTCTTTGCTTGAAATGAGGGTCGATTTGCGTGGTTTTGTGTGCTATGCAGTTCGTAAATAGACGAAATGTAAAAGACGTTGTGTATGACTATCAGATTTCCCTTATCGTTGATACACATTTCGAAGTGCAAGGATTAAATCACTGTAGCTTCCATTTTGTATCTATTTTGCGTTTCAGTAATAATTTGTTGAATTGGCGTGAACTTAACAGCGTGTGCAACTCATCCGTAGTACGTTTCTGTTGTAATCCATTGTCGTACGTCGTAGCCAGTCTGGTGATAGTACACGGCAGCAATTGAAAATCAATGTCTCCTTTTTTTCCGACTTTAACTCCATTGTCGAAACTGTGGCTAAAAATTGCTCCAAGTGAAAGAAAATATCCATCAACTTCGTTCATGAAACACAGGAAGCTACGAAGAAGCAGTGTTGTTCTTTATTCGCATCCGATTAATTATTCGCCATGTTCACTTCCTACTCTTCCAATAAAAAGGCCGTAGATAGGGTAGGTGCACCTTTACCTATTCTTGTGCATCTCACACATCAAACTACCGTTGCATATGTGATTGACTCGTAATCGTTGTTCATGTTTATATCAGCAGGCACTGGTTGTAATATCATTTGCCTAACATCAGTAATATTACAATTTTCGCAGCAAATATGTGTTAGGAATAAATGAAACACGAAAAGTATTTCTTAACTTCAGTTTTATAGGTAGTCAAGAAGATGGTACATCCAAAAAAGGCCCTCCTGCCGGAGGGCATTCGGTCCAAGGCTGGTGTGCCTACCCGAGTCGAGGAAGCAAGGCATTAATGCCCTCGGCTAACCTGGCAGGTCTAACGAAGTAATCACCATCAGTTTATAAAATTTCATACTGGTTTCTTTTTGAATTTAGGGGTAAACTTTCTGTTACTGGTCCGTAAGACAGTTCGATTATACATTTTATTTTCAGTATCATTTTCAATATCGTCACCTAAGTAACAGATTTGAGACATTTGTTTTGTCTTACTAGATATTTTGTTCGGAATGCCATTATTTATGTTATATAATCTTGAGCCAGGCGGCGGAACATATTCACCTCCTAGAAATAACAGAAAATAGTGTTCAGCCTCTTTTTTTTCGGATTTTCATGTTTCCTGTCAGTATCTGTTCTACATGAACTGGGCTTTGTCTACTTTGCGTGAATTAACTTTCTTAATAGTTATACCGTCTATCACGTAGACTATGAAAATAAAATTCTTTATAAAAAGTTGTCTTATGAAAAGCAACAAATCATCACAAAAGAAGCATTTCATTCTGTGTTTATAAAAGTTGTATAGTACTTGTGATGTTTCATATACGTGAAAATTAATGAGTAATTATATGTAATACCGCGTATTTAGATAAAATCGGCATGATAACATACGATCAGTTGAAACACATTTCCGTCTTAACCCTATCCTCTTTCACCTCAGACAGAGGTAATATTTTCTTCTAAACTTCGCAAGGCCAGTATCTCACGTATGTACGTCTTCTGCTTTCTGTTCTTGCCTAGAAGATTTCCCATCATTCTTATCATCCTTACATCTATACAAATATGTTGCAGATTTGTTGCAGATTGGGCTAGGACACTGTCTTCCTCACTGTAACTTCATTCACGAATTTGACGTAATCAATAAAAATTTGAAATTTTTTCCGTGCACTCCGGGTGTCTAATGATACTTGTAGTTGCTCGATTTCGTGACAATTATTTTGCATAATACAAAGCATAATGTCGTGGGATAACCGTAACCGCTGTATCATGATGGAAAACGCCGTCTGCGTCACTGAATTTATATATTTATTCAGCGGTTTCGATAGTAAATATATGTAGCGCTGAAACACTAAACACTGTAGCAGAGCCGGCCAGGGTGGCCGAGCGGTTCTAGGCGCTACAGTCTGGAACCGCGCAACCGCTACGGTCGCAGGTTCGAATCCTGCCTCGGGCATGACTGTGCGTGATGTCCTTAGGTTAGTTAGGTTTAAGTAGTTCTAGGTTCTAGGGGACTGATGACCTCAGAAGTTAAGTCCCATAGTGCTCAGAGCCATTCGAACCATTTGCCACTGTAGCAGAGACCTTTGTCCCAAGCCCCTAAACTTGTATGTCCCTCTTCAAGAAATGTTAATGTTGCTAAGGAAAGCGCAACAATTTAACAAAGTAGAAACATGGAAGGATTCGAGTTACCTCTGAAACTAGTTTGGGGGTAGTAAGCGAATACGTAAGGTAGATCCACAAATCACCAACTGAGTTTACACTGACGTCAACGTGTTTATCGCATTACCGGGTATTAGTTTCGTATCACATAGTACCAATTTTAGTATCTTTCATCGCGTGTGTAATAATGACAGTTAAGGTTTGAATCAACCTGTGGAGCGAGGACTTGTACTCAACAACATGAACTAAGGTAACTCACAAAATTACAGGTGATGCTGTCGATGGCGACAGTGTGAATATATTTTACTTTCCTGTCAGCAGCGATTTGAATTATCTCTGTACAAGGTAAAGCAGTCAAGACACGAGACCCAAAATACAGGGCGAATCCAAACTCTTGAAGTTCTTGTGGGCAGTTTATGAGTATTTCACTATAAGGGTTTCGTGGTCACCAGCCCCTCGTTATAGAATAATAATGTAATGATGATTTATTCAACTTTTTACCACATTTACGTATATTTCTTTGAAAGGATCCTCATAATAGTGAAAAACCATGTGATAAGCAATCAACAATAGATTCTGAACAGAACAGTGTAGCGCAAAAACCCTCGGACAGTGCTAAGAGTACAGTGACGTGTTTCTCTGTGGCTGCGGGAACAGCCAGCACGGAGTCGTGGCAGTCTGCCACCGCACTCAGTCAGCCCAGACACGAGAGGAAAGAGGGCCTGTTCTTCGTCAATAAACTTATCCGCACTGCTGTCTGTCACTGTGACACGGACGCGAATCTAAACCCAGGCAGAAACTAAATGAACCCTACTGAATACAACATTGAGGACGAAGAGGCTAGCGGGCTTGTTATTATCAACAGAAAGTACGATGGATAAATGGTACAAACTTGTTTGCAAACGCGACACACTGCACATACAGTGGACACTTGCAATGTTGCACATATAATTTCCCTACAATACAGATACAAACAGGAACGGGAATAGGAAACCAAACGAAATGCAATTACTTGATAAAAAGCAACAAGAACCCGTGGGTCACTGATACCACAATGATGAAAAAATGTCCCTGTCAAACCTACGAAGTTTTATCGCTGCAGTTCTACTTCACCTACCACGAAGAATCATGAATTTAGGTAGCAGTCGAGTGTGAAGTATATCCGAGTAATACACCTCTCGGAACTGCTATCCAATAGTTGTGAAAAGAGCCATCATGAAGCCATAATGCTTGTGTTCTTATAAAGACGCCTAGCCTTCCTAACATCGCTATAATTCAACACGACTTTCTTTTGAAAACAGAAATGTTATTTTTCGGGATTTATACGCAGTTTCGAACACGAACATAAATCAGTTGATTACATTTGACGATCGCTAAGTTTTTTGCTGCAGAAACACCTCACATCACAATGGCTGCGCGAACCAGCAGTGTTCCAGCTGTTGTTCCAGAGGTGAAGTAGCAGGAGTAATACCTGCACTTGTGTCGGTATGGAAAGGTAAAGAACACGACCCATGCAGTATTACATTAAGTTCGTAGCTGCATTAATTAGATGTTACAGAACTATAAAGATTCTCGTCGTTTCGCACACAATAGAACTCAATTCGAGTTGCTGACGACATTCACCGTTGCAGGCTGCGATATTATTTATTACAAGACCAATACAATGATGCTAAATTGCGCTTGCTACACTACCCTCTCTTCTTGTGTTCAAAATCAATGTTGTGTGTCTGGATTGAAAGTGCGTATGGGAGGTAGTGCGAGTTCGTCTTCTCCCTGACCGGCACCCAAAAATTTCGTATTTACTATTGAGTTAATCGAACTAAAAAGACAGTAACTCTAAACGTCTTCTGAGCCACATTAATAATTTCTTGTGCTTCGACTATATCGTACTCAAGTTCCGCCACCTTACAGGAGTCTTTGTCTTCTTTTTTTACCAGCAAATGATGGGTTTGAGAGTATTATCGTGACACAAATAATGATTCATATTTATGTGCGCAGTGACATTCAACTTAAGTGTCTCGTTTTCTCAGTATAAATTTCAACATAATACGATTCTTTACGTTGACTTGATATTGACAACAGCCACAGTTTTGATACAAAATTTCCATATATTTTTGTAAAAGGTGATTTTATTTCCATCAGCATGCATTACTACCGTGCAACTTCTATATTCAGCTAGACAGCAAACAACGAATTGTTGGAAGCAGATGGTAATTGTCTGTATGATGTATGGGAAATATTAAATTGTTTGACGGAATACTAAGCTAAGTAGTGAAAATTTTTGTTTATTGTAGTTGTTGTCTTCCGTCCAAAGACTGTTTTGATACAGCTCTCCATGCTACTCTATCCTGTGCAAGTCTCTTCATCTCCCAGCAACTACTGCAACCTACATTCTTCTGAATGTGTTTAGTGTATTCATGTTTTGGTCTTCCTCTACGATTTTTACTCCTCATGCTTCCTTCCAGTATGAAATTGGTGATCCCTAGCTGCCTCAGAATTTGTCCTACCAAACGATCCCTTCATCTGGTCAAGCTGTACCACAAATTTCTCTTCTCCCAAACTCTATTCAGTACCTCCTCATTTGTTACGTGATCCACCCATCTAATCTTCAGCATTCTTCTGTAGCATCACATTTCAAAAGCTTGTATTCTCTTCCTGTCTAAACGGTTTATCGTCCACGTTTCACTTCCATACATGGCTACACTCCATGCAAATACTTTCATAACAGACTTCCTGACACTTAAATTTTTACTCGATGTTAACGGATTTCTCATCTTCAGAAACACTTTGCTTTCCATTGCCAGTCTGCATTTTATATCCTCTCTACTTCTAAAATCATCTTTTATTCTGCTCTCGAAATAGCAAAACTCATCTACTACTTTAAGTGTCTCATTTCCTAACCTAATTTCGTCACCATCACCTGATGTAATTTGACTACATTCCATTATCTTTGTTTTACGTCTGTTGATGTTCATCTTATACCTTCCTATCAACACACTGTCTATGCCATTTCTGTTTATTGAAAAGAAAATTTCTTTCCAGGTAGCATGGGCTAGAAACTCACAAACTTTGTCAAGCACCTTACAAAATGGTGCTGTTAAATAAATCTCGATTAGAAACGTTGACTTCGTTTGAACGTTGAAATACTTTTGTAGCTCAAAACGCAAGAAAGTTCGACGAAGGTGACAAGAAATGTCGATTATTCCTAATGGAAGCGTATGACACGTAATTACATATAATTTGTGTTCTCGCCATTTAATTTGTAACACAGCGAAAGACCAGCACGGCGACTGTGTTTCTCCCGGTATATCGGCCTCTCCATCTGCTGGTCACATTCAGTAAAAAAATTCTCTTTCTTTATTTGAGTTGTATGGTAATGTTACAAAATGACACGGTTAGAAAAGCAGAATAATTTAATTCATACAACCGATTGTGGGTGATTGCGTGCTTCGATTTTTTGTAATTCTGGTTCGTACAATAATTCGAGTAAAGAGAAGCCTCATACTAGACGTTTGGCTTTGCGAACCGTATTTAAATACTCGACAGCAATTTACATGTGACTCTTCGCCTAGTTTTGTCGTCCTGTTGCGCTACTTTTTACATCTTGGACACATATACATAATTTGCAGCTCTGCTGGCACAGAAATAAAAATATATAGCGTCACTTTAGAAAATCATTTCCGTGATATTATTTAGTAAACTGATAGGAGGTAGGGACATAACTAGATATATGACTAATAAACATTCATTCGAAGAGCTTTATACGTAATCTACAGAATAATCATAAAAGTTTCTCTTAGCACATCTGTGCAAGCACGCTTTATCTTGTTCTTATTAATGATGGAACGTGATGAAATACATTTTTAGAATAATTACTGAACTGAACGTTGACAAAAATTTTGATGTGAGTTTTACAATCCGTTGACTACTATTGAGAAAATACCTTCACTTTGGATACAGCATAACACCCCACACTCATTCCATCTGTGTCTCTGTTCCAGGTCCTAAGTACTGCTGCCGAATATAGGTCCATTCCATCGACATGCCCTACACGGAAGCTATCGTCAAGATTTACGAATTGTAGCTAAAATAATTCCTTAGTACATCAACGCAAGCTGGCGTTCTCACTTTTTTTTACATTATCAACATTACGTGTCGTTTTGTCCTAATATCACTCAATAGACGTAATTACTGAATTGAATATCGATCAGAAGTTGTGCTGAGGGTTTTACAAACATTTACTGCTATTCATGAAATTCCGTGCCTTGCAGTTTAGCGTAATGCCCGTTACTCATTGCATTCTGTATCTCTGTTACAGGTGATGAGTGCTGATGCAGAGTGTAGGGCCGTTCCACCTCTACGGCCTGTACGAGAGCAAGACGTGGAGGTCTTGTTCAAATACCGTGAGTACCTTTTGGTGTTCTGAGGATACGAGTAGCAACGATTCAAGCAGTGTAATGGTTTTGATGAGGTGGCTTTGTTACAGAGCTTACGTTATATAGCAGCAACTTGTTTCCGTATAATAAACACGAAGTGAATGCAGTGCTGCGTCTTTGTTACTTTGTTGTAGTCTGCTTTATACATAACGTGATATGGGCATTCTGTGACATTTTCTATGTGAAGGATATTCAGTTCTGCTAGTCTTACAGGTAAAATCACTTTACCGATCATTTGTATTAGGAGTGATGCCAGGGAAGCCACGTTTTAGGGTATGAACTTTTTACTGGTCGTGTTCTTTTCATTAGCATGGTAGTTGAGTAGCTAGGATATGAATTGCGTCTGTCAGTGAGTGCACTCGTTCCTGATGGATCTTTCAACTAGATCTATGTGGTATTAACAGAGTTAGAGAAAACGCTGTGGAGATCTTAATAACACTCTGGTTTAGAACTACAATCGTGTGTCATATTTCCACTAAATACTGTACTGCTAATGGGCAGCACACAGTCCTCTGAGATGGTCAGTAGATTACTTCATAATTATTTTGATCATGTCAAATAAATTTCTGTTTACAGAGGGTGCTAACTTCATTATTATTTGTCCGCTAACAGTGTCGACAGGGTTGGGTAGCAGTAAGTACTATAAGATGTATTCACCTTTTCTGACATGCAAGAGCAGTAATGATAAGTATTATAGCTGTCTATGTACATACTGCAATTATGACACATTATTAGTCTGTAGCAGTGGATGACTGTGAGCTTTTGCAGATATATGTTGTTTAGAGTGATGGAGAACTTTTATTTTACAGGCCACTGCTGCCAACACGATGTGCAGTCTGAGCCGTCCCCGAGACCCGTGCTCACGTATGTAGTATCAAACGTGGCAGCAGGTAAGGTGCAAGAGAGGCGAGGTGGAGGCGGAACAGCCCGACAGCAGACGCTGCAGCAGCACCGTGATGTGGTTGAGGCAGAGGGAGGTGAAGAGGAGGGGGAGGTGAGGGAGGCCGAGACCAGCCGCGGCCTGCTGCGGCGGCTGCTGGCCTGCTGCCTCTGCATTAGGCTGCCACGAGGCCGCAGGTCCAGGGGGACCAGCAGGTGAGTCCGGCCTGTTGTGCCGTGTGTTCAGAATTCTTCAGCGTGGAACTTATCATGTAGCACAGCTGAATTCGTGAATATGCTGTAATTACAGCCCCACACAGTGACCTCTAGGGTTGGAGGGAGTGGGGGAGGAGCTTTTCGGCTTATCCAAATTTATGTTCTGAAGATGTGTGTGGGGACTTTAGTATCACTTCTCATGTTTCAGAATTCTAATTGTACGGAAATTGGTCACTCAAGTTCAAAGAATGCCTATGAAGAATGTCCAAATTCCAAATTATAACAGTAACTCAAGTATCAACGAGTTTTGGTTATTCATGTGAGATAATCATGAATGTGTTTTAATCAAAGTAAACATAACTACTTAACAGTTTTGCATGGCAGCTACATGCGTAATTTCTTGTATGAATAATTTGTCCAAAAACGATTTTAAATTTATGAATAAATAAAATAAAAATATTTAATTAATTTCAGAGTTTATCTTCAAGAAGCGCCGACACCTGGCAGTCAGGCTAAGCAACAGAGCCCTGTCGTCAAAATCCTGGTATGTATTGAGAGAAACATGTACAAAACTTACAAAATCTTTGTAAAGACATATAAGATGCTACTACTTGTCCAATCGCCGTTTCATTAATTACATTAGTAGTTAACTGAGTAGTGATAGAGAATACTTGGCATCATTTCTGACCTGAAGAAAATTGTAATATATGGTTAATTGTACTCATTACAACAGAAGTCTAGCGAAGCTTAATTTAAATAACACTAGCAGTAAATAGTAACTCAGTCTGTGTGTGCAGTGTAATCTGTGAGTCACGATGCAACCTTGGCTCTACCTGTAAAAGAATTAATACTCTGCGAATAAGCAAATGGTACAAAGTGAAAATCGGAAATATCACATTTTTATACTTGTCATTCGCTACCACAGATAGTAGTGTGGATAGTTTGAGGTAGGATCCACAGCCCAGGTCTTGTCCGTCAAATGGAAGCTGAATTGATAGTAATCAGGTGGTACTCCATCTGGAAATATTTAGGGAAGATTTCCGATTGGTATATGTCTTTAAATTAAGGTCAGCTGTAACACACGTCAGGAAAATCACCGAATCTGTCCTGTTACACATGCTTAGGCATATGCCCTTGATAATTCCTGCTGGGGCATGTTCCTATCTACTCAAAATTAAAATGATTACAATTTCCCGGTTCTGTCCACTGTTTTCGGAGATTTGTCTTGGTTGTAAACTGTTGCAGTCACTTCTCGATTATCCGAAATCAAGAAACCCCTGGCTACATTAAATCCTCTGGGTATTGCATAGGTCAAATTGTACCTGTGTTAACTGTTGGCTGGTAACATCCAAATTGATATGTTCTCATATGTTAATCAGAAATGCTACATTTTTAGAACACAAGAACTTGCGTTAGACGTTGGGATTTCCTACAGATAACGACGGACTGGGATGTTACATACAAGGATACTATGTGAAAAATTCCTGTATTTATTCCTCTATATCGCACGTTGATACATACAGAACAGTGGTCAAACGATTATGAGTGAGACGTAATCAACATAAAATTTCTCAAGTGTCATGCCTTTCGCACTTTACCTGACGTGTTGATATACACATTGTTGATACGTTACTAAAAGGGTGTGTGAGTACTGACCATTTCGATTAGTTACAGATACAAGAAGAAGCGTTAAAATAAACATACATTCTTTCTCATTCAAATCTTCATATATTATCAGTTGGAAGCATAGATGCGACTTTATGAATTGTTGAATCACAAACAAAGTCCATAATATTGTTGCCAAGCAGTATACAAACTGTACTTATCGGTAACGTTTTAATTGGAGGATAATAACAGTCTAGAGTGTGATTCCACGACGATACTACAAAGTCTCAGGATTGATAAGAAAAGGTAAAAGTGTCAACGTAACGAAAGCGGCCATGGTCAGGAAACGACTTAATTGAAACTTATAAGCGAAAATTGCTCCGGTGTGTCTGGCAGTCGGCCTTGTGCTCTAGGCCCTTCGTTGTTCGCGCTTGGGGAGGATTTAGAATGGATCGAAAAAGGCAAAATGGTTACTTAAATATGGACTCTAACGTGCATACCTGAAGAACTATGAGCAGTTGTTAACTTTTGCTACTGTGGAATACATGTCTCCTACTGAACAACAACTCATATCTCATTAGGTATGCGTTTTAGAGCCCTTGTTTGCTGGATATTTTTGTTGTTTTGGTTCACACTACCTAATCCCAAAACACGAAAACCAAAGAATTTGCAGTAGAAGTGATCCACTGTCAGAGCTATCAAAACAATTTTCGGTCGTTTCTGGAGGGGGGTCCCATGCGTTGCATTGATATATTTATCCCTCTCCATCACCCATGAAAGTTTGTAAGATCATCACGGACCAACCCCGTGTAGCTCGCATTCTCTGTGCGTTCTTCGTCCACGCCACCATTTACAACAATGATCTAACGCTCAGTATAGAGAGACGTTTCTATTTAAACGGACCTAGCAGTGTCTTCATCTGTTGCAGGACGGAAGTGTAGACGAGATGAATAACAGAAGATCGGAAAATGGGATTTCCTTTTGGAATACAAATACTGACAACTCTTTGTTTTTATAGGTATATGTTTCATTGACGGGGAAAGTAATCCTGAATTAATCTAACTGTGTTTTCCAGTTGCAGGAAACCTACTCAAAGGAGAACCAAGAGATGGTGTCTGTCTGGCTGCTGAAGCATTTCGTAAGCGCCCAGAACCGCTGCAGATGGACGGAGGAGCTGCGCGAAGAAGCCGACAACTCACAAGTGGCAGAGGTAACGTATTGCAAAAGCTTTAGCTATGCAAGCAGTGGTGAGTAGAAGAATAACATAAATAATAATTCATATATACTAGGCCCAGTAATGTGGTTATATATCAAAGACTAAATTGTTGTGTCTCAATCTGACGTGCAATTGAAATTTTGATGTGTGTGTTTACACTCTTAATTTCCCGAATCAGAATATTTGATCAGAAACAAAACAATTCTAAATAAGTTTGTTTCCAGAGTCTGTTCCATCTGTTGTCTAGCTAGGCTTACTCATTTCAGTTATTAAATGTCAGCCATGTGCCTACCGCAGGATGTCCCTGTAATAGGAAACAACCAAAACAAAAACAGCACTTATTAACACTCCCGACTAACGCCCCAAAATACAAATAACTGTCCTAACAGGTCTTCACATTTAAACAATGTATCAGGTGTTCTGAAGACTGGAGATTGTTATTAGTTAAATTGTTGTGGAGCCAAAGTGTTTCAATAATGAAGACTGTGGAAAGTAGACGTAATCGGAAAGGTATATTTCATACAAGAGAATAGAATATTTTGAGTTACAGAAGCGCACCTTTAATAGCAGAACCGCAACAGTTGTTGATGATTCCGGTTCTTGGATCAAAAATACAAATTAAATCCAAGTTCTTGTCCGTGACTGCCAAACGACTTACTTTGAATATTATTCCAAACTTTCACTATCAGATTTGTTCTGTGAGAAAGGCCCAGTGAAAGTACATTTTTATTTATTACTAACAAAACTGGTTTTTTTAACTGCCTAGTTAAATGCAAGTAAATGCAAGTAAATTAGTCACGAAAAATGTCTGCAACTGTTAAGAGGAGAATGTCAAATGACCCCTGCTGTGGTGTCAGGAGAACAAGCTGTGTCAGGTGTCGTAAGTTTGGTGGGTCAGCTGTGCCTGTCGTCGTAAACGTTGGCAAACTCAATTTTTTTCAACGGAATGCAGTAGCAAAATGACGCCTTTTGAGTGTTACATACGATCTGTCTGTGTATTCAATTAAACACGGATTTCTTCAGAACTACAGTGAGATAGGAAAATCTAATATAGTTACCTGGCTTGAAGGACAAGACTTTAGTCACCATAATGGTAGTGAAAACCTTTTTAGTTAAAGCCTGGATGATCCGTTGCTTGCCAGCCCGACTTCGAATTCCACAGATGTAGTTGTAGTGTTGCGCTTGATTAATAATGCATACTACAAAATAATATAAACAAATAACATATTAGTATGCGAGATATTTCCTCTCATAAAGTGTACCAATTCAAAGATAATGTTTTAATATCATACGTAATAGACAGCAAGAAAAATCTTGGAATGTAATTATCGCAGCTGAGTTATTGGTACTGGAACACAAGAAAGAGAAGGATGTGAATTAGTGACTGCAAAATGTAAAAACAAATCCGTAGAAACATTACTTCCTTGTGAATCTCAAACATTTTGCATCAGCAGAGGATGAACATATTAAAGATCTAGATTCTTTGAGTCTTTTCAATATTATTCTATCGTAGATTTTCCTTTGTTTGATATTTCCTTGAATCTATGCCAAATTTAAAAATGCTGAGGGTCTTTTTCACACTATTCAAGCGTCAAATTAAGTGATACCGTAAAGCAAATTAAAATAGTATTTTGGCGTTGTTTGTATCTTAAGAAGAATAGGGGCAGACATTGAATAAATTTTTTTGTATCATGGATCTAAGAAATCATAGCAAACTGTAACAACAGAAACTCAATAAGAATATTGGAATGAAATAGTGGTCTGGCACAACTCATACGTGAGTGTAATGAGAAATCAGCATTAGCAGAGTTACACACATGCTCGTATAGACTAATGTGCTGTGAGCTAGCTGGCGAGACAGGGAGGTTGACCAGACACGAATGTAGTGCAAATATTGGACTCACGACTACTGGTCTGGTCCACTAGCCAGGCTAAGTATGGCTTTTATGAGGTTTTTCACCCTCGTTTATGCGAATGCTGGGCTGATCTCCAATCTCCATCTCATAAAAATATACCATTCACGAACAGTTGCATAACGAAGACATACAGATCAGCGTTTGCAACATTAGCAGACATTTGGCGAACATCACTTTCCTCCATTACGTTTAACTTATGGCTGCAGCCACATGAAGGGTAACCAGCCGGAAAGTAAAAAAATAAATACAAAAAAAAATACCAGGTCACGAGAACTGTGGATTTCGACCTCGCTACAAACGTTAGGAGAGAGAAGTTATACGTTGCGAGTGACATGAGGATCGGAGGAATTTATTTTGTATACCTGGAAAATTAGACATTACTCACTCTGTTTTAGGACTTAAGCCCATTAGCGTTAGTTTGTTACTCTAAAGGTTTTTAATGGTAACCGTTGAAATCGTATGGTATGTGATGTAACTGCTCAGTAGGCGAAAGTGTTTCAGTAAGAAAACCGAAAGTTGTCAAACACACCGCGTCCCCCTCATACTTGAAGCGTAAATATCTCAAGTTAGTAGAGTGGCACAGCTTTCTCGGTGGGGAAAGTGTGTTATTCAATGCCTCTGAGGTAAGATGAAGGTACTATACTGCTGAACTTATAAAAAAACATTAGTTTATCGATAATCAACTGATCGTCATAACATTGATCTTCAAACGTGGGCGTTGAAATTGAGCAGAAAAGTAAAAGTTAAAGTATTTCAAGGCAAGCCGCAAAGCACTGTTCAATTTTAAACAGATGCACCCAATTCTGTCATGGAGAATAACAGAGATTATATCTAGAAACTATATAAGCAAAAAAAATTATCTCTAAACTTTCTTTTTACAATTTTAGGGATCTACTGCCTTCCAAAGGGTTAAAGTATCATTCATTTTGCTATCATTATCTTCAGTTACTCAGAGTTTTACGATTCACCTCAGAGCGTATGCGGCCTGCTAATGGATTATCCTGTTTCCATTCCTTTAAAAGAAACTAATGGAGAGTTGGCAGCGAAGATTGTATAAAGCCCCAAATGTTTTCGTCACAACATTGAAATTTGATAAACTAACGTCTGATCACATCAAAAGATATCTGACAGAAGAAAAAATGTGTCAAGCTTTTCCTTGCAGGTTATCATTACTGTAATGATTTCGCATTATCAGAAAGAGTTACCAATTATTTTCAATTGATATGTTACACATGTGTGAATTGGTAGACAAAGACAAAAAAACACGAATTTTAAAAGTAAAATATCATTAGGAAACATAAAGCAAAGCTAAATAAGGCAAAGAATTAGAAGCATAATGAAGATGTACGTATTTCAATTACATATGTCGAAAATACTCCTACAGCAGTTTTGTGTAACGTATTTCATAAAAATGGCGTTTCAGGATGCAGCTTTATTACATATGGATGGATATGGAAAGAGAGTGTCTCTAATGGACTTTGCAACGGAAGTTTTAATTTCTCCAAATGTATTGATAGTGGTACGATAGTTTGTAGAAAAATTCAGTTTATACCAGAGGAAAGTTAATACAGTTCTATGTGGACACACACTTTTTTCTCCACCATGCACCAAATTACAACGTGCATTGCATTATTTGGACCAGTTTACGTACCCACCAAATTTCATCAACACCATTTATTTACATCTGGGTTAGTTCCCTTGTTAGGCAACGAGTCAAAATTTTCGCAATCTCCAAGCATGTTATATTTTGAAACTTCCTGGCAGATTAAAACTGTGTGCCCGACCGAGACTCGAACTCGGGACCTTTGCCTTTCGCGGGCAAGTGCTCTACCAACTGAGCTACCGAAGCACAACTCACGCCCGGTACTCACAGCTTTACATCTGCCAGTACCTCGTCTCCTACCTTCCAAACTTTACAGAAGCTCTCCTGCGAACCTTGCAGAACTAGCACTCCTGAAAGAAAGGATATAGCGGAGACATGGCTTAGCCACAGCCTGGGGGATGTTTCCAGAATGAGATTTTCACTCTGCAGCGGAGTGTACGCTGGTATGAATCTTCCTGGCAGATTAAAACTGTGTGCCCGACCGAGACTCGAACTCGGGACCTCCAAACTTTACAGAAGCTCTCCTGCGAACCTTGCAGAACTAGCACTCCTGAAAGAAAGGATATAGCGGAGACATGGCTTAGCCACAGCCTGGGGGATGTTTCCAGAATGAGATTTTCACTCTGCAGCGGAGTGTACGCTGGTATGAAACTTCCTGGCAGATTAAAACTGTGTGCCCGACCGAGACTCGAACTCGGGACCTTTGCCTTTCGCGGGCAAGTGCTCTACCAACTGAGCTACCGAAGCACAACTCACGCCCGGTACTCACAGCTTTACATCTGCCAGTACCTCGTCTCCTACCTTCCAAACTTTACAGAAGCTCTCCTGCGAACCTTGCAGAACTAGCACTCCTGAAAGAAAGGATATAGCGGAGACATGGCTTAGCCACAGCCTGGGGGATGTTTCCAGAATGAGATTTTCACTCTGCAGCGGAGTGTACGCTGGTATGAAACTTCCTGGCAGATTAAAACTGTGTGCCCGACCGAGACTCGAACTCGGGACCTTTGCCTTTCGCGGGCAAGTGCTCTACCAACTGAGCTACCGAAGCACGACTCACGCCCGGTACTCACAGCTTTACATCTGCCAGTACCTCGTCTCCTACCTTCCAAACTTTACAGAAGCTCTCCTGCGAACCTTGCAGAACTAGCACTCCTGAAAGAAAGGATATAGTGGAGACATGGCTTAGCCACAGCCTGGGGTATGTTTCCAGAATGAGATTTTCACTCTGCAGCGGAGTGTACGCTGGTATGAAACTTCCAGGCAGATTAAAACTGTGTGCCCGACCGAGACTCGAACTCGGGACCTTTGCCTTTCGCGAGCAAGTGCTCTACCAACTGAGCTACCGAAGCAGGACTCACGCCCGGTACTCACAGCTTTACATCTGCCAGTACCTCGTCTCCTACCTTCCAAACTTTACAGAAGCTCTCCTGCGAACCTTGCAGAACTAGCACTCCTGAAAGAAAGGATATAGCGGAGACATGGCTTATCCACAGCCTGGGGGATGTTTCCAGAATGAGATTTTCACTCTGCAGCGGAGTGTACGCTGGTATGAAACTTCCTGGCAGATTAAAACTGTGTGCCCGACCGAGACTCGAACTCGGGACCTTTGCCTTTCGCGGGCAAGTGCTCTACCAACTGAGCTACCGAAGCACGACTCACGCTCGGTACTCACAGCTTTACATCTGCCAGTACCTCGTCTCCTACCTTCCAAACTTTACAGAAGCTCTCCTGCGAACCTTGGAGAACTAGCACTCCTGAAAGAAAGGATATAGCGGAGACATGGCTTAGCCACAGCCTGGGGGATGTTTCCAGAATGAGATTTTCACTCTGCAGCGGAGTGTACGCTGGTATGAAACTTCCTGGCAGATTAAAACTGTGTGCCCGACCGAGACTCGAACTCGGGAACTTTGCCTTTCGC
This sequence comes from Schistocerca americana, assembly GCF_021461395.2. NCBI lineage: Eukaryota > Metazoa > Arthropoda > Insecta > Orthoptera > Acrididae > Schistocerca > Schistocerca americana. The sequence goes on from NC_060123.1 coordinate 644,376,451, forward strand.
GGGCAAGTGCTCTACCAACTGAGCTACCGAAGCACGACTCACGCCCGGTACTCACAGCTTTACATCTGCCAGTACCTCGTCTCCTACCTTCCAACCTTTACAGAAGCTCTCCTGCGAACCTTGCAGAACTAGCACTCCTGAAAGAAAGGATATAGCGAAGACATCGCTTAGCCACAGCCTGGGGGATGTTTCCAGAATGAGATTTTCACTCTGCAGCGGAGTGTACGCTGGTATGAAACTTCCTGGCAGACTAAAACTGTGTGCCCGACCGAGACTCGAACTCGGGACCTTTGCCTTTCGCTGGCAAATGCTCTACCAACTGAGCTACCGAAGCACGACTCACGCCCGGTACTCACAGCTTTACATCTGCCAGTACCTCGTCTCCTACCTTCCAAACTTTACAGAAGCTCTCCTGCGAACCTTGCAGAACTAGCACTCCTGAAAGAAAGGATATAGCGGAGACATGGCTTAGCCACATCCTGGGGGATGTTTCCAGAATGAGATTTTCACTCTGCAGCGGAGTGTACGCTGGTATGAAACTTCCTGGCAGATTAAAACTGTGTGCCCGACCGAGACTCGAACTCGGGATCTTTGCCTTTCGCGGGCAAGTGCTCTACCAACTGAGCTACCGAAGCACGACTCACGCCCGGTACTCACAGCTTTACATCTGCCAGTACCTCGTCTCCTACCTTCCAAACTTTACAGAAGCTCTCCTGCGAACCTTGCAGAACTAGCACTCCTGAAAGACAGGATATAGCGGAGACATGGCTTAGCCACAGCCTGGGGGATGTTTCCAGAATGAGATTTTCACTCTGCAGCGGAGTGTACGCTGGTATGAAACTTCCTGGCAGATTAAAACTGTGTGCCCGACCGATACTCGAACTCGGGACCTTTGCCTTTCGCGGGCAAGTGCTCTACCAACTGAGCTACTGAAGCACGACTCACGCCCGGTACTCACAGCTTTACATCTGCCAGTACCTCGTCTCCTACCTTCCAAACTTTACAGAAGCTCTCCTGCGAACCTTGCAGAACTAGCACTCCTGAAAGAAAGGATATAGTGGAGACATGGCTTAGCCACAGCCTGGGGGATGTTTCCAGAATGAGATTTTCACTCTGCAGCGGAGTGTACGCTGGTATGAAACTTCCTGGCAGATTAAAACTGTGTGCCCGACCGAGACTCGAACTCGGGACCTTTGCCTTTCGCGGGAAACTGCTCTACCAACTGAGCTACCGAAGCACGACTCACGCCCGGTACTCACAGCTTTACATCTGTCAGTACCTCGTCTCCTACCTCCCAAACTGTACAGAAGCTCTCCTGCGAACCTTGCAGAACTAGCACTCCTGAAAGAAAGGATATAGCGGAGACATGGCTTAGCCACAGCCTGGGGGATGTTTCCAGAATGAGATTTTCACTCTGCAGTGGAGTGTACGCTGGTATGAAACTTCCTGGCAGATTAAAACTGTGTGCCCGACCGAGACTCGAACTCGGGAACTTTGCCTTTCGCGGGCAAGTGCTCTACCAACTGAGCTACCGAAGCACGACTCACGCCCGGTACTCACAGCTTTACATCTGCCAGTACCTCGTCTCCTACCTTCCAACCTTTACAGCAGCTCTCCTGCGAACCTTGCAGAACTAGCACTCCTGAAAGAAAGGATATAGCGGAGACATGGCTTAGCCACAGCCTGGGGTATGTTTCCAGAATGAGATTTTCACTCTGCAGCGGAGTGTACGCTGGTATGAAACTTCCTGGCAGATTAAAACTGTGTGCCCGACCGAGACTCGAACTCGGGACCTTTGCCTTTTGCGGGCAAGTGCTCTACCAACTGAGCTACTGAAGCACGACTCACGCCCGGTACTCACAGCTTTACATCTGCCAGTACCTGCCAGTTTGGAAGGTAGGAGACGAGGTACTGGCAGATGTAAAGCTGTGAGTACCGGGCGTGAGTCGTGCTTCGGTTGCTCTGTTGGTAGAGCACTTGCCCGCGAAAGGCAAAGGTCCCGAGTTCGAGTCTCGGTCGGGCACACAGTTTTAATCTGCCAGGAAGTTTCATACCAGCGTACACTCCGCTGCAGAGTGGAAATCTCATTCTGGAAACATCCCCCAGGCTGTGGCTAAGCCATGTCTCCGCTATATCCTTTCTTTCAGGAGTGCTAGTTCTGCAAGGTTCGCAGGAGAGCTTCTGTAAAGTTTGGAAGGTAGGAGACGAGGTACTGGCAAATGTAAAGCCGTGAGTACCGGGCGTGAGTCCTGCTTCGGTAGCTCAGTTGGTAGAGCACTTGCCCGCGAAAGGGAAAGGTCCCGAGTTCGAGTCTCGGTCGGGCACACAGTTTTAATCTGCCAGGAAATTTCATACCACCGTACACTCCGCTGCGGAGCGAAAATCTCATTCTGGAAACATCCCCCAGGCTGTGGCTAAGCCATGTCTCCGCTATATCCTTTCTTTCAGGAGTGCTAGTTCTGCAAGGTTCGCAGGAGAGCTTCTGTAAAGTTTGGAAGGTAGGAGACGAGGTACTGGCAGATGTAAAGCTGTGAGTATCGGGCGTGAGTCGTGCTTCGGTAGCTCAGTTGGTAGAGCACTTGCCCGCGAAAGGCAAAGGTCCCGAGTTCGAGTGTGGCTAAGCCATGTCTCCGCTATATCCTTTCTTTCAGGAGTGCTAGTTCTGCAAGGTTCGCAGGAGAGCTTCTGTAAAGTTTGGAAGGTAGGAGACGAGGTACTGGCAGATGTAAAGCTGTGAGTACCGGGCGTGAGTCGTGCTTCGGTAGCTCAGTTGGTAGAGCACTTGCCCGCGAAAGGCAAAGGTCCCGAGTTCGAGTCTCGGTGGGGCACACAGTTTTAATCTGCCAGGAAGTTTCATACCAGCGTACACTCCGCTGCAGAGTGAAAATCTCATTCTGGAAACATCCCCCAGGCTGTGGCTAAGCCATGTCTCCGCTATATCCTTTCTTTCAGGAGTGCTAGTTCTGCAAGGTTCGCAGGAGAGCATCTGTAAAGTTTGGAAGGTAGGAGACGAGGTACTGGCAGATGTAAAGCTGTGAGTACCGGGCGTGAGTCGTACTTCGGTAGCTCAGTTGGTAGAGCACTTGCCCGCGAAAGGCAAAGGTCCCGAGTTCGAGTCTCGGTCGGGCACACAGTTTTAATCTGCCAGGAAGTTTCATACCAGCGTACACTCCGCTGCAGAGTGAAAATCTCATTCTGGAAACATCCCCCAGGCTGTGGCTAAGCCATGTCTCCGCTATATCCTTTCTTTCACGAGTGCTAGTTCTGCAAGGTTCGCAGGAGAGCTTCTGTAAAGTTTGGAAGGTAGGAGACGAGGTACTGGCAGATGTAAAGCTGTGAGTACCGGGCGTGAGTCGTGCTTCGGTAGCTCAGTTGGTAGAGCACTTGCCCGCGAAAGGCAAAGGTCCCGAGTTCGAGTCTCGGTCGGGCACACAGTTTTAATCTGCCAGGAAGTTTCATACCAGCGTACACTCCGCTGCAGTGTGGAAATCTCATTCTATGTTATATTTTGTCGAGTGGACAAAAATGCATGTGTGCTCACATCACACACCCTGAAGCTTGTAAAATGCAGAGTCATCAGTATTCGTTTTCCGCTTGTTTTCTGTCCACCTTGTGACGCCTGACAGCAATTAGATGTGAGAAGCAATTAATTTGAGGATTCTTCCGATCTGTGCACGTACAGGAACGCTGATTTACGTTATATTTTTGATAAATATGCTGCTCGGTGTTTCATATTTTTGAATCCCAATTAAAATACTTTAAAACAAAGCAAGTTACAATCTTTATGTAATTTTGGGATAAATTTGATTGTGCATGTGCGTGTGTGTGTGTGTGTGTGTGTGTGTGTGTGTGTGTGTATGCGCCTTCGGGCGTCAGTTTAGAAAACGAAATGAATCTTTCTCCACAAAATTAGGTGTCTACTTTGGAAAAGAGATACCACGTACAATGAGTACACTTTAAATATAATTTCCTTATTCATTGAAAGTACGAGTACTTTCAGACTGGTTGCCTCATTTTCATACTCCACAATAATGGGAGTAGTATAAGTCAGCATGTGACATATTTGTGAGGGATGCCTAAACTCGCTGCTGTGTGATATTAAATTCTGTTTTCCCCCCCTTCTCTACAGATCTGTTTCGACTAAACTGTCCTACTATAACAAAAAATGTATAATGAGAGTAACGTCACCCACATTGCAGAACAGGTCACTCGTTAATGGCAGTTAAGCCGAAATAAATGCATAGCCGAAGGGAAAAATAAAAATTATCATCATACAGCAACGAGCCCGGACATTGATTATAAAAAATAATTCTCACAGGTATTCTGTCTCATAAAAGTAACTCCACTGATCACGACGGATCAGTAGCCAACCAATGTGATGTACACGAGACTCGCAGACTTACATCTCCACATCAGGACTTCCAATACTATGGAAGGTTTATGGACAATTCCGCGGCTTAGCGAGCTCCTCGAAGTTTTATGAAAATGTTTAAGCTCTCAGGCAGTTAACCACAGGAAAAGAGTGTAAGCATATTCTTGACTATGTCCTGCCCTCAACTAACAGTAGTCTTTAGTAAAATGGTACTCCCATCCAAGAGTTCTGAGAATATCTTGTGAAAAATCTGCTGTTACAGGAAAGCCATCTGCCATTAGTTTAGTACGGTAGCCCCAACTACAACCCCTTTAGAAGGATTATGGGAAGAACAGCCCACCATCCCCAGTCTGCACAAATTCACCCTCCCCAGACACCATAAACTGGATCCTGCCTTCGTAGTATGCATGCAGACACACATTGTAGAGTCCTTCTCTCTTGGCGACAATTAAAATTATTCATCACAGTAAAGAAAACATTGGGCTGAAAAACTCACACAACACGTTAGTGGGGAGACTACCACAACAGCAAGTAATGAGTTAACAAAGTGATAAAATATTATGATGGCCCACTTTAATGAAAACTCAATTAAATCCTCCAAAATGTTCAATGCACAACATGATGATAATGTAAAATTAAGATAAAAAAGATGCCTCTGGTAGCATTGAAATGCAACATATCACTGACTGAAATAGCCAGATAATCAGGGAAATAAAATACTTATAACTTTCAACGCCTTAAATATCACTAAAGAACAACTGTAAATATGTCGAGATAAGTTAGCTAAATCAGAATAAATTATAGATCTTACTAATAACAAACAAATTACCATATAATAATACAAACAATCAATACCACAATCTGGGCCAACACTACGAAACCAGGGTCTGCCTATCACAAAAAAAAGAAGAAGAAGGAAGATATTGGTTCAGTTGCCCCGTCTGGTAGCAATTTGAAAGCATACTTTTCCAAAATTATAGATGGAAAAAGTCAACGGTTTTTAAAGCAGAAGAGGACCATTCGTACCAAAGGTGTATAAAGCAAAAGAACTTCACGCTTCATGGTATAATACTTTGAATCTACTAACGGGAAGGAACAAATCCGACCCACATTTCTCTAACAATCAGACATCAAGGAAAGTAGTGAAAAAGAAACCACTAATCCCGGTGGCAACTGTAGGCAGAAACCCATCACTGTTAGGAGTGCAGGCGTATCTTTGGATCCTTTAGGCGTGCAGCTACATTCTTAGAGGAGTCAGAGGGACTTGCATGCTCCGCATCGAGAAATATTAAGTTGAAAACGAAACAAAATTATTACATCGGTACGATAAATATGAAATATTTGGGAAAATTTGGTAAACGTGAGGGATTGACAATTTGTTGGAATACCAAAACATCACAATCCTGGTTTTCAAGGTACACATTATCAGGACGAAAACGTTATTTTAATGTAGGGTATACGATCTATGAAAAACAGGAAGCCGTGAATATAAGCAAGAATATATTAATGTTTGGAACAGATTTCTCTGTAAATAAGACGTTTATCAACGTAGTAGTGAATTTTTATAGCGGATCAAATAACAGTCAATACTCACTTTTTGCTGCGGAAGGCGGCTGCAGCCTGTTCAATGTACATGCGGACATCTCATCTGTGAGAACAACAGCCATAATCCAGAGAAAATAGGACAATTTTGGGACCTCCTAGAGAAGGAGAAGGCGAAACTAACTACGAAGAATATTAAGATTTTTGTCGACAACTGTAAGCTGACGTGGAATAGATGCAAATTATGAACCGTTACAGGAAAACATCCTACACACGGAAGGAGCAACACGTTTTGAATTTGGTTATGTCAAACTGTGTCGAACGTTTAGTTTAATATCAAACGCAAACTAAGTAAGGAGGAGACACGGCGTCCACTTGGAAACTCGAACGATGAAAAATCGTTCACATGCCCCACTCTAGGAATGCGATGAAGGAAATCAAGAGCCGGCCGAAGTGGCCGTGCGGTTAAAGGCGCTGCAGTCTGGAACCGCAAGACCGCTACGGTCGCAGGTTCGAATCCTGCCTCGGGCATGGATGTTCGTGATGTCCTTAGGTTAGTTAGGTTTAACTAGTTCTAAGTTCTAGGGGACTAATGACCTCAGCAGTTGAGTCCCATAGTGCTCAGAGCCATTTGAAAGGAAATCAAGAATATTAAATTCCAGAGAGGTACCAAGTACAATTTTGATAATTACCTCTCCAGAATAAAAATACCAACAGCTGGAAAGAACAAATGCAGAAATGATGTGGCAAAATTAAAAATCAGTTAACAAGTATTGGGAGAGTGTCATCAGAAACTAACATTTCAGTCTAAGAACTGGACAGACAGTACAATACAATAGACAATACAAGAAGCAGCTAATGTTTCAATCTTAAAAGGTCGCAAACGGAAACGTAGATGGTGCAACTAGACCTGGAACCAAAATTACGCACATAGAACACATTCGTTGAGAAAATGAAACTCGCCGAAGGAACATGAAGCACGCAGCCCCTGTGATTCGACTTGTAACGCAATTATTTTCCAAACAACAGATGGAATATATTGATCAGGATATTCTAAAGAACGATTTCAGGGATTTCAACCATATTTTCAAGTCTAAGCTGAAAGTGTATCAACCCCCAGTCATGTGCTTCAGAGAAAAAAATGGAATGCTGGGCATGAACAAAAAAGACTAATACCTTGGCAGCGTGTTTAAGAAAACTGCGTAATTGGAATGAACCAAAGGGGAGATTACCCAAACGACAAGCCACTCGAATAGCGACAAACGGGCATCCACACTTCTAAGACAGATATTAAACAGAGCATGGATGGCCTAAGGAATAATATAGCAGATAGAAGGGAATCAATTGTTGCAGAGTTCCTGAAGCTGGCGAATGAAGATATTCTGAAGATACCAGCTGAACTCTTTGAGGAGATACAGAGATCTGGTCGAGTATCCTCTGTCTGGCTGGGGCCCTAGTCCAACAACTCCATAAAATGCTGGCTCGAAAGGTGATCAGCCATTGAAGGCATATTACATTAGTATCTGAAGGCATATTATATTAGTATCTGTTCCTTGGGAGATGCTCTCGTAAACACTACAGAACTGAGTTGAAGATTATCTTAATAAACAGAATAATGAGTAACAGGCTAATATCAGGAAAGGACGTTCCTGCCTAGAGCAGATTTTCAACTTCACAAACATTATCAGGCATAAAATGTCTGTTAGGTACTACTGTGGGGTCGTATGTTTTGATAAAAAAAGGTGCACGGCTCAGTTGACAGTGTGTCACTGTTGAATGTTATGGAAGGATTTGGAGTGGATGATTCAAGAGGTTCTGATCGATACAGGGTAAAAAATTAATTTAGTTGACAATATCTCGGATCTCTTCCAAAACTGATACTGGTATCAAACAACTCGATGAATTTCTCCACTCTTTCTTTTCTGTATGTTGGAAAAGGTCATTCGAGAATGGAGCTAAAAGGATGGGAATGAATAATTATTCAGAGTAGGGCCCAAACTCAGCCATTTTTTTTTCAACAACATTAACTCAGCAATCCAGAAGATTCATCAACTAACAGAGGTAGCTGAGAAAGTACGATTACAGGTTTCCTTTGATAAGACAAAATACATTACAAACATCAGTGAGATGATTTTAAATATAGGGAAGATTGTTGTCATATAGAAATTTAAATACCTGGTCGGGATAATTGAGCAGGAAAGCTTGGAGCAAGAAGCGATTAATCTTAACATCTGTAAATTTCGTCTATCTTATTGAAATGACAGAAAGCGTCTATAAGAAATGTCAGATAATTTTGGAGCCAAGTAAAAACCGTATGGTACGGTTGTCTAACCAGAAGGGTTATATGCCTTGAAGACAATGAATTATTTTTAAAAATATTGATGTATTTATTCACTCATTTATTTAACCTGTGATACGGGGAGGAGGGGGGGGGGGCATTAGGCTCTATCTCACATCTAACCAGGCGTTTCGCTAACTTTACTCAACATATATCTCAATAATCACGTATTACTGCTTTCAGAAATTGACAACTATAATAGTGCACGTAAAAAAGACACATATACAAACTTTATATTCGCACATGATAAATAGCGTGATAGAAATTATGGGATGTGGGTTTTTAACTGTCAGTGCTAGCAGCAGTACGCATGAGTGAAAGGAATACAGAAGGGAGGGAAAGGAGAAAGTAATAACACACATTGAAAGAATATGAAGGAAGAGGATGGCGTGACTCATAGAGAAAAGCAATGATATAGGGTCATGACTGGCAGAAGACAGGAGCATTGGCTATGCTTTTTGACAGACGGGAAATTGGGCTTATACTTTAATTCTGGGGATGACAAGAGTTAGTGCGCAGACTTCCCTTGAAATCAGGAAGATTTTGAATTTTTCGCATTATGCAGCGAAGCGCCTTCCAGAAGCGGAGATGGTAGAGCTAGGATACCAGATAAATGGACCTTGTGTTTCGATTGCGATGGCGTGTTTATTCTCTAATGGAAGGTAGTGGTTAGTCTGCACACTGCGGAACCTGTAAAGTAGAAAATGCGTGCGGTAGACCCGTAACTTGTTTGGCCACAACGATTCTAACTGAGCAAGTGAAGCACCTACAGGCCGTACTGATGAATCCTGCAGATGTAACGCACATACGCATTTATGGTTATGTCTGACAGTCATGTGTTTTCACCGCTCGTGCTACGTTGAATTACGTCTCAATACTGGAGGTTCGGCAGAATGAGTGCTTGCTTAAGTTTACGTTCACATCCTGCGGAAAACGTTTCGAAACTATTTGTAATCAGGGACTCAATTGTAGGTGTCCTGCCACATTGTGACAGTATTCTCTACCCAGTGGAGATGATCTTTCATCGTTACACCAAGTTATTCACTTGTTTCTGATGTGATATCGGAATATTTTCAAGCTGGATAGGAGCCAAGCGTTTACGAAGTTCCGAAATTATTAATTTCTGGCACGTTACTATGATTACTTGTAACCTCTTTGCATACAGTTCAAGGATCAGATTTACCTCCATATTACCACTGAAGACAGATCATGAGTCACCTTAATGACCATAATATTCGTATTTATATCTTCAAGTCTGGCACTTAGGTAAAATTGCGTATCGGTATTGAAACGATATTTACAGAACAATGGAAATGAAGAAATGTCACTGACGTACAAGGAGAACGAATGTGGGAGAGAGACTGACCCCTTTGGCAGTACTCAGTGAACATGTTTCCACGATGACTTTTTATTAACACAGACAACATTTTACTATCTGTTTTTTCAAATAGCTTTCAAACCAATTCAGCACATTACCTGCGAAATTTTGTTTTGACATTTTCCTGAGCAGAATGTGTTATATGTATTAAAAGCTTTGCTAGCGTCTGGTTGTGTCAGAGTCGTTGCAATACGGTCGTCAATAGCATATCTCATATCATCAGTTACCTCAACTAGTCCTGGGTCTGTGCTGTGGTACCTATGAAAGTCAGACTTATTTGGTCATATTGGTTGAATATGCGCAGTGATCAGTGATTTCGTCTTGACCAATATATTCTGGCGCTTTGAAAACAGTAGCTAATATACTTCCATATTAGAAATCGATAGGATCATGCTTCTTTTTCCGTGGAAGGCGATATACACCGATGGAAAAGAAATCACAAGAGCCGAAATAGAAACCGATGATACAATGACATAGTGGAATTTCACTTAGTGTTCTCTATGTTCTGTTTCACAGTGCAGGACAGCAACCGGTTCTTCTTGTGCAAAATTAAGCACGTCAGAGCCAAACTGTTGCAACTCATGCGCCAAAAGATGGATGGTACAACCGTTCGAGCATAGCGTGGCTACAGAGCTAAAGAGTCACGCATGAAACACCCTTCCTCCAGGAGGAAACTTGGCACACCACTTCGGAAAGAAGACGAGCAGCTGCTGTCAAGTAAGGCAGAGATGAATCTGTTTGCGCATTAAAATTTTCGCGAGCACTTACAACGTTGACTGGAGAAGATTAGACATGAGTCGGTGATACCAGCGCTATTCACAGGGCATTATGTCACCGCCTGCAGAATACATGGCTTGATGCTTGCCGTCGACCTACAGAAAGTCTTCAACGCTGTCGGCCATTGCTGTTTGCCTGCAATAAATATACCACAACAGTAATACGGCACGGATCACAGTGAATGGTCTTAGTGAACGGTCTTTTGACAAGACCAGTACGGATTCAGTGCTTTGTAAGACAAAGGTGTTCCCTATCAACACACCTGTCTGCACAAGTTACTGTGCCACTGTTGATGCAACTCCACAAAACGCTATATTGTGTCAACGTGCGAGGAGATAAATATGTGTATAGGCGTACGCAGTTGATGTGGGACGAAAGAGATTGCCATGGCACTAGCTATGACTGAGTGTTGTGGAAAAGTGGCTGATGCCCAGATGAACAGGCGAAAATGGGGGCTCATGAACATCGGTCACAATTTAATTGCGGAACCGGATGGACTCATTGATGTGGCCACTGTAATGAAATATTTGGGAGTGGTGTACACCTCATTTTTGTGAGACAGCAGGAAGGTATCAAAAATTGGAGGCATTGTTGGGAGCATGTAGATTGTCAATGCATGTGAAACCTTTATGGTGGCTCTCTTTCGAATAGTACTTTCTCGAGTTGTGAAAAAGCAGACAGTTTGGTTATCTATCTGTGAATCTTACAGGGAATATTTGGGACTTGGGAGCAACGTACAGCTATTGGGGAAAGGAACACCTCGAAGCATTTACTGGCGGCAGAACGCCGGTCCCAAGAATTTCTCGCACCAGTGGGCAGACAGTGCTTTCGGCCAAAGAGGGCAAACAATTGCCTGCCTGGATCTACCTGTTAAGGGCCTCGCCAAGGCGTTTCAACAGTGTCAGAAATGCCCACTGTGTATGGGGATGGAGGTGTAAAAGTTCACTAGTTTCCATGTTCAACTTGGACTGGACGCTATTGAGGGAGCCTTCAGGTGGTGTCGTCGCACTGCCTGTCAAGTTTTCTGGGAAGCCTCAGGCTTTCAGAAGAAATTTAGAATGGAACACAACATTTATCGCAGCTCCGAAATGGTCTATGTTGGGACATAACAGCGCTAAGTTTTTCCGAGGGCTGTAACGTTCAGCCCATCTGCATAGTGATCTTAGTGATAAATGCCTTGTTCACTTTGGGCCTAAATGGAAACTCAGAACATATTTCCCAAAGTGGCTGTGGGAAAACAAGTCAGTAGCGAACGTCTTCTCCTCCTTGCAACGGAATTTACAAGTCAGGGATGGGCTGCTTCTCCAGAAAATAAAAGAATATTATTAACTTTGATTGGGATTGGCCTGTTGGTAGAACAGATGAGTAAGAGGTGGAACATGGAGGTCGTCGAGTCTTGTGATTGGCACGAAACGCTCGTGGGAGCAGTTGTGTGACTGCTTTTGACGAGTTTACTGAGGTTTGGATGAAAGAGGGGAGTGGAGAAATGTGGGTTTTCAGATTCGGACTCCAGTCTGACGACCACATTCTGATCGGGACTCTTGTTATGAATGGGTTGCTCTTGGGACACTCGTCCTGAGCGTGACTTCGCACTGGTATTGGTCTTGACCGGGAGATCCTGTGGTGAAGTCTTAGCTGTATCAACAGTCTGGACCTTAGTTATCTCAGACAACTCGCTGTGCCGAGGACTATGTTATAATCTTAGTCGTATCACGTCTGCCGCCTTGACGTTTGATTTCCCTGTGTGTACTGCCGTATGAGTGAATCAAATTGGTCAGTGGTATGACTGGGGAACGCGCGTGTCACATGCTGGAACCTACAGATGTTTCAGGGCTCCATGAGAGATTAATTGCAATCTATCAAACAGATCTCCAGCCACGACTTTGGTTATTTCGGGCCAGTGATAACGAATTACAGGCGTCGCACGTCAGAGCTATGCTGACGCTTGCTCCACGGCTGTCACCTCAAACAGTGCTAGGCTTCGAGAAAGGGGTATAGTATTGCTGAACCCGCTCGTTTTGACAAACAGAATCCGTCTTCTCAGTTGCACTCAGCTGCACCAACGTAGTCTAATTTCTGTGCATAATAAATCCATCAAAACCTATTCAGCGTTAGATAATTTCAGATTGAGCTGGAGTAGACAGAATGAATAGACAAACCTTAGTCTTAGCCAATCAGTCTTCACCCAGTGGACTGATAATTATTTGTTACATTTATTTGTGCAGTCAGGAAGGCATGATATATTTGGTACTTCCCTTTACCGCTCATGCTGAGAAACAAAGCCTGTTTCATTTCCAAACTTACGGAGACCAAAGTACATCTGGGTATTCGAAAACAGTTACTACAAAAATGGCTTCCCTGAAAATACACCCACCGTCATATGAACTAGGCCGAACACTTAATTTGTTTTGGTTGAGTGGTACCTGGCTAGAAGGCCCCAAAGAAGGTAAACCTGACTGGAGTGGCTGCATGGAAATACATTAACAAGTGAAAACTTTCTAGTCGGATGAAGATTGACTTCAATAAGCTATCACGAGGTGCCATTGCTACTATTACACGAGATTTAGCGTACAAAGGCTGATCAAAAGTCACTGGTGTTATGCTTCATCCATTGCTGGTCCATTTTGTGGCAGGTTGAAGACGAGCCGCATAAATTGGTGACGGATTTAAAGAAGCCAAGTTGATGAATGGAAGAGGAACTATAGAGGACCTTTGGAACTCTAAATCTTCACATGTTTACCTGCAAGACACGCTGGAACTTCACAACAAAATGAGACCAGAAAACTACTTGTTCGTTAACTGTGGTTATTTCACCATCCGACGTACTTGAAAATTTTGATCTGGAGTCTGGAGTGACATAACCATTGAACCGGTTTCGATGAGAACCTCGAATAGCATTTGTGGAATGATTGGAGGCAGAGGAATAACAGCGAAAACTATTGCAACTTGAATTAACTTGTTCTCGGCTGTGAGAAGCAATGAAAGAATATGCACGTGTGTGCAGCATCTCTTCATAGCTGAACGTGGAGCTACGGGAGGCAAGGCAGAAAAGAAACTGCAAGGACTTGCAAACTTTTATTTTTTGGATTGAGAAACACAATCCGTTTTCTAAAAACACGAACTCTCTCCGTTACCGACAGAGGTTGTAGCAGTCGAGAACGTGAATTCTGATAAAGCGCTTGAAGTTGAAACACTAGTCTTGAAAGAGATTGAGAGCCAAACATTCAATGAAATTCACTTGAAAAGAAAGTTAGCTGTTAAATCTCTATCCTCTATAGCCAAGTTTATTACAACTAACTACAACACTATGTGTGAACCCTAACGCTCTCTTATATCAGATGGTGTGCACAGTAAGGAATGATGAGAGACCTGAAGAAATATTTCGATCCGAATTATGTGCTTGTCCTCCATCCTTCTACGACTAATCTGGCTTAATCAGGAAGGGATGCAAATCTTCAATGGTGGCTGGCTTGATTCCAGATTCAAATGAATCAACAATCACACCACGTTCAGAGTAAGTGTCTTACATCAATAATGGAGGTCACCTCCTTCATTGTGATGTCTGGCTACACCCAGCTACCTACAGACAGGTTTCAAGCAATACGCAGATTACGTAATTACTCATTATGGGCCAGCACCTGTTTTACTTTATTGATACAAGCAAGGAAACACAAAAGATGAAGAACACTTACGCCGATCAAGGTCAACCACTAAGACTGATGTGAAAGTAGAAGATCCATCCATGTAAATGTCAATCAAAGAGAATTTGTAGCTAACGCTAAAAACTAAATGGGCCTTATTTCTCTCCTTACAGGGCACTTTCAAAGAGATGGTTCACAGTTCATCAAGCATCGGATGATGATGACTTATTAATAGTTTTAAAACGATTGATGAAGCTATGAAAGAAGTGAAAATGGTGGTACCAAAAAAAGGCAATCAGCAGCAGAAAGTGTACATTATTTATGGCGTCCAGCGACGCATTGGGGATATGAAAGGTATACCCTTAGCAACATACGCCTTCACAGGAAGTGACACTGTATCAACTATCTGCAAGATGGGGAAAATTATATTGTACAGAAAAGTGCAAGCCAACAACGCTCTTCGCAAGAAACTTATGATTTAGATTGTTTTCACTACCAGTGTTACTTGTAGGCTGTTGTTGAAGTTGGCTACCCTTTCACCCTCACCCTCCCCTTCAGCAGCTTTCAGGCAGCATTCGTTTACAACCTACCACCCTACTTGGTGCAGCAGTGGCTGAATGAGAAGAACAACACGCTCGAGTGCGGGTGGAAGAAGATTGGCGAAAATCTGAGGCCAATCACAACAGTACGTCCTGCAGTTGCCTGAGAATTACCGTCCCTCGTAGTGTGTGCTTGCAAAGACGTATGCGTCCGTAACTGCGCGTGCAGCAAGAGGGGTCTAAACTGAATAGGTGGTAATTGTGCAGCCCTAGTATGTGTTAACAGGGACACGAATATCATACATGAAGATCTAGATGAGGACTGAATACTAATGAATACATTAATTTTAGGTCACATCTAACATTCTACATTTAATATTACTCCTGAACTCAGTTCCTGAACTTAAAAATTTCAGTAAAATATGGTTGCAGCATACAACGAAATATGCCTGTTTTCTAAAGAAAAGCCTCCAAAAGCCTCAGTTTAAAAAACATTATGATAAAATATGATATAATTATAAAACATAATTATTATACTCATCATATTTTCATAAATTAAAATTATTTATCCTGGAGAGATACTCATACTTAATGTAGCTTTGTCCTGAGGAAGTTCAGAATGGGTTTCTCCTTACCACAGGTTTATATGGCCTAGGCCTGTGGAAGCCTCTTTTCCCTTAAAAAGTAGCGCCCCTTGAGAAGGTGGTGAGGTTGTCGTCCCTTCAAGGGCTTATCACTAACATACCACCGGCCACCAAAGTCACAATTTGCTTTGAGAAAGTACAAGACTATTTGAAAAATTAGTTTCGTTAGTGACAATGTCATATGTATACAAACCAACTAGAAAGTACGAAACATTTTTACTTTTGAAACCCTATGTAACTCTTCAACCGTTCAGTTTAGCAAGACTGTGCACAGGGCTATTATTGTTCACGATTAAATGTGGATTAAATTGCGAAATATTTAAGAAAAACTGATGAAAACTACTAATTTACCAAAGTCTCCACCCCTTCCCCCAAACACGACGCTTAAAATGATGTAACACATTTTACCAAACAATATGTGGACTCTATGAAACACTCTGGAGCTGGAAGGAGACTTTCACTTTGGATGTTGAGGTTTTGGGTCTAATTGCACCGTACTATTTCCTCGCTCAGCCCTGGGCCACTATTACGCCCACTACGAACATCTACATGCAGTAAATACTCGACAAGCCACGATATCGTGAGTGGCGGAAGGTACCTTGTATACCTCTATTTGCCGTATCCTTTCCCGTTCAACTTACAAATGGGGCGACACGTAAAAGGCGTTCTCTCGTATGTGTGTGTACAAGCCCTCCTTCATCTTGTCTTTATAAACCTTACGTGTAATGTACGTTGGCGGCAGTAGAATCGGTCCGCAGGCAGTTTGAAAACCCGGTTCCCTAAATTTTCTCAGTTGCGTTCCCATTTGAGTTCGAGAACCACTTCAGTTAATGAAACCCACCAGCAATAAACCAAGCGGCTCGCCTCTAAAATGCTTCGATGTCTTCCTCTAACCTGACCTGTTGCGCATTCCAAACACTTGAGCAATACTGAAGGATGGGTGGCACTAGTGTTCTGTACGCGGTCCCATTCACAAATGAACCATTTTTTCCTAAAATTCTCCCAACAAACCTATTTCGATCGTTAGCCTTCCCTGTTATTGTCCTTCCGTTCTCGTTCGATTTCAGATTTGCAATGTTACTCCTAGATATTTAATCGACGCGACTATGTGAGGCAGTACACTGCTATTGCAGTATTTGAACATTACGGTATTGTTCCATTGGATGTCTATGGATTCATTACAGGTGGTACAGACAAGCCGTATTGTGAATTTCTTTTGAACACATTATACGAAAACTGTCTTGAGCAGCTAAATCGACAGCCAACGCGTAATGGAAATATTTTAGATCTGGTAGCCACGAACAGACCAGACCTCATTGACGGTGTCAGTGTTGAGACAGGGATTAGTGATCATGATGTTGTCATTACGACTGTGGTTACGAAAGTTAAAAAGTCGGTCAAGAAGGCTAGGAGAGTATTCTAACTAGAAAGAGCAGGTAAGCAGTTGTTAGCATCCCACTTAGTAAATGAATCGACTTCATTTACTTCCGGTATGATGGACGTGGAAGAATTATGAGCAAATTTTAAACACAATGTAAATCAGGCATTGGAGAAGTATGTGCCGAAAAAGTGGGTTACAGAAAAGACCCACTGTGGTTTAACAGGGCAATTCGGTGAATGCTCAGGAAGCAAAGACAATTGCACTCGCGGTACAAGAAAGATCGGGAGAATGAGAACTGGCAAAAATTAGTAGAGATTCGTGCTGCTGTAAAAAGAGCGATGCGCGAAGCATACAACCACTACCACCGTCATACCTTAGCAAAAGATCTTGCTGAAAACCCAAGGAAATTTTGGTCTTACGTAAAATCGGTAAGCGGGTCGAAGGCTTCCATCCAGTCACTCACTGATTAGTCTGGCCTGGCAACGGAAGACAACAAAAGGAAAGCTGAAATTTTAAATTTAGCATTTGAGAAATCTTTCACGCAGGAGGATCGTACAAACATACCGCCGTTTGAGTCTCGTACAGATTCCCGTATGGACGACATAGTAATAGACATCCCTGGGGTTGTGAAGCAGCTGAATGGGTTGAAAATAAATAAATCGCCAGGTCCTGATGGGATTCCAATTCGGGTTTACAGAGAGTACACTACTGAATTGACTCTTTATTTAGCTTGCATTTATCGCGAATCTCTTGCCCAACGTAAAGTCACGAGCGACTGGAAAAAAGCGCAGGTGACGCCTGTATATAAGAAGGGTAGAGGGACGGATCCTCAGAATTACAGACCAATATCCTTAACATCGGTTTGTTGCAGGATTCGCGAACATATTTTCAGTTTGAATATAATGAGTTTCCTTCAGACAGAGAAGTTGCTGTCCACGCATCAGCACGGCTTTAGAAAGCATCGCTCCTGAGAAACGCAACTCGCCCTTTTTTCACATGATATCTTGCGAACCATGGATGAAGGGTATCAGACGGATGCCATGTTCCTTGACTTCCGGAAAGCGTTTGACTCGGTGCCCTACTGCAGACTCCTAACTAAGGTACGAGCATATGGGATTGGTTCCCAAATATGTGAGTGGCTCGAAGATTTCTTAAGTAATAGAACCCAGTACGTTGTCCTCGATGGTGAGTGTTCACCGAAGGTGAGGGTATCATATGGATTGCCCCAGGTAAGTGTGGTAGGTCCGCTGTTGTTTTCTATCTACATAAATGATCTTTTGGATAGGGTGGATAGCAATGTGCGGCTGTTTTTGCTGATGATGCTGTGGTGTACGGGAAGGTGTCGTCGCTGAGTGACTGTAGAGGATACAAGATGACTTGGACAGGATTTGTGATTGGTGTAAAGAATGGCAGCTAACTCTAAATATAGATAAATGTAAATTAATGCGGATGAATAGGAAGAAGAATCCCGTAATGTTTGAATACTCCATTAGTAGTGTAGCGCTTGACACAGTCACGTCGATTAAATATTTGGGCGTAACATTGCAGAGCGGTATGAAGTGGGACAAGCATGTACTGGCAGTTGTGGGGAAGGCGGATAGTCGTCTTCCGTTCATTGGTAGAATTTTGGGAAGATGTGGTTCATCTGTGAAGGAGACCGTTTAGAAAACACTAATACGACCTATTCTTGATTACTGCTCGAGCATTTGGGATCCCTATCAGGTCGGATTGAGGGAGGACATAGAAGCAATTCAGAGGCGGGCTGCTAGATTTGTTACTGGTAGGTTTTATCATCACGCGGGTGTTACGGAAATGCTTCAGGAACTCGGGTGGGAGTCTCTAGAAGAAAGGAGGCATTCTTTTCGTGAATCGCTACTGAGGAAATTTAGAGAACCAGCATTTGAGGCTGACCGCAGTACAATTTTACTGCCGCCAGCTTATATTTCGCGGAAAGACCACAAAGATAAGATAAGGAGATTAGGGCTCGTACAGAGGCATATAGGCAGTCATTTTTCCTTCGTTCTGTTTGGGAGTGGAACAGGGAGAGAAGATGCTAGTCGTGGTACGAGGTACCCTCCGCCACGCACCGTATGGTTAAACGCGGAGTACGTATGTAGATATAGATGTAGATGTAGTCATTTGGATTTCCTTACTTCTTCTTTATTTAGAGCAAGCGGCTATTCTTGGCACCAACTGGAAATTTTGTCTAAGTCGTCTTGTACCTACATAGAGTCACTAAACGGCGACAGCTTACCGTACACCACAGCATCATCAGCAAAACAACCGGAGATTGCTGCCCACCCTGTCCGCCAAATCATTTATGTATATAGATAACAACAGCGGTCCTGTCACACTTCCCTCGACAACTCCAAACGGTAACTTTGTCTGTGATGAGCACTCGCCGTCGAGGACATCTTACTGAGTTCTGTTATTTAAGAAGCCTTCGATTCATTCTCTCATTCTCTGTATCTTCGAACCTCCTTTAACAGTTTGCAGTGGGGCACTGTGTCAAATTGTTTCCGGAAATCTACGAATATGGGATCTGTCTGTCGCCCCTCATCCATTGTTTGCGGTATATCACGTGAGAAAAGGGCAACGTGAGCTTTGCACTTGCGATGCTTTCTAAATTCGAGCAGATTTGTGAACAGCTGGCGCTACCTTTCAAGTAATTTTATTATATTCGACTGAGAATACGTTCAAGAATCCTGTAGCAAACGGATGTTGTGGATATTGATTTGTAATTTTGTGAGTTCTTTCGCCCTTCTTATATAAAGGAGTCATCTCCGCTTGTTTCCAGTCGCTTGGGACTTTGGGCTGGGTGAGAAATTCTAGATAAATGCATGTTAAGTAAGGGACAAAGGCCGTAGGAACTCTATGTAAAATCGTACTGGGACTCCTTTCAGACCTTGTCACTTCTTTGTTTTTAACTCTTTCAGTTGATTCTGTACATCAGTGAAGCCTATTACTCTGTCCTCTCTACGGGAACTTGTGCGACGGTCAGACGGCGATATGTTTGTACGAACCTCCTGGGCGAATGATTTCTTAAAAGCTAAGTTTAAAACTTCGGCTTTACTGTCATTGACTTACGTTGCAACGTTGCCACACTAGACTGGTCACAAAGTGAATGGGTAGATGTCTTTGCCCCGTCGAGAGATTTTACGTGGGACTAAAATTTTCTCGGGTTCTCGGGAAGATCTTTCGCTAGATGATGGTGGTAGTTGTATGTTTTGCTCATCGGTCTTCTTACAGATACACGATTTTACTGCCTGTCATCATTTGCGCGTTCTGTTTTGAAGCGAGAGTGCAACAGCCTCTCTTTTATCAACAATTTTAGAAATAAACCGTGCCGCGTTTCTTCTCCCCTTAATCCACTCTGCAGGTACTTGCCATGGAGCGATTTACAAACAGTTTAAGCTTTGCCCATATTTCCTCTACGTCTTGATACACGTCACAGTCTATTACATACAGCCACGAGACACTCTGGTGCGAAAGTTGTTAACGTTTGACGGCTGCAGAGACATTAGCGCTCCAAGCGGTGAGAAAGCAGACAGTCAGTTGCGTCTTGAGGATAATGCTGATTTGTAATTATTTTCTACTCGATTGACGAAACGGTTGTTATATTTGTGGGTTCCTTGCGTTAGTAAATTACCTAAAGACATGAATTATCGTGAAAATCGTGTGAAACCTACTGATTTACGTTAATTCAATAACATAAGCTACAACTTATTAGTGAAGATGTACGTTCAAGTACGAACATATTTGCAGCTTGCTCCACTAAACACAATGGAATATAAACGTGTATTTCGAGCATGTCAAGCCCATATTTCTCATGTTGTCTGTTGTTATCATCATAAATACTTTCACTGACACATAAACAATTTTATGGAGTCAAACGATTCGCCTATTCTTAAACTTCACTCGTCTCTCTAACGCACGAATAATTTTGTTAATCTAGTTGCTTTTGCTTCAAAAACGAAAGTATTGATGTTCCTTGCTGTTTGTGGTTCAAATTTAGCAACATGTTTGGAACTGGTTCCTTCCTTATTGGGAAACAGTTCTATTGATTTTGATGATTTATTATCACGTGTGAGGCGTTTTATCTCAAGCTACAGCTGTGGTGTCGTATTTCGTACATTATGTAATGTAGTTGAAATCATGTTCCAAATTCATTGATTTAGCCTGAAGTGTAGCGGACAAAAATCGACTTTGTAGGGTAGACACATAATGTCTTTATGTTAAGGGTCAGGTCTTCTGGTATTTGCTAACAGTTTTTTGTTATTAAAGGAATACATTATTCGTTAAATATCTGTACGGTACAACAGAATCGTAAATAAACTGTTCTGTGATCTACCGTTTCGTACCTCCCAGGGTTCTCAGGAAACTACAGAGTGACAAATGTGGTGTGATTTTGTAGTTATTTTCGATTTTTATGTTAGTTAAGGTTCCCAACCTGGGGATAATTACCCCTGAGGGACAAAATGAAATTTTCTGAGAAATGAAAACAAAAAGGGTTCGAATGTGTTCGTCACGAAATTAAATTATTTTTAAAATATTGTGTCCATTATTACTAGTGAATTGTTTATGACTAATTTGCCGTACCTGTTGTATTGTGTGCGAGTCGACTGAGGTTGTGCAGTGGTTTCGTTTTGCAAGCTGCCTGCCACGCACGTGAACTCAACACGCAAACGACGAAACAAGCGATTCTGAGCTCAGGCAGAATCCAACACAATAATACAAATGTTAAATTGATAATTATTAATGCTGCTAAATGCCAATGCAGGTGAAGTTCCGTTATTCCCCAAAAAAAATTTAATTCAGTTCGTATAATTAGAAAGTGTCCAGCAAACTTTCCAAATTAAAAGAAACGAAGGTGTAATGGCACCTGTGTTATATCGGAAACAGCGTCATATTGAGACTGCAGTTCAGTGAGCTAGAGTCCTCTGACGATATTTTTCATTAAAAGGGTCGCTTCATAATAACTAGTCTGAGGAAAAGTGATTTCAAAAATAATTAATTTATTTTCTCTCAATCAATATTTTTCAAGTTGAAGTTGGATTGATCTACAATTATTTTCTTAAAAAAATTTAAACCGCAATATGCGTAGAAGGTTAAGATTTTTCTGAAGCACTAGCGTAATAACATGCAAATCGCCTTCCAAACGCTGCTCAACTCAGAAAAGCGACGTATAGTGGATAACTTCGAGTTTTGATCCCAGTGTGAGTGAGAACTAACGATAGAAATCAGTTACAAAGTCACGAAAAAGACTCGCAAAGTGTCAGCTACGCAGTGCAGAGACGACACAAACGCGAGTCTCACTCAGAAACAGTGAAAGGAGCGTGACGCTGCAGCAGTGCGCCGCAGAGAGACTTTCGAACCAGACACGAACCGCCGCTAATGTGTGCTCGCCCCAAAATGCACTACTGACTACCTGCTCTGACATACTTCTCCAAATTACCGCAAGAGGAGAGGAAAATAACAGGGTTGCCACTGTGACAACTGAAATTCTCCCTCTTTGTTGCTGCATGTAGCGAAAGCTTGTAGAATTTTCTTCCCCAGTACTTGTGTTTTCTGTCAACAAACTGAAAGTAGCCAGTGTCCTGACCCTCACCTTACGATTTGCGGAATGATGTCTGGGCGAGTAAATGCAGCTCGCTTCCCATACCGTTCACCGAAACATAGCGGTGTTCAGTTGTCCCCTTCCGCCTTTAGGACAACCTGTAAGCTTTTATTGAAACTCTCTGACGATCTCCTGTGATTTGCACTGCTTTAAAAGAATCTTTTGAAGTACTGTGGTCTAAGAGGCACTCACAGTGGCTCACTCACACGACCGCTGTCCATGGGAACTCATGGTGGTAAACCTCTCGGATTTCTGCCATTGTCTTCGCAACACGTAAAACTCGCAGGTGGCACATCCCGACACATTCCAGCAGCTGGGAGAAACAGGAGCTAAAATGCTAGAATTCACAGACCCTGCTCTTCCATTTATATGTTGTTGTTGTTGTCTTCAGTCCTGAGACTGGTTTGATGCAGCTCTCCATTCTACTCTATCCTGTGCAAGCTTCTTCATCTCCCAGTACTTACTGCAACCTACATCCTTCTGAATCTGCTTAGTTTATTCATCTCTTGGTCTCCCCCTACGTTTTTTACTTTCCACGCTGTCCTCCAACGCTAAATTTGTGGTTCCTTGATGCCTCAGAACATGTCCTTCCAACCTGTCCCTTCTTCTTGTCAAGTTGTGCCACAAACTCCTCTTCTCCCCAATTCTATTCAATACCTCCTCATTAGTTATGTGATCTACCCATCTAATCTCCAGCATTCTTCTGTAGCACCACATTTCGAAAGCTTCTATTCTCTTCTTGTCCAAACTATTTATCGTCCATGTTTCACTTCCATACATGGCTACACTCCATACAAATACTTTCAGAAATGGTTTCCTGACACTTAAATCTATACTCGACGTTAACAAATTTCTCTCCATCAGAAACGCTTTCCTTGCCATTGCCAGTCTACATTTTATATACTCTCTACTTCGACCATCATCAGTTATTTTGCTCCCCAAATAGCAAAACCCCTTTACTACTTTAAGTGTCTCATTTCCTAATCTAATTCCCTCAGCATCACCCGACTTAATTCGACTACATTCCATTATCCTCGTATTGCTTTTGTTGATGTTAATCTTGTATCCTCCTTTCAAGACACTGTCCATTCCGTTCAACTGCTCTTCCAAGTCATTTGCTGTCTCTGACAGAATTACAATGTCATCGGCGAACCTCAAAGTTTTTATTTCTTCTCCATGGACTTTAATACTACTCCGAATTTTTCTTTTGTTTCCTTTACTGCTTGCAAAATATACGGGTTGAATAACATCGGGGACAGGCTACAACCCTGTCTCACTCCCTTCCCAACCGCTGCTTCCCTTTCATGCCCCTCGACTCTAATAACTGCCATCTGGTTTCTGTACAAATTGTAAATAGCCTTTCGCTCCCTGTATTTTACCCCTGCCACCTTTAGAATTTGAAAGAGAGTATTCCAGTCAACATTGTCAAAAGCTTTCTCTAAGTCCACAAATGCTAGATATGTAGGTTTGCCTTTCCTTAATCTATTTTCTAAGATAAGTCGTAGGGTCGGTATTGCCTCACGTGTTCCAACATTTCTGCGGAATCCAAACTGAGCTTCGCCGAGGTCGGCTTCTACCAGTTTTTCCATTCGTCTGTAAAGAATTCGCGTTAGTATTTTGCAGCTGTGACTTATTAAACTGAAAGTTCGGTAATTTTCACATCTGTCAATACCTGCTTTCTTTGGGATTAGAATTGTTATATTATTCTTGAAGTCTGAGGGTGTCTCGCCTGTCTCATACATCTCGCTCACCAGATGGTAGAGTTTTGTCAGGACTGGCTCTCCCAAGGCCGTCAGTAGTTCCAATGGAATGTTGTCTACTCCCGGGGCCTTGTTTCGACTCAGGTCTTTCAGTGCTCTGTCAAACTCTTCACGCAGTATCGTATCTCCCATTTCATCTTCATCTACATCCTCTTCCGTTTCCATAATATTGTCCTCAAGTACATCGCCCTTGTATAGACCCTCTATATACTCCTTCCACCATTCTGCTTCCTTTCTTTGCTTAGAACTGAGTTTCCATCTGAGCTCTTGATATTCATACAAATGTCTCTCTTTTCTCCAAAGGTCTCTTTAATTTTCCTGTAGGCAGTATCTATGTTACCCCTAGTGAGATAAGCCTCTACAACCTTACATTTGTCCTCTAGCCATCCCTGCTTAGCCATTTTGCACTTCCTGTCGATCTCATTTTTGAGACGTTTGTATTCCCTTTTGCCTGCTTCATTTACTGCGTTTTTATATTTTCTCCTTTCATCAGTTGAATTCAATATTTCTTCTGTTACCCAAGGATTTCTACTAGCCCTCGTCTTTTTACCTACTTGATCCTCTGCTGCCTTAACTACTTCATCCATCAGAGCTACCCATTCCTCTTCTACTGTATTTCTTTCCCCCATTCCTGTCAATTGTTCCCTTATGCTCTCCCTGAAACTCTATACAACCTCTGGTTTAGTCAATTTATCCAGGTCCCATCTCCTTAAATTCCCACCTTTTTGCAGTTTCTTCAGTTTTAATCTATAGTTCATAACCAATAGATTGTGGTCAGAGTCCACATCTGCCCCTGGAAATGTCTTACAATTTAAAACCTGGTTCCTAAATCTCTGTCTTACCATTACATAATCTATCTGATACCTTTTAGTATCTCCAGGCTTCTTCCATGTATACAACCTTCTTTTATGACTCTTGAACTAAGTGTTAGCTATGATTAAGTTATGCTCTGTGCAAAATTCTACCAGGCGGCTTCCTCTTGCATTTCTCTCCCCCAATCCATACTCACCCACTATGTTTCCTTCTCTTCCTTTTCCTACTCTCGAATTCCAGTCACCCATGACTATTGAATTTTCGTCTCCCTACACAATCTGAATAATTTCTTTTATTTCATCATACATTTCATCAATTTCTTCATCATCTGCAGAGCTAGTTGGTATATAAACTTGTACTACTGTAGTAGGCATGGGCTTCGTGTCTATCTTGGCCGCAATAATGCGTTCACTATGCTGTTGGTTGTAGCTTACCCGCACTCCTATTTTTTTATTCATTATTAAACCTACTCCTGCATTACCCCTATTTGATTTTGTATTTATAGCCCTGTATTCACCTGACCAGAAGCCTTGTTCCTCCTGCCACCGAACTTTACTAATTCCCACTATATCTAACTTTAACCTATCCATTTTCCTTTTTAAATTTTCTAACCTACCTGCCCGATTAAGGGATCTGACATTCCACGCTCCGATCCGTAGAACGGCAGTTTCCTTTCTCCTGATAACGACGTCCTCTTGAATAGTCCCCGCCCGGAGATCCGAATGGGGGACTATTTTACCTCCGGAATATTTTACCCAAGAGGACGCCATTATCATTTAACCATACAGTAAAGCTGCATGCCCTCGGGAAAAATTACGGCTGTAGTTTCCCCTTGCTTTCATTCGCAGTACCAGCAGAGCAACGCCGTTTTTGTTAGTGTTACAAGGCCAGATCAGTCAATCATCCAGACTGTTGCCCCTGCAACTACTGAAAATGCTGCTGCCCCTCTTCAGGAACCACACGTTTGTCTGGCCTCTTAACAGACGTACGGTACGGCCATCTGTATCGCTGAGGCACGCAAGCCTCCCCACCAACGGCAAGGTCCATGGTTCATGGAGTTTTATATATATATATATATATATATATATATATATATATATATATATATATATATTGTCACTTCGTGGCATGTGGCAAACTAGTACTGCCACACTATTTAAAAAGATTGTAATACTAATTACATAGTTTTTCACGTACTAACATTGGCCCTTAGCTCAATATGGTGAAGGCTACACCTTCTGAAAGGAATTCATCAATGTCATTGTCCTCAGCTAGTCCATCCACTACACACATACTTTGTGTTTTATACCTCTCATATATGAGAGTAGAATTGAGATATATACTTAAAATATGCTTAAATATCGCATGAAAAACCTCCGAGTTGTAGATAGTTTCGCAATAAAGTATAACAGGCTTCATTATTCACTTGGCAACAGCTAAACGAACTAATTGAAAACGCAACAATAACTACGGATATGGCCATTATATTGCTGTAAGGCCTACACTCTACTGTTATTATTATTATTATTACTAAACACTGTCAGTCTGAATTCTACTAATCGCTTTCATTTCCGAAGTAAAAGAGTCCAGCAGCGAAGTGATTTACAAACTATGTATAGATGATTTGAAATGGGGGTGTGCAGTATGTAGGTGAAGCCATGTGCTGCTAGGGAGAGGACTGGTGCAGAGAAACCATGTCTTGTAACAAGTGACTACCCTCAATGCGAGTAGTTAGCTTTCTTCTCTGAGAAGGACTTTAGGCAGCACTCGTGATGCTCTGGCAGATGCAAAACCATTCTATTAAAAATGTTCTAGCAGTTATCTCATTGACTCAATAATTTGTGGTTTAATGGAACACCTACAAAAGCTACATATTGTTTTTTATAATTTTAAAAGTAAAACTGTTCAAAGAAAATTCTGTTTCATTTTAAAATTTGGTTAGTTGCTAATACTGATGGGTACTAGCAGATATGTAATTGCTCTCAGGGGGTGATGGTATCAGAAACCACTGCACTAAATAGACGCTCTGTTGTAAAAACGGTGCTGCAGAGCAGTATAAACGTTAGTATCCTCACTCATCCGGTGTCGTATTCAGAGCGTTGCTTAATGGCCCCTTAGTCCGCTGCTATCGGTGTGGGTCACGAAAAAGAGACGGAGTCTGTTCCGGCAATGCAATTGTGGGCCATTAGGATGAATATTTGGGTGCCTTGTTGGTTGTTCCTGTTGAGTCTAAATTAAATACACGTTTTCCTGATAGTGCTCTGTACGTAGCCTACACTGAAGTTACGATTACGTGGTGCTCAAAGAGCGAGATTTAAATGTCAGTGAGTTCCTTTAAAAGGCCCGCTGACAGAAGTAAATAACTAGCTCACCTGCATTTGTTTGCAGAATTTACCAGTGATTCATTCAATCATACCATGCAAGGGTAAATTACAGTGAATTACGTAATATCTTTCAATCAAGTGCCATTTAATTTAATATCATCCGAATGTGTTAGTCATTCTTGGCGCCAAGTTTATTTCGACCACGACTGATTCACTACAACCGTTAGGTGGCCGACCGTTGTATCGTTAACACGGACTGTCATTGTCTCTATACAGACACAGTCGGCAAGGTCAAGTTTGTTCATAGCTACAAGATTTGAAACACTCCCATTATGTACGGACTCTCGAACTAGATGCTCGACATATTTTCGGAAAACTTGTTCAAAAGTACTTCACAAGACTTCCTGTCTGTGAAACGACAACGAATCCGCAGATTCTGCCTGGGTGGTTGGTTGTTTCCCTAGCATCTCGTGGAATCCCTATGGAACGCCCTCATCAAGCTACTGCTACTGACAGGACGGATGTACCATCAGGTAGTACCTACACCCACTCATCGCAGAGAGCCCAGTTGGTCAGTCCTCCCGAAAAGTCTCAGAATCATAGTAACAGAGCATTGGTGTGTCATAACACTGTCATTGTAATCAAGCAAACTGAGGGAACCGTTTCTATGTTCACAAGGCACTGGAAGATATTGCGGGGTCTCTAAAAAGTGTCAAACAACTTTGTAATGGAACAATTCTAGTTGAAACTGCTAATTCAACCAAAATATCTAGGCTCCTGGGATGTAAGGCCTTAGGTGACTACCCAGTCGAGCCTGAGTTGCATAATACTCTTAACTTTAGTAAGGGCGTGGTTACCTGCTCCGATCTAATGGAGGTGAACCCCGCAGAGTTACGTGAAGAACGGAAAAATGTGGGCGTCAAGGAAGTGCAGAACTATGGCAAATTGGAAAAATCGGCAGCATTCAATCTAATGGTTAGTACTCTTGAATTACCTGAACAAATCCTTGCGGGCTATATCCGTCTTAGCGTTCGCCTGTTTGTTTCTAACCTAATATGATGCTACAAATGTCTAGGTTTGGAAATATCACTGTGGGGTGTAATTGGAAGGTTACGTGTGGCAATTGTGGAGGCTCAGCTCAGGAATCAGGCAATTCTTCTACACTTCGAAATGTGTAAACTGCTCCCGGGATCACGCAGTGTGGTGCAGAAAGTGTGAGATTACAACGAGGAAAGGAAAATTCGAAGCAGTGCAACACTCGGTTTTTGCTACTTCTTTTGCATCAGCCCTTAAGTGTGATGTCTCCACACAAACTCAGACCACAGATTCAAGTACGAGCACATGCTCTTGCCATTGTACCTGTGGGTGGAAAGCTCCACTTGAAACTGAAGTCGTTCGGAAGCCATCAGCAATGGGCCACATACCACTACCCAACATCAGAAGCCAACTAAACTGTCCCCACAACCCAGGTAACCACCTCCTCCCATCAGCAAAGATATACGACCTTCAAAAAGTAGTTCCAAGACCAAGAAAGCGGTAGTTAAACCTTCATATCGTCGAGCTCTCTCCCTCTCTGATGGGAACTATGATCTTGAGGATATGAACTTCCAGTCAGAAGAAGCAGAGAGCAGGAAGCCGGCTATCGTTCTCCCTGACGTCTACGGTAAATAACCGCCTCTGACGGAGAAAGGAAAGAACAACCATCGCTAAACACTGGCTTCCCAGGGACTTGCGTGTTGCAATGGAATCTGAATGGATATCGCTTACATTTGGAAGAAGTATAGCTCCAGGTCCAGGAGAAACTGTTGCCCATCTCCTTACAAGAAATGCATCTTAAAGTCACCTATACACCTGCATTACGAGGTTACCACACATATAGGAAGGACGATGCTACTGGAGACAGGGCTAAAGGTGGAGAGGCTGTTTCCATTGGTACCAGATGACACTTCTGTCCCTCTTACCACGACCATACAGGCAATTGCTGAGAAAGTTCTCACACCCTTCTGTATCACAGTGTGTTCTTTGTACCTTACCACTAATGAATCTTTGAATGCAGAAGCACTGGCAGAACTCTTTGGGCACACCCATGCCCATTCCGCCTTGTGGGGAACTTCAATACTTCAATGCACACAATGTACCGTGGGGCTCGACTACCACTTGCTACAGGGGTAGGATGATCGAGCGACTCGTCCATTCTGAGATTATCTGCCTTCTGAACGCAGGTCAGACGACACACATTTCTGTAGCTACAGGGTCTTTTTCAGCCAATGACCTCCGCGTTTGTTCCACAGCGATTGCAGACTCATTTCAGTGGGAAGTGGGTAAAGATTCACATTCTAGTTACCACTTCCCAGTGTGGCTCCATCTGCCGACTAGGATGGTGGGTGACAGGAGACCATGCAGATGGGTGATACCAAGGGCAAATTGCTTGCAGTACAACCGACAGGCTATTTCTGAACAAAAGGATTGGGCACAGAAGACAGTGGCCAATATCATTTGTGAGATCCAACAGGCCGCAGCAGAGTCCGTCTCTACTAACCACCTCAGACGAAAGTCTGTACCTTGGTGGAATGACGACTGTCGATTGGCAATCAGCGCCAGATGAACAGCTCTGCGGAATTTCAGACATTGCCCAACTACAGAAAATCTTTCTGCAGCAGATCTGCGAGAGCACATGCGAGGCAAGTGATAAAAGAATGGAAGAGGGCTTCCTGGAGGAAATTAACGACTTCCATTAATCGGTCCACTTGCACTGTGCAAGGTTGGGAATCAATAAGATGGATTTCGGGCAAGAGTGGTACGTCCTTGTCAAGTAATGGGCTCTCGGTGACCACGCCAGATGACATGGTTCAGGTTTTAGCAGAACACTTCCTTACCGCCACTACATCATCCACAGAAGCTCCTGCTTTTCAGGTGTTCCATCAGACTGCAGAGAGGAAGTTCAGCTTCTTCTTGCATAATGAGGAAGACTACAATCTTCCATTCTCCATGTGGGAACTGGAATAAGGTTTGTCTGCAGCTAGAGACACTGTTCCAGGACCTGATGAGATTGCTGCAGGGGCAATCATTGATGGAACCAATGACTTTCGTTAGCGCCTAGATAAAGATAAGCCCAAAAATATGCTAATTCCCCTATTCGTCAGTCAAGATGGCATGGTAGGCTGACAGAAGTTATCACCATGGAAGGCAGAGACTCCAGATGATTCAGTGATTTCTGATCGAATGTTGATCAAAGGGAAACATCGCACTAGCAGGTTTTGCATTTGTTATTAAATTATGGTTGGCATTACACTGGATCTTCTGATCAGAGACCGGTAGAAGCGCTCCCTACAAGATAGTAGTCTCCCTCCTATAGGTGGTTACACAGTAACTTACATCCTCGTTTTACCATTCTCTATAGAAATGTCACGTCTCTCCCTCCCTCTCTCTCTCTCTCTCTCTCTCTCTGGGACCAATGAGGTAGTCTTGCAGTCACCGTCCTGTGTCTCTAACTTACAGTTTATTTACATTAGCCATTGCTGATGAATTTTGTGATGCATAAATATTTACTGAGAGATGAGACAAAATGTTCAGTGCTTCACAATTTCTCAGAGGCCCAGGACTGCGGATGGTCAACACATCTTGAGAAGCGTATCTGTAGTTTTGAGTATTTTCTGGAAAAACTGCTAGTTTTCTATATTTTCATCACAATGATGTTATCTTCCACTAACAGGAAGCCCTCTCACTCCACTCTCAGGTCGTAAAATGTTTTCACCGGGAGTTCACTCTACGGGAAATGTTATCGGTGTTCGTATATGAGGTGGCTGGACGTCCTAGGGCGACACCAAGGAGACGGCAGAGGTCCACTGGGCTACTGTCACTCGGCTCTCCATGGTCAACCCTCCACGAATTGGCTCTGTGGGGCAGTTGAATTTACTGATCCTGGCAGTCCTTGTTATTTCTCACCATTCAGAAAGCTTTCGACGTTTTCTCACTTCTACCAGATAAGCAAAATGCAAATTAGATCTAGGAGTAAAAGAATAGTAAGTTATGTCACACAGTTTCTGACAATCACTAGTAATGCTGCTTTTCGTATAACTTAAATATTCTAATAAAATGGGACTTGCATTAAGAATGAGCATACATTATGTGAGTGTTTCTGGAAAAAAGGTCCCATAACATAACCCTTCCTTCCGTTTTAAATTTATGCCAATGCAGTTGTGCCCAAAACTTGTTAAAGCACCAGTGCGTCAAAGACATTTTGATGCTGTGTGACATTGGAATTATGTGCACGGTTGAAACTGTTGACGATATGCACCCATCAGTTTTGCTGGTGTACTGAATCCGTACTTTGCATTATTGTCCCAGAGTATACTCATTTATGTATCTTGAAAATTTCCTTTACAACTAATTCTTACTTATCCTACATCAAATCATATTCTCTATTCACACATACTGATCGTTTGTAGCATACACTCATTCCATCATTTTAAATAATAATCAATTTTCATTTACTCTTCAGACAATTTCATATTTACTCCATTCCCACTCTCATAAAATTAGATATTAAATTCCACTAATACGTCATCAACATATACAAATACTTTACTTAATATTTAATCTCCTAAGGAAAGATCTAATAATTGAATGAACTCTGATACACACAATTCAATCGAAATGGTAGAATTTTAAACTGATAACTTCGCCCGTTAAATAGAAAAGTCGCGTAATTTCGCAATTCTACAGCGAGTATAACCTGGCAATAGCCGGCCATGAAACCAACCATACTTAAATATGTGCTTTACAGACACCCAATGAAGTCCCCCTGTACAGTTTCCTCTTTACATCAGTTCAAATAATGTAATTGATGTTCAGTCGTTCTCTAACACCATCTGGTAGTCGAGCAACAAGTTCCTCGACGATATGCAATTCGTTCACTTCATTTGAACGGTAGTTCATAAAAATTGCAGTAGCCCCCCCCCAGCTCTCGTTGTATTTCTGTGGGCCAAAACTACTCTAGTCTTAGTTGGTGTTGGATGCTCTACGACGAATACTTTGCTTTAAAAGCTTTAATAAATTGATGAACAGTTGAAAATAGATTTAAATTTAACATCACACTTATATTATTACCCCATGTCTCTGGAAGAACACCTGTAAACGCTTTAAGAAATGTTAAAAGGCGCACACAACCAATAGGGTCGAATGTAGGAAAATGGTTACTACTGTCTCTCATTACCAGTATTAGTTCCACTACGCGAACATACTCACTGCACTGAGACTTACTTTTACTAAAGATGCGTGAAAATCCCAATTATCCTTCTCAGATTACCTTCGATCCACTATCAGCACACTATCTGTACTACTACATGGAGTGGAAGACACACAACTCCGATTACCACTATCAGGTTTTCGCTTAGTGCTGATTTTATTCCGGTTAAAACTGCCTTCAGATACTAAAAGGTTAGCATTTTTCACATTCTCTACTACATATCTGTGTGCCTTAATTATGCAATCTTATACACTAGTACTTAACTTATTAATCTCGGAATTTACTTTAACGTAGTTGTAACTAATCTGGTCAGTCACATCCTGAAGCGAGGGACTAATAGACGTTTCCTGTTCTTCTTTTGCTTCATTTAATTTTTCCTCAAGATTTCCTATTTTTGTACTAACATCTGTGAACTCAGGATTATGGTACAACTTCTTAAGTCCTGTTTTGCTCTAACTAACGCATTCCTTGAAACATTGTTGACCTTGTGACAAATTTTCAATACTCTGTTTTGTCTCCCCACGGAACTGTTTAGTATCTTCCTTGTCCTCTTGCGAAACTGTTTCATCTCCTCTAGAATTTCTGCTAAGAGTAGTGGATACTGCTCTGTCATTTTAAAAAAATACTCTAGTATTTCCTTTAAATATCCGAACTTTACTTCACGAGCGTTAAATTCACGTAACCACACTTAAACAAGTCACAGTCTGCTTGGGTTATCACTTGGTACAAAATAACTCCCTACAGTGCTTAACTCGATTCGCAGTTGAAAAGGAATAGCTGTCTTGACAACAATCCCAAAAACATTCATCTAATCAGATAATCTAATAACTCTTGTTTTTTATTTAACGTTATTTGTTCTCCATTCTCCGGAACCTTTCAAGGTGACTACGAATTGGCCGCCGTTGGTAGGCGCAATGAAGACAGCAGAGGCACAGTATGAAGTACAATCAGGCTGCATCCTCGTTACGCCTTATCTGTACTCGACTATGTCTCATTTGAAGTACAATAACTAATCAAACCAATATGCTTTTCTTTTATTTAATTATATCGAACGTTCCACTGTGAATAGATCCACTCTCTCCTTCATGTATGTTCTGTATCGTTTTCATAAAGAATGTTTTTTCTGTCACCTAACACTCTCAGAATGTACCAACTTTACTACGTACAATCAACAGTACATCCTGGACCACATTGCTACGGACACCTGTACTATTCCTTACTGCTGTGATATGTCCTTATAACAGACAACTATACTATTCTCACACTAAAAGTACTGAAAGATTAGTTTGTGCCCTGTTTCTGGAAAGAAACAGCTTTTTGGGTTGCTGCTAAGTTTCGCTGCATATTCTATACCGTAGACGAAACGGAAAAACCCTCTGCTGTCCAGATGGACTGCAACTAAGGTAAATGCGTTCCCGAACCGCAAAGGCCATATGACTAGCGACTATTTACTTCCTTTATATGTAGTAGAGGGCAAACGGGTTACCTCCAACTATTCTTTTAGCCCCAAGTGAATTGCTTCTCGGTAGCCTGTCACACTCAGCAAGATACACAGCTCAGAATATTAAGAAGCAGGGAATAGCCATAGCTCAAGACAAATCAGCAGACTATTCGCGCAATGGACTGACTGTATATATCACGATTCAGGATGTAGATTATTTATGCTTTTATTAAACCCTGTCCTAGGTGTACATTTTAAGCAGAATACAGTAACATAGTTACATGAGACAGTAGCTGCTCTCTATTCACAGTAAAATAAAATTAAAGACTAGTTCACTTATTACCTCTCTGAACTTTAAGATTACTGCACATTTAATGTAAATCTTAGCGATTCGTTAGCAGTCTTTCTTTCAAGGGTCATAAATCAATACGCACTTCACTTCACGTGTACTCTTGGTACCACTCGGAAGTAAAAAAAATGAAGCATTACTATTTCTGTGTCAGTAACAAAAGTCTAATCACTCGGGAATAAAACAACAACCACCCTAATAGTAAAAAATTATTTGAGATACTTGGATTTTATGCTTACAGCGGTGCGGTGTTCTCAGCTGCCGAAACGAAAAGTAAGTATGAATCAGTAATTGCGAAAACAACATTTGTCCAAAAACGCAAATTTTTCAAAAGAAGAAGAAACTGTATGCTAGCTATATGATGAAATGTAGGATGCGTGCATTCATTTAAAAATCGGCTTTATCTGTAAGGTAAACTTTAACAATAAAATAATGAACTGTAAATGTAAAACGTTGCCTGTAGCATTTCTAAAAAAAATTATGAATTTATGAGGTATCGGATGTTAAACATTTTATACTAACATTTTAATAACAAAGTTTTTTTTATGTATCAAAATATTAGTTTATTATGTAAATTTAATATACAATATTACTTTTAGGATAGCTTCACACCAATTGTTTATTTTTTAAAAAGGACACTGACAAAAATCTACACAAAGCTTGTTGTAAACAACAGATTTTTCTATAAATCATATGCAGGAATGTCTACAGAGGCCACTGAGCCAGTTCCAGATAAAAGGCTTTGCGCCCTTTAGGAATGTACAACGGTAGTTGTCCTATGTCTTTCAGCTTTTTGACATTGTTTGGTGCTATGTTGTTATGTGCCATTTATGAAGGCAACTTTGGTTGTGCCTATAACGAGAGTCGCAAAGAAGTTTTTTGAGACCATCACTATGATAGTAACACTCAATTTCCCCCATAAACTGTGATGGAAGCTCATAAATGAGGGCCCTGTGAATTAAACTGTACAGTTCTAGTCCATAAAGTTTACGTAACTGTCATCAGACAAACAGTATTGCTCATAAAATTTGGGCCACGATTTGTTGTAAACCAAAATCCCTTCTGTGTTAACAAGCTATACTTGAATATTTTGATTTTTGTACCAAGTGACCATCTTTCCGACATAACCCTACAAGAAGCATATTCTGTCTTGTTTTCCCATCACCCGTTTTACGCAAGCAGGTTTACGATGACATGCCAAAACTACATGACCACGCACAGGATTAGCATTAGCTTAACCACTGAGTTGCTCTTGTATTATGCTGGGGACACGTCAGAGAACACGTGCTATTCAGAAACACATTTATTATGCACTGTCCTAATGTAATCAACCAAAAAGGAACATATTTCGTTAGGTCCTTTGTCAGCTGTATCTTCATGGTATAGATATAGCTTGGATCTGTTGCTTTTTAGGTATGTAACACAGAATGCATTAACGTTAAGTCGACGCAAATTAAATACTTCCTGCACTATGAGCTCAGGAATCTGCAGATACTGCATGTAACAGAAACACAATGACACCACATGCTCATTTTCTGCACACATCTTCTTTATTGTATCCATCTTTTAATTGAATTTTCCTACTACTTTTTTATGTACCATTAATTCCTCATAGCTGTAGAATATGCTATATCGTTGAACGAT
This sequence comes from Schistocerca americana, assembly GCF_021461395.2. Taxonomy (NCBI): domain Eukaryota; kingdom Metazoa; phylum Arthropoda; class Insecta; order Orthoptera; family Acrididae; genus Schistocerca; species Schistocerca americana. The sequence goes on from NC_060123.1 coordinate 644,412,259, forward strand.
TGTCTCTCAATTTTCGCTGCAAGTGACTCAAAAGAACATCAAACTCGGTTAGTGGCTGCTCAGAGCATAATTAAAACACTCAGTGAAACCCCTGAAATATATTTCATGTGACGTGCAAATGTAGCTTTATGAGCATTTCACAAATAGTTCTTACGAACAACTCAGCATCTAAGTAACACACTTCTTCAGTAGAGTTATGCGTGATATTCATAGGGGATGGTTTAATATGCTTCTCAGTTATCTGCAGGTCTGGGGTGCCGCATTGCTTGCAGTAGCACATCCCCTCTGTCATAGGGTTCAACACTGTTTTTCACACAATAACAAAAATCGTCGCACACGTTCATTTTCAGTGCCTAAAAGACTGCAAAATTCCGGTTTGCACACTTTGACAGTCTCGGCCTCTGTAGTTAACAAGCGATATCGATAATTTTTTCCGGGGTCCTTTGTGCACCACGCCTTCTTTCTCGATCAGCCTCCGAAGTTATCCATTATGCGTGCTCTTACTTTCGAACTCATGAAATTTACGGAATATTTCAATCTATTCGTGATCAGCAATCACATTTCAATACAGTTTCATACACTTGAAACTTATCAGTACACGAATATCACTGCTATATAACAGAAACTGACATCACCATACAATCCAGGACTCATGCTGCTTCTGCCAATTTTTTTAATGATAATATGAGTCCAGTTGCAAACGTAACTTATTTGTCTGTTGTTGAGGAAAATAAATGTTTTTGTAGAAAGAAGCTTCCAGTTATTTTATAATAATTCTTCCTCCTACTGTTAAATCATAAGTTTCTTCAGTGCTTTGTCTTACTGAGTCTTTTTATTCTTTACCTGGTTTATTTCATGGGTAACATATGTGTAGGTAGGGATCTACACTCTAATATTAGGATAAGAACTTTATTTCGTTCCAACAAGTAACCACGGGTTTATCAATAGGAACAAACACTACTGGGGGGTGCTTACCAAAGATTTGTCACGAGTGTCCTCCAAACATTTCTCTACACAGAACTCCATTTATAAAAAAATAAAAAAAAGATCGCTATCACCTCTTTGGACCCTGACATTAACTACTTGAAATTATAAATGAGCACACAACAACTCAGCCTCCTCAGGCAATGGCTAGCAAAATCTACCGACACCCCAATAATCTACTCTGACTCCGTTGGACCACTCGGCAGTCCTAAAATGCATAACAGAATGTACGGTGTGAAAAAAAAGTATTGATAAATAGTTCCAGAAAGACTTTCGCTGTTATGGGGATCTCTGGATATTATTCAGCATTATTGGTCTCTTTGTCAAAGTCGACTTCCTGTCACCTGTAACAGTGCTTTGGTCTTCTAAAATCGAACAGGGCCGCAACCTCACCACCATCCCCCAAAAAACACCGTCAATTAATTACGTGGAGCATATGAATAACTTCCATTTTACAAACTTCCAACAAATTCTTCCATGAAATAGTCTCGCATCACCTATTGTGTCCTCTTGACCTGGTGAGTCACCCAATCCGCCTTCAACCCTGACTTAGCAATGAATCAGCAGTAAGTCGATTTATGTCATCAATATACCAATGAACACGCAACCTGCCCACATACAATTAAGTAAGGCTCAGAGTGAACTCCAAACTATGTAACTGCTCCAGCACACAGTGCACTTGGGGAAATCCTATTATCGGTCACGAACCGCGGTTCTCACCAGTATTATCATGGCAATAATTTCATGAGCCAACGTATACACAGGGCTTTTACGATCCTGCTCAAACGCGGGGGAAATGCTAAACTCTTTTCGGATAGTACGTGAAGCAGCCAATCAGATCATCCCCAGCACTTCTATACTCGAGGTATTTCTAATGTCAGACAGTCAGATTAGCACAAGTAATTTAGACTAGAAATGTCGTAATTGCAAAACTAAATAAAATTTAGTGAAAACAAAATGCGATTCCTTTCCACAAAACACATTACTAATAAATTTAATACTCTATGCCATTTCTGGCTGCCTTATAGAAAATCAAGCTCACTCGGACATACGTCACAAATTGCCCTATTGCGCAGCAACAGTCTCACTCATGCATTTACATACTTTTAGTAAAATGTCACATTCTCACTTTACGTATGTCCTTCATTTACTCTCTGTCTCTCCAAAGCACTCACACCACCAAAATACAATGAAATAATAATTTTCCAACGTACTCCTGATTACGTCAGAAATCTGTGGTAATGAAACTAGAGAAATTCCATAAAATTAGGTTATGCGAACCCATACTCTTGGTTGAAGTTTCAATTGATTCTACAGATGAATACGTTACAGTCCCTAATGCGGGGCCGGACGTTGCGGTCGACTGGTTCTAGGCGCTTCAGTGCGGAACCACGCGGCCGCTACGGTCGCAGGTTCGAATCCTGCCTCGGGCATGGATGTGTGTGATGTCCTTAGCACTACTTAAACCTAACTAACCCAAGTCTAGGGGACTGATGACCTCAGATGTTAAGTCCCATAGTGCTTAGTGCCATTTGAACCGTAATACGGATTCACAATGCCAGCACGGTTATTGTGTGAATTAGGTAAAATTTTACATCTCCGAAAGTGTGGAAGTTATTGATATAAACTTGTAACAGTATGGTTGCGTAATCGATAGAAGTTGGTATACCAAGTATGAAAAAGATCGATTGATATTTAATACTACTTCTTCAGATTCATAGAGTATGTGTAACGTATTGCACACAGCGTTAAGCAAGTCCAACGCTCGTTCTGCCCAGGAGAGGTTGCAAGACAAGGCAGACAGACAGAGGTGTAAAAACATAGAGGGCAGAAGAGAAAATGTGAAATGCACGAGGCGTGTGAGAAAATTATCGAGATGGACAACAATGCGAGCGATTTGGTAACGCTGTGTTGTTCTTGTGCCGACCAGTACTTTCATCCCTTCCTGATACTCAGTCTGAGTTTTCACCTCCGTACATCCATTACGTGACTTCTGAGCCGCCATCAGTGATGTGGCGTTTTTATTGTCTGTTACGAAAATGGAACAGCGAAATTTAGAGCAAAGTTATGCCATCAAGTTTGGTGTTGGATTGGGGAATCAGCGTGTGTGACCTTAGATCACTAGAAAGTGGTCCTTAGGAAACATTTCTATCAAGAGCGCAAGTTTTTCACTGTCGCAAATAGATTTAGGAAGCCCGACAAAACGTTGAAGAAGAATTGTGCTCAGAGAGAGACTTCAACTTCAAAATCCGACCAAAACATCGAAGGTGTGTGGGCTCTTGTGAGATTCTTCCTCCACGACAAACCGTCAAGCAAGAGTGTAACAAAGATGTCCTTTAAAAGCCAGGAAGAGGGTGAATCGACTGAGGCCAGATATTACAGGCAGGTGGATACTGCATTGTAACAACACTCCACTTCAAGTGGTCGCATCCATCACTAATTTATTGACCTCACTGATTTGAGTCTCTGCCACTTTTTTTCTCGAAACTGAAAAATATCTGAAAACGACATCATTGTAGATCACTGAAGAACATTCAAAAGAGTGTGACAGACATGTTAAAGGACCTGCCAACTGAAGTCCTTCAAGTCTGATACCAACACTGCCATCGACTCCACCAGAGTGCACCTCCTGAAGGGAACTACTTTGTAGTGGACAATATTATTGTTTGAAAAAAATTAAAACTGAGATAGAAAAAAAAATCACTCTCATTACTTTTCTTATACATCTTGTACGTGACATAGCTACACGTACCTGGGCCAAAGTGCTAGCACAAGGGTTGTATTTTCATAAACTGTACTTGTACAATATGTGTTCTTTGTATGCTGTTTTTGCATTTTGGGAGAATGCATTGAATGAAGTGTACAAGGAATTAATGCTTTATATTTTCCTGTTCTTAGCGTTGCATCGTTGTCAACGCTAAAATTTATTCTAAACTTCTTTAGTCCCAGTACTTTCCGTAAACAAAAGTGAAATTTTTTCTGGTGCAGTAGGTTAGCTTGTGTCATGAGGAATCAAGACAACTCAGTCGCAAACACAGCGCTCCACATCAACCCAGGAGGAACAAGACTACGAGGAAGACCGGCAAAGAGATGGACTGACAACGCCAGGGGAGACATGCACGTTGTTGACTTAAGACCAGAAGATGTCAACGACAGGGAGAAATGGAGGAGATGTAGCAAAACGGCAGACCCCGCAAGTCGGGATTAATGCTTGGAAAGAAAGAGAGAGTAGGTCAGCTTGTATTAATTTTCCTGTGTCATGTTCTCCCTTGTATCTATGAAATTTTAATTGTGGAATAGACTGCAGTGCCGAATCGTCACTAGCGTTTAATTAATGCAACTCTGAACTGATTTACATTGATCTCAACTGTGATGGTATACTTCGAAGCTGTCATTGTGATAACCATTTTATAATGCACTTTAGTCCGTCTGTTTTCTTTCCCTCATTTCCGTTTCAAACTATATAAACACCTTACATCCGAGCGCTCACATACTTCCAACAACGTAATGCATCCCCCAGCCCTCCTTTCTGTTGGTGTTATAGTATCCACCTCTCTAACGGAGGGTTAAATAACAGAATTTTCAAAATGTATTTCTTGTTTTCCCAATTCCGTAACATGGTTTGTTGTACATTACAAAATATCTTCGAGGCAATAATTTACTTTTTCTGTACAATCACAGCTCTCACGCTTATGTGTACTTCGTCAATATGCATAATAATAAACATTTAATATCTTACTTCCCATTCACAACATTATTCTGCATCTACATGTACATCTACATGGATACTCTGCAAATCACATTTAAGTGTCTGGCAGAGGTTTTATCGAACCACCTTCACAATTCTCTATTATTCCAATCTCGTATAGCGCGCAGAAAGAAAGAACACCTATATCTTTCCGTACGATCTCTGATATCCCTTATTTTATCGTGGTGATCGTTTCTCCCTATGTAGGTCGGTGTCAACAAAATATTTTCGCATTAGAAGGAGAAAGTTGGTGATTGGAATTTCGTGAGAAGTTTCCGCCGCAACGGAAAACACCTTTCTTTAAATGATGTCAAGGCCAAATCCTGTATCATTTCTGTGACACTCTCTCCCATATTTCGCCATAATACAACCTAAGACGGCTCCTCAGATTGTCTCCCAAATCGCTTATATAGATAAGGAACAGCAAAGAGCCTATAACAGTACCTTGGGGATCGCCAGAAATCACTTCTGTTTTAGTCGGTGACTTTCTGTCAGTTACTACGAACTGTGACCATTCTGGCAGGAAATCACAAATCCAGTCACATAACTGAGACGATATTCCATAAGCACCAAATTTCACTACAAGCTGCTTGTGTGGTACAGTGTCAAAAGCCTTCCGGAAATCCAGAAATACGGAATCGATGTGAAATCCCTTGTTAGTAGCACTTCATGTGAAAAAGAGCTAGTTGTGTTTCACAGGAACGATGTTTTCTAAACCCACGTTGACTGTGTATCAACAGACAGTTTTTTTCCATATAATTCATCATGTTTGAACACACTATATGATCCTAAATCCCGCTGCATATGGACGTTAACGATATGGGCCTGTAATTTAGTGGATTACTCATGCTACCTTTCTTGATTATTAGTGTGACCTGTGCAACTTTGCAGTATTTGGCTACGGATCTTTCGTCGAGCGAACGGTTGTATATGATTGTTAAGTATGGAGCTGTTGCATCAGAATACTCCGATAGGAACCTCACTGGTATACAGACTGGACGAGAAGACTTGCTTTTATTAATTGATTTAAATTGCTTCACTACTCCGAGGATATTTATTTCTACGTAATTCATGTTGACAGCTGTTTTCGATTCGAATTCTAGAATATTTACTTCGTCTTCTTTTGTGAAGGCATTTCGGAAGGCTGGGTTTAGTAACTCTGCTTTGGCAGCACTGTCTTCAATAGTATCTCCATTGCTATGGTGCGGAGAAGGCATTGGTTGTTTCTTCCCGCTAACATACTTCACATACGACCAGAACCTCTTTGTATTTTCTGCCAGGTTTCGAGACAAAGATTCTTTGTGGAAACTGTTATAAGAATCTCGCATTAAAGTCCGCACTAAATTTAGAGCTTCTGTAAAAGATCGCCAATCTTGGGTAATTTGCAACTGTTTAATTTAGCATGTTTGTTGCGTTGTTTCTGCAACAGTGTTCTAACTCGTTTTGTGTACCAAGGAGGATTAGTTCTGTCGTTTGTTAATTTATGTGATATAAATCTCTCAGTTGCAACCAATACTATTCCTTTAAATTCAAGCCACATCTTGTCCACAACTATATTATTAATTTGGAGTGAGTGGAGATTGTCTCTGAGGAAGGCGTCAAGTGAATTATTACCTGCTTTTTTGAATAGGTATATTTTTCGCTTATTTTTGGAGAATTAGGGGATTACAATACACATTCTCGCTACGGCAACCCTGTGTTCACTAATCCCTGTATCGCTCTTGGTGCTCGTTATTAACTCAGAATTATTTGTTGCTAAGAGGTCAAGTGTGTTTTCACAACCGTTTACTATATAGTGGACACCTGACCTATTCAGCTGCACCGGAAACTCATTCAACCTTTGGCGCAAGTCGAGGATCTGCTGCCTACACGGTAGCAGAACCGTCTGAGCCTCTGATTTAGACCCTCCACTCGTCTCTGTACCACATTCCGCGATCGGCCCTGTCGACTATTCTGCAAATGCTCACCGCCGCTTTCATCTTGCAAGCAAGACTGGTAGCCTTTACCACTTCTATCTGTCGCTTGAAACCAGAGAGACTCTCTCCTGATCCAAAGTGACACACATCATTGGTACCGACGTGAGCAACCACCTGCAATTGGCTGCACCCTGTGCTCTTCATGGCATCCAGGAGGACCATTTCCACACCTGGATTGACTCCACCCGGTATGCACACGGAGTGCACATTGGTTTTCTTTCCCATATTGTCAGCCAATTCCTACGGGGCCCCATAACGCGCATAACGTTGGAGCTCCCAGTTACCAATTATCCCACCCTCTATGATTGCCCGGATCTTGCAAGCTGAGTGGTTTAAAATTATTAAATAAGTTAGCAATAATTAATGACAGTCGTAATAAGCATAAAAACCACAGTTTTGATTCGAAATTGTGTTTTAACTACCTGATAATTTCATAGTCCATAAGAAGCTGATGCCTTTCAACCACAGACGTAACGATAACCATGACTCGCTGTTGAAAGCTGCTGCCCGCTGCCGTTCCTTACTTAATATGGGGGCGTTATAAAGCGCTGTGCCTCATGGTCATTCTTATTTTATTTTTATTTTTTGTCATAGAATTGCTCTTATAGAGCATAGTGATTCAGTTAATTGGGCAACTGGCGAAGATAACAACACAAAACACTTGGCGATTCGTTGAATGTAAATGATGACGTTCCTAGAGAATTCATATAAAAGGTTATTCTGAACGGCTTCAGCGTATAGTAGGGAATTGTCATCAGAATGAAAAACAATCTGAGTCACTCCAGTTTAGTTTCCGTACCCAGATTTGCATAATCACTGTAGATCTAACGATAAATATGTGAAAGACGTGAATTGGTAGAAGGTAAGGCATATCTTGGTAGTGTATGAAAACCGCTAATCACGTGGACAAATGCACAGGTTGCGCATTCAGAAACAGAAACTGACTGACTGACTGGCCGACAATGTTGTCACAGCTACAGCCCACCTGTAATTTAAATGAGTTGCATCAACAAGGAGCGGCGCTGTACGTTTACCAACACTTTTCTGGATACTAATCTGGTACGAAACTTGTGGGAAGGTTATTACTTAAACAAGACAATTTTCCATAACTCGGCACACGCAGTACTCAAAAAAATTTTACGCGTGTGGTGCGACATTAAAAAACCAATCACAAAGGATTACCGTTTCATTCGTATTTCCACTTCTTCTTCTGCAGGGCGACAGCACAATTTGTTATGAAAACTTTGCACTTGGTGTTTTGCCTGGCAGCAGCAGTGATTTGCCTTTGTATAGTCAAAAACCTGTGTTCACGTTAGCAATACAACCACGTTTAACCGACTCTGTTGTGCATTACAACCATTCAGCTTAATATCCGAACTGGATATTCTAACGGGAATGGTTGTACTTATTATCTTCACCTCTAGGTCGTCGTTTGTAGAATGTTTAGTAGAAATTTTAGAGTACGGTACGATTCCCATGTGAAAGGAAAAGTGGAATTATTGTTACTTTTTACTCAGAATTTGAATTACATATAAAATTTATTTGATACCTCTTTCTGGTCACTTACTGTTTTGAGTGAAAATCATTTCAAAAACTAAGTTTCATGGCTTTACCTCAAACTATTCGTAAGCCGTGACGTCTCTTTCTAGGTGGTGATGTAGACATATAGCATTCTCGAAGGAAAAACATCAAATAAGTGAGATAAAATACGTGGTTACAACCAAGAAAATAAGTTTTCGAATGAACAGTTTCGGTTATCCAGAAACTATCTTCATTAAATGTAAAGATCGGATAGAGGGCCATTTATATATATGGTTCTATTAAATATTACATGCTGTTTAACGCGTCGGCAAGAAGACAACTAATAATTTCTCGGATAGTGGTAACGATTTTGGATCGACCCTATTTACTTCAAAGTTACATTCATTTTTCGACACACATATTATATTTGGATGTCAATTAACGACAAAGCTCACATTTTGCTAACGGATGTGGTTAGTTATTCCCTTAAACAACTCAGACAAACAGCGTAAAAGAAGCCTTAAATACTTCCTGAGTGGAAGTATAAGGGTTAAGCATTTCACGTGCGAGAATCTCCACTCCGGTTTAACACTCTGAAATGATTACAGACGCTATTCGTGGGCATGCAGTCAGTGTGACGGCTCGCCTTTAATCCTCCAGAAACAATAACATCGATCGATATTGCAGAAGAGACGGCACACGCAACAATGAATGACAGTTGACGATCGCTAAGATCATATCCGCGGAAACGCACCCTTTCATTTGCTTCAAGATGTCGGAGCGCGTCGGAAGTGTTCCTGTCGCTGTGCCCGAGGCGAAGCGGAAGCCGTACTACGTGCCGTGGCACGAGTACGGAAAGGTAAGTGATATGTTGCACACGGTTTCAGGTAAGATCCGTAGCAGTGGAAAGTGCACAGATTGGAAGCTACAGAATTCGGATGCAGTGTGCACCGCTCCTCTTTCATAAAACGACTTTAAAACGGACTCAGCGACGTTGGAAGTTACATCCAACGATATTACTGATTATGAAAGACAAAGATACTGAAACACGGTGTAGTCGTTATTTCTTTGCTTGAAAAACGGGTAGATTTGCGTGGTTTTTTGTGCTATGCAGTTCGCAAACAGACGAAATGTAAAAGACGTTATGTATGACTATCAAAATTCCCTTATCGTTGATACACATTTCGGAATGCAAGGATTTAATCACTGTAGCTTCCATTTTGTATCTATTTTGAGTTTCATTAATAATTTGTTGAACTGACGTGAACTTATAGCGCGTGCAACTCATCCGTTGTACGTTCCTGTCGGTAATACGTTGATGTACGTCGTAGCCAGTCTGGTGATAGTGCACGGTAACAGTTGAAAATCAATCTCTTCGCGTTTTTTCCGGCTATATATCCATTTCCGAAACTGTGGCTAAAAATTGCACCAAGTGAAAGAAAATATCCATCAACTTCGTTTATGAAACACAGGAACTTACGAAGAAGCAGTGTCGGTCTTTATCCACATCCGATTAATTATTCGCCGTGTTCACTTCCCACCTTTTTTCACGGGAACTCTTCCAGTATAAAGGCCGTAAACGGGGTAAGTACACCTTTACCTTTTCTTGCGCATCTCACACGTCAAACTACCGTTGCATATGTGGTTTGTAATCTTTGTTCATGTTTGTCAGCAGACACCGGTTGTAATATCATTTGCCTAACATCAGTAATATTATAATGTTCGCAGCAAATATGAGTTAGGAATAAATGAAACACTAAAAGCATTTCTTAACTTCAGTTTTATAGATACTCAAGAAGATGGTACATCCAAAAATGGGCCATACCATCAAGTCTGAAAGTAATTGGTTGGGTACCCATAAGCACAAACTTAACATTAACTTTGTAACCATAGTCAGGAATGCGATCTCACCATCCCCTCTACCCAATAATGATAAAACAAAAACGCGTTACGCCAATGGATACAGATCACATTATCATCTTTCTTGTAAGAATTAGGCTATTGGCCGTTCCAAACTTGACAAACAGAATCATTTCAATATTTTCCGAAGTCCTCGAACAATTCTTTTCCCATTCGAATTGTAGTTCATGATTTTCTGTGGAATCTCTCATTCTCATGAGGTTTTGTGTCGATTTTTCACGATTCATTTGATTTTCATGTTGAAAATCTTTAATTATGTTTCTTCATTTCCAAACACGTCTCTGTTCTTTCTTTTTGGGGTCTCCAAAGTTTCATTTGCATAGTGTAACAAAGTAATCACCATCATCCATCATCATTAATTTCCTTTGGGCCTTTGTCCCACTTTAGCGCGGTGTCGGCCTTGTTACCATATATTTGGCGATGGCCAGATGGCCAGATGTCCTTCCTGTCACACCCCATACCCACTGGGATGGACTTAGTATACCCCACCTGCATGTGTCTAGTGTAAGTAACAGACTTGAAACATTTGTTCTAAAAATGAATTATGTAAAACAGATTTTTGTCTTACTGGATACTTTGTTCGGAATGTCATTATTTTCGTTATATACCTAGAAACGTTATAACTGCAAATTCACAGACAGCTATGATACAGGAAAAGCATGCAAGGCAGTGTTAAACTCAGCTATAAATCTAAAGTCAGGTGACGGAACGTATTCACCTTCTGAAAATAACAGAAAATAGTGTTCTGCCTCTTTTGTTTTCGGATTTTCGTTTTCCTTTCAGTGTTTTTTCTACATGAACTGGTGTTGTCTGCTTTGCGTGAATTACCTTTCTCAACAGTTATACCGTCTATGATATAGGCTGTGTAAATAAGTCAAAATCGTTTATAAACAGTTGTTTTATTTACAAGGAAAAAATCTTCACAAAAGATCCATTTCATTCTGTGTTTATAACAGATGTATATTACTTGAGATGTTTATGGGATTTTTTTTGGTTTGATATACGCGAAAGTTAATGAGTAATTATATTTAGTATCGTGTATTTAGATATAATCGGCGGGATAGTATATGATCAGTTGAAACTCATTTCCATCTTAACCCTATCCTCTCTTATCTCAGACAGAGCTAATATTTTCTCCTAAACTTCGCAAGGCCAGTATCTGACATGTGTACGTCTTCTCCTGCTTTCTGTTGTTGCCTAGAAGTTGTCCCATCATTCTTATCTCGCTTACATCTATGCAGTTATGTTGCAGGTTGGGCCGGGAAACTGTCTTCCCCACTGTAACTTCATTGTCCTTCGCGAATTTTACGTAATTAATAAAAATTTGAAGTTTTTGCTGTGCATTCGAGTGTCTTCGAGTGTCTAATGTTACTTTTAGTTGTCCGTTTTCGTGACAAATATTTTGCGTAATACAGAGCATAATGTCGTGGGATAAGCGTAACCGCTGTATAATGATGGAAAACACCATCTGAGTCGCTAAATTTATATATTTATATATCTAGAGCTGAAACACTAATCACTGCAGCAGACACCTTCGTCCTATACCCCTAAACTTGTATGTCGACCTTCAAGACATGTTGTTGTTGCTAAGGAAAGCACAACAATTTAACAAAGTAGTAACATGGAAGGACTAGAAAATATGCAGGAACAGAAATACCGCAGGTGTTCATGAGTTACCTCTGAAACTAGCTTTGAGGGTAGTAAGCGAATACGTTTTCATTAAGATAGATCCACAAATTACCAATTGAGTTTAAAGTGACGTCACGTGTTTATCGAATTACCGGTCAACGTGTTTATCGCATTATCGGATATTAATTTCGTATCACATAGTACTAATTTTAGTATCTTTCATCGCGTGTGTAATAATGACCGTTAAGGTGTGAGTCAGCCTATGGAGCGAGCACTTGTACTCAACAACATGAACTAAGGTAACTTACAAAATTACAAGGCAACCTTCGTACAGGTGAGGCGGTCTAAGGTGACAGTGTGAATATATTTTACTTTCTTGTCAGCAGCAATTTGAATTATCTATGTTCAAGGTAAAGCAGTGAAGACATGAGACCCAAAATATGGAGCGAATGCGAACTCCTGAAATTATTGTGGGCAGTTTATGAGTATTTCAGTATAAGGGTTTCGTGGTCACCAGCCCTCGGTTACAGAATAATATTATAAAGATGATTTATTCAACTATTTACCACATTTACCGATATTTCTTTGAAGTATCTTCACAATAGTAAATACCCTGTGATACGCAATCAACAGGAGATACGAATCCAAACAGTGTAACGCAAAAACTCTCAGACAATGCTAGAGTACAGTCATGTGTCTCCTGTGGCTGCGGGAACAGTCAGCATAGAATTGTTGTGGCAGTCTGCCACCGCACTCAGTCAGCCCAGACACGAGAGGAAAGTCGGCCTGTTCTTCGTCAGTAAACTTACCCGCACTGCTGTGTATCAGTGTGACACTGTCGCAAATCAAAACCGAGGCAGAAAATTACTGAACCGTACTGAATACAACATTGAGGACGAAGAGTCTAGCGGGCTTATTACTATCGACAGAAAGTACGATAAATAAATGGTACAAAATTGTTTCCAAACAAGACACGCAACACGTAGTGGGCAGTTGCAATGTTGCGCATATAATTTCCGTGCAGTACAGATACAAACAGGAGTGGGAGTAGGAAACCAAACGAAATGCAATTACTCGGTAAAAAGCTACCAGAACTCGTAGATCACTGATACCAACATGATGAAAAAATGTCCCTGTCAAACCTCCGAAATTTTATCGGTACAGTTCTACTTCACCTAGCCTGAAGAATCCTGACTGTAGGTAACAGTCGAGTATGAAGTATATCAGAGTAATACAACTCGTGTAACTGCTATCCAATAGTTGTGACAAGGGCCATCATGAAACCAGGATGCTTGCGTTATAATAAAGACGCCCTACGTTTCCTCATCTCGATGTATTACAACACGAATTTCTGTTGAAAACAGAAATGTTATTACACGAGATTGATTCGCAGTTGCGAACTCGAACATAAAACAGTTGATTACGTTTGACGATCGCTGGGTTTCTAGCTGCAGGGACACCTCTCTTCGGTTAGTTCACAATGGCTGAGCGAACCAGCAGTGTTCCAGCTGCTGTTCCAGACGTGAATAAGCAGGAGTAATACCTGCACTTGCGTCGCTATGGAAAGGTAAAGAACACGCCCCATGCAGTATTAAATGAAGTGCGTAGCTGCAGTAATTACATGTATTGGGAACAGATATACTAAAGTTAGCATCCTTATAAAACTCAGTTCGAGTTGCTATAGATGTAACGCTGTCTGTGATGTTCAGCGTTGGAGGCAGTGATATTACTTATTACAAGACTAATGCAAAGATGCAGAATTGCGCTTGCTACACTAGGCCTCTCTGCTTGTGGTGAAAATCGATGTATTACTTGCGTCTGTGTTTCTGGATTGAAAGTGCGTGTGGTAGATAGTGCGAGTTCATGTTCTTCCCGAACGGCATCCAAAAATTTCGTGTTTACTATTGAGTTAACCACACCAAAGATACAGTAACTCTAAGCACCTCCACAGTTATTACTATTAATTTATTCTGACTCGGCTATATCGTATTAAAGTCTCGCCACGTTACGGGAATCAATGTCTTTTTTCCTTGTCAGCAGATGATGGGTTTGAGTGTATTATCGTGACGCGAATAATGATTCTTGTTTATGAGCGCAGTGGTATTCAACTTAAGTGTCTTGTTTTCTCAGAATAAATCTCAAAACAACACTTTTTTTCACATTGGCTTGATATTGGCAACAGCGACAGTTTTGCGACAAAGTTTCCACAGATTTTTGTAGAATGTCCAATCAATCTGAATTTATATCTGTCAGTATGAATTATTAGCCTGCAGCTTCTATATTCAGTGAGATAGCGAACAACAAATTATTAGTAGCACATTGCAATTGTTTGTATATTAAATTGTTTTACGGAATGGTAAGCCAAGTAGCGAAAATTTTTGTTGTTGTTTTGTTGTTCTGGTGTTCCGAATAAAGACTGCTTTGATGCAGCTCTCCATGCTACTCTATCCTTTACAACTGTCTTCATCTCTGAGTAACTACTGCAACCTGCATTTTTCTGACTCTGCTTAGTGTATTCATCTCTACGATTATTACCCCTCTTGCTTCCCTCCAGTGTTAAATTGGTCTTCTCCCCAATTCTATCCAGTACCTTTCTCATCATTTACGTGATCCACCTCATATTCTCTTCCTGTCTTAACGGTTTATCGTCCCTGTTTCACTTACACACATGCAAATACTTTCAGAACAGACGTCCTGACACTTAAATTTACACCCGTTGTTAACAAATTTCTCTTCTTCAGAAACAATTTCCTTGCCATTTCCAGTCTACATTTTATATCCTCTCTATCTCGACCATCATCAGTTATTTTCTGCCCGAATAGCAAAACTTATCTACTACTTTAAGTGTCTCATTTTCTAATCTAATTCTGTCAGAATCACCTGATTTAATTTGACTACATTCCATTATCCTCGTTTTGCTTTTCTTGATGTTCATATTATATCCTCCTTTCAACACCCCGTCCATTCCATTTTTGTTCATTCAAAAGAATATTCCTTTTCAGGTAGCACAGCCTAGAAACTCAAATTGTGTGATGCACCACACAAAATGGTGTCGGCAAACAAATCTCGATTAAAAACGTTTACATTGTTTCTGAGTGTTAAGACACTTTTGTTGCTCAAAATGCAAGAAAATTCAAGGAAGGTGACAATAAATGTGGATTAATGGCAATGGCAGCGTATGACACGTAATTTGATCTTATTGGCGTCTTCGCTATTTAAATTTCAACATAGTAAAAGACATCACGGCGACTGAGGTTCCTCCTTGTTGATCGTCCTCCTCACCTGCTGCTCACTTTCAATAAAACACTTCTCTGTCTTTAATTGCGTTGTATTGTAATGTTACAAAATGACACGGTTAGGAAAGCAGTAGGTTATAATTCATACGACCGAGTGTGGGTGATTGCGTGCTTCGATTTTTTGTAATTCTGGTTCGTAAAATAATTCGAATAAAAAGTAGCCTCGCACTAGACTTTTGCAAACCGTATTTAAATATTCGACCGCAATTAACACGTGCATCTTCAAATAGTTTTGTGGTCCTGTTGCGTTTCTTTATACACATTGGACACTAATACATAATTTGCAGATCTGCAGGCACAGAAATAAAATATATAACGTCACTTCAGAAAATCCTTTTCCGTGATATTATTTAGTAAACTAATAGGAGGCAGGTACATAACTAGATATATGAGTACTAATCATTCGTTTGAAGTGCTTTATAAGTAATTTACGGAATAATCTTAAAAGTTTCACTTAACACATCGGTGCAAGAACGCTTTATCTTGTTCTTATTAATGAGGGTATGTGTTAAAATGCTTTTTTATAATAATTACTGAACTGAACGTTGACAAAAATTTTGTTGTGAGTTTTACTAAACGTTGACTACTGTTGAGAAAATACCGTCGCTTTTGATATAGCATAATACTCCACACTCATTGCATTCTGTGTCTCTGTTCCAGGTCGTAAGTACTTCTGGCGAATGTAGGTCCATTCCACCGACATGCCCTGTACGGAAACTATCCTCATGATTTACGAAATATAGCTGAAGAAATTCCTTAGTACAACCACGCAAGCTAGTGTTCTTTCTTTTTTCACATTAACAACATCACATATCGTTTTGTCCTAATATCACTTAATTGGAGTTATTGCAGTATTGCATATCGATCAAACGTTTTTGCCGAGCTTCTTACAAACATTTACTGCTATTCATAAAATTGCAGTTTAGCGTAATGCCCATTACTCATTGCATTCCATATACCTGTTACAGGTGAAGAGTGCTGATGCAGAGTGTAGGGCTGTTCCACCTCTACGACCTGTACGGGAGCAAGACGTGGAGGTCTTGTTTAAATACCGTGAGTACCTTTTTGTGTTCTGAGGATACGAGTAGTAAGGATTCAAGTAGTGTAACGGTTTTGATGAAATGGTTTTGTTACAGAGGTTGCCTTTGATATCAGCAACTTGTTTCCATATCCCATCTGCGTGTGCTATAGTAAACACGAAATGAATGTAACGTTGCAACGTTTTTGTTAATGTGTTGTAGTTTGCTTCATACATAACATGATCTGAGGATTATGTGATATTTGCTAAGGATGATCGGTTCTGTTAGTCTTACAGTAAAAAGCACTGTACCGATCATTTGTATTAGGAGTGATGCTAGGAAAGGTCACGTATAGGGGTATGAATTTTTACTGGTTATGGTCTCTTCATTAGCTTGATAGCTAAGTAGCAAGGACAGATTCCACGAATTGCGTCTGTCAGTGAGTGAACTGTCTCCCGATGGAACTTTCAACTAAATCCATGTAGTAGTAACAGAGTTACAGCAAATGCTGAGGAAAGCTTCATAGCTCTCCAGTTTAGAACCACCGTAGTGTGAGTCATATTTCCACTAAATA
The DNA here is from genome assembly GCF_021461395.2 of Schistocerca americana. Taxonomy (NCBI): domain Eukaryota; kingdom Metazoa; phylum Arthropoda; class Insecta; order Orthoptera; family Acrididae; genus Schistocerca; species Schistocerca americana. Next base: position 644,428,926 of record NC_060123.1, read on the forward strand.
CTGTACTGGTAATGGGCATAACACAGCCCTCTGTGATGGTCATCACTGGTGTTTCGTACTTCTTAAACACTAGATTAGTTCATAATTATTTATCACATCAAATAAATTTCTGTTTACAGAGGGTGCTAACTTCATTATTATTTGTCCACTAACAGTGTTGACAACGTTGGGTAGCAGTAAGTATTATAAGATGTATTCACCTTTTCTGACATGCAAGAGTAGTAATGATAAGTATTATAGCTGTCTATGTACAGACTGCAATTATGACACATTATTAGTCTGTAGCAGTGGATGTAAGTGAGTTCTGTGGATAGATGTTGTTTAGACTGATGGTGAACTTTTATTTCACAGGCCACTGCTACCGACACGATGTGCAATCTGAGCCGTCCCCGAGATACGCACTCACGTACATAGTACCAAACGTGGCAGCAGGTAAGGTGCAAGAGAGGCAAGGTGGAGGCGAAACAGCCCGACAGTAGCCGCCGCAGCAGCACCGCGATGTGGTTGAGGCAGAGGGAGCCAAAGAGGAGGAGGAGGAGGTGAGGGACGCCAAGACCAGCCGCGGCCTGCTGCGGCGGCTGCTGGCCCGCTGCCTCTGCATTAGGCTGCCACGAGGCCGCAGGTCCAGGAGGACCAGCAGGTGAGTCCGGCCTGTTGTGCCGTGTGTTCAGAATTCTTCAGCGTGGAACTTACCATGTAGCACAGCTGAATTCGTGAATATGCTGTAATTACAGCCCCACACAGTGACCTCTAGGGTTGGAGGGAGTGGCGGAGGGGCTTTTCGGCTTATCCAAATTTGTGTTCTGAAGCTGTGTGCTGGGACTTGAGTATTCATTGTCATTCTTCAGAATTCTGATTGTAGGGAAATAGCTCAATCATGTTCAAAGAATGGCTATGAAGAATGTGCAAAATCCATATTGAACCAGCAACTCCAGTATCAAAGAGTTTCGGTTATTTGTGTGAGATAATAATATATGTGTTTTAATCAAATTAAAGTAATCATAAGTATATAACAGTTTTCCATGGCTGCTACATGTGTAATTCCTTCTGTGAATAATTTGTGTAAAAACGATTTTAAATTTATGAATAAATAAAACTAAGAATATTTAATTTATTTCAGAGTTCATCCTGAAGAAGCGCCGACACCTGGCAGTCAGGCGAGGAAAGTGAGCCCTGCCAATAAAATCCCGGAATGTATTGAAAGAAACATGTACAGAACTTCCAAAATCTTTGTAAAGACATGTAAGATGCTACTACTTGCCCACTAGCCATTTCATTATTTTGATTAGTAGTTAACTGAGTAATGATAGAAAGAACTTGGCATCATTTCTGACCTGACAGAAAATTGTAATATACGATTAATTGTACTCATCACAACAGAAGCCTAGGGAAGCTTAATTTAAATAAGACTAGCTGTAAATAGTAACTCAGTCTGCCTACGTAGTGTAATCTATGAGTCACGATGTAACCTTGGCTCTACCTCTAAAAGAAATGATATTCTGCGATTAAGGAAGTGGTACAAGGTGAAAATTTGAAATTATCATATTTTTATAGTTTTCATTCTCTAGCACAGGGAGTAATGTGGATACTTTGAGGTAGGATCCACAGCCCAGATCTTGTCAGTCAAATAGCAGCTGACTAAGTAGTGAATCAGTTGGTTCCCCATATGGAAATGTTTAGGAAGGGTTTACAGACTGGAAAATGCTTTGAAAGTAAGGTCAGTTTTTCGAAATACTTGCTTATAACTGGGGAATGGGAATAATTGTTAAATTCTTTCTAGCAAATATGACATTTTCTTAGAAAATATATTGGTACCTTGGATACTTAGTTTTGTAACTAAATAACTTTTGATCTTCTCAATATGTGCTGTGTACTTGCAACACTCGTCAGTAAAGTCACCGACTCTGTCTTGTTACACAGGCCTAAGAATATGCCCTTGACATTTTTAGATGGGACATGTCCCTCTCCAATGAAAGTTAAAATGGCTACAGTTTCCTGCTTCTGTCCATTGTCTTCCGAGATTTGTCTTGGTTGTAAGTTGTTGATACACACATTGTAGATGAACATACGTTGATAAAAGAGTGCATGAGTACTGTCCATTTCGATTAGTTACAGTTGCAAGAAGATGGGTTAAAATAAACATACTTTGTTTGTCATTCAGCATTTCATATATTACCAATCAGAAGCATAGATGCTGTAGTGTTGAATAACAAACAAAGCAGTGTACAAATTGTACTTATCGGTAACGTCTTAATTGGAGAATAATATACAGTCTCCAGGATGATTCCATAATGATGCTACAAACTCTCGGGATTGATAGAAAACGGTAAATGTATCAGCGTGAGGTAGGGGGCCATGTCCAGTAAACGAGCGAGTCGAAAGTTATAAGCGAAAATTATTCTGGTGTCTCTGACAGTCACCTTGCTGCAGCAGGCTCTTCGTTGTCCGTACTTGGGAAGAAAGTAGAATCGATAAATCAAAAAAAAAAAAAAAAAAAGTTTCATTAAATATGGACTCTAACGTGCATACCTGAAGAGCTATGAGCAGTTGTGAACTTTTGCTACTGTGAAATACATGTCTTCTACTGAACAACAACTCATAGCTCATTAGGTATGCGTTTTAGATCCCTTGTTGACTGGATATTTTTGTTGTATTGGTTCACACTACCTAATCGCAAAACACGAAAAGCAAAGAATTTGCAGTAGAAGTGATCCACTGTCAGAGGTATCAAACCTATTTTCGCTTTGCAAATTTAGACTCGGTCGTTTTTGGACGAGGGCCCCATTTGTTGGATTGATACATTTATCCCCCTCCGTCACCCCTGAAAGTTTGTAAGGTCATCACGGACCAACCCCGAATGGCTCGCATTCTCTGTGCGTTCTTCATTCACGCCACCTTTTTCAACAATGATCTAACACTCAGCATAGAGAGAAGTTTCTATTTAAACGGACCTAGCGTTTCGTTAACCCTATACTGACGGCAGTGTCTTCATCTGTTGCAGGACGGAAGTGTAGACGAGACAAATAACAGACGAACGGGAAAGGTCTTTGTTGGGATAGGTATACGTTTTATTAACGGGGAAAGTAATTATGAATTAATGTGACTGTCTCTTTCTGTTACAGGAAACATACACGAAGGAGAAGCAAGGGATGGTGTCGGCATGGGTGCTGAGGCATTTTGGGAGCGCCCGGGACCGCTGCAGGTGGGTGGAAGGGCTGCACGAAGATGCCGTCAGCGCAGAACCTGCAGAGGTAACGTATTGTGAACGTTTCAGCTGCGCAAGCAGTGGTGAGTAGAACAATAATATAAACAGAAATTCGTATACACTAGGTACAGTAGAGTGTAAATATCATGTGGTGATACATCAAAGACTTAATCGTTGCGTCACATTCAGATTTTCAACTGAAACTGTTTTATTTGAAGGAGAAAACTTTAGTCTCCGTAATGGAAGTAAAAACTTTCAGTTAAACGGTTAAATTATCTGTTGCCAGCCTCATCCTGAATTCCGCAGAGTAATTGTTGTGTTGGACGTAATTTATAATGCATAGCATGAAATAACGTAAGAAAATACATATTAGTATACTTCCTCTTATAAACTGTAGCGGTTCATAGATAATGAGTTTAGTAGTGTGAGTTCCATCTTTTAAAAGAGGAAACAGGAAAAAATCTTGAAATGTAATTATCGTAGTCGAGTTAGCAGTCCTATAACGCAAGATAGAGAAAGGACGTGAAATGGTGAACACATTTTGATATAAAATAAAAAAAATCCGTGTAGCCACTACTTCCTCGTAAATATCAAACACTTTGCACCAACAGAGGACGAACATCTTAAGTATCTAGATTCCTTGAATCTGTGTCAGATCTGTTAAAAAAATTGCGATGTCGATCTTTTCAACACAGAACTGTTGACGTTTTAAATGTCACATTAACTGAAATGCTAAAGTAAATAAAAGTAGTTTATCGGCGGTGTTTGCATCATAAGAAGAAAAGCGATGGACACTGAATTAATATTTTTGTATCATTGACCTAAAAGAAATCATAGTGAACTGTAGCAGCAGACATTGAGTAAGAATACCGGAATGAAACAGTGTACTTGCACTAAATCAACGTGAGTGTAATGTGGAGCTATAGATGTGCTCGTACAGTTTCCACGTGTGGCGAGCTAGTTCGCAAGGCAGGGAGCTGGACCAGACACGAATGCATGCCATACGCTGGACTTACAGATGTTGGTTTGATTCACTGCCCAGCCTCAGTGAGGTTTTTAGGCGGTTCTTCACGCTCGTTTAGGTGAATGCTGTGCTGGTCCCCAGTCTCTGCCTCAACGTATACACAAGCAACTGGAATACTAAAACATAAAGTACAGTGAAACTTCCTGGCTGATTAACACTGTGTGCCACACTGAGACTCGAAATCGGGACATTTGTCTTTTGCGGGCAGGTGCTCTATCATCTGAGCCACCCAAGCATGACTCATGACCTGTCCTCATAGCTTCAATTTCATATCAGCGCACAGTCCGCTGCAAAGTGAAAATCTCATTTTGGAAACATCCCCGAAGCTGTGGCTAAGCCATGTCCCCGCAATATCCTTTCTTCCAAGAGTGCTAGTTCTGCAAGGTTCGCAGTGAAGTTTGGAAGGTAGGAGACGAGGTACTGGCAGAATTGAAGCTGTGAGGGAAGGTCGTGAGTCGTGCTTGGATAGCTCAGATGGTAGAACACTTGGCCGTGAATGACAAAGATCCCGAGTTCGAGTCTCGGTCTGGTTCACATTTTCAATCTGCCAGAAAGTTTAATATCAGCGCACACGCCGCTGCTGAGTGAAGATCTCATTCTATAAAGAACAGTGTTTACAGGATTCGCAGACAGGTGGTGAACACAGGTTTCCTCCATTAGGCTTAACTTATGGCTGAGGTGGCCAGCCAGAAAGTAAAAATTAAAAACAAAAAACTACCAGGTCGTGAAAACTGTTGACGTCGACCACGCTATAAATGTTCGGAGACAGAGATTATACGTAGCAACTGACGTGAGGATCGGTATAATTTATTTAGTATACCTTGAAAATTAGGCATTACGCACGCTGGTTTAGGACTTAAACCTCTTAATATTTGTTTCTCACTCTAATCGTTTTTTACGGTAACTGAATTGTTCAGTAGGAGGAAATGTTTCAGTAAGAAAACGAAGTTGTCAAGCACACAAATTTTAAAATCGTGATGGCGAAAAGTATATGAAAATACAGGTCTTATGTTACTGAATGTGCAGTGTGAGTAATAATTATGTATAATAGATAGCTACATATTTATCCAAAATTTACGTAAAATATGTAACTTGCAGTATTGCTTAGTACTTCCAAGGGTTCTCAGAGGTATGGAAATGCTCTGAATTTTTTTTTGCCGTATTTCCCCAAACGTTACTTAAAGCAGCACTTGCGTATTTGCAAAGACTGAACTAACGCACAAATTAATCACTTTCCAAATCTAAATTCCTGTCACATTTCCAAAGTTGGGTAGGAAACTAGCGGCAAGAATAAACAGATGACTATGCATTTTACACGCCTCAGCTAGTCTGAGAGTACAACACATGCAGTTTTATCCAGTTTACGATGTAAAATATGCTTCGATATTTCGAGAGTACTGAACCACTGAGGAAGTATTCTTCAGCGTATCCACGACTCTCACATCCTGTCAGCACAACATGAAATGCATGCATCTTTACAAGACACACATAGGCGCTAGAGCTTACGTTGCACTTGACAAGAGTAAGCAATGTCACCACCATGCCAAATCCCTTCTGATAGCAAAGACAGTCAAACATTATAGTGAACTCCTAAAACTAATTATTTTCCACATCTGGGATGCTTCAATGTTTCATTTTTTTTCACATATAGAATGTCTGCAAAAAACACGCCAGTAGAGCAAAAAGTGCAGTGTTGTCAATGTGTATCACAATGTCTAAATTGATTATCACACTGTTATTACCCACATGTATTTGTCATACGGATTGCCAAATCATAATTGTGAATCATAAGTATACTACTTCCATGCCAAAATACATGTCGTTTATGAAAAGTAACAGACAGTTCACGTTCTAAGTTAGGCCTACAACATCGAAACCATCCTAACCGAGATAAGTACTATTTGAGCACAAAAAACAAATACGCATTTTTGAATGTATAATTGAGCCAACTCATCGTGGAACAGCGCCAATTTAGGAAGGATGACGATAATAGATCATATTGCAGATTGCGATTATTATAAAAGATTATACCGAGTCGAGGCGATGTCTCAAAGAAACACATTTACAGACAGCATTTCCTATAATCAACACAAACATGTAATGAAAACACCACACATTCACACAGCACACACAAACATTAGCTCAAGATGCAGTTCCATCTTGAGCTAATTGTCATAGTGATCTGGAGTTATGCTTTTACGATGAACAGCTTCCATGTGTGTGTGTGTGCGTGCTTTACTACATGTAAGAAGAAAGGAATAAGGTGCTTTACTGTGATACATTACCTAAAATGGAGAACAACTGCTTTGTTTATGCACACATGTCATAGGTGGTTGACAGAGATATAACATGACAAAGAAAATCAGAGATCTGATATTTCAGAACCAAAATCATCTATAAAATTATTTATAGTTTATCGAGTAGTAAAGCACGCACACACACACACATGGAAGCTGTTCATCGTAAAAGCATAACTCCAGATCACTATGACAATTATCTCAAGATGGAACTGCATTATTTCTCAAAATATGAAAGATTTCTACAATTACATCTACATCCATACCACGCAAGCCACCTGACGGTGTGTGGCGGGTGGTACCTTGAGTATCTCTACCGGTTCTCCCTTCTATTCCAGTCTCGTATTGTTCCTGGAAAGAAAGATTGTCGGTATGTCTCTGTGTGGGCTCTAATCTCTCTGATTTTATTCTCATGGTCTCTTCGCGAGTACACGTAGGAGAGAGCAATATATTGCTTGACTCCTCGGTGAAGATATGTTCTCGAAACTTCAACAAATCTCGTACCGAGCTACTGAGCGTCTCTCTTGCAGAGTCTTCCACTGGAGTTTATCTATCATCTCCGTAACGCTTTCGCGATTACTAAATGATCCTGAAACGAAGCGCGCTGCTCTCTGTTGGATCTTCTCAATTTCTTCTATCAACTCTATCTGGTACGACTCCCACACCGGTGAGAAGTATTCAAGCAGTGTTCAAACAAGTGTACTGTAACCTACTTCCTTTGTTTTCGGACTGCATTTCCTTAGGATTCTTCCAATGAATCTCAGTCTGGCATCTGCTTTACCGACGATTAAATTTTATATGGTCATTCCATTTTAAATCACTCCTAATGCGTACTCCCAGATAATTTATGGAATTAACTGCTTCCAGTTGCTGACCTGTTATATTGCAGCTAAATGATAAAGGATCTTTCTTTCTTTGTATTCGCATCACCTCACACTTGTCTACATTGAAATTCTATTGCCATTCCCTGTACCATGCGTCAATTCGTTGCAGATCCTCCTGCATTTCAGTACAATTTTCCATTGTTAAAACCTCTCGATGTACTACAGCATCATCCGCAAAAAGCCTCAGTGAACTTCCGATGTTATACACAAGGTCATTTATTTATATTGTGAATAGCAACGATCCTACGACACTCCCCTGCGGCACACCTGAAATCACTCTTATTTCGGAAGACTTCTCTCCATTGAGAATGACATGCTGCGTTCTGTTATCTAGGAACTCTTTAATCCAATCACACAATTGGGCTGATAGTCCATATGCTCTTACTTTGTTCATTAAGCGACTGTGGGGAACGGTATCAAACGCCTTGCGGAACTCAAGAAACACGGCATCTACCTGGGGACCCGTGTCTATGGCCCTCTGAGTCTCGTGGACGAATAGCACGAACTGGGTTTCACACGATCGTCTTTTTCGAAACCCATGCTGATTCCTACAGAGTAGATTTCTAGTCTCCAGAAAAGTCGTTATACTCGAACATAAGCCGTGTTCCAAAATTCTACAACTGACCGACGTTAGAGATATAGGTCTATAGTTCTGCACATCTGTTCGATGTCCCTCCTTGAAAGCGGGGATGACCTGTGCCCTTTTCCAATCTTTTGGAACGCTACGCTCTTCTATAGACCTACATACAGTACACCGCTGCAAGAAGGGTGGTGGAAAGTTCCTTCGCGTACTCTGTGTAAAATCGAACTGTCATCCCATCAGGTCCAGTGGCCTTTCCTCTTTTGAGAGATTTTAATTGTTTTTCTATCCCTCTGTCATCTTTTTCGATATCTGCCATTTTGTCATCTGTGCGACAATCTAGAGAAGGAACTACGGTGCAGTCTTCCTCTGTGAAACACCTTTGGAAAAGGGCATTTAGTATTTCGGCCTTTAGCCTGTCATCCTCTGTTTCAGTACCATTTTGGTCACAGAGTGCCTGGACATTTTGTTTTGATCCATCTACTGCTTGGCATGAGACCAGAATTTCTTAGGATTTTCCGCCAAGTCAGTACATAGGACTCTACTTTCGAATTCATTGAACGCCTCTCGCATAGCCCTCCTCACACTACATTTCGCTTCGTGTAATTTTTGTTTGTCTGCTTCGCTTTGGCTATGTTTATGTTTGCTGTGAAGTTCCCTTTGCTTTCGCAGCAGTTTTCTAACTCTGTTGTTGTACCATGGTGGCTCTTTTCCATCTCTTACCATCTTGGTGGCACATACTCATCTAATGTATATTGTACGATAGTTTTGAACTTTGTCCACTGATTCTCAACACTATCTTTACTTGAGATAAAACTTTTGTGTTGAGCTGTCAAGTACTCTGAAATCTGCTTTTTGTCACTTTTGCTAAACAGAAAAATCTTCCTACCTTTTCTAATATTTCTATTTACGGCTGAAATCATCGATGCAGTAACCGCTTTATGATCGCTGATTCCCTGTTCTGCGTTAACTGTTTCAAATAGTTCGGGTCTGTTTGTCACCAGAAGGTCTAATATGTTATCGCCACGAGTCGGTTCTCTGTTTAACTGCTCAAGGTAGTTTTCAGATAATGTTCTTAAAAGAATTTCACTGGATTCTTTGTCCCTGCCACGAGATATAGACGTTTGAGTCTCCCAGTCTGGAGCTGGCAAATTAAAATGTCCACCCAGAACTGTAACATGGTCGGGAAATCTACTCGAAGTATTTTCCATATTTTCCTTCAGGCGCTCTCCCACAACAGCTGCTGAGCCAGGGGGCCTATAGAGACATCCATGTTTGAGCCTGCTTTAACCGTGACCTTCATCCAAATTATTTCACATTTCGGATCTCCACTAATTTCCTTCGATACTATTGCACTTTTTATCGCTATAAACACGCCTCCCCCTTCACTGCCCAGCCTGTCTCTGCGGTATACATTCCAATCTGAGTTTAGAATTTCATTACTGTTTACATCTGGTTTCAGCCAACTTTCCGTCCCTAGTACTATGTGGGCATTGTGACCGTTTATTAATGAGAGCAGTTCTGGGACCTTTCTATAGACGCTCCTGCAGTTTACTGTTACCACATTAATATTGTCATTCCCTGTTGCTTTTTACCTACTGCTACCTTGTCGCGTCTCAGGAGGCGTCTTGTAGGGCCTAGGGAGGGAATTCTCTAACTTAAAAACCCACATGTACACTCCACAAGTACTCCGCTACCCTTGTAGCCGCTTCGTGCGTGTAGTGCACGCCTGATCTATTCAGGGGGACCCTATATTTCTCCACCCGATAGCGAGAAATTTGCACCCCAGATCTCCGCTGAATCGTCTGAGCCTCTAGTTTAAGCCTTCCACTCAGCTCCAAGCCAGAGTACCGCGATCGGTTCTGGGAACGACACTACAAATTGTTAGCTCAGATTCCACCCCGCGAGCGAGGCTTTCCGCCTTCACCAACTCCGCCAACCGCCTGTATGAACTGAGGATGACCTGTGAACCCAGACGGCAGGAGTCATTGGTGCCAACATGAGCAACCGCGCCCGGTACACGCGAAGATGTCTCGACAGCAGAGACCGTGGGTGAAGCATGTAACACCTGGGGTGTACCTTGCGACGCACCAGACTCCCCACTGCCGCTACATTCCGAGGCAGCATCCTAAAGTCGGCTGACCGTGGCCATCAGCACGTTTAGCTGTTCGCGAACAGTGGCCAGCTCCTCCTGCGTCCGTACACAGCAGTCACACATCCTATCTAACCGAAGAAATCAACAACTTACTGTAGAGAGTTAATCAATTTTTAACTAGACTGCTAATTCACTAAAGGCTGCTGATAGCTGACTAAACTGTGGTTACTAGACACTTCTAGTTGGAAACAATGAAATTACGCACTAACTGTCTCTGGATCTATGGAACACTATTACTAGTACTCGAAAATTAAAGCTTCCTAAAAGCAGAAACACTCGGAAAAAGAAGTGACACGTAAGAAAAACACAGTTAATGCTTAAATTTACGTAGCTTGCTGCACAGCAGATGTGAAGCAGACGGCAGTTACGACGACACTGAGACTACTGGAACTACAGCTGACTAAAGTGACTTCGTACACTTTGCAAGAACACTGGATTAAAATTAAATACTTCCACATCTGTAGAGCCTTAGTCCCTCTTACAAACATTTCATGGAGCCACAATTCCGATTTCAAAAGTTTGTTTAATAACTAGCCCCGACTATATCCAGTCATGTGCAATAACTGCCATCGATTTACGTTTCCTAAGACACGTTATCTTTGCCTCTCCTAAAATGGTGCTGAAAAATAGTCTGTTACACCAAGAGTACGCCGAGAATGCGTAATTTCTTTCACTGCATGCCTAGAACTGTATCGTGATATTATAGTTTACATCTTTTACACCTAATTTATGAGGTTTACTATGCTATTTTTCTTATAGCACTTGTGATTAGGCATGGAAAGAGTATACTCTAGAGTTCACTGTCATTTCTTAGGTACCAGTATGATGAATATGTGTGGTTAATAACAGAGTAATATTTGACTTAAGCATTATTATACTCAACATAAAGACTGTAATTTTTGCATAGCTAGAATGTCCTTCCCAGATGTGTTAAATGTGAAAACAGTGTTGTGATACTTGACAAGTTTGTGGAAATTAATTGGTCTGAGAGGGTTTTCTGTACTGTTAGAATGACTTTGATGTCAGACGAGATTTAACACAGTAAGAACATTGTTTACTCTCTTCAGCAGCACAAATACTCACAAGGGAACAAACATTCTGAGGGTTTTGATGAAGCTTGGTGGATACATAGAGTGCAAATAGTGGTATAGTTATTGTCTCGTTTTGGACCATTTTCACTTTTAGGGGGTATAAAAAAACCCAAACGGTAAAGAGTCATTTTAGTATTAGAGGGAATATCTTCAAAACCACAAAATATAAAAGAAGTGTGTTCATATAATTGTTGAAATGTAATTAACATTCTTCAAGCCACTATAATCAATTTTTGTTATAATTTGTAGTTTTGTGAATTACCTTACCACAACAATACATTGTTAATACTGCAAAATGAAGGCCTTCGATACAACATAAAGTACAGAAGCTCTCACACCACATCCATCCACACGTAATGAAGGTCGTCCCTGAAATGCCATTTTTGAAAATAAGTTGTAAATAATGCACTGTCGAAATATTTTCAAGACACCTACTTGAAAAACCAAAACGTCCATTATCATTCTGTTTATTTCTTTTTATTAGCTATGTTTTATGTTTAAAATGCTAATTTAAATTTTAAGTTCAGTTATTTCTTTGCTTTTAGTCGACAATTTCACAAACATTTATTTTGTTACTTTAAAATAAAATGTTATGTTAAAAAACCATTACAATAATGACAATCTGTAAAGAAATGTATAAAACATAACGTATCGTTACGCGAGAAACGTAACAGGAATGAAATTTCTTCACCTGATACACTCAACAAGCAGCGAATATTATACAAAATTAAGCAGGAGTGTCAAATTGTGGTAGTCGATCTTGTAGGTATGTACCACGCATATTTCAGTACATTGGCGATCCTTGGTGAATGAAACTGATTATGTGGTAGTGACTCAGCATGATAATATTGCTTCTCAAGTGGAGACGTACATCATAGTCATTCAGCAGTATTAGATACAGTATGAAAATGTTCTCACAAAGTTGGTCAAACTTCGAAAGCCATCTAAGTCCAACAGTTTTACCCGACGCATCAAGGTACTGGGATCTCCACATGAACAAGTTCCATATGCTCACGTGCAGAACTCAAAATTGTTCTTTCATTCTTATCACCCCAGGAATCTAACTATAATACAATATTTTCCCACCCTGCGGAAGAAATCACTGTCAAATGTATCGATTTGGTCGGACGGTAGTTTCAGCAGATTTCGATGCAGTCACAAGAACATTTAATGCTTTAAAAGGAGATCCTCAAATTTCCAGTCCAAAATCTCCATTAGTTTCCTTTAAAACAATGAAAAGGAGGTAAGCAATTTGCCAGCTGCAAAGCCTATAAAGCCTATACTCTGAATCGTGTGATTGAAGTTCTCTTTGTGTCTCGCGAAGAGGATCGCACAAAGAGTCAAACAGCGTGTGTACTGTTAGTGAACTCCGCTCTACTGGGGCTTTGCATTAGAGTACTTACTGGTCAAACCATTATCCACTGAGAACAGTGGCTGGAACAAGCTCTTCACGACACAAGGATTGTGACTTCAGGGCATTTTTCTGAAATTAGTAGCTGTTTCTAAAGACAACTATTTGTAGAATATAGAAGTGCTGCATCATGTAGTAACATGTCTTGTTACCACCGCCGGTGCCCAGCCCCTTAGCGGCGCCGCTTGTCACTTACCGCTGCCAACAGACACAGTAGGCTGCGAGCGGCCAGGACTCCACCGAGGTTCGCCAGCCAGCAGCTGCAGACCACGTCGCGAATCTGCCGGAAGCTGCACTCATCGGCGTCTCCCAGTCGCCACCTTCCACTGTATAAGCCGCTGCGGTCAACTCTTAAACGGTCTCCTCCGCCACTTGCTACTCCTCGGAATTCTACATCGTCGCACAACAGCTGCACCTCACAATATGGTTCAGGCTCTCTCTCTTTCTCTCTCTCTCGGAATGCGCTTTGCACCCTCATGTTCCGACAGCGACGGATCGTGGTCGAAAGCAAATCTCATACAGTTGACTGTGATTTGAATTCAGTCGCTAATTTATTGACGTCGGCGCCGACTACATGGCATTATCACATGAACGGTAAATACCAGACACCGGAACGCCAGCACTACACGTATCTCGGAGCAACGCCGTTGTGCCAGACCTGCCACAAGGAAGATACGGACATCCACCGACTGGTTTGCTCTGCGCCTATCGCCTTCCTAAAACACAACGCGCCTCGCGATTTCAGCGACGTTTTTACTTTACACTAACGACATTTCTTATCCGAAAATGAGGAGAAATGCAGTACACTGGCTAATGGGCACTGCAGTGTAGTACACACTAAGTATTTCCTTTCTACGAAATTATTATAATTAAATACAATGAATATTTCAAATAAGTTTATAAATATGACATAAATGTGTAGCTACTACCATCCATTCTAATTCTGACTGAGAGTGTGTGGGGAAACCAGAAATACGAATGCAGACAACGTGCTTCGAAAAAAAAAAAAAAAAATCATACCAGAGGCAGGAAATTTAACTTTCGGTATCAGTTCTGTAATTACGGAACCGGTCTTTCTACATCTTCGAAGAAAAGCAATTTCATGTATTTTGATACCCCAAACTAAGAATAAAAATTTCACTGAAGTCATTCTGTCACATATAATCAATAACAAACTAACTTTAGTAGTTCATCGTTTGTGTGGTTAGAGTAAGAGCTGAAACAAAGGCATCTAAAATCTGAGTAATGAGCACTGGTTTTTGTGAGAAAAAAAGCATTTGCAGACACTGCCTTATCGATAAGTAATCTTTATGTTCATGTCCGCTATGAAATCAGATAATTAGGTACAGTTACTCTAATACACCTACATATAAACATTGAGAACGGATACGTGTAGTTTGTCTTCGATAATGGAGACTACAATGACCGCACTATGGGGAGCCATGACACGTTTCATGTCGTGGATGGAACTGCTTGCATAACACCTAAAACCGCTGTTTAGGTAGAGGACAATGTACCTCGAAAGTATGTTACTGCTCATACTGTTTAAAAACGAGGCCTGTTTGATTGCAAACTTACAGAGCCCCAAGTACATTTGGCGATTGTAAAATAATTTCTACAAAAATGGCTTGCCTGAAAATAAAATCGCTGTCATATGAACATGGCAGAACACTTAATTTGTTTTGGTTGAATGGTACCTGGTTGGAAGGCCCAGAAGAATGTAAACCTGATTGTAGTGGCTGCATGGAAATGCTATATGCGACGAGAGAGTTCCAAACTTCCGCTGCACTCCCTCTTCCATTCATCAACTTGGCTCCTTCAAATCCGTCAACAATTTATTCGGCTGTTCTTCAACCTGCTGCAAAAGGGACCAGCAATGGACAAAGAATAACAATGGTGACTTCTGATCAGCCTTTGTACGCTAAAGCTCGTGAAATAGTAGGTACAGCACATGATGACAGCCTTTAAAGTCACTTTTCATTCGACTAGGAGTTTCTCACTTGTTAATGTCTTTTCTGTCTTTGGATTCATCATGGTAGGAAATGATTTGGAGGAGTTGTACATTCCTGTCTATACCAAAAACAGTGTTCAACAAATGATGAACGTGAAAGCTGACACGAAGTTTATTCGTGCTCTCTTCCTAGTCGGAGAGGCACTAATTGCTATATTTTTGAAAACTATTGAAGCTCTCTTTCGTGTGGTTAAAGATTAGCTTAATTTTGTCTATTCAACTTTCAAGCATAGTAATACATCTTCTGAAGAATTTACGAAGGCAGCTGCAGTGAGCAGTTTTGTAGAAACTTTGTAAAACCAACTTCAAAGTTCAGAAGAATCAGAACGAACACAAAGACTGTGGATTCACTTCACGGAAATGGTTGAACTTGTTCGAACGTATATTAGAGCCGAGAGGAGTGCGGACTTTCTCCTCCACCTTCACTGTGTACATCAAATGCTCCCCATTTTCCATGCGTTTGGTCAGTTAAACTACGCTAAATCTGCACAAGTTTACCTACAAGATTCGCTGGAACTTCTGAACTCAATGAGCCCAGAAACGACTTGTTCGTTAATTGTGGTTATTTGACCATCCGACGTTATGAAAAGCTTTGGTCTGGAGTCTGGGGTGACATTACCGTTGAACAGGTTTCGATGACATCCTTGAGTAGCATTGGTGTATTGACTGGAGGCAGAGGAATAACAGCGGCAACTATTGCAACTTGAATCAACTCCATGCCAGTTGGTCCTCAGGTGTGTGAAGCAATGGAAGAATACGCAGGTGTGTGCAGCGTCTCTTCAGAGCAGCACCTCGAGATACGAGAGGCAAGGCAGAATAGAAGCTGCAAGGACTTGCAAACTTTTATTTCTTCGTATGAGGAACACAATCTGTTTTTTAAAACACCCGAACTACCTTCCTTGTCAGCAGGGGTTGAAGCAGATGAAAACGTAAACTGTGATAAAGCGTTTGAAACTGGAACACTAGCCTTGAAACAGAATGAGAACAAAACATTCAAAGAGATACACTTGAAAAGAACGTTAGATGTGAAGTTTCTAGCCTCTATAACCACGTCCATGACAATTAACAACAACACTGCATGTGTGAGCCCTAACAGTCTCTTACGTTGGAGGGTGTGCACAGTACAGACTGATGAGAGGCTTGAAGAAATATTTGAAGTTGAATTATGTGCTCATCCTTCGTCCTTGTTCGACGAATGAGGAAGGGAAGGAAATCTTCAATGGGGACTGTATTGGTTCCAGACTGAAATGAATCATCGATCATCCCAGATTCAGAGAAAGTGTTCTACATCATTGATGGAGTCACCTCCTTTATCCTGTTGTTTGGCAACGCCCAGCTATCTTCTGATAGATTCGAGAGCTATACACAGAAACTCGTTATGGGCAAACAACTGTTGTTTTTGATGGATACAAGCAAGAAAATACAAAAGATGAAGAACACGTACCCAGATCACGTTCTACCACTAACACTGAAGTGAAAGTAGAAGACTCAGTCCATGTAAATATCAATTAAAGCGAATTTCTAGCTAACGCTAAGAGCAAAATCGGCCTTATTTCTCTCCTTGCAGTGCACATGCAAAGAGGTGGCTCACAATTCATCAAGCATCGGGTGATGCTAACTTATTAAGTTTCAATAGCGATTGATGAAGCGAAGAAAGGAGTTGAAGCTTGATAAGTTGGTGATGACATGGGCTTACTAGTCTTGTTGACTGTCCACACACTATCAGAGAACAAACTGAAAATCCTGGTACCAAAGAAAGGCAATCAGCAGGAAAAAGTATAGACTATTTCTGAAGTTCAGCGAGGCATTGGGAATATGAAAGGTGTACTCTTAGCAATATACGTCTTCACAGGATGTAACACTGTATCAACTATCTACAACAAGTGGAAAGTGCAAGCCAACAACGCTCTTTGTACCAAACTTCTAGTTTTGAACGACACCAAAGCTGACCCCAGTACAGTGGCTGATGCTGGAATGAATTTCCTTCTTTGCGATGTTCAGAGCCAAGAACACTGAAGATCTAGATTGTTTTCACTACCAGAGTTACTTGCAGGGTGTTGCAAAGCAGTCTGTACATTCATTGTTTATTGTTCAAGTTAACTGCATCCCCCCCCCCCCCCAATCAGCGTACTGGCAGCAGGGGCTGAATGAGAAGTAGAATGCGATCGAGTGCGGGTGAAAGAAGATTGGCAAACACCTCAGATCAATTACAACTGTACGTCCTGCAGCTCCCCAGGAATTACTTTCCCTCATAGTGTCATGACCTACAGTAATCCCAGGAAAACAGACTGGGAGACATATAGGAGGGACCTTGACTTTGGCTTATCGGAAATTAAAATCTCGATAAGGAATCCAGTAGAGTTTGAGGAAGTAGCAGAGGCTGTTACCAGAGACAACAGTTCTCAGGCACTCGATGAGAGGACTGGGAATCGGCCAAGGAGTGTATGGACTTTAATAAAATCCAATGGGCGGTGGGAACATTCCAACCGTTCAAGTCACCTGGCCCAGATGGAATTTTTCTGGCTCTCCTGAAACAGGTTATTCAGGGTTAGCTAAGCAGTAGGAATCATTCCCAATGTTAGGAGGGCAGTGAAGGTAGTCTCCACATTTTTATTCAATATTGCTACTGAACTCAGTTGATGCAGTTCAAAAATTTTAATAAAATATAGTTGCAATATACAGCCAAATATGCTTATTTTCTACAGAAAAACCTCCAAAATCTGCAGATTTAATGATAATATGATTAAAAATGATATAATAATATATCATTATTATTATACAAATAATATTTTTATAATTTAAAATTAAACATTAAAAATGTTCTAAAGATATTCATACTTGATGCGGCATTGTCCAGAGAAATTTCAGAGTGGGTTTCTCCGTACCACAGGTTTATATGGCCTAGGCCTGTGGAAGCCTCTTTTCCCTTAAAAAGTAGCGCCCCTTGAGGAGGTGGTGAGGTTGTCGTTCCTTCAAGGGCTTATCACTAACATACCACCGGCCACTAAAATAGCAATTTGCTTTTATAAAACACTATCCTGTATAGAAAATTTAGTTTCCTTAGTGATAATGACATATTTATCCCACAAAATCTAAAAAATACGCAAAAATTTCTACTTTTACATCCCCCCCCCACCCATAACTCTAAAACTGTTCACTTTAGCAAGATTATGCATGGGACCATTTTTGTTCGCATTTTGATGTAGATTATTTATGTATATGGTACTTCTTTACCAACTTCACTCCTCCCACCAAACCTGACGCTTAAAATGGTGTAACTTTTTTCCAAACAATGTGTGGACTGATTGGAACAATTTGGAGCTGGAGGGAAACTTTTACCTTGGATGTTGAGGTTCGGCTCTAGTTGCACCGAACTGTTCTCGCGTACAGCCCTGGGTCTCTGTTAGGCCTACTACGAACACCTGGATGCAGTATATTCTTTACAAGTAGCGATATCGTGAGTGGCGGAGGGTACCTTGTATACATCTACTTGCCATTTCCTTTCCCATTCAACTCGCAAATAGTGCGAAGGATAAAAGGCACTCTGTCATATGCGTGTGTACAAGCCCTCCTTCATCTTGTCTTTATAGACTTTACGGGAAATGTACGTTGGCGGCAGTAGAATCGGTCTGCAGTCAGTTAGAAAATCCGTTTCCCTAAATTTTCTCAGTCGCGTTCCCATTTGAGTTCAAGATGCACTTCAGTTAATCGAACTTACCAGTAGTAAATCTGGCGGCTCGCCTCGAAAATGCTTCGATGTATTCCTCTAATCCGACCTGTTGCAAATTCCAAACACTTGAGCAGTATTGAAGAATGGGTAGTACTAATGTTCTGTACGTGGTCCCCTTTACAAATGAACTACTCTTTCCTAAAATCCTCCCAACAAACCTATTTCGATCCCTAGCCTTCCCTGTTATTGTCCTTCCGTTCTCGTTCCACTTCAGGTTTCCAATGTTACTTCTAGATATTTAATCGATGCGACTATGTGAGGCAGTCCACTACTAATGTTGTATTCGAACATTACGGGATTGTTTTCCTAGTCGTCTGGATTTCCTTACATTTTTCTGTATTTAGAGCAAGCTGCCAATCATGGTACCAACTAGAAATTATGTCTACGTCGTCTTGTATCTTCATACAGTCACTAAACGACGACAGCTTACCGTACACCACAGCATCATCAGCAAACAACCGGAGATTGCTGCCCACCCTGTCCGCCAAATCATTTATGTATATAGATAACAACAGCGGTCCTGTCACGCTTCCCTCGAGCACTCCAAACGGTGCCCTTGTCTGTGATGAGCTGTCGCCGTCGAGGACAACGTACTGAGTTCTGTTATCTAAGAAGTCTTCGCGCCATTCTCGCATTCTCCGTGTCTTCGCACCTTCGTTAACAGTTTACTTTGGGACACCGCGTCGAACAGTCTCCAGAAAACTAGGAATATGGAATCTGTCTGTCGCCCCTCATCCATGGTTTGCAGTATATCACGTGAGAAAAGTTCAAAGTGAGCTTTGCACTTGCGATGCTTTCTAAATTCGAGCAGATTTGTGAACAGAAGACGCTCCGTTTCAAGTAAATTTATCATATTCGCCTCAGAATACGTTCAGCAATTCTGCAGAAAACCGATATTAAGGATTTTGGTCTGTAATTTTATTGGTCCGTTCTCTTACCCTTCATATATAAAGGAGTGACCTCCGTTTCTTTCCAATCGCTTTGCACTTTTTACTGGGCGAGAAATTCGAGTGCAAGTTAAGTAACGGGCAAATGCCGTAGAATGGAATTCCATTCAGACCTTGCGACTTCTCTATTTTCAACCCTTTCAGTTGCTTCTGTACTCCAGTGAAACCTATTACCCTGTCCCCTATACGGGAACATGTGCAGCGGACAGACGACGATATGTTTGTACGATCCTCCTGCGTGAATGATTTCTTAAAAGCTAGGTTTAAAACTTCGGCTTTCTCTTTGTTGACTTATGTTGCCAAACTAGACTGGTCACTAAGTTCCTGGATAGAAGTCATAGCCCCTGTGCGAGATGTTACATAGGACCAGAATTTTCTCGGATTCTCAGCAAGATCTTTCGCTAATATATGATGGTGGTAGCTGTATGTCTCGCGCATCGGTGTTCTTACAGATGCACCATTTCAATGCCTGTCGTTATTTGCGAGTTCTGTTTCGTACCGAAAGCGCAACAGTCTTTATCAGCAATTTCAGAATTAAATTGCTGCACATTTCAGTGCTGAGCCATTCAACGAAATATCATCGATATGGGCTTTCGGAACCGAAAGCCCACTCGTGTACCCTTGATGAATGCACGACACAAGCTTTACCCCTCGTCTGGGCCCATCAACACTGACATTGGACTGTCGACGACTGGAAACAGGTTGCCTGGTCGGACGAGTCTCGTTTCAAATTGTATCGACCAGATGGAGATGTACGGGTATGGAGACAGCCACATGAATCCATGCACCCTGCATGTCAGCAGGGGACTGTTCAAGCTGGTGGAAGCTCTGCAATGGTGCGGGGCGTGTGCTTTTGGAGTGATAGCTCTAGATATGACTGACAGGTGACACACACGTAAGCATCCTGTCTGATCACCTGAGTCCATTCATGTCCATTGTGCATTCCGACTGACTTGAGGAATTCCGGAAGGACAATGTGACACTCCATACGTTCAGAATTGCTACAGAGTGTCTCCAGGGCCACTCTTCTGAGTTTAAACACTTCTGCTGGCCACCAAACTCCCCAGAGATGAACGTTATTGAGCACATCTGGGATGCCTTAGACCATGCTGCAACAACAACAGCAACAACCTGAGTCGTCGGTAGTTGGCTCTGAGGCGGACCCCATCCAAAAAAACATACGTATTTAGGATGAAATAGAAGTTTCGTTGAACAGTTTATTTTTAAGATGATAATGGACAAATATTATTAAGATTTTGTAGGTTTTCTAATAAACCACAAAATAATGAGTCAATGAGATAATTGATAGAACATTTTAATAGAATCGTAAAGCAACTGTCAGGAGTATCACGAGTGCTACCTTAAGTCCTCAGAAAAGAAAGCTCACTGTTCGCATTGAGGGCAGTTACTTGTTACAAGACATGTTTTCCCTGCACCAGTCCTCTCTCTAGCAGCACATGGCTTCATCCACATACTGCATCCCCATTTAAAATCAACTATGTATGTGTACTATACATAGTTGGTAAATCACTTCATTACCGGACTCTTTACTTCCGAAATGGAAGCGATTAGAAGCCTGCAGGCTGACAATGCTTAGTAATAACAATAATAATAATAACAGTGTAGGGCTTACAGTAATATAATGGCCATCACATAGTTATTGCTCTGTAGTCAGTTAGTTCGTTTAGCTGCTGCCAAGTGAATAATGAAGCCGTTTATAATTTATTGCAGAAATACCGACGACAGCCGGCCGGAGTGGCCGAGCGGTTCTAGGCGCTACAGTCTGGAACCGCACGACCGCTACGGTCGCAGGTTCGAATCCTGTCTCGGGCATGGATGTATGTGACGCCTTAGGTTAGTTAGGTTTAAGTAGCTCTAAGTTCTAGGGGACTGATGGCCTCAGAAGTTAAGTCCCATAGTGCTCAGAGCCATCTGAACCAATGACACCTCTTCCTGTGTCGCCACAATACTCATTGACAATGGTCATTCAAGGCAGTGCAGAACGTGATGAATTGCTGAGCAAGATGCGTCGCTATTTATGAGCAGTCCATGCTTCCCAGTCACAGCAACACTCCCAGTGCACCCGTCGTCTCTGTTGTCTTAACGTCAGCCTACGCATGAGATGGTAACTGGGTAGTCCGGCTGGTGACAGACTCCGACCAGTAGTGTGGGATGATGGAGAACTTTGCAGGGAGCCCATTACTCGTTCTCGGATGACAGGCACTGGTGTGAAAGGGTCACGATGTGGCTGGTCCACAGCACGGCGTTCCTCATTTGTCATGGTTAGACTTGGCCAGAGCACTGACGACGCTTAGTCCTGCCCTCATGTGTCACGAGTCCAAAATCAGGCCACTGTCACATCTGAACGGACCACAAATCTTAAAGTTGTACGATTCTGCTAGCTGACCAAATAAAGACCCACCAGGAGACCGTTTTTAAAATCTGTCAGTTGCTGATAACGCTGCCTGCCACAACTGGGCGGCATCTCTGTGTCTTCATGGTATTTACGCCCCTAGCGCACTTTATTAGGCCTGGTCAGAACGCTAAACGCGCTGCCTGACACAGAGAATTGCAAAGCTAATCATTTGCGTGACCATCGATGGCGTGTACATGTACGGACTTAATGTCTTTTGGTGCTTTACTTTCTCTGCCAGGTAATGTATATTAAGATCGTTAAACTCAGATTGTATTTCTAAATTCGTTATAATATGATAACACATTAATATTACAATAGTAAACGTAGTTATTACTACCGCAGACATATTCGTGTCGTGAGAATCAGCAACTGTATTGTTAATTAAGGTAATTCTCATTTATTGTTCACTCTCAGTAGCAATTTTTTTTAAATATCTAACATGTTTCCATAACAAAGGATCATCTTCATCTACGTGCCTGCTCTGAAAATAACATTTAAGTGTCTGCCAGGAGATTCATTGAACCACCTTCACACTAATTCTCTGTTATTCCACTCTCGAGCAGCGCGCGGAAAAATGAACTGCTATATCTTTCCGTCCGAGCCTTGGTTTCCCTTATTTTATAATGACGATCGTTTCTCCCTTTGTACGTCGGCGCCAAAAAATATCTTCGCATTCGGAGGAGAAATTTGGTGATGGAAATTCCATGAAAAGATCCCATCGCAACGAAAAACACCTTTATTTTAATGATGTCCATTCCACATCCTGTATATGTCTGTGACACTCTCTCCCCTATTTCTCGATAGTAAAAAACGTGCTGTTCTTCTTTGATCTTTCTCGACGCATTCCGTTAATCCTATCTGGTAACGATCCCGCATACTCCAAAAAGGACAGACAAGCGTAGTGTAGGCAGTCTCTTTAGTAGATCTGTTGCATTTTTCTATGTGACTACCCAATAAAATTGAGTCTTTGGTTTACCCTCTCCACAACATTTCCTAAGCGTTCGTTCCAATTTAAGTTGTTCGTAGGAATTTAGCGCAACTTACGGCCTTTAGATTAGACTGATTCATCGTGGAACCGAAGTTTAACGGATTCCTTTTAGCACTCATGATAATGACCTCACAATTTTCATTATTTAGGGCCAACTGCCAATTTTCGCACTATGCCGATATCTTATCTAAATCGTTTTGCAATTTGCATTGATCTTCTGATGACTTTGCTCGGCGGTAAACTACAGAGTCATTTGCAAACAACTTAAGACTTACTGCTCAGATTGTCTCCTAAAATTGTTTATGTAGATAAGGAACAACAGAGGGCCTATAACACTACCTTGGGGAACGTCAGAAATCTCTTCTGTTTTTCTCGATGACTTCCCATCAATTACTACGAACTGTGACCTCTCTGACAGGAAACCACGAATCCAGTCATAGAAATGAGAAGATATTCCATAACCATGCAATTTGATAACAAACCGCTAATTTGTTACAGTATCAAAAGCCTCCTGGAAATCTAGAAATAGAGCATCAATTCGAAATCCATTGTCGATAGCACTCAGTACTTGGTGTGAGTAAAGAGCTAGCTGTGTTTCACAAGAAGTTTTTCAAAATCCGTGTTGGCTATGTGTCAACAGACCGTTCTCTTCAAGGTTATTCATAATATTCGAAAGCAATATATGTTCCAAAATTCTGCTGCATATCGACGTTAATTATATGGGCCTGCAATTTAGTGGATTACTCCTACTGCGTTTCTTGTGTATTGGTGTGACCTGTGCAACTTTCCAGTTTTTGGGTATACTCGTAGATCTTTCATCGAGCACGCGGTTGTATACGATTAAGTGTGAAGCCATTGCATCAGCATACTATGCTGGCGCCTGAAACAGCCAAGCCACATGATAAATGTGACGGGGCAGGTGTGACGTAAGCAGAGACACGTCACGACTGCAACAACTGGTAAACATAGCGACCCTTTATGAAGTATAGATAAACCAACAACAAAAACCTAAAAAATTTAATACCAGCTGTCAGTAGTTCTCATTAAAGAATCAATTACAGAATAAAGTTATTAAAAATGATAATTTTCGAGAATTAATTAAATCAATAGACTGCATTGTAACTTTAGAACTGTTTATTACATATTAATTATTTGAAAGAATTCACTAATTCACGAAGGTAGTAGTAAATTACAATTTTTGAATTTGGGCAACTTAGGCATAACCAGTAGAGTTAGTCAGAAGCAACAATCCAGTCTCTGGGAAATGTAATTCATTATGCTGTTTCTAAAATATGTCTTTGTTTCGTGTATCCATACTTGATATGTCTTGATGATGGAAACATGGGGAATTCGAGCATACTTACTCAGATTAAGTGCACTGATAACCAAGCCTGATGATCAGTCAGGAACCAGAGACGCTATTGGCATACGTGCAAACTATGACTGCAGTCATCCAGCAATGCAAACAGGTCACCTACGACGAATAACTTCGGCCCGTGAATAATAGTGCTTCTTCCCAAATAAGTGTGTCAGTGCAGTGATTTGTCAAAGAACGACCCTGAGCCGTAAGTGCTTCGTAAATTTCAATGATCAGTCAAACACCATTGCGATGTAGAAAGAAAAAATTTCTTATGTGGTTTTATGAAATGTGTTGTGTACTTTATATATTTTGTGTATTTAGGAAAATTCTGGTAAATTATGCTGCAGGACAGCTAACTAGCTGCTGGAAAACGTGGGCTAAACGTTTATAAAATTTTTCTAGACTTCAGTTAAACAATTTGTACTACTATGATTTTCGCGAAACAAATTTTAGGTGCTAGATAAATGTTTCAAAAGCTAATGTTTGTGAGTATACTTGAAGTGTTTTCTATTATATGTTTTGTGCATACATATTAATGCGATATTTTGAAAAATTTTGGTAGTAAAAATTTGATAAGCATGGTAGTCAAAACACTGAGACTATGTAAATACTAAAAACTGGAAGCGAGGAGCTGTTTGAATAGGTACAAACGTAGTAAGATTTCATAAGCCAGTAAATTTTGCATTTTGCAAATTTCTGTCAAGCTGATAAAATTGTGTTTGAAGATAAAAAGGCTGTTTAAAGTAACTGGCATAAAATAAAATGACTATACCACATTTCTAAAATTCCCAAAATTCCGATTTTATCTGAAGGAAAAAATCACAATTTTGAAAAAAAAATTGCCGTTATCTGCAGATAAGGGTGCATTTTACTTTATTTACAGGTTTGCTACTTCACGCAAACGAAGTGAATGTATCGGCGCTGCACTTCTTACGGAGTTAAGGAGAAGGAGCGGGCGGCAGGTTGCCACGCTGGCTAGCGAAGGCGACTGGCCATCCGGCGCTTTCAGAACAGCGTGAGGTGCCGCGCGTTACTTCAGCCTTCTGTCACTCAGACATTAGCAGGAGTCTACAGGTCATAAATACTATCTTTCGGTAATTTTATAATGCCAGGAATCGTTGATATTAATAAATAAATCAATAACTTCGGCATAATCGAAGATATACGATCGTATCCGAACTATACCGATCGTACGCTCAAGTTACTGACTGTGCGCCATAGTCGGCAGTCGTCGATTGAGATGCCTTTCGATTTAATTGTGCGGTAGACCACGTTCTCGTACCATAAATAGTAAACTCCTGTACTTGTGAGACTAGCGAGACTTACGAGTAATGTGGAGAGAGGTAGGCTCCGAGGGCTCGCCGCGAAACAGGCTTGCGAGCCGCCCGAGCGTATGGTTTGTCTGGCTGCGGCTGTTGTCGGTACATCAAAGGAATGCGCGGCGAGTTGCGCGAGTGGTGTGGGCGGCAACAAGCACTGACCAGTTGGCTCGCTGCACTCATACAGCTTCGTCTTCGTGTTATTCTTTTTCTCTGTAGTGGACGTCAGTTTTTCTTTTAAAATGGAGTGGATTGACGATTTTGCCATTACATTCATAAATACTTATGAACAATATCCTGTGCAGTGCGATGCAACAAACTCTCAATATAAAGTAAAATTAAAAAAGAATAAAAAGAAAAGCGAAGCATGGGATTCGATTACGACAGAACTCCACGTGGATGTGGCTATATATATATATATATATATATATATATATATATATATATATATATATATATAATGTCCAGCTTATTAGCCACTTGGAGGAAAGTCCACCAGAAGAAAAATGAGCCTGAGAAGCCTGGTGCCGGGGTTGAGGAAGTGAACGCTCCAAACTGGGTCGCTTTCAAAGCCTTTCAATTTCTGCACTGCAAATATCAGCCGGAGAAGACAATCAACACAGATGTAAGTAAAAAATATTTATTTTTGGAAATGTATAAAAAACCTATTAACAAACTTAATGGGGGTTCGATCCCTTTTGGGTTCTGTCTCCACGGCTGCTTAACTTTTTGTTTTTCTCAGCTCACATTTCGGTCCCTGTGCATTTGTTATTTTTAAATTTTTTGGTGTTATTCCCTTAAATACTACCAGTCATATCACATCACCTAAGATATTTTTTTCATATTTATTTTAGCCTACTACCATTTCTGTAGGAATATACTTAGTAACTGCTTATAGTTCTCAAATTTAAAAAAAGTTCTAATTGCGATAAAATTATAGGGTTTATGGCAAAATGAGTTCTGAACGTCGCAGAGGGAAATGGACTAACAGGACTGGAATACGTACTGGGGCAATGCTGGGTACTCAGCTAGCAATAAATAATAATGAATAAAATTTATTTTTCTGACACAATATACATGACACATGTACATTTATACGTATTTTATTTGTATATTATGTTATTTGAGGAAATAAACATAATAAAATAGCAATTAATGAAGGTAAAACCTCACATATATATGTAGTTTAAATGTGTGCAGTCAGGTAGTCACTATGTACATATGTAGCTAGCAGCTGAAAAAAATTCTTTAATAAGTTATGGGTAATCATCTTGCCATGGCAATCTTCCCTCTTCGTAAATGAAATAAGCAGTGAATTCATCTCTAATGTCTTGGGCAGTGTGCATTGAATGTCGTGGAATGTTTGCTAATCGTGTAAACGTTGCAGCAGGAGTGATCTCATTTCTCCAAGTTCCTGGCTTTAAATGCCCGTTCTCCTCATGATCCAGTGCTCCTACAGGGGTATAAATTTGTCTGGAAGCAGAACTTTCCTGCAAGAAATTATGGAGGTATATACAACGCATAACAACACTTTGGGCTTTCTCAGTCTGTAGTAACATAGGCTTTCTTATTATCCAGGATACGGAAGAAAGTATTCCGAACGCATTTTCACAGTCCGCCGTGCTCCTGAAACTCTGTAGTTAAAAATTCTTTTCAATGACCTCCGAGGTGGTTGTCCACAATACGGCTTCACGATATGACTGTTGAGGGGAAATGCGTCGTCTGCGACAATAACATAGGGTACCTTTTTCTGTCTACCTGGGAGGGTACGATCGTCCGGAAAAACGATGGTACCATTGCCTCATGTTCTTAAAAAACATGTATTTCAAAAAACACCACCGTCTGAAATACAACATTGGCAGCCGACATCAGCATAGAAAAAAACAATAGTCAGCATCCATTAGACCAAAAAGAACAATACTGAAAAACATCTTATAATTGAAAAAATCGCTTCCACTGAATTAACTGGGCTTTGGACTGCGCAATGTTTGCCACCCAATGCACTGAGGCAACGAGGAAAGTTCCATTTTCTCTCATATTCCTCTGCTACAAGCAGAGTCTGTGGTATCTGCAAAAAGTAAATAGAAGCTAATAACTGCTAATAATATAAATAATTATTAATACCATTGACAATAATGGACATTCTAATAATTATGAACATTAAAAATAATTAAAAGCAATAATATTGCGTAATAACAGGTTGGTAATCATTATAACGAATATTCTGCATTTCACTTATCAACTTGACATTGTTCCCAATTTTTTACGATTATTATCGTATATCCCCCTATCCCTACATCCATTCTTTTATTTTACTTGATTTGTTATTGTTTATAGCAATCTACTGTCGTCGCTTTGTTTTAGGAGGAATTTAAGGAGGATTTGGAAGAACAGAGGGTTGCAGGCATAGATACAAACGAAGGTGCAGCGAGCACTTGCGAAGAAATTAGTAGTCAAGATGTCGATCATCAAACAACGCAAGGCAACAAACTACCACCCACACCAAACAAACGCACGTAGGTATTTGCCTCACCTAGAAAAAATCGGAGAAGGGCCGAAGATCCTAGTACAGGAGAGGCATGTAATGCACTACAAACTGCTTTATCTAAAACTAGAGACGAGTTTGACGCCTATGGAAAGTACATAGCGAACGTTCTACGGTCCATGGACAAAAGAACACGCGCTTTTGTTACAAAAGAATTTTCCGACACGATTTTCAGAGCAGAAAGCGGCTGTTTCGAGCATTCTGGACCAAGTTCAACCAACAGCAACTACAGTTGCTCGTCGCATTTACCGATTCCTTCAACTCAACATGTTCATGCCCATGAGCAGATGCGAAGCAAATTCCAACTGACATCTACTTCTACTTCTGACAACACCGAACAAGGCTCTCCACATTTTCTGCATCTGCTTGATTTATAATAATTAAAAGTAATAATCTTTGCGTTTAATTGTTTCTCATTC
The DNA here is from genome assembly GCF_021461395.2 of Schistocerca americana. NCBI lineage: Eukaryota > Metazoa > Arthropoda > Insecta > Orthoptera > Acrididae > Schistocerca > Schistocerca americana. The sequence continues at coordinate 644,457,308 of NC_060123.1, forward strand.
TTTAAATATAAATGTATTTATTTCTTTTGCTTATTAACTGATGAATGAAAGAGCATTACTAACAAATTTTGCATAATTTATTAACTTACCTTTACAAACTCCTTCAAGCTACCAGTAAGAGCTGCACATACTTCGTGGACAATGTTTGATATCTCTTGCTTGGAGACATTAAATAAAAATCTGAGGCTGGTGTAGGTATCGCCAGTTGCTAGGTACCTGAGCGTAAGTGCCAACCGCTCAGTAACTGGTACAGTTTTCCGAAATTTGCTGTCAGCGTTTGATATTTTCGATCCAGCCAGATTTATCGGATATTCAAAATCTGATTCGGACATACAGAACATGTCTTGAAATGAATGTATTCAACACCCAAGTCATCCATCGAATCACTCCCACTATATCTTTTTCTGCTTCTGAAAACTGGTCATCCACCACCTGCGTTTCTTGGGTCTTTGTAGCCTCTTCTTCTACCTTCCTCCTCAGCTAAAAGGCACATCACAAGGAAGCTGGCTCTGGCCATAGCCACTTGGTCCATTTTTAAATTAGGAAACTGGCACTGATCACGACTGCGAGTACGGTACGGATCCTCACGAGCCAAAGCCTGGCAAGCAACTGGAGTAGTGTGGACGAAGACAGAAGCAGCTCGAGGGCAAATCAGACAAGTCTGACAAGTCTCCTGACACACGAGTGTGACGAGTACAAGTCTGGGGAGCACGAGTGGTGTGGACGCACCTTCATAATCAATGTCCAAAAGTTTATTTTACAGTGTTTCTTAAATAAACGCACCATAATGGCATCCCGTGCAAAAATTATTTGCACAAAAAACTTCTTCCCACTTCATCACGTAAAACATAGACAGTACCATTGTACACTCCTGGAAATTGAAATAAGAACACCGTGAATTCATTGTCCCAGGAAGGGGAAACTTTATTGACACATTCCTGGGGTCAGATACATCACATGATCACACTGACAGAACCACAGGCACATAGACACAGGCAACAGAGCATGCACAATGTCGGCACTAGTACAGTGTATATCCACCTTTCGCAGCAATGCAGGCTGCTATTCTCCCATGGAGACGATCGTAGAGATGCTGGATGTAGTCCTGTGGAACGGCTTGCCATGCCATTTCCACCTGGCGCCTCAGTTGGACCAGCGTTCGTGCTGGACGTGCAGACCGCGTGAGACGACGCTTCATCCAGTCCCAAACATGCTCAATGGGGGACAGATCCGGAGATCTTGCTGGCCAGGGTAGTTGACTTACACCTTCTAGAGCACGTTGGGTGGCACGGGATACATGCGGACGTGCATTGTCCTGTTGGAACAGCAAGTTCCCTTGCCGGTCTAGGAATGGTAGAACGATGGGTTCGATGACGGTTTGGATGTACCGTGCACTATTCAGTGTTCCCTCGACGATCACCAGTGGTCTACGGCCAGTGTAGGAGATCGCTCCCCACACCATGATGCCGGGTGTTGGCCCTGTGTGCCTCGGTCGTATGCAGTCCTGATTGTGGCGCTCACCTGCACGGCGCCAAACACGCATACGACCATCATTGGCACCAAGGCAGAAGCGACTCTCATCGCTGAAGACGACACGTCTCCATTCGTCCCTCCATTCACGCCTGTCGCGACACCACTGGAGGCGGGCTGCACGATGTTGGGGCGTGAGCGGAAGACGGCCTAACGGTGTGCGGGACCGTAGCCCAGCTTCATGGAGACGGTTGCGAATGGTCCTCGCCGATACCCCAGGAGCAACAGTGTCCCTAATTTGCTGGGAATTAGCGGTGCGGTCCCCTACGGCACTGCGTAGGATCCTACGGTCTTGGCGTGCATCCGTGCGTCGCTGCGGTCCGGTCCCAGGTCGACGGGCACGTGCACCTTCCGCCGACCACTGGCGACAACATCGATGTACTGTGGAGACCTCACGCCCCACGTGTTGAGCAACTCGGCGGTACGTCCACCCGGCCTCCCGCATGCCCACTATACGCCCTCGCTCAAAGTCCGTCAATTGCACATACGGTTCACGTCCACGCTGTCGCGGCATGCTACCAGTGTTAAAGACTGCGATGGAGCTCCATATGCCACGGCAAACTGGCTGACACTGACGGCGGCGGTGCACAAATGCTGCGCAGCTAGCGCCATTCGACGGCCAACACCGCGGTTCCTGGTGTGTCCGCTGTGCCGTGCGTGTGATCATTGCTTGTACAGTCCTCTCGCAGTGTCCGGAGCAAGTATGGTGGGTCTGACACACCGGTGTCAATGTGTTCTTTTTTCCATTTCCAGGAGTGTATTTTCAAAATCCGAAGGCACTGCTACGGCTCTATAAGGGGACATATTTCATATGCTTCTATCGTCTTTACCAGCCTGCAATGGTGCGCCGTTCAAACGCTTTCCAGAAAATCTAGAAATACGAAATCTGCATGCTGCCCTTCATCCATAGTTTGCAGTATATTATGTGAGAAAAGGGCAAGCTGAGTTCTACACGAGTGATTCTTTCTAAAAACAAGCTGATTCGCTGACATAAAATTCTTCGTCCCAAGAAAATTTATTATATTCGAACTCGGAATAGGTTGAGGATTCCGCAGCAAACCAAAGTTAGGGATATTGGTCTGTAATTTTTCAGGTTCAGTCTTTTGTCCTTCTTACACACAAGAGTCACCTGCATTTTTTTCTAGTTGCGTGGGACTTTCTGCTTGGGGAGAGATTCGCGATAAATGCAAGCTAAGTAAGGGGACAGTACCGTAGGATATTGTCTGAAAACCCTAACTGGGATTCCATCCAAACCTGGTGACTCACTTGCTTTCGACCACTCCAGTTGTTTCTCTACGCTACGGATGCTTATTACTACGTCGTTCGTACGGAAGTCTGTTCGATGGTCAAATGATGGTATGTTTGTACGATTGCTTCTGCGTTAATGATTCCTTGAATGTCAAATTTAAAACTTCGGCTTCGTTTTGTTATCAACTCTCTCACCAGACTGCTCTCAACGAGTGCCTCGATGGAAGCCATAGATGCACTTACGATGCTGCAGAGGACTAGAATTTTCTTGGCTCCTCTACAAGATCTTCTGCTAAGGTATGACATTGGTAGTAGTTCTATGCTTTGCACGTAGATCTTTCACAGACGCACGACTCTCTACTAGCCTTTGCTTGCCGTCATTTGCGCATTCTCTTTCGAACCGAGAGTGCAACAGCGTCTGCTTCCACAGCGGTTTCTGAATCTCATTGTTAAACCATGGAAAGTCCTTTCCGTCCACTTACTAGGCACATAGTTCTCCAGCTATTCTTTTTCCCCTCCCTTGGGTAATATGTCTGGGGTGTTATTTGGAATGTTACACATTGTCCGTCACTGACATAAGAATAATCGCAACATTGTTTTTCATTCCCTTTTCCTTTTTTTGTTTACCTTCTCCTGTCCTTCCTCCGCTTTGGAGTTTGAGGTTCCTCTGTTTCTTCTTCCTCCCTATCTGTTCCCGAAGGCTGGTCCATGCGTCAGGTAACAGGTGACTGGGGGTAATTCCCAGTCTCACATCAACAGGTAGTATTCACATGTACGCCCTGGTACAGGCCAGGCGCAGGGAGGGGTGACTGCTTGAGCCGCTACCTTACCAAACTGCCAATTGGTCCCTCTATCAGGTGTTCAGGAGGTGTGACCTGAGATGTGAACAGTGACCTAAGGTGGGTGCGCCCCCTTGTGACAGTGGCCCCCAGTTGGAAGAAGCATGCCATCAGAGACGCTGGGATTTTCTCGCAGTGAGCCTATCAGCTTCACAATATATGACTACAAAACGTAAACGGAATGACGCTAATGATCCAAAGACACTTCCAGCTTCACCATGGTTCCTCATGATTTCAGGTACTGAAGACAGTCGTCATTCCATTGCAATCCAAAGACGCTTCCAGCTTCACCATGGTTCTTCATGGTTTCAGGTACTGAAGACAGTCGTCATTCCTTTGCAATGGTAAATCCGTTTATTGCTGGTCTTCTGAAATCTTGTTCTCATTTACGGAATGGCACTTTGCTTTTGAAGACTGTTTCTGATTCTCAAGCACAACTGCTTGCCACTTCACTTCTCCACAGCTATGCTGTTCGTGTCAAGGCCCATTGACTTCTGAATTCTCCCCATGGTGTTATTTACACTAGTCTTCTCAACTGTCTAACTGAGGCCGAAATCCAAACGTACCTCTTTGATCAGGGTGTCACTGTTGTCCATCAGGTGATTAAAAAGGTAGATTCCTCCTTAGCAGCATTCGGGAGAACGACAGTTCAATCCTGCATCCGGCCATCCTGATTTAGGTATTCCGTGATTTCCCTAAATCGCTCCATGCAAATTCTGGGATGGTTCCTTTCAAAGGGCACGGCCGACTTCCTTCCCCATCCTTCCCTAATCCGATGAGACCGATGACCTCGTTGTCTGGTCTCCTCCCCCAAACCAGCCAGTCCTCCTTAGCACCCACACACATTCTTCTTCTCAGTTTTGATAGAGTGGTGCTTCTGTCCATGATCAAAGCAGACTACGAAGTTATCATAAACCCACCACAGATTCTGACCCCGATGTGCTGCTACCAGTGACACTGTTTTCACCACACTCTAATATCTTGTATAAACCCGGCCTAATATGTAATCTGTCGAAGGTATGTGCATGAGGACGATTGTCTGCCGCCTCCTCCCCACTGTATCAACTGCAAAGGCGACCATGCCGCCTCCTCTCGAGATTGTCCCATATATCTTGATGACCGAGCTGTCCAGGAGATCTGGTAAAAGAAAAAGTTCCTTACATGGTCGCTCGCAAGTTGTTGGCTAGTCGCAAACCGTGCGTTCTACCATCTGGCACTTATAGTACTGTTCTTGCGATGTCTCGCTCCATGAAGGACATGCCCACGCCCACATGCGACCTCAAATTCAGCTCTGAGATTGTTAAATCGCCCAGTGTCAAGGTAACATCGCCGTCACCTTGTCCAGCTGTGTAACAAACCATCAAAATCTCGCTTCAAGGGGCGAAGTCACCAACTACACAACTGCCAGGTGGAAGGGAACAAAAAGAGTACTCCCTTGGAGACTTCCTATGTCTCTCCAGCCAACCAACATCTGAGTGTTCTGCTTACTGGAAAGGCTTGAAGAAGTCCAACAAAGGCAAACGGTCTTCTCCTTCAGCAACTCGAAGATACTCTTCGACGATGTCGCCACGTGATACCTACGCCGGGCTGGCCTCCATGTCGCCAGTGCATACCACCAACCGTTTTTCTGCGTTGGACTCTGCACACAGATAGCACAAGAAAGACCTCATGGAGCAGGATCCTCCTGTCACTATGCCCTGCAGCAGCAATTTTTCGAAAGCTGGCACTCGGCAGCCACTGAGGTAACACCCCTTTATTCCTCATCATGACTCTCTTCCAATGAAACGTTTGTGGCCTTCGATCCAACAAAGAGGATTTACGGATGCTTTTAGAATTGTAGCATCCACTTGTACTCTGCCTTCAGGAAACAAAACTGCGACCTCATGACCGCTTTGAGCTTTTGCATTTCTTCCCAGTCCATTTTGACATTCCCCCTGAGGTCAGCATTCCATCTTGTGGGGGAGTCATGCTGCTCATACAGGATGATGTTCATAGTCAACTCACATCCCTGACTAACCGTCTTCAAGCTGTTAGCTGTTGCAGTTCACCTTGTCGTTCCTCACCTAACGTTTTCCCTTTGTATCATTTACATCTGTCCATCATTCGATGTTACCAGGGCAGACTTCCTCCAGTTTATTGGGCAACTACCTCAACCATTTCTGCAGCTTGGTGACTTCAATGCGCACCATCCCCTTTGGGGTTCTCCTAGAACCTGTCAGACATGTTCTCTTGGCTGACCTTCTTAATCAACTGAACCTCTTCTGCCTTTACACAGGAGCACCCACATTCCTTTCAGACTCCTCACACACCTATTCCCATTTGGATCTATCCCTCTGCACTGCCCAACTTGCCCATCGTCTTGAGTGGTCTGTTCTTTCGTACACATACTCTAGCGAGCATTTCCCATGTCTACCCGTTTGCTAACTCCTACCCCACCTGTGTGCACACCCAAATGGCAGTTTACTAAAGCTGACTGGTTGACTTTACTCCTCTCTGGCGACCTTCGACAAATACGATTTCCCCAGTTGTGATGACCTGGTGGACTATCTTAAAAATGTTATCCATACTGCTGCAGAACGTTTCATTCCCCGCACTTCTTCTTTACCACGCCGTGCCCTGGTCCATTGGTAGAATGAGGCATGCCACGGCGCAATTCGTGCGTGGAGGCGTCCTCTTCGCATTTTTAACTGTCATCCAATGATGGCAAACTGCATTCAATATAAACTGCGGAGGAGGCTCGAGTGATAACCTTATCTTCTCAGAAATGCCATCTTTACTATGAAGGAGTAAGAGTATGCTCTCACTTCATCTCCATCCTCCGCCCCAAGGCCAGACGATGCTCACATTCAGATGTTGTAGCACCTTTCTGTTGCAGGCAAGCATTTTCTGCTTAATACGTACAACTGCATCTGGTCAGAGGGCACGTTTCACAGATGCTGGCGTGAAGCCACTGTCATGGTAAGGACAAATATCTACCTTCTAGCTACCGCCCCATCTCTCTCACCAGCTGTGTTTGCAAGGTGATGTAACATATGACTCATGCCTGGCTGGTATGGTGGCTCGAATCTCGAAATTCACTAACCACTGCACATTGTGGATTTTGAGGATGCCTTTCTGCAGTTGACCATCTTGTCACTTCGTCCACTTATGTCATGAACGATTTTCAATGGAACCTCGGACTGCGGCCTTGTTTTTCGATTTGGAGAAAGCCTACAACACTTGCTGGAGGACTGGTATCCTCCATACTCTCTACACGTGGGGTTTATGTGGCTGCATGCCCCATTTCCTTGAGGAATTTTTAACAGGCCGAGTTCTCATGGTCCGTGTGGGTTCTGCCTTGTCAGACACCTTCATCCAGGAGCGTCCTGAGCGTCATCCTCTTTGCTAGCTCCATTAATCCTTCCAAAGGATGCCACCAGGCATCTCCAACTCCCTTCTTGTTGACGATCTTGCCATCTATTGCTGTTCTCCACGGACTTGTCTCATTCAGCAGCGTCTTCAGCGATGTCTCGATCGTGTTCTCTCATGGAGCATCGACAATGTCCTTCGTTTTTCCACTGACAAAACCGATTGTATGAATTTCTGGCGGCAAAATTGGTTTCTCCCAGCATCTTTACATTTTGGGCCTGTTGCTCTTCCATTCATTGAAACTACGAAATTCCTGGGGCTCATGCTCGATAGGAAACTCTCTTGGTCCTCTCATGGTCATACCTGGCGGCCCACTGTACATGGTCCCTCAGTGTCCTTGGTGTCCTCAATGGTGCTTCCTGCAGTGCAGATCAAACCATCCTCCTCCATTTTGTATCTGTCCCTTGTCCATACGAAACTAGGTTATGGGTGCTTCGTTTATGCATCTGCACACACATCTTTCTTATGCCATCTAAACACTGTCCACCATCGTGGCATCCATTTCACCACTGGTGCCTTTTACACTTGCCCAGTTGACAGTGTGTATGAAGACGCTGCTGAACTACTGCTGTCCTAATGCCATGACTTTGTCCTCAGCATGCCATTTGTCTGCCTCCTTCTTTGATGACTCATTTGATCATCACTTTGGGGCACTCTCTGGAATTCGGTTTCGGATATTGTTCTGGCAGCTTAACTTCAAGCTGCCTGCAACTATCTCAGTGGGTGTTAACCCTTCACCACCTTTGCTTCACGTGGTGGCCCTTGTTTACCTTGGCCTTCATTCCTTCCAAAGGATACTACTCCAGCCTCGCTCTATCGCCTTCAGTTTCCCTACCTTCGGATGGTGGACTGTGTATACTGATGGCTCTCAGACTGTTCATGGTGTTGGGTGTGCCTTCGTCATTGGCGCCGAAGATTTTCGGTATCAGCTGTATCACGCCACAGAGTACATCTGGCGACACAGGCTTTTCAATTGCGTCATCTGCTCATACTCTCTCAGCACCCTTCACAGCCCCTGTGTGCTGTAGATTGCCCATCCCTTAGTGCAACGGGTCCAAGAAAACTGTCACCTACCACGCGCACAGTAGGTGGGTCGCTGGGTCGCGCCTGCACCACCACCACACACTGTACAGCACGATGTCGCGAGTTTCCTGCCGCCCCTCTTAGCCGCCTAACTTATTTTCTGTTAGTCTCGAAAGCACGCTTACAAAAACTTAAGCAAAATCAATGGAAGTTCAAACAACTACAAGGAAACCGACCTTACGTCTAGACCATGTGCACAATGCCCAAATTTCATACTGCCTTGAAGATTCCATTTCCTTACAGGAACCAGAGGCTTGTCAGTTCTCTTGAAAGTTTAAAGTGAATAGGAAATGCCGTGTGAAAAAGTAACACTTTTTGCTGACTTTTTATATCATATATACCTGATGACATGGCAGAAACTATCATAACAATTAGTAAAAATATTATTTCATTCTGCCCAAGCTGATTTTATTTACAATTGGTATTGGTTTTGACTGCAGTTGTTTACTTTACACAATTCAGGGGTACCTAATATAAAGATGCCTCCCCACACGGACATTCTAATCTGAATATGGATATTTAATTGAAACCGCTCACCACATATAAGTAAAAGTGACATGGGTTCTTTTAGGATCGATTTTATAACCACCAGTCCTTATTTTCTATACTAAATGACAGAACCAGTCATATCTTTGGCGGAATAAGCCATGACACAACTATTCCACCTGGGCTGCAAGGTCTGTGAGTCTACATCTATGCCTACATCTACACAATTACTGCGCAATTCACAATTAAGTGCCTGGTAGAGGGTTCATTGAACCACCTTCAAGCTATTTCTCTACTGTTTCTGTTGACCCATTGTGGATGGGGGACAGTGGCTAGTCAAATATTTACGAAGGAAAATCGGCAAACACCTGTACATTTTGAAAAGTTATTTTATTGCTACAACCAGTTTCGGCAACCATCTTCAGGCCCTATATGCACCTCATGTGTTGTCAAGTCATCGAAGGAAACACTCAAATAATGAATTCAGGGTATCCAGATACTGATAGTATGCTAGTATACATACATCTGATTGTCAATACATGAAGTGCATATGGCGCCTGAAAATGGCATTATTGAGATGCCAAAACTGGTTGTCTAAATAAAAAACTTTTCAAAACATGGCTGTTGGCGATTTTTCATTCTCAAAAATTTCTCTGTTTCACTCTCTAACAGCACGCAGGAAAAATAAACACGTCAATCTTTCTCTGCGAGCTCTGATTTCTTTTATTTTATCCTGATGGCCATTCCTCCCATTTAGGTGGGTGCCAAAAAAATATGTTTACACACTGAGGAGAAAGCTGGTGATTGAAATCTCCTCAGGAGGTCCTCTCGCAACGAAAAACGCCTGTGTTTTAATGATTGGTGCCCCAATCCACATATCATATCTGTTGTTGTTTGGCAACAATACAGAATGAGCTGCTCACCTCCGAAATTTTTCTGTTTCCTCTATCAATCCTATCAGATGCGGATCCCCCAACGCACAGCAGTACTCCCGATGAGGACGTATAATCGCAGTGTAGGCAGTCTCTTTAGTAGACCTGTTACATTTTCTAAGTGTTGCGCCAATAAATCATAGACATTATCTATCAGATAGTTCAAAATTACGTTATTCATATCTTTAATCCCTAAGTATTTAGTTGAGTTTACAGCCTTTAGATTTCTGTGATTTCTCATGTAGCCGAAATAAAGTGGAATTCTTTCAGTATTCATGTAGATGATACCACATTTTTCATGATTTAGAGTCAATTGCACCATACAAATATATTGTCTGAAATCATTTTGTGATTGCTTTTGATCACCTGATGACATTACATGAGAGTAAATTACAGCATCAGATGCAAACAATCTAAGAGTGTTACTCAGAATGCCTCCTAAACCATTTATGTAGATCAGGAACAGCAGACAGCTTGTAACACTTCCATGAGAAACGCCAGATAGTACTTCTGTTTTACTCAATGACTTCCTGTCAGTTACCATGAAGGTATCCCTCCCCAGCCGGCGGCGCGCGGCCGTGGATAGAGTGGCCCAGGCGATGTCGCGGACGGTGGCGTCGTCGCAGTGCAGCATGCGGAAGCCATGGACGATGGTGGAGATGTCCGCAGCGTCCGCGAGCGGCGTCAGGCCGCATCCAAGTCACGTCGAATTGCCGCGATCGCATCCGTTGGCGTCTGTGAGACTTTGTACCCGGTGGGAACGCCAAGATGGAGGTAGGCGTCACCCGCACCGAGCACGGCTGGTTCTCCCCCTTGCAGGGCGAATACCGAGCCTAGTGTCTGCCGACGGCGGATGTGAAGCGTGGCACACTTCGACGGCTTGAAGGTAAGCCCGGCCCACGTCGCCGCCTCACCCACAACATTGAGGAGCGTCTGCATCGCCTCCGAATCCCGCGCCAGAAGCACGATATCGTCCGCATACGCCAGTGCGCTCACACTGACGCCGCTAAGCGGAATACCACACTCATTTCTGAGCGAGGTTGCGGCGCGAAGTACCGGCTCGAGCGCGAGGTTAAAGACGATGGGCGACAGTGGACAGCCCTGCTTGACACCCGCCTGGATCTCTATCTCCTCCGTTAGTCCGTCAGATGTACGGACGCGGGTGGAGCAACCATTGTACACATCGGCAATTAGCTGATGCAATTGATCTGGCAGTCCCATCCTGCTCAGTACTCCAAGGAGGTGAGCGTGAGGCACTGAACCAAAAGCATTCGCCAGATCAAGCCAAGCAAAGCATGCTTGGCCTCCCCTGCACCTTGCATCATCAATCGCCGTCTGTACAATGAAGTTGTGCTCATAGCAGCCTTCAAAAGTGCGGAAGCCCTTCTGTTCTGGGGAGAGCAGGTTCAACCGCTCTGCCCAGAGGGTAGTACGATCCGCCACAATTGCAGCAAAGAGCTTAGAGATGGTGGAGCTCAATGCTAAAGGCCGCCAGTTCGTCACGTCCGAGACGTCCCCTTTCTTATGGATGAGGACGGTAGTGGATACCTTCCACTGCACCGGAGTCTTCCGCTCATTCCAGCAGCGCGAGAAGATATTAGCTAGCACATGGCAGCCAGGATCCTCGCGTCGCAAGTCCGAGTACGTGACTCCGTCTGCCCCAGGAGCAGTATTGCTCGCCTTCTGGAGCCGCTGTTGCACCTCTGAGGGGGTGATCGGCGGCAGGACCTCCTCGCTGACATCAGGAGGCGTGGTGGTGGCAAAGTCCGGGCCAGCAGCTGGTGCATCTGAAACAGAACAGTCAGATTTAGAGTATATTCTCCTGAAGTGCTCCGTGAGCACGTTGCCATCGATTTGGCAGTACGGCGACGTCTCGCCAAGGACGCGCTGCATCGCCTTGCGCCGGTCCGCGCGGTACAGCTTCTGAATCTCAGACGCTGCATTCCCGTCGTACCAACGCTCGGCGGCCGCCGCGCGCCGTGCGCCACGTCCACCGCGCCGCCCACCGCGGCCGCGTGTAGGGGCAGGGGGAGGGGGATTGGCAGCAGCGTCGGCGCGACCCTGGCCGCGGTGCGCTGCTGCTTGTGGCCCATCCTGTCGATCTCCGGCTGCCTGGCGTTGTGGCTTCGCCTCGGCAATCTCGGAGATGAAGTCCTCGACGACCGCGACGAATGCGTCCCACGGTTGGATGTGGACGCTCTCCAGGGCCGCCAGCCAGCGCCGCTGCCTCTCCGTTAGCCGAGCGTCCACAAGTAGAGGGGAGGGCGGAGCTGCCTCGGTTGCGCCCTGTTGGGAGGGAACAGGAGGGTCTGTCAGGTTTGGTGGAGGACGGGAGTTTTGCGGCGAAGGGTCGGGACTGGGACGGTTGTTACGACGTCGGCATCTCCTCTTCTTGCTGCCAGGTCTCGGAGATGCAGCTGCAGTCCCTCCGTTCACGTCGCGCCGCTCCGTCGTCTGCGTCAGTGATGGTGCCGTGCTGCCATCTGGCGTAGGCCGCGCAGTGCTGCTTTCGGTCACCGCGCCGCTGACAGGTGGCGCAGCGGTAGCAGCGGACGCCGGTGTAGCTTGCGCCGGTCTGTCGCGGGTCGGGCGCACCGCGGCTGTTGTTCGCCGCGCCGCCAACAGATGGCCCGGCGGTCGCCCGCACCCTGCCGCCGGCGCGAGAAACACGAGGTGTAGCTCGCGCCGGAGACCGGACGCACTGGCTCGCCCCGGGCCGCCGTTTCGCGGACTGGGTGCACGACGGTCGCTCCCAGATGGCGCAGAGGTGGTCGACGTAGCCCTAGCCGGCCTGGCGCCTTCGGGTGTAGCTCGCGCCGGCCTGGCTATCGGGCCCGACGCACCGCGGCTGTTGTTCGCCGCGCCGCCAACGGTTGGCCCAGCAGTCGCCCGCGCCCTGCCGCCGGCGCGAAAAACACGCTGTGTAGCTCGCGCCGGCCGCTCCGCCGCGTTGGCTCGCGCCGGACCGCTGCTACGCGGGCTTTGATGCGTCAACCAGCGGCGCGGCTGCGCCGTGAATGGCAACACCATCGGCCGCGGCGAGCGAGGCAGCCTGCCTGCCACTGTCCACCCACATCGCAGAGCCACCTGTTGGCGGCCTAGCGAATGCGGGCGGCAGTCCTAGGCCGTTACCCACGCTCCCGACAGATGGCGAGCGGGAGGCGCCTGCAGCAGCCGCACGACGTGGCCAACGTACGTCACTGGGTACAAAGGCCGGCGCGGGCAGCGGCGAGCCGCGGCCTTTGCCAGACACTGCGCCTCTGGCCGGAGCGACGCGTTCGGCGGCAGGCGTCGGCAGCGTGCTGCCTTCACCTCCTGAACTTGCGCTCGGCACTCGTGGCGACGCGGTTGACGTCGCGGAGCGTATCGGCAGGGGGATGCCAGACCTCCTCGGCGTGCGCACACACAGTACGCACGACGCGGGAGTAGGAACCACCGCCGTCCTGGGCGTCGCAGACGCCTGCACACTCACACAGGGTGAGGGCAAGGCAGCCTGTGAGCCCACCACGCCGCTGCGGGTCAGGACCGCCGCGTAAGTTAATCCTAAGTCCAGCCGGTCTGTCCTACTAGCTTCGGGGACCGGACTGGGCTGTGGCCATAGCCCCTCTCTATTATCTAAGGCTAGGCGGCCTGTGGTACTAGTTTCCCGGGCCGCTTTCGCCTGTGGCTTTCGCCCAGCACTAACTAAGGACGTAGGGCCTGTCCTACTAGCTTCGGGGGCCCTCGCCTGTGACCTCCCGCCGGCCGACCTCTCTGGGTGCCCCAGAGAGCCAGACACGGCATCGTGTCCCATACTCACTCTCCCCCGGCTGGCAGCGCCGGGGGTGGCGGATGATGCACTGCAGAACCGCAGATGTGCACGCAGCGTCTTCGGCCGCTAAATTGACACTGGAAAACGGGGACCGTTTCCGGGTCGTGCAGCCTCCTGTAGTGGCGGAGAAGGGCCGAGTGGTCCTTGTATTCGCCAAAAGTTGGCCTTCCTGCAGCCTTGGTGACAAAGCAGATCCGGCAGCGAAAGACCTCCGCCGGCAGCGTCACCACGCGCTCCATTGTTCAGGTCGCGGACCCGAAACAGGAAAATAAGCGCGACCGCTTCCCGGTGCAGAAATCAGTCCATTCAGCTCATATTAAGCTGATAAGAACAGATACTACACTTTTCTTTTTTTTTTAATTTCGCCTTCCTCCCCAATAGCCCTACCTTGTCCTCTCCAATAATGCCGCCATCCTCTAGTGTCGACGCAGCACGTAAAGCAGGGTGCTGTTAATAGCCAGACTCATTGCCATAACCGAAAATAAAAGCAGAGGCATACCCTGCTATGCCTCAGGGGGCGACGACACACTACTCAAAAATACACCTCTCTCTGCAGGTGTGAAGCAAGTGATGAGCTTAGAAAGTAAAAAGGGAGAAAGAAATAAAGACAGAAATGAAGGCAAATTAAAAACAGGGACGGCAGCACAAATGAAAACGAAACTGGCGAGATAATCCCATCGCCTGTAGAGTTAACGAAGTATTAATCTTCTAAGATAGATTACGTGTTTTCTAATTTTCCCATAGTTTTTCATACAAGGTTCACACAATTCCCATGTTACCAATTGCCATATTATCAGTATCATAGAACAGTCTACTCTTGTGATGCCCAGAAGGCCAAAGTCAAATCTTGGGTATAGGCAAGTCAAGGGTAGTTTGAAAGTCCGAGTGACAAAGATCCAGGGGTAAACTCAGGCAATTCCTGGACGAGGTGCCTTAGTTAACCCGGAACACCTTTTGATAACCATGAACCATTGCAACTTTCAGAAATCTTGCAAAAGTAATGGTATAGTTCCGGTCAGATTCCGCCAGGCGATGCTGGCTCCACAGGTAGTTCATGAAAGAGACAGCATCGGTGAGGGAAAGGTCGTAGATCGTGAAAATGGTGTGGCCCAAGAGCCACACCATTGCGTTACGTCTTGGTCGGGGGTTGGTCTGAATATCAGGGGTAAGGAACCAGTCGATTGACACATTGTCTGGTGTCGTCCCACCGATCAGCGCTAATAGCAAACGTGCAAGGTCGCGCACTTCTGTGACGTGAGGGCATAAGAGACGATGCTCACTGGTGTCTACGTCACCACATCGGCGGCAAACAGCCGAGGGCCGTAGGCGGATGGCCGCCAGGCGATGATTAGTGGGTATTAAATTGTTTACGACACGATACCATAGCGCTGAAACTTCCGTGGGAAGGACTGGGTTGTTGATATTAGCCCAAGCTTGGTGCCAGATGACCGACGGTCGTCTGTCCTCTAATTTATGTGGTGTGGGCTGGCCTCGAAGTGCCTGGTAAAGGCGCTTCGACGTGCGTACCTTGTCAGTGGCCACTTTTAGGACGTAACTTTGATTGAGGTAATAGTCCTTGACTGTCGTCATCCGGAACGGAATATGTGTCAAACATACTGGTGCACGCGCCGATTGTGGACGATAACGGTCGAAAAGAACCGCTGTTGTCCCACCTGGGTCAGTTTCGCGCAAAGTGGTGATACAGGAGGGCCGCACATTTGCGGGGAAAGTCAATGAGTCCAAGGCCACCATCGACCTTTGGCAGTGTACAAGTCTGCGCATCAACTTTGAATAGTGCATGCCGCCACAAGAGCCAATATACTGCTTGTGAGATCGCTCTGCCGGTTTGTTTCGGTAGCGTAAGGAGTTGGGCGACGTACCATGCCCGTGATAGGATGTAAGTATGAATCAGTTGGATTCGTTGATGGAGGTCGAGTCGTCGATCGGCGTGACTCACGCAAAGTCCTCTGATGCGCGTGAGAAGCCGCCTCCACGTGAGTGTTAGCATGCGCTGCGGACAGGCAGTCACCTCAAGGCCCAAGATACGTTGTTCCCCCACAACTCGGTACCACGGGCGTTCGATGGTCAATGATCGTGGTCCTAGCGGGATCAGCACCGTTTTGTTGGAATTTAACATGGCACCGGATGCTCGTTCATAAACGTTGAGAACTCGGCGAACTGAATCGATGTCCCTGGCGTTTGCGACGAACACACCGACATCATCCGCATATGCCGCACTGTCGAAGGTGACGCCTGGGAGAGCGACACCATCGACCATCCGTCCGATGTCACGCAGCATGGGGTCCAGCGCTAAAGCGAACAAATACACTGACAAGGGACACCCTTGTCGAACTGATCGTCTGATGGGAAATGGTCGTGATCGGCAGCCGTTCACAACGATTGTGGAATTTGCTCCGTCCAAGAAGTGCCGGATGATTCTTATGAAGCGCTCGCCAAAACCCATCCGCGACATAACGGCCAGCAGGTAAGGGTGGAAGACCCTGTCAAAGGACCGGCGTAATCTAGGGAAATAATTGCAGCCGGGGTTAGAGTGTCGGCGGTGAGTAAGACAGTATCACGGTATATAGAAGCGGCGGTAAAGATGGTTCGATTCGAAACGCCACATGACTGAGTGGGGCAAAGTACCTTCTTCATTACCTGTTTTAGACGAGAGGCCACGCTTCGTGCCACCAACTTATAATCAGTGTTAAGAACAGTGATGGGACGCAGGTCTTTAGCTCGACAGTGACCTGTGACCTTTGGAATAAGGGCAATACGTCCAGCTAGAAACTCGGCGGGTAGTTCGCAACCAGCAAAAATCTCCTCGCACATTTTGCAGAATCGGTCTCCTAACAGGTCCCAAAATTGTTGGTAGAATTCATAAGGGAGACCGTCGGGGCCAGGTGATTTTTGTCCCGGACAGGCACGGAGGACATATGTGAGGTCAGCGAGTCTGAGTTGCTCGGTTAAACAGTCGCGGTCTCGATGATCCAATGAAGTTGGGACCCCACCGATAAGTGCTCGTTGGGCGGCGACGTCTACCCCAACATCCTGGAAGAGGTGCGTATAATGGTCTGTTAGGTGTTGGAGGACTTCACTGTGGTCTGTGAGGCGCGTACCAATGTCTGTTTTAAGGCGTAGGATGGTGTTCTTCTTTGCATGATTCTTTTCAGAGGCAAGGTGATAGATGGATGGCCTCCCGCCCTCAATCAGGGATGTGGAGCGGCACCTCACCACCATCCCCTCGGCCATCTCCCGAGAGAAGCGAAGGATTGTCGCTTTAATTTTGTTGAGGCGCATGCGTAGCTGATCATACCTGTCAGCAGGAAGGGTTAGTGCGTCATTTAGACATTGTTGATAGAAGTCTAATGTGCTACGCTTCCAGTGTGTGACTTCGCGACTATGTTGCTGGATAACACGTCGCAGCCGCGGCTTCGCACAGCGGAGCCATCAAACTATAGTGGTAGGGTACATTGATGCAGTAGCGATGCAATACCGCCATGTTTCCGTGACAAGAGTGCGTAGTTCGGGCGTTGGGAGATGTAGTGTATTCATCTTCCAATAGGTGCCCCGAGGAACCGGGGTTGGGCCCGTGATATGCAGGGAGCAAGAGTACGCACAGTGGTCACTAAAGGCCACAGGAATGACTTGGACGGCACAAAGGGCAGGAAGCAAGACAGCAGAGACATAAACACGGTCAATACGGCTGCTCCAGTGGGGTAGATGTGAGTAAATTGTGTGTAGGCGGGATGAAAGTGGCGCCACGTATCATTAAGGCCAGCCGCCCGAAGGAGTGAAGCGAGCGTTTCACATCTCACAGGCGTTGGGACCTGATCAGCATCGGCTACCACACAGTTAAAATCTCCGCCAAACACGATAAGAGGAGGAGCTGTCAAGAAAGGGGTGATATCTGACGTAAAAAGTGTTCTTCTGTCATGCCTGTGATTGACTCCTGAAGGAGCATAGACGTTAATAAAAAGTACATCCCGAATGATACACGCAAGAACGCGACCATTGGGTAGTTTGTTACATCGGATGGAATTAACTCTGATCTGTATAGCAAAGCAGTGCCCCGCCTGGCGTCAGGATCGATGTTATATAGTGGCTCATAACCAACCAGGTCAGAGAGAAACGGGGCACAAACCTCCTAGAGAAAAACCACATCAAATGCACCAAGGCGCAGAATGTCCTTCAGAGAGCGTAGTTTTACTGGGTTGGAGTTGGAGTTGATATTTACTGTTAAAAGGGAGAGGGCTCCCGGCTGACGGTCAATTGCAGGCATGAGAAAACAACACAGAGAATGTAACGTCAGATGAGGTCATGGTTGTATGTAAGCAGGTGCGTAAAGATCGAAACTGTAACCCTGCTACTTCATCCCGGATGTTAAACACCAATACCAGACAGCTGATGTGGCAACGAGCCCACTCAATCTCGCATTTCGTCGTCTTCGTCGTCAGCCCAGTTCAGTCGTCCCCCATCGGCGGGATAGTCCGAACCAGGCGGCGCAGACGGCTCAGTCGCAGCGGTATGTGAGAGGGTGCGAGAGCGCTGCAGCGGCTGTTCGCTACCCTGTTCATTTTTACGTTTTGCGGGGACTGCTCCCCGATCTCGTGACGAACTAATGAGTGCTTCTAATTGGCGAGCAGTTTGCCGCATACCGCCCGAGCGGTCAGCGGAAACAGAGCGGGAAACTGAGGAGGCCTGAGAGTCAGCCTCACTGCCGCTCTCAAGGGGACGTAAACCGTCCGCCTCCTCCGCCTGCTGTTCCTGGCTCGCCTTCTTGCGCCTATGACGACGCCAGGGGGACTTAGCGTCATCTGCCGGTGGGGGTGGGGTAGGAAGAACTACCTCCATCTGTTCTACATTGACAACATCACTGGCCACAGCAGGCGCACTAGTCGCCGCCGGCGGTACTGCCACTACGGGCGTCTGGTCCGAAACAATCTCAATAGGGCTGTCAATAGTTGCACTAGGCACCGTTTTCACCTCTCCTGACGGACCCGGAGTCGAGTCGTCAGTTCTCTCAGCGGTTCGGTGGGCAGCACCCGCCACTATCTCGCTGAGAAGAGGCACAAGGTTGTCACCTTCCGTGCGTTCCCGCGGCAGTTGCAAAGGGCGCCTGCACGGGCATTCCACGCGTAGATGCTCCGTAGATTGACAGAGGGAGCATGTCTGTGGTTGCCCTATATAGGTAACCTGTGCCCTTGTACTCGCAATATTTAAATATGACGGTATGTCCTGGCGGAGGTCCATACGAACACTACGGACTCCGCTGCTGCCCTGGAAACAGTAGGCACTGCCCCATTTTTCATTCGTGATGCTAAGCACCTTGCCATACCGCGACAGGACACGGCCGATTACTTCATTGGGACACTCAGGGGGTACGTTAAATACCCGCACAGTCCTTATCCCAAAGCCAGATGGCACTATATGCACTGTTCCGACTGTTCCATCGAAGTAGCGGAACGGATGTTCGCCCGCGTGTGCCAGGCATACTTTTCGTATTTCTCTTGGTCGAGAAATTTCACGAATAACGAGAATAGTACAAAATCCAGTTGAAAGGTGTCGACGTCATTTTCCGGTACTTTCAGATCACCAAATATCCATTCCTGTATTTCAAAGGCCATTGGCCGACTCGCTGCTCTGTCGAATACGCATTGAATACTGTTCGACCGGTTCGACATATTCACCGCAAAAATATCAACGCTGGAAAAACCAAGAACAAACGACCACGACCACGACCGCGACCCGCGACCACGACCACGACCACGACCCGCGACCCGCGACCCGCGACCCGCTACAGAGCACAACGGACCGCTCCGACCGCGGGGTGTTTCTTAGCCAAAAGCCCGAGAAGCGATAAGGAAAAACCTTTTTTTTTTACTTTATTGTTATTTTAACACCTGAACAATCAGGTAGGCTGGCAGCGGCATGCTACGCCGCACTTCAGCCATAGAGTTGACAATCACAGTACAAGAATGCAGAATGAAAATGAACGTAGTGTCGGGCAAAAAATAGTGGTCACAGACACACAAAAAACACGGAGCCGTTCATACTCGACGAGAAAGACACTGAAAACACGTTGACACGACGTACATAACACTGATGAATCCGGAGGAGCGTGACGGCGGACACTTAAAACACTAAACGACGTCACACACACGAGACACAAATGGCGACGATCTCCGGCGCGCGAAAGTCCACGTAGTGTGTGCGAGTCCGGGGACCTGCCAAGAGGGGAAGAAAGGTGGAGAGGGTGGAGAGGGGAGAACAGAGATGCCAATGGCTGAGGAGAGGGGAGGAGGAGTAGAAGGACAGGGGAGGGGAGGCCCTGGGGAGAAGTGGGGAGAAGGGGGAAGGGATGAAGGGTACCCAAAGGAACAATGACAGGAAGAGGGAGGGAGGATTAAAGTTGGTAGGAGGGGTAGACGGAGGGGAGGAGGACATCATCAGGGAGGGGGAGCTGGCGGAAGCCACCTTGGGAGAGGGTAAGGAGGGTGGAGAGATGGAGACCGGGCGGGACGTGGGATTACAGGCGCGGCAGCGGGCGGGGGTGGAATAGGATTGGGGAGACGAGCGGGTGGGGAGAATCGAGTTTGCGGGAGGTGTACAGGATCCGTATCCTTTCAAGGAAAAGAAGGAGGTGGGGGAAGGGGATGAGATCGTACAGGATCCACGTGGGGGAGGGGAGACGGATGCGATAGGCGAGGCGGAGAGCATGACGTTCAAGGATTAGGAGGGATTTATAAAAGGGAGGGGGGGGCGGAGATCCAAGCCGGATGGGCATAACAAAGGATAGGGCGGATGAGGGATTTATAGGTGTTGAGGATGGTGGAGGGGTCCAGACCCCACGTACGGCCGGAAAGGAGCTTGAGGAGACGGAGGCGGGAACGTGCCTTGGATTGTCTGGAGATGGGGAGTCCAGGAGAGGCGACGGTCGAGGGTGACGCCAAGGTACTTAAGGGTGGGAGTGAGGGCGATGGGACGGCCATAGACGGTGAGATAGAAATCAAGGAGGCGGAAGGAAGGGGTGGTTTTGCCTACAATGATCGCCTGGGTTTTGGAAGGATTGACATTGAGCAACCACTGGTTGCACCAAGTGGTGAACCGGTCAAGATGGGATTGGAGAAGGCGTTGGGAGCGTTGCAGGGTGGGGGCAAGGGCAAGGAAGGCGGTGTCATCGGCAAACTGGAGAAGGTGGACGGGGGGTGACGGCGGCGGCATGTCCTCCGTGTACAACAGGTACAGAAGGGGGGAGAGGACGGAGCCTTGGGGCACACCGGCGGAGGGGAAAAAGGTGTAGGAATCTGAGTTATGGATGGTGACATAGGAAGGACGGCGGGAGAGAAAGGAGCCAATCAGACGGACGAAGTTAATGGGAAGAGCGAAGGTTTGGAGCTTTCAGAGGAGACCGGAATGCCATACGCGGTCATATGCACGTTCGAGGTCCAGGGAGCGGAAGATTGCGGAGCGACGGGAATTAAGCTGTTCGGAAAGGAGATGAGTGAGGTGAAGGAGAAGGTCGTCGGAAGAGAAGGACGGCCGAAAGCCACACTGGGTAACGGGAAGGAGGCGGTGCTGGCGGAGATGCTGGTGGATGCGGCGGGTGAGGATAGATTCCAGCACCTTGCTGAAGACCGAGGTAAGGCTGATGGGACGGTAGGAGGAGACGGCGGACGGCGGTTTGCCGGGTTTAAGGAACATGAGGATACGGGAGGTATTCCAGAGGTCGGGGTAGTAACCGGTGGACAGGACTACATTGTAGAGCCCGGCCAGGGGGGAGAGGATAGAGACAGGAGCTTCACGAAGGTGACGGTAGGTGACACAATCGTGACCAGGAGCGGTGTTGCATTTGGTGCGGAGTGTAAAAATGAGATCCTGTGTAGTGATAGCGGCATTGAGTTCCGTGTGTGCAATGTTGCCCAAGTACTGGAAACCAGGGGCAAGGGGAGGGACGGAGGTGTCAGTTCGATGGCGGATATCCGGGAAGAGGGAGTAATCGAACTGGGGATCATCGGGGATGGAAAATACATCGGAGAGGTAGGAGGCAAAGTGATTGGCCTTACTAAGGGTGTCAGGGAAAGGGTGATCATCATGGAGAAGAGGATAATAGGGGGAGGGCTTAGTTCCGGTAAGGCGACGGAAGGCTGACCAGAACTTGGACGAGTTGATTGGTAGGGTAGCATTTAAACGGGTGCATGTCTGTCGCCAGTCCCGGCGTTTCTTAGCCGCGAGCAAATTACGAATGTGTCGCTGGAGTTCCCGGTGTCGTCGTAGTGTGTCCGGGTCATGCGTGCGGAGGAAGGCACGGTAGAGACAACGGGATTCACGGAGGAGAAGAAGGCCTGTGGGGGTAAGGTAGGACGGTGGGGGTGGATGGCGACAGTAGGGACGTGGGCCTCCACGGCCTCAGACAAGGTCTGCTGGAGAAAGGAGGCGGCATGGGTGACATCGTCAGGGTGGCGGTAGGTGAAGGGGTGGCTATCGACCTGGGTGGAAAGGGTATCCCGGTAGGCATTCCAGTCGGCACGGGAATAGTCATGGACATACTTAGGGGGAGGGTCAGTACGAGGGTCGGGTCAGGGGCGACGTCCGTCTGAAACGTTGATGAGGACAGGGAGATGGTCACTACCAATAGGCTGCAGGACATCCACCGTTATGCAACCAAGGAGGTTGGGGGAGGAGAGAATAACATCGGGAGTGGAGTTGGATTCGGGATGGGTGTGCTGGGGGATGGGGACGAGGTCGCCTTGAAGGGTGGAGAGGAACCGATGCCACCGCCGTAACTGGGCAGCGGAACGACTATGGATGTTGAGGTCGGCGGCGATCATGTAGGAGGAGAAGGTACGATCGACGTGGGAGAGGAATTCGAAGGGAATAGGAGCGTTGGGGCGGACATAGATGGTGGCGCAGGTAACGGTAAGGCCGGGGAAGAAGAGACTAAGGATCAGGTGTTCGTTGGGGTCGGGAAGGAGTGGTTGGAGCTGAACGGGGATCTGGCGGTGGTGACCAATGGCAACTCCGCCACGCGCAATTGGGAGGGGATTATCGGAGCGGTGGAGGAGATAGGGCGAAGTGTGGATGGTGTGGTGGGGTTGGAGGAAGGTTTCATTAAGGAGGAAGGCATCCACGCGGTGGGTGGCAAGGGTGTGCAGGAAGAGGTTCCTGTTGGCGGGGAGGGAGCGGATGTTGTTGAAAAGGATACGTTGCTGTCGCGCCATGATAGGTATTAAGATGAGGGTGTCAAGGCGGGAGAAGGTGAAATGGGCCTGCTTGTTGGAGTAGGTGGCGTACATCTTAAGTTGGAATATGGAACGGGCGGCAAGGGAGATCTGCTGGAGGGTGTGGGGGCGCTGAAAGGGATGAACATTCTGGAGGACGATGGTAAGGAACCTGATGATGTCCTCAGCGGTGGGGGGGGGGGACGGAGGGAATTGCCAGGAGGGGTGGGGGCGTCCAGGAGACGGACAGGGACGGTGAGTTCAGGAGTGGTAGGAGGGGGTCGGGCTTTACACTTTTGGGAGTAGGTAGGATGGGGGAGATTGCAGGTATTGCAGGAAGGAGGGTATTGGAGGTTTGGGCACTGCCTGAGGAAGTGCGCTTGCCAACAATGCGGGCAGGTGGGGGCCTCGCGGCACTCAGCTGTGGGGTGCGCGTTATAGCGCAGGCGGTGGTGGTGGTGGTGGTTGTTGGGATGTTTAAGGGGGACTAAACAGCGAAGGTCATCAGTCCCCCATTCCAAAATCAGGCGAGCCCAAAATCGACGGAGCAGGTAAAAACCAAAGGGGGAGGAGACGTCCCCCCAGGCGCTAAAAGAACACAAATGCAGCAACAAACACTACAAACAACAACAGGACAGAGGCACACCAGACAGAAAGAAACAGAAGAAAGGAAGATGGCCGGAGACTGGTTGACTGACCACGAGAACAAAAATGGGAAAGAGTCAACCATCTCACGGCTCACCAGAACAGCAACAGACACAAGGACAAAAGACACAGAAAGGGAAAGGTGCAGGACCTCCCTAAATCGAACCATAAAACGGACTACCACGGATAAAATTTAAAACGTCATCAGCCCTGGAGGCATCGTCAGATAAAACCAAAGCCAAAGTGCCCGGGAGATTAAAAGATTGCCGGAGTGTGCGCAGTCGAGGACACTCCAGCAAAATGTGGCCGACCGTCAGCCGGGACCCACACTGACACAGGGGGGGATCCTCCTGACGCAAGAGATGGCCGTGCGTCAGGTACGTATGGCCGATGCGCAGCCGACACAGGACTACCGAGTCCCTGCGAGAAGCCCGCAGGGAGGAACGCCACACGGCGGTCGTCTCCTTGACAGCCCGCAGTTTATTCGGGACTGTCATGCCACGCCACTCAGCAGCCCACATCCCAATCAGCTTACGGCGCAACACCATCTGCTGGTCGCGAGCCGTAAGGCCGATCTCCAAAGCCGGGGCGTCGATCGCCCCTTTGGCCAGCCTGTCTACACGTTCGTTCCCTGGGATGCCAACATGACCGGGCGTCCAAACCAGGACCACCGAACGACCAGAACGGGCAATGGCGGAAACAGTCTCCTGAATGGAGGACACCAGAGGAGAGGAGGGATAGCAGCGGTCGATGGCCTATAGCGCAGGCACCTCTGGCAGCACAGGGATTGAGGAGGGGAATGGGAGGGGTCTACCTTATAACGCTGGTTAAAAAGGAGGGCACCCTCCTTCAGGAGACGGTCGATGGAGGGAGCGTGCTCAGAAAAAACCCGCATAAGGCGGGTGGGGCCGGCAGCGTTATGGATTCGGCGAACCGCACGCACCTCCAAATGGGGATGGGCCTGAAGCTCCGCCAACACCTCCTCCTCCGTGAACACTGCACTAAGCCGAGTGATCATGGCGGTGAGAGTCGGCGGGCGACGCGGAGGTTGGGGTTGGTGGGAGGGAGGTGGCGAAGGAGCAGGGGTGAGAGAGGCATGAGGACCCAAGCGGGTGACAGGGATGCGGGAAAGGAGGTATGTGTGGAGGGTTGGGCTGGGGGAGGAGATGAGGACCGAATCACGGCGAGGAGTGAGGAGGGAGATGGGGGCACCAGGACAATGCTGGCGAAGGAAGAGGGTGAGGTTCCGGGCTTCAAGGAGAGAGGGATCAGGACGGGAGAGGGGGGTAGTGGTAGGAGGAGGGGGTAGAGGAGGAGGATGAGGGGGTAGGGACGGGCGGGGAGACATCCATGGCATCATGGTTGGGGGAAGGAGGACGAGGCGGAGCCTTTTTGGAAGCAGAGGAGGCAGGGGTGCCACTGGGGCGCTTGACGGCGGTGGAGGAGGTGTGGGAGATGGGAACAACTGGAATGTGTGGGGAGGGGCAGGTCCTGGGGCCGGAGTCGGCGCTGGAGATGGTGACGGTGACGGTGAAGGCGAAGGCGACGGTGACGACGGCGGTGGCGGTGGCGGCGGCGATGGCGAAGGCGACGGGGAGAGCTGGGCATGGATAGTGGCCCGACGGGCCACCACCCGAGCCGGAGCTGCAGTGACAGGCTGGGGGAGTGGGGGGAAAGGATCAGAGCGAGAGGAAGAAGCTGGAGAGGCGGCGACAAAGAGTGAGGGCGAAGGGAGAGTGAGAAGAGGTGGGATGGAAGGGGGGGGTGGGATTGGGCACACCAGGTGATAGTGGTGGAGGCGGCGGAAGGGGAAGAATAAACTATGGCGGTGGTGGTAGCGGTGGCAGTGGTGGTGGGGGCGGACATGACGGTAGGGAGAAACAATAACGAACAGAACGAAGAGGAAAGGACAGAAACTGGGGACAGACAAAGACGAAGACGGATGAAGACGGATAAAAACAAAGACGGCCATAGACCAGGGTCAGGACGGCGGCGGGCACCGGCTGGCGGCGGCGGCGGGGGTGGGCACCGGCTGGCGGCGGCGGCGGCGGCGGCGGCGGCGGCGGCGGTGGGCACCGGCTGGCGGCGGCGGCGGCGGTGGCGGCGGTGGGCACCGGTTGGCGGCGGCGGCGGCGAACAGACGGACGGCCACCGGCTGGCGGCGGCGACGAACAGACGGACGGCGGCAACAGACGAACGGACGGACAGCAGGCGGCGGCGGCGAACAGACGGACGGACAGACAGACAGCAGGCGGCGGCGGCGAACAGGCAGACAGCAGGCAGCAGGCACCAGTGGCGGCGGCGGCGGCGGACAGCGAGCAGGCAGGCGGACAGACGAACAGCTACAGCAGGAAGACTGACAGACAGACAGACAGACAGACAGACACAACCGTCGAAGACGGAGATTACAACCTAAGAGTAGCCCAGGCGTTGCAAACTGACGTCGTCGACTGAAGGGATCCAACCCTCTGATCAAGGAAAAACCTTTTTTTTTTTTTCTTTATTGTGATTTTAACACCTTATACAAAGGCGGGCTGGCAGCAGCACAATACGCCGCTCTTCAGCCTTGAGTGTTACAACAAGTAGTACATAAAGGTGGCACAGAGTAGACAGTAAAAACGGTGGGCAAAAAAATGGAGACACTAAAAATCGAAAAAACATGGAGCCGTTAACGCTGGACGAGAAACATCACTAACACTGGGCGACACGATGCACAGAACATGGATGATGGCGACGGCACGTGAACGGTGGGGGCGTGACGGCGAACAACACTACACACAAACGAAGGCACACACACGAAACACTGACGGCGATGATCTCCGGCGCGCGAATGTTCACTGAGCGTGTACGAGTCCGGGGACCTGCCAAAAGAGGAGGTGGAGGAGGAGGAATGGGAAGGGGAATGGGAGAGGGGGGAGCAGAGATGCCATGGGCAAAGGAGAGAGGGGGAGGGAGGAAGGGGGAGGGGAAGCCCGGTGGAGAGGGGAGGAGCGAGGGGGGAAAGGAAAGAGGAGGGAAGGGAAGGGAGGGAGGGAGGGTGCCTAAAGGAGAGGACACAGGAGGTGGGGGGGAGGATCAAAGTTGATAAGAGGTGTTGCTACACACTAGTGAAATCAAGGACACAGTAAAACTTCTGCTCACACACACCTTTATTCTCACACGTCCATTTTACAGTTATCGTAGAAATATATCCGCTGCAGAGGGCAGCACAATGTACAGACTTAACAGAACACCAACAGATGGCGTAGGAGTCTTCATTCCCCGACATCCTCCCCACCCTGGGCCATCTCGAGGGGGATGACCAGCTGGACCGGTCGACAGATCTTCATACCATCTGGCTGGCGGAGGATGATGCACCGTATTTTAGTGTCTCTGCCATGCCGCACTTCTTCTACCACAGCCCTCTTCCACAAGTGCCGTGGTTTGCTGTCTTCTTGGAGCAGAACAACCTCTCCAATTCTCGGTTTCCTTTGCGAAGGATATCCCTTCACCTCATGATATTGTCTTAGCAGCAGGAGGTATTCTGTCTTCCACCTGCGCCAGATTTCGTCATTGACCTTTTGTCTGAGTCGGAACTCCTTGGCAAGGTCCTTTCTAGTTGCTGGCTCTGGCCCACATGGAATTGTTACTAATTTCCCACCATTCAGAAAGTGAGCTGGCGTCAATGCAGTGTCGCTCTCTCCTTGAGTGATGGGTCGTGAGTTTATTGCGGCTTCTATGCTGATCAAGGTGGTGTTTAAGCTCTCTTCATCCACCTGGGAGCGACCAAGAACTTTCCTCAGGCAGCGCTTGACTGAGCCTATCATGCGTTCCCACCAGCCTCCCCACCAAGCCGCACGTGGTGGTATGAATTTCCAAGTGATTCCATGGTGGGCACAGTAGAGCTGTACGTCAGTATGCTGCGTGGTTTTGAAAAGCTCTGCCAGTTCTGAGTTGGCTGCATGGAATGTTGTAGCATTGTCTGAGTAGACAGTGACTGGTAGGCTCCTACGTCCTGCAAAGCGTTGCATGGCCATCAAAAATCTGTCAGTGGACATGTCAGTTGCAAGTTCAATATGAATGGCCCGTGTTGTTGCACATGTGAATAGGACCATGTAGGACCTTTTTGTTTGATGTCCAGATTTGACATATAATGGTCCGGCAAAATCAATGTCTGTTACTGCAAATGGTCTTGAAGGCTGAACCCTGTCCAGTGGTAGTGGGGCCTCCATCTCTTCATACCGGCGACTGTGTATTATCTTGCATGGCAGGCAAGAGTGAAGAACTCTCCGAACAGCTTGTCATCCTCGCAGAATCCAAAATTCTTCTCGCAGTTCCCCTAACACAATCCGCACACCGAGATGATGCAGTCTTACATGTGTGTGTCTGATGAGAAGCTCAGTGAAATGGTGACGTCCATCCAATATAACTGGATGCTTCTCTGAGTGTGACAGTGCAGCACATTGCAGCCTACCACCAAGTTCGTAGCTACTGCTTCTGCCATGGTGAGTTGGTGGTTTTGCTTTCTGTCGCGAGAGTGCGTTCAAGGTCAAGACACCCCGTCAGTTGGATGCTATCGCTAAGGGATGGCGCTGTCCTGGAGTGTGAACCGTTAGCAGCCCCTAGTGATGTTTGTAGTTCTCGAGAGATGGCGCGGCCGTGCAGTTTTCAACCTCCGCGACCTTTAGTAGTGGTCGCTGTTGCTAACAGATGGCGCTGCAGTCTACCAATACTTCAGCAAGTCCCCTTTGTGCTTTGCAAATAATACGCCAACTGCCCTCTATTGCTCTGCCACCAACAAACATGCATCAAGTAACATCACATACAAATCAATCGCCCCGCAGTGTCCTTTGCTACAGTTTCAGAGCAATGCCGCAACTTATCTGTGTGAGCTGCACGTGGCGTGACGTGACCGGATTTTGAGATTGAAGTCGCTCAAAACCTTCTCCGCCGGCGTCGAGTCCTCTTTAATGTGTAGTAGCACTCTATCTCTTCGTGTTCTCCTGGGTTTCGGCACCAAAATGTTGCTACACACTAGTGAAATCAAGGACACAGTAAAACTTCTGCTCACACACACCTTTATTCTCACACGTCCATTTTACAGTTATCGTAGAAATATATCCGCTGCAGAGGGCAGCACAATGTACAGACTTAACAGAACACCAACAGATGGCGTAGGAGTCTTCATTCCCCGACAAGAGGGGTAGATGGAGGGGACGAGGACATCATCAGGGAGGGGGAGCTGGCGGAAGCCACCTTGGGAGAGGGTAAGGAGGGTGGAGAGATGGAGACCGGGTGGGACGTGGGAATACAGGCGCGGCAGTGGGCGGGGGTGGGAGAGCATTGGGGACACGAGCGGGTGAGGAGGATCAAGTTTACGGCAGGTGTACAGGATCCGTATCCTTTCAAGGAAAAGGAGGAGGAGGTGGGGGAAGGGGATGAGATCATACAGGATCCGCGTGGGGGAGGGGAGACGGATGCGATAGGCAAGGCGGAGAGCATGGCGTTGAAGGATATGGAGAAATTTATAGAAGGTAGGGGGGGAAGGAAAAACCGCAGTGGAAGGGCCTAAATGCTTGCAGCGTGTGCGCTCCACTTGTGGGAGTGACAAACGGTGGTACGGGCCGATATGGCAACAGGCGACCTTCGAAAACATCGCAAAAGCAAGAACAGGAAGGATCGACAATTCACGAGAGCACTTGTCAACAGCCCAGTACTACCCTCCATGTCCAAGAGTAAACTGCGACTCCCATCTGAACGCAGCTAGCTGCCAGGGCAGTGGAGAAGCCGTGAGTCCGCCCCACAGCAGCTCCAGGGCGGCGCGAGCTACATCGGCGCGAGCTACACCTAGCCGAGTGCTTGCATCGTCCACCGCCTACTG
The DNA here is from genome assembly GCF_021461395.2 of Schistocerca americana. NCBI lineage: Eukaryota > Metazoa > Arthropoda > Insecta > Orthoptera > Acrididae > Schistocerca > Schistocerca americana. The sequence continues at coordinate 644,486,371 of NC_060123.1, forward strand.
CATACGTGTGTGTGTGTGTGCACACGCATTCTGCGTGCGTGCGGCGGCGACGACGACGACGTTCGCGAGGAGCTAAGGATATAACTCCAAAAAAATGTAATTAAAATTATCTGTGGCCGGACCATAGGAGACGCCAACGACGCATTCGAAGGCACTGCTCTGGGCCACGATAAATTACCAGCCTAGTGTAATGCGGCTGCAAGAGCGGTCCGGCTAACGGCAAAAAAAAAAGAAAAAAAAATGCTTGAGATAATCTTAAATTAATTAAAAGAAATCGTAGTGTGTAGGCAGCTAACTACTGGGCACATCGACAACTACGACAAGTTTTGCTACCAGTGGAATATCTCATCACTGCAGAATATTAACCCATTTCAGTCTGTGTTTTAATTAATTTTAGATGGGCCGATCCCGGCGGTACTGCAATGCCGGGCCAACCCGCGACAGAGGTGGAGCAAGCCCCTAGCACTCCGTCATGAGCCAAAAATGAGTTTAATATCCTGGTCCTGCGATGCAGGACGTATCAGATATTAAGCTGATAAGAACAGATACTACACTTTTTTTTTTTTTTTTTTTTTTTAGGCCTCCTTCCTCCCCTACAGCCCTACCTTGTCCGCTCCAAAATTGCCGCCATCCTAGAGTGTCGACGCAGCACGTACAGCAGGGTGCATTGAATAGCAAGACTTGTTGCCAGGAACGAAATTAAAAGCGAGGGGCATACTCTGCTATGCCGCAATGGGCGACGACACTTGACTCAGAAAGACACCTCGCTCTGCAGGTGTGAAGAAATAGTGAGTTGAGAACCAAAAAGGAAGAAAGAAAGAAAGATAGAAATGAAAGGAAATTAAAAACAGGGACGGCAGCACACACAAGGGAAATGAAACTGGCGAGATAATCCCATCGCCCAGAGAATTAACTAAGGAATAAGCTTCTAAGATTGATGGCGTGATTCCTATTTTTCCAATAAAGTTTTTGCAAGAACTGTTCCAATTGCGAATCTGGGGTGAGTCAAGTCAAAGATTGGTGCAAAGAACCAGGGGCAAGCCCAGGCAATGCCTGGACAAGGCGCCCTAGGCAACCTGGAACACCGTTTGATATCCATGGATCATTGCAACTTTCAAATACCGGGCAAAAGTGGTCGTATAGTTTCGAGCAGATTCCGCCACGCGATGCTGGCTCCACAGGTAGTCCATGAAAGAGACAGCATCGGCGAGGGAAAGGTCGTAGATCGTGAAAATGGTGTGGCCCAAGAGCCACACCATTGCGTTACGTCTTGGCCGGGGTTGCGTTTGAAGATCAGGTGTAAGGAACCAGTCGGTGGACACATTTGCTGGCGTCGTCCCACCGATCAGCGCTAATAGCACACGTGCAAGGGCCCACACTTCTGTGACGTGGGGGCAGAGGAGGCGATGCTCCCTGGTGTCAACGTCACCACAGCGGCCGCAAGCAGCCGAGGGCCGTAGGCGGATGGCCGCCAGGCGATGGTTAGTGGGGATTAAATTGTTGACGACACGGTACCATAGCGCCGAAACTGCCGTGGGAAGGGCTGAGTTGTTAATATTAGCCCAAACTTGGCGCCAGATGACCGACGGTCGTCTGTCCTCTAATGGTGGTTGTTGGATGTTTAAGGGGGACTAAACAGCGAAGGTCATCAGTCCCCCATTCCAAAATCAGGCGAGCCGGAAATCTACGGAGCAGATAAAAACCAAAGGGGAGGAGACGTCCCCCCAGGCGCTAAAAGAACACAAATGCAGCAACGAACACTACAGACAAGAACAGGACAGAGGAACACCAGACAGAAAGAAACAGAAGAAAGGAAGAGGGCCGGAGACTGGTTGACTGACCACGAGATCAAAAAAGGGAAAGAGTCAACCATCTCACGGCCTACCAGAACAGCAACAGACACGAGGACAAAAGACACAGAAAGGGAAAGGCGCAGGACCTCCCTAAATCGAACCATAAAAAGGACTACCACGGATAAAATTTAAAACGTCATCAGCCATGGAGGCATCGTCAGATAAAACCAAAGCCAAAGTGCCCGGGAGATTAAAAGATTGCCGGAGTGTGCGCAGTCGAGGACACTCCAGCAAAATGTGGCCGACCATCAGCCGGGACCCACACTGACACAAGGGGGGATCCTCCTGACGCAAGAGATGGCCGTGCGTCAGGTACGTATGGCCGATGCGCAGCCGACACAGGACTACCGAGTCCCTGCGAGAAGCCCGCAGGGAGGAACGCCACACATCGGTCGTCTCCTTGACAGCCCGCAGTTTATTCGGGGCTGTCATGCCACGCCACTCAGCAGCCCACATCCCAAGTACCTTACGGCGCAACACCAGCTGCTGGTCGCGAGCCGTAAGGCCGATCTCCAAAGCTGGGGCGTCTATCGCCCCTTTGGCCAGCCTGTCTACACGTTCGTTCCCTGGGATGCCAACATGACCGGGCGTCCAAACCAGGACCACTGAACCACCAGAACGGGCAATGGCGGAAACAGCCTCCTGAATGGAGGACACCAGAGGAGAGGAGGGATAGCAGCGGTCGATGGCCTGAAGGCTGCTCAGGGAGTCACTGCAGATGACAACGGACCTACCTGAGCAGAAACGCATGTGCTCAAGAGCGCGCAAGATGGCCACCAGCTCTGCAGTAAAAATACTGCAGCCAGCCGGCAAGGAGCGTTGCTCAACATGGTCAGAGTGAGCAAAGGCGTAGGCAGTGCGACCATCAACCAGGGAACCATCAGTGTAGACAGTCTCACAGTCCGAAAATGAGGCGAGGAGAGCAAGAAAACGGCGACGGAGGGCCACAGGCGGAACCGAGTCCTTGGGTCCCTGTGCCAAGTCCAGACGGACGGACGGCCGGGACAAACACCAGGGAGGCGTAGGTGTACGGACCCGGAAGGGAGGCAGAAGAGGGAATGACCCCAGTTCTGACAGCAGGGACTGGACACGGACAGCTATGGAAAGCCCAGACCTAGGGCGCCGTTCGGGCAGATGGAGGACCATAGCAGGGAAAAGCAGGCGACGATTGGGATGATCTGGCGAGCAATGAACGTGGACAGCATAGTCGACAAGCAGACGATGGCGGCGAATCCGCAGTGGGGGAACCCCGGCCTCCACCAGTAGACTATCCACGGGGCTGGTGCGAAAAGCGCCAGTGGCAAGCCTAACCCCACAGTGGTGTATGGGGTCTAACAACTTCAACACTGAGGGGGACGCAGACCCATAGGCCAGGCTCCCATAATCAAGCCGGGACTGCACAAGGGCTCTGTACAACCGCAGCAGCGTGCGGCGATCTGCACCCCAAGACGTGTGGCTAAGGCAGCGGAGGGCGTTGAGGTGCCGCCAGCATTTTTGCTTCAGCTGAGTAACATGAGGAACCCATGTGAGCCGGGCATCAAACACGAGTCCCAAGAAGCGGCAAGTGTCCACCACTTCAAGCAGGTGGCCGTCGAGGTAAAGTGCAGGATGAGGGTGGATCGTCCGACGCCTGCAGAAGTGCATTACTCGAGTCTTGGCAGCAGAGAACTGAAAGCCATGAGTCAGTGCCCATGATGCTGCCTTGCGAACGGCGACTTGCAGCCTGCGTTCGGCGACTCCCGTAGTCGTGGAGCTAAATGAGATGCAGAAGTCGTCGGCATACAAAGAAGGAGACACCGACGACCCCACTGCTGCTGCCAGACCATTAATGGCCACTAAAAATAAGGAGACGCTCAACACCGAGCCCTGCGGGACCCCATTTTCCTGTATATAAGAGGCACTAGAGGTGGCACCGACTTGCACCCGGAAAGAGCGGCGCAATAAAAAGTTTTGAAGAAAAGCCGGGAGCCGACCACGAAGACCCCACCCATGCAACGTGGCGAGGATGTGATGCCTCCATGTGGTGTCATACGCCTTCCGCAGATCGAAAAATACAGCAACAAGATGCTGACGTCGGGCAAAAGCCGTACGGACAGCAGATTCCAGCCGCACCAAATTGTCCACTGCAGACCGGCCCCGACGGAAGCCACCCTGGGATGGAGCGAGGAGACCGCGCGACTCAAGGACCCAACACAAACGCCGCCCCACCATACGTTCGAGCAATTTGCACAAAACGTTGGTGAGGGTAATGGGACGATAGCTGTCCACCGCCAGTGGGTCCGCACCGGGTTTCAAGATGGGGACAATAACGCCCTCCCGCCATTGCGACGGGAACACGCCTTCGCTCCAAATGCGATTAAATATCGCGAGAAAGTGTCTCTGGCAGTCCCTGGAGAGATGCTTCAGCATCTGCGCGTGGATGCAGTCTGGGCCTGGTGCTGTATCAGGGCAATCGGCGAGGGCGGCGAGGAATTCCCTCTCGCTGAAAGGTGCATTGTATGTTTCAGAACGACGCGTGTGGAATGAGAACTGCGTCCGCTCGGCTCGCTCCTTTAGAGAGCGAAAGGCGGGGGGATAGGATGCAGTCGCAGAGCTCTGAGCAAAGTGCGCGGCTAGCCGTTCAGCAATGGCAGCAGCGTCCGTGCAGACAGCGCCGTCGAAGGAGAGCCCAGGGACACCCATAGGGGTCTGGGAGCCATAAATCCGCCGGATCCGGGACCACACGTGCGAGGACGAGACACGGGAGCCCAGGGAGGAGACGTACCTCTCCCAGCACTCCTGCTTACGCCGTGCAATAAGACGACGGGCGAAGGCACGGAGCCTCTTAAAGGCGATGAGGGTCTCCAGAGACGGGTGCCGCCTATGACGCTGGAGAGCCCGCCTACGGTCGCGAATAGCCTCAGCAATCTCCGGCGACCACCAGGGGACAGCTTTCCGCCGAGGGAGGCCAGAGGAACGGGGGATAGCAGCCTCGGCCGCCGAAATGATGGACGTGGTGAAAACACGGACCACCTCGTCAATGTCACCCTGTGGGGGAGACGCAATGGTTACAGCGGAAGTAAAAGCTGGCCAGTCAGCCCTGTGGAGAGCCCAGCGGGGCAAGCGCCCAGAAGAATGACACTGTGGCAGTGACAAATAGATGGGAAAATGGTCACTGCCACACAGGTCAGGATGCACCCTCCAGTGGAGGGATGGGACAAGTCCAGGGCTGCAAATAGAGAGATCGATGGCCGAGAACGAGCCATGGGCCACACTGAAATGCGTGGGAGCACCGGTGTTCAAGAGGCTAAGGTCGAGCTGAGCCAACACATGCTCCACGGCCCGACCGCGATCATCGGAGACAGTCCTACCCCATAGAGGATTGTGGGCGTTGAAATCGCCCAGAAGCAGCAATGGTGGCGGGAGTTGAGCCAGCAGCGCAGCCAAGACATGGCGGGGGAGCTCCCCATCCGGAGGAATGTAAACAGAGCAAACAGTAATAGCCGGCGAGAGCTCAACCCTGGCAGCAACTGCCTCTAAAGGCGTCTGAAGGGGTACTGGCGAGCTACAGACAGAGTGGTGAACAAAGAGGCAAACCCCACCTGACGCTCGTTGACAGGCAGCACGGTTCTTATAGTATCCCCGATAACCGCGAAGGGCGGGGGTCCGCAGTGCAGGAAACCAAGTTTCCTGCAGAGCAATGCAGAGAACAGGGGAATCACTCAGAAGCATCCGGAGCTCTGGCAGGTGGCGGAAATAACCGCCGCAGTTCCATTGGAGAATGGAAGCAGGAAGGGACTGGGAGGGCGTGAATGCGACTAAGAGGCAGACAGCGCTTCAGAGCCAACCGCCGCCACTGGGGGAGAGTCAGCGGAGTCCATAGGAGAGGCCCCCAAGGGTTCCGTGAGGGCGAGATCCGCGGCAGAGGCGAGGATCTCCACCTCATCCCCGGAGCCAGGACTATGTACAGCAGGCAGTGCTGAAACCGCCGGAACGTCCTTCTTGGACACATTCCGTTCCTTCTTCTCGCGTCTGCCCTTAGGGTGAGAGGGCTGGGAGAGCTTCTCTGAAGGAGCGTCAGAGGCTGACGACGACGCAGAAGCCCTACGACCAGCAGGTGGCGGAACCTTCAGCCACTGGCTGACATCTGGCTGGGAAGGAGAAGAAACGGAGGAAGGGAGAGCCCCGAGGGACCCCTTCCGCGAGAGAGGAACCGGCGGAGGCAACGCCGCCGGAGAAGGAGGGGGAGGAATCGAGCCTCCCGGTTGTGGAGCAGATGTCACTCCCAAAGTAAGCTTGGGGGGAGCGACAGAAGAGGGTTTGCCCCCAACTGCTAAGGGGGCAAGAGAGGAAGGCTTGCCCCCAGGCACGAGGGGGGCAGACAGAGATACATGGCCCCGAGGGCCCACTGAAGGCGGCACAGATGAAGCGACAACCGTCGCTCGTGCGGGCGACGATAACGTGGCTGCAGCATAAGATGTTCGAAGGGAAGCAGGATACAACCTTTCATATTTCTGTTTAGCCTCTCGATAAGTAAGCCGGTCCAGGGTCTTAAATTCCATGATCTTCCGCTCCTTATGAAGAACGGGGCAATCCGGCGAGCATGGAGAGTGGTGCTCCCCACAGTTGACACATACAGGCGGGGGCGCACATGGAGAATCGGGATGAGACGGGCGTCCGCAATCTCGACATGTAGCGCTGGATGGGCAACGGGAGGACATATGCCCAAACTTCCAGCACTGGAAGCACCGCATCGGGGGAGGGACGTATGGCTTCACGTCGCAACGGTAAACCATTACCTTGACCTTCTCGGGCAAGACATCACCCTCGAAGGCCAAGATAAAGGCACCGGTGGCCACCCTGTTTGTCTTGGGTCCTCGATGGACACGACGGACAAAATGCACACCACGTCGTTCCAAGTCGGCTCTCAGCTCGTCATCGGATTGCAACAAGAGGTCACGATGGTAAATAATCCCCTGGACCATATTTAAGCTACTGTGGGGAGTGACGGTAACAGGGACGTCACCCAGCTTATCACACAAGAGCAACGCTCGTGACTGGGCTATGGAGGACGTCTTGAGGAGGATGGACCCATTCCTCATTTTTGACAACCCCGCCACTTCCCCAAACTTATCCTCCAGGTGTTCCACAAAAAACATAGGCTTCGTCGGAAGAAAGGAGTCACCATCAGTCCTGCTGCAGACAAGGTATTGCGGTACGTAAGGCTCCCGCTTGGCACTAGATCGGCGTCCCTCCCATGGCGCAGCCAACGAGGGGAACGTCTGAGGGTCATACTGCGCAGCATCGAAGTCGACTCTACCTCGCTTAGAGACGCTGGTGGCCGTGCGACCACCAGCTTGATGTGATTTATTGCGCTTCATTGCGCCACATCCGCCCAGATGCCACCTACTCCGAACGAGGGCTCTCCCCAAGGGCGCCACCCAGCCAAAGCAACGGGTACCTGGCCGATATCCCGTTGCCCGGAGTCCCCGTGCCCCAGACAAGATGGGCACATACTCCTTGGCATGCATGGGGAGGAAACAGCTCAGGCATCTGTAGTGCGATCCCTGCGTGGTCAGGGGGCTACCACCAAGAGGGTACATGACGACCCCACCACAACGGACTGGCTACCGTGCTGGATTTTAGGTGTTTAAAGGGTCCACAGTTGTCGTAGGCGCTAAGAAGAAGAGTGCGCACAAGGCGAGAAGGAGACCACCCAGAAGATGTTGGGCGTAGTCCCCCCCACACGACAATAGGTAACATGTAAGATGGTGGAGCATGATGGACCAATACAAAAACACCACGTAAGGTGTCCTTCCCCAAATGGCACGCACTGACGACGGAAATTTGGAAGAAAAAAGGAGGTCAAACCCAAGAGGGGACCATCACAGAAGGCCGAAACGTTTGAGACTCCTTTTAGTCGCCTCTTACGACAGGCAGGAATACCGCGGGCCTATTCTTACCCCCGAACCCGCAGGGGGACTGTCCTCTAATTTATGTGGCTTGGGCTGGCCTCGGAGTGCCTGGTAAAGGCGCTTCGACGTGCGTGCCTTGTCAGTGGCCACTGTGAGGACATAACTGCGGTGGAAGTAATAGTCTCTGACCGTCGTCAGCCGGAACGGAATATGCGTCAAACAGACCGGTGCACGCGCCGAGTGTGGACGATAACGGTCGAAGAGGACCGCTGTAGTCCCACCGGGGTCGGCTTCGCGCAAAGCGGTGACACGGTGTATCAGAAGGGCCGCACATTTCCGGGAAAAGTCAATGAGGCCGAGGCCGCCATCGGCCTTCGGCAACGTACAGGTCAGCGCATCAACCTTGAACAGCGCATGCCGCCACAAGAGCCAGTATACTGCTTGCGAGATGGCTCGGCCGATCTGCTTCGGCAGCGTAAGGAGTTGGGCGACATACCATGCCCGTGAGAGGAGATAACCATTAATCAGCTGGATGCGTTGATGGAGGTCGAGCCGTCGATCAGCGTGGCTCACGCAAAGGCCCCTGATGCGTGTGAGAAGCCGCCGCCACGTGAGGGTTAACATACGCTGCGGACAGGCAGTCACCTCAAGACCCAAGATACGCTGTTCCCCCACAACGCGGTACCAGGGGCGTTCGACGGTCAATGATCGTGGCCCTAGCGGAAGCAACACGGTCTTGTTGGGATTTAACTGAGCACCGGAGGCCCGTTCATAAACGTCGAGAACGCGGCGAACGGAATCGATGTCCCTGGCGTTAGCAACGAACACACCAACGTCATCGGCGTAGGCTGCACAGCGGAAGGTGACGCCTGGGAGAGCGACACCGTCGACCAACCGGCCAATGTCACGCAGCAAGGGGTCCAGCGCTAAGGCAAACAAATACATCGACAAGGGACACCCCTGTCGAACTGATCGCCTGATGGGAATGGGGCGCGACCGGCAACCGTTCACCACGATAGTGGAATTCGCCCCATCCAAGAAGTGCCGGATGATGCGTATGAAGCGCTCCCCAAAACCCATCCGCGACATAACGCCCAGCAGGTAAGGGTGTGAGACCCTGTCAAAGGCACCGGCGAAGTCCAAGGAAAGAATGGCAGCCGGAGTGCGAGTGTCAGCGGTGAGGAAGACAACATCGCGGTACAGGGAAGCGGCGGTGAAGATGTTCCGACGCGAAACGCCACAGGATTGAGTGGGGCAAAGAACCTTAGTCATCGCCTGTTTGAGACGAGAGGCCACGCATCGTGCCACCAACTTATATTCAGTGTTAAGGACAGTGATAGGACGCAGGTCTTGAGCTCGACAGTGACCAGTCACCTTTGGAATAAGGGCAATACGTCCAGATAAAAAGTCGGCGGGTAAGTCGCATCCAGCAAAAATCTCCTCGCACATTTTGCAGAAACGGTCGCCGAGCAGGTCCCAAAATTGTTGGTAGAACTCATAAGGGAGACCGTCGGGGCCAGGTGACTTGCGTCCCGGACAGGCACGGAGGACAGATGTGAGGTCAGCGAGTGTCAGGGGCTCGGTTAAAGAGCCGCGGTCATGACGATCCAAAGAAGTTGGCACCCCACTGACAAGTGCACGTTGGGCGGCGACGTCGACCTCAACATCCTGGAAGAGGTGCGTGAAATGGTCCGTCAGGTGTTGGAGGACGTCACGGTTGTCCGTGATACGCGCACCATCGTCTGTCTTAAGGCGCAGAATGGTGTTCTTCTTGGCACGAGTTCGTTCAGAGGCAAGGTGATAAATGGATGGCTCCTCGCCTTCAATCAGGGATGCAGAACGACACCGCACCACCATACCATCGGCTTTCTCCCGAGAGAAGCGAAGGATTTGCGCCTTAATTTTGTTGAGGCGCATGTGGAGCTGATCGTACCTGTCAGCAGGAAGAGTCAGGGCGTCAGTGAGACACTGCTGATAGAAGGCCAACGTGCTACGTTTCCACTGGGCGACGTCGCGACTATATTGCCGGATAACACGTCGCAGCCGGGGCTTCGCACAGCGGAGCCACCAAACCACCGTGGTAGGGTACCGGGAAGTGTCCACGAGACAATCCTGCCACGTTTTCGTGACGAGAGCACGAAGTTCGGGCAGGGATAGATGAAGGGTATTCATCTTCCAAGAGGTGCCACGAGGAACCGGGACGGGACCCGCGATACGCAAGGAACACGAGTACGCACAGTGGTCACTAAAGGCCACGGGTATGACTTGGACGGCACAAAGGGCGGGAGTCAAATCAGCCGAGACATAAACACGATCAATACGGCTGGCTCCAGTGGGATAGATGTGGGTAAATTGCGTGTAGGCGGGATGGAAGTGGCGCCACGTGTCAGTAAGGTCAGCCGCCTGAAGGAGTGAAGCGAGCGCTTCACACCGCATAGGCGTCGGGACCTGGTCAACTCCGGCTACCACACAGTTGAAGTCTCCGCCAAAGACGATAGGGCGACGAGCTGCTAAGAAAGGGGGGAGATCAGACTGAAAAAGTGTTGTTCTATCATGCCTGTGGTTAGCACCTGAAGGAGCATAGACATTTAGAAAAAGGACATCTTGAAGGATACATGCAAGGACGCGACCGTTGGGTAGCGTGGTAACATGGGATGGAGTGAATTCTGATCGGTAGAGCAAAGCAGTACCCCGCCGGGCGTCAGGGTCGATGTTATACAGTGCCTCATAACCAACCAGGTCAGATAGAAAAGGGGCACAAACCTCCTGGAGAAATACCACATCAAACGCACCAAGGCGGAGAAAGTCCTTCAGAGATCGAAGTTTGACCGGGTTGGAGATGGAGTTAATGTTGACCGTTAAAAGGGAGAGGGCTCCCGGCGGACGGTCAAAGGCAGGCATGGGAGAGCAACACAGAGGAGACAACGGCAGATAGGGTCACGGCCGTAGGGAAGCAGGTGTGGAAACATCCACACCGGAACCCAGCGATATCACCCCGGATGGGAGAAACAAATACGAAGCAGCTCATGTGGGGAAAGGCCCACTCAATCACGCATGTCATCGCCCTCGTCGTCAGCCCAGTTCAGGCCTCCCCCATCGGCAGGATAGTCTGAGCCAGGCGGCGCGGACGCGTCGGACACAGTAGGATGTGAAAGGGTACGAGTACGCTGCATTGGCTGGTCGCTACCCTGGTCATGTTTTCGTTTTGCAGGGATCGCTCCCCGATCTCGCGAGGAACTGATAAGAGCCTCTAGTTGCCGAGCAGTTTGCCGCATACCGCCCGAGCGATCAGCGGAAACAGAGCGGGAAACCGAGGAGGCCTGAGAGTCAGCCTCACTGCCGCTCTCAGGGGGACGGAAACCGTCCGCCTCCTCCGGCGGCTGGTCCGGGTTCGCCTTCTTGCGTCGATGACGACGGCGGGGGGACTTAGCGTCATCTGCCGGGAGGGGCGGGGTAGGAAGAACGACCTCCATCTGTTCGACAGCGACCACATCACTCGCCATAGCAGGCACATCAGACGCCGCCGGCGGTACCGCCACAACGGGCGTCTGGTCCGGGACGGGTCCGTCAACCGGTGCATTGGGTGCCGGTTGCACTGCTTCTGGCGGGGGCGACACGTCAGTTCGCTCAGCGGGACGGTGGGCAGCGCCCGCCACTACCTCGCTGAGGAGAGGCACAAGGTCGGTACCAGCAGTGCGTTCCCGCGGCAGTTGCACAGGACGCCGGCGCGGGCAGTCCACGCGGAGATGCTCCGTCGATTGACAAAGGGAGCAAGTCTGCGGTTGCCCAATATAGGTGATCTGGGCCCTGGTACTCGCAACATTGATATACGACGGGATGTGCTGGCGGAGGTCCATGCGGACACTACGAACGCCGCTGTTGCCCTGGAAACGGTAGGCACTTCCCCACTTCTCATTCGTGATGCTGAGCACCGTGCCATACCGCGACAGGACACGGCCGATTACGTCATTGGGACACTCAGGTGGTACGTTAAATACCCGCACAGTCCGTATCCCAAAGCCAGATGGCACTATATGCACTGTTCCGACAGTTCCATCGAAGTAGCGGAACGGATGTTCGCCCGCGAGTGCCAGGCCATACTTTTCGTATTTCTCCTGGTCGAGAAATTTCACGAATAACGAGAATAAGACAAAATCCAGTTGAAAGGTGTCGACGTCATTTTCCGGTACTTTCAGATCACCAAATATCCATTCCTGTATTTCAAAGGCCGTAGGCCGTCTCGCTGCTCTGTCGAATACGCATTGAATACTGTTCGACCGGTTCGACATATTCACCGCAAAAATATCAACGCTGGAAAAACCAAGAACAAACGAAACGACCACGAAACGCGACTCGCGACCCGCTACAGAGCACAACGGACCGCTCCGACCGCGGGGTGCTTCTTAGCCAAAAGGCCGAGAAGCGATAAGGAAAAACCGCAGTGGAAGGGCCTAAATGCTTGCAGCGTGTGCGCTCCACTTGTGGGAGTGACAAACGGTGGTACGGGCCGATATGGCAACAGGCGACCGTCGAAAACATCGCAAAAGCAAGAACAGGAAGGATCGACAATTCACGAGAGCACTCGTCAACAGCCCAGTACTACCCTCCATGTCCAAGAGTAAACTGCGACTCCCATCTGTACGCCGCTAGCTGCCAGGGCAGTGGAGAAGCCGTGAGTCCGCCCCACAGCAGCTCCAGGGCGGCGCGAGCTACATCGGCGCGAGGCTGGCGCGAGCTACACCTAGCCGAGTGCTTGCATCGTCCACCGCCTACTGCATACGTGTGTGTGTGCACACGCATTCTGCGTGCGTGCGGCGACGACGACGTTCGCGAGGAGCTAAGGATATAACTCCAAAAAATTTAATTAAAATTATCTGTGGCCGGACCATATGTGACGCCAACGAGGCATCCGAAGGCACCCTTCTGTGCCCACATAAATAACCAGCCTAGTGTAATGCGGCTGCAAGAGCGGTCCAGCTAACCGCAAAAAAAAAAAAAAAAAATAAATAAATAAATTACGTAAGATAATGTTAAATTAATTACAAGAAATCGTGGTGTGTAAGCAGCTAACTACTGGGCAAATCGACAACTACAACAAGTTTTGCTACCAGCGGAATATCTGATCACTGCAGAATATTAACTCATTTCAGTCTGTGTTTTAATTAATTTTAGGTGGGCCGATCCCGGCGGTACTGCAATGCCGGGCCAACCCGCGACAGAGGTGGAGCAAGCCCCTAGCACTCCGTCATGAGCCAAAAATGAGTTTAATATTCTGGTCCTGCGATGCAGGACGTATCAGATATTAAGCTGATAAGAACAGATACTACACTTTTTTTTTTTTTTTTTTTTTTTTTTTTTTTTTTTACTCTTTTTTAGTTTTTTTTTTTTTTTTTTTTTTTTTTTTTTTTTTTTTCTTTTTTCTTTTTTTTTTTTTTTTTTTTTTTTTTTTTTTTTTTTTTTTGGGCCTCCTTCCTCCCCTACAGCCCTACCTTGTCCTCTCCAAAAATGCCGCCATCCTAGAGTGTCGACGCAGCACGCACAGGGTGCATTGAGTAGCAAGACTTGTTGCCAGGAACGAAATTAAAAGCGGGGGCATACTCTGCTATGCCGCAGTGGGCGACGACACTTGACTCAGAAAGACACCTCGCTCTGCAGGTGTGAAGAAATAGTGAGTTGAGAACCAAAAGGGAAGAAAGAAAGAAAGATAGAAATGAAAGGAAATTAAAAACAGGGACGGCAGCACACACAAGTGAAAATGAAACTGGCGAGATAATCCCATCGCCTAGAGAATTAACTAAGGAATAAGCTTCTAAGATTGATTGCGTGATTCCTATTTTTCCAATAAAGTTTTTGCAATAATTGTTCCAATTGCGAATCTGGGGTGAGTCAAGTCAGAGATTGGTGCAAAAAAACCAGGGGCAATCCTAGGCAATGCCTGGACAAGGCGCCCTAGGCAACCTGGAACACCGTTTGATATCCATGGATCATTGCAACTTTCAAATACCGGGCAAAAGTGGTCGTATAGTTTCGAGCAGATTCCGCCACGCGATGCTGGCTCCACAGGTAGTCCATGAAAGAGACAGCATCGGCGAGGGAAAGGTCGTAGATCGTGAAAATGGTGTGGCCCAAGAGCCACACCATTGCGTTACGTCTTGGTCGGGGTTGTGTTTGAAGATCAGGTGTAAGGAACCAGTCGGTGGACACATTTGCTGGCGTCGTCCCACCGATCAGCGCTATGAGCACACGTGCAAGGGTCCACACTTCTGTGACGTGGGGGCAGAGGAGGCGATGCTCCCTGGTGTCAACGTCACCACAGCGGCCGCAAGCAGCCGAGGGTCGTAGGCGGATGGCCGCCAGGCGATGGTTAGTGGGGATTAAATTGTTGACTACACGGTACCATAGCGCCGAAACTGCGGTGGGAAGGGCTGAGTTGTTAATATTAGCCCAAACTTGGCGCCAGATGACCGACGGTCGTCTGTCCTCTAATTTATGTGGCGTGGGCTGGCCTCGGAGTGCCTGGTAAAGGCGCTTCGACGTGCGTGCCTTGTCAGTGGCCACTGTGAGGACATAACTGCGGTGGAAGTAATAGTCTCTGACCGTCGTCAGCCGGAACGGAATATGCGTCAAACAGACCGGTGCACGCGCCGAGTGTGGACGATAACGGTCGAAGAGGACCGCTGTAGTCCCACCGGGGTCGGCTTCGCGCAAAGCGGTGACACGGTGTATCAGAAGGGCCGCACATTTCCGGGAAAAGTCAATGAGGCCGAGGCCGCCATCGGCCTTCGGCAACGTACAGGTCAGCGCATCAACCTTGAACAGCGCATGCCGCCACAAGAGCCAGTATACTGCTTGCGAGATGGCTCGGCCGATCTGCTTCGGCAGCGTAAGGAGTTGGGCGACATACCATGCCCGTGAGAGGAGATAACCATTAATCAGCTGGATGCGTTGATGGAGGTCGAGCCGTCGATCAGCGTGGCTCACGCAAAGGCCCCTGATGCGTGTGAGAAGCCGCCGCCACGTGAGGGTTAACATACGCTGCGGACAGGCAGTCACCTCAAGACCCAAGATACGCTGTTCCCCCACAACGCGGTACCAGGGGCGTTCGACGGTCAATGATCGTGGCCCTAGCGGAAGCAACACGGTCTTGTTGGGATTTAACTGAGCACCGGAGGCCCGTTCATAAACGTCGAGAACGCGGCGAACGGAATCGATGTCCCTGGCGTTAGCAACGAACACACCAACGTCATCGGCGTAGGCTGCACAGCGGAAGGTGACGCCTGGGAGAGCGACACCGTCGACCAACCGGCCAATGTCACGCAGCAAGGGGTCCAGCGCTAAGGCAAACAAATACATCGACAAGGGACACCCCTGTCGAACTGATCGCCTGATGGGAATGGGGCGCGACCGGCAACCGTTCACCACGATAGTGGAATTCGCCCCATCCAAGAAGTGCCGGATGATGCGTATGAAGCGCTCCCCAAAACCCATCCGCGACATAACGCCCAGCAGGTAAGGGTGCGAGACCCTGTCAAAGGCACCGGCGAAGTCCAAGGAAAGAATGGCAGCCGGAGTGCGAGTGTCAGCGGTGAGGAAGACAACATCGCGGTACAGGGAAGCGGCGGTGAAGATGTTCCGACGCGAAACGCCACAGGATTGAGTGGGGCAAAGTACCTTAGTCATCGCCTGTTTGAGACGAGAGGCCACGCATCGTGCCACCAACTTATAGTCAGTGTTAAGGACAGTGATAGGACGCAGGTCTTGAGCTCGACAGTGACCAGTCACCTTTGGAATAAGGGCAATACGTCCAGATAAAAAGTCGGCGGGTAAGTCGCATCCAGCAAAAATCTCCTCGCACATTTTGCAGAAACGGTCGCCGAGCAGGTCCCAAAATTGTTGGTAGAACTCATAAGGGAGACCGTCGGGGCCAGGTGACTTGCGTCCCGGACAGGCACGGAGGACAGATGTGAGGTCAGCGAGTGTCAGGGGCTCGGTTAAAGAGCCGCGGTCATGACGATCCAAAGAAGTTGGCACCCCACTGACAAGTGCACGTTGGGCGGCGACGTCGACCTCAACATCCGGGAAGAGGTGCGTGAAATGGTCCGTCAGGTGTTGGAGGACGTCACGGTTGTCCGTGATACGCGCACCATCATCTGTCTTAAGGCGCAGAATGGTGTTCTTCTTGGCACGAGTTCGTTCAGAGGCAAGGTGATAAATGGATGGCTCCTCGCCTTCAATCAGGGATGCAGAACGACACCGCACCACCATACCATCGGCTTTCTCCCGAGAGAAGCGAAGGATTTGCGCCTTAATTTTGTTGAGGCGCATGTGGAGCTGATCGTACCTGTCAGCAGGGAGAGTCAGGGCGTCAGTGAGACACTGCTGATAGAAGGCCAACGTGCTACGTTTCCAGTGGGCGACGTCGCGACTATATTGCCGGATAACACGTCGCAGCCGGGGCTTCGCACAGCGGAGCCACCAAAACACCGTGGTAGGGTACCGGGAAGTGTCCACGAGACAATCCTGCCACGTTTTCGTGACGAGAGCACGAAGTTCGGGCAGGGAGAGATGAAGGGTATTCATCTTCCAAGAGGTGCCACGAGGAACCGGGACGGGACCCGCGATACGCAAGGAACACGAGTACGCACAGTGGTCACTAAAGGCCACGGGTATGACTTGGACGGCACAAAGGGCGGGAGTCAAATCAGCCGAGACATAAACACGATCAATACGGCTGGCTCCAGTGGGATAGATGTGGGTAAATTGCGTGTAGGCGGGATGGAAGTGGCGCCACGTGTCAGTAAGGTCAGCCGCCTGAAGGAGTGAAGCGAGCGCTTCACACCGCATAGGCGTCGGGACCTGGTCAACTCCGGCTACCACACAGTTGAAGTCTCCGCCAAAGACGATAGGGCGACGAGCTGCTAAGAAAGGGGGGAGATCAGACTGAAAAAGTGTTGTTCTATCATGCCTGTGGTTAGCACCTGAAGGAGCATAGACATTTAGAAAAAGGACATCTTGAAGGATACATGCAAGGACGCGACCGTTGGGTAGCGTGGTAACATGGGATGGAGTGAATTCTGATCGGTAGAGCAAAGCAGTACCCCGCCGGGCGTCAGGGTCGATGTTATACAGTGCCTCATAACCAACCAGGTCAGATAGAAAAGGGGCACAAACCTCCTGGAGAAATACCACATCAAACGCACCAAGGCGGAGAAAGTCCTTCAGAGATCGAAGTTTGACCGGGTTGGAGATGGAGTTAATGTTGACCGTTAAAAGGGAGAGGGCTCCCGGCGGACGGTCAAAGGCAGGCATGGGAGAGCAACACAGAGGAGACAACGGCAGATAGGGTCACGGCCGTAGGGAAGCAGGTGTGGAAACATCCACACCGGAACCCAGCGATATCACCCCGGATGGGAGAAACAAATACGAAGCAGCTCATGTGGGGAAAGGCCCACTCAATCACGCATGTCATCGCCCTCGTCGTCAGCCCAGTTCAGGCCTCCCCCATCGGCAGGATAGTCTGAGCCAGGCGGCGCGGACGCGTCGGACACAGTAGGATGTGAAAGGGTACGAGTACGCTGCATTGGTTGGTCGCTACCCTGGTCATGTTTCCGTTTTGCAGGGATCGCTCCCCGATCTCGCGATGAACTGATAAGAGCCTCTAGTTGCCGAGCAGTTTGCCGCATACCGCCCGAGCGATCAGCGGAAACAGAGCGGGAAACCGAGGAGGCCTGAGAGTCAGCCTCACTGCCGCTCTCAGGGGGACGGAAACCGTCCGCCTCCTCCGCCGGCTGGTCCGGGTTCGCCTTCTTGCGTCGATGACGACGGCGGGGGGACTTAGCGTCATCTGCCGGGAGGGGCGGGGTAGGAAGAACGACTTCCATCTGTTCGACAGCGACCACATCACTCGCCATAGCAGGCACATCAGACGCCGCCGGCGGTACCGCCACAACGGGCGTCTGGTCCGGGACGGGTCCGTCAGCCGGTGCACTGGGTGCCGGTTGCACTGCTTCTGGCGGGGGCGACACGTCAGTTCGCTCAGCGGGACGGTGGGCAGCGCCCGCCACTACCTCGCTGAGGAGAGGCACAAGGTCGGTACCAGCAGTGCGTTCCCGCGGCAGTTGTACAGGACGCCGGCGCGGGCAGTCCACGCGGAGATGCTCCGTCGATTGACAAAGGGAGCAAGTCTGCGGTTGCCCAATATAGGTGATCTGGGCCCTGGTACTCGCAACATTTATGTACGACGGGATGTGCTGGCGGAGGTCCATGCGGACACTACGAACGCCGCTGTTGCCCTGGAAACGGTAGGCACTTCCCCACTTCTCATTCGTGATGCTGAGCACCGTGCCATACCGCGACAGGACACGGCCGATTACGTCATTGGGACACTCAGGGGGTACGTTAAATACCCGCACAGTCCGTATCCCAAAGCCAGATGGCACAATATGCACTGTTCCGACAGTTCCATCGAAGTAGCGGAACGGATGTTCGCCCGCGAGTGCCAGGCCATACTTTTCGTATTTCTCCTGGTCGAGAAATTTCACGAATAACGAGAATAAGACAAAATCCAGTTGAAAGGTGTCGACGTCATTTTCCGGTACTTTCAGATCACCAAATATCCATTCCTGTATTTCAAAGGCCGTAGGCCGTCTCGCTGCTCTGTCGAATACGCATTGAATACTGTTCGACCGGTTCGACATATTCACCGCAAAAATATCAACGCTGGAAAAACCAAGAACAAACGAAACGACCACGAAACGCGACTCGCGACCCGCTACAGAGCACAACGGACCGCTCCGACCGCGGGGTGCTTCTTAGCCAAAAGGCCGAGAAGCGATAAGGAAAAACCGCAGTGGAAGGGCCTAAATGCTTGCAGCGTGTGCGCTCCACTTGTGGGAGTGACAAACGGTGGTACGGGCCGATATGGCAACAGGCGACCGTCGAAAACATCGCAAAAGCAAGAACAGGAAGGATCGACAATTCACGAGAGCACTCGTCAACAGCCCAGTACTACCCTCCATGTCCAAGAGTAAACTGCGACTCCCATCTGTACGCCGCTAGCTGCCAGGGCAGTGGAGAAGCCGTGAGTCCGCCCCACAGCAGCTCCAGGGCGGCGCGAGCTACATCGGCGCGAGGCTGGCGCGAGCTACACCTAGCCGAGTGCTTGCATCGTCCACCGCCTACTGCATACGTGTGTGTGTGCACACGCATTCTGCGTGCGTGCGGCGACGACGACGACGTTCGCGAGGAGCTAAGGATATAACTCCAAAAAATTTAATTAAAATTATCTGTGGCCGGACCATATGTGACGCCAACGAGGCATCCGAAGGCACCCTTCTGTGCCCACATAAATAACCAGCCTAGTGTAATGCGGCTGCAAGAGCGGTCCAGCTAACCGCAAAAAAAAAAAAAAAAAATAAATAAATAAATTACGTAAGATAATGTTAAATTAATTACAAGAAATCGTGGTGTGTAAGCAGCTAACTACTGGGCAAATCGACAACTACAACAAGTTTTGCTACCAGCGGAATATCTGATCACTGCAGAATATTAACTCATTTCAGTCTGTGTTTTAATTAATTTTAGGTGGGCCGATCCCGGCGGTACTGCAATGCCGGGCCAACCCGCGACAGAGGTGGAGCAAGCCCCTAGCACTCCGTCATGAGCCAAAAATGAGTTTAATATTCTGGTCCTGCGATGCAGGACGTATCAGATATTAAGCTGATAAGAACAGATACTACACTTTGATCTTAGCCAAAAGGCCGAGAAGCGATAAGGAAAAACCGCAGTGGAAGGGCCTAAATGCTTGCAGCGTGTGCGCTCCACTTGTGGGAGTGACAAACGGTGGTACGGGCCGATATGGCAACAGGCGACCGTCGAAAACATCGCAAAAGCAAGAACAGGAAGGATCGACAATTCACGAGAGCACTCGTCAACAGCCCAGTACTACCCTCCATGTCCAAGAGTAAACTGCGACTCCCATCTGTACGCCGCTAGCTGCCAGGGCAGTGGAGAAGCCGTGAGTCCGCCCCACAGCAGCTCCAGGGCGGCGCGAGCTACATCGGCGCGAGGCTGGCGCGAGCTACACCTAGCCGAGTGCTTGCATCGTCCACCGCCTACTGCATACGTGTGTGTGTGCACACGCATTCTGCGTGCGTGCGGCGACGACGACGACGTTCGCGAGGAGCTAAGGATATAACTCCAAAAAATTTAATTAAAATTATCTGTGGCCGGACCATATGTGACGCCAACGAGGCATCCGAAGGCACCCTTCTGTGCCCACATAAATAACCAGCCTAGTGTAATGCGGCTGCAAGAGCGGTCCAGCTAACCGCAAAAAAAAAAAAAAAAAATAAATAAATAAATTACGTAAGATAATGTTAAATTAATTACAAGAAATCGTGGTGTGTAAGCAGCTAACTACTGGGCAAATCGACAACTACAACAAGTTTTGCTACCAGCGGAATATCTGATCACTGCAGAATATTAACTCATTTCAGTCTGTGTTTTAATTAATTTTAGGTGGGCCGATCCCGGCGGTACTGCAATGCCGGGCCAACCCGCGACAGAGGTGGAGCAAGCCCCTAGCACTCCGTCATGAGCCAAAAATGAGTTTAATATTCTGGTCCTGCGATGCAGGACGTATCAGATATTAAGCTGATAAGAACAGATACTACACTTTTTTTTTTTTTTTTTTTTTTTTTTTTTTTTTTTTTTTTTTTTTTTTTTGTTTTTTTTGGGCCTCCTTCCTCCCCTACAGCCCTACCTTGTCCTCTCCAAAATTGCCGCCATCCTAGAGTGTCGCCGCAGCACGCACAACATGGTGCATTGAGTAGCAAGACTTGTTGCCAGGAACGAAATTAAAAGCGAGGGGCATACTCTGCTATGCCGCAATGGGCGACGACACTTGACTCAGAAAGACACCTCGCTCTGCAGGTGTGAAGAAATAGTGAGTTGAGAACCAAAAGGAAGAAAGAAAGAAAGATAGAAATGAAAGGAAATGAAGGAAATTAAAAAGAGGGACGGCAGCACACACAAATGAAAATGAAACTGGCGAGATAATCCCATCGCCCAGAGAATTAACGAAGGAATAAGCTTCTAAGATTGATTGCGTGATTCCTATTTTTCCAATAAAGTTATGGCAATAGTTGTGCCAATCGCGAATCTGGGGTGAGTCAAGTCAAAGATTGGTGCAATAACCAGGGGCAAGCCCAGGCAATGCCTGGACAAGGTGCCCTAGGCAACCTGGAACACCGTTTGGTATCCATGGATCATTGCAACTTTCAAATACCGGGCAAAAGTGGTCGTATAGTTTCGAGCAGATTCCGCCACGCGATGCTGGCTCCACAGGTAGTCCATGTAAGAGACAGCATCGGCGAGGGAAAGGTCGTAGATCGTGAAAATGGTGTGGCCCAAGAGCCACACCATTGCGTTACGCCTTGGTCGGGGTTGTGTTTGAAGATCAGGTGCAAGGAACCAGTCGGTGGATACATTTGCTGGCGTCGTCCCACCGATCAGCGCTATGAGTACACGTGCAAGGGTCCACACTTCTGCGACGTGGGGGCAGAGGAGGCGATGCTCCCTGGTGTCAACGTCACCACAGCGGCCGCAGGCAGCCGAGGGCCGTAGGCGGATGGCCGCCAGGCGCTGGTTAGTGGGGATTAAATTGTTGACGACACGGTACCATAGCGCTGAAACTGCCGTGGGAAGGGCTGAGTTGTTAATATTAGCCCAAACTTGGCGCCAGATGACTGACGGTCGTCTGTCCTCTAATTTATGGGGCTTGGGCTGGCCTCGGAGTGCCTGGTAAAGGCGCTTCGACGTGCGTGCCTTGTCAGTGGCCACTGCGAGGACATAACTGCGGTGGAAGTAATAGTCTCTGACCGTCGTCAGCCGGATCGGAATATGCATCAAACAGACCGGTGCACGCGCCGAGTGTGGACGATAACGGTCGAAGAGGACCGCTGTAGTCCCACCGGGGTCGGCGTCGCGCAAAGCGGCGACACGGTGAATCAGAAGGGCCGCACATTTCCGGGAAAAGTCAATGAGGCCAAGTCCGCCATCGACCTTCGGCAGCGTACAAGTCAGCGCATCAACCTTGAACAGCGCATGCCGCCACAAGAGCCAATATACTGCTTGGGATATGGCTCGGCCGATCTGCTTCGGCAGCGTAAGGAGTTGGGCGACATACCATGCTCGTGAGAGGAGATAACCATTAATAAGCTGGATGCGTTGATGGAGGTCGAGCCGTCGATCAGCGTGGCTCACGCAAAGGCCCCTGATGCGTGTGAGAAGCCGCCGCCACGTGAGGGTTAACATACGCTGCGGACAGGCAGTCACCTCAAGACCCAAGATACGCTGTTCCCCTACAACTCGGTACCAGGGGCGTTCGACGGTCAAAGATCGTGGCCCTAGCGGAAGTAACACAGTCTTGTTGGGATTTAACTGAGCACCGGAGGCCCGTTCATAAACATCGAGAATGCGGCGAACGGAATCGATGTCCCTTGCGTTAGCAACGAACACACCAACGTCATCGGCGTAGGCCGCACAGCGGAAGGTGACGCCTGGGAGAACGACACCGTCGACCAACCGGCCAATGTCACGCAGCATGGGGTCCAGCGCTAAGGCAAACAAATACATCGACAAGGGACACCCCTGTCGAACTGACCGTCTGATGGGAATGGGGCGCGACCGGCAACCGTTCACCACGATAGTGGAATTCGCCCCATCCAAGAAGTTCCGGATGATGCGTATGAAGCGCTCCCCAAAACCCATCCGCGACATAACGCCCAGCAGGTAAGGGTGCGAGACCCTGTCAAAGGCACCGGCGAAGTCCAAGGAAAGAATGGCAGCCGGGGTGCGAGTGTCAGCGGTGAGGAAGACAACATCGCGGTACAGGGAAGCGGCGGTGAAGATGTTCCGACGCGAAACGCCACAGGATTGAGTGGGGCAAAGTACCTTAGTCATCGCCTGTTTGAGACGAGAGGCCACGCATCGTGCCACCAACTTATAGTCAGTGTTAAGGACAGTGATAGGACGCAGGTCTTGAGCTCGGCAGTGACCAGTCACCTTTGGAATAAGGGCAATACGTCCAGATAAAAAGTCGGCGGGTAAGTCGCATCCAGCAAAAATCTCCTCGCACATTGTGCAGAAACGGTCGCCGAGCAGGTCCCAAAATTGTTGGTAGAACTCATAAGGGAGACCGTCGGGGCCAGGTGACTTGCGTCCCGGACAGGCACGGAGGACAGATGTGAGGTCAGCGAGTGTCAGGGGCTCGGTTAAGGAGCCGCGGTCATGACGATCCAAAGAAGTTGGCACCCCACTGACAAGTGCACGTTGGGCAGCAACGTCGACCTCAACATCCTGGAAGAGGTGCGTGAAATGGTCCGTCAGGTGTTGGAGGACGTCGCGGTTGTCTGTGATACGCGCACCATCGTCTGTCTTAAGGCGCAAAATGGTGTTCTTCTTGGCACGAGTTCGTTCAGAGGCTAGGTGATAAAGGGATGGTTCCTCGCCTTCAATCAGGGATGCAGAACGACACCGCACCACCATACCGTCGGCTTTCTCCCGAGAGAAGCGAAGGATTTGCGCCTTAATTTTGTTGAGGCGCATGCGGAGCTGATCATACCGGTCAGCAGGAAGAGTCAGGGCGTCAGTGAGACACTGCTGATAGAAGGCCAACGTGCTACGTTTCCAGTGGGCGACGTCGCGACTGTATTGCCGGATAACACTTCGCAGCCGGGGCTTCGCACAGCGGAGCCACCAAACCACCGTGGTAGGGTACCGGGAAGTGTCCACGAGACAATCCTGCCACGTTTTCGTGACAAGAGCACGAAGTTCGGGCAGGGACAGATGAAGGGTATTCATCTTCCAAGAGGTGCCACGAGGAACCGGGGCAGGACCCGCGATACGCAAGGAACACGAGTACGCACAGTGGTCACTAAAGGCCACGGGTATGACTTGGACGGCACAAAGGGCGGGAGTCAAATCAGTCGAGACATAAACACGATCAATACGGCTGGCTCCAGTGGGATAGATGTGGGTAAATTGCGTGTAGGCGGGATGGAAGTGGCGCCATGTGTCAGTAAGGTCAGCCGCCCGAAGGAGTGAAGCGAGCGCTTCACACCGCATAGGCGTCGGGACCTGGTCAACTTCGGCTACCACACAGTTGAAGTCTCCGCCAAAGACGATAGGGCGACGAGCTGCTAAGAAAGGGGGGAGATCAGACTGAAAAAGTGTTGTTCTGTCATGCCTGTGGTTAGCACCGGAAGGAGCATAGACATTTAGAAAAAGGACATCTTGAAGGATACATGCAAGAACGCGACCGTTGGGTAGCGTGGTAACGTGGGATGGAGTAAACTCTGATCGGTAGAGCAAAGCAGTACCCCGCCGGGCGTCAGGGTCGATGTTATACAGTGCCTCATAACCAGCAAGGTCAGATAGAAAA
Organism: Schistocerca americana; assembly: GCF_021461395.2. Lineage (NCBI taxonomy): Eukaryota > Metazoa > Arthropoda > Insecta > Orthoptera > Acrididae > Schistocerca > Schistocerca americana. The sequence continues at coordinate 644,510,562 of NC_060123.1, forward strand.
GGGGCACAAACTTCCTGGAGAAAGACCACATCAAACGCACCAAGGCGGAGAAAGTCCTTCAGAGATCGAAGTTTGACCGGGTTGGAGATGGAGTTGATATTGATCGTTAAAAGGGAGAGGGCTCCCGGCGGACGGTCAAAGGCAGGCATGGGAGAGCAACACAGAGTAGACAACGGCAGATAGGGTCACGGCCGTAGGGAAGCAGGTGTGGAAACATCCACACCAGAACCCCGCGATATCACCCCGGATGTGAGAAACAAATACCAAGCAGCTCATGTGGGGAAAGACCCACTCAATCACGCATGTCATCGCCCTCGTCGTCAGCCCAGTTCAGGCCTCCCCCATCGGCAGGATAGTCTAAGCCAGGCGGCGCAGACGCGTCGGACACAGTAGGATGGGAAAGGGTGCGAGTACGCTGCATTGGCTGGTCGCTACCCTGGTCATGTTTCCGTTTTGCAGGGATCGCTCCCCGATCTCGCGAGGAAGTGATAAGAGCCTCTAGTTGCCGAGCAGTTTGCCGCATACCGCCCGAGCGGTCAGCGGAAACAGAGCGGGAAACTGAGGAGGCCTGAGAGTCAGCCTCACTGCCGCTCTCAGGGGGACGTAAACCGTCCGCTTCCTCCGCCGGCCGGTCCGGGTTCGCCTTCTTGCGCCGATGACGACGGCGGGGGGACTTAGCGTCATCTGCCGGGATGGGCGGGGTAGGAAGAACGACCTCCATCTGTTCGACAGCGACCACATCACTCGCCATAGCAGGCACATCAGACGCCGCCGGCGGTACCGCCACAACGGGCGTCTGGTCCGGGACGGGTCCGTCAGCCGGTGCACTGGGTGCCGGTTGCACTGCTTCTGGCGGGGGCGACACGTCAGGTCGCTCAGCGGGACGGTGGGCAGCGCCCGCCACTACCTCGCTGAGGAGAGGCACAAGGTCGGTACCAGCAGTGCGTTCCCGCGGCAGTTGCACAGGACGCCGGCGCGGGCAATCCACGCGGAGATGCTCCGTCGATTGACAAAGGGAGCAAGTTTGCGGTTGCCCAATATAGGTGACCTGGGCCCTGGTACTCGCAACATTTATATACGACGGGATGTGCTGGCGGAGGTCCATGCGGACACTACGAACGCCGCTGTTGCCCTGGAAACGGTAGGCACTTCCCCACTTCTCATTCGTGATGCTGAGCACCGTGCCATACCGTGACAGGACACGGCCGATTACGTCATTGGGACACTCAGGGGGTACGTTAAATACCCGCACAGTCCGTATCCCAAAGCCAGATGGCACTATATGCACTGTTCCGACAGTTCCATCGAAGTAGCGGAACGGATGTTCGCCCGCGAGTGCCAGGCCATACTTTTCGTATTTCTCCTGGTCGAGAAATTTCACGAATAACGAGAATAAGACAAAATCCAGTTGAAAGGTGTCGACGTCATTTTCCGGTACTTTCAGATCACCAAATATCCATTCCTGTATTTCAAAGGCCGTAGGCCGTCTCGCTGCTCTGTCGAATACGCATTGAATACTGTTCGACCGGTTCGACATATTCACCGCAAAAATATCAACGCTGGAAAAACCAAGAACAAACGAAACGACCACGAAACGCGACTCGCGACCCGCTACAGAGCACAACGGACCGCTCCGACCGCGGGGTGCTTCTTAGCCAAAAGGCCGAGAAGCGATAAGGAAAAACCGCAGTGGAAGGGCCTAAATGCTTGCAGCGTGTGCGCTCCACTTGTGGGAGTGACAAACGGTGGTACGGGCCGATATGGCAACAGGCGACCGTCGAAAACATCGCAAAAGCAAGAACAGGAAGGATCGACAATTCACGAGAGCACTCGTCAACAGCCCAGTACTACCCTCCATGTCCAAGAGTAAACTGCGACTCCCATCTGTACGCCGCTAGCTGCCAGGGCAGTGGAGAAGCCGTGAGTCCGCCCCACAGCAGCTCCAGGGCGGCGCGAGCTACATCGGCGCGAGGCTGGCGCGAGCTACACCTAGCCGAGTGCTTGCATCGTCCACCGCCTACTGCATACGTGTGTGTGTGCACACGCATTCTGCGTGCGTGCGGCGACGACGACGACGTTCGCGAGGAGCTAAGGATATAACTCCAAAAAATTTAATTAAAATTATCTGTGGCCGGACCATATGTGACGCCAACGAGGCATCCGAAGGCACCCTTCTGTGCCCACATAAATAACCAGCCTAGTGTAATGCGGCTGCAAGAGCGGTCCAGCTAACCGCAAAAAAAAAAAAAAAAAAATAAATAAATAAATTACGTAAGATAATGTTAAATTAATTACAAGAAATCGTGGTGTGTAAGCAGCTAACTACTGGGCAAATCGACAACTACAACAAGTTTTGCTACCAGCGGAATATCTGATCACTGCAGAATATTAACTCATTTCAGTCTGTGTTTTAATTAATTTTAGGTGGGCCGATCCCGGCGGTACTGCAATGCCGGGCCAACCCGCGACAGAGGTGGAGCAAGCCCCTAGCACTCCGTCATGAGCCAAAAATGAGTTTAATATTCTGGTCCTGCGATGCAGGACGTATCAGATATTAAGCTGATAAGAACAGATACTACACTTTGATCTTAGCCAAAAGGCCGAGAAGCGATAAGGAAAAACCGCAGTGGAAGGGCCTAAATGCTTGCAGCGTGTGCGCTCCACTTGTGGGAGTGACAAACGGTGGTACGGGCCGATATGGCAACAGGCGACCGTCGAAAACATCGCAAAAGCAAGAACAGGAAGGATCGACAATTCACGAGAGCACTCGTCAACAGCCCAGTACTACCCTCCATGTCCAAGAGTAAACTGCGACTCCCATCTGTACGCCGCTAGCTGCCAGGGCAGTGGAGAAGCCGTGAGTCCGCCCCACAGCAGCTCCAGGGCGGCGCGAGCTACATCGGCGCGAGGCTGGCGCGAGCTACACCTAGCCGAGTGCTTGCATCGTCCACCGCCTACTGCATACGTGTGTGTGTGCACACGCATTCTGCGTGCGTGCGGCGACGACGACGACGTTCGCGAGGAGCTAAGGATATAACTCCAAAAAATTTAATTAAAATTATCTGTGGCCGGACCATATGTGACGCCAACGAGGCATCCGAAGGCACCCTTCTGTGCCCACATAAATAACCAGCCTAGTGTAATGCGGCTGCAAGAGCGGTCCAGCTAACCGCAAAAAAAAAAAAAAAAAATAAATAAATAAATTACGTAAGATAATGTTAAATTAATTACAAGAAATCGTGGTGTGTAAGCAGCTAACTACTGGGCAAATCGACAACTACAACAAGTTTTGCTACCAGCGGAATATCTGATCACTGCAGAATATTAACTCATTTCAGTCTGTGTTTTAATTAATTTTAGGTGGGCCGATCCCGGCGGTACTGCAATGCCGGGCCAACCCGCGACAGAGGTGGAGCAAGCCCCTAGCACTCCGTCATGAGCCAAAAATGAGTTTAATATTCTGGTCCTGCGATGCAGGACGTATCAGATATTAAGCTGATAAGAACAGATACTACACTTTGATCTTAGCCAAAAGGCCGAGAAGCGATAAGGAAAAACCGCAGTGGAAGGGCCTAAATGCTTGCAGCGTGTGCGCTCCACTTGTGGGAGTGACAAACGGTGGTACGGGCCGATATGGCAACAGGCGACCGTCGAAAACATCGCAAAAGCAAGAACAGGAAGGATCGACAATTCACGAGAGCACTCGTCAACAGCCCAGTACTACCCTCCATGTCCAAGAGTAAACTGCGACTCCCATCTGTACGCCGCTAGCTGCCAGGGCAGTGGAGAAGCCGTGAGTCCGCCCCACAGCAGCTCCAGGGCGGCGCGAGCTACATCGGCGCGAGGCTGGCGCGAGCTACACCTAGCCGAGTGCTTGCATCGTCCACCGCCTACTGCATACGTGTGTGTGTGCACACGCATTCTGCGTGCGTGCGGCGACGACGACGACGTTCGCGAGGAGCTAAGGATATAACTCCAAAAAATTTAATTAAAATTATCTGTGGCCGGACCATATGTGACGCCAACGAGGCATCCGAAGGCACCCTTCTGTGCCCACATAAATAACCAGCCTAGTGTAATGCGGCTGCAAGAGCGGTCCAGCTAACCGCAAAAAAAAAAAAAATAAATAAATAAATAAATTACGTAAGATAATGTTAAATTAATTACAAGAAATCGTGGTGTGTAAGCAGCTAACTACTGGGCAAATCGACAACTACAACAAGTTTTGCTACCAGCGGAATATCTGATCACTGCAGAATATTAACTCATTTCAGTCTGTGTTTTAATTAATTTTAGGTGGGCCGATCCCGGCGGTACTGCAATGCCGGGCCAACCCGCGACAGAGGTGGAGCAAGCCCCTAGCACTCCGTCATGAGCCAAAAATGAGTTTAATATTCTGGTCCTGCGATGCAGGACGTATCAGATATTAAGCTGATAAGAACAGATTTTTATTTTCCGAGATAATTCTTAGTTACAGTTTTAAGAAGTATAAATTTAAGAAAAAATATTCATGACTCTATACAATGCGAGTTTTACAAGTTTGTTAAGTTTAGATAAAATAAAATTTAGAAAAACGGTTCTAACCGCACTTAAGTAATTGAACCTTATTCTAACTCGTGGGTTAAGCCCACTACTTAAATATTGGAAGGCCGCGTTAGGCGCGGATGCTTAAGTATATTACCTTAAGATTAATCCCGCGGTAGGCGCGGCCTTAGATAATTTCAGAACGGGGAAGGTTGGAGCTAGTTTAGGATCTATTTTGTTTATTACATTCTTCTCCATGCCCTGACAGCACACTGCACATGCACGGCTGCCAGCGGCTGGTGTGCCACGCACGCAGGCGGGTCACACACAGCCGGACTTCTCCCCTCTGTCCGCCTTGCGGCAGACGTCACCGGGGTGTCGTGGCAGGAGGGCGTTGCTTCCCACGCTGGCTGGAGACTGCCGGGCAGTAGGCACACGTTTGGCGCCGCCTAGCACCGCGCCAACCGAGGTGGGGGCCATATTCGGCGGACACCACGGAGGGAGGGGCACCAGGCAGCACCGCACGCACCGCTACTGACTCGGCACTGCTGCAGTGCGGCGCGAAGATGGTGTAGCGCCGCAGGTCCCGCGTCGTGGAGGAGAATCTCGACGCCGACGTCACGAAGGCACCGACCTCGAAGTTCTCCGACGACTGCAGTCTCGAGGGTCTCGCAGCCTGACGTCAGAGCATGCCACAGTCTAGGGGGACACATACTGGCGGTGGCCAGTAATGTGTTCCACGTAAATGTCGCGGGACCACTTGATGGTGTCAGACACCATCAGCCGCCGCATCAGTTGGCAGTAGCGGCTAGCGATGCCTAGGTGCCGAAGCACTGCATCGTTCTGGCGGTCCCACGCCCCCAGACTGCCAACAACCAGGGCGTCGACAGTGACGGAATAGCCGCGAGCGGCTAATCCGCGCGCAACGTCGGCGTACTTTATCCTCTTCAGTTGCCGAGCGTTGTCGAGCGCAATCCGCCTATTCTCGAAGGGGATTGTCACATCGACGATGGTCACAGTCTTAGCGGCCTCGTCAGTTATTACGAGGTCCGGACGCAGCCCACTGCTGTCCCCTATGACGGCTTGGTTGATCCTGATGTCAGGAACAGCAGCGTTTCCTCTCCTTGGCCGCCCAGCGACTGCTGTCGCGAGGCGGTTGAGGACCGCGTTGTGGCGATACTGCAGGGCTGCTGAGTGCACCATGCACGCGTTGATCACGTGCGGGAGCGTCTCGTTGTTGTGGCCACAGCGTCGGCAGGCTTTGTTGTTGTTTGCCCGCCCATCAAAGCGGCGACAACCGTTCAGAGGCACGACTCCGAGCCTGGCGCGATGGATAAAGCGCCAGTCTGCGAAGCGGGTGTATTTGCCTCCCGCTATGAAGTGGTTGGACGCTGTGGACTCCCTGGTACACTCGAACACCTTCCCCTGGTCAGGTTTCCTGAGTAGGAGGTTGCGCAGGCGCTGCCTCAGACACTCGCGGAGCGTCCGCGAGAGAAGACGTTTGGCGCCCCCTCCCACCCGGACATGCTCGACGCCAGTGTTGACGGTGCGTCCCACGCTGTCATCATCGTGTTGCGGTCCATCGCCGCCATCATCGAGGTGTCGTGTAGTCCCAGGCGCCGCCCCCTCCGTGGCCGGCTGCGTCACCCCTCCGATGCCGCCGTGTTCCGCGTCGTCAGCGATGGCGGGTTGGCCGCCGACCTCCACCTGCAACTCAGAAAGCAGCTCACTCCAGCGCCAGGTGACGCCACGCGGCGCTAGGCGCCTTGTGGCGTTCCTGACGCGCGTCCACAGTGACTGGATGTCACCTCCGTCGCGTGCGAGGTCACCCTCAGTGCTGCCGCTAAGGTAGGTGGCCAAGTCGGAACGACTCGGCTCCCTCCCCAGTCGGCGGCGCGCGGCCGTAGTTAGTGTGGCCCAGGCGATGTCGCGGACGGTGGCGTCGTCGCAGTGCAGCATGCGGAAGCCGTGGACGATCGTCGAGATGTCCGCAGCGTCCGCGAGCGGCGTCAGGCCGCATCCTCCCTCTCCCAGCGCGAGGTACAGCTGTTCGGTGGACGCACGCTGTGGGAGGAACAGCCATGATTTGACAGCCGCTTTCACTGCCTTGTCGAGTGCAGACAGCGGCCCCTTGCGTACCGCTCCGCCCCGCATGACAAAGTCAAGCCTAGGGAGGAGAAAGACACGCACAGCGTCAATCTTCTGCCAGGGAGCCAGCAGGGAAGCGTCCAGGTGCTGCAAGTCGCGTCGAATTGCCGCGATCGCATCCGTTGGCGTCTGCGTGACTTTGTACCCGGTGGGAACGCCAAGATGGAGGTAGGCGTCACCCGCACCGAGCACGGCTGGTTCTCCCCCTTGCAGGGCGAATACCGAGCCTAGTGTCTGCCGACGGCGGATGTGAAGCGTGGCACACTTCGACGGCTTGAAGGTAAGCCCGGCCCACGTTGCCGCCTCGCCCACAACATTGAGGAGCGTCTGCATCGCCTCTGAATCCCGCGCCAGAAGCACGATATCGTCCGCATACGCCAGTGCACTCACACTGACGCCGCTAAGCGGAATACCACACTCATTTCTGAGTGAGGTTGCGGCGCGAAGTATCGGCTCGAGCGCGAGATTAAAGACGATGGGCGACAGTGGACAGCCCTGCTTGACCCCTGCCTGGATCTCTATCTCCTCCGTTAGTCCGTCAGATGTACGGACGCGGGTGGAGCAACCATCGTACATGTCGGCAATTAGATGGTGCAATTGCTCTGGTAGTCCCATCCTGCTCAGTACTCCAAGGAGGTGAGCGTGAGGCACTGAACCGAAAGCATTCGCCAGATCAAGCCAAGCAAAGCATGCTTGGCCTCCCCTGCGCCTTGCATCGTCAATTGCCGTCTGCACAATGAAGTTGTGCTCGTAGCAGCCTTCAAACGTGCGGAAGCCCTTCTGTTCTGGGGAGAGCAGGTTCAACCGCTCTGCCCAGAGAGAAGTGCGGTCCGCAACGATTGCAGCAAAGAGCTTAGAGATGGTAGAGCTCAATGCTAAAGGCCGCCAGTTTGTCACGTCCGAGACGTCCCCTTTCTTGTGGATGAGGACGGTAGTGGATATTTTCCACTGCACCGGAGTCTTCCGCTCATTCCAGCAGCGCGAGAAGATCTTAGCTAGCACGTGGCAGCCAGGATCCTCACGTCGCAGGTCCGAGTAGGTGACTCCGTCTGCCCCAGGAGCAGTATTGCTCGCCTTCTGGAGCCGCTGTTGCACCTCTGAAGGTGTGATCGGCAGCAGGACCTCCTCGCTGACATCAGGAGGCGTGGTGGTGGCAAAGTCCGGGACAGCAGCTGGTGCATCTGTAACGGAAAAGTCGGATTTAGAGTATATTACCTTAAAGTGCTCCGTGAGCACGTTGCCATCGATTTGGCAGTACGGCGACGTCTCGCCAAGGACGCGCTGCATCGCCTTGCGCCGGTCCGCGCGGTACAGCTTCTGAATCTCAGACGCTGCATTCGCGTCGTACCGACGCTCGGCGGCCGCCGCGCGCCGTGCGCCACGTCCACCGCGCCGCCCACCGCGGCCGCGTGTAGGGGCAGGGGGAGGGGGATTGGCAGCAGCGTCGGCGCGGCCCTGGCCGCGGTGCGCTGCTGCTGGTGGCCCATCCTGTCGACCTCCGGCTGCCTGGCGTTGTGGCTTCGTCTCGGCGATCTCGGAGATGAAGTCCTCGACGGCCGCGACGAATGCGTCCCACGGTTGGTTGTGGACGCTCTCCAGGGCCGCCAGCCAGCGCCGCTGCCTCTCCGTTAGCCGAGCGTCGGCCGGGGGAGGGGGGGGCGGAGCTGCCTCAGTTGCGCCCTGTTCGGTGGGTACAGGGGGGCCTGTCAGGTCTGGTGTAGGACGGGAGCCTTGCGGCGGGAGGTTGGGACTGGGCCGGGTGTTACGGCGTCGGCGTCTCCTCTTCTTGCTGCCAGTTCTCGGAGACGCAGCTGCAGTCCCTCCGTTCACGTCGCGCCGCTCCGTCGTCTGCGTCGGTGGTGGTGCCGTGCTGCCATCTGGCGTGGGCCGCTCAGTGCTGCTATCGATCGCCGCGCTGGTGACAGGTGGCGCAGCGGTAGCAGCAGGGGCCGGTGTAGCTTGCGCCGGCCTGGCGCTCGGGTCGGGCGCACCGCGGCTGGTGTTCGCCGCGCCGCCAACAGATGGCCCGGCGGTCGCCAGCCGCCCGCCGCCGGCGCGAGAAACACGGGGTGTAGCTCGCGCCGGCTGACCGGACGCGCCGGCTCGCCCCGGGCCGCTGTTACGCGGACTGGGTGCCCGACGATCGCTACCAGATGGCGCAGTGGTCGTAGGGGTGGCCGGTGTAGCCCGCGCCGGCCGGGCGTCTCCAGGTGTAGCTCGCGCCGGCCTGGCGCTCGGGCCCAGCGCACGGCGGCTGTTGTTCGCCGCGCCGCCAACAGATGGCCCAGCGGTCGCCCGCGCCCTGCCGCCGGCGCGAGATACACGAGGTGTAGCTCGCGCCGGCCGCCCAGGCGCGTTGGCTCGCGTCGGGCCACTGTTACGCGGACTGGGCGGTATGATGCGCCGTCGGTCCGGGGGCGGTGGTCTGCGTCCTGCAGCACGGCGTCTGTCCCTCCGTGGGGTGACTACGTGCCACTCATGATCTGCAACAGGAGCTTTTGGGTTAATAGCACTCCCTGCCTGAGCGGAGACGGAGTGACGGGCGTCACTCGACGTAACCGCCGGCAGGGCAGAGGGAACGCGGCGCGTGTACGTCTGCGACCGCACAAGCACCACACCACCCGGTGCATCCGCCGGGCGCGCGGCCTTTGGTGCGTCAACCGGCGGCGCGGCTGCGCCGTGAATGACAACACCAACGGTCGCGGCGAGCGAGGCAGCCCGCCTGCCACTGTTCGCCCGCACCGCAGAGCCACCTGTTGGCGGCGTAGCGAATGCGGGCGGCAGTCCCAGGCCGGTACCCACGCTCCCGACAGATGGCGGGCGGGAGGCGCCTGCGGCAGCCGCACGACGTGGCCAGCGTACGCCACTGGGTGCAATGGCCGGCGCGGGCGGCGGCGAGCCGCGACCCATGCCGGACACAGCGCCTCTGGCCGGAGCGACGCGTTCGGCGGCAGGCGTCGGCAGCGTGCTGCCTTCACCTCCCGAACTTGCGCTCGGCACTCGTGGCGACGCGGTTGACGTCGCGGAGCGTGTCGGCAGGGGGATGCCAGACCTCCTCGGCGTGCGCACACACAGTACACACGACGCGGGGGTGGCAACCACCGCCGTCCTGGGCGTCGCAGACGCCTGCACACTCACACAGGGTGAGGGCAAGGCAGCCTGTGAGCCCACCACGCTGCTGCGGGTCAGGACCGCCGCGTAAGTTAATCCTAAGTCCAGCCGGTCTGTCCTACTAGCTTCGGGGACCGGACTGGGCTGTGGCCATAGCCCCTCTCTATTATCTAAGGCTAGGCGGCCTATGGTACTAGCTTCCCGAGCCGCTTTCGCCTGTGGCTTGCGCCCAGCACTAACTAAGGACGAAGGGCCTGTCCTACTAGCTTCGGGGGCCCTCGCCTGTGACCTCCCGCCGGCTGACCTCTCTGGGTGCCCCAGAGAGCCAGACACGGCATCGTGTCCCATACTCACTATCCCCCGACTGGCAGCGCCGGGGGTTGCGGAATCTGCATTGCAGAGCCGCTGGTGTAGCCGCAGCGTCTTCAGCCGCGGGTCGCGTCGGCCGCAAAACTGACACTCGAAAACGGGAACCGTTTCCGGGTCGTGCAGCCTCCTGTAGTGGCGGAGAAGGGCCGAGTGGTCCTTGTACTCGCCAAAAGTAGGTCTCCCGGCAGCCTTGGTGACGAAGCAGATCCGGCAGCGGAAGACCTCCGCCGGCAGCGTCACCACAAGCTCCATTGTTCAGGTCGCGGACCTGAAACAGGAGAATAAAAGCGACCGCTTCCCGGTGCAGAAATCAGCCCATATCAGCCCATATTAAGCTGATAAGAACAGATACTACACTTTGATCTTAGCCAAAAGGCCGAGAAGCGATAAGGAAAAACCGCAGTGGAAGGGCCTAAATGCTTGCAGCGTGTGCGCTCCACTTGTGGGAGTGACAAACGGTGGTACGGGCCGATATGGCAACAGGCGACCGTCGAAAACATCGCAAAAGCAAGAACAGGAAGGATCGACAATTCACGAGAGCACTCGTCAACAGCCCAGTACTACCCTCCATGTCCAAGAGTAAACTGCGACTCCCATCTGTACGCCGCTAGCTGCCAGGGCAGTGGAGAAGCCGTGAGTCCGCCCCACAGCAGCTCCAGGGCGGCGCGAGCTACATCGGCGCGAGGCTGGCGCGAGCTACACCTAGCCGAGTGCTTGCATCGTCCACCGCCTACTGCATACGTGTGTGTGTGCACACGCATTCTGCGTGCGTGCGGCGACGACGACGTTCGCGAGGAGCTAAGGATATAACTCCAAAAAATTTAATTAAAATTATCTGTGGCCGGACCATATGTGACGCCAACGAGGCATCCGAAGGCACCCTTCTGTGCCCACATAAATAACCAGCCTAGTGTAATGCGGCTGCAAGAGCGGTCCAGCTAACCGCAAAAAAAAAAAAAAAAAAATAAATAAATAAATTACGTAAGATAATGTTAAATTAATTACAAGAAATCGTGGTGTGTAAGCAGCTAACTACTGGGCAAATCGACAACTACAACAAGTTTTGCTACCAGCGGAATATCTGATCACTGCAGAATATTAACTCATTTCAGTCTGTGTTTTAATTAATTTTAGGTGGGCCGATCCCGGCGGTACTGCAATGCCGGGCCAACCCGCGACAGAGGTGGAGCAAGCCCCTAGCACTCCGTCATGAGCCAAAAATGAGTTTAATATTCTGGTCCTGCGATGCAGGACGTATCAGATATTAAGCTGATAAGAACAGATACTACACTTTGATCTTAGCCAAAAGGCCGAGAAGCGATAAGGAAAAACCGCAGTGGAAGGGCCTAAATGCTTGCAGCGTGTGCGCTCCACTTGTGGGAGTGACAAACGGTGGTACGGGCCGATATGGCAACAGGCGACCGTCGAAAACATCGCAAAAGCAAGAACAGGAAGGATCGACAATTCACGAGAGCACTCGTCAACAGCCCAGTACTACCCTCCATGTCCAAGAGTAAACTGCGACTCCCATCTGTACGCCGCTAGCTGCCAGGGCAGTGGAGAAGCCGTGAGTCCGCCCCACAGCAGCTCCAGGGCGGCGCGAGCTACATCGGCGCGAGGCTGGCGCGAGCTACACCTAGCCGAGTGCTTGCATCGTCCACCGCCTACTGCATACGTGTGTGTGTGCACACGCATTCTGCGTGCGTGCGGCGACGACGACGACGTTCGCGAGGAGCTAAGGATATAACTCCAAAAAATTTAATTAAAATTATCTGTGGCCGGACCATATGTGACGCCAACGAGGCATCCGAAGGCACCCTTCTGTGCCCACATAAATAACCAGCCTAGTGTAATGCGGCTGCAAGAGCGGTCCAGCTAACCGCAAAAAAAAAAAAAAAAAAATAAATAAATAAATTACGTAAGATAATGTTAAATTAATTACAAGAAATCGTGGTGTGTAAGCAGCTAACTACTGGGCAAATCGACAACTACAACAAGTTTTGCTACCAGCGGAATATCTGATCACTGCAGAATATTAACTCATTTCAGTCTGTGTTTTAATTAATTTTAGGTGGGCCGATCCCGGCGGTACTGCAATGCCGGGCCAACCCGCGACAGAGGTGGAGCAAGCCCCTAGCACTCCGTCATGAGCCAAAAATGAGTTTAATATTCTGGTCCTGCGATGCAGGACGTATCAGATATTAAGCTGATAAGAACAGATACTACACTTTGATCTTAGCCAAAAGGCCGAGAAGCGATAAGGAAAAACCGCAGTGGAAGGGCCTAAATGCTTGCAGCGTGTGCGCTCCACTTGTGGGAGTGACAAACGGTGGTACGGGCCGATATGGCAACAGGCGACCGTCGAAAACATCGCAAAAGCAAGAACAGGAAGGATCGACAATTCACGAGAGCACTCGTCAACAGCCCAGTACTACCCTCCATGTCCAAGAGTAAACTGCGACTCCCATCTGTACGCCGCTAGCTGCCAGGGCAGTGGAGAAGCCGTGAGTCCGCCCCACAGCAGCTCCAGGGCGGCGCGAGCTACATCGGCGCGAGGCTGGCGCGAGCTACACCTAGCCGAGTGCTTGCATCGTCCACCGCCTACTGCATACGTGTGTGTGTGCACACGCATTCTGCGTGCGTGCGGCGACGACGACGACGTTCGCGAGGAGCTAAGGATATAACTCCAAAAAATTTAATTAAAATTATCTGTGGCCGGACCATATGTGACGCCAACGAGGCATCCGAAGGCACCCTTCTGTGCCCACATAAATAACCAGCCTAGTGTAATGCGGCTGCAAGAGCGGTCCAGCTAACCGCAAAAAAAAAAAAAAAAATAAATAAATAAATTACGTAAGATAATGTTAAATTAATTACAAGAAATCGTGGTGTGTAAGCAGCTAACTACTGGGCAAATCGACAACTACAACAAGTTTTGCTACCAGCGGAATATCTGATCACTGCA